>NW_028227256.1:88780131-90267631 GCF_978045245.1 Mus caroli | reverse complement strand
TCCTAGAACTCTCTATGAGACTAGACTTGCCTTAAACCCTTCCTCCAGAGTGCTGTGATTAAAGTCCTGTGTTATCACACCTGACAGTGTTTTTAAAAAGGGATCATTTGATTGTAAGGCATATGCCTATAATCTTCAGCATTCTGGGCTCTTAGCCTAGACTACTCAGAAAGACAGCTCACAAAGATGAGGGTAGCCTTAGTTATGGTTTCTACTGCTGTAATAAAACGTCATGACCAGAAGTAACTTGGAGAGGACACTGTTTATTTCATATCACAACGCTTGGGTCACACTCCACCACTGAGGGAAGTCAGGGCAGGAACTGAAGCAGAAGCTGTGGAAGAATGCTGCTTACTGGCTGTTTCTTGTGGCTTGCTCAGTTTGCTTGCTTAGTCAACTCAGAGTTGGTACCATCTCCTGTGAGCTGGGAATTCTGGATAATAAATTACCTTAGGCTGAGAGATGGCTGCGGTTAAAAACACTGACTGCTCTACTAGAGGTTCAGTTCCCAGCACCCACGTGCCAGCTAACAGCCATCTGTATCTCCAGTTTCAGGGGAATCTCAAATTATCTTATGGCCTCCAGGCATCTGTGTAGGGAACACCTATTCACATAAAACAAAACAAACAACAACAAAAATTCTTGGGCTAGAGAGATGTCTCACCAGTTAAGAGCACATATTTCTTTTCCAAAAGGACCCAAATTCGATTCCTAGCACCTATGTCAGGCCACTTAAAATTACCTGTAACTCCAGCTCCAGAGATCCCCAACCTCTGACCTCCATAGGTACCCCAACACATGTGACATACACACATATATACTCATGATGAAAATTTAAATAATCTTTAAATAAATAAATCTCAAAAGAGTCTAGCACAGCCAAGTAACATAATGTCTGTAACCCCAGTACTTGAGAAAATGAAGCAGAAAGATCACAAGTTCCAGGGCTGTGTGCCCAATTGTCTCAGATTTAAGAGAAAAGAGGTGTGGGCCTGGAGTGGTGGTTCCGTGGGTAAGAACTCTGGCTGCTTTTCTAGAGGACCTAGGTTCTGGGTTTGGTTCCCAACACCCACAAGGTGACTAACAACCATCTTTAAGTAGTTCCAAGGGAGCCAATGTCTTCTGGCCTTGCAGTTACCAGGAATGTATGTGGTACACAGACATACATGCAGTCAAAATACCCATACATATAAATTTTTTTTAAATAATAATAAAATTTTAAGAGAGAGCCAAGGATATATAGCTCAGTGGTAAAAGACTCGCCCAACATGTGTGAGGCCCTGGGTTCAATTCCAGCACTGGAAAAAACAAAACAAATAAATGATCCAGATAGTATAAATCAGGCTTGCTCCTTCTTTCTCCTCCCTCCCGTCTCTCCCTCCTTCCTCCCTCCCCGCCCAACCCCCACTCCATCTCTCCTGCTAGGCCTCCTGTGTAAGCAGCCTCTGCCACTACATTACACTCAGAGCCCAGCCCAGAGCCTTTTCAGTTTTCATGTCAGGCTATGACAGTGTAGACCATGTTGGCCTTTGTCTCCTAAGTGCTGCAATTAAGGACCTGTGTACTATGTTCAGTATGAATATGTGACAAAGGTTAGTTAGAAATTATACCCTAATTATATTTAAGTATGTGTGTGTGTGTGTGTGTGTGTGTGTGTGTGTGTGTGTGTGTGTGTATAAACAGTACCTGTTCTTCCATTTCTACCATAGAGAATGATTGGGTTCTTACACAAAAATAAGCACTGGATTTAATCCCAGTACTGGGAAGGTGAGATAGATGAATCTATTTAAATTCAAGGTCAGGCATCAATACACAATGAGACCTTGTCTCAAAACAAACAAACAAACAAGCAAAAGCCTTTAATCCCAGCACTGGGGAGAAAGGCAAGTCTGGTCTACAGAGTGAGTTCTCAGACAGCCTAGACTATACAAAGAAACCCTAAGATTTGGCTGTAATTATCTACAGTGTTTACAGCAGTGCCTAGGACTGAAACTGAAATACACAAGTTGAAAGGCCTCTGGAAAAGGACACTCCATATTATTAAGAACAAGTTACTGGGGCCAGGTATATCTGGTATGTGCTTCAGACCTGGCCTTAAGAGTTGGTCAGCGTGGAACAATGAACAGGAATGGAAGAGTGTTGGCAGGGGCTGGTAGACAGCTGAGAGTCAGAGCCTCTTCTGGTCAGAGTAGATCATGTCCCAGCAGTCCCATAGCTAAGGTCTCTTCCATAATGGCTTTTTTTGTTTGTTTTGTTTTGCTGAGTGAACTTCTCCTAGGGAAACATGAGCTATGAGCTATTCACCCCAGATCAACAACCAAGGACTCTACCAAGGTTCAGCTTGTTACATGTCGGACATATTACAGAGCATGGGTGGGAGGTTACTCACAGGTGTGTGGGTGGTCCCCAGACAGCGACATTACCACAGAACACACCCCATCATGGATGCAACCCCACAGAAGCTGCATCACAGAGCTCCCTTTTAGTTCACCTTACACTTGCATATGCTCTAGCATCTCCCGGGATCACTTGCGCTTGTTGGGTGGACAGGAGAGAGTAATGTGCGGAATCTCAGGTAACGGTCCTGTGCTAAAGAATGTTGACAGCTCTATTACCGTAAGACCTAGCTGGCACCATATTGTTCTGTGTGTTTTATTACCACTGTTTCTGAGACACAGAAATCTCTGCTCCAAGATGGTAGTAGGATAACCATGTAATTCCGGAAGGAAAAGGCCCTAGCACCCCAGACCCCCATCTCCTGGCTATTAGATTTTTTACTCCCTCTTTTGCAAGATTCATTTAGCCTTGGAAAGGTGATACGTGTATTTTTTTTTAACATTGGACCACCTATGTCACTTAACCAGGCCTTATTTATTCTTAGCAGTGTAACCAGTTATGAGTGTTTGCACCTTACCAGCTCTCTACAACCAAGGCCAATTGTACTAATAAACTCTGATCCTAAACACAGACACATACAAGGTCATTTGATATGTCCATTCAACAAAGCAAAACAATCCTCCTGAGATGTGTGGCCTGCCCAGCCACAGGCAGGCTTCTATCTGACTTCCACTACCAGCAGCAAGGTGTGACTGATCTTCTGCAGCAAGCTACTGTTGTGCCCATGAGCAAGCCTACCTGGCAGTTTGATAGTGTAGCACTCGGCACGTGTAGGCCAGTAAGATCGTTGGTGGCAGTTCTTCCAGCAGCAAGGCCAGCCAGCATGGAATGAGTGTCCAGCTGAGTCCCAACTTGATTTCTCCACGTTCTGCAACCAAAGCCTGCAGTGTCATCAGCAGGACGATCCTACCATCCAGACAGACACATAACCAACAAGAGTGGCAACACTTTTATGATCTGGGGAGCCTCTATAACAAGCAGCTGTAGGGAGTTGACGCCCCAGCACTGGGGTTGTTTTGTTGACACCTTGTAGCTTTTGGCATGGTCCCGCTCCGCAGGATGCACTCTGTTAGCCTGGTTAGCTGCTGTTTTCACTGCTTTTCAGATGGCTTTCTAAATCTCTAAGGCACTCAAGGTTAGCATTGTACCACCCATGGGAAGAAACCCTTTTATAGAGTGTGGGCAGGACCTTGCAGGCCATCTAGCAAGTTCTAGTTTATCTCACGGGTCAGCTGCTTAAAAGAGGATACTAAAGAAAGCTGTGAGTGAGGTCCACCAGAGCATGAGAACAGTTCCATCACTTGTTTCAGTTGTATCCTCACACAAGCATGAAGTACGGTGGGGTGGATAGAAGGTACTACTTCATGGAGTGTTCTGTGGCCTCTTTATCCTTGGGTACTTTCCCGTGGTGCTGATACACATTTTTTAAAAAAGATTTACTTATGTGTATGAGTACACTGTAGCTGTACAGATGGTTGTAAGCCTTTGTGTGGTTGCTGGGAATTGAATTGAGAACCTCTGCTCGCTCCGGCCCAAAGATTTTATTTATTATAAATAAGTACACTGTTGCTGTCTTCAGACACACCAGAAGAGGGCCCCAGATCTCATTACGAATGGTTGTGAGCCACCATGTGGTTGCTGGGATTTGAACTCAGGACCTTTGGAAGAGCAGTCAGTGCTTTTAACTGCTTAGCCATCTCACCAGCCCCCTGATATTCACTCCTGATGAGCTAGCCTAAGCTACTCAGCACCATCAATGGGAGCGGAACTATTCTCATGTCTGACACTTGAGTTGACCCAGGCTCTGCCAGACTCAGAGTTTTGTAACAGTAAGCAGTTGCGTCTCCCTCTGCACTGAGCTGCTAAGTAAATCCCAGGTCAGGTGAATAGTTTCCTCCTCAACATACTTTCCTGCAGGGCGGAAGTGTGCACAGCTTCATGGTTTTCACCTGCACTGTTTTTATCATTTCATGCCTTCTATGAAGCTCACTAGGGGAGTATTTCTCTTTCTGTTATTTTCTTTCTGTAGGTTGACACAAATATTGTCACATTTGCCTTTAAATGACCTAAACAAACTCCTTTTATCTACTTTACCCTCCTTCATTTCCTCCTCAGTGTTACAGCACCATAAGGGCCCAATTTACATGTCATTTTAAGTCGTTCAGATCCAGCAAACTCTTCTACCATGTAGAGCACACCCAGCAAGAGGCTCAGCTAAGCAACCAAAGCGCAGTTCCCAGGATGCCTGCTGCATATATTTAAATGGAGAAAATAGCCCTTTGTCGCTCAGTAAACTGGGCACCACCTCTCTTCTTCAGCAGCTTCTGTCCCTTCTCTTTCAGACCCTGATTCATGGCGACCTCAGAAGCTAATAACCAAGTGTCCCTAATGGCATATATGAGCCAGGACATGAGGAACTGACTTTTTCCTACTGTCCCTAGAAGGGCCTGCTTACGTTACTCAGCTACTTCCACAGCATTCAGACTGGTCCCATGTACCCTGTGTTCCACAGCACACCAAGCTGTGAGTTCTTTCCCTTCCTTCTTACAAGTCTCTCCCACCACAAGCCATTCCAAGGCAGAGTGTTCCCCACTCTTGACTTGTTGTGTACCTCGTCTGTACTGTCATGGGCCTTGCCTGCCCGGGTATCTGAAGCATCTGAGAGGTACTTGTGATCTTTACCTTATTGTTTGCAGTCTTCGCTAGCTGTCTCTCCCTATGGGATTCAAGTTTCTAATCACAGAGACTATAACACAGCTCTGATTTGTGACCTCTTTCTCTTTTGCATCCCTCCCAGCAGCAGGAAGTAGAGAACCAGCAACTCTTAACTCGTCCCCTTTTATCTAATTTACCTGCTGAATTAGAGACTAACATGGAGCATGAGAACTACATGACCCTTTGCATTGTAATTCTTACTTTCCATAAGCAAGGTCTTGCTGGGCAGCCATCCTGGCTTCCATTGCATATTTTTATTAGCATAGTAGCTGTCACAAATGCTGTGGCAGCTTGCTGGTGTCTTGTCCATTTGTGCATCTCTCCAGGACTGCATTGTATTCTCTAGTCCTTCAACTGTCTTCAGGTCGAGCCCACTCATTACAGAGGAATGTCACTTGGTGAACATGGAGCAAGAAAACTACCCTGACTGAGCACTGCCTCCCATCTCTGTGGATACTCCACCCTCCAATATCTCAGCTTTAGTCATGTGTCTTACTACCCACGACAAGGCCCATGCAACTGCCACCATAGCAAGAAAGCACATATCTTATACTATAGGGGAACTCGATCACTCCTGATAGTCAGTCCTAAGATATTTTGGTCTTGGTTATGTTTGCGACACAAAGCAAAGACTGTACAATTGCTGTTCCCAAATTCATCGTGAATCTGCTGCTCCGCAGTAGGATGTCAGTTTGTTGTATGAACTTTTCCCAAGGAGACATGAACAAATGTCTGTTAACCAACTACAGACCAAAGGTAAGACTTTGGTTGTCAAACCAATGAGATTATTGAGGTTCCTTATAAAACTGCAGGTGACCTTCAAACAGCAGTACCTCCTCAAATCCCACTCCATCCCATAGATGATGCTTCATGGAGGCCTGCTTTTTAGTTACTGATGTACTCGAACAACTCCCAAAATCACTGCGGCTCAGTGGTGAGGCAGAAGAGAACAATGGCTAGAATCCCAGAGAAGGTCCTGCAAGTCTCCCCTTCTGCTAGATGGTTATGGTGACACGTGCCTTTAATCCCAGCACTTGGGAGACAGAGGCAGACTGTGAGTTACAGGTCAGGGCTGTACGGTGGGACCTTGTCTGAGAAGAACAAAGTCCCTTTACTGCTGCAAAGTAAAGGGACTTACTCGCTGTGCTGTTTGCTTCTAGTCACTGTGACTGTGAGACAGGTATTCTGCAGGGTGGCATGGGACACTGATGGTGTGCCCAGAGGAAAGCCTTACTACAGTACATCTAGTGGGACAGCTCTTTGAGGCTGCATATCTTCTTCACATCTCTGTTTCCCATCCAGGTTCAACTCCTTCCATCCAGAAACACACAAGCCAATGCACAGAGAGTGTGGCTTCATCCGCCTCAAGCCTGACACCAACAAAGTGGCCTTCGTCAGTGCCCAGAACACAGGTATGGTACCCTAACAGGTCAGTGTTACAGAGATCATCTCGGTGACTTTCAAGTGCATTTCTCCTCATGGTGTGTATTGTAGGGACAGTGAGGATATAGTTTTCCACACTTGAGCCTTCCTCCTAGCACCTTAGTTATGGTACTTTACCTGTACCAACACAGTACATGCCCAAAGGATAGGTCCTAACAAGAACAGGCCGACTGACCACATAGTCCTTGTCTGGAAGTCTGCAAGCTGATGCCTCAGAAATCACTCAACAGCCTTTGTGACCTTGACCATGCCCAGTCTCATTCCTGTTCAGAATTAGCCAGCTTGGAGTAGAGCTACCAACAGACACTGTCAGACATGGACTTATACAAAAGACAGAGGTCTGTCTGTCCCTGACTCCTTCCCCGGCACAGGGTAAAACTATACCTGAGGGTACTACTCCTAGCCCATTAAGAAGTCTAGTAGAAGAGCTGGGGTCCAAGCAGCTGCAGTCAGGGGGACTGGGGTCCAGGCAGCTGCAGTCAGGTGGACTGGGGTCCAGGCAGCTGCAGTCAGGGGGACTGGGGTCCAGGCAGCTGCAGTCAGGGGGACTGGGGTCCAGGCAGCTGTAGTCACAGAGACTGGGGTCCAGGCAGCTGCAGTCAGGGGGTCCAGACAGCTGCAGTAGGAGGACTAGGGTCCAGGCAGCTGCAGTAGGAGGACTAGGGTCCAGGCAGCTGCAGTAGGAGGACTGGGGTCCAGGCATCTCTACAGAGATTGCCCTCCATCAAGCATTTGCCCTTGTGCTCCTCCTCATTACTTAGAGGTGAGTGAGGCAGGGGTATTCCTTGATTCTATGAATTCCAGACCAGCCTAAGCAACATAATAAGACCCCTTCCCAAAAACAGGTATGGGTGTTGAGGAGACAGCTTAGTAGGCAAAGTGCTTACTATGCATGCATGAAAACCTGAGTCTGGATGCCCAGTATCCACATAACAGTGGATTATAGACTCAGGCGTAAGAAAGAAAAATACCCTACTCACCGTCAGCCTCTGATCCCACATGAGTGGAGAGAGAGAATGAGAATTCTGAGTCACTTTCTTGGTATCTGCAAGAATGGCTCATCTCCCTTCATGTGAGAAGAGAGAGACACTGTACCTGGATGGTCGCTAAGCTCAGGTTTCCCTTGACTGACTCACGGGCATCGGAATGGCTTGGGCATGGGAATGGCTTGGGAATCACACTAACTGCCTCTCCCTTGCAGGGATTGTGGAAGTGGAGGAGGGTGAAGTAAATGGGCAGGAGCTGTGTGTCTCATCCCATTCCGTCTCCAGGATCTCCTTTGCCAAGGAGCCCCATGTGGAGCAGGTGAGCCCAGCCTCCTCCCAGATGACCCCAGACTGTTTGCCTTCGGCAGTGGTACCACACCATCCAATAGACTTAGCACTCCTGCTGCTCCTCTGGTCTTTATCGCACACCCTCCCTGCTGTTAGTGCCTGTCCCCTGATCCCTGTAAGGTGCTATCTTCCCATCACAAATATCCCTTTATGTTTGTGCTTTATGCTTTTGTAAATATGCCCAAATTTATTAGACAGCTTTCTCCTAAGTTACTGAACCAGAGGGTAAGTGCACTTTTCAAGCATGATCCTGGTCAACTGCTAGCATTGCCTGCATCCCTGTGTCCTGCCTCAACCCCATTGCAGTTTTCAGTCCAGCTTGTGAATGGAAGGACATTTTCTACGCTATGGGTCATTTTCATTATTACCTTGTATATTAATACATTCTGTTTATGCTGGGTTTTCTCTAGGTTGAGATTCTGTTATTGATATAGAGGAGATTTTTTACATGCTGCGGCTGTTATCTGCGGTCTCTTCCCTGTGTGACTAGTGTGGCTCAAAGCAATGCCTTTGTTTATAATGCTGTCTGCCCCAGATGTTTCCTTTAATACATCTGGACTCAGGTTCCTACTTTAGAATTCGCTGTCTACTCCAAAATAATTAATAATAATAATATCATCTCATTTCCTTTTGGCTTTGTAGCTTTGCTTTTCTCTGTTAGACTTTAATCTGTCATACCTGCCTTTCCTGTGATTCAGGATGTTTGCCTGCTGAGTGACTTGTGGTCTTTTTTTTTTTTTTTTAAGATTTATTTATTTATATAAGTACACTATAGCTGTCTTCAGACACACCAGAAGAGGGCATCAGATGGTTGTGAGCCACCATACGGTTACTGGGAACTGAACTCAGAACCTCTGGAAGAGCAGTCAGTGCTCTTAACCACTGAGCCATCTCTCTAGCCTGACATGTGGTCTTTACGTGGTTTATAAGGTGCTGTGTATCTCTTAGATTATGCTTGTATGAACATAGTCTCTGGTTCTTTCCAACTGCTTATTCATTGTTAACCAGCAACACATCATTTAAGAACTTGTGCCTTGCTGTGTGCGGTTGCACACGCCTTTAATCCCAGCATTTGGGAGACAGAGGCAGGCGAATTTCTGAGTTCAAGGCCAGCCTAGTCTACAGAGTGAGTTCCAGGACAGCCAGGGCTACACAGAGAAACCCTGTCTCGAAAAAAAAAAAAGCCAAAGAACATATGCCTTTATATTCCATTATAGTATCTCTGTTCTGATTTTTAATATTTAGTATCTGCAGGAAGTTCTACTTACTCTTTTCTCCATCTTCCTCCCCTATGCTTAAGAGTTTCTTCCGTATGAACTTTTTTGTTTTACTTGTTTTTTGTGTTTATTTAGACAACACTGGCTGTCTTAGAACTTGCTATGTAAATCAAACTGGCCTTGAACTCTGACCCTCCTGCCTCCACCCCTGAGTCCTGTGGTCTGTGTGTATCAGCACACCCAGTGTTGGTAGCTTTTCAGTTGAATCTGTGAATTCCCAGTGAACTCAGTTTATACAACTGCTTTGTTCGGTGCTGTTGAGGATGCAGGAGATTTGGGAGTCAGTTTCCATCACAGCAGTGTGGAGCTCTGCTGTTGAGCACTGCTTAGGATGCTTGCAGCCCTGGGTTCTGTCTGCAGCACCACGGTCCATGAAGACTGCATTCAATACACAGCTTAAGCTGAACTCTGCTTACGCAGCGGCATTATCAGCACAGTTGTCTACCATGGTGACTTCAGCTCTCTCTCATGTATGTCGCACAGGCAAAAGCTCCAACTATGTGAGCACAGAGTATGTGCTTTATAGTTTTGGGCTGTGTACATAGAATTTTTTTCTACTTCCTCTTTTGATTGATTATTGATAATTAGTTTCTTGATATTGTTCATTTGAAACAAGGTCTCACTGTGTTTCTTGGGTTGGTCTAACATCTCTGACTTTACATAATCCTTCCTTCCTGTGCTGAGACTGTGGTTTTACCTCCATGCCAGCTAGACTTGGGACTTGAGTATGTTTATGGTAGACTGGAACATTTCTGTATTTTCGGACAGCTAGGGTCTTTGACATGAGACTGGATCCCATCAGTAGTTTTGTAGCTTCTGGAAAGAATCTGTATTTGCCCCTCTTTAGGCTAGCACTGCATCAAATCAGTGTCTCCAACACATGGGCCATGCTTGCTCTTAGGCTCTAACTGCTACTTGTCATGTTATAGTTAATCATTTTCCCGTGTCATTATTTGGTCATTTTGTGTCAGCATTATTTCCTTACAGATTGAAGTAAGAGCTTTTTCACCTTTTCTGTTCTTTTCTAAAGGGTGAGGCTCCTGGGGGTTATCTATAGACCTCTGACAAAGTGTCGGGGGCGCAGGCTATGGAAACAGGCCCAGGCACCAACAACGAGCTCTTCTTCCATGATCACTTATCTACCTTGTCTTCTACCCACTCCAGCTACAGATTCATGTTTTCATAGTGTTGGTTTTATCTGGCTTTTCAGAATGGTCTGCCATTCTGTCACCTGAACTCTAATGCTCTGTGTGTGTGTGTGTGTGTGTGTGTGTGTGTGTGTGTGTGTGTGTGTGAGAGAGAGAGAGAGAGAGAGAGATACCTTCTTTTCTTGATCATGCTTGTCAAAGGGTCTCTGTCCGCAGAGGTTTTATTTTTTGGCTGGAGAACTAGCTTTTGGGTTTTACTGATTAAATAGGAATGCCTCTCCTTCAGAGGTGCAGGAGGCAGAGATGATGGCATTGGTCATCTGGGATGTGTGCTTTGTGCTCTATTACTACTGCCCCACCCCCACTGTCTCAGTATCGTCTGGCAATGACCCAGTGAACCAGAGCTGGAAGCATAGACTGGGGTTTGAGCTTTCATCTTGAGCTAACAGGCAAAACCTCAAACATAAGGAAGCACAGAACTGGAAGCCAGGCAGTGATGGCAAGGAGAGGGTCAGGCCCATCTGTCCTACCAGGTCTGTTCGTGAAGGTAAAGGGAAATGACCCTATTGTTAGGATGTCTGGGGAATTTCCTGGGGCCTCTTTGTAGCCAAATCCGTACTCAGTATTTATAACATTTGCTTAGTTTTTGTGTACATAGCTCTGATCCAGCACCACACTCCACTAGTTGTCCAGAGCTTATGTTGGGGACTGGATGGCCTCGGTGGTAAAGAGCACATTCTGCACTGCCAAGGACTCGTTCAGTTCCCAGCTTATAACCCTGACTCCAGAAGTCTGATCTCACCTCTGGCACCCATGGAAACCTACACTCACATGTATACTCACCCACATGCAGACACATAATTGTAATAAAAAATAAAGTTCACGTTGCACACTGAAAAACAGTATCTAGGTTTTACCCTGAGCTGCTCTGGACTTTACAGAGCTTCGTGGTCTGCACTCTGTCCAGCCTAGAACTGCTCCTGGGGACCCCTCCCCAGTGGCACCTGGAGCGCCTGTTACACATGCCACCTTTGCCTCGGTCCCTTTGTTTTCTTTTGTCTTTTTTTTTTTAAGATTTATTTATTTTATGTATATGAGTATACTGTAGCTGACTTCAGACACACCAGAAGAGGACATCAGATCCCATTGCAGATGGTTGTGAGCCACCGTGTGGTTGCTGGGAATTGAACTCAGGACCTCTGGAAGAGCAGACAGTGCTCTTAACCTCTGAGCCACCTCTCCAGCCCAGTCTCTGTTTTCTGATCTCTGCCTTTTTTCTCATCACTTGGTCTTTTGCTGTTTCCCAGGAGTCTTCACAGTTATTTTCCAACTGCTACATTGTATTTTTAATTTTGTTGTTACAGTGTTTCATGTCTTCTTCCTCTCCTGAACGCTTTCTTAGGATATTATTCATTTCATTCCTGGATATACCAGGGTTTTGTGTGTTTCATTTTTTGAGAATTCTGTTCAGTTCATGAGGTCCCACTTATTACTAATGTCTATGCTATCAGAGTCCTGTTTGGAAAGTGCTTTCCTTTGCCAGTGAGTTAAGGCAAATTCTGGTGGGGGCATTTTGTCAGGTGAGGGCTGACCCCTTCCCAAGTGACTCTAGCTTTTGTCAAGTTGACAGAAACTAACCAAGGCTGCAACATTCTATACTTGTCCTTGATTTAGTAGAGATGTTTTGCATTTCTCTCCATTTAGAATGATGTCAGCTGTGTGCTGACTGCTCTGCCTTTATATTGTTGAGATCCCTTTATAGTGTTTGTATCTCTGCAGGGGGACTTTGTGTCCAGACTTTTATCGTGAAGGGATGTTGGAATTTGTTTGTTTGTTTGTTTGTTTGTTTGTTTGTTTTGGATGTTGGGTTTTTGTTAAGCCTTTTCTGTATCTAATTAGATAATGTTTATGGTTTCTGTCTTTTAGTATATTTACTTGTGGATTTACATATATTGAACTATCCTTGTGTCTCTGGGATGAATCTAAATTGATCATGGCAGATAATGTTTTTTTATGTATTCTTGAATTCAGTCTGCAAGTGTTTTTGTTGAGAATTTTTACAGCTATGTCCATAAGGAACATTGGTCTATAACTTTGTTGTTGCTGCTGCTGTTGTTATGGAGTCTTTATGTGGTTTTAGTGTCACTAGGTGGTGTTATAAAAAGATGTTAGAAATGTTCTATTTTGCAGACTAATTTGCAGGGTTGTTGTTGTTGTTCTGGGGTTTTTGGGGGGTTTTTTGTTTGTCTGTTTGCTTGTTTGGTGTGCGTTCTTCTTTAAGGGTCTGGTTCGCTTATGTGCAGAATCCACTGGGCCCTGAGCTTTTCATTTGTGAGAGATTTTTAGTCACTCTTCTCTCTCAGTGGCTCTGTTTAAATTGCTTGTTTCATCTTGATGTATCCTTAGTAGGTCCATGTGTCATTTGTTCTCCATTTCTTTGAGGCTTCCCAATGTGATGAGGTACACGTTTCCTAAACGTCTGCCTGCACGGTTGCCTGCATTTCCTCCGGTCAGTTACAGCAGCTTCTAACTTTATTAATTTGGTTTCTCTTTTTGCTTAACTTGGCTAAAGGTTTGTTGATCTTATTGATTCTCCCCACCACCCCCCAAAAAACCCACCTCTTCTTTTCATTGATCCTTTGCATTGTTTGTTTCTCTTTCATATTCCAGCCACATGTTTATTTTTCCCATCTAATCATTCTGGATATGATTTCTAGCTAGCTCCAATTTTTTGGTATAGGCAGTTAGTGCCATGAACTTTCTTCTTAGAACTGCCTTCATTTTAGTATGTTGTATTTTATTTTATTTTCTTCACTCTAAAACCAGTTTAATTTCCTTCTTGATTTCTGCCTTGACCCTGTCTTCCTTCAGTAGTAAGTGTTTAGCTTCCATGAAGTTTTGTATGTTCTGCAGTTCAGTTGTTGCTGATAACCAGTTTTAATCCATGGTAGTCAGATAGGATGCAGAATAGATCAGTTTTCCTATATTTGTTAAAACTTGCTTTGTGTCCAAATATGTGGCTGATTTTAGAAAAATTTCCATAGGCTGCTGAGAAGGAAGTGTGTTCTTTAATGTTTGAGAGAAATGTCCTGCAGGTAGGTATCTGTAAAGCCTGTTTGATTGATATTATTTAACTCCAGTATTTCTTTGTTTTGTTTTTGTCTGGATGGCCTCTCTGTTGGTGAGTATAGGGTTTTCACATCAGTATCATTGAGTGAGAATCAAAATGATTTTTAGTGGGAATAGTATTTCTTTTATAAACTGGGTGTTTTTGTGTTTGATGAATAAAATATTAGAATTGTAAGTAATATCCTCTTAGTAGATTTTCCTCTAATGAATATGTAGTGACCGTCCCTATCTCTCCTGATTAGTTCTAGCTCACATACTAAAATGGATATATAGCTGCATGCGTCTTGGTTCCATTTGCTTGGAGTTCGTTTTGCATCCTTTTACTTAAGAATGTCCGTCCTTGATGGTGAGGTGTGATATTGGAAGCATCAAAAAGGTAGATCTTGTTTTCTGATGCAGTCTGTTAGCCTGTGTCTCTTCACGGGGAAAGTGAGACCATCGAGAGAGGTATTGGTGCTAGAGGGATGGCTCAGTGATTAAAAGTTCTTGTCACTCTTGCATGGGAGCTGGGTTTGATTCCCAGCATCCATGTGATGGCTCACAACCATCTATAACTTTAGTTCCAGTTGACTCAGGCCATCTTGTCATTCACAGACACAGAGCACGCACATGGAACACAGACATACATGCAAGCAAACTATCATACGTATAAAATAAAAGAAGGAAATCTAAAAGAAAATGAGAGTTTTTGAGCAGTATTTATTAATTCCTAACATGTTGCTGCTATTATTGTCTGTTTTGTTTTTCTTTAAAGACTTCTTTTGGTATCTGTTCTAAGATTATGTATTCCTTGTGTCTTATTGAATGTGGCTAGTTAATCTTACTTTTAGACCTAAGTTTTCCTTTCAGGGTCTTCTGTAGATCTAGTTTGGTGGACAGAAACATCTTAAACTTGTTTTTATCACCGGGTAGTGATGGCGCACACCTTTAATCCCAGCACTCGGGAGGTAGAGGCAGAGGCAGGCAGATTTCTGAGTTCGAGGACAGCCTGGTCTACAAAGTGAGTTCCAGGACAGCCAAGGCTATACAGAGAAACCCTGTCTCGAAAAACCAAAAAAAAAAAAAAAAACTTGTTTTTATCTTGGGGTATTTTCCTTCTATTGTGATAATGGTTTTTTGCTAAGTATAGTAGTCTGGGCTTGTCTCTGTGGTCTTTCAGAATTGACAGCATATTCATCTAGGCCCTTATGTCCTTCGAACTCTCTACTGAAAAGCCAGTGGCCCCACATTTATATGTGACTTGGTCTTTTTCTCTTGCAGTTTTAATATCCTTTCTTTGTTCTGTGCACTTAATGTTTGATTATGTGTAGTGTGAGTTTCTTTTCTGCTCCTGATTATTTTGTGTTCTATATGCCTCTTGCAGCCTCTTTCCTTGGGAAACTTTCATACAAGGTTTTGCTAAGCATATTACCGATGCCTTTGATCTAGGTTTCTACTCTGTCCTTTAGACCTGCTATTTGTAGGTTTGGTCTTTTCATGGTGTCCCAGATTTTTGAATGTTCCGTGCCTGAGTTTTTTAGATCTAACATTTTCTTTTACCTTGTCTTCCAGATGTGAAATTCTCTCTTCCACTTGGTTTGATGGGGGGGTGGGGAGGAGGGGGAGGCAGTTGATCTGAGCATTTTTGTTTGATTTCCTGAGTTCTCCATCAAGAGTTTTATTCTTTAGTGATTCCATTTCTTTGTAAATTCTATTTTCCTATCTTGAATTGTTTTCATTAATTTATTCCACTGTTTACTTGTGGCTTTGGTCTTCATTGAGACATGTATTCATAGCTTTTTCTAGGGTCCTTGAATATATGCATAGTTGCTCTTTGAAGTCCTCTCTTGCGCTTCAGCTACATTGCTTTTCTCATGAAAGCCTGCAGTAGGGTGCTGATTCCTGGAGACATGTGTATCTTGGTTGTTAATGTTTGTATTTGAGGATGTGACCTGTTACCTGAGCATGCAGAGTCAGGACATCTGTGGGTATCTGTTCACTCCTCTGCTGGGTGTGTGTTAGGTCTCTGTTGGGTTGTGGATCCCTGGATGAGTTTCAGGGACCAGTGGCTGGCTGAAGTTGTGTTTTTAGCTTTAGACACAGAAAGCAGCCCCAGATACGTGGGAAGGGTGATGGGTGAGTGTCAAGGAAGGTGACTGACCCTGGTGGAGGCTAAGTACTGTTCCTGTGTGTGTGTGTGTGTGTGTGTGTGTGTGTGTGTGTGTGTGAGACAAAGTCTTGTGTGTCTCAGGCTGGCTATGAACTCAGGATACTCTTTTTTTTTTTTTTTAAAGATTTATTTATTATATGTAAGTACACTGTAGCTGTCTTCAGACACTCCAGAAGAGGGAGCCAGATCTCGTTACGGATGGTTGTGAGCCACCATGTGGTTGCTGGGATTTGAACTCTGGACCTTCGGAAGAGCAGTCGGGTGCTCTTACCCACTGAGCCATCTCACCAGCCCAGGATACTCTTGTTTAACCTCCTCGTGGATTATAGTTGGCGCCACCACATCCAGGTTATTTACTGCTGCGGATCTAACCCACGGCTTCATGCCTGCAAGCAAGCACTCTACCAACTGAACTACATCCTCAAATCCCTGACTAGAATCTTGCTTTGTCTGTCTGTTTTTAAATGTATTCAGAGATAGATAGGGCTGGACAGATGGCTCAGCGGTTAAGAGCACTGGCTATTCTTCCAGAGGTCCTGAGTTCATTTCCCAGCAACCACATAGTGGCTCACAACCCTCTCTAATGGGATCTGATGCCCTCTTCTTGTGTGCATGAAGACAGAACACTCATGTACATTAAATAAATGAATGAATTTATGTAGGTAGGTAAGTAGGTAGGTAGGTAGATAGATAGATAGATAGATAGATAGATAGATAGATAGATAGATAGATAGATAGATAGATAGATAGGGTGTGTGTATGTGTGCTCCTCTGTTAGAGCAGTAAGCACTCTTAACCACTCTGGGACCATCTCTCCAGCCCCCTTAACCAGACTTGAAATAACTGACATTTTTATCTTTTTTTCTCAGGAAAAGGGTTTGGGGGTCCACGTAATGAGTGTGGCAAAAGCAGCCAGTGGTTCAGAAGCACTGAAGTGATAGGCCCTTAGAGAGCTCCTCAGACATTCATTTATCATATGATCACACTGTGTTCACAAGCATTCTATACACAAGGGCATGACTCAAGAGTTTACTCATATTCTTGTGAAAAGACCCATATAATAGACCCGTGCTCCCCAAGTGCTGACCCAGTGTCCTCTAAAACATTTGCTATAGTGTAGGGCTCAGATGAAAGTGGGAGGTTATAGGCAGCAGAATGCCAGCATATGTTAACAGATACCAATCAATAGGTGAGTTCTTGAAAGCTGAGCACACACCTGCCCGTATCCACCTGCTGCTTGGGAGAAGTGGCTGAGGAGCCTATAACCACAGCCTTGATCATGGTGTGTCCCATGGTGTTACACCCAGAGTCGTAACCTTGGTGGGGTATTCCCTACTCACAGGCCTGTGACCAGTAATTAACACAGGCGGATGCTCCAGTGTTTATTCAGTATTTTTGTTTTTTCCAAATAAACCCCAGGCTAGCTTGGAGCCAGGCTGACCTAGAATTTGAGACAGTTCTCTTGTCCAGGCCTGCAGAGTGCTAGGATTATAGGAGTGTGCCACCACACCCAACCTTTGTTGAATTCTTTGAAGATATAAACTTAAGTGTTCTGTCTTGTTCTCCATTCAGATCACTCGGAAATTCAGGCTGAATTCTGAAGGCAAACTTGAACAGACGGTCTCTATGGCAACCACTACACAGCCAATGACTCAACATCTTCACATTACCTACAAGAAGGTGACCCCTTAACCCGGAGCCACTCCCAGAGCCTGTCTAGTAGACATGGTGTGGTCACAGGCTCTGCTGACACTGAAGTGTTGTCCAGGTGTTCTTGTAATGGCATAGAAAACCAAATAAAAGGCCTTTATTTTTATGGCTGAAGATTTTGAATATTATCACTGTGTAGACTGTACATTTTTTTATCTGCTGCTGATAGTTTATATTACAGTCTTTAAGATATTAAGAAACGATCAAATGCTCTCTCCCTTCCTCCCTCTCTTCCACCTCCACCTGCTTTCTACAAGTTTTGTTTTTGCTTTTTGTAGTACTGGGGATCTAACCCATGCTAGGCAAAGACTGTACTGAGTACTACACCCTCCAGCACCTGCCTCTCTCCTATAGAGATCCTTCCTTCCTTCCTTCCTTCCTTCCTTCTTCTTTTCAACATAGCCCGAGCTTGCTTTGAACTTACGATCCTCCTACCTCAGCCTCCCAAGTACTGACATCAGAGATCTGTACTGCCAGGCCTGGAAAGCTTTTTTCATAGTACACCTCTGTGGGGGGAACCGCATGTGGCATGCAGAGACAGGGTCAAATACTGGGCGAAAATACTCAAGCTTCTCGAGGGGAGCACCTGGGAACAGGCGCCGTTACCATAGTACAGTTGTCAGTACCTCAGACCTCCAAGGAGAGCCCTGGGCTGGTGCCCCAGCAGCCATAGGCCACTTGATCATGAAGACTGTGTCCAGAGTCAGCTCTGCTGCCAAGGGTATGTTGACAGATCCTGTTGTGCTAGGGAAGGCCACCACCTCCCCTACACTCCAGGCTCTCCCTTTACCCTGTAGCCTGAAAGCTGTACCTAATTCTGCCTGGAAGCACTCCAGGAGGTTGACTTTGTACTTTACCACATGTGAGGAGCTCACACACAGATGCTCGTCCCCAGCAGCATATCTGCTGAAGCGTACAACCTCCTTTTCTTCTTCCCAAAGTACTGGAGTTGGAAACTAGGACTCTAGCATTAGCCCCACCAGCCTAGCCTAGCTCTCAGCCTTGCCTTCTGTCACATGGCTGCCCCGTTCTCTGTTCCTTCTGATTATCATGCTGGGACTCTCTCAGAAGCTGTCTGAGTTGACGACCTGAGCCACGAAGCTGACAGGCTCACTTAATGCTTTCTCCTTGGGTGTGAGCTGTGGTGTGTGGGCACCCTGACGTGTCAAGCGTCACCCAACAGACAGCTCTCCTCACTCCTCCCATTCACCCTTTCCTAGCTGTCAGTCTAACACTTATCTGTGAGTTCCATGCAATTCTAGTCAGGTGCAGTTTTTTACTCTGGCAGACAGCCCTCACTCAGATTATCCCCTAGACCTGTGAACCTGGTAAGGCTGCCTGCCCCAGACTCCAGTCTACCCAGGTTCCAGAGCCATAGATCTTTCTGGAGGGTGATAATAGAGACCAAAGCCTGGGAAACACAGGTTCTCCGTGTGGACTGCTCAACTTCCGGCCCTTTCCATGAACAAAAGCCAGGAAGTTTTTGTTTTGGAAGCAAGGTCTCATGGAGCCTAAGCTCACTATAGCCAAAGATAACTAAACTTCTGGTCCTCCTGCCTCTGCTTCCCAAGAGCTTATGTTACAGCTGTGTGCCACCAAGCCTGATCTTACGAAGTGCTAAGGATCAGCCCCAGAGCTTCTCCAGTGCTTGACAAGCCCTCCACCAGCAGAGCCACGTGCCCAGCCCCAGGTCACTTTGTATTTATTTCCTCTTATTTTCCCCGAGACAACTTGTGAAGTTAGCATTGCAGAGTCCTTGACCTCGTGGCAGTTAAATGTTAGCTTGACTGCACTGAAAAGCACCTAAAGATTATTAGTGCAGCACACCCCTGGGTGTGTCTGAGAGTCTCCAGGCACTGGTAGATCCTAGGGGCTCTGACCTAATCAGTTCGTTAATCTTTTGATGCTTCGTAATATGGTAGCGTTATTAGGAAGTGGTGAAAGGCAACGGGTGGAGCCTCCCTGGAAGAAATAGGTTAGGGAGTGTCCTCCTCTCCTGACTACATTAGCTTCTGCCATATACATTTAAAAATATAGAGGAAAAGCCAGGCGGTGGTGGCACACGCCTTTAATCCCAGCCCTTAGGAGGCAGAGACAGGTGGATCTCTGAGTTCAAGGCCAGCCTGGTCTACAGAATAAGTTCCAGGACAGCCTAGGCTACACAGAGAAACCCTGTCTTAGAAAAAAAAAAAAAAGATAGATAGAAGACTGGGGAGGGAGCTCAGGCAGTATAGTTCTTGAATTCAGCCTTGAACACCTACACAAAACTGTATGGCTACATACCCCCTATGTTGTGGCTATTTCCCCAAGCCATTCAACTGCCATCTTGAAGCAGTCAAGCTGTGCCTATTTGCAAAAGAGCTTCCTAACTGAACTTGTTGCCTATATACTCCCCACTCATTGGACGGGTGGGGAGGGTCAGAGAAACCCTCCACTGAATACCCTTCCACCTGTTAATAGGCAGCTGTGCCTTGCTTGCACATGGCCTCTGGAAGGGGCTAGAGTGTCTAGTCTGGGGGAGACTCGAAGAGTTGAGCTTCATATGTGTGCTATGGGAAAGGCCCCTTTCATCTCTGCCGATTAGAGGCTTTCCAAGTGCAGTGGGTGGTGCAGTGGAGCACCCACCCTGAAAGCAACTCCTTAGCTGTGCACGGTAAGAAAGCCTAATAAAGACATTGATTTGCTGTAGTGAGAATTCTGGAATTTTGGTTTCTTTAATCTGGAATTTTGGTTTCTTTAAAAACAGTGAAATATCCTAAGACTATGTTTTCATTTTAATCCCAGGTGTGGGGACACGGGGCTGCTTCATACTATTCGAAGAAGCTGAATACTTTGCCTCATGCTTTAACAGAGGCATGGTTTGCAATTAACAGGTGATTTCTGCAATTGTGTGACATTCAGAATTCTGGGAACTTTTCAAAGGGTATATAAATGCTACAGCCTTGCGGGGCAGGTGTAGCACACACCTTTAATCCCAGCACTCGGGAGGCAGAGGCAGGTGGATCTCTTGAGTTTGAGGCCAGCCTGGTCTACAGAGTGAGTTCCAGGACAGCCCTGGCTACACAGAGAAACCCTGTCTCTAAACTAAAATAAAATTAAATAAATAAATAAATAAATAAATAAATAAATAAATAAATAAATGCTACAGCCCTGATAGGAGTTCTTGATCATTCAGGGAAGTTGAAAGACCTGCTACAGTTCACCAGAGTGAATTTTGGCAGAATCCTGCCTTGAATTGTTCTAGGGACCTTAGGAGAAGGGATTGACTGTTTCCCCATGCGAAGGAATTTTAGCAATAGTCCACAGCTCTAGTGCTGGGAAGGTATAGACGGAGAATCCCTGGGGTGCTGGCCATTCATTCCAGCCAAATGGACATGTTCAAGATTCAGTGAGAGATATTGTTCCAAAAAACAAGCTGGGCGGTGGTGGCACACACCTTTAATCCCAGCACTTGGGAGGCAGAGGCAGGCGGATTTCTGAGTTCGAGGCCAGCCTGGTCTACAGAGTGAGTTCCAGGACAGCCAGGGCTACACAGAGAAACCCTGTCTCAAAAAACCAGAAAACAAAACAAAAGCAGAGGAAAAACAATGAGGTGGAGGACTAGGGAGATGGCTCGGAACTTAAAACCCCATTCCAGAGGATCAAGGTTCAGATATCAGCACCCACGTGGGGCAGCTCACAAATTGCCTGTGTCTCCAGCTCGAGAGGATCCAACACCCTCTTCTGGTCTCTGTGGGTGCACACACACAAATATTTTTTTTAAATATTAAAAAACCAAGGTAAAGCCTAGCATGGTGGTGCTTGCCTTTAGTCCCAGTACTTCCGCCAAGGCAAGGATCTCTGAGTTTTCAGGCCAGACTGATCCACATATGGAGACACTGGAGATGGCTCAGTAGTTGAGGAGCAGTTATCGCCCTTGCAGAGGGCCTGGGTTCGGTTTGAACATCTACATGATGGTTTACAACCAACTGTCTGTAACTCCAGTTCCAGGGAACTTAACATGCTCCCTCTTATCTCCATAGGCACTGTGGCATGCATGCATGCATGCATACATACATACATACATACATACAGTTAATCTAAGATATTTGTAAAGGGTGGACAGTTCCTAAGAAATAGCTCTGACCCCCACAGGAGCACACACGTGTGTGAGTACCTGCACACAAGTACAAATTACATGGCTGAAAAGGTGGCTTGGCACATGGGACACTTACAGCTCTTGTGGTACCACCTCACCCACACCCAGCGTCTTCTAACCTCCTATAACTCCAGCTCCAGGGGCTCTGACACCCTCTTACAGCTCTTCTTTCAGGCATCCACACATACACATGTGCTTCATTAGAACTGCAGCAGCCTGGCCTGAAGGGAAAGCAGCTTCCATCCGAGGAAGAGCTTCATACAGAGAAGAGCTTCGTCAGACACATGATGCGGGGGTCCCGAGGGCAAAGAGGCCTTAGTTCCCTTAGGCTCCAAAGGAGTCGGAAAATTAAATTCAGTCAGTTCCCTTCAGATTCAAAGAACAAGGAAGGTGCTCTCTCTCATTGCAGGTTTGGGGGAGTGGGACAGGGTGGGGTTGGGGAAGTAGAAATCAGGACACACTGATAACTATTGCAACTATAATTCAGGGCCCTGTGGAAAATAGATGGGGGAGGTCTGTGGCTGCCAGGACGAGCAGAGATGGCAGCTGAGAGCTACAGGGCCACGGTATGCTGTCTTCCCAGCTTCATCTCAGGGAAAGACACTACAGAGGAGCCTGCATTTCTCTGGGGGGGAGAAAGCAGCTAGAGGCCCCATAAAAGAACAGTTTCTAATTCAAGTTTAAGATTATGATTTATTTTTCAGTTTACATTCTTTAATTCTGTTTCTTCTAAGCTAAAAATTTAAATTAAAATGTTGCTTAATTCTATGTGATATATGCAATGTGATTAAATTTTGACTTTTGCTAGCCTATATGCCTTTCCTATTAAAGACAAAGTTTAAACATGATGTAATAATTCCTGGCTGTGCAGTGACACCAACTTAGTGTTTCGCCTTTGGAATTGGTGGTTCTCTTAAGTTCATTTTGCTCGTGTAAGTCACTTGAGTTGGTACATCTATTCCCTACAGGCACAGCCGCCTCGGGGGTCCCCGTGGCAGCTCTGCCAGCGCTTCCTAAGGCCAGTATCAGGACCGTTTAGCGTTCTGCTCATTCAGTAGCATATGAAGCCTTTCCTGTCATTTTGGAATTTTTCTAGTTTGTTTTTGTGGTTGATTTCTAGAAGTGGGATTGCTACCCAAAGGGCAAATACCTGGCCTGTTTCAGTGCAGCCCTCCTTCCATAGGGTTTTTGGTGCCCAGTGCATGGCAAGGCGCCCGCCCGCCCCCAGAGTGGTAGAGACTGGTGTTGAACTTAGACTTAGACGAGTGAGAGGTGGGAATGGGTAATTTGGGTTGGTACTTCTCTTGTATTTTGATTTTCTTCATGACTTAAGTTCACAAACTCCTTTGAATTAGGAATATTAATCCTCATCTCACTTTTCAATTACAATTTTTTATTCATATGAAATGCATGCAGCACAAAACTCAACGTTTTAATCTTTTTTTTCTGTTTTTTTTTATTTTTATTTTTTTATATATTTTTATTACATATTTTCCTCAATTACATTTCCAATACTATCCCAAAAGTCCCCCATAGCGCCCCCCACTTCCCTACCCTCCCATTCCCATTCTTTTGGCCCTGGCATTCCCCTATATTGGGGCATATAAAGTTTGCAAGTCCAATGGGCCTCTCTTTCCATTGATGGCCGACTAGGCCATCTTTCGATACATATGCAGCTAGAGACAAGAGCTCCAGGGTTCTGGTTAGTACATCATGTTGTTCCAACAATAGGGTTGCAGATCCCTTTAGCTCCTTGGGTACTTTCTCTAGCTTCTCCATTGGGAGCCCTGTGATACATCCAATAGCTGACTGTGAACATCCACTCCTGTGTTTGCTAGGCCCCGGCATCGTCTCACAAGAGACAGCTATCTTTGGGTCCTTTCAGCAAAATCTTGCTAGTGTATGCAATGTCAACGTTTTAATCTTAAAGTATGCAACCCAGTAGTATAGTAGTCATGTAGTATAGTCACAGTGTGCGGCTGTCACCTCTACTTCCCAAAACTTTGATAGCCTGTAAAGCCCATGTCCCCACATCCCGGTCCTCCTCCCCATCAGACAACCCTGTACTATTATCACCGTCTTGGCCAATGTTAAATGGTACCTGCGTTCTGTTTCCATATGAATTTTGTCTTGATTATTAGGTCTAAAATCATACTTAGGAACATTTTGCTCATTCCTCACTTACAAAGAAATTCACAGATTTTTTTTTTCTAGTATTGCCCATGTTTTACACTGGCCTTTGCTGTACTGGCCAGTGGTCTTGGTGCAGGAAGGTCAGTGCAGATCTCCAGGCATGAGTGACACTTTCATCAGACTGGACTTTTGTGGACACTGAAGTCTGAGCCTGGGTTGTCTGCATCCCTGGCCTTCCAGCATCCTCCGTCTGTGCTGGTGCTCATGGCTGAATAGGAGCAAGCAGGACTATTCTGTCCCATTTCTCTTCCATGGGGGCGGGAGTGTTTCCTGGCACATATGCTGGCTCACCCACTCTTGAGTTTGTGTGCACTCTCTCCCTCGCCCCCTGTTTCATGAATTCTATAATTAACTTGTTCTGAATAAGGTAGAAAATATCTTGCTTTACAAGGCATACATGGGGTTTACGGATGCCCCCCTGGTGGGGGGGGGCTGTCCTGTCCGAGGGTCCCCTGCCAGCCTTCTCTCCGTCCTGCCCTCCTGTGTCCTTAAGGTGTTGTTAGAACTTCCTTTATATGGGCTTTCTGATCTGTGCACCACTTTAAGCCCCGTGCTTTTCTGGGTTCTAAGCATTGAACATTTATTTTCTTGTGTTGGAAATAAACCAAAGGACAGATCCAGGGACAGAAGGCTGCAGAGGCAAGACCACCCACACAGCACATTGCCTCTTCCTCTCCTTCCATCCCCACGTCCTTCCACCTGCTGTCCACCAGTGTGCCAGGGCCACACTGGGTGATGGTCATATACAAGGGTTCCACCCTAAGGCAGAGCTCACACAGCCACCCAGAACCTTCTAGGATACCCTCTTGGGGCTGGTAGCATTGGGTAAGTGAGTAGGACTTTATAGGAAAGAAGGAGCAGGGAGAACAGCAGGACCTAGAGGTGGGTGGCAGGCAAGCATGAGGTGAGATAGATATGTTATAAGGGGCCATCAGGACCTCAGGCACTGAAACCTCTTGGGTCCATGGAATTCGTGACTCATCAGGAAGCCAGATGGCTAGAAAACGTCTCAGTTCTCAGCCCCGACCTTATTGTATAGCAAGGAAAACCAAGGCTCAGAGCCTTTAGTTCTAGCACCATCCTATAGCCTGAGTCTTGGGGATAGTCCTGCATTAGGAAACAGTGGGTCCCCTGATATACTGTCTCTTGTGAGGCTATGCCAGTGCCTGGCAAATACAGAAGTAGATGCTCACAGTCATCCACTGTAGAATGGAACACAGGGCCCCCAGTGGAGGAGCTAGAGAAAGTACCCAAGGAGCTAAAGGGGTTGGCAACCCTATAGGAGGAACAACAATATGAACTAACCAGTACCCCCCAGAACTGTGTCTCTAGTTGCCTATGTAGCAGAGGTTGGCCTAGTTGGCCATCAATGGGAGGAGAGACCCTTAGTCTTTTTTTTTTTTTTTTTTAATTTATTACATGTGAGTACACTGTAGCTGCTTTCAGACACTCCAGAAGAGGGCGCCAGATCTCATTACGGATGGTTGTGAGCCACCATGTAGTTGCTGGGATTTGAACTCAGGACCTTCGGAAGAGCAGTCAGTGCTCTTAACCACTGAGCCATCTCTCCAGCCAGAGACCCTTAGTCTTGCGAAGATCTTATGCCCCAGTACAGGGGAATGCTGGGGCTGGGAAGTGAGAGTGAGTGGGTTGGGGAGCAGGGCGGGGTGGGTGGGGGTGGTATAGGGGACTTTCAGCATAGCATTTGAAATGTAAATGAAGAAAATATCTAATAAAAAAATTGAAAAGGAAAAAAAGAAGAAAACAGTGGGTCCTGCCCGAGGCTCCACTATAGTAAAGTCGGCCTGGAGGCAGATATATTGTGGGCCTACAGAGAAAGGCGGGGTAGTGAGGTGATCTGGTAAGAGCAGGTAGCAGCAGGCTATGAGACACCCACCTCAGCATTTACACAAGGTCTGTGAGTCTCTTCTCCACTATGTCTCTAGCTAAACTCGGTGTTGTGGCGCACTTTGAACCCAGCACTCAGAAAGATGAAGCAGGAGGATCTTTGAGTTTGAAGCTAGCCTAGTGTACAGACTGAGTATCAGAATAGCCAGGACTACATAGAGAGGATCTGTCTCAAAAACACAGCAACACATTGGAAATCTCTAGCTAATTCACAGTGACCAGCAGGCCTGTGCTTCAGCCGTTCGGCCAGCCAGTCCTACTTCCTCTCCCACCTCCAGCTGTAACACTGAAGGCATCTGCTTGGTGAGCCCTGTCAATGGCTCAGCCTGACCCCACTCACTCCTCCCTGACTTGATAGCCATTTCCACACAGTTCCCATCAGTTTGCATAAATAAGACAGTAAAAATTCTTCAGAGACAATGCACTTCCTGTCCCCTACCCTCTGGGGTCCTACAGGGACTTGTGTCCATAAATAGCAGTGGGGGGTGGGAGTAAGGATTTCTGGGAGGCCCTCACCAAATGCTGGTAGTCGTCTCCTGTGGTGGGGCTCCCTCTCCTCAGAGGGAGAGACTTGCAGCTGTGAGGAGCTGTTTCTGTGGCCTAGGACCCCTCATTAGGCCCAGTGTCTCCAGCTTCCTCGTGGCTTTCCATGAAATTCACCCCAGCTCCTGCCGACCCTTTAACAAAAGATCCCCGTGAGACCAGTTCAGCCTGTGCCACGTCCAGGCACTGGTGAGGAGCGGCTCTGGGCTGCATGCTCAGCAACCTCAACTCTGTGGCTGAGGAAGATAGAGTCTCTATTTGCTCTGAGCACTTTTATAGAATGCTAGAGCTTGGAATTTGAAACCATGTCCACCATTTTCTTTCCCCATGTTGTCCAGGGTAGTTAGGAGCACCCTACTATTTGCATGGAATTCCATTTGAACAGTCTCCAAATGAACCTGGCCTTCCCTATGTTTTGAATATCTCTATTGCTACGTCACTCCCTAGACTAGCACAGAGCTCTCTACTGTTAAGACAGGCAGACTGGAGAACCGAAATCAGAACCCTACCCTCAAGTGTCACCTCTAAAGTTTCTAAAATGGGCTGCCAGACATCCTCAAGTGGCTCAGCCTAACAGCAAAGGGCTCATCGCCTCTTTGACCTCCATGGGGATGTGAACCCCATATAACTACAGGGCTTCCCTCAGTTTGACACAGCGCACCCCAACACACACAGCCTGGCAGGGGGCAAGCTGCTAGGCCAGGTCAAGTCCAAAAGAAACACAGACAGACTGGGCATAGTCAGCCAGCACATACCTCCAGTGCTACAGGGCTGGCTGGGGCTCCCAAATGCTCCCATTGCCTGATTTAGACATCAGGAAAGGCTGGCTGTTGGGAGCCTAGTGAATGTATAAGAAGATACAGGCCTGAGTGAATGTGGACTGTTTGATGTAGGCATGACCATGTCAAGGAGCCAATGCCTCAGACCCATAGGCAGGTAAAGCCCTCCTTTGGTCTGAATGGCTATTGGCAGGATGGGCATGTATGAGCATTTATGAATGATTGGCCAGTGCATACAAAAAACTAGCGACTGCAGCTTCCTCCTGAGATGATTACAGCCTGAGACTGTACCTATAGACATCTACTAAGGCTAGCTACCCCCCACCCCCGCCCGCCATGCTATACATAATAACTGTGCTGAGGTTCCAGGTGGCTGCAGGGCAGCAAGAGTGTGCACATCCCAGCTAACCGCAACTGTTATACACAGTTTTGTTTGTTTGTTTGTTTCCCATACAGGGTTTCTCTGTATTGCCCTGGCTGTCATGGAATTCACTCTGTAGACCAGGCTGGCCTCGAACTCAGAAATCCGCCTGCCTCTGCCTCCCGAGTGCTGGGATTAAAGGCGTGCGCCACCACGCCCGGCTGCAACTGTTCTACACATGTGACTGTGTGTGTTCTTTCTTTATTCCCTCATGGTCCCTAGGGAGACCAAATCCAAAGCTATTCAGGACACAGCAGGTAGGGAAGGACTAGACTTGCCCAGATTCTGAACTCCTAGAACAGGCGATATTTGGCAGTCCTGTGAGGACAGACAGAAAGAAAGCAGAAGAGAGTCTCACACTTCACTGGGTAAAGCTTTATTGGAGTATAACTTATACAGACCCCCTCATCCACAGGATGTCTTGTTCATTGGTCAGGTGAACTAGCCTAGAGCCCTACCTCTCTGGTTCCTGCCACGAAGGACCCATCGTGGCTTAAGGATACCTTCTTCATCTAGAAATAGCCTAAGCAGCAAGAAGCTCTCTTACTCTGCATCCCTGGCTTCTCCTGCATTAGCCAGAGTCCCCTTCAGGTCAAACGTACAGGACCTGCTTCCCACAAAGACTGAGGCCAGCTCATGTCTGGGGAAGGCCCCTTCCTTGGGTGGGGCCTGGGAAATCAAGTGAAAGTATTCACAGGTCCCTTTCTCGAGGGCTGGACACCGACCCTGACTTTCTGGCAGGAGTCCCAGGAGAAGAGCTACAGCAGTCACAGAGGCCAGCTCCAGACTCTGGCTTTTTCCACACTCCTCTCCCAGAGGCCAGGGTCCACAAAGGAATGGGGTTTGGGACAGGGCCCCAGGGGCTAAATGCTCCCAATTTGAGTGAGGGAGGTGCTTTGCAGGTACTGGAGGCCCTTGGATTGGGCCCAGGGACCCTAGGAGTGGCCCCTGCCCTGGTGGCCAGCTCATCTCTCTGGCAACAACAGGAAGAATGCTGCCTTCAGGAAGCGGCCAAAGCTGCAGAGCGTGGCCACGAGCCAGTGGGAGCGGAAGCCAGGGTCTGTGCTGACCACACACTTGAGGACATCCGTCTGGGAGGTAAAAGTGATAGTTAGCAACGCTAGACACCCAAGGGCTCTAGTAACCTGCGCTAGAAAAATGTCTACCAAGTCACAGAGGGAACATACATAGGTGTTTGGGAATGGATGCTGCAGGTCCATCTGGACCAAAACCTGAGCAGGACACCTGAGAGCTAGGTGGGGAACAGTCTCAAGTGTGACATCCTTGCCTACCCATACTATAGGTGAAAACGGAGGCTTCTGGGTAGAGCCCATCCTCTGTGCCCAGTATCCAAAAGCATCTTGGATTTGGCCAGCCATGTAGGCAGTCAGGCATGGATCCTGATAGCCCACCTCTAGGTCTTCTTAAGAATGCAGAAAAGTGGGGCTCTCAAGAGGAAAGTGAGGGTGCTTTGGGCAATACTAAAAGGACTACCATTGACCTTTTTCTGCTAGGCACCTCTGGGAGCATCATGGAAACACAGTTTTGGGGTCAGGAAACATGTCAGTGCAGACACAGAAGAGCCAGCACCTGCCTATGTCTTCTAGCAACACTGAGTTCTGAGGCCCTTGCTCTCATCTTCCATCCCACCCCACCCTTCTGCTTCCCAGCACCGCCACCCCACAGCCCTGCCAATTCTGGGGCTCACCCATCCGCCACGCCTCCGAAGCCAGGTAGCCAAGGTCTTGCGTACAAATTCCCCCAGGCAGTCAACCAGGGCATGAACCATGGCAGGCTGAGCCTGCCGGACACAATCCACCGCTAGCCCCGCGGCCACGGAATACAGGGACACTACCTTGCCCCATGTGATACCTAGAGAGAGAGAGTTGTTGATCAGCTCCAAGCCAGCGCCCAGCCCACAGGCTAACATGAAAAGCTGAGCTTCTCTGAGCTACTTTCTTGCCTGCCATCAGCTGGTGCTAGGACGCCCCCCCCCCCTTGCAGGCCACCACCACCACAGGACACTTGGCTACAGCATGACCATAGTCTCCAGCAGGTCAGATTGTTCCCTTCTCAGGCAGCTCTTAGATAGATGGAGATTCCCAGCTTCCAATGCATACCCGCTGGAGTCTAGGGTGAGACCAGCTTTACCCATCTGATAAAGGTGTCCACAAGAAAGCAGTGTAACTCAGCCCTGACTGGCTCAGAACTGGACAAGAATAGCAGGCAACTTCAAGGGTGTGTCTAACCCTGTTTTGTCTGCAACTCTGAACCTTGATCTTAGGGCACTAGGTCAGAGCATATCCTGTACTTGTTTTATTAAAACAAGCCAAGACCCACCCACAAGAGGGCTTTTCCCCAGACCGTGGACCTGCTGGCAGGTATAACTAAAACCCAGAAATACGATAGATAAACAAGAGGGGGGATTATATGCAGCACCTTAATATACAGGAATTTAGAAGCTGGAGAGATAGCTCAGGAGTTAAAGTAGTCTGTGCAAGCCTGAGACCCAGAGGTCAGATCCCCAGAACCCATATAAATTCTGGGTGGGTATGGCAGCCCCACCCTCCAGCCCCCCAGTAAAAGCCTTGGAAGGCAGAGACAGGATCCTCAGAGCAAACTGGTTAGCAAGACTAGCCATATCGGCAAGCTCTGCCTATCACTGAGAAATTCTGCCTCTGTAAATCAGAAGAGTAACTGAAGATAATGGCCAACATCAACCTTGGGCGTCCATAAGGACATGCCTACATACGTGACCATAGACATGCATACACACATGAAAATGGGGGAAAAAAAATCGAGAAATTTTGTATTCTGTTACTAGTACTGCCAGAAGAAGCAGGAGAATTAGGATTTCAATCAAGGTCAGGCTCAGCTGCGTAGCCTCCAGGCCCAGCCTGGACTACAGAAGTTCTTATCTCAAATCAGGGAGCAGAGATATGGCTTAGAGGCCAGAGGACCAAGTCCAGTTCCCAAGACCAACAATCAGCTCACAACTGCTGGGACTCCAGCTCTAAGCAGATCTGATGCCTCTGACCTCCGAGGGCACGGGCGCACATCCACACACAGGTACAAACATACACGTAAGTAATAAATAAGTGTCTTAAAAAGACGGGGTCAGCGTGTGTACCCCGGTAATCCCAGTATGAGGAAGCTGAAGCAAGAAAGCCAAAAAGGTACAAATAACACAGTTAGGCATCTTTAAAAAATAAAATCTATTTCCCGTTGTTAATGGCACAAGAAGATACATTATTGCAAGATGGAGCTGTGGCCTACCATACTAAAAAGCTTCAGGGGTTGGTGAGATAGGCAGTAAAGTGTTTGCTATGCAAGCATGAAGGACCAGAGTACAAATCTCCTGCCCCATGTAAAAAGCCTGGCATGCTGGCATGCAGACATGCACCTGTAATCCCAAGGGGCAAGGATGATGGAGACAGAAGGATCCTTGGGGCTTTCTGGCCTAGTCTCAAATAATTGGAAAAGAATACTACTCACCATTAACCTCTACCTACACACGAACCTCTGTGCGTGTGCACACACACACACACACACACACTTGTGAAGATGAGAGATAAAGGTTCAGCTACACAAACACACACACACACACACACTCAGCAGACAGTTTGGAGGACATGTGACAGCCATAGGCCCTGGGAGACGTTGACCTAAGCATTAGTATTTGCAGACTGTGAAACCCCCCTACCCCCACCTTCACACGGCAGTCAGAATAACCTCATACAGGGCATGAACCAGCACACAGATGCTCACCGCAGTACCGTTCACAGTGACCAAGAAGGGAAACCTGCACGCTCACGAGCAAACTGCTGGGGCTGTGCAACAGCCTACATACAGCCACGAGCCAAAGTGAAATTTTGATGAATGTCACAATGAATGCCACAGCAAGGGGAAGGAACCAAACACAGAAGGGCACAAATCCCGTGCCAGACCACCTACAGAAAACGCACAGAACAAGCATGCCTGCTGAGTCAGAACAGATTCAGAAGGGCTTGGGGGCGAGGGACAGGGAGTGACTGCTGATGGGCAGTATGTCCTCGGGATTAGGACAAACAGCATTCTGAGTGCTGACATTTAGTGGCTAAATGTACGTATATGCATGTCACCTCAATGAAAAGGAATAGGGAAAAAAAAAAAACCCAGCCCCCTGAAAGCCGGCAGCGACACACCGGCTTCTAACTCTCCCAAAGGAGCTACTTGCTCTTCTTTCCAAGTGAACCCAAGTCTGTGAGCCCTGCTGAGCTGCCCTCGGGCTTTAACAACACTCTTGTCACTCCTAGGACACAGCTCCAGCTCTTGGTCTGCTGAGCATCCGAGAGGCAAGGATCCTCATCGTCAGCCAAGTCACAGTGCCCAGTCTCTGCTCTGCTGTTAACCGTTTGTTCCCTTGATGATGTGGAGGACAGACCTAGCATCTGAGTTACTCAGGATGCCCCAGTCCATCAGAAGAACCAAGGAAATTTGAAGTCTTCCTGTTACACAGTGTTCCATCGGATGGCAGCATTCCCAGCAAGGAGTAGGGAAAGATGATGCCCAGGGGCTCAGCATGGGGAGCGAGCGCCTTCCCTCAGGCATTTGAAGACCTGCCAGGCTGTTTTCCACAGTGCCGTGAACCACACATGTCCTACCAGCTCTGAGTAAAGGCTGAGTTCCTCACATCCTCATCAATTCTGTGGATGTCTGGCCATCCTGGTAAGTGTGAAGCCGTTCTGGCACCATGACTGTCATACTGACCATTGTGGATGTAAAGCCTGCTGGTGCTTCCTGGCTGCAACGGAGAAGTGACCACCCTACATTCCCATAGCCTTCGTTTCCCACTCAGGTGGCCACCCATGGCTGGCGTCAAATGGGAAAGCTCTCTGAGGGGATCTCTCAGAGCGAGTGCCTCTCTGGGCTGCCTCCATGTTCAGGGTAGGCTTGCATCAAGCAGGGATGCTGGACACAGGATGAGGCTATTCTGACCTCTCCCTGGCTCACACTCACTACCACCCAAGGCCCCAGACATTCTCTCCTGCTCACACCTACCACTAACAGAGATCCAGCCCCCAAGGTCCTAGGATGACTGCAGCCATCAACAGACCAGATCTGTAGTCTCCGAAGCAAAAGGTTCCATCCATGCAGCCATCCATGCCTCGTAAACTAGCCTGCTTGACAGCTCAGAGACAGACACCCAGACGGCCACTCGTGGCTGGCGTCAGCTGGAAAGCTTCAGTGAAGCCAAGGGTGGTCCTCCATCCAAAATGCCTGCCTGCTGGCTTCACGTGCCCTACCCACTGTCATTCCCTCAAGGGTTAGTTACCCCTCAAGGAAGGGACAGGAGCCTGCCCATTAACTCCTGGTACAGTTTCTCCCACCCCCAAGCCACAGCCCTTCTCCACCTCGCCCACTCCACCACCCACACACTCACCTACTTCCCACAGCCCAGCTCCTGCAGTTTTTTAGTACAGAGGCTGCACTAGCTGACCCTGATCTGTTATGTGGTGCTCCTGAGGCTGGCCTGGGCCCCCTCACTCCTAGGCAAAGACCACACGGAGCTGGTGTAAGTGATTCATATGGACAACAAGGTGCCTATCAGGGTTTGGGGAGATGAACCTTGCAGCCTCCTGTAAGTCTAGGGCAACGAAAGGCAGGGAACTTGAGGCCACGTGGGAGGAGGCCGATGGAGCCTGCCTATCGCTCCCTTCTGAAGCAGGCGTGGAAGCTCCTGGGAGAGTCTCAAGTGAGCATGCTCACAGTCATCCAGACCAGGGTGTCCCCAGTCTCCTAAAGTGCTCCATGCCTGGCTGCTCTCTCTGACTTAGGGATGCTCATTTTTTAAAAATGTCTCACGTGGATCTAGCTGTGGAAAGTTAAGTACCATGGTCACTAAAAGCCCAGGATATGTCACTGCAGTCCCACAGAGAGCTGCTGACCTGCAGGGCATCACAGCCTCATCCAGTGCCCAGACGCTATCAAATGGCAGGATTATGCCCTCAGAAGAGCAGCCGGGCCAGCGGGCTGGCTCAGAAGATAAAAGCACCTACAGCCTAGCCTGAAGACTGAGTTCAACTTCAGGGATGGAGCGATAAAAGAAGAGAGCCACCTCCAAAAGTTGTCCTCTGATTGCCACGTATGTGCTGTGGTTCAGTGCATGAGCACACACACACACACACACACAACCAGTCAGGTGTGGTGGTACACACCATTAATCCCAGCACTCAAGTAGGAGGATCTCTGAGCTTGAGGCCAGCCTGGTCTACAAAGTAGAGATCCAGGACAGCCAAGGCTATACAGAAAAACCCTGTCTCAAAAAAACCAAAAATCAGTCAATAAGTAACATTAAACAGCAAAATGGCCAGCAGCCCCTCCCTCCCAGTGCTGTGTGAGGCAGCTCTTCACTGGGCTGGACTGTTACACGGTTCAGAACAGCCTCAAGTGTCAGGAGGCATGCATGACAGCAGTGATTTTGGAACCCATAGGGCGATGTTAGGGAACCCCAAGATTTTTCTATCCCTGCAAGCCTGCCTGCTTCACACATGTTGAGCCCTTCCCAGGGGTGCCTCAGGTAAACAGGTCAGACCTACCTGCTGAGAAGATGTGGCCTGCCACTGCCAGGAAGGCATCCGTCACCACAGGCTCCGACTGCAGGGGGATGTGCAGCTGCCGGGCCACGTTCCGGTATACGCTGGGACGGATCTGCTCCAGCTCATCTCCTGCACGGGCACACAGTGGGTCAGGTCCTCTCCCACCTTAGCCTTGTGGCCAGCACTGACCGAGACTCAGTGGTATACCAGATCCACCTGACCCCACTTGACCTCCAAGCTCGCACCTTCCCTTCGATAAGCTCTGACCCCCACTTTGCCTGTTTGATTCCCACCCCTTCACCTTATCTTGCTTCATTTGACTATCCCAACCTCGGCCCCATGAACAAAGAGACTAGGGAGACTGTGGAACCTCCAAGCCCCCCGGGGCAAGCTGGCTGGGCCAGTGGGGCAGGAATCCTGACGTGGTACATGGGTGGTGCCTGCGTAGTGACTCAAGGCAGACGGGCGGGCAGGCAGATAAGCAAGTGGATGGGCAGAGCAGAAGGGACCAGACAGGCAGAGCCCAACATGGAGAGAGACTTGGCTGGAAGACCACATATATGGAGTCACCCCCTACAGCCTCATGAGATGATGCCGGCTTATGCCCTGACATTAGCATCACTGGTAATGGCTCAGTAAACTGACTTAGACTGAGCCAAGGCCTGGGACAATGGTACCTACCGCCCACATGCCAACCTAGGTTCCTGGTGCCAAATGGGTGTGTTCTTATGTGGTACTACATCAGCCCAGCCAGAGCTGTGCCAAGGAGATGCCTTCCACAGTCCCGCCTGCCCCCCTGGGCTGCAGTACCCTTGGCAGTATCATGCATGCACAGGAAAAGATGGTGCCGGGAATTCCACACAGCCTCTGATTGGGTGTCCCCGGCCCAGCCACTTCCCCAGCCAAAGCAAATAGGGAAACGCTGTTGCTGCCTAGCCTGTCCCAGCGATAAGGGCGCCCACGTCATCCCTGAGGCCAGCTGTGCTCTATCTAATTAATTAAGATCTGGAACCAGAGTAGAATCAGGAGGGAGGGGGAACCAGGGGATGGAGAGATTACATGGAAATTCCCAATGCTTGCCCGGCTGTTGCCAAGGGGGCCTTTGGAGACTGACCCTAGGAGATGGCTCAGGGACACAAGCTAGGCTGCTTCCTGTCTGTGGCTGGGGCCATGCTTGGGGTCAGGAAGATATCGCTGACCTTAGAAGAATTCACTTTTAACAGTCAGGACAGTACCAAACATAACCTGAACAAGAACACATGGGCATTTGAGCTCTCTCCCTCCGGGAATCCTCTTAGCCATCTAGAAGGCTCTGAACTCCAGAGGGTGGGAACAGCACTGGGTGATGGAAAAAGGCCTTAAAGTTTCTGAGTACTCAGAGGGTTCCTGCTGAGCGCAAGGCTTTGCGCCTGCGCCTTTCTACAGACCAGGGTTCAAGGCACTCAGGACCTGTCAAAAGGACTGTGAAGGCAGAAACTGCCTGGGTCAGACCCAAGACAGGACTTTCCCTTTGCCACCCCAGTGCCCTCGGGACTTACAAGAGGCCAACATGTCCTTTCTCCAGAGAGAGCCAATGGTCTCTTTTTGTCTGCCAAGTTTACCCAACCAAACCTCTCATTCACACTTTCCACATACCCAGAGATAGCCCCCTTCTGTCCATACACAGCCCTCCTGTGAACCCAACTCAGACTGAATGGGCTCCACCTCCCTCTAACTCTTGAACAGGCCAGGTTTACACAGCCCTGCTCCTTGAGGCCAGCCCAACACGAAGATGTGGGGTCTATATAAAACAGCATGTGTGCACACATCTCCCAGGAAACCAGGTCTTACAGGGCTTCCTCCAACCAGGAGAATGCACACCCGCTCCCCCTGACACCCACTCACCCATTTATTTGTCTCTGCTATCACTTCACAGTCCCTTACAGCCCCAGGCCCCAATCTGGCTATGCTAATGTGAACCGTCCAGGATCAAGGGTTGGCTATCCTTCCCCATCACATATCCAGGCCTTAGAGGAGCTAAAGAAAGCTGCTGAGCTAGCTAGCTATGTGTGATCCCCAGAAACAAGTGTCCCAGATATTCTTCAAGAAGGCTCTGGGGGGCCTTCCCATCAAGGGAAACTGCAGTGGGTGTCGGACCTCAGCCAATAACTGAAAGGTCTATTTTCCAAAACAAACATTGGGACACGTGGTACCACAAAGGATTTTTTAGTCCAGCAGAGTACAAGGGTCGCAATAAAGTTTAGCTGCTAAAATACTGCTCCTCCAGAGCTTTCTGAGTTTTATGGCAAGAATGTCTGTGATCTGGACTAAGCAGGCACGGGGGGGGGGGGGGGGTTGACAAAGGAGGCTGCAAGCAGACAAGCCTGGGGACAAAGAGCAGCGCCAGCCTGGGTGGCCTATCCTTGCACCCTCTCCATTCCAGACGGATTTGGGCTCCCACGCACGCCTCCTCTCTGAACGCCAGCCGGAGGGTGAGGCACAACCGCAGAAGGGCTGGTCATGTCTCAAGAAGGGAATGTCAGTGCAGAACAGCTGTACCGGGAACCCTGAAACACTGCGGGCAGGCCCATCCAACCAGCTATAGAGGGGCGGCCTGGGATGGTACCTGCTGGTGCCCCACACTCACCCAAGCGCAGCAGCACTGTGCACACCTCTGCCAAGCGTCCTCCAGGGGCAGGCGAGGCACGCTCTGGAGCGCTCCAGGAGAGGCCGGCGCGCAAAAGCCGCGCGTGCACGTACTCCCGGCCTAGTGCCTTAGCCTGGGCCACCAGCTCCTTGTCTGTGGGCGAGCGATCAAAGGCGTCCATGATCTCCGCTGCAAAGACAGAAGAGCGCCGCAGCACCTCCATGGTCGAAGCGCGGGCGAGAGGCGCCACACCTACGAATAGACTGAGTTCGGACCGGATCGCCTCCAGCCAGGTGGCGAAGGGACTCCAGCCACGGGAGGAGACCCAGAAGCGCGGCCCGAGGCACAGTGGTCCCCACCGCGTGCGCGATTCAAACAGCACAGGAGGTCGGCTGTGCGCCGCCCTCAAAAAGGGCCGGTTTCCGATAGCCTCTCGTTTTGCACCCCAAATCTTTTAAAAGTCTCACGTTCTTTTTAGGTTCTAAATTAAATCTCGCAGATCCCAGCGGTGGCCAGGGAAGTGGCGATAGGTTCTTTAATCTTTAATCACAGTGCCCAGGCTCCAGGACCAGTTTGGGGGAGACAGAGGATGCAGAGTAGCCTGCTGCGACCAGCCGACAAGCAGGACCCCGCGGGCTCCTCCCTGCCGGCGAGTCGGGTCCTAAGGAAGGCTCCAAACTGCGCGGCGGTCCCCGGGCTCGGAGACCACGCACCTGCGCACCTCGCAGGGCCCGTGTTTGTCCCCGGTGTCGCCGTTCCCATGGTGCTACATCCAGGGCACCGACGCCACGCCCGCCCGACTCACCTCTCCCGCCTCATGGCGCGCGGGGCGGCGGTGGAGTTCTGGTTTCAGGACCCGCTCGCCGCCGTCTCCGCCGGTCTAGACCCTTCCATTCAAACCCGCGAGCGCGCGCCCCGCCCCAGCGCCCGCCCCGTCCACGCCCGAGCTGAAGCACAGGCTCCGCCGGTCTTCCCGCGCGCTCGCAGAAGTCCTGGTCCCGAGGGGTGCGGGAGGCGTACCACGGACTCCCCGCGGGCGAGAAGCCAGGCTTAGGGCTTCGCCTTCTAAGGAAACGGCAACCCCCGGGGGCGGAGCCGCAGCCCAGCTCTGCCCAACGCCTCCCCAGTTTAAGAAAGGCCAGCACAAGTTCTCGGGATGCTCCCGGGAACGCCGCCAGATTGGAGCTGTCCCGGCAGGCAGCGCGAAGAACATCCAGCTCTGACACCAACCCACTGGGGCGCACCAAGTTCCATTTTAAAATGGGCTGACTTATCTTTTCCTTATTGTCTTATAGAGGCTCCTTAAAGATCCTGGATTCTTGAAGTTGTAGGAGATCTGATGCCCTCTTCTGATCTCCGAGGGCACCAGACATGCAGGCAGGCAAACATTCATACACAAAACAAAAATAACAATAACTAAATATTTAAAAATAGATTCTGTATTCTTGGCTTAATAGAAGCCTTTGGAGTGTGGTGAAGACTTGGATATGTACATGGTTGAAAACACTACAAATACCCATCCATTCCCACTCAAGTCTAGCTTTGCTTTTAATGAGCTGGACTTATTTATATCCAATCCAATATATAATCTTTTGTAGTTAGTTATCTCTCATTAGGGTATTTCCCTTTGACAGAAAAGGGGGAGGGAGGGAGAGAGACAGAGACACAGAGAGAGGCAGAGACAGAGACAGAGAGACTCACAAAGAGAGAGAGGCTTGTCTGGAGCTCTGTGTTGACCAGCTGGTCCAACCTGCAGGGATCACCCAGCCCCTGCCTCCGGAGTACTAGACTACAGCGGTCTTCAGAAGCTTAGTCACTTTAGGGTTCATACTTAGACCTATGATGAATCACAGACATCGTTGTGAACAGTGTGGCAGTGAATCTGAGCTCCTTTTTTCCATACTGATTTCTAAGAAAGTCCACATCATCTACTAGACTCTGTTCTTCTCCTTCATCTTTGGACCCAACTGCAAAATCTCAACAATGGGATTTGCTAACTCGACCTAGTTTGTGTAAGTACAACATTTCACTTAGAGCTATAAAATGCATATTCTACACATGCACACCAAAATAGATTACACCCGGAACCATAAACAAGTGTCAACAAATTTCAAAGAACTAAAATCATACAGTAATTACTCTCTGAATTAAAGCTAAATTGCAGAAAAACCAGTGGAAGTCTCCAAATGCTTGGAAATGAAACACCGTACTTATAACGAGGCAATAAATAATAAATCACAATGAAATTATTAAAAGGTTTATTTATGTGTTTTATGTATATGGGTGTTTTATCTGGATGTACGTCTGCACACAAGAAGAAAGCACTGGATCTCACAGGACTACAGTTATAAGTGGTTGTGAGCCACCATGTGGTTGCTGGGAATTGAACTCAGTACTTCCGGAAGAGCAGTCAGTGCTTGTAACCGCTGAGCCACCTCTCCAGTCCTACAATGGAAATATTTTCAAGTGAACAGTCACAAAAACAGTACAAGCCCAGGTTAAAACCCAGCATCACCACACACAAGTCCCATTGCTATTGGGGCAAAGAGGAGGAGATCCCTGGGGCTGGCAGGACACGAACCTAGCTCAAGTATCACTAACAGATCCCATCTTAGGAAATAATGTGGAGAGCATTAGAGAATGAGGGGACCCTGCAGGTGTCCTGGCAGGGAATTAAGAATGACGCGACGGGGATAAAAAGCAGATTCAGATTGACTTCATGAACCTGGTCTGATCTCAGTTCATTACCAACTAATTTAATCACAGTATAATTTGAAGAAAAAAGTTTCCTGTTGTAATCCAATCCCTGAGGCACACAGAAGCATAATTACATCAGAACTTGACCCAGGGTACCTGTCATTAAGTCCAACAAGATCGGTTCTAGGGCTGGAGAGATGGCTCAGCAGTTAAGAGCACCATCTGCTCTTCCACAGGTCCTGTGTTCAATTTACAACAACCACAGGGTGGCTCACAGCCATCTATAATGGTCATCTGATGCAGTCTTCTGCTGTGTCTGAAGACAGTGACAGTGTACCCACATATATGAAATAAATATGGCCGGAGAGGTCAAGGCCAGAGTGAGCGGTAGCTATACTTGCCTACTAGCCCAAGGAAGGCTCTGTATCTCAGTTACACTGATAGCACAGAGATCATTTGTGCTGTTAGCCACCTCGAGTCCTGATTGTGGGAGTTCGATATGCCCTGGGCCAACAGGTAAGGCAGATCACCAGGCTATTAATCACTTCCGGTTCCAATTCAAATCCAAGTTTCTGGATGGAAGAACAGGTTTCTTTTTACCTTTCCCACTGGAAAAACAAGCACTCGTGCTCAACACTCCTGGTTTCTCTGGAGATCTGTGAGTGAGGAAAGGACCTTTGTGCTGTACTCTCAACGAAACAAGGCCACAGGAAGTCTTCCTCTGGCCTCATGAGTACTCAAGTAAGCAAGTGCACACACACACACACACACACACATCACACACCACACATACACATCACACACACCCCACATACACATCACATACCACACACACACACCACACACACATCACACACACACATCACACACACTCCACACACACATCACATACCACACACCCCACACACACACATCACACACTACACACACATCACTCACCCCCCCACACACACACCCCACATACACACATCACACACACACACATCACATACCACACACACACACATCACACACCACACGCACACACACACATCACATACCACACACCACATACACACACATCTCTCACCCCACACACACACACCACACATACACACATCACACACACACACACCACACACCACACATCACACACACCACACACATCACACCCCACACACACACCACACACCATACACACACACATCACACACACACACACACACACATCACACATACCACACACACACCACACACACATATACAATATTTAATTTTAAAAAATAGAAGGATAGAAGAAAATAGTATATACAACTTCACAGTGATTTAAAATTTTAAATGAAACACTGTTTACCAAAACTGACACAGGAAGAAAATCTGGACAACCAACACCAATTAAATAAATTCCGTTTGTAAGACTATTCTGATACGATCGTAACGACTTTTCTGTTGTTCTGAAGAGACACCGTGACCAAGGTAACCTAGAAAAGAAAGCGTTTAATTGACAGTTTGCTTACATTTTCAGAGAATGAGTCCATGACCATCATGGTGGGGAACAGGCAACCGACAGGCAGAAATAGCCCAGGAACTGCAACTGAGCACTTACTTCTGATCCACACGCAGGAGGCAAAGAGAGCCTGCACTGAGCGTGGGCTTTTGAAACCTCAAAGCCCAACCCCAGCGGCACACCTTTTAATCCTTCCCAACACCTCCACCTACTACAGACCAAGCTTTCAAATATATAAACCTATAGGGGTCACTCTCTTTAAAACTACCACATATATTGGCAATTGGGGTTTCGTACTGGTTACTAAACTGAAGAAGTATCAACCACCTTACACAGGTCTATCCAAAAATTTTAAAATGACAAAATCTCAAATTGTTCTTTAAGAACAATTTAACATTGCTATCTAAACCTGTCCAGCACATTACAAGAAGGGCAGAAAAAGATGCAGAGGTGGCTCAGCAGTGAAGATTTGTACTGTGCTTGCAGGGAGCCCAAGGTTGAGCAGCTCAGAGCTGCCTGCAACTCCAGGGGGATCCAGTGCCTCTGACTTCCCAAGGTTCCTGAACTCATATGCCCACAAAGACACAACACACACACACACACACACACACAGTGGAAAACTTAAGGGTTCTTTGGAAAGTCAGTTGAATGCTGTTTTGCTGGGGCAAACATGGAAAGGAACACTTCGTTAAAGTGGACACAGGCGTGAAAGGCTAAGGCAGACTCACGAAGGACCGTTTCTCTGAAGCAGACCCAGGAGAGAGGATGTTCTGCTAAAGCAAGCATGTGAAAGGACTTGTGATGAAGGATTCTTTGCTAACAACACACATGCATTGGTTTGCCTTACATTGTGTGGATGAGTGGCATTTGTCGGGACTCCAGAGAGAAATGCACCCAAAGACTTCTGGTGGTGTGCTGCAGTTTCTTGCCACTTCCAAGGACTGATTGGATGCATATGCTGAGGCCTGGCTGTCTGTGCTAGGTCCTGTCACTGCTGTTGCTAACCCGACTCTACTGAACTGGACTGCTGGTGAATCCCTGATGTGTTTGCGAGTGGATGGAGCTGCCTCTGCTGACCTGTGAACTGAACTGCTGATTTCCAGACAACACCGAAGGTTGCTCCAAAGAACCTTTTAAAACGGGTTCACCGCCCCTCAACCCCAACCCTATCCCATATCCTTTCTTTTCCACCCACTTTTCTGGTGGGTAGTGGGTTACAAGAAAGGTTAAAGCATTTAAGAACCATCATTGAAAATAGGATTTGAAAAAAAAAATTAAAGTTACATCCACACGTACAATTTTAAAAATGAATAAATCATTTTAAAAAGAAAGTTGGAGGGGCTGGTGAGATGGCTCAGTGGGTAAGAGCACCTGACTGCTCTTCCGAAGGTTCAGAGTTCAAATCCCAGCAACCACATGATGGCTCACAACCATCCGTAATGAGATCTGACGCCCTTTTCTGGAGTGTCTGAGAACAGCTACAGTGTATTTATAATAAATAAATAAATCTTAAAAAAAAAAAAAAAGAAAAGAAAGTTGGGGGCCAGGAATAGTGCCACCGCCTTAATCCCAATACTCTGAGGCAGAGGCAGGGGGATCTCAATGAACCTTTAAAGTTGTATTATCTTTTTTGTTTTGTTTTTGTTTTTGTTTTTTGTTTTTTGTTTTTGTTTTTCGAGACAAGGTTTCTCTGTATAGCCCTGGATGTCCTGGAACTCACTTTGTAGACCAGGCTGGCCTCCAACTCAGAAATCCACCTGGCTCTGCCTCCCGAGTGCTGTGTATTATCTTTTATGTGTGTGGGTGTTTAGCCTACCTGTATATCTGTGTACCGCATGCATGCCTCTGCTGGTGGAGGCCCAGAGAGGGAGGGAATGGCTAGATTCTCCTGGGACTAGGGGTACACAGTTGTGAGCCACTGTGATGTGGGTTCTGGGAGTTAAACCCTGGTGCTCTGGAAGAGCAGCAAACTCTCTAACTCAGAGTTGAGCACTCTGGAAAGATGGTCTTAAATGTATGAAGAGCACTCAAGCTTGGGAGTCCTGGTCTGTACAGATAAGAAATAAAAAAGCTCGACAGGGAAACGAGGCTAGCCCAAAGTGTGGGTGAGCAAGGGGTGTAGGCAGTGAGTGTGCCTCTAAGTCCTTTGGGATTTACTTCTGACAAGGCGGGAGCTGAAGCCTGCCAACCTAACCCATTCCCACACCTGCTTCCTTCCTTCCCCTGTGCAGCCTCAGGCCCTTCCGGCCCTGCTTAAGTATGTTTGCTTCTACATAAAAAGAGACCGTGTTTCCCCTCCTTCCTGTGTCCTGTTGAGTGAAGCCTGACTCCTAACTACACAGCAGCCTGGGTGAGTCACTGGGCAGAGCTCATGACTGTCTCAGTCCAGGAGTGTGGAAAATAAGTCAAAAGCCAAGCCACCGCTGGGTGTGGTGGGTTATACTTCTAATCTTAGCACTCTGCAGGCTACAAAGTGAATCCTAAACTCTCCTGGGCTACACGGTGAGACCCAGTCTCAAAAAAACAAAAAAAAAAAACAACAGAACTTGGGAGGCAGAAACAGATGGTCTCCGTGAGTTTGAGGACCTCTTCTTCCTTGGGTAGTCTCTGTCATCACATACTCTAAGCTTGATACCTCCTGGTCACCACAGGATGCTGGTTGGCACTAAGCAAGACTTAAAATTCCAAATTCTGGTCCTTATTGGACCAGGGCTCCTATTTCTTATAGTAGCCCACTGACTTAACGGGACCTCTCTGTGAAATGCCCATCTCAGCAGTGTGAGCTGTGTAGGAAAGGCCCAGAGAGACACTTTGGAAAGAGAACGTCATTGCTGCCCCCTCAGATGAGACTGGGCCCTAGCTGGACCTACTCTTTCCAGCATCCGCTGGCATAGCACCCTGGGTGGCTCCCTTCCCTCCAGATTTCAGCTACCTCCAGAATTTGTGTGGTCCACAGCACAGCTCCGGAGAAGAGCTGTATGTCCAGGCTTTACAGAGGTATCATTGACTAGACAGGTCTAGACAGATGGACACAGGTCTAGACAGATATAGACAGATGGACAGAGGTCTAGACAGGTATAGACAAATGGACACAGGTCTAGACAGGTATAGACAGATGGACACAGGTCTGGGGGGGGGGGGCTGGATGGGGCTGGATAGAGCTAGTGGGCATCAGGGCTGGCAGGAAACTTCAGCACAGGCTGTGCTGTGGTAGGAGGAGTGACAGGTGATGTCACAGCCCATGTTCACTGACTAGCATCCCAGCCCAAGAGTGTGGAATGAGCCCTGTTTGCTGGGTGACCTGCTCTACAATTTCTGAAGTCTCCTTCCTAAATGTGCCCCTTAGGCGCCTGCTTCCCAAAGCCCTTGCTGCAGCTGTTGAGGTCCATGTCAGCCGCTCCCTCTGAACAGCCCTCCGTCCCCACAACCTCGTCTTCCCAGGTCACCACATGCATAAGGCACGGAGAACTCCTTTCCAGTCTCCATTCCAGTTCCTAGGAGTAAGATCAGGTTACACACACACACACACACACACACAAAGCCATGGTTCTCTCTCCCCTCCTGCCATGTTGGCCTCCTCTCTGGCATCAGTCTCCTCAGAGAGCCTTTCTTTGGAGACTGGGAGCCTCTTTGCCTCGGGCACTAGTGTCTCCCTCCCAGAGCATGCTTCCCTAAGTTCCCTGGGCAGTTACCTAGTGCTCCTGGGTGGTATAAAAGTGAATTGAGCAATGGATGAGAAGCAAGCCAGTAAGCAGGGCTCCTCTGTGGCTTCTGCCTCAGTTCCTGCCTCCATGTCCCTGCCCTGACTCCCCTCCGTGATGGACTGTTATCTGGAAGTGTAATAAACCATTTCTTCCCCCAAGCTAAGTCTGCTCATGGTCTTCATCACAGCTATAGAAACCCTAACTAAAACAGTAGCTTATTGTTTTACATTGATATTCCTGCTTCAGTTTGCCAAGTGCTAGAATTGCAAGTGTGTAGCCCCACGCCTGGATTGTTTGTTTGTCTCTGACAAGGTCTTCTGTAGCCTCACAGAGCTTGACTGTGAATACCTATGCCTATCACATCTCCTGCCTGTTGCTCACTTGAACTCTTGTGATTTCAAGCCAGGCATGATGACACACAACCATAATCTTGGCATTGAGAGGCCAAGGCACAAAGATTGCAGCAAGTTCCAAGCCAGCCTGGGAAGCCAGCCAGTAAGAGAGTGTCTGAAAACACACACACACACACACACACACACACACACACACACTTTTTTTTATTTAAATAAAAAGAACTCTTGCGATCTCTAGGGGTGGAATTTGACTACTCTATCCACAGCCAGATCTTGACAGATCTTGACACTTCCTCATCCTATTCCTCTGTTGGTTTTGCTTATTTGGTTTTATATTTCATTCATTCATTCATTCATTCATTCATTCATGTGTGTGTGTGCATGCATGTGTGTGACAGAGAGAGAAGGCAGTTACATTAGTGTATGTTAGGCATACGACATTGAAGTTTCTATGATATATATTATGGACGAGTTTGATTTCTTCCATGAAGCCACATTCAGAGTAGTCCAGGGTGGTGTGGGTGAGAACGGAGCAGGAACACTCAGTCAACAGCTCTGGAAACCTAGGGAAGTGGAGAAGCCCAGCTTGGACATTTAGCTTCATAAAATACCCTGGCAAAAGCAACTTAAGGAAGGAAGGAAAGAAGGAAGGAAGGAAGGCTCGAAGTTCGAAGACACAGCCCATCTCAGCAGGGAAGTCGAGGCAGGAGCTTGAGGGGACCTGTTCCATTACACCCCCAGTCAGAACATGAGGAGCAATGACTGTGAGTACTTTTCTACAGTTCAGCACTCCACCCAGGGAATGGTGCAACTCACCCAGGGGATGGGTAGGTCTTGTCATATCAGTTACACAACCAAGATAATCCATCATCCGCATGACTGGAGTCCTGTCTCTTAGCTGACTCTAGAGCTCATCGGTTTGAGAATGGAAGGAGCGTACCTTGAACATAGGAGACCTCAAAGCTGGCCTCCACAGTGACACACTTGTTCCAACAAGATCACACCTACTCCAACGAGGCCACGGCTCCTAACATGCCATTCTTTATTGGCCACGAATTCAAACGCATGACTCGGGGGTGGGGGTGGGGCATACCTATTCAAACCACCAGAGTTGTCCTCAGAGGCTCCTTACACACATGTGCCTGCATATGCCCACACACATATACACATGTTCATGCACATACACAGACACAGACATGGACACACTGAAGAGCCATCTCATCAGCCCGAAGTCAACATTTAAAATATAAACAAATGGGCTGGTGAGATGGCTCAGTGGGTAAGAGCACCCGACTGCTCTTCTGAAGGTCCAGAGTTCAAATCCCAGCAACCACATGGTGGCTCACAACCACCAGTAATGAAATCTGACGTCCTCTTCTGGTGTGTCTGAAGACAGCTACAGTGTGCTTATATATAATAATAAATCTTTAGACTGGAGCAAGCAGGAACTGAGCAAGAGCGAGCAGAGTTGACTGGAGCAAGTGGGGCCAACAGGAGCAAGTAGGGTTGACCAGAGCGAGCAGAGGTTCTAAAAAATTCAATTCCCAACAACTACATAAAGGCTCACAACCATCTGTACAGCTACAGTGTACTCACATACATAAAATAAATAAATAAATATTGACCTCATTTCATTTTCATGGGATATTTGCCAAAGATATATTACAGGTCAGGAACCCATCCATTCTTGAAAATCCATTATTGTGAATGGTAGAAGGATTCTTTCTTTCGTTCTTTCTTTCTTTCTTTCTTTCTTTCTTTCTTTTTCTTTTTCCTCTTCAAATTGGATTAGTGATTGGACCAGCATTTCCTGAAGAGCTCCTACTGGCACAGGACTCAAGATACCAGTGAGCTGCCCAGGTATCTACTGGGCCCAGCTTCTATTCACCAAAATGTGGTTATTTTATCACAGATGTAGATCATCCAATGTAGTAAACACCACTCTCGTGCACCTGTGTATTTATTGTTCAAGATTTTTTTTTTTTTTTTTTGGTTTTTCAAGACAGTGTTTCTCTGTATAGCCCTGGCTGTCCTGGAACTCACTTTGTAGACCAGGATGGTCTCGAACTCAGAAATCTGCCTACCTCTGCCTCCTGAGTGCTGGGATTAGAGGTGTACACCACCACGCCCGACTTCAAGATTTTTATTTTATCTATGCGTTCAGAAGAGTATATGTGCACAAGTGTGTGTGGATGTCCGTGGAGACCAGAAGAGAATGTTAAATCCTTTGAGCTGGAGTTCTAGGTGTTTGTAAGGTGCCTGGTGTGGGTGCTGGGATCTGAAAGGGATCCTCACTGTGATGGTTTGAATATGCTTGGCCCAGGGAGTGCCACTATTAGGAGGTGTGGCCCTATTGGAGTAGGTGTGGGCTTTAAGACACTCATCCTAGCTGCCTGGAAGTCAGTATTCTGATAGCAGCCTTCCGATGAAGATGTAGAACTCTCGGCTCCTCCTGCACCATGCCTGCCTGGACCCTGCCATGTTCCTGCCTTGATGATAATGGACTGAACCTCTGAACCTGTAAGCCAGCCCCAATGAAATGTTGCCAGTCCATGAGCTGCCTTGGTCATGGTGTCTGTTCACAGACCTAAAACCATAAGATACTGTGATTGAGCAGAGTGCACTTGTGCATTTTAATTGGGATTTTATGTGTCTATGTTCAAATAGGCTAATAACTCAACATTGTCAATGAAAATTAGCTGCTCCCTGTTTTCAGCTCTGCACAGCCTCAGCCTCAGGGTCTAACCCCACATCACTTCACCCTACGCCATCCCACTAATAGGTCAACAGACTTTCCATTGGGAAAGATAAAGAAATAGTTCCCACTGGCTCCTTCCTGCTTCCTGTCCTGGTTTGAAAACTCAGGTGAAAAGTAATCTGCTAGCATTGAAAATTTTACCTCTAACATCAATCTTGCTCTGTGGGAAACCTAGTCACCAGGAATTACACTTTTTTTTTTTTTTTGTCTTGTTTTGGTTTGGTTTTCAGTCTTACCTTCACTATACTCCGTTGGGTTGATTATGTTTGTTCTCTGAAGTTGCCTGCAAGTCAGTGCCCTTAACTTTCTAAAGTGTTGCTTAGCACACCTGTGCAATCTTCAGCTGTTCCCAGTGTCCAGGTTAATAATTTTTTCCTCTCTTTTCTTTTTGTTTTCTTTCTATATGTGTTCCTAGGCAGGTGCAGGTGCTGGTGCATCCCCCGCACCCCCCCTCTCTCTCTCTGTAAGTGTATATGTGCAGGTGCACATGAATGTGTGTGTAAGCATATGCAGGCACATGTGTGTAAGCGGGGTCAGAGGACAACTCTGGTGGTTTAAATAGGAATCGCCCCCAACAGAGCGATCGTTTGTGGGGGGCAGTGGACTATGCCACCAGACAGAAGAACTGGTAAAGTAGTAGCAACATTCAGAACCCCAATAAAACTCATAATAAAATTCATTATTGAGAACAGCAGGAATTAGAACTAGATCCCTACCAGATTCCTGTCCTGGAGCATGACATCTCACTCAAAGGACTGTGACAACTAGTCAGGCAGCACAGAGCCTAGAGTTGTCCATGCTAATGAGCTATCTTCCTGCAAAAGGTAGTTAACCTCTGGTTCACCCTGAGTAAGTCAGACGTATCCTCGTCTACCATGAATAAAGCAGTTTGGACAAGCAAGGACTGTCTCCTTCATCGAAGACCACCACAGGGGAGGCCTTCATCATACAGAGCCGGGAATTTGAGAACCACAGCCTCCAGGACAGTCCGAGCTGCTTCTCACCCAGAGAAACATGGGTTGGGGCCCCTATCTTAGACTGTGTTTCGCCTCCCCTAAGTGGTGTGCGGGCATCCCAGGAGCCCAGCACCCCAGCAGCAAGGAAGAAACGTATAGTGCCCCTGCATTTCATCTCCCTGAGTGGTGTTCTGATAACCCAGGGGTAAGTCGAGAAACCAAAGACCTATGTGTTTGAATGCTTGGCCCATAGGGAATGGCACTATTAGAAGGTGCAGTCTTGCTGGAGGAAGTGTGTCACTGTGGGAGCCAGCTTCGTGGTCTCCTATGTTCAAACTATGCTGAGTTGTAGTGTGCAGTCTCCTGCTGCCTGCAGATCATGACGTAGAACGTCTGTATGGTGGCATGCTTCCTGCCATGATGATAATGAACTAAACATCTGAAACTGTAAGCCAGCCCCAATGAAATGTTTTCTTTTATAAGAGTTTCCATGGTCATAGTGTCTCCTCTTGACAATGGAAACTCTAAGTAAAACAACAACCTCTGGTATTGTTCCTCAAACACAATACACCTTCATATATATTTTTTGGAGCTAGGGTCTCTCATTGGCTTGGAACTTGGTACCAAACAGGCACACTGACCAGCCTTTGAGCCCTGGGGATCCACTTATCTCTGACTCCCCTCTTACATGTATTGGACTCAAGTCCTTGGATTTGCAAGGTAAGCTCTTTACCAACCACGATGTCGCCCAGCCCTCCACCACCCGCCCCTACCTTTTTGAGCCAAGGCTTCATGTAGTTCAGACTGGTCTGGTATTTGCTATGTAGCTGAGGATGACCTTGATGCCGGGTTTTTCTACTTTAACCTCCCGAGGGCTGGGATGTCAGGTATGCGCCACCACACCCAGTTTATGTGGCACTGAGGTGGAACCCAAGTCTTCATGCATACTAGGCAAGCACTCTACCGACTAACACACATTCCCAGCCTCTTGTATAATTATATTCTACCCCACTCCCACAAAAGATACAGATCAAAGCCATCTGACTTAGAGTACACTCTGAGAACTGAAATTTAAGTCTACTAACCATACTTGCTCACCTTCTGAGCCTACCTTTTATTTTCCCAGTATAATTGTACCAGGGATCCTAGAGCCTTTTATTCAAGTGGCCTGAAGCAAAGACATGGCTGTGTGACTTTCACACCTTCCAGACCCATGAAAGTTCTGACCTACACTTCCTGTCTGTCCATCTCACAAGCTGGGCCGCCTTTGTACCGAAAGCTATCATCCCACAGGGCTCTGTAAAAATCTTACCATTTACTCACTCTGCCTCCTCCTCCTCCTCCTCCTCTTCCTCCTCCTCCTTTTTCCAGCGGTTTCCCTCCTAGTTTTATAATACCTTGCTGAGTCTGGTGGTGCACACCTATACTCCCAGGACTCAGTAGCTGAGGGAGAGGCAGAGGCAGAGGCAGAGGCAGAGGCAGAGGCAGAGGCAGAGGCAGAGGCAGAGGCAGAGGCAGAGGCAGAGGCAGAGGCAGAGGCAGAGGCAGAGGCAGAGGCAGAGGGATCTCGAGTTCAAGGGCAGCCTGAGTTACAATAGCCAGATCCTGTTTCCAGTAATACCTCTATCCCTTCAGGACCTTTTTGTATTGGTGAACCCTTTCTAGCTAGGGCTGAGGTCTCCGCTAATTGCTCTTGTCATTTCTCATCAGGGAAATGGACTGCACACATGCGTCACTGGCTTCTCTAGTTCTGTTGCTGCTGGCATTAAACTCTCTTTGCTTTTCTTCCTCCCCCCCCCTTTTTTTTTTTTTTTCAGAACAGGTTTGTGAGGGCATACTTCCTAGTGCCCTGTGGGTTTGTTCCTTTAGTTCCACGCTCAGGCTTGAAAGATTGTGGCTTAGGCTAGATTTGAAACATTACCCCACTCTTTACACTCTGCTTTCACTCATCAGTCTGATTTTGTGACAACCTTCTCCCTCAACCCCTGCCCCCATCCCTCCTAGATTGATTTCCTAGGAAATCCAGCACTATACAGCCACCATATAAGATCGGAGGCCAGAAGTCCAAGTGAGGGAGTGGTAGAGCCCTGGAGTTTACTCTCTGCCTCTCTGGTCACAAGGCATTCTCTCCTGTTCCTCTCTGTGTCCCAGTCCCCTTCTCCTTATAAGGACACCAAGTGCTGGTTTCAGGACCCACCCTAATTCTGTGCCACCATATCTTAGCTTGACTACATCAGCAAAAGCTGTTTCCAAACAAGGCCACAAGCCCAGGTGCTGATGGTTAAGACTTGAACATTACCTCCTGGGGGGGACACAATGTATCCCTTTCAGACTTGTCTTTATCTTAGTGTACTTAAGAGGGAAAACAGAGACAGGAGGATTAAGAATTCAAAGCTATTACCAGCTAAGCCAGAGTCTAGCCTGGACTACACTGAGACCTTGTCTCAAAAGCAAGCAGAAAACACAAAACAAAACCCAAAAAGTGTGTATATTTTTTTGTTTTATTTTACATCTTATTTATTTATATTTGGGTGGGTAGGGGTCACACGTGTGCCATGCCAAGCCTGTAAAGTCAGAAGCCAACTGAGTTGGCTCTCTACTATCATGTGGATCCTGGGGACTGAAGTCCAGGCTTGGCAGCAAGTGCCCTGACCATTGGTCATCTCCTTGGCCATTTTCCTCTTTTAATCTAACAATTTTCTTATCAAATTTGGGGATATGTTTTCTATGTGTGCATATACATCAAATGTGTGTGTATGTATATATATATGTGTGTGTGTATATATATATATATATACATATATATATATATATATATATATATATATATATATGACATGTATTTGTATTTTTGTGTATCTAGTGTATATCCAAGTAGTGAGTGTGGTTTGTGTGTACTGGGTGCAACCATGTATTTTGTATGTATTGTGGTAGATAGGTGTTTGTGTCTATATGTGTGTTATCTGTATTTTGCATGTATGTCTGTGATTTGTATGTAGTTTGAGTACATTGTTATGTGTTTTATGTACTGCGTATATTATTTGTATATTGTTGTTTGACTGTATGTAGTGTGTGTGTATCTATGTATGTGTGATATGTGGTATATAGTGCTGTGTGTCCTACTGTGGTTGATGCCCTGGACCCCAACTCACAGTACACGGATAGTAGAATCTATATGTTCGACTTCCATGTCTCTTCCCTTGATATCACTTTTTGGATCCACACTAGAGAAGTTGATTTCTTGGCTCCATCTTCCCCTCACGAACTTCATGTACAATCCTATATTATTTGAGTTCATAATTCAAAAGCCACATCTAGCCAGGCAGTGATGATGCACCACACCTTTAGTCCCAGCATTTGGGAGGCAGAAGCAGGCAGATTTCTGAGTTCTAGGCCATCCTGGTTTACAGAGTGAGTTCCAGGAAGGCCAGGACTACACAAAACCAACCTGTCTCAAAAACCAACCAAACAAAGGAACAACCCATACCCTTCTATTACCACATCTATATCAACACAATGTCCCATGTTTTTCTGAGATATCTATGATGCTCTGCAGTGCCTCGTCACCCTTTCAGTCACATTTCCCAGGAGTAGGAGCAGGAGTGATTTCCTCCTTCAATGGAACTGGTGTTTCCTATTTACTTTGACAAGTTGGCCTTGATGCCCAGGTATTAATCCCCAGATGCTTAGCATGGCAAAGAGGCTCTGCAGAGGGCAGATGGAGACAAGCTTAGGAGTTAGGGATGGTCCTGGATCTTCACAAGAGAATCTTTGTGAGGAGGAAACAGGCAGGCTGGGACTTGAGATGCTTCAATGGAAGTAGATAGGAGAGATGCTGTTACACCCACCCACACCAGAGTAGTTCTGAAAAGAGAGAGAGAGAGGCCACCAGGCTGAGCCTCCAAAAGACCCCTCAGTCCCTTCCAGCTAGGGCTAAAGACTGCTGGGGACCCTGTCTTGGGAGAGCCTGATGATACCCAGCTGTCAGTCCAACTGCCATGCTCAGAACATAAGAGAATAAGGAATTTGTGTTACACTAGTAGGTCTATGGTAATTTGTTACAGCTGTCATAGAAGATAGACAGAGTGATTTAACTGTGAGCACGAGTGCTCACATCACTACACGAGTCACAGCTCTTGTTCCGGAGGGGAGAGGGGATGCTTTGGGGCACTTTGGGGCTGCTCTTGTGTCCCTCCTCAGAGGTAAACTGCTCATATATAAAATGTTGTTTTGTTTTCTGAAGTTCTGGGGACCAAGAACCAAGGACGTATGTGTGTGCTAGGCAGACACTGTATTGCTAAACTGTAACTGTACATGTTCATTAAACAAACAAAACCACACAAGACTGGAGTCAGGTGTGGTGGTGGACATTTAATCCCAGCACTTGAGAAACAGAAGCAGTCAGATCTCCATAGGATTGAGGAGAGCCTGGGCTACATGGCAAGTTCCAGGCCAGCTGTTCCCAACACTTGAGGGTGCAAGGCAGGAAACCCGCAGTTCACTCACCCTTTCCTCCTCGGCAGCACAGCCTTATCTATGTAAGAAGATGAGAGGCAGGGATACAGAGATGTCAAAGGTGGGATACATTAACACAAGATGACAAATTGAGGCCGGGCAAGGTAGCTCAGGATGTAAAGGCATTTGCTGAAAAGCATGGTGACTTGAGTTCTATCCCAGGGACCCACAGAGTGGGAGGCGAGAACCTCCTGTAAGCTGTCTTCTGTGGGATGTGTGTGTGCCCACCCTCGAACACATATGGATGGATGGACGGACGGACAAACAGATAAATGGGGTGGGGGAAGAAGGCAACCAAGTAGGCATGAGCGGACTTGCACCCAGGCAGCACCAGAAAGAAGGGGAAGAGGATACCAGGCTGAGCCCAAAACAAAGACCGCTCAGCCCTTTCCAACTGGGACTAAAGACTACTGCCGGGGGTGGGGTGTGTGTGTGTGGGGGGGTGGACATCTGCCTCAGTTCCCACTTGCAACCTGGACCAAGCCAACCTACCAGGACCAGGATCTAGGCTTCACTGGGGGAAAAAAAAATCCTCATCTGCAAACCCAATGCTAGTTGGTATATCTCCTTGCCTGAGGCTCCGCCTCTGTGACTTGTCCCTCCCAACCCCTTTCCTCACCCCCACCCCTGCCCATGACCACAGTCCCTCCCCCGGAGGACCTGCCGTACAAAGACCCTTGCTTGGGTTGGGGTGTGGAGTTGTCCACCTCCCATAGGGTTCAGTCCCTACCAAGATCTGCCCCTACAAATGGCTGAGCTCCATTAGGCTCTGCCCCTCACTCACAAGAATCCGTCCTTTGCCAGAGCTCCTTCACCCTACACCGCCCTACAGCCCGCCCTTCCGATGTTCCTCACCTTGTGATGACAGTCGGAGAACCGAGATTACTAAAGTCTGGAAAGGAAGTGTATGTGTGTGTGTGTGTGTGTGTGTGTTTTCTTCCTCTAGTGCCGAGGCCACTCCTCCCATCCTTCAGGGCGGCAGGAAGTGTACACTTGCCAGCCGCGTGCTGGTTGTCAGGGACAAAGAGGACCTTTTCGGTGGCTACGGGTCCTCTCGTGCCCCCAGGCGGCCAGTTGTCCCAGAGAAGCACCAGGTCCCTTAGAAGTTGAACCTGGGGTCCAGGTTTCATCTCCCTCTAAGGAGCTGGATACATACTGCAGTGTGTCTCAGCTGCTCCAGCGAGTCTCAGGGGGGCAGGAAACTAGTGTCCCATGCTTCCTGTTGGGACTTTAGTTTTTCCCTGTGGATAAGCATTCTTTTCTTTAGTTTGTTCCTGGTTCTGAGAGGCCCACCCCGCAACAAAATATATACTTTAAAACAGAATTGTTCTGAGATTTCAAAGTCAAGGCCAGCAGTCACCTCCCACCCCACCTCCACCCCCGAGTATAACAGTAAATCCTGGGTACACTCCGCTAGGAAGTTTAAAAAGCACACAAAATTAAAAGCCGCAACTGCTGTATGATGTTAAGGACTCTTGTGGCATATTTCACATTCAAAAGAAGATTCTTGTTTATGTCAAACACCTGAGGCTCCAAAACCTGACTTTACACTTAATGTTACATCCGCATTACGTTGTTCCTCTGGCCTTCCCATTTCTACAGGCCGTGTGAAATTCCATGTCACAACTGGGATTCTTGGCTCACCCTCCCTAGACAGTCTGACCTTGTCCTTGATGTTTGATAAACCAGGCGGAAGGAAGCACGCATCATGGATAGGGAGGGGGTTGTCTGCCAGGACTCTACACTGCTGCAGACACTGGACTCTGATCTGGAAAAGACCACGAGTTCGTTGCCTTTTTCAGTCCCAGAAGAGATAAAGGGCTAGCAGTCACATTTTCTACCTGACTGAGGGGAAACAGACACAAAGAGAGAAACAACGTGTTTAGGTGAAGTGGAAGCCTGAGTAACCTGCGGAGACCCCAGGAGCCCAGTAGAGGGTGAGCTGGTAGGAGGAGCCAGGTAGAGGGTGGTGCTGGTAGGAGGAGCCAGGTAGAGGGTGGTGCTGGTAGGAGGAGCCAGGTAGAGGGCTGGGGTTGGTGAGAGGAGCCAGCAGCTCTGCTCTCGAAGTGGTCCTATAAGGCTCTATCCTGACACCCAAAGGGAAGCTATCACATCTGGGGCATTCTTCCTCCCTGCTGAGAGGTCCCAAGGACAGTGACAACGGCATTCTGCCATCTATTTCCAGTCATTTCCAGGCTTTTCTCCTGCGCAGCCCCTCTGCAGTCATTGTTCTGAGGGAGTCCTTGATCCCACTGATGGAATAGGAACATGGCTGTGTGATTGGGAGCTTTTGGGAGCTGGCTCTTCAGTCTACACACACACACACACACACACACACACTGGCATGCACCCACGCACACGCACGCAAGTACACAAGTAATTCAGAAAGCCTTTTCTGGGACTATTGTCTGGTCAGAAGTGAAATCGCCTGGCCTTGGAGAAGGAAGTCCAAACACAGGGCTAACCTGTGAATGGAACTGCTGATTTCCAGACAACACAGATGGGAGTGGCTCCAAGGAACCTTTCTAAACAGGCCCATTTCTCCCGTATCCTTTCTTTCCCACTACCTCTGGAGGGTGATGGGCTACAAGGGAGGCTAAAGTGTTTAAGAAGCATCATTAAAAATATGTTTTGAAAAAAAAATGAAAAAAAAAAAAAAAAAGCCGGGCGTGGGAGCGCATGCCTTTAATCCCAGCACTCGGGAGGCAGAGGCAGGCGGATTTCTGAGTTCGAGGCCAGCCTGGTCTACAAATGAGTTCCAGGACAGCCAGGGCTATACAGAGAAACCCTGTCTCAAAAAACCAATATATATACACATATGTGTGTGTGTTTTGAAAAAATTCAAGTTACAGAGGTATAGTGAAAAATTTGGAACTTTGATTTCTTTAAAAAACACAAGAATATTATAAGAATGTGGTTTTGTTTTAATCCCAGCTAAGGGGTGTGGGGTTGCTGTGGACTGACTGAAGCAGCTGACTGAGATTTATTTCATGCTCTTGAAGAGGCATGATTTTGTCAGCTGAAGGAAGTTTCTGTGATTGTGTGAGGACTTTTCGGAGGGTGAGTAAATGTTAGGGCCCCGAGTGGAGTTGGTGGTTGTTTGCTGTTGTTGTGTTGTGGTAAATGTTACTTTGGGTTTTCTTTTAATCCCACTTACATCATCTAGTTCCCACATAAAAGACACAAAAACCTTTATAAGCCTCAAAGCACTAGAGCTGGGCAGATGTCAACCCTCTTTGCTATCTTGTCTACTTCCCCATCAGAAGCCCAAGTTGTCACTTGACATGTTCCCCCTCGGCCACTCTTCCTCCAACAGGCAGGTGCTCATGGCCTCCAGTCTCCCCTCTCACGCTCCTGAGATACCTAAGCCCAGAAACCTTTGTTCCACCCCATCTCTTCTGCCAGCCCAGGCTGTAGGCATCACTATTAACCAATCCTGGATAACTTGGGGGGCAAGGTTTACACAACAAAAGCTGATATAGATGAGAACCTGCTGTCTTGGAGCAACCAGATCTTGGGGTACAGAATTTAGCATTTGAATACAAGCAGCGGGCTGGAGAGATGGCTCAGCAGTTAAGAGCACTGACTGCTCTTCCAAAGGTCCTGAGTTCAAATCCCAGCAACCACATGGTGGCTCAAAACCATCAGAACAGCTACAGTGTACTCATATACATAAAATAAATAAATAAATAAATAAATAAATAAATAAATAAGATATTTTTAAAAATACAAGCAACATCAGACCAAGCTTCTACACCGCTGGTCTCAGTTTGCTAAGTGGTCATGTGCAAAGAAGACATTAGGTATCTTGACAGCAAAGATCAAACTTGCTCCAAGGAACTCAACACTCCAATCAGCAGGACATTGTCTAACAATAACGCTACCCCACTTCTGACCCCTGACTTTATTCAGGGATCTCTTTCCTCTTCTTCTCCATCCTGTTTTCTCTCTTATAGGGTGAGGGGGTTCAAGGGGTGAAAAAAAAAAGGGTGTAGAAGGATGGAAGGAAGAACAACTCACAACGTTGCCAAAAGACAATTACAGAGGAGAGTATCTTTACACCTGAGGACAAGACTTTCTGTGAAGATATGCTGGCATCTTCTGGATGTATTTGGGTGTTTGTATAATCAGCCATATGTGACCTGAGCATAAGATCTGAGCACAGGAGCCTGGAGCACACAAATGCATCTCAACTCATAATCAACTCAGGAGCAGTGTCTGAGGAACAGCATAGTGGTGGAATGTCCAGTCCATAGCCACCCATTGTTGCAGGATATTTGATCACACTGTGGCCCCGAGATTGTGTTATTTACTGAAAAAAAAAAAACCAACCTGTTTCTAGTTATGGTATGGTTTAGCTTTAGCACACACCTTTAGTGCCTCTGTCTGGAATATCAGCATATCTTTAATCCCAGACAATGAAGGTAAAGTTAGTTCAAAAGCGATGTCTAATTGAGTGGCAGACAAAGTAACAAGCCAGAGAAAGATCTGACAGCATAGGATATGCCTAACTCTTATGAGAGAGGAAAGGGAAGCTATTTAAGAGAGCACAGAAGGGGAAAAAAAGGAGGCAGTTTTTTATCAGGAGTGTTTTACAGGGACAGGTGGCAGAGAGAACAAGCTAGATACAGGTGAAGACAGAATGAGCCAGAGAATGAGAAAGAGCCAGAAGATTAGAAAAAAAATGCCAAAGTATGTATGAGGTCAAGCAAAGCAACTCGAGGGAGAGGGAGAGGGACAGGGGAAGAGAGAGGAGTTTTTTGAGATTTTTAAAAATTACTACATACACTTAAATTTTAAACATTTTAAAGATTTACTTAGGTGTATGTGTCTATATCACATATGAGTGTATATCACCTGTATGAGTGTATATCACCTGTGCTCAGAAGCCAGATGAGGACATTGGATCCTGTGGGGTGTGAATGAAAATGGTCCCCATGTGCTCATGTGATTAAATACTTGGTCCCCATTGGTGGAACTGTTTGGGAAGGATTAGGATGTGTGCCCTTGCTGACAGAATTGTGTTACTGGGTGTAGGTTTTGAGGTTTCAAAAGCCACTTACTTCTCAATACCTCTTACTTGCAGCTCAGGGTGTGAGCTCTTATCTGCTGCTCCAACCCCATGCCTGCCTGCCTGCTGCATGCAGAGTCCATGAGAGGGCGTTGGGACTGGAGTTATAGATGTTTGTAAAGTCCCATGCAGCTGCTGGCAATGGAACCTGGTCCTCTACAAGGGGATCCAATGTTGTCAATCACAGAGCCATCCCTCAGACCCCCACATACAAGTTATGATGTTAGAAAGACACAGCTGAGAAAATGGGAGGAGCTGGAGCGGTGGCTCAGTGGTCATAAGCTGGCACTGTTCTTGCATAGGACCCCGGCTGTGTTCTCAACACCCACATCAGGAGGCATACAACTGCCTGTAACTCCAGCTCCAGAAGATCCAATGCCCTATTCTGACCTTTGTGTGGACTACACACATGTGATACATGTACAGAAAGCAGGCACACGCACACAGGTAAATACATTTTTTCAAGATTTATTTATTTTGTGTATATGAGCACTTTCCCTGTACATATTTATGTGCACTACATGCCTGCCTGGTGTCTGTGGAAATTGGAAGAAAGTATAAAATTCCTTAGAACTGGAGTTAGCAGGAGCTGGATCCCAGGTCCTCTAGAGGAGCAACCAGTGCGCCTGCTATCTTCTCCAACCCCTATAAATAACATATCTTTAAATTTTGAAAAAGTAAAATTGGAGGAGTAGGGCTAGGAAGATGGCTCTGCTGGTACAGTGTGTGTTGTACAATTGTAAGGACACCCTGTGCAGTAGAGGAATTTTAATTGTGCAACATGGCTGCCCTGGCAAGGGATGACATCCAAAGACCTTCTAGGTCTGTGTGATCTGGTTGGAAAACAGATATGACTTTAATCCCAGGAGATAGATAGATACAGATCTCAGCATTCAAAGTCAGTCAATCAGTGCAAGAGGCAGTGCAGTCGAGTTCAATTCACTTCCATTTAGTTCGTGGAGCAGACGAAGTTGAAACCAGAGAATAAGAAGGAGCTAGAAGGGGCTAGAGAGATGGCTCAGTGGTTAAGAGCATTGACTGCCCTTCCAGAGGTTCTGAGTTCAATTCCAGGCAACCACATAGTGGTTCACAACCACCTGTAATGGGATCTGATGCCCTCTTCTGGTGTGTCTGAAGACAGCAACAGTGTAACCATATACATAAAATGAATTAAGTCTTAAAAAAAAAAAGTAGCCAGAGTTTAGAACAAATTGCCAGCCAGTGTTAGTTTGAAGCCAAGCACAGCAATTTGGTGAGAAGCTGAGAAAAGCCAGATTGAATCAGTCAGCTTGGAGAGGAGTTTGAGCTCAGAGCAGCTGAGTTGAACCAGTCAGCCAGAGTTCAGAAAGAACTAGAAAGCTTATTCGGCAGTAAGCCTCTAAGATCACAATTAATTACATCAGGTGAATAAACTATACTTTTACACAGTGCCATCCCCAGAGCCCATGTAAAAGACTTGGCTTCTATTGCCAGCACCCTTACCTATCTGTAACTCCAGTTTCAGAGAGTCTGACAAACACTTCACAGACAAGTATGCAGACAAAACACCCATATGTACACATTTTTAAAAAGTTAGGGGGCTAGAAGGTTAGCTCAGCAGTTAAGAGCACTGACTGCCCTTCCAGAAGTCCTGAGTTCAATTCCCAGCAACCACATGGTGGCTCACAACCATCTGTAATGGGATCTGATGCCCTCTTCTGGTGTGTATGAAAACAGTGTACTCACATACATTAAATAAATAAAATTTTTAAAAAGTTAGAAGGGATTACATGGAGATGCACACATGCAATCCCATCACAAGGTAGGTAGGGGCAGGAGATCCCTGGGGGTTACTGGACACATGTAATAGTATTTGGGAGGGGTCTAAGCCCCCTTTGCCCCCAGTAACTGCAGGGCATTTCTATGCCCACTCTAGACCATTTTGGCTCCTGAATAAATGAGACAGAGACCTGGACTTTTTATTAATGAATTGCTGGTATTATTCTAGGCAGGTTTTGAGCTATTCTCACCCTCTAAGGCTACCTACTTCCCAGCCTCTTGGCCCTTTACCTTCACTCTGAGTCTTACTCTGGCACACTCTGTTCCATGTGTGTCCTCACAGCTTCTCTCTCATCAAGACATCATGGCGAATCCTCCTGGTTCATCAGATGGTCTCTCCACATCTTCTTATCCTTGTGGTTCTTCTCTACTTTCTGGTCTTCTTTTTGGCACGCCCCCACCACCAAGGGATCAGAAGTCCTGCCCTATCTCCTCTGCCCAGCTAATTGGCTGATCAGTACTTTTATTAACCAATCAGAGGTGATGGAAAACAATTTTTACATAGCATTGAGACCAGAGATGCAAGACCCTGTCATCTTCTAGACTGCAACCAGATGTCTGGGCATAGAAATCAGCATCTGAATACACAGTGCACAGAACCATCTCCCACATATTGTAGCCTAATTAGTTCCAGACTCTTTAAAAATACAGTTTGAGAAAACAAGGTAGGAGCTTGGCAGTGGTGGCACATGCCTTTAATCCCTTGGTAGGCAGAGGCAGGCGGATCTCTGAGCTCAAGGCCAGCCTGATCTACAGGATGAGTTCCTGGGCATTCATGGCTATATAGAGAAACCCTAGTTTGAAAACAATAACAACCAACACAAGGAAGAACAGCCACTTGGCTCTGCAGGGGAGGCCTTTGCTAAGCAAGCCTGGTAACAGAGGGTCAGCACCCAAACTCACATGAAGGCAGGAGACTTGATTCCATAAAGTCATCCTCTGACCTCCACACACATGCATGTGAGCAGCCAGCATGAAAGTGAAAATTAGGGCCATAAGCAGACATATATTGCAATTGTTGGTAGAAAATGAAACACAGATAATAATGGCAAGTGTTTCCCTGAAGCATGCACAGGAGAGAGGATGTTCTGCTAAAGCAAGCATGTGAAAGGACACGTGATTCGTTCTTTGCTAATGACAAGCATGTATTTGTCCACCTTACATTGTGTAGTTGAGCTCCACTTGTCCAGACTCCAGAGAGAGAATCACACCAAAAAACTTCTGGTGGTGTACTGCAGTTTGTTGCTGCTACCAAGGACTCGGGCTGATGGGATGCATGTGCTGAGGCAAGGCACGTGGAGGGCATGGCATGTTTGGAGGGTGTCTTAGATAGCGTTTTACTGCTGTGAACAGACACCATAACCAAGGCAAGTCTTATAAAGGACAACATTTAATTGGGGCTGGCTTACAGGTTCAGAGGTTCAGTCCAAGGTGGGAGTATGGTAGTATCCAGGCAGGCAAGGCACAGTCAGAGCTGAGAGTTCTATGTCTTCATCCAAAGGCTGCTAGTGGAAGACTGACTTCCAGGCATCTAGGGTGAGAGTTTAAGCCCACACCCACAGTAACACACCTACCTGAACCAAGTCACATCTATTCCAACAAGGCCACACCTCCAAATGGTGCCACTCCCTGGTGCAAGAATATACAAACCATCATCCAAGGAAGTCAGGACTGGAACTCAAGCAGGTCAGGAAGCAGGAGCTGATGCAGAGGCCATGGAGGGATGTTCTTTACTGGCTTGCTTCCCCTGGCTTGCTCAGTCTGCTCTCTTATAGAACCCAAGACTACCAGCCCAGAGATGGTCCCACCCACAAGAGAGGGGCCTTTCCCCCTTGATCACTAATTGAGAAAATGCCTTACAGTTGGATCTCGTGGAGGCATTTCCTCAACTGAAGCTCCTTTCTCTGTGACAACTCCAGCTGTGTCAAGTTGACACAAAACTAGCCAGTACAGAGGGTATAAACAGGACTCCATGGAGTGATGGAGATAGAGCTTGGCTTTTTGGTACAGCTAGCTGTGTAATGCTTGTGAGTTTCCAGTCTTCCCCGATCTTTGCTTTCCAGAGAGAGGCACAGCTGAGATCTCCTGGTGTTCCTGCTGGTCCCTCCTGCTGACTCAAGCCGAGGCTGAGGCCTGGCTGTCTCTGCTGGTAATGCCACCACTGCTGATTCATGTTTGCTATCTAACATGTTTGCTCTACCTACCTGGACTGCTGGTGTATCCGTGAAATGTTTGTGAGTGGCTCAAGCTGCCATTGCCTGCTAACCTGTGAACTGAACTGCTGGTTTCCAGACAACACAGACAGGAGTTGCTCCAAAGAACCTTTCTAAGCAGGTCCACTTCTCCAGCATCCTTCCTTTTTCACTACCTCTGGTGGGTGGTGGGCTACATGGAAGGTTAAAATGTTTAAGAGCCATCTAAAGTTACACTCCTCTCTCTCTCTCTCTCCCTCTCTTTCTCCCCCCCCCCTCCATCAGTGACTGAACACACAGTGCACAAAGCCATCCCCCGACAAAAATGAGAAACAAAAGGAAAATGGAATACAGCTACAAAAAAAAAAAATTAAACCATTACATTTTCAGGAGAATGAACTGTCTTGGAAGGTATAATATAAATCTAAATGACCTGAACACAGAAAAATACCACATGCTCTACTTCATAGGCAGATCCTAGCTTATCATACATCATGTATATATGTAAACAGATGTGAGTGTGGATGTAGTTAAAAAACAAAAGACCAAGTGAGGGTAATGTTATGTAATGGGGAGGGATGGAATGTAGGCAAAAGGACACATATGTCATGGTCCTTTTCTAGTTTCAATTATGATAATTGTTTTCTTTTTTTGTAGTGGATAACCGAATAAAACTGTGGTTGACAGTGAGCATGTGAAACACCAGATGAAGCTTCATTGCTTCAGAAAGACCGTGTTAGCTCTTCACTGTGAAGTGTAGAGTTTGGGGCTGGACCAATGTTTGAGTGGCTCCCTGATCTAACTCTGTGATTTTTTTTTTAAGATTTATTTATTTATTATATGTAAGTACACTGTAGCTGTCTTCAGACACACCAGAAGAGGGCATCAGGTCTCATTACTGAATGGTTGTGAGCCACCATGTGGTTGCTGGGATTTGAACTCAGGACCTTCGGAAGAGCAGTCAGTGCTCTTAACCGCTGAGCCATCTCTCCAGCCCTAGCTCTGTGATCTTTTAATTTGTGAGATACCTGGAATAGAGTGATCTTATATTACAATATTAAGTCTTTCTCCTTTGTTTGGAGAGAATTTGATGGTTTGCAGGTGAAGAGATCTCGTCTAAAGGTGGTAGAGACTCAGGAGGGACAGGTCTTGATGTCTTCCCATCCTTGAGGAGTCAGCAAACATTAAAGCCAACTAAAGTCTAAAAGACAACCCTTTTCAGGAAATACGACTCTTTAATAAAGGTGGTGGCTCAGTGCAGCTTCCTGGACCACTGTGGAGTCCGTGTGCAGACTCTTACCTCGATTTATGTCATGGACTTTAATCCTTTTCCTGCAGGGCTTGGATAACTAAAGTAGTTAATGTTTCTCTTTTCAGATGACATGAGTCATGAAGTCCTTGAATAATGTTTTTATTGATCTGCTTGGGGCAAGAGCATCTTGGGCTCCCTTGAATCCACCAGGCATTCTCCATCTACCTTCACTGTGTGGCCCACCTATTTTCTGTGTTTCCAGGGCAAAGTGTATCAGAGGTATCTGTGCTGGTCCCTGGTGTCAGACACGCCTGTTAGTGTGTCACCCTGAGTAATCTGGTGCCCCTGGGTGACTTACTGCCCTCTGTGAGTCACCAGACACTTCTAAAAGAGATAAATATCTTAGGGCCATAATTGACCAGATGGTTTTCCTGTTAAAAGTTCTCTCTTTAGGGACCAGAGCAATGGTTTTGAGAATGACTGCATCCTGCTCTTGCAGAGATCCCGAGCTCTCTGGGTCCCAGCATCCACATCAGGTAGCTCACAGCCACCCCAGGAGATCTGATTCCTTCTTCTGGCTTCGGTCAACACATGCACTCACACGTGCATAATTAAAAATAAGAAAAAAATTAAATTCTCATTTTCTACATATGCATGAGCAGGAAGAACTGGGGCTGAGCATCCAGTCAGTGTTGACAGCAGCTTGCTCGTTTTTACCATCTGTAAAGCAACATATTCAACATTTTGAGCTGAGGCGTTGTGAGGAAAGGGCTTCACTTAATTTATTTGAGACAGGCTGCCGTGTAGCTCAGGCTTACCTCAGGTTCCCTAAGTAGCTGAGGGCAAACTTGAACTTTTGGTCTTGGGAGTGCTGGGATTAAAGACATACACCACCCTGTGTGTTCCTATAATTATTTGTTTATTTGTTTGATTGATTGTGGAGGGAGAGAGTGCCCCAACAAGTGTGTGAAGGTCAGAAGACAACCTGGAAGAGTTGGTTCTTTCTTTCTGTGGTGTGGATTCCAGAGCTTGAGCTCAGATCATTAAATTTGACGACAAGCCCCTTTACCTCCAGAGACGTATCACTGGCACCTATATTAGCTCTTGGAACAATCCTGTATCCTGTCTTTTTTTTTTTAATATTAATTGTTACTGTGGTGAGGGGACACCTACGTGCTACAGAGTGAACTGTGGAAGTCAGAGGACAAATTTGTGGAGTTGGTTTTCTCCTTCCACTTGGTGTGGGTTCTGGGGCTTGAACTCATGACCTTAAGCTTGCAAAGCAATACTTTATGTGCCGAGCAACCTCATCAGCCCTGCCCTGTCTTTTAAAGACTTTGAGAGGAAAAGGGGAGCTCTTGAATCTTGTCCAGTCTACCTAAGTAAGTGGGACCCCTAACTTTAATTTCTTAGTTTTTAGAGTCTCCCCTATATACTCTTGGCTAGCCTGGAATTTGCTTTTTATACCTGGCTGGCCTCAGGCTAGAGGCCATTGGTCATTCATCTTTAATAGTGGCCTCGTAGCACTGTGCTTCTGTTTCAGAAGTCCTTATCTTTTAGACATACACACAGATCTATGGAATACGTGAGTGTTTAAAGTCACAGTCACAGAAGACATGTAAAGAATCAACAGTTTCAGCCGGGCGTGGTGGCGCACGCCTTTAATCCCAGCACTTGGGAGGCAGAGGCAGGTGGATTTCTGAGTTTGAGGCCAGCCTGGTCTACAGAGTGAGTTCCAGGACAGCCAGAGCTACACAGAGAAACCCTGTCTCGAAAAACCAAAAAAAAAAAAAAAAAAAAAAAAAGAAATGAAATGAAAAAAAAAGGAAAAAAGAAAAAAGAATCAACAGTTTCAAAATGAGAAGCCTGCTCTCAGCAGTGGTCTGGGCACTGCCCGGGCTATAACGAGTCTGAGCTGTCACGCTGGCCATAGCTCACGATAACAACAAAGCCTCCCTTATGAGAGACCAGGTAAGCTGCAGAATCCCTGAGACCCCAACTGTTATAAACATTGTAGTAGGGGCCAGGGGACCCCCATCTCCTGTGAGTGAGGACAGGAATGTGGGCTCTGTGGAGGGTGAAGTCCTTTTTTATCATTTCAGATGTTTGTGCCCATTGACTCACGACTCCCATCCAGGAAATTTTCCCATGCTCTCATGTGACATCACAGGGGTCATGGTACAGCAAAGGTCAGAACACACCCTAAGTTCATCACAGGAACACATTCCACCCATAGGTATTGACCTAGATCGAATTCTATCTGTCAACAGAGAGATCAGGCAGGCGTCCTGTGTGGGAGGTTCTGTGTGTGCTGCACAGGAGGGAGGGCACAGGCTACCTTTGTATGCATCTCTGTGTTTGCCTGGGACTCTTCACAGTCCCCAGGGGCTGGTAATAAATAGCAGCTGCTCTGAAAGAGAAGCAGACAAGAAGGTGTGAGAACAACTCAGTTTTGCATTAATGAGCCTTCTCTTTCTCTTCCTTCCTTTCTTTTTTCCTTTTTTTTTTTTTGAAACCTAACACTTATTTTATTTTATTTATTTTTTTATTTTTTTATTGGTTTTTCGAGACAGGGTTTCTCTATATAGCCCTGGCTGTCCTGGAACTCACTTTGTAGACCAGGCTGGCCTCGAACTCAGAAATCCGCCTGCCTCTGCCTCCCGAGTGCTGGGATTAAAGGCGTGCGCCACCACGCCCAGCTCTAACACTTATTTTAATAGAAATGTTGTTTATAGTTTTTACATTTCTTGTGGGAGTTAATCTCCAGCCCTGTGCCCCATGGGTGACACAGTCCTGATGAGCAAGGGAGAAAAGAAGGGGTGGCAGGTACCCTGCTTCCCTCAGTGTGTGGGAGTCTGAGCACCATGCCTTCCTCCTGTCCTGCTGGGATTCCAGGAAGGAGGGCAGGTGAACTCTCATGCCTACCATTCCCCTCTATACTCTTGCACCAGGGCTTGTAAGGGAGTAGTGGGGAGATGGGGAGAGAAGATAAGCCTGTGAGTCAAAAAATACTAGAGCCAGTGTGGTGGCTATTCTTGGTTGTCAGGCTGACTACACTTAGAATTAATTAAAACCCCCAAATGGAGGGCACAAGTGTGAGGGATTTTTGCTTAATTTGAAGTGGGAAGACACACCTTTAATCAAGATCATTTGATCTGGGAACTTGGACCACACCTTCTATATAAGGAAACCTATATAAGGACATGGAAGAAGGAAGCTCTTTGCTCTTTCCCTGATTGCTCTTGCCTCACTAGCAAGTCCACTCCTTCACTGGCATTAGAGCCAACTTCCTCAGGATTCCAGCCTACACTGAAGACCAGCTGAGACATCCAGCCTCATGGACTAAGGAACTACTGGATTCTTGGACTTTCCATTCACAGCCATTGTTGGATTAGTCTGTCCAGAGCCTGTAAGTCATTCTAACAAATCCTCTTTCCCTATATATGTAGAGATTTTCATTCTACAAATTCTGTTACTCTAGAAAACCCTGACCAACACAGCTAGTATTGAGGACTGAAGGAGAATCAGACAAAGCACAGGGTTTAGGACAGTCTAGTCTACCTCAAGTATGAACCTGCCTGGAAAACTAAAAGAAAGCTCTTGAGTTTCATTAGGGACCTTGTTTAGTGTGGCTGGCTCTGGGATAAGGGTGTTCTGGAGGTGGGTGGTGGAGCCTCCAGACTCACAGCCCTACAACTCACTGTCACCACATTCTCCATTTTTATGCTTAAGTTCACCACCCGCCTATGCTTCTCCTGTTTTTCTGCTGCCTTCAAAGATGCCCTACAACTCACTAGCAAACTCTTCAAGATGCATACATCTTATGATTAGTATGGAAACCGACAAGCATGGTGGCAGACTCCACCTGCCTGGCATCTCAGCCCAGCACAATAAAGTTATCATTGGCACAGGGCTGGCATTGGGGTTGTTTTCTGGGCGGACCCAGGAGTACTTACAGCCTGGGTGGTTCATTTGTATTGAGTCTACTTGCCCTGAACTCAGGGTTCTGATCACTGGCAATTCCCATTTTCCATAAACTTACATCCCGGTTTATAAGGTCTTGGGCTTGTCTTTGGGTAGGAGCTGGGCATGGTGGCATGTTAGATAAGAGTGATAATTTTATCTCAATCTGAACTGAAACTAGGATATTTATTTAATCAAGCTTTATAGCATAATAGCGGAACAGTATTAATCTATTTTAATACTCTAATCTATTCCCAGAGATACTTGCATTTTAGTATTGGTCTGGCTCTCTCTGATCCAGGTGTGTTCTCATGGTGTGTCCTGGACCCTTTGCTCCTGGCCAAAGACACTCCCCCTCCCTTTCCCATACTGAGATCAAAAGTCCAGCCCTATCCTCTTCTCTGCTGAGCCATTGGCTGATGAGCTTTTATTGACAAATCAGAGAATAAATGGGAGGGGGCAATATTTACACAACATTGAGGCAGTAGATAGTTAGAATAAGTATTATTCTCTCTGGATTGCAACCAGATATGGGGGCAGAGAAGTCAGCATTTGAATAATACAAGGATAATCTTTACACAGTGCACAGTAACATCATGCCTTTAGTAGCATTTACCTATTTTTTGTTTTGTTTTGAGACAGAGTCTCACTATGTAGTCCTGGCAATGATAGGAGGATTTCTGTGAGTTCAAGACCAGCCTGGTATATACAGTGAATTTCAGGACATCCAGGGCTACACAGAGAGAGCCTTTCTTTATTTAAAAGGAAGGGAGAAGGAACCTCTGGTTTCCCTTCCGACTTTCTTTTTGTTGTTGTTGTTGTTGTTTTGTTTTGTTTTGTTTTTCGAGACAGGGTTTCTCTGTACAGCCCTGGGTGTCCTGGAACTCACTTTGTAGACCAGGCTGGCCTCGAACTCAGAAATCCGCCTGCCTCTGCCTCCCAAGTGCTGGGATTAAAGGAGTGTGCCACCATGCCCAGCTTCCTTCTGACTTTCTTTTGTTTTTAATATTTGTTTTTACCCAAGCATAGTGACATATGCCTTTAATCTCAGCACTCTGGAGAGAGAGACAGGAGGATCTCTGTAAGTTTGAGGCCAGCCTAGTTGGTGTAGTACCAGGCTAGACAGTGCTATGCAGGAAGACCCTGTCACAAAAGTAGAAAATGTTTGTTTTTAATTTATGTGGATATCTGGGGGTATGTATATCATATGTGTATGGATGCCCATGGAGGACAGAAGAGGGGGTCAGATCCCCAGGAGATGGATTTATGGGTGCTTTGAGCTGCTGACATAGGTGCTGGGAACCCAAATCAGGTCTTCTGGGAGAACAACAAATTTGTTTGTTTGTCTGTTTGTTTGTTTATTGAGGCAGAGTTTCTCTGTGTAGCCCTGGCTCTCCTGGAAATTACTCAGAAGAGTCAGGTCTTCTGGGAGAACAAGTTTGTTTGTTTGTTTGTTTGTTTGTTTGTTTGTTTGTTTATGGAGGTAGAGTTTCTCTTTGTAGCCCTGGCTGTCATGAAAGTCACCAGACTGGCCTCAAACTCAGAGATCTGCCTGCCTCTGCCTCCCCAGTGCTGGGATCAAAGACGTGCGCCATCATTGCCTAGCACAGCAAGTACACTTAACTGCTGAGTTTCACAACAGACACATGTATCACCCCCCCCACCCCCCAAGGATGAGGGTATAAGAAGGAAATGAGGTGGTCGTTTCTACCTAAAGGGGTCTGCAGTTCCTGTGCCACCTTAGCCAAAACTCCAAGGACATTTTTCACAGCAATAGAAAATAACAATGCTAAAGTTCATATAGAATCACAGAGGATCCCAGCCAGCTAAGGACGTCTGGAGAAGAACAACAGCGGAAGTAGAACTGTGTGGTCCACATATGTAATCTGCACAGGAGACACGGAGGCAAGAGGACTGTGGGTTTAAGATCAGCCTGGACTGTACAGGGAGATCCTATCACAAAAGAGTAGAGGCGGTAGCCTGAATTCTGTCCCTGGCACTGGCAAAAAACCAAAACAGATAGAAGAGGCTGGAAAGATGACTCAGTGGTTAAGAGTGCTCACTGGTCTTTCAATGACCTGGATTCAATTCCCAGAACCCACATGATGGCTTACAACCATCTATAACTACAATTCCAAGGGATCTGACACCCTCTTCTGACCTCCATGGGCACCAGATACACACATGGTACACATATATACACACAGGCCAAACTCTTATTCACATAAAATAAATAAATCTTAAAAAATTAAAATATTGAAGTCAGAGACATCATCTTTCATGATTGTGAACCATATTTCAAAGCTATAGCAATCAAAACAGTAAGGTGTTGGAGTGAAAATAGACACATAGTCAAATGGAACAGAATAAAGCCCAGAAAAACTATGAATACAAAGTTTCTGTGCTTTGAACATTTGTCCCCTTCAAAGGCCACGTTGGAGTTTACTTCCCATTGTGATAGTAATAAGTGATAAGGCTTCAAGCAGCAATTGGTCTGAGTGAACTAATGCCAACAGAGAGACACCTAGCCTTTCCTCCTTGTCCTCCCACCATGGAAAGATACCTCAGGAAGGCCCTCACCATGTGCCAGCATCTTGATTTTGGCCTTTTCAGACTTCAGCTCTGGGCAGGAAGAAAAAAAAGTCTTCCTACAGCTTGTACAGTGTTGAACATTTGGTTATAGTAGAACTGATTATAGATAGACTCAGGCAACAGACAAGCAACCTCTAACAAAGGTCCCAGGAGCCCTGGAGAGATGGCTCAGTGGTTAAGAGCACTGACTGCTTTTCCGAAGGTCCTGAGTTCAAACCCAGCAACCACATGGTGGCTTATAACCATCTCTAATGAGATCTGATGCTGGCATGTCTGAAGACAGCTACAGGGTACTTAGACATAATAATAAATCTTTTTTTAAAATGAAAAAACCCAACCAAACAAACAAAAACAACAACAAAAAAGGTTCCAGGAATACACAAGAGGGAAAGATATGATCAGTGCTGAGAAAGCAATGCTGAGAAAACAGAATGGCCACAGGTAAACGAAGGGAGCTATACCTTGCCAAATGTGATGCACAGAAATCAATACCAATTAGACTAAAGATATCCACACCTGATCTTGAAACCATAGATTTTTAGAGAGGGAAGTCTCCTTGACATTGGCAGTAGTAATGAGCTTTCTTTAATGCCACTCTAAAAGCAAAAACAGACAAAAGGGATCTGGATCAACCCCCAGCAATACAGACAGCAGGCATGGTGGTGTCAGTCTTGTAATCTTAATGCTCAGAAGACGGAGATGGGAATGTCAGAAATTCAAGACGTGTGTGTGTGTGTGTGTGTGTGTGTGTAGCTTATGCACAGGAGGGGAAATTACCATAAAAAAGAAAAGGCAGCCTCTGGCTCTGAAATGGGGGAGTATTGATTCAAACCGTGTGTACCATACAGAAGTGAGAGAGGGAGGGAGTTGGGGGAGGGAGCTGGAGAGGGGGAAGGGAGGGAGAAAATACGTTCACATGAAAGCAAAATCCCACATATAACCTGACAGAACTAGATGGAGGACCTGAAGAGACACTCAAAAGGCACCAGTGATAGCTGGGGTTATAGATCAGTGGTGAGTTCTTGCTTATCTTTCTCAAGATCCTGGGCTGGCCCATCTCAGCACCCTCTGGTGTGCCTGCCATTGCTGCTGAGATTACTGGGCCAGCAGTTTCTCTCTGGCAGTCACACTGCAGGATATGATCTCTTTATCCCTGGAGCTGTGCAGTTTCTCTGCATTGCAGCAGAAGGGAGATACTTTTTATTTATGCCACTGACGCATGGAGGCCTTCATGCCTTTCTTTAAGGCTGGTAGCTTAGTTGGTATACTTTCAAATAGTATCAAAAACTGCAAGTCATGCCTGGTGTGGGTCTAGATGGAAAGAAAAGCTCTGTGGCCCAGTGTCTCACAATTTCTTTGGTGTGTTCTCTCTGTGTGTGTTTCTGTCTATCTGTCTGTCTGTCTGTCTCTCTCTCTCTCTCTCTGTGTATGTGTTTCTGTCTCTGTCTCTCCCTCCTTCTCCCCCTGTGGGTGGGTGTGTTCAGTGTGTGTATGTTCTCTGTCTCTGTCTTTATGTTTTTGTCTCTCTCTGTCTCTGTCTCTCTCTCTCTCTCTGTGTTTCTGTCTCTGTCTGTCTGTCTGTCTGTCTCTGTCTCTCTGTCTCTCTCTGTCTCTCTCTCTCTCTCTGTGTATGTGTGTGTGTGCATGCATGCAGAGTTTGACACTAGGTGTCTTCTTCAGTCACTGCCCATCTTATTTTTTGTGGTATGCCCTCTCCCTGAATCTCGAGCTTGTCAGTTTGACCCATTGGCTGGCCAGTGACTCCAAGGACCCCGCACCCCCACCCCCACGGGTCTCTGTCTCCCAGCAGCAGGACTACAGAACTGCTCTGCCTTTCCTGACTTGCATGTGGGTGAGGGGCATCTGAACTCAGGTCTTCATGGCAAGCACACTGTCAGATGAGTCATCACCTGACTCTTCCGACCCTCAGAAATTCTTAATATCCCAGTGCCTTGTCTCTCATCCTTTGAAACTCCCGGCTGTGGCTGAGGCACAGTTTACATGATCACCTATGTTCTTGGTGGTTCAGAACGAAGGGGTCCAGCCATTCCGTGGCACTAAAACCTCCAAGAGGCTTCCCTGGCTCCACGCCTCCCACTTGGTTCCACTTCCCTTCTCTTTACTTTTCCAGTTAAGACTGGAAAATCAGCCAGTTAAGACTGGTGGCGGGGGGCTGGTGAGATGGCTCAGTGGGTAAGAGCACCCGACTGCTCTTCTGAAGGTCCAGAGTCAAATCCCAGCAACCACATGGTGGCTCACAACCATCTGTAATAAGATCTGACTCCCTCTTCTGGTGTGTCTGAGGACAGCTACAGTGTACTTACATATAATAAATAAATAAATCTAAAAAAAAAAAAAAAAAAAAAAAAGACTGGTGGCAGTACAGGGCTCTAATCTCTGCACTCAGAAGGCAGATGGATCTCTGAGTTCGAGGCCAGCCTGGTCTACACAGAGAATTCCAGGACAGCCAGAGCTACACAGAGAAACACTGTCCCAAACAAACAAACACCGGAAAGCCTTCACATTCTGCTCTGAAACCATACATTAATATTTATGTCTCTCTACAGCATAGTTCTAAGTGTTGAAAATCAGCATATGAACTGCTGGACTGGGTCACACCTTTAATCACAGCACTTGGGAAGCAAAGATGGTTACAGCCCCGTGAATTTGAGGCTGGTCTATTCAGTGAGTTCATATCCAGTTCGGGAATACATAGTGTGACCCTGTCAAAAGGAGAAAGGAAGAAAAAGGGAAACCAGCATTCAATATTTCATTTTTACTGCTAAGACATTATTTGTTGCCAAATTGGGATAATTACAATGAGGCAGCATGTTTGCTAGAGAAGGCTTTTCAAAAAAGACCTCCAGGACAGAGGATGTATCTCAGTGGTAGTGTTTACCTACCACTGAGGTCCCTAGGTTCCATCTCTAACACGGCAATAAACTCCATACTTCCTGTCCCTCCTGTTCTCATGATGTGACTGAAGTTTGGGTGGGGTTTCCTAAGGACTCACCCTGCTACCTCCAGGAAGGAGTCTGATGCTTTTTCCATTGAATCGGGTTTGGCTGGCGACTGGCAGAGAGAAGGTCACATATCTTCCAATTATAGGTCAATTAAAAAAAAATTCTGCCTTACTCTTTTAGAATGCTGTTCCTTGGAAACCATTGCCCTAGCCTGAACTGTGCCTCATTCCCACCTCATCCGATGGAGTCTTGTGTGGTAGTTTGAATGAATATGGCCTCCACAAGTTTATGGGGAGTGGTACTATTGGGATGCATGGCCTTGCTGGAGGAGGTGTGGCCTTGTTGTAAAAAGTGTGTAACTGAGGTGGGCTTTTAGAAGCTTAAGCCAAGCCCAGTGTCTCACTCTCTCTTCCTGCTGCCTGTGGATCCAGATGTAGAACTCTTAGCTCCCTTTCCAGCACCACGCCTGCCTGTATGCAATGCAGCCATGCTTCCCACCATGACAATAATGAACTAAACTTCTAAACTGTAAGCCAGCCCCAATGAGATGCTTTCCTTTATAAGAATTGCCATGGTCACATTTGTAAAGCAGGAAATTAAAAAGCAGGATTGACCTACCTTGTCTTGGCAAAGATGGAACTTTCTCCATGTTCTGCTTGTCCACGGTTTGTCCACGGTTGGTTTGGACATTTTTTTAGTTAGTTTTCCCATTGCTGTAAAGAGCCACAATGACCAAGGCGACTAGGGTCTGGCTTACAGGATCAGAGGTTCAGTCCATTATCATCATAGTGGGAAGCATGGTGGTGTCCAGGCAGCATGGCACTGGAGGAGCTGAGAGTTCTATATCTTGATCTGAAGACCTTGAGGAGAACACTGGCTTTCAGACAGCAAGGATGAGGGTCTTGAAGCCCACCCCCCACATTGACACACTTCCTCCAACAAGGCCACACCTCCTAATAGTGCCACTCTCTTGGCCAAGCATATTAAACCACCATAGATATCATGCTGTCAGCAGTGAAGACAAGGGGAGATTTTTTGCAGAGTGACTAGCTTTGCCACATTTGAAGCAAATTCCATATGGAGGTTCTTCGATGCCCACCATCTTCTTTGAAGTAGTGTTGGGGTCCTGCCAATGTCATGAAAAGCCTTTTGTTATGAAAACATCTTAAATGCCATATTCTATAGATCTCTGAAGACCATCTATATATCTACATATATTTGAGTGGGCAAATGGTGCTTGCTTCAAGGTATCCACTATCCATCCACCTTAGAAATATCTGTAGGAAGCCAAATAAAGCTTATTTTTGTAATTAAACTAATATCTATTGTGAGCACAAGACTGACCGACTGACTACTGACTTACATTTCTTAATTATACTGAATAGTTTATAAATGGAGCTTTCAATGTTCTATTACATTTCAAGTAATGTAATAGAACTTTACATTAAATTTTTAAATGAGTTTTTAGGTACAATACCGTTAACAAGAGTTGAAATATATATACAATATGTTGTAATAAAATATAATCTTAAATTTGTATCGATATGCAATAATCTATACCAATGTAAAATATTTGACTTGTGGAGCTCTTTAGTTTAAAAGTAGATATAATAAACTATCCTTTTATCTTATCATGTCTAGATTTCCCCCTACCCCTTTTCTTTTCATCCCTTCTCCCCTAACACTAGATAAAACAGAAAAAAAAAAAACCAGAGGGGGAAAAAGAGATCTCTGAATCTAATTTCCTTTATTTAGTTTCCTCCCTAATTAATACCATTAACAACTTGTACAATGTAACAACTTAGGATCCCCTATACAATGACAAAAATCCATCACCCACCAAACAACCAAAGACCACCCACCTAATCTCTATAGGAATGGGGTGTCATTCTCTTTAAAATTGCTTCCTGCTGTCTGGGGGCAATGGCATCTTGTGGGGGCCCTAAAAATGGAATATTGGTCAAGTTCTGGAAGAGCTAGATGCATCGTTTATCCAGTCTCTGTTTGATGAGAAAGTGCAGGGCTTAACTGAAGTTCTGGGTGGAACAGTTTGTGAGGCTGCATGATCTTAGCTAGTCATTAAAATTGTCCTGGGTGCTGCTTTTTTTTTTTTTTTTTTTTTTTTGTTTTGTTTTGTTTTTTTGAGACAGGATTTCTCTGTGTAGTCCTAGCTGTCCTGGAACTCACTCTGTAGACCAGGTTGGCCTTGAACTCAGAAATCTGCCTGCCTCTGCCTCTGCCTCTGCCTCTGCCTCCCAAGTGCTGGGATTAAAGGCGTGCACCACCACCGCCAGATTTTTTTTTTTTTTTTTTTTTTGAGGAAACTGCAATTGAGGCAGTCTGTAAGGCTGAATCACCTGGGCTACTTGTCTTATCTTGATTGGTGTCTGGTCCTTTTGCTCTGAAAACATATACACCTTTTTCTTTTCTTTTCTTTTCTTTTTTTTTTTTGTAGAACATGATTTTAATATTTTCAACTTAATATTCAACAAACAGAATAATTATTTTAATATATATTTTGTAGTTATATCTCCCTTTTCATTTCTGATTTTATTTGGATACTGTCTCTGTGCCCTCTGTTTAGTCTGGCTAAGGGTTTATCTATCTTGTTGATTTTCTCAAAAAACCAGCTCCTGGTTTGGTTGATTCTTTGTATAGTTCTTTTGGTTTCTATTTGGTTGGTTTCAGCCCTGAGCTTGATTATTTCCTGCATTATACTTGTCTTGGGTGTATTTGCTTCTTTTTGTTCTAGAACTTTCAGGCATGCTATCAATCTGCTGGTGAAAGCTCTCTCCAGTTTCTTTTGGAGACACTTAGAGCTCTGAGTTTTCCTCTAACCACTGCTTTCATTGTGTCCCATACGTTTTGGTATGATATGTCTTCATTTTCATTAGATTCAAAAAGCCTTTAATTTCTTTCTTTATTTCTTCCTTGACCAAGTTATCATTGAGTAGAGTGTTGTTCAGCGTCCATGTGAATGTGTGCTTTCTGTTGTTTTTGTTGGTATTTAAGACCAATCTTAGTCCGTGTTGATCTGATAGGGTAGATGTGATCATTTCAATCTTCCTATATCTGTTGAGGTCTGATTTGTGACTGATTATATGGTCAATTTTGGATAAGGTACCATGAGGTGTTGAGAAGGTATATCCTTTTGCTTTAGGATGAAATGTTCTATAAATATCTGTTAGATCCATTTGGTTCATAACTTCTGTTAGTTCCACTGTGTCTCTGTTTAGTTTCTGTTTCCATGATCTGTCCATTGCTGAGAGTGGGGTGTTGAAGTCTCCCACTATTATTGTGTGGGACAGGATGTGTGCTTTGAGCTTTAATAAAATTTCTTTTATGAATGTGGGTGCCCTTGCATTTGGAGCATAGATGTTCAGAATTGAGAGTTCATCTTGGTAGATTTTTCCTTTGACCAGTATTAATTGTCCTTCCTTATCTTTTTTGATATCTTTTGGTTGAAAGTTGGTTTTATTCGATATTAGAATGGCTACTCCAGCTTGTTTCCTGGGACTATTTTCTTGGAAAATTGTTTTTCAACCTTTTACTCTGAGGTAGTGTCTGCCTTTGTCACTGAGGTGTGTTTCCTGTATGCAGCAAAGCACTGGGTCCTGTTCACGTATCCAGCCTGTTAGTCTATGTCTTGTTGGGAGAATTGAGCCCATTGATGTTGAGAGATATTAAGGAAAAGTAATTGTTACTTCCTGTTATTTTTGTTGTTAGAGGAATTATGTTTGTGTGGCTATCTTCTTTTGGGTTTGTTGAAAGAGTATTTTCTTTCTTTTTCTTTCTTTTTTTTAAAAATTTTTTCAATGATTACTTTTAATGATTTTTTTTTAAATTGTTTTTTTGAGACAGGGTTTCTCTGTACAGTCCTGACTGTCCTGGAACTCACTCTGTAGACCAGGCTGGCCTTGAACTCAGAAATCCACCTGCCTCTCCTTCCCAAGTTCTGGGATTAAAGGCATGTGCCACCAGCCCGGCTGGTTCTTTTTTTTTATTGGATATTTTCTTTATTTATAGTTCAAGGTTATCCCCTTTCCTGGTTTCCCCTCCAAAAGCCACTCCCCCATCCCCTCCTCCCTACCCCTGCTCACCAACCCACCCACTCCTGCCTCCTCCTGGCATTCCCCTACACTGGGGCATAGAACCTTCACAGGATGAAGGGCCTCTCCTCTCATTGATGACCGACTAGGCCATCCTCTGCTACATATATGAGTAAGTTTAGCAGTCTCTATATGTAAAATGACTTTCTACATATTGAGGGTCACTTACTATATTAATATATCACTTATTATATATATAATATTACTATATTATATATCACTTCTTGAAAATCTAATAACACCATAAGGATTGTATATAATTCTGATTTTTTTAGCTGATTTATAAGGACTCTCAACCTCATATATATCTTCTGATTTATACCCTGCCTTTCCTGATTTATTTGCATCAGTGTAAAATGTAGGGGCTCCAGAAATTAGAGTTCCTTTTATTATATGAAGGAGAATCCAATTAGTTATTTTTATAAACTGAAATCACCTGCTTTTAGGGTATTTGTTGTTAATCCACCCCCTCCCCAAATTACTGCAAGCTCTTTACCAGTGTTCATTCATCTTGTGCCCATAATGAGGCAATCCCAGCATTAGTAAACAGTACCACAATCCTCACTTGTTCCATTCTAGATAATTAATGAAGTCTCATTTTTCCCTTTAGTATCAATTCAGAATCTTCCCTCTATATTGGACTTCCTGTAGGGGGAATGAGTAGAAGGCAAGGTAACTAAGACTCAGGCCATCTTTAGATCAATATGAACTAGATGTATATCCTGCAGTTTTCTATCTAACAGAGCCAACTCCTTTTCAGCCTTGGCTGATAATTTTCTTGGGCTATTTAAATCTTTATCACCTTGTAATTGCTTAGCTCTTGCATAGCCAAACCGACTGTAGACCACAGTCAGTTAATATCTCCCAGTAGCTTCTGGTCCATGGTGACTTCCTTCTCTCCTTTTCTCTACCTGCAACTCCCCTTCTTGAACCCCCAATCCCTATTTTCTCCCTCCACTGCCTAACTGCAGGATCTAGCCTTTTACTGACCAGGATATGGTCACTTCTCAATAGTGCCATCAGCACTGCCAAAGTTCCAGCAGGGAGCCAAAGTATATACATACGGGGCTTTTCTGCTCCTGACCTTGCTCTGAAATAATGACACAGAGGCCTGCTATATTTATTATGAGCTTCTTGTCCTATAACTGGTAGATACTGAACTATCCTTTTTTTTTATTTTTTAAAAGATGTATTAAAAAAAAAGATGTATTTATTATGTAGTGTTCTGCCTGCATATATGCCTGAAAGCCAGAAGAAGGCACCAGATCGCATTATAGATGGTTGTGAGCCACCATGTGGTTGCTGGGAATTGAACTCAAGACCTCTGGAAGCACAGCCAGTGCTTTCAACCTCTGAGCCATCTCTCCAGCCCGATACTGAACTATTCTAACTTGACTACATTGGCATGGCCTACTTCCAAGGCAATTCCATCTTAGTAGAATCTTACTCTCATGCCCCGCCTTCCATTGTGGCCATTCTTTCTCCACCTTCAACCCCATCACTAGGATCAGAAGTTCTGCCTCTTCCTTTCCTGCCCAGCTATTGGTTGATCAGCTCTTTATCAATCAATTAGAGGTGATATTAAGCAATTCTTACACAACATTGAGATAGGAGATGCTCCAATAATAATGACAATATTAAAATCCGGAGTGCATCCAGATTTCTGGTACAAAAATCAGCATTAAGATCCACAGTGCACAGCCGGGCATGGTGGTGCACGCCTTTAATCCCAGCACTCGGGAGGCAGAGGCAGGTGGATTTCTGAGTTCGAGGCCAGCCTGGTCTACAAAGTGAGTTCCAGGACAGCCAAGGCTATACAGAGAAACCCTGTCTCGAAAAACCAAAAAAAAAAAAAAAAAAAAAAAAAGATCCACAGTGCACGAAAACATTCTCCAATACCAAAGCTTCAACAAGTGAGCATTTGGGGGAATGCTTTAAGCTTTGCCATTTGTTTTGGCTAGTTTTATATCAGCGTGACACAACTTAAAGTCATCTGAGAGGAGGGAACCTCAGTTAAGAAACTGCCTTCATAAGATTGGGCTGTAGACAATTCTGCAGGGCATTTTCTTAACTAGTGGTGGATGGATGGAGGAAACCCCAAACCGTTGTTTGTGGGACCACCCCTGGATTGGTGGTCTTTAATTCTATAAAAAAGCAGTCCATGAGGAACAAGCCAGTAAGCAGTTCCTGCTTCTAGGTTCTGCTGTTTGAATTCCTGTCCTGACTTCCTTTGATAATCAACAGTGGTATGGAAGTATGAGTTAAATAAAACCTTTCCTCCCTCAGTTGCTTTGTTTATAGTGTTTCATTACAGCAATAACAACCCTAATTAGTGCCGTAGAATATATTTCAACAAAGCCCAAAGCAAGGGGAGGGGAGAAATTCCTTTCACCTTTGACCATTTATGTTCCCAGATGAAAGACATACGTAGCCTTTATATTTTAATATGTCTTAAGCAGCAGAATAGTTGGGTGGCTGTCTGTCTTCCATGTTGTTAGAATCTACTTCCTAATCCATAACCCAAGTTATTATTTATTATGTTTCATCTAGACTGCTCTTAGCTCTAACCAGGCAGTCCTCTGGGCCATGTTCTCTTGGCCCCTAGCCCATCACGGCTCCCTCTCTCTCTCTCTGCTTCTGCTACTTCCTCACCGTCTCTAGCCTGGGAAAGCTAATCCTTACCTATGTCTCTTCTCCCCAACTATTGGGGATTAATTGAGGCCAGGATCTCTCAGGCTATGTACAAAGTCCAAATCTTGGAGGCCAACACTTAACATTACAATAAACAATAAAAGACAAATCCTCAACAAACTAGGATAGAAATTGGTACCAGGATAGTAAGGTATTGCTGTGACAGACCTGACCATGTTGCTTAGGAAGGATTGTGAAAAAACTCTGGAACTTTTGGTGAGATGAGCCATTGAGTATTCAAATCTTGGTGAGTTGTTCTGTGGAAGCTTGAAAGTGAAGAATATTGAGATCTGTACAGATGATGGAGGCCTGGTTTGTGAAGTTTCAGAGGGATATCTGAGAGTCCCTTAATGATTCTATAGGGGCTGTTTGCTATTTTGAGTTGAGAATCTGTGGTTCTGGGCAGCAATGGCTGAAGAACCAGCTATGACTAACAAGAGACCAGAACTACTGAAAGTAAAACCTTTGCTTTGCTGGGACAATTGATGCTGGTTAGCTAGAGCTGCTGAGAAGTTAATGGTGATTAAGAAGAGACTGGCATCATCGAGGCAAAAACTTTTGGGAAGTGTTTTCTCAGACTCAGCACATGCAAGCCATGTTCAGAGGTGGCCAAGGTTGTACCTCGTGCTAGCAACCAAGGTGGTCATATGTAAGTGTCTTAGTTAGGGTTTTACTGCTAAGAACAGACACCATGACCAAGGCAAGTCTTATAAAAAACAATATTTACTTGGGGCTGGCTTACAGGTTCAGAGGTTCAGCCCATTATCATCAAGGTGGGAGCATGGCAGTATCCAGGCAGGCATGGCACAGGCAGAGCTGAGAGTTTTGTATTCATCCAAAGTGGAAAATTGACTTCCAGGCAAATAGGGTGAGGATCTTATGCCACACCCACAGTGACACACCTACTCCAACAAGGCCACACCTCCAAATGGTGCCACTCCCTGGTCCAAGAGTATACAAACCATCACATTCCACTCCCTGGCCCCCATAGACTTATTCAAACACATGAGTCAATGGGAGGGCCATACTTAAACATAGCATAATGCAAAATGATTTAGTCCAACTTTCAAAGTCCTCATAGTATATAGTAGTCTCAACAATGTTAAAACTCCAAAGTTCAAGGTCTCTTCTGAGATTCATCCAATCACTTAACTGTAATCCTCAAATAAAGACAGGAAACCAGCTGGGCAAATTCCAAACTCTGCATCTCCATGGCTGTTGTCAAAGTGATCTTCAGATCTCCACTCCTTTTTCATCTTTGTTGACTGCAACAAACTGCTTTCTCCTGGGCTGGTTCCACTCCCTGTTAGCAGCTTTCCTCAGCATTTATCCCATGGCTCTGGCATCTTTAACATCTTTGAGTCTCCAAGGCAATTTCAATGTTACAGCTTCTTGTTTCAGTGTCTGGGATTCTACTTGATCTTTTGGGCTCCTTCTAAGGGCTGGTATCACTTCTCCAGCTCTGCCCTCTGTATTACTCTAAGCTTAGGTTGATCCACTTCACTCCGGCTTCTGTTCTTGGTGATCATCCCATGGTACTGACATCTCCAATACACTTGGGTTTTCTACTCCAACTAGGCTTCACCAATAGCCTCTCATAGGTTCTCTTCATGGTGCCAAGCCTCAAATCCTTTTCATGACACCTTCAGTCCTGGGCCATCAACTACAACTGAGGCTGCACCTTCACCAATGGCCTTCCATGGCCTCTCACAGTGCCAAGCCTCAGCTGTTCTTCATAACCCCTTCATGCTTTCAAACCAGTACCATCTGGGTGACTCTTACATATTACCAAGTCCAGCCACAGCACGAGGTACAACCTTGGCTATCTCTGGAACACAGCTTCTTTGTGCTCCCAGAAAACAATTCCCAGATTTCCCTCAGTGATGCTGGTTTCTTCTTATTCACTGCTAGTTTCTTAGGTCTAGCTAACCAGCATCAATTGTCCCAGTAGTTCCTTCCATTCTTAACTCTAGAGCCAGAGCCACATGGCTGAAGCTGCCGAGTTCTGCTGCTTTCAGGAACTAGAACATGACCCGCTTGTACTATTACATTGTTCCTGGCTTTCTGTTTTCCAAATCCTTTACTGCCTAAACTTGGCTGTCCTGGATCTTGCTCTGTAGATTGACCTTGAACGCAGAGATCAGCATGCCTGTCTCATGGGATTAAAGGTGTGTACCACAATCCACCATGCTTGGATCTAAATTTAGTTGGGTAGGACCTTGGCCCAAGGTCCCACTCCCTTAAATTTGTTATCTCCTAGAACACAGGATTTTGCTCCATTTAACTGTGGTATACCTTTAATACTCGAACCATATATTTTATAGATTTCCTTGCTAAGCTTGCTATGCTTGTTCAAACTTCTCTTTGTGAGACTTAACAAGAGAACAAAGTCTCTGCTGGGCTTTTTTGAAATTTCCTTTGTCAATGCAATTAATCCAAGTCTCTTCACCTTAGCCTCAGGCAGACTTTTCAGACAAGGGCAAAAAGTAGCCACATTCTTCACCAAAATACCACAAAAACAGTCTTTATGCCACATTCTGAAATTCTCCTTTGAAATCTCTTGGGCCAGGTCAACACAGTTCAAATTACTCCCAACAACTAAATCTTCCATATTCCTACAAGGATGACCCACTAAGCCCCATTTAAAGTATTCCACTGCTTTCCAAATCCAAAGTCCCAAAACCACATTCTTTCAAATACAAGCATGATCAGGCCTATCACAGAAATACCCCACTCCCAGTACCAACTTCTGTCTTAGTTAGGGTTTTACTGTTGTGAACAGACACCATGACCAAAGAAAGTCTTATAAAAAACAACATTTACTTGGGGCTGGCTTACAGGTTCAGAGGTTCAGCCCATTATCATCATGGCAGTATCCAGGCAGGCATGGCACAGGCAGAGCTGAGAGTTCTATGTCTTCATCCAAAGGCTGCTAGTGGAAGACTGACTTCCAGGCAACTAGGGTGAGGATCTTATACCCACACCCACAGTAACACACCTACTCCAACAAGGCCACACCTCCAAATGGTGCCAGTCCCTGGTCCAAGAATATACAAACCATCACAGTAAGATTCTCCCACGTGGTACTAGTTTTGAAGGCACAAAGGGGCCACAGAGAGGAATTGAGTCTTGACACTGTGAAAGCCCAGGCAACATTATTGGTGAATATGCAGCCCAGTTGCAGCAGAAGACCCCAGCATTTTAGAGATGTCAGTATCATAGGATGATCACCAAGAACACCAGTGCTGTGTAGCTGGAGCCTAGGAGACAAGCTCTGTGTGCTGCAGAGGGTGAAGCCAGAGAAGTGGCCCAGGCCCCCTTGGAAGAGCTAAGAATTTGAGTGAACTCTAGATATTGGGCATTGTGTGAACTCTTTGTTGGTGGAGGTTGGTTTGATCTGATTGTGACTCTGCCTTGACTCTTCCCTCTTGAAATAAGGAACTATCTAACTCATTTCTTATTTTATAGGAGCCCACAGTTGAGAGAATGTTGATTTTAAAAGAGACTAGGGACTGAATTTTAAAAATTAGTTTTAGGTTTATTTTTATTATTTTATTGTATGAGTGTTTTGCCTGCATGAATGTCTGTGTACTACATATGTGCCTATGTCTGAGAAGGTGGTGAGCCTCCATGAGAGTACTGGGAATGAATGGAACACGGGTCTTCTGCAATGAGTGCTTTTTTGTTTTTATTTTTTCCCTTTTATTGAAAATAGCTTTTGATGGCTGGAGAGACGGCTCAGTGGTTTAGAGCACCGACTGCTCTTCCAGAGGTCCTGAGTTCAATTCCCAGCAACCAAATGGTGGCTCACGACCATCTGTAATGGGATCCGATGCCCTCTTCTGGTGTGTGTCTGAAGACAGCTACAATGTACTCATATACATAAAATGAGCAAATAAAAAATTCTAAAAAAAAAAGAAAATAGATTTTCAACAAAATAAAATATAATGAAATACAATAAGATAAAACAAAAACCATCACATTGGAGTTGGACAAGGCAAATCAAGGGAAGGAAAGGAACTCCAAGAAAAGGCACAAAAGGTCGGGCAGTGGTGGTGCACACCTTTAATCCCAGCACTCGGGAGGCAGAGGCAGGCGGATTTCTGAGTTCGAGGCCAGCCTGGTCTACAGAGTGAATTCCAGGACAGCCAGGGCTATACAGAGAAACCCTGTCTCGAAAAACAAAAAACAAACAAACAAACAAAAAAGTAAAGGTATAAGAACCAGAAACCCACTTGTTCATACACTTAGGAGTCTTATAAAAATACCAAGCTGAAAGCTATAATACATGCTCAGGCCCTGCTGCAAACCCGTATGTGTTCCGTGCTTGCTATTTTAGCCTCTCTGAGCTCCTATGGACTTTCTTCAGTTGATTGACAGGGACTTTCTCCTCTAAGCTCTGGTCTGACTCCTGTGATTCAGCATCCCCTCTTTGAGTTCTTTCTTTATCTAGGTCTTCCTTCTTTTAATCTTTCTTCAAGAGGATATAAAAAAAATTATAATCATTTTTAGACATAATTATCAGTATGCTGATACTCCTAACAAAATTACATGGAGTCCAAATGTCCTCTTCTAAAATGTTTTCTATTTTTTTATTATGAAAAATATTTTATTTCCTAATTTCTAACTCTCTCCTTTCTCTGGAGACTTTATTTTACCACATTCAAACTTAATATCTTTTCTCCCCTCCCTTTCCTTCTCTCTCTGGTCTCTTTCAGATCCCGTGACTGGGATCGGAAGTTCCCCCTTCCCTTTCTCCTCTGAGCAGTTATTGGCTGAATCAGCTCTTTAGAAACCGTTTTAGGGTTTTACTGCTGTGAACAGACACCATGACCAAGGCAACTCTTATAAGGACAACATTTAATTAGGTTGCCTTACAGGTTCAGAGGTTCAGTCCATTATCATCATCAAGGCAGGAACATGGCAGCATCCAGGTAGGCATGGTGCAGGAGAAACTGAGAGTTCTACATCTTCATCTGAAGTCTGCTATCTGAATACTGGCTTCTAGGCAGCTAGGGTGAGGGTCCTAGGCCCACGCCCACAGTGACACACTTATTCTAACAGGACCACACCTTCTATTAGTACCACTCCCTGGGACAAGCATATACAAATCACCACAGAAACCAATTCCAGGTGATGGGAAACAATCTTTATACATCACTGAGACAGAAGATACTCCAATAATCATGACAATGACCATTGTGGATGGTGCCATCTCTAGACTGGTGGCCCAGTTTCTATGAGAAAACAGGCTGCACAAGTCATGAAAAACAAGCCAGTAAGCAGCACTTCTCCGTTGTCTTAGCATCAGGTCCTGCCTTGTTTGAGTTCCTGTCCTGAATTCCTTTGGTGAGGAGCAGTGTTGTGGATTATAGCCAAATAAACCCTTTCCTCTCCATGTGGCTTTGGTCATATCATCACAGCAATATGAACCCTCACTAAGACACAATGAATTTATTATTTTATATGTATAGTCATTCATATCCACAGATGTTTGTGTACCACTTGTGTGCCTGATGACCACAGAGGCCAGAAATTGGAGTGACCAATAGTTGTGAGCCACCACGTGGGTGCTGGGATTCAAGCCTGGTTCCTATGCAAAAGTCTCCAATGCTCTTAACAGCTGAAAAAAAAATATATATCTCCAGACCCTTGGGAAGTGTTTTATAGATAAACTACATGGAAGTCTTCCTAAACAGCCAACAACTCTTCAATATCTTTTTGACCCAAGAACAAAGCAATAAACTAATACGAAGTTTAATCTCATGAGTAGGGTTTTTCACATGAAGTCTGATGGTTCATATGGATAACCCCAGCATTTGGGAGGCAGAGGCAGAGGCAGAGGCAGAACTACTGTGAATTTGAGGCCAAAAAGGGCCACATAGAGAGTTTTAGGCCAGCCTAGGCTACAGAATGAGGTCCTGTCTTAAAAATCAAAAATAAAGGCCTACAGAGATTCCTCAATCATTAAGAATTCTTGTTGTTCTTCCAGAGGACCAGAATTTAGTTCTAGCACCCATGCCGTTCAGCATATGACCCCTCTGTAACTCCAGATCCAGGTCTTTTCAGATCTCAGTAGCTTCCTGTTCACATTTGACATACACATATATGTACATAAATAAGTCTTAATAGAGTTGGCCTTGCCAAATGTCAGACTTTGCTATAGGAGGGATAGGTAGGTGGTGGACCCATACTGTCAGGCTACCCTGAAGGCCATCCTACAGATGATCTTTTTCAGGGGCAATAAAAATATTTGCCCCTATTGTTGATGCCTTAGGGTGGGGGAGGGTAGGAAACCAAGGTGCTTCAGGATCCAGGGCAGGCCTGTTTGCTGGAAGTCTATTTTCTTCTGGGGAAAAACACAGCAAAGAAAACCTAATCAACATGTAGTAAAACTTGGAGATTAAAGAATCCGATGCAAGGTACTGTCTTGCACGCAAGGTTTAAGAAGGTCCCAGGATGGTGTCCAGGACGAAAATCCACCAGAGAACAGAAACAAAAAGCCTTTATGAGTTGGGGAGTGGAGACATTATGGTGGTTTGCACTGAGCCGTCATAGGAATGGACACAGTATGGAGCCAAATCTCCCTCCCGTGGAACACTAGGAGACTGCATAGAAGTGGACATTGCTGACTAGGTCACTCATACTGAATTCACAGGATGAAGGGCATCTTCCAACCTTGGGAAACCCCTGCTGGACCACACAACTCTTCCCAGCACCAGGTCATGTCCTGGGGACCTACGATTACACCTTTTCAGATAGGGAAACTGAGGCAGGAGAGAAGCACTTGTCCAAGCAATGGGCGACTTTTCTAAGGGCGCCCGTGGGCGTACTCCTTTTGTGTGTGTGTGTGTGTGTGTTGCTAAGTGCAGACAAGAAGGTCACACTGCGGTTAATTAAAGCTGGAGCACCAGGATCTGAGGGTAATGTGGGTTCGCACTCCAGGCACACAGTTATGAGTCTCAGAGGCTTGGCAAACAGAACTGGGAAAATGAGAGGAGGGCTGAAAAAAAGGAGGAAAAAAAAAAAGCCTAGAAAACGTCAAGGCAGCTGCGCACGCGCTGCACCCGTCACACCCCGCGGCCTGACAGGAGGGGCGGCCCAGGTCGGGCGTCTCTCAAGGTTCGGATCCAGTCTGTGGCGCATTTGTGCCTCTCCACTGACCGCCCACCGCAAGTTCTCCTGGGACTGGTAGTCTGACGCCATCAGGGCCCCGGAGCACTTGCGTAACTCCTCATCCTACCGCGCAGCCTGCTGGGACTTGTAGTCTCAATTTTGCGTGCCCGGGGTACGGGGCGGGCTGCGGGACTCCTAGTCCCACAGAGCTTCGCGCTCGCCACGACGCCCTGCTCAGAGCCGCTGCCTCTACCTCACGGGCTGGGAGGCCTGGGCGTTCCGGGAGACCGAATTGCGGTGTGAGCCGCCGTGGGGACTGCGAAGCGGGCCGGGAGTCCGGGATGGAGCCGCCCGGAGGTGGGCGCTGCCAGCGGGCCTCGCCTGAATGTTGGGGAGGCCGGGCACGCCCTGAGGGCGGGTCGGGGGCCCTGGGCGCGGGACCGGAGGTCGCGGGTGGAGGGACGCCACGGAACGGGTCCCCCGGGCCGCTGTTGACCGAGCGGCCTGCGGTTTCTCGCAGGTGCTTGAGGCGAGCGGGCGGAGCGGCTGCGACGGACAGGTCACGTCAGCGGGGACATGGCTCACCTCCGGGGCTTCGCGCACCAGGTGAGTGTGGGCGTCGGCGTGCCCCGAGTCCGTGGTTCGCTGTGGAGCGGATTTGTCCACTTGAGGCGGGAGAGGGGCGGAGGCCGTCTGCCTCCGGGCGCGTCTTGGGGCCGTTGGAGGTCTGGCCTGTGCGGAGCCAGCGCCTGCGGAAGACGTGAGCCCCAGGGAACCTCTGCGGGGCGAGCGCTTCTGCTCGGGAGCAGCTGGGGACAGGTGCAGGAGCCTGCCCTGGGCACAACCTGCTTGACCCAGGCTCGGAGCACCTTCCCAGAAGATGGACTTCACCTTCCTTGGCTAACGGGATGGAACCCCGACACGGGACCGCACAGGAGATGAGGGCTGCGTAGGGTCAGAGGGCTCGGTGGTTTGCCCTCTGGACCCCCTTTCTCGCCTTTATTTTATTTGTGTTGTTGTTATTTCAGAGCAAATATGACAGACAGCCGTTAGTGAAGTGGAATCCAGCTGCCTTGGCGGCTGATTTTCCTCTGGCTTTAGCTGTGGGGTTTGCGTTTTAAGGGCTTGGTTTAGATAGGCTTAGGCTTGACAGTTGCACAGTGAAGGAATCCGTTCCTGAGGACAGTGCAGCCGCTCACCCCACCCCACCCCACCCTGACCCCCCTTCTCCCTGCATCCTTGAGAACTGGTTGTGCAGACAGGAAGCATGTCCGTCCGCTGCTTGTGGGCAGGAATTGGAGGCAGGGCTCCTTGGAGGAAACCAAACCAGCCTGGAAGACTACTCACAGCTGTTGGGGAGGGCTTTTGGCCCAGCTGTCACAGATGGGATCCCGAGCTTGCTAACTGATGCTGAATTAAGCTAACACATTTTTAATACATTTTTGACATTTCGCCTCTAATTATATAACATACTGAGAGAGAGAGAGAAAAAAATCTGCCTCTAGTTTATTTTTAAGAGGCTTAGGCTTAGCTCATGAAGGTCTCAGGATGACAAGTTGGAGCTATGAACTGCGAAGAAGTAGAGTAATGATGGCTAGGGGACCTTTCTCAAAGAGAGAAAACACCCTTTTTGTCTTTTTAGGGGCCTGTGTCCAGCCTAGACATACTTGGCTTCTGAAAGTGACACAAAACCTTTGTAGGGCTGCTTTCTCCCAAGATGGCCGCCATAGAGTCCTATGAAATTGCTCCTTTTGTGTGGTAAGGCTTGTACTTTCCCCCTGTAGCCTGTGCTTCTGCCTTAGATTACCTTTTACCCAGCCTGTTCCTGCCCATCTCTGGAAGGACCAGATGGTTCTGGGCAAGCACTGTGTAGTTGAGGGAGGATGTGTGCTGAGTTGTTCCTCTTGTTTTGGGGAGGTGATACACAGCAGGCATGTTGGCAGAAAGGCCAGAGGCTGTAGGTATAATATCCCTAGGATGGAATGGAGAGCGAACGGGTCTCAGTTGTTCAGAGTAAATTAGATGGCTTGAGTGATGGTTCATAACACATCCTGTCCAGAAGAGAAATCTGAGCCACCCAGATCAGCATGCTAGCTGTCTGTGATTGGCTGGATTTGGGACTAGGGCTGCTTCAAAAGTGTAAATACAGAGACCATACCAGAAAGGCTCCTATCATACTGTTTCTTAGGCTGGCTGGTTCACAGCTATAGGTACCCAAAAAACGTAGACTTTGAAGACTAGGGCTCCTACCTTCCTTGCACAAAGCCCAGAACTCTGGCTTTGGGATCTGTTATTTTCTCCTCCTCTGAGGCAGTGTGAGTGAATACCTGGCCTGAAGTATCCTTCTTAGGCTGCTGTAGTGGACAAGTTCTGATTCTAGGTTCCCCCAGAAGAGTGCAATTATGAATTCTCAGTATGGCTGAGCAGTGTGGGAGGATGTGGTGTCTGAGCCTGAGTAGTAGGAAAAGGGCTACTGAGAACTGGAAGGATATTGGTCCTGGATCATGTAGTTAGCCCATGCCTTGACCTCTCTCTAACAGGCTTTCTTAGGCTACTCAAGCAAGCACTGGACTGAACCAGTGATAAGACTGTATCACCTCAAGTCCTCAACTAGACCTTCTGGAGATCTTTGAGATGGCTTTCAAGGTGTCTCAAAACTACACATGGTGGAGCTGTAGCATCTGAGGAGATAGTGGAGGCCAAGTGGTTAGAGAAAGAAGGGTTTGAGAAAGTGTTTTGGGGCCCTCTGGAGCAGAAACAGGTAGAAAAACAAAACAGAACAACAACAACAACAACAAAACAGGCAGGAAAAGGTCTGCTATGTGGCCCTTACTCTGCACCTGGCTTTCAGGGCTGGCTTTGAGCAGGGGATCAAGTGGTCACTGCCCAGACATGAAGTGACGGAGGCTGAGGTCTTTTCACACTGATCACATATACCTTTATCAGTGGTCTCCACACTGATGAGTGTGGTTAGAGCACATGGCCTGGAGTAGTTCTTTCTGATCTGGCTTGGATCCAGTGCTGATCTTGATATAGCTGAAGTGTCTGTATTATCCGCCACCCTTGAGAATTTTTCTTGGCTTTTTATTTAAGCAGGTGAGGCTGGGATCAAACCCTACTCCTTGGCCAGTGGAGCTTAAGGAACCTCAGGCAGCCCTTAGCTTTCTCTGTCTGGCCAAATCTCAGTGTGGCCCTTCAGGAGTTCAGGCAGCAGATCTGCTCCAAACATCTACTGCTGTTCACTGAGAGCTGGTCTTAGGATATGACTGCCAGTTGGAATGTGGCTGTGAGAAGAGTCACTTTGGATTGGATTGTGCTACCTTTTTCTCTTTCTTTTTTTTTTTAAATATATTTATTTCTTATATGTAAGTACATTGTAGCTGTCTTCAGACACTCCAGAAGAGGGCATCAGATCTCCTGATGCATGGTTCTGAGCCACAATGTGGTGGTTGCTGGGATTTGAACTCAGGACCTCTGGAAGAGCAGTTAGTGTTCTAACCGCTGAGCCATCTCCCCATTCCCCTTTTTCTTTTCTTTAAAAATCAAAAAGCAACAATTACATTATTTATGGATGGGTGGGTCTATATGTGCCACAGTGTAGGTGTCAGTTACATTATTTATGGATGGGTGGGTCTATATGTGCCACAGTGTAGGTGTCAGAAGACCACTTAGGAGAGTTGGTTCTTTCTACTATGTGAGTCAGGGCATCAAACCCAGGCTGCTAGATTTTGACTATAGGTGCTTTTTACCCACTTAGCCATCTCCTGGTCCTGTCTTCTTTTTCTTTTCCTTTCCTCCTTCCTTTTTTTTCTTTTAATAAGGTTTATTTACCTTTATGTGTATGCATGAGTACCTACATATATGTATGTATACCACATGTGGGCAATGCTTGAGACTATGTGGGTGCTGGGACACAAACCCCAGTCCTGTGTAAGAGTAGCAAATGCTCTTAATCATTCTCCAGCCCCCTGCCCAAAGTAGGGTACATATGGATGCCACAGCTGGTCTGCTTAGAGTGGGAACTGCAGGGAGCTAGCGGCACATACTTGGGCCTTGCAAAGGCAGCTTTGCCGGAAAGGGTTAGGTGACTTCTGTGTTAAGACACTACACATGTTCCTGGAGCTATTCCCCAAACTTCTCTCTGGACTGCCTCATCTTGTTCCACAGAGTTCTTGGCTGGTAAAGAGCTGGGGAGTTTGATTCTCTATGTCACCCTATTACTTGTTTCATGGTTAAAAATCTTAGGAATGTAGCTAGTTGGCAATTTCAGATTGAAATGTCTTTGGAAAGTCTTAGATTGGGTTTAGTCAGGTCTCTAAGACCTATTGCTGTGCTCCAAGAGAAACAGCTATGGCAATTAGGCCTCAGAGAAGCAGGCAGCCATGTTTATTCTTGGAGGACAGGCTTTGTAAGTAAACACCCAGTGCAAGCTCTTCCTCAACACAGGGATTGGAACGTCAGTACTTACCCAGTTGTAAATAAGTGTGGTTTTGCCTTTTCATGTCTTGCCTTTTTTAATTTTTTTTCTCATGCTGGGGATTAAACTCCAGGCCTTGAGCATGTTAGGCAAGCACCAGCACTGAGTTATCTCCCTAGCCCTATTCTTTGAAAACTCTTATCATCTCGCAGCCCCTGTGGCCTGTGTGTGTTGGTCACAAGACAACTTTCTGGGAGTCAGTTCTCTTATTCCTCATGTGGGTCTAGGGAATCAAACTCAGGTTGTTGGGCTTGGTGGCAAGTGCCTTTGCTAGATGGACCATCTTACCAGCCCTGTTTTCCTTTTAATTGGCACCAAAATACTGTTTGGGGATATCCTTTTTGTAGGAGTGTTTTCTAGTAGAGATGGAACCTAACAGGGTTGAAAAATTGGATGAGACTCAACCTTCCCATCCCCAGGTCTTTTGCCAGCTTGGTCAGTGGTTTGGAGGGCCGTGCTTTTCCAGAGACTACCAGATATCACAGGTCAGGGTATGGTCACTCAGTGGTGACACTGGGAGTCATCATCTTCTTTCATTATCTGTGCAGCCTGGGAGTGTCCTCAGTTCCTAGTTCAAAACAGTAGTGTAATTTGGACAGAGGATTTACCTTTGCCATCCTGGCTCTTCACTTGTAGTGTACTGGTCTTTAAACCAGGTACCTTCAACATAGTTGTTTCAGCAATGACTAGGTCTTATTTGTTTAAGTCTGAGAACCACATAGAACAGCTTTGTGTTGAGTATCTAGAATCAAGCATCTGAGAAAGTGTTGAATGCAGTGCTGATATGAAGGTGTAGCTGGCTAGAGGACTGATTTGGGAGTGGAAAAGTATTTCTGTGGGTGTGGAAAACATAAGGTAGCTTGTGCTAAACTTTAATTTTTCTATTTATTTATTTATATCCCCCCCTTTTTTTTGGGGGGGGGGTGTTCCAGACAGGATTTCTCTGTGTAGTCCTGGAACTCACTCTGTAGACCAGGCTGGCCTTGAACTCAGAAATCCACCTGCCTCTGCCTCCCAAGTGCTAGGACTAAAGGCATGCACCACCATACTCAGCTAAAATTGTGTGTAGCTGAGCATAGTGGTACATGCCTTTACACACACACACACACACACACACACACACACACACACACACACACACGTATCTGCTTCCTTCAAGGCCAAAGACCTCAGATCCCCTGGAGCTAAAGTTCTAGGCAGTTTTGAGAATTGAACTCCAGTTCTCTATAACAGCAGTGTGTAATCTTAACCACTAAGCCATCTTTCCAGTCCTCAGCTCACATTAGTTTTGGGTTTTTTTTTTTTTAGAACCGTTTTAGATTTATAGTAAAATGAGGTTTAAAATACTCTCTTACACACACATATTCCTATCTGTCATTTCTGTTAGGTCTTGGCCTGGCTCCTTGTTAGACAACTGATGAGGGCACCTTTAGATGTGGTATTTCCTAAGGTTATAGTCTAATCAGGATTCACTCTCAGACCCATTGAATATAGTGTCAGTTATGTTTAGGTTTTCTGAACAAGGGATAAAGGCAGGAAAGAATTGAGGTGATTTCCCAGCAGGGTAGTCTCTTCTGTCTAGTATTTTCTCTAATGGCTGTTGTCCATGCAGTGTCCCAACATTCTTCTCTATTGGCTTCTATAGCATTCTCGTGTGGACCCAGAGGAGCTCTTCACCAAGCTTGACCGCATTGGCAAAGGCTCATTTGGGGAGGTGTACAAGGGGATCGACAACCACACCAAGGAAGTGGTGGCCATCAAGATCATTGACTTGGAAGAGGCCGAGGATGAAATTGAGGACATCCAACAGGAGATCACTGTGCTCAGCCAATGTGACAGTCCTTATATCACCCGCTACTTCGGCTCCTACCTGAAGGTGCCTACAAGGAGGAGGGATCTGTAGTGGTTGGGGATGGAACATTCTGAAGGTTCTGTGCCAGGCCTTCTCTTTTGTTTCCAGAGGGATTAATATGTGTCCAAGGAATAGAGAGAGAAGAGAAGGTGACAGCTATGGGCACGTGGAAATCCCTCTGGAAGGGCAGAGAGGCCCACCCTTCCAAATATCTCAGCTTCATAAAAACAGCCTATTCTCTTGAGAAGTGCCAGTCCTCAGTAGGCTCTAAAATGTCTGTCAGTACTGTTAGGCACTGTCTAAGGGGCCTCTGCAGGCAGTCAGTACTTTTAGGGACTGCCTGGAGGGCACTTGAGCAGAGTGTAGAGAGTACAAAGAAGACTCATCTGCTTTGAGCAATTGGCCTGTCCACCAGGTGCCTGTACCAGAGGTATGGTAGCTGGGTGGTTAGAGAGGCCTTTTCTCCATTCCTCCCCCTGGACAGAGTCTGTGTAGACCAGGGTGGCCTTGAACTCACAAGAGATATGCCTGCCTCTATCTCCCAAGTATAGGAATAAGGTGTGTGCCACCACTTCTTGCATTCCTTTTTTGTTTTGTTTTTGGTGGTTTGTTACTGTTTTTGAAACAGGGTCTCACTGTGTAATTCTGTTTTTGTTTGTTTGTTTGTTTGTTTTTGTTTTTTTTTCAAGACAGGGTTTCCCTGTGTAGCCCTGGCTGTCCTGGAACTCACTCTGTAGACCAGGCTGGCCTCAGAAATCCACCTGCCTCTGCCTCCCAAGTGCTGGGATTAAAGGTGTGTGCCACCACTGCCCAGCTCACTGTGTAATTCTGTTTGTCCATTTACTTTTTTTTTTTTTTTAAGATTTATTTATTATATGTAAGTACACTGTAGCTGTCTTCAGATGCACCAGAAGAGGACATCAGATCTCATTATGGGTGGTTGTGAGCCACCATGTGGTTGCTGGGATTTGAACTCAGGACCTTCAGAAGAGCAGTCGGTGCTCTTAACCACTGAGCCATCTCACCAGCCCTTGTCCATTTACTATATGGACCAGGCTGGCCTTAAACTCACAGATACCCATCTGCCTCTTCCACCATGCCTGGCTTGGCCCTCCTTTTAATTTTTCAATACTAATTTTTTTGTTATTACTTTTACCTGTCTGTGCTGGGTGGGGGTATGTCTACAATTAGTTTGTGCGTGTGCCTATGGAGGCCAGAAAGGGTATTGGATCCTCCTGGTATGGGGGCTACAGGCCTTTGTGAGCTACCTGATATGGGTGTTGGGAGTTGAACTTGAGTCTTCTGAAAGAGAAGCAAGTGCTTTTAACTGCCAGGCTATCTTTCTAGCCCTTCTTCTCTTTTAAAAAAACACAAGGTCTCATGTCCCCCAATTTGGCCTTGAACTTCTGATCCTTCCAAGTGTTGGAATATAAGCATTCACTACCTTGCCCGGCTAGAACCCTATCTTACTTGGCAGGAATTTGCCTGGTATAGTTGCTGTATGGGCTAAGCCCCTAGCTGACTACTTTTGGAGGAGTTAGAGGGGGTGGCCTGTGGACTCCCTGCTTAGATATTCCTGCTGCATTTGCTGCCCAGGCACTGACAAGTTTCTCTGCTCCCAGAGCACCAAGCTGTGGATTATCATGGAGTACCTGGGTGGTGGATCTGCACTGGACCTGGTAAGTTCAGACTCGAGCAGCAAGCGGCTTACTCTTAAGGCTTGTCTTTCAGTGGTCCAGGAACCACTGCCCTGCATACTTTTAGGCTTCTGGGCTTTCTCAGGCTACTTATCACAGTTCTGTATGTTAACAGGAATTGTTAGTTTCAAAACAAATCACTGTTCATCTTGCTCTAGTTGATGCTAAAAGAAGTCTTGGGCCTCTACTGGGCTAGGGGAATAGGCACAGTTAGAACCCCCAGACAAATAAGAGTGTCAGGTCCTTGGTTAACCTATTCCTATCTTTATAGTCACAGAAAAAATTAAAGCAACTCTTAAGTTTTCTGAAAACAGCTGTCACCCCCATTTCTCCTTACTTCCCCCATTATCCTTGACATCTGAAACTATAGGAACTAAGGAACATAAAGGCCCCCAGGTTTCCTTTGCAGGACTCAGAAGTTGGTGGGTGGTGCTGCTCAGGTACTGTGGAGGTATGGGTGTGGTATCTGCAATTGAAGTTCTTCCCATCTGTGCTCCTGCAGCTGAAACCTGGTCCCCTGGAAGAGACCTATATTGCCACCATCTTGCGGGAGATCCTGAAAGGCCTGGATTATCTGCACTCAGAGCGCAAGATCCACCGAGATATCAAAGGTCCTGCGGGGTGGTCTTGGATGCAGTTCTGCCCATGACCTAGAAAGAGATGGGCATGTGGAGCCTAGTAGATTGTGGTGCCTGAGGGCATGGGATGTGGGGAACGCTTCTGCCACCTGGAAACTGGGGAGTTGGGGAGGTGTTTGTCCATTTTACTTTTTATCCCCATTTTAATGGCCACACTGAGGGTAGAGCCTAGGGGATTGTGCATTCTAAGCAAACATTCTGCTACTGAGCTACTTTGCCAGCCTAGCAAAACCTTCTTAATCTCACATCTCCTAATCTTTGATTTCATATATGTGAAGGAAACCAGTTGTGTACTAGTACAAAGCAGGAGCAGTGTGTGGATTCAGTTGTGGATTTGTGCAACACTTCTGTGTGGTCCAGTCCTGATGAGGACTCACAAAGTTGGGCCAGCCCACCATGAATGACTTGGTGAGGATAGCTGAGCCTTATGTCACAGGGTAGAATCCTGTAGGCAGAGTGATAGATGCCCTGACTAGCCATGCCAGCTGTACATTTCAGTTAGGGTCACTATGATTATATGTGAGGTGAGTGTCACTATTGTTGGTGCTTGTCAGAAAACACAGACGTGCCAGGCCCTGGAACAAAGGTAGGAGTGTTCCTGTAGGTCTCCCAGATTGCCTGCTCTGCCAGCAGTGGCCACTGTCCAGGAAAACTAAGTTTCCAAGACATATCTGCTGCTGTCCCCAAGGGCCAGAGGATACCATCCCATCACTAGTCAGGGAGTTGCATGCAGGGTTATTTTGAGGGGCTGTGGAGCCAAGGATGATGCCCACCTATCCTATATTGAGCAGCTGCCAACGTGCTGCTCTCGGAGCAGGGTGATGTGAAGCTGGCAGACTTCGGTGTGGCTGGGCAGCTCACAGACACACAAATCAAGAGGAACACATTTGTGGGTACTCCCTTCTGGATGGCACCTGAGGTTATCAAGCAGTCGGCCTATGACTTCAAGGTGAGTTCTGGATGGGAGGTGGGAGTATACTGCCACCACTCAAAATGTTTCATGTAGCAACTGTCCTGTGGAATACTCTCTAGGCTGACATCTGGTCCCTGGGCATCACAGCCATTGAGCTGGCCAAGGGGGAGCCGCCAAACTCTGATCTCCACCCTATGCGAGTCCTGTTCCTGATTCCCAAGAACAACCCACCCACATTGGAGGGCCACCACAGCAAACCCTTCAAGGAGTTTGTAGAGGCCTGCCTCAATAAGGACCCACGATTCGTAAGGCCTATATCCACTTGGGCCACCCCAGGCAGCTGAGGGGTTTGGGGAAGTTTATGAAGGGAGGTTGTTAACTTGGTGGGACAGGGCCCAGCCTTCACATCCTTACCTGTCCTTCCTTGTGTCTTTTGTGAGGGTGGAATTCAGCTCTGACTTTGTCTGTCTCCCTGGCAGCGACCCACTGCCAAGGAGCTCCTGAAGCACAAATTCATCACACGCTACACCAAGAAGACCTCCTTTCTCACTGAACTTATTGACCGATATAAGCGCTGGAAGTCTGAGGGGCATGGAGAGGAGTCCAGTTCTGAGGATTCTGACATGTAGGAATCTTTTCTCTTGGACCTCAAGAGCTCCCTGGTGCTTGATGCCAGTGGAGGTCTTCTCTCCAGAGGCAGGGCTTGGTTGCTACAGTGGGAACTTATACTGGGCAGGGAACCTGTAGGCTGGAGGACAGGGCCTTTTGACTATCACCTAAATGCTGCAGCCTGGACAGAGTTCTGTCCACTGTCTAGGGCATCCTAGGCCAAGAGGCTGCCTCAGAGAAATGAGATGTACCTTGGTACCATGTTTACTTCCTGCCCTATCTCCATCAGTTCTTCTGATTCTTTATCCTCTTTAGTGATGGCGAGGCTGAGGATGGGGAGCAGGGTCCCATCTGGACGTTTCCTCCAACCATCCGGCCAAGTCCACATAGCAAGCTGCACAAGGGAACTGCTCTGCACAGCTCACAAAAGGTCTGTTCATGCCCTGGGCCAGAGCACTGTCCCATATGTACCAGCCCGCCTCACTTTACCTGGGGCAGCAGATGTGGACTACTGTGTATCAGGCTTTGAAGAGGTCAGCTCCAAAGTGCCTGTGACCTAGGGCTATATTGAACACTTATTATCTGGGATCTGGGCAAAAAGCTTGAGAAGGACAGGGCAGAGCAGCACTGAACTATCTAGGAGTCAGGCTGAAGCCTGGGTCTGCTGGTGCTTAGGTACAGTCAGGCCTGATAAGAACTGATGGCTTGGGCTGCCTTGTAGTTTTGGAGTTGACCCCTGGTCTGTGCTCTGTCATCCTGCTTAAGACAGATTGAAGAGACAGGAAATGAAGCCTCTCTTTATCTCCACATACCCAGTGTCTTGCTTTCCTCCTTGCAGCCTGCAGAGCCTATCAAGAGACAGCCAAGGTCCCAGTGCTTGTCCACACTAGTCCGTCCTGTCTTTGGAGAGGTGAGAATAGAGCTGAGCCTGTGATCATGTAGGGCACTGGCTTTGTTCTTTAGAGGTGCTGTCTGCAGAGCCATGGTGTGTGGTGTTCTAGTGGCCGTGAGCCTGGACTTTATCGATTTGATTTCTGGGTCTGTCGCAGCTAGTTAATGCACAGGCTTGTGGGTCCAGCTTCCTGAGGAGGATTGTACCTTAAAGCGCGGGAGGAGCTGACCTGACCAATACCGTTTTGTGTTCCCAGACCTGCTAAGGTCCTCTGGCATTACAGCACTACTGATTTTTACAATGCCTCACCACTACATGATTCTTTCGTAGAGGAAGACAAAGGATGGTTGGGTCAGACCTAGGTCAGGGAAGTGATTCCTTGGTGGCCATATGACCTTATGCCATTGTTGCCTGATATCAGAATATTTTCAGAAATACAGTGCAGCCAGGAATAAATGTTCACATATGGATTTGAAGCCCAGAAAGTAGATTGTAGACTGTTCACTCAGTGGGTGACAATAGCACCTAGAGCACAGAGACGGAGGACAGGATGTAGTTGAATGGAAATAGCCGAGTGTTTTCTCCCTGAAGAGAGTGAGTGACCGACCTTAGCCAGAATAGGAACAGCCACTTAGGGCTGTGTTGTGAACACTGTAGTGTTGTCCAGGACTGAGCAGATGATTCCTTAGGTAAGAGTACACGCAGGAGTTGAAGTCCCAGAAATGGTTATTGACACTTTATAGTTTGATCTGGGATGTCTGTCAAAAGTCCTTGTAGAGTGAGTATTCAAGAGTTTCTATGCCAGTTTCTAAATCAGACTGGATCCATTTGATTATTTCTTGACCTTCAGTCTGTAAGAAACCACATGGTTCTGACCTCTTGATAACCCAAGTCAGGGAAGAGAGGAGCCTCAAGATGGAAGAGCCGCAAGAGTCCCCATCGATAAGGCATAGTGCACTACCTGTGCAGCGCTGTCGTGCTTTCTGTAGGTCTTCCAAGTCTTCCAGGTAAGATGCCAGTGAGGTCCATGCTCTCTCTGCAGCTCAAAGAGAAGCACAAGCAGAGCGGTGGGAGCGTGGGTGCCCTGGAGGAGCTAGAGAATGCCTTCAGCCTGGCTGAGGAATCCTGTCCTGGCATCTCAGACAAGCTGATGGTGCATCTGGTGGAGCGTGTGCAGAGGTGAGCACAGTGCGCCAACCCAGGAGGATATCTGCATGGGGGAACTGACCACAAAATGAAGCCTGGGACTCATTCTTGGGAGCAGCTGGTTCAGTCCTCCTTTGTCAGGGTTAGCATGCTCTCTCATTTTTGTCTTTGGAGTTAGAGAGGCAAGTGAGTCTTTTGTGGCTTTGAATTATGCATGAAGGTTGGACCCTCATCCTCGGGCAGTGTCTGGACAGAGTTCCCGTGGCAAAATGGCTCAGTGACACAGAGCATTGTGTGCAGCTGACTTCTGACTTGGTGGCTTCCTAGAGGTTCTGTGTCCCCCAAACAGCATGGATGCTTGTAAGCCCAGGGTGTGCCTGCTACTGATGGAGAGCCCCGAGCTGACACATGCCTGTGAAGGGACAGGCAAGGCAAACACTGACTCTTTCGTGGAAGCCCCTCAGGCTCAGGGTTCCCGAGCTGTTACAGGCAGATGTACCAGTTCCTCCTCCCTTATCCTCTGGATCCTGCCCTTGCACACTGAGAGAGGCCCACCCTGGTTCTTAGGAGCAGCAACGTTTGGTCTAGTTGACACTGATTCTGAAACACTAAGGACATCTTCCATCTTGTGATATGCTGTTGGTAAAAATGGTGTGAACTGCTGGGCAGTGGTGGCGCATGCCTTTAATCCCAGCACTTGGGAGGCAGAGGCAGGCGGATTTCTGAGTTCGAGGCCAGCCTGGTCTACAGAGTGAGTTCCAGGACAGCCAGGGCTACACAGAGAAACCCTGTCTCGAAAAAACAAAAACAGAAATTGCTGTGGCCTGTACATCTAAGAGGCTTGCAAGGTGTTGCTGACGTGTATGTCCAGGGACGGTAATGGTACCTTTCACTTAACAGGTTCTCACACAGCAGGAACCACCTGACATCTACCCGCTGAACAACCAACTGAATGCACTACTCTTCACAGAGAGGGAGAAGAACGCTGTTTGAGCTGTAAAAGGACTGACTTGGAAGCCCTCTTGTGTTACAACTGTAAAGACTGACCAGCCTGTAGGCTTCACAAGCCAGGTTACCTTCTTTCTGCCCTACACAGCAGCCCCTTGACACCTGTGTTCACTCCTTGGTTGTCCGAAGCTATGATAGGCACCTGGGAGCCCTTGCAGAACTGGGCAGCAACTTGGGAGGCTGGTATGACCTTCTATATAGACTCCTCAGTCCCTGCAGCAGGTAGACCAAGGAGCATAGTAACTTTTGGGCAGCTTTGGCTCTTCGTCTACACCAGGGACATTTGTCTTGAGGGCTCATAGGGGCCCAAGATGGTCATAATTTGCCTTGTGGTGTCAGTTCAGGTACTGTGTGTTTTCATGAGTACTCGAATCGTCCAGAATATTTTGGGTTTTTTTTTTTTTTTTTTTTAGGAAAATTGAACTTCCTGAGTATTCTGACCGTAAGTGTTAGTTTTAATAGAGCATTGAAAGCCCTACCATTTCAATAAAGACCTGGATTGGAAATGTTCTGATGTACAGAGTCTGGCCAGATGGGATTTCTGTAGCCATTGTCCCTTCTAAATATTGTCATATAACCTAACACTTTCTGGTGACCTTCTGAAGAACAAAGTAGGGCAAAGGGGATGCTGGTGGGGGAGATGTTCTTTTATTTTAAGTCACATGGGTATGTGCGATGGGAACCAGAGCAGCTTTTGCTGTGATCTGGAGACTAACCCCTAGAGTAATGAGCTCATCACATAAGCCTGAGTACATAGTGCTAGCCTGAGGCTACAGGTAGAAGAAGCAGCAACCCAACCTGTATTTAGGGCTAGTCCTCAGCAGGGCTATGTTCATGAAACTCAGGACCTTCACTTCCTTTTCACGGGTCTCAGACATGTGCCCCAGCCATCATGAGGTTTCTGGAGGTTGGGGGAAGGCAGAACCCCTCCTAGAGGTTTTATGAGGCCCATTCCAGGGTCAGTGCCACCTATCTGGTAGGAAGATGATGCCAGTTATTCAGTGCCTGGGATGATGCTTACAGTCCCTGCAAGCCTCTGTCAGAGGTTCTTGTCCAAGCAGGGTGAAGGACATGCCTCCTTTTCTCTGATCTCTGCCTCCAGCCCTGGACAGTGACGTGAGCAGTCCTGAGTGAAACTTGGGGGTCTCCCTGGTGAGCTGCTGGCCCTTTTGATGACTTCCATCCACCTGTGAAAAGGGTCAAACCAGTCGGCATAAATTCACATACCTTATCAAGAGTGCCTAAAAAATACAGCTAGTTCTTGCTGTGCAAGCATGAGGAACTGAGTTTCATCCTTAGCCCCTGAGTACAAAGCTAGCCATGATGTTCACTCCTAATTCCAGCACTGAGGAGGTGGAGCTGGAGCTGGATTTGCTGCTCAGCCAGCCAGCCTAATCTGCAAGACACCTGTCTCCTAAAACAAGGTAGATTGTTCCAGTGCAAGGCCTCAGCAGCTAACACTTGCCATGCAAGCCTGGCAACCTGAATTCAATCCCCAGAACCCACATAAAGGTACGTGGCAAAACTAACCCCACATAGTAGTCCTCTGACCTCCACACTCAAGTGGCACACGTGCCCTTCCCACAACTTTAAAAAAAAAAAAAAAAAGATGGCTCCAGAAGTCCTTTGGTCATTGTATGTATGCACACATGTATATGTACACTAGTACTCACATACAAACATGAACATATCACTGAAAACAGACTCCTGTAAACATTACTTGACCCTTGGTTTTCAGAAACTGGGAAATTTGCCTTAGGCTCAATGAGTGGCAGCGAACAAAAGAAGCATGGCAGAATCACCTTTCAAATGTGTACTTGCTCTCAGCCCGGAAGAAGTAGATGTGAGATTTGAATTGGAGCTTGAAGACATAGTCTTTGTGGATGCTGTCAGCCTCCCTGGGGAGGCTCACGCTGTAACCCAATAGTGGGAGGCTGGCCAGGGGGTAGTCATCCTGCAAGTCAGCACAGGAACAGGGTCACTGGATGCCAGGAGTCCTACACAGCACTTCACTTTGTACCACTGACTCTCCCAAGAAAGTGGTAGTTTGTACAGAGGGACCCCATACTAATCCCATTTTCATAGAGAAGGTGCTGTACTCCAGTGCAACATACCTGATGTGTTTTATAGAAGAACAAGCAGAAGTTGGTAAAGACCACCCAGAGCTTCTGCCAGCCATTACCATTCTTGAACTTTCTCAGCAGATATCCTGAAAGCTGGTTCTGTCAGAAAAGAGAAAAAGCATGTTGCTTTCAGTATAGTCCTGAGATTTGCTCAGCAGCTGCCACTAGCTCCATAACCCTGCCATCTAGCCAGAATACCCATATACGGGTCTCTGCTGTGCTCAACATCCTTTTTCTTTTTGCTTCCCCAATATAGGCTTTCTTTGTGTAGCCCTGGCTGTCCTATAACTCACTCTGTAGATCAGACTAGTGCCAAACTCAGATCTGCCTGCCTCTGCCTCCCAAGTGCTAGGATTATAGGTGTGCACCACCATACCTGGCTGATGATAGCATTTTAAAGATATGGTTGTGCTTAAGATCTGACAACAGGATGTTCGTCTGGACTGATGTCCCAAACACTTAAGTAGGATACTTTCTTTTTCTAATATGTAATAAAATTAGTTTCCTGACAAAAGACAGCACTTACAAACCTACAAGAGAGCAAGATGGGGGTGGTTATAACACATTGAACCAACTCTGGAAGGCTCTTTGAAGTTATGGGGGGAAGTATTTAAGTGCAGCACTAGACAAGATATTCCCAGCTTTCTGTCTGCAGGGCCCGTATCTAATATGTGCTGCCTAGCTTCCCAAGAGTCCCCTATCTACTTTGATCTGTAAGTGTCTCAGGCCTCACTAGGGATTTGTATGTTCTGGCCCCTACATACAGTCTTGAGCCTGGCCCAGTATAGTGGGGATGGGGCAGAGGAGAATTTGGAGTTGGGTGAGGGGAGCAAGTCCAGGAATGAGTGTGTGGAGATGCTAGGCGCAATAACTTGAGGTTTATGAAGCCAGATGTGTACAAGCACTAATCATTCTGTAAGTGGAGTAATCGTGAGCCCAGAATGGGAAGTTTGAGCAGACCAGGGAGAGCAATGTCCTGGGGGCTGTTGGGCAAATCCCATCATAGATGAACTAACTGCTGCCTCTGCTTTGACTGTCCTTATGGTGAAGTCCTGAGAGCTGAAGTAGATGAGGGAGGAGGAGGAGGAAGCTGTCTGACTGGGCCCTTCCCCAGTAGCCAGCACACGAGGGGCCGGGGATGGTGGAGGTGAGTGGGTTGCCCACATGTATGCTCATGACAGCCATACCTCAACAGCTGCACTGTGGTCTGCTCTGGACACACTTGTATTACGGTACCAGCACACATGCATTGTGGTATTGGCCCGGTGCTGGCTGTTCCCCTCCAGGGAGCCCCGGTTTCCTCGACCATCTTCTGATTCTTCCAGAGAGACTTCATCGGAAGATCCTGAGGAAAGTTAGCAGCTGGTACCACTCACCCATGAGGCTCCTCCAGGATCTGGGAAATAGGCTCTTGGTACCCAATCAGCAGCCAGACAAAATCCTGGTGCTAGGACAGCCCAAGAACTCTTCTACCTAGGCATGGCACTAGTTTTTCTTGTGTGGGAAGGAAACTCATAGGACCTGGTAGGCTGGCCAAGGCCAGGAAAACAAGTGTTAGAAAAGCTTTCAGAGCTACAGAGGGGATCTCTTGGGGTGTCTTGAGTCAAAACTCACTAGGGGTACGAGTATACACCGGGCCTCCCAGCAGCACTGGGGGTGAGTCACCAATGGTCTTGGCTGCTTGGATTGCTGCATTCAGGTCCTGCATCCACTTTTCCTTTTCTAGCCGAGTGCTGTAAAGGAGAAAGTCAAGTTAGCTGCCTCCTTGGGGAAGCTCTTCCTACCCTGGAGTCCTGTCCTTTGAATCAGGGGACAGGTCTGGTTTGGGCATCTGCTCCACTCCCTGGATCTTGAGGATAATCAGAAACATGCCTTCTCCAGCCTGTTACTAGGGTGAGCTGGGGAAGCAGGGCAGGCACCAGTGCTGGAATTAGTTTATTACCAGAAGCCTCAGGATTGGATCTGGTTCATGATTAAAGTGGCATTTCCTGGTGGAGGAAAACCAGATCAGATTTCACTGAGCAGGGATTATACGGGAAGAATTCACTGGTCTGGAAAGGAGAAAACTTCCATTTGCTTTTGGGCTGTGACCCCCAAGTTGGCTTTCACCATGATCCTAATACTACTCCTTGCCTGAGGGCTAGAGTGCTGGTGCTATTAAGAGACCAGTTGACATGAACTGTACAGGCATCTTCTCAGAAGCAGCCTGGTTGATTTCTTGAGAAGACAAATGTCAACAATCCTTCCCTGTCTACAGGGGAAAGATACTCCTTCCTGCCTACAAGGGGGAAAATAGTCCTTTGCCTGCATAACCTGGAAACAGCTGAGTCCCATGAGGGAGGTAGAGTCCAGAGGTTGGTACTGAAGTCCTCATCCCTGCAGCAGGCCCTGCTCTGAATCAGGAAGAGGCCCTTACCTGGCTGCTACCACAATTGTTTTCTGAGCTGCATAGATGGTGAAGCAATGAGGAACAGACCATTCATTCTCACTTTCTTCTACCTGTAGGTGAGAGAAGAGGTGACATCCTATGGGCTAGGAGAATGTTAATTTAGCCTAAATCTGAGGCATACAAAAAATGACTACCAATAATACTAGGTGCAGCTGGCTTGGAAGGTTTGTACAGTCTAAGTCTGAATAACTACAAGGGAAGTACAGGAGGCACACTTGTGTCCCTACATTATGGCAACTGCTGCCAAGTGCCTGAGGTCTGGTCTAGAGACACAAATACTCACCGGTGGGTCCAACACTATTAGCTGAAAATCAAGCAAAGAAGATGTTGAGGATTTCAGTACTAGGAGCTGGAAAACCCATCACCCTGGGACCAACATCTTTATCAGATGCAAAGGAAAGCCACTGCATACTGATCTCACCCAAATTACACTGATCTGATGGAACAATTCCAAGATAAAATATTACCAATTCAAACCTAAGACCAGATACAGGAAGTGTCCTGGTACCAAGCAAGGTAGATTTAAAGATGCAAGAAGTGAAACTACAAAGCTCAGTAACAGAATCCTATCTGACGTCAGCAAAAGTGATCATCTCTTTACGACTGGGAACAGCATTGCTGAAAGCCAACGTTTTTAATTTTCATCTCTGTGACATAAGGAAACTGCTTTAACATGATGAAGTTCCTCTCAAGCTGAGAGCTACTCATCTCTGAATAGTTTAGATAAGGAAGCACACTATTCAGCCCAATGACTGCCAGTTACAAATGACCCCAAAGAATTCCCCATACAGAACACACAGGACAAAAATCACTGACTTATTCTCTCAACAGAAAAGTTCTGACATCATACTAGTCATTTGTTAGAATGTAGTCTGTTAAGTCTTTCCCCAAGTTAATATTTAAGTTTCATGTGATTTCAGTTGAAATGTCAATGGTGCTTTGGAGTGGAATTTGTTTAAATGACTCCAAAGTTTACTTGGAATATTTAAATGCATTTTAAAAACTGTATCATTGCCGGGCGGTGGTGGCGCACACCTTTAATCCCAGCACTTGGGATGCAGAGGCAGGCGGATTTCTGAGTTCGAGGCCAGCCTGGTCTACAAAGTGAGTTCCAGGACAGCCAGGGCTGTACAGAAAGACCCTGTCTAGAAAAACCAAAACCAAAACAAAAACAAAACAAAAGACAAAAACTATCATTATGTATATGATGTGTGTACACATGCACACAGTTCACTTTTACATGGACTCCATGAAACCCGGCTTGAGTTGTCAAGTTTGCACATCAAATACTGTATCTACAGAGCTATCTTGTTGGCCCTGCAAAGATAATTTTAAAAGGGGGAATAAGGATGGGGTAGGATGTAGTCCTCCACATAGTAACTATCTCCAGAATAGATGGCGCTGGTAGAGTGGAAGATACTGCTGTAAGCAAAGTATATGACGAAGGTTGTCACACAACATGAAGGATTCAACAAATAATAGGGAAATGACTATATGGAAAGAAAAAGTTACATTCTTAACTAATTATATCTAACAAATGCTAGACATGCTGAGAGATGAGAAACAGGTAGAAGCCATGGCTCAGCAGTTAAGAGTGCTGCTGTTTCTTCAGAAGACGGAAGTTATGTTCGTAGTACCCACTTAGGCAGCTCACAATCATCTGTAAGTCCAGCTTCAGGATATCCAATACCTTCTGGCATCGAAAGACACCAGTACATATATGCACATACCCATACATAGAAACACAAATAAAAATAAAACTTTAAAACATTAAAAAGTGCCACTAGAACTGTGTGTGGTAGCACATGCCTTTAATACCAGCAGAGGCAGGTACTGGCTGTGAGTCTGAGGCCAGCCTGGTCTATACAGTCCCAAGACAACTGGGGCTGCATAGGAGGACGATGTCTAAACACCAAAATTAAAATAAAAGCCAGTACAATCTCATATCTTGCCTAACAGGGCTAAATAAAGCCCTCAAAGAAATGGTGAGAAGGGCTGACCACAGCAATCTGTTTAAATCATTCCTTCATAAATGGCTGTCATATGTCAAAGGCCATATGTCCATTTCATATGTCAGAGGCCATCCCAAAATAAGGTACCTGTACAGGATGGAGTTTTAAGTTCCACAAAATTATGGAGAAACTAATAAAGGTAATTAATACTTAAAGTATTTGTGACCTGGGTCAGAACAGATGGCTCAGTTCAGATTGTTAAGTCCCATGTAAAAAGCTGGCTGTATGATGAACATCTATAATCCCAGTACTAGGAAGACAGAGACAGGTAGATACCTGGAGCCCCTGGGCTAGCCATTAGCTAAATTGATGAGTTCTAGGTTCAATAAGAGACTCTGTACCCCCCAAAATAGGGTGGAAAACAACTCCAAAGATACCCGATTTTGACCCCTGGGCTTCCACATTCATGTGTACCCCCATACACATGCACATTTAGAACTCGTTGTGAGCAGCCAACTGATGCTCTTGCTGGACAGTTACAAGCAAAGAGACTCAAAGCAACATGTGCTTTGCACAGCAAAAAAAAGATGTTTGAGAGACAGAAGCCCAATAATGTGGTATACACTCTTTTTTGTTGTTGTTTTAAGATTATTTTATGTGTATGAGTACACCATTGCTCTCTTCAGAAGGCATTAGGCCTCATTGAAGGTGGTTGTGAGCCACCATGTGGTTGCTGGGAATTGAACGTCAGGACCTCTGGAAGAGCGGTCAGTGCTCTTAACTACTGAGCCATCTCTCCAGTGGAATACACTCTTAAAAGACCATACTTAGCCTAATGGAATATTAGATTGGGCACACAAGCTTCATGTTTGTCACCAGTCTCCACTACTGCACCAGAGAAGTCAGAGAATGTAATAGAGTGCTCAAGATGAATTACTGAGGAAAAAAAAAACTACTACTCACAAAGACACTTGTGGGACGTTAACTGGCAAAGAAGTTACCATAGCTAAAGCTGGAGTGCTGGAGTCAAGGTGATATTTATCTTGTATTTTCAGGGCTTTCCTATAGGAATGTGTATTTTAAAAGTAAACCATTAAACAATGGGGTTGTCTTCCAGAGGTGGCCCCTTGCTAAGTTCATCAAAGTAGAGTCACGTATTAACAAACGCCTGTTTCAGGCTGAGCAGAGGCCTGCTGAGTCAGTAAGAGGAATCTAGCTTGCTGCTGCAGCAGTAGACATCACCACTGAGATGTCAGGGACCATGGAGAAATGCTGCACTGCCCTTGCCTTCCATGTCTCCAGGACAAGTTTCAGGCCAGGTCCCAAGCTCTACATGAAAGAAGACAGCCTCTAGATCTTCCCGACTCTCTGACTTTAAATGGGTTTTAATTTTATTCCCGAAATTTAATTTGAGATTTCTTTTTATGTGTATGGACTTGTGCCTACATGTATATCTGCATCACATGCATGCAGTGCCTATAAAGACAATAAGAGGTGTTGGATCCCCTGGAATTAGGGTTACAGGTGGTTGTTAGCTGCCATGTGTATGCTGGGAATCAAGTACTGAGCCTTCTCCAGCCCTTCTTTTGTTTTTTAAAGATTTATTTTTATCCATGTGTGTGTGTGTATCTGTGTGAGGGTACCCATAGATGGCATAAAGTTCCTTGGTTATAGGCAGTTGTGAGCTGCCTGGCATGGGTGCTGGGAACTGAACTTGTGTCATCTGGAAGAGCAGTGAGCACTCCTAAAAACCACTGAGCCATTTCTACAGCCCTCAACCAGGGTTTTCATTAACACCCAAAGGCAAAGTTGATAAACTGGATTATGTGAAGGTCCAGTGGTTATCCCATTTCAGACATGCTTGTGGGTACATATGCAGGGTATTCAGAAGGCTCCTAGCAACTTTGAATCAACATAGTCCAGTGAACACAGGCCTGGTGTCTGTCCATGGGACAGGTGTTTTGGGATGAGATTCTTAAACTACATGGTACATGAAACAGCTGACTACCAAAACTGATTCCAAGTTGTGGGAAAGTAAGCATAGTGTCAGGTGCTAACGGAGACCATGGCTAGAGTCTAGAGGGCCCAGTCCCATGTAGGTGGGAATTACCACCTATCAGGTTCTACCGCGGTTCAGACCTCAGCTTGACTGGAGACCAGCCTGTCTGTGCATAGCCCATTGCCCCACACAGGCTGACCCAGAAAGCTGCCCATTGGCTGAATACGGTGCATTCTGGTGTTCAGGAAGAACAATAGCCTTGAGGAATTGAGGCAAAGATCCAACAGATTTCCTTAATATGTGGCCTGCTCACCATTGGAAAAATCCCACAGACTTGCAACTGTATGTGAGAGGTGGGACGGAAATCCAGCCCAGTACCTAAAAGACAAACCTCAGGCAAGCCTGATGACACTCACCAGCATGCCACGGAGTGGAAGGAAGCCACGGATCCGGAAATGACTGGCTCCTGTGACACTTTTGCTTGTATACAGCAACATATCTGAGAACTGGAGGAAGGGAAGCCTTTTAGATAAGTGAACTTTACAAAAACAAGGGACAAAGTTTCAATGTAAGTATAGTTTGACTCTGATGACTATAGACGGCCATTATGTTTTTACCATATCTATGCAAGTTACTGGAGATTGCTGGAAAAAAAGATCACTCCTTGATCCTTTTTGACCAGATGTATGTAGCAACCACATGAGCCAGCAGAATTGGGGGGCCAGCCACTAGCCCCTCTAGTCTGGCCTAGCTAGTAGGAACAGCCAGGAGGTCTAGCTGGTGCAGTCAGCTTCTTGCCTGCATGAATCAGGTCTGGGGCTCTTGGAAAGAAAGCCTGGGAAGATGAGGATATATGGTCAGGTCCTCTGTTCCCATGTTCTTAGGCTAGCATTGAGACCCCATGGCTGTCACTGGGCCACCAGCACATCTCTATAGGCCATCTTGATGATGGCTCTGCTTGTTCTCCCAGAATGTGGGCTAGGACCAAACAGGCCAGGGTAGGCTGCTTCCTGTCCCTCCTGATTCCCCATGTGACTGTGAGCTGTCACGTGGGATGAAGTTTCTTAGGGCTGAGGTGGTAGTCAGGGGAACAACTCTCCTGACAAAACTACACCCACTGATTCCTCCCCAGATTGGAGATACAGTTTGGGGTACAATGGGAAACATACCAGAAAAAACATCCTCTGTTGCAGGCCCTTCTTGGTGAGCTTGTGCAGGCAGCCCTCACGGATGAACTCCTGAAAGACAATTAGGGTTCCCGTGAACGACAGTGCAACAGTCATGTGCTAGCTGGGCCAAAGGCCATGGTGGCCAACAGCACACTCTAGCTTGCTTCCTCGCTTGCTCATATGTACATGTGATAGTGGACGTGTGGAGGCCAGAAGATATCCCGGTGGTCTAGTTTTCTCCTGCAACTTTGTGGGATCTGAGGATTAAACCAGACCTACACAGAGCACTTCTCCCTGCTGAACCATTTTGCCAGCCTCCTCTGGCTTCTAAAGCCCCGCTGAATGACAGCCCTCTGGGGGAGTCACCCTACCTTCAATAGTGCCTCTAGTTACCAGAGGCCTATTCTGGTACCAGCTCAGTCCTCAGTTGTTTATCTGGCCCAAGACAAGGATACCAAGAGGGCCAGTCTATCAGAGAGACATTTGGGAGACTGAGTCAGAAAGTGTCCATCTGAGTTCTGCCATGGAAAAAGCTGGGCAGAAGCAGGTATGAGAAGGGGAAAGTTTCCATAAACATTATTGGGTGGTTAGAGTTAACTACCTTGCACTGGAGTATTGAATAAAGAACAAGAACCTAATGCCACACAGGCTTAGAATGTCAAGGAACCACATATGGTGGTACGTGCCTTTAACACCTGTACTCAGGAGGCAGAGGCTTGTGGATCTCTATAAGTTCATGGCCAGCCTGGGCTACATAGTGAGTTCCAGGCCAGCCAGGGCTATACAATGAGACCCCGTCTTCAAATAAAACAAAAAGTCAGAAGAAAGGTGCCAATAGGAACAAAATGACGGAAGCCCCCATGGGTGCAGCCCAGCATATACCAACTAAGGCACAGAAAGGCTTTATGTGTTCACTGACATAAGATGAAGAAACAGCCCTAGGAGAATAGTTTCCTAGTCGGCAGAAAGGTCTACCACCCTATATGGGAACTTCTGTAGTACTTAGTACTTAGTAGGGCCAGTTACTAAGCTTTCTTACTCCAGTCCTTATGTCAACAGTACTGAGTCATCTGGTGACAGTGTATAGCCAAGAGACACACCAGCCCTGGGAACAGAACTGCAAGTCCAGAAAGAAGCCCACATATCTATAGGGCTTTTTATTTTTTATAAGGAGGACACCACAGATTGTGTACTGTACAGGTGATTTTTAGGCTACATTCATAAAATTCATTTCAAGAGAACAGACATAAACTCTTCCCCAAGTATGGCCACTTACCCTTCCAGGAGCAATGAGGTTTTCTACACCCACCAGGTCTCGCTGTAGCTCCGTCAATTTCTGTAGGTTTTCCAGCCGGGTAAGGCTTTGCTGGAGCTCGGTGGTCGCTTCTGTGATGGCCTTCAGTGCCTCTGTGTAGACAAGTTCCTAGGTTTAGACCCCTGAACAAGACACCCCCACCCCACTTTCTGCCTATTCTATAGTGTGGCTTTAATTTGAGGCACTGCAGAGTCCTGGCAGAGCTTTGGCCCACTGGCATTCAGTATGCACAGAATGTTGAGTACAGTCCCCTTCGTACACCCTGGATACTTTAGCTTTGTTGAACCGGGTGGTCCGCCAGCCAACATGAGCTGGTGAGAGGAGAGCAGGCTTTATACAGAACGCAAAGCACTAGTAGTTCTTTTTCTGTCTTATTTTTGTTGTTGTTTCTTGAGACAGGGCTTCTGTGTGAACCCTGGCTATTCTGGAACTTGCTGACCTCAAACTCAGAGATCCTCGTGCCTGAGCCTCCCAAGTGCTGGGATTAAAAGTGTGCCCCAACAAGCCTGGCCTACACTATTAGTTCTTTAAGGAGATCAAATCATTATGTCTTAGATATTTGAAGAAATTTACTTCTTTCTTGTAAGAGATGCTCACCTATAGTTGAAGCAAATGTAAGAGGTTAATAAGCCAGAAGGAAACTCACTGAGATAAGCATGGGATGGTAACCAGCCTCAAGTAGGCTATGCCAGCCACAAACCACTATCCACCTAGTCCTGTCTCTGTGCTGCCCACAGTGCATTGACCCAACTCCCTGCTGGAACCAATCACAGGGCCTGCTCTCCTTTCTATTTTTTAAAAAAATTTTATTAGGTATTTTCCTCATTTACATTTCCAATGCTATCCCAAAAGTCCCCCATACCCTCCCCCCACCCCCTACCCACCTACTCCCACTTTTTGGCCCTGGCATTCCCCTGTACTGGGGCATATAAAGTTTGTGTGTCCAATGGGCCTCTCTTTCCAGTGATGGCCGACTAGGCCATCTTTTGATACATATGCAGCTAGAGTCAAGAGCTCCAGGGTACTGGTTAGTTCATAATGTTGTTCCACCTATAGGGTTGCAAATCCCTTTAGCTCCTTGGGTACTTTCTCTAGCTCCTCCATTGAGGGCCCTGTGATCCATCCAATAGCTGACTGTGAGCATCCACTTCTGTGTTTGCTAGGCCCCAGCCTGCTCTCCTTTCTTAAAAGAAGTTTTATTTTCAATTGAGTGTATGTATTTGTGTGTGTGTGTGTGTGTGTGTGTGTGTGAACGCATGCATGCTTGTGGTTTATGATCATGGATGAATCTGAGTGCAGAAACCCTCAGAGTGTAGACAAGGGCACTGGATCCTCTGGAGCTAGGGTTAATGGATATTGTGAGCCACCTGAACATAGATGCTAGGAACCAAACTTGGGTCCTCTCCAAGGCAAAGTGCTCTTAACCACTGAGTCATCTCTCTAGTTCCCTGCTCCCCCTTTTATCAGGACGCTCTTCCTGCCTGGCCACAGTGCCTCTCATTTGTGATCCCTCCTCCACCAGCAGCAGCTTGACCAGGTCTCTAGGCCGGGCCAATACCCACCTATTCTCAGCCCTATCCTGGCAGGGTTCCAAAAGAGTCCTAAAAGAACAGTGTTCCTATAGATTGTTTGTAGCTTCCAGAGACAAAAGCAAAGTAAAAGGGGAACACATAGCAACATTATTATCCTTGATAAACATAAACATATTCTTTACAAATGATATGTACATAACGCTGAAAACCTCAGGAAGAACCTGGTGATATTCTCGGTCTGAAGATGAGCCATGTGCAGCTACAGGCTGCAGATTCTGAGCACTATTTTGACCCGGTTCTGCAGTTGCTAGCCTGGGGGCGGCTGGGCATCCTACAGAGGACCTGAGGTCAGCTTCCAGCACTCACATGTCAGCTCACAGCTACCTGGAGCTCCAGGGGACTCCAGGAACCCTGCTGCCTGGACTCCAATGATCCTGCTGCCTCAACCTCTTAAGTAGCTAGGATAAAAGCCATGGACCACCATTCCCAGCTAATCATATATTTAATGACAATTTCAATGACTTGTAGACAGAAACCTCCTGTAGTAAATTTATGCTATAACTAAAAGTTCTATTTGTTGATGAACAAGATTTAAACTTTATTCTTTTTGTCACTTTAACAAATAAAAAATGAGGCCGGGCAGTGGTGGTGCACACCTTTAATCCCAGCACTTGGAAGGCAGAGGCAGGCGGATTTCTGAGTTCGAGGCCAGCCTGGTCTACAGAGTGAGTTCCAGGACAGCCAGGGCTATACAGAGAAACCCTGTCTTGGAAAATCCAAAAAACAAAACAAACAAATTAAAAAAATGACAGTTTATATTATGTCAGAACTTCCAATAGGCCACTTGGCTAAAATATTTGGTAACTTTTAGAGTCAAGGCTTCCAGGACAGAAATACCCACAAGAAACAGTGGGTATTTCATTCTAGGACACTCCCCAACTCCCAGTGCCCTCGTGGCAGCTGTAAGTCCTGACAGCAGGAGGCCATGTTGGTCACTACCCCACCCAATGTAAGTATCAAGGCCTGAGAAAGACTATGCCTGGGGAACAGAAAGACAGGTCCTGAACCAGTACAGCCTGGGACGTGGTTCCTGCAGCAGCTAAGGAGAGGAAAGACCAATGGCCTGTTCTGACTACTGGGGTTGTCAGCCTTTCTGGGGCAGAGCCAGTGTAGTCTATGCTTTCCGCCCCTAATTATTGCTCCTTAGCCCTCAGAGTCTAAAGGCCCGGTGTGCACTCACCATGGCAGTCGGCATAGTCGAGGTGCCCAGGAGAGTAGTAAGCACACAGCCGGCTCAGCAGCAGACGGTAGTGGACTAGCCTCTGGACGGGCTTCAGCAGGAATGTGTTGAGAGGCAGGTAGCAGACCTTTTGGAGCTCAAACTCTTTGTAGACTGCCTCCAGCTTTTTACAGTGTTTTGTGGCCTTTTCCAGTTCTGTTAGGACCTCATCGTGTCTTTGGAAGTAGCTAGTAAATTCCTATGGAGGCGCAAAAGGATAATGTTTAGGGGAAGAGGGTAGTAGGGGGGTGGAATATCAGTGTGACTGCCTTCACATAGTAGCTGGGAATGCTGGCAGGGCATACCACAGATGCATAGTGTGGTATGTGCAAGCCAGAGCACCTGTTTCCACAGAACTCCATCTTTCCCTGCTTCAACTCCATCCTTGTGTGCGGCATATTCTATTTCCATGTCTAGCACTCCTGGACAGCTGGTCTGCACTATAAGCACTGCTGATGGATCTCTCCCTGACATCTTGTATGACAGGAGACCATGAGCCTTGGAGGCTGGGGGAGCTAGAGCTCACCTTAGGGGACACACTGAGCACTGGGTAAGAACCACCCTGCTTTTGATCTCTGTCCAGGTTCAATGTTGACTCTGTTCTTGGAGAAAGGGAGGAACCAGGTTTTGGGAAACTCTGTCCAAGCAGACAATTCCGGGGAATCCCTGGTTGGTTCTGAGAATTCTGTACTGGATAAAGCCTGATTTGAGGGTGATGCTGTGCTGACAGCATGTTCTGAGGATCACTGCTCTCAGAGGAACATTTTTCTGAGGCTGACTGTTTTGATGGGAGCCCTGTTTAGAGAGTTCTGACCTGAGGGAAAGTATGCTAGAACAAGATATTCTGAGGGACACTGGTGGGTAAGCTGTCTAAGGAAATGTTTTGGGAGAATGATATTCTGGGGAGAAGCTACTCTGTGAGAAACCCTGTTTTAAGAAATTATATTGAGGGCTGAAGAGATGGCTTAGCAGTTAACACTGACTGCTCTTCCAGAGGTCCTGAGTTCAATTCCCAGAAACCACGTGTGGCTCACAACCATCTGTAGTGGGATTTGATGCCCCTTTCTGGTGTGTGTGAAGAGAGTGACAGTGTACTCATATACATTAAATAATAAATAAATAAATAAATAAATAAATAAATAAATAAATAAATCTTTAAGAAACTCTATTGAAAAACATACTGCTCTAGGGAGAGGCTTTCTGAAGTAAACCTGCCGTCAAGAACCCCACTCAGAGAGAAATGCTTCAACAGGCAAGCTATTCCGAGCTCATTCCTGAGGAATGATAAAAGATAATCATACTGAAGAAATGCTGTTCTGAAGAGACCTCTTTCTTAGGAAAAGCCTTATATCTCCTTCCTCCCTAAAAAAATAATACACAAGGTGTCAGATAGCTCAGGCTGATCTCAAACTCAGTGTGTAGCTCAGGATAGCCTGGAGTATTTTTTTGAGATAGGTTTTTTCCTCTACATAGCCCTGGCTCTGCCTGCCTCCCAAGTACTGGGAGGGCTTAAGAGTATACACCAACAGCTGGGTGGTAGTGGCACACGCCTTAATTCCAGCACTAGGGAGGCAGAGGCAGGAAAATTTCTGTGAGTTTGAGGCCAGCCTGGTCTATACAGTGAGTTCTAGGACAGCCAAGGCCACACAGAGAATCCTCTCGCCCCTCCCTCCCCCCAACACACATACAAAAGAGTACATATCACCATGCCCTCTCAGAAGAGGGCACCAGATGGAACTGAAGTTACTTACACACTGTGGGTGCTGGGAACCTAACCCAGGTCCTCTGCAAGAACAGCAAGTGCGCTAACCACTGAGATGCCCCTCTAGTGTGGGAATGTTGTTTTGAAAAGAACACTGCAGTAAGGGGGAACCTTAACTCTGAGAGGACCCATGCTTAGGAGTCTGCCTTCTATGGGAGCTCTACTCTGTGGAGCTGTGCTCTAGGTGGGAAGCTGATCTAGGAAATGCTACTTTACGAAAGGTATTCTGAGGGGAAACCTTATAAGGAGTGCTGTTCTGAAGGGAAAGCTGTCCTAAAAGGTGAGCTCTACTGATCGATCCCTTCCTGAAACCATGTTCTGACAGGCCCTGCTCTGAGAAGAGCTACTCTAAAGGAAATTCTCTTTTGAAGAAAACAGTTTCTTTTTTTGAGAGGCCTTTATTTTAAGCTCATCTGTCTTAGGTGAAGTCTGGTCCTGGGATCTGGTGTTTTGAGGGGAACCTTGTTACACCCTGAGGGAACCTCCTCAGAGAAGGCCTCTGTTATGAGGAGACTCTCTTGTAAGTAGTCTGTAAGGGAACCATGTTCTGAGGAGCCTGCTGTGAAGGAAATCCCTTTCAGGAAAACCCTGAGGTAGACTGTGGTTATTGGGAGACTGTTTTGAAGAACACTATTTCTAGGAGAACACAGTTGAATCAGCACTGCTAGTAAGTGTAGAACCTTGTCAGGGGACAGTTTTGAGAAGAATTTTACTCTCCAGAGAGTCCTGTGCTGAGTGGAGAGTTCAGGTGCATGCTGAGCTGAGCTGAGCTGAGCAGCTCTTTGGAGAGGAACCCCGCTGTGGAGACTGGGAAGATGAACTTGCTCTTGGAATGCTGTTGTGAGGGGGACACTGTACTGAGAGCATGGATGAGTTTTCACTCAGGCTTTTGTGTTAGGCCTGGGTTAATCCACCTTACCTTTAACTGACGCATGTTCCTGAGGAGGACGTCCCCGATTCGCTGGTGGTCACCTTTTAAGTGGGCACTGGAGGGCCCTTCCCTGGATTCAGAGGAACAAGAGCATTTATAAACACCAGGAAAGCTTCTAGAAAATGCCAGCATTTGACGGTAATAGCTTGCTTAGTCTTTTTTTTTTTTGAGACAGGGTTTCACTGCATAGCTGGAGCTGGCCTCAGATATGATTCTCCTGCCTCTGTCTCCCTAGTGCTGGACTATGGGCGAGTCACCTAGCGGTCAGCCGAGCTGTGGATGGATTTTGAGGTGGAAAGAATTTAAATTGACAGCAACAGTTACTGCATTTTCATAAATACGATAGGAACCAGGTGAAGACGGATTGGTTGTTTTGTTTTGGTTTGGTTTTGGTTTTTTGTTTTGTTTTGTTTTGTTTTTTTTTCGAGACAGGGTTTCTCTTTGTAGCCCTGGCTGTCCTGGAACTCACTTTGTAGACCAGGCTGGCCTTGAACTCAGAAATCCGCCTGCCTCTGCCTCCCAAGTGCTGGGATTAAAGGCGTGCGTCACCACGCCCAGCTCTTGTTTTGTTTTTTTAATTTGCTCTCTTTTCTGAAATGGGGGTAAATATAATTTAATTTATTTTGTCTTTCCCAAGAGGGTTTTGAAATATACTTCAATGAAATAATTGTTCTGAATTGGTTTCTGAAGATGGGAATTTCCTGAGGCTAGTGACGGGGTCAAGGGTAGGCACTACCAAGGCGCAGAGTTCAGAGGTTCAGGGCTCAGAAACTGCTTGTCATAGGCCTCATCCCAAGGTCCCAACCGTGTGTGCAGTAGAGGTCCAGGGTGTGGGAGCCATTGTGTGCTAGTCTCACAAGGTGGGAGTCCTCTGTGGAGCGAGTCAAGCACACAGTACCATGAGGTGCACAGTATTGTTACCAGAGTGCCAGCCTCTGTTCCACCTCGTGAAGGAAGCCTCGGTGGAACTCGTAGACTGGATCAATGTTGGAGAAAAGCAGGGTCATCAGGGCTGCAGGCATGGCCTCCTCCTTGATCACCACGCTCCGGAACCACTGTGGGAAGAGTTCGGCACGGTGAGAGGCTCAGCTGGGGACTGAAAGGCCATGCTCCCCTGAGATCTTGTGACCTTGAGACACCAAGCAAAGTTCCTCCTGGATATAAAGATGGCTTAAATCTGCATTCCAAGCTGGGCGGTGGTGGGGCACGAACTTTAATCCCAGCACTTGGGAGGCAGAGACAGGCAGATTTCTGAGTTCCAGGCCAGCCTGGTCTCCAAAGTGAGTTCCAGGACAGCCAGGGCTACACAGAGAAACCCTGTCTCGAAAAAACAAAAAACAAACAAACAAACAAAAAAATCCGGGCTGGTGAGATGGCTCAGTGGGTAAGAGCACCCGACTGCTCTTCCGAAGGTCTGGAGTTCAAATCCCAGCAACCACATGGTGGCTCACAACCATCCATAACAAGATCTGACTCTCTCTTCTGGAGTGTCTGAAGACAGCTCCAGTGTACTTACATATAATAAATAAATCTTTTTTAAAAATCCGCATTCCACATATCCTCTTTGTGAACTGTATAATTGTGAAATTTAAACAAAGCAATCCTAGATCAAAGCTTTCGGGTAGATATATTCTAAGCTTTGTAGCTTCATGAAAAGACATTAGCATTCTTTTTGTTTGTTTGTTTGTTTGTTTGTTTAAGGCAGGATTCTCGGTATTGCCCTGGCTGTCCTGGAACTTTCTCTGTAGACCAGGCTGGCCTTGAACACAGTGATCTTTGTGCTTCTGCCTTCTGAGTGCTGGGATTAAAGGTGTTCACCACCACTGCCTGGCAAGACATGAGCATTCTGATAAGATTAGACATCATGCTGTAAGGCAAACATATTCAACAGAATTTCCATATGCAGCTCTCAAGTCTATCAATATATTTCTCAGGATGGAATATCTGTGTTTATATCTAAAACATAGTACGAAAAATCAAAGAGATCAGGACTAAGGTTTCATACCACAGTGATAACTTCTAAATCCTTCAGATAGGTTCGTTCTGTAGCGAGAATCTCTTTGGCTATGAAATAGGCCTCATCTTCTGGCATGTGCTGAAAGAGGCAGAGAGAACCATGAGTGTATTTCTGGGGGACGTGCTGCCCTTTCACATTCAGCAGAGCCCGGGTTCCCACATGCTCTGCTCAGCTAACACAATTTTTGGAATTCCTGCCATAAGTCCTAAAGGGATTTTCTGTAAATGAAAGATTCATTTTATTTGCATATGGTATGCCTGCGTGTACATTTGTGTGCTACATGTGCACAAATGCCCACAGAGGCCAGGAGAGGTCACTGTCTGAGTTTTAAGTGATTTGTGAACCATCTGATGCAGGTGCTGGGAACTGAATCCCGTCCTCCTCATGGGCAGCAGACACTCTCAACTGTGGGAGCGTCCCTCCAGCCTGGCAGCTTTCTTCTCTCAAGAGTCCCTCCTCACTGGACCTTATTCTTTGGAAAAATCAGTTCTATTCAAATATTAATATATGTAATCAAAACTGAGACTTATTATTAGTTTTGTAATGGAATCATGTTCCTCTATCACTGCCATTAGTGAAGCTGGTTAAAAGACATAGAACTACAAGTGTATGTTTAAACATATATGTATGTAATTACGGGCTGGAAAAATGGTTCGGTGGTTAAGAACCCTGAATACTCTTCCAGAGGTCCCAGGTTTGAATTCCAGCACCCATATGGTGGCACACAATCACCAGTCATAGGAGAATCTGACAGCTTCTGTGGGCACAGCATGCACATGGTACACACATATACATACAGATAAAACACCCATAAATGGGAATATAAATAAATAAAAATGTTTATATATGATGAAAATAATTAAACACAGGCTAGAGGTATGGCTCAACATAAAAAAGTAAACTTACCTCATAAAAGTAACAACAATAACAAAAAACAAAAATAAAACCATAAAAGCCCTACCAGTATATATTCTGAGTGTGCTTAAGCCGGGGTGTAGGGCTGACTGATGTACTCCCTAAATGTGGGAGCAGACCCCAATCCAACTCTAGGCTTGGCTTCCAGAAGCTTCCCTTATGCTTGCTAGCATGGGACCTAAGATGGATCTATCTAAGGAGTTCATGAATGTACATCAGGGTGTACTGTGAAGGTGCAACACTGAAAGTTCATGAGGGGCTGAAAATCACGGCAGGAGTCATGGAGAATCATGGCAGGAAGGGCTGAAGGACAGGAGGAATGTCATCAGGCCACAAAATCACTTGGAGCAAGAGAGTGGGCCAGCAAACAGGGAATGGCAAGGAACAGAAAGTGATGTGGAATAAATAGTAAGAGGGGGATGAGAGACTGTGGTCTGCTTGCACACAGGATGCAAGCAGACCTGGAAGAACAGACAGGAGCCTCAAGAGGCTTCTGTGCAAGTCTGTTGAGATGGTGAGGTGTGAATGTTATGTGCAAACTGACAGAGGCAACAAGAATGACTGCAACAGATTCTGGCCTAGGCCAAGGGAAAGATCAACTGTCACCAGCAGAGGTGGGGAGGCTGAGACAGTTCTGGGAGGAAGAAGAGACTGAGTTTGCACACTAGCCTTTGATGCTTTACAGGCCACATGAGGAGAAGTGTCCATGGAGATCCCACTGGAGGCCCATGTTTGGGGACCACATCTTCTCTCTGTGCCTCTGGTTTAGTTCAATAGTATGCAATATTCTCTTAGTTTCTAGAATAAAGGGCTAATGAGGTGTTGTCTCAGGGTTTCATTGCTGTGGACAGACAGCATGACCAAGGCAACTCTTATAAGGGACAACACTTAATTGGGGCTGGCTTACAGGTTCCGAGGTTCAGTCCATTATCAAGGCAGGAACATGGATGATGTGGGGCTGGTGGAGCCAAAAGCTCTATATCTTGATCCAAAGGCAGACAGAAGACTGGCTTTTGCATGGCCAGCAGGAAGATCTCATTGCCCACCCTTAAAGTGACACAAGGCCACACCTGCTCTAACAAGGCCACACTTACCAATAGTGCTACTCCCTGGGCAAAGTATATCAAATCATCACAGGTGTGCTCCTTTTATGTGGCCTGGAGCTCATGGAATGGTGGCTGTGAATTTATAGTGTCTTCTACCCAGCAGAAAGATGCACCAAGGTAATCCATACTGCCAGCATCCTTCAGAGCCAAGTCCTGTTCTCTCCCCAGAATCCATGTACATTCTCCCATTGCTCTTCTCAAATAATGTGACAGCCCTGGTCCTTGGCTCCACCCTTGGTATCTTTGTGTTATTCCTGTAGTATGGCTTTTCCCCAAGAAAACGGCTCACATACTTTTCTAACTTTCTACATTTTATTGTATTCTGTTCCATAAAACAGTTTTTAAAAATTCAAATCCACTGGGTGGTGTTGGTGCATGCCTTTAATCCCAGCACTTGGGAGGCAGGAAGGTGGATCTCTGGAGTTCGAGGTCAGCCTGGTCTACAGAGTGAGTTCCAGGAGTCAGGGTTACAGAGAAACCCTGTCTTGGAGAAAAAAAAAGAGCACTTTTCTGTGAGGTACCTGAGACAGGTCCCACCTACTGGGCATCTATTATAGACCTAGCTGATGCTCAAAACCCCTACTTCATCCTCTAAGAGATTACATAATGGCTTTCTATTTTTATAAATATTTCTATTTCTAATAATAGCATATATTCTCTCCCCAAATCTTTGACTGCTAGCAAAGCTGTATTCCCAGGTTGGCTGTCTTAAGGCAAATGGCTATCCTTGGCATCTATGAGTAATTAGGATCTTCTGCTCCATAATTCTCTCCTGCATAATCAAAATGTGCCCACACTCCAGACACCTACAGGAACACTGGCAACCTTCTGCCAAAAAGACCAGGACCTCCCACTTCAGGCGCAACGGTCTCTAAAGTTGGCCAGGTCCCCTTCTCACCATGAAGTCCCATTTGAGAGACTTCTGACCCCCAACCGACCTTCCTTGGGCAACATATCTCCAAGTTACTCAGCTGTACACAGGAGAGAGGAAGGAAGGTAGATGGGAAAACAAGAAGGGAGAGGCAGTGAGGTCCTGTAGGTAATGGCCTGTCCCTTTCCCACCTATTTTCAGGATCCAGCCTAACACTTCCAATCCAGAGTGCCAAAATGGTCTATTATACAAAGATGGGGAATGTGTGTATAATGGAGCCTTGGGTTCTAAGAGTAACAGAAGTGTCTTAGACAGGGATTTTGCTGCTGATCTGTACAAGGTTTATGGGGTGTGAGCAGAGTCTTTTCCTGCCCACCCTGGGGACTCCTCAGTTAGGGCTTACAAACCAGATCCCAGCAGCACTCAGTCCCAAGAGGGGCCCACCTTGTGTTTCTGCTCTTCTTGGTTGTCCATCCTGGCTGTACCAGCACCACTGAGGACAGGGCTGAGCACAGGGGATGCACCCTGCTCAGCTGTGCTCAGCGAGGCCTGAAGCTCAGGGCACAGGCTCAGGTGGCTCTTCAGGCTGGAGGGAGAAGGCTGAGGACTATCCATAGAAAAGCCTAGAAATGAATCAAGTAGGGTGGAGCAAAAATGAGAACAGCTGTGCAGTTGGCCTCCCTGACACTAGCCTGACTGAAAACCTCACGCTGCCATTAGCTTTTGTGGAAAGTGTGGAGGTGTGTCACATGCAGTCCCAGACACAACACAAAAGAAAACAGTGATGGCCAATCTGTCCTGTTTCAGAGATCAAGAGACTTTGTGACTCCTCATGGCCTAGGTTGTATTTCTAGGGGCCCCACAGGAGGGGGAAGCAGTAGGCTTTGTGGAGGGGTGGCAGAAACCTGTGCCGTCACCATGTTGCTCACCTAATTCTAGGCCCATGTTACTAATGATTTATTAAAAAGCTAGATTATATCAATTGTTCACTTCACAATTCTGTCTTCTAGTTGCAAAGCTCTTCACTAATAATTTTCCTGTTATTTTTAAATACCAAAATAAGTAACTATTATTTAACTCCTTTCTTTATTAAAATAGCACTTGCTTTTGTATAGACTAGAATTTTTAGCCTACTTGCTAAGAGGCTAATGATGAGGCACAATTCATCTGGCAATTTATAATAATGAAATTTTTTTAGGAGGCTGAGGCAGGAGGATCATGAATTTAAGGCCAGCCTGTACTATATAGTAACATTGTGTCCCAAATTTAAAAAAAGAAAAAGAAAGAGAAGAGAGGAAGAAAGAAATTCCTTAACTTCTTGTCAAAGTATTCTTACATTTTTCTATGGGAAATCAACAATTATTAAATACCAAAATTTAAAAATATATTTAAAACAGCACTTCTGTTTAAGACAGGCTCCCTTCAAACTCACTATGTAATTCCACATCCTCTGTCTTCACACCCTAAATGCTGAGTACAGGCAGACAGCACTATACTCCAAATGGTATTTAATAGAATAAATTTAAATGCTACTTTGAAACTATTAAAGATGGAAATTTACCCTACATTTCCAGGTGATGAGTATTGAAATGACCACTATGTCTAGCTATGATCACTAAGTGTCTGTTTTGCACCCCTAGTTGTGAGGACGCTCTATCACCAGGCCCCTCGAGAGAGACTACTTTCAAAGGAAGGTTCTCACCGTCTGTGGTTAAAAGTCCTCAAGTGAAATCCTCTAGAGTGACCCGTTTATAAGACCAAACCTCGGTTATCGAACTTGCTGATCCTAAGTGAGAACAGCCAGCCGGAGCCCCCACTCCTTGGACTGACACAATCCTCTGGGCAGGGCAGCTTCCGGTGTGGCAAGCTGGAGCAGAGGAGGTCCTTATTTTCACATTGACAAAGTCAGAGATCTGCAAGGACCTCGCCTGCTGATGTTCTGACAGTATTCAGATAGCACTCTGCTGTGGAATATTTCACAAGTCATATTTTAAGGCAGGAGAAAACATTCATTGACAGAAAACCTAGACGATGTTGGTATATGAAAGTTTAACAACCAGTTTATTAAATTTTGCTTTATTACACATTTAGTTGAAACAAGCTAACCATTAATGATATAAACTTAAACCTGCCACCCAGATGTTCAACCTTTATTCTCTTTGATGGGAATCAAAGTGGAGCCAACCTCTCTGTACTATCCTGAAATGTGGGTTATTTCCTGTGGACTACATCCCAAAGATGTGCTATTTAAGGTTTATGCTCTAAAGTCTTTGTCACTAATATGCCAGAATTGTATAATTAGGTCCTTTTGCAAAATTAAAATTCAGAGAAAATGTAGAATTTATGAATAAATTACACTTCACAACTATACTATTTAAAATATAGTAGCCATGATGTTTTACATTCGATTATGAAAATGTCAAAGACCTTCACTTTCCCCATGTTCCCAGTGTTTCCCACAGCATCACACGTGAAGATGTGAAGTCCAGCGCAAGTTCTAGTGGACAATGACCAGAAAGTTTCTGGAATACAAAAAAAAAAAAAATAGAGTATGGGCCAGCCTGTAATCTTAGCTCTTTATAAGCCAGCAGCACCGCATAGCAAGGCTCTGTTTCAAAATAAAACAAAACAGTACTCCCCACCCCCAAACCAAATCCAAAACCAAACCAAACCAGATGATACATAAAAGGTTACTCCTGAGGCTGGAAGGATGGTTTGTGATTAAGAGCACTTGAAGCTCTTCCAGAGGACCCAAGTTTGGTTCCCAGCAATGACATGGTGCTCTCAACCATCTGCAACACCAGTTTCTGTGGAGCTGATGCCCTCTTTTGATGTCTGTGGGCACCAAGTGTGCATGTATATATGTATGTATATATACATGCAGATAAAATGCTCATAACATAAAATAAAAAATCTTTTAAAAAGGATTGTCAGAAAATTAGATATTAATTTTTAGTAGCAGGAGGGGTAGAACATGAAGAAATGGCATACTTCTAGGATGCCATTGGGATTGGTAATCAGTGAACAGCCAATGTAAGGGGAATAGCCATGAAGGAGGGGGTGCAACTGCCAACAGACTTTAGCAAGCACCCTATAAAGAAAGAAGGTGTCACTTTGGGATGTATTATTAGGTTTAGTGTAAACTGCTTTTGGTTCTACGGCAGTTAAAATTACTACTTGATATCACTGTATTTTTTCTATTTTTTAAAAAAGTCATCAACTTAAAATTTAGCCAATAATCTTAAAATGTACCACAAGTGCCATTAAACATTTTTTTACAGTTAAACCTGTTAGAGAACAACATTTCTAAATCATTCTTGAAATTACACAAATCCAGACCATCAGAATAATGTTAAATAATCTGGGTCTTGGAATTACTGGGAAATTACCCCAGTAAAACACACACACACACACACACACACACACAGCCACTACTACCATGGTTATCACCGCTTTACTCTATAGGGAGATATTTTGTCAAGTAATTAGCAATAAACATTTAATTCTTCTAAATGTGGCTGAGGTCTGTCCTCTAAGCTCTATTAGCACAGCAAGAGTCTGTCCCTGGAGCACACCATTGTATATAGCATAGTGTGTGTGTGTGCCTGTGTGTGTATGTGAGACACAGAGAGAGAGAGACAGAGAGAGAGAATGTGGAGGGGTGGCTAGTCAGGATGTTTTCCAGAAGTGACAAAGCGTGAAGTCAGTGTCATTCAGGTTCTGCATCTCAGTGTTTCCTGACATCAACATTATGAAGACATGTTGTTGTTTTGTAGGCAGGCTCCATATGTAGCCCAGGCTGTCCTCAGAACTCCTTGATCTTTCTGCTTCCATTTCCTGCGTACTGGAATTACAAGTGTGATGGGCATATTTGAATGCATGGCTAAAAGCAGTCTTAAGAACTCTTAAGTACCATATGCCAAGTTTTAGGTGCTTTCGAGTATGTCACCTTAATCAACATTTCACTAAAGAATCAATCTTAAGGATTTGTAGAAACACCCAAGGTCCTCTAATAAGAAGCATTGAGAGTGACCTGGTATTGCTTGGAGCCACAGGAGCCCCTGGAAACCTCATTCACTTCTGGCTCTTGGAGCATACGCCCCCTCGGAGGATGTTTAACTCTCCTATTGTAGCATGAAGGATCAGCTTTTTTAAGCTGTGGACAAGGGATTCTTCTGTACCCAAACTGACTTCCTTGAGATGGAGAGGCATGGCGAGCAGCCACGGTTCTCTGAGAGTCTACAACTTGTGTGCAGGGAAGCTGGGGAGCTGCGAGTTACAAACTTGCCTTCACCTGCCTCTTAACACTTACTTCAAACTCTTAACAGTGAGCATTTCTGGTAGGTGGTTTATTTCTTAAAAACTTCTTAAAATACACCTGATACTTCTTCTTTTTTCTTTTTATATTTTTTATTAGGTATTTTCCTCATTTCTGATACTTCTTGAAATGTTATTTAAAATGCAGCACTACACTTCTTACCTTCACGTTTTCCTTCAAGAAGCTGTTTCTGTTCATCTAACTAGAGATGAAAGATGAGGAAAAAGAACTTCATCACATTGAGGGGGAAAAGAACATGAACTTTTATTTCATACCTTTAGGTTCTCTTTTTTAAAATTCTTTAATAAAACAGTCTTGAACATGTCTAACAGTAAAGGAACATGTAAGATCATATGCAGCAAAACTGAAGGTCAAGTTGAAGGTTAATTTGAGAGTAAGAAGCACAAGGAAGAGAAACTATGTCTTGAATAGATTAATTTCAGAAAGAAAAACACCACATAGAACTGACTGCAGGATGGGAACAAGTAAAGATGCATCTCATGAGTTAGCACACATTGTTTCTGGCTTTGCTACTGGACTGGTTCCTGATTCACTTTTACATACAGAATCTGGTTTAAAAACAAGTGGACATGGCTAACAGCTCACCTCCCTATCTTGATAAGGAAATAAAGACGGCTAAGACATTCTTTGCTGGTAGTCACTGTGGCTCATTGATTCAACAATACGGAGAGAATGCCATGTGCCAGCCCACCAGGCTGAATGCCCACAGCCATCCTCCTCATAGCACCCTCAGGCACCCAGCAGTCAGCAGTCCTGCTCCAGCAGCCTCCACAGGAAGCATACATGTGCCCCTTCTCCATGTAGGCGCGCAGACCTACTACCAGGGTTTTGGAGCTGCCATCAAGTTCCAGGTCAACTTGGAACGTCACAGCTCCAGCATCCACCTCTTGGTGTTTTAGTGCTGTAACCGCGACGGTGTGTGTGGCTCTGAACTACTGAATACTTTGCTCTCTAGAATCTTACGAGGAGAGGGAACCCAAAGAGAGTCTGATAAAGCTGTAAAGCCACTACAGTGGCTGAATCTTCCTTCAGGCTATCACAGAATCACACGGAAGCAACTGAGAGTGAGCTGAAGGTGTGTTCCACTTGAGAATAAGGGTGTCAGTTACAGGAGCTGTACAAACTGGCCATGGACAGGAACACGCCCACGTGTGCAACTTCAGTGAGGCTCATGACTTGAATGAGCAAAGAGTGGGTGCTCATATGATCACCTTGTACAGAGTTCCCAATGTGACATAAATGAATGTCCTGGCAAGTGCACCCAGGGGACAGCAGGAGAAACTGAGCCTGAGGCTGACTCTCTTGTAGCTACTGTTAGGCAGTGTCATGATGGTTGGAAATATCATTGCATAAAACACCAACTTAAGTATTTAATTTCAGAGAGGAGGGATGAAGGGAGAGAAAGACAGAGGGAGTGAAGGAGGAAGAGGAGGAGGAGAGGGGGGGAGAGTCAAGGTAGGACACTTACCAGGCTATGTGGTTTACTTTTGTACATGGATTGGAGTCTTGTATTTTTGTTTTAATAGAACTGATTTTTTTTTTTGGTGGGGGGGGGGGGGAGTTAGGGGTATAGCTTAGTTGTAGGGAATTTACCTAACATGTGTGATGAGGTCCTAAGTTCTAGCACCAGGACTATAAAAAACAACAACAACAAAAAGAAGCAACCAAAAAACAAAAACAAAAACAAAAACAAAAACAAAACAACAAGGGCTAGAGAGATGGTTCAGAGGTTATGAGGACTGTCTGCTCTTCTAGAGGTCTTGAGTTCAATTCCCAGCAACCACATGGTGGCTCACAACCATCTAATAATGAGATCTGGTGCCCTCTTCTGGTATGAAGGCATACATGCTGGCAGAACACTGCACATAGTAAAGAAATAAACCTAAAACAAAACAAATCAAAACAAAACAAAAACAAAAACCCTGATGCACAATGTTTGATCACACTGTGAACCTCAAGATTGTGTTGTTTACCGAAAAAGAGAAAACTGTTTCTAGTTGTGGTGTGGCTCTTAGCACACACCTTTAATCCCTCTGGCTGGAATACAGACATACCCAGAGTACATACCTTTAATCCCAAACAATAAAGTTAGTTTGTAGAAGGAAGAACTCATGTTGAAAGTGATGTCTAATTGAGTGGCAGACAAAGTGATGAATCAGAGAAAGATTTGACAGGATAGGCTATGCCAACTCTCTTGAGTTGAGAAGAGAGAGGGAAGGGAAGCTACTTGAGGGGCAGTGCAGAGAGTGGAGTCAGTTTTACTGGGAACAATTATAGAGAAAGGCTGGAGAGATGGAGAGATAAAGTGGGGGAGGAGAGGGAAGGAGAAGCGGGAGGGAGGGAGGGAGGGGAGGAGGGAGGAAGAGAAACAAGCTAGACACAGGTGAAGACAGAATGAGCCAGAGAATGAGAAGAGAAAAAGCAAGATACCACCCCGACCACTGGCCTTCAATACCATGTCATTACCATCATTACCATACTTATAGTGAGCCAAGCTATGCAAGCACAATTGTGCCTGTTTGCTGCTCAAGAGCCAATGAAAGAAACATTGGTGAAGGGTTAGACAAATATGCCCTTATTTCAAGGATTAGTTTACTATGTGAAATAATCTGTAACCTATATAAATCAAAACTCTTTAGAGGGAAAGAAAGCTAAAAGGCCCATTTAAAAATTCATAGTAAATATTTCCTCATTTTATTGAATAAACAATTAAAAATTGTCAGTACATATCTGTAAATTTATAAAAGGCAATTTCAATGGAGAACAAATTGTATAAGTACCACAAACCAGACAACAGAAATGTCTCTTTAAAGCGTAAGTTCACAACATAAAGAAGTCCCGGCTCTGCTTCTCATCGTTTCCTAGGACAGTGAATGCATAGGCTTTCATCCAAATGACACAGCTTGGTGCACTAGTGGACTACTGTGGCATTAGCTACTGCCTGGGAAAAGGTGACATTGTCTTCTGTATGTGCAACCCTAAGACAAGAGCCAAGTGCGACCACAGCAGATGCAATTCCATGGACTTGGGAACAGACATTCCCTACTGAATAGTAGCACTGACTATGGAGTACCTGTTTTAGGGACAGATCTTCTGTGTTCCAGAGCTGGAGGAATATGTGTACCTTGAGGTTAAACAGTACTTATCAACATCAGCTGGCACATACATGTGTAAGAGTTAAGAACATGTGTGTGCACACTGTTGTGGTATCATAACCACAGTGTGGGTGATACAATATAACCATCACTCAGGTAGAACAGTGGATACTGTATGAGAGAATGAAAATACACCTGTGCACCAAAGCCCTCAGGAAGGATGGGGTCACTGGGCGTGTCAATAGTGATGAGAATGATGTAGCCAACACATCTAGAAGTTTTCACACTACATTCCTGGATGTGCTAGTGCCCATGCCCTGGTCATTTGCCCTAAATGAAATACAAATGCTAATGAGAACAGGGCACTCTACTCTAATGCCAACTAGACAATGCCTCTGCCGTATAAAAGGCACATACCACTACCTGACAGATCAAAGGATTATGCAGTGCATTCGGAACACTGCACATCTCTGTATAGACAATCTTGCTACTATGTAACTATGCTATTAGTCTTCAAATATTCATAGTGGCTTATATAAAATACTGAGACTTTGGGAACTTACATATAAAAATAGACTTGATAATAAAAATGTATCTAAAGCAGAGTACCTTGTTAGAGGTGGAATTAGTGGTTAGGACAGATACTGCTTGGTGATGCCCTTGGACTACAGGGGACAGCTCAGGGTCTTGTTCCTATTAATACCAACATAATGACTATGTGGACAGACCTGACACTGCTACTTTTCTGCATGGACACACTGGCTGTGACAGTTCTCTACCTGGGTCTTTTAGTGTGATTTGTCTTGTGCGCCTGGCCCTTTAAAGTATCTTTAGTTGTTAGTCAACTGGCCCTTTAAAAAGTCTTAACTGTTATAGAATTGCTTGATCCTATGACCTTCAGTGCTGGTTGCCTCTTGGATTTCTGGGAACAGGACAGCTGAGGCTGAAGGGAAGGGAGTAGCAGAGTGAGAGGAGAACTCGGCAGTTGGTGCAGAAGACATTGTTAGGAGACAGTTGAGCCATGAGGAGCTGAGCTGAGCGGATAGGCTGCAACAGTTGTTTGGGTTTGGAGCTGCGAGTATTGGGAAAACTGGGAGAAGGAACTGTTTAAGCAGACTGCTGGGGAACTGAGGGAGGAACAAAGGATTGGGGGAAACATTTGAAGGGGCTGGGCTAGAAACTGGAAGGAGGGCTGGCAGGGAGTTAAGAGAACTGGTTACTGGTCTAAAATCACTAGCCATTTTACTGGGTCCCTTTTCTATTAGTCGTGAAGGCTGCAAGGACACCTATCAGGGTTTGAGAACTCTTCCCTTTAGTAAGGGTCTGGATATAACTAAGGAGACCAACAGACAGAAAGCTGCCAACACTGAGTAGCATTTTGATCTTCCCTCTTTAAGAAGCTATTCCAGACCAGGATGTACTGCTCAATTATGAATTCACTTTCTTCAGTTTCAGCATCTTTCCCAGTGACTGGTTATTTAGACCACACCCAGGCTGGAGACACTGGCTAACACCAGGAGGTGAAAAAAAGGAAGGCTCAATGTTCATTCTGGGCTCAGTGGCTTTGGGCCAACTGCACCATTTTCTAAAGCTCACGAACAGTGAAGAGAGGTGTAGCTTGTGACAGGACATGGCAGCCTTTGGTTCTCAGCCCAAGCACCTACACCCTACAACCTACCAGGAAGGGGCAGGTCAGGGCACTATGAGCAGGAACTCAGATGGCACAGCTGATTATGAACATTATTAAGATCTGTTTTAAATTTCTCCAAATTATGACAAATGTGGCCCACCACCAGTATTGTCTATGGTGTATCTGGGATGGTGGGATGCTGTTTTTGCCCCTTCTCCCACTGGAAATTATGTGGGGCTATGGGATAAGGGAAAGACCCCCCCCCACACACACACACACCTGGCTGGCCTCCTGGGTGTCAGTCTAGGCTTTGGGACCTGAGGCAGCATTGCTTGCCTGGCTTTCCCTACAAGACAATGCTAAAATAGGATGTGGAATATTCTAACCAAAATCTAACAGGCAGACACAGGACGCAGAACATGCCTGTAACCTGACTTGAATAGATCAAACACTAACTGGCTTGTGAGTGCTTATTTTGAGACAAATCTCACTATATAGTCTACACTGGCCTTAAACTCAAGATCCTTCTTCCTCCACTTCCAAAGTGCTCGGATTGCAGGTGTGCACTATGCCCAACCACGTTAAAGATAACTGGGTGATTTAAGTATGTTCTCAGCACTAGGTGATAGCAGGGAGCTCTATCATTTTATAAAATAATGACTATGCAGGCTCATGTCCTAGAGTACCTTGTGTTTCAGAGACTTTCAGAATTTTGAGGAAAGGTATAATAAGCACACCAGGGGCTTCTTTGAAGAACCACAGCCTCCAATCAGAAAAGGCAAGTGTGTTAGTAAATGCCTATAATCCCAACACTCTGGAGGCGAAGCCAGGAAAATCACAAGTCCAATGCCTGCCTGGGCAGCTTAGTTAGAGCTTGCCTCAAAATGAGCAGTAAACAGGCGACTGGAGTAGAGTGTAGTGTCAGGCCAAGTGCTTGCCTGCCCTGCAAAGGGCTAGTGCTGCAACCAAACTTGAGAAGAGACAGAGTGGGCACGGCCGAATACCAGCAATGCTGACAGGATGGGAACTGAATGGCAGAACGAAGGCTTATTGTACATCTTTTCTTGCTCTTAGGTATTTAGACAACCCTGCCCCCACCTAACTGCAGGCCATGAAAGAATTGTCTGAGGAAAATGAGGTTCTACTAGCAGAAATAAAAAAACAACAAAACCTAGTTATAGGAGGCCTAATAGAAGATGGCTGACAACAGAATCATTGAGAATCTCCAAGGAGAGGCTGTGATAAACTCTGACTTAGAGGAGGTCCTATTCTGTCTGGTGGGAACAACCCCTCTCCCTCAGCACCAGCTGTACCATGACGTCACCCCAGCCTGGTAAAGGCACAACCCCTACCATCCCTGATCTGCTGCCCAGATACTAGGGTGGGTTTGCTTAAACAGCAAATGAGCCCTGGGTTCAATGGCCAGCACCTTATAAGCTGGATGTGGTGTAGCATGCATGCCTGTACTCCCGGCATTCTAGAGGAGGAGGTAGATCAAGACATTATTGGCTAGACAGCCTGGGATGAAAATGTCTCAAAAACCAAACCAACCAACCACCCAAAAGTCAAGAATGACAACTCTGCTGCTTCCCAGCAGTGTCACTGGTTAGGTGACAATGATGGAGCAGGGTAGTGGTCATGGGTACTAGGTTCAAGAACAACATTTTAGAGGTGATACATATTAGTTCTCCATAACAGGAATCCAAGGTTTCCTTTGGGAATGATACACTGAAGAAAACCAACTCTCTTAAGCAGTTCTGCTCTAAGCAGTGTGGCCTTATATGCGTGGAAGGCAGCAGGCACTGATGGTCTGGACTAATAAAAGAAAGAGGCTGTAGTCTACAAGTCTAAGGAAGCTACGGAAATGAAAATACTACTGGGCATATATAGTCCAGTGTTTGGGGGGTTGAGACTGGCAGATTGCCATGAGTTCAAGGCTAGCTTGAGGTGTATGAGTTCCAGGCCAGCCTGGGCTATACACAGTAAGACCTTGCCACAAAAACCAAAAGAAATAAAAGCAGGATACATTTACCCAGAGCTTCCTTTCCAGAATCTAACCAATACAATGAGAAGAGACAGGTGCCCACAGTGCATCAGAGACCAGCAGAGTTACTCGATCCCAGCACAGAGCCAGAAGCCTCACAAATGAACACAAATGAGTGCTTACCATCCCAGAGGAGGCTGGGATGTACCTCAGGGGCAAAGCATTTGCCTAGCATGTTCAAGGACCTGAATTCACACTAGAAAAAGTTATTTCCACAGGATATTTTGAGAAAAATGAAACTTTCAATGTCTATTGTACTGCTAGATTAGAGCAGAAAGGATCACCACCAAACCAACCAAACAAGACCCACAGTCACCCAACCTATGGACCAGACAAATATAGCCAAATTGGCCAGGGCTGGTGTCAGGGTTGGCCCAGCATTTGTGAGATGCAGGGCTAGGTCTCGTGTCAGTAGCTTTATCCTGTCTGTACCATGAACATCAGCCCTGACCTTCAGAGTACTTTGGAATATGTCTACATAGTACCAAGCAGGGCTACCTCAGCATATACTCACTGAGCTCTCTCACTGCTTTGGGGCTGAGCCATGTATGCAACAGCATCTACTGGAAACATTGTATATTAACCTGCATGTGGAGGTGGCCCTGGGACCTCAGACCACCTGATGCAACCCAGCATCACTCCTAGAGAGGATTCAAACTCTTGTACATTCTGAGGCATTTCTTATGTTCTTATCATTTTAGGGAACTTGCTAAGTCAGCAAAAGAAATGACTTGCGCACCAGCTTATGCTATGGCCTTCAGAGTTCACTTGTGGATCGGGCTTGACTTGGCTATAACCACTTCACCTATTGCGCCTGTAATTAAGATGAAGAGAAGGAAGCAAAGTGGCTCACACTCCTACAGCGGCTTTCAGTCCAGTGCCCCTGCAAGCCAACTCTAAACACAGCACAGCCTTGGTCACAAGTCAGTAGCAGGGCAAGGGATCAGCAAAGGCCCGGGGCCACCTCTACATGCAGGAGGCTACAGTCTCCACTGTCCTTCTTGGGATAGGATGCTGTCAAAACATTCTGCAGCGATTTTATACACTGTGCTGGCTGAATAAACTAAACAAGTTCTACATGCTAACTAATCATGGGAAGCCTGAGTCGTTTTAAAAGCAGCATCAAGGGGCATAACACACAGTCTCCTACAGATGGACAAGAATCAGAACTGCAGAATATTCAAAATGTGTAGCACCAGTTTTTACTTGAATTCAAAGCAGGTGTCAAAAAAGGCAATGCTGCAGAGGCCAATTCGTCTGTCACTATAGGAACTGGCTGGAAATGTCCTTCTACCTTAGAGTGGATGTGCAGATTTTAACATCACTCCACATGAGAGCTTTAATTCCTTGACATTCAAAATAGTATATAATCTACCAGTAATTAGAAAAATCTTGACTATCTAGCATGAATGTATTCACTTTCTATGTCTGAAGCAAAGGATTCTGATCTCTAACTATATACCAGTGGGGGTTAGCATCTCTTTATAAAGGAATCTGGGGAGGGGGTCAGGATGGGTTTTTATCTATCTGGTTTCCTGGAGTGGAACTCTTTAAATTGGGCTGGAAACTGAAAGGGACTCTCTCCCCACTTGACTGTGCAAAGGGGTTGCTGAAGAAGAGGTTCATGTCCAGGGGCGCCTCAGCCTCAGAGTCCCACGAGTCTGAGTCTGTGCTGCTGGAGCCCTCGGCTGTTGTGGGTGGGTAGCTGAGCTGCTCTAACTGGTCGATAATGTCAGAGAACTGGAAGGCCGAGCTGGACTCGGAGCGGACTGAGCAGGCTGGGAAGTTGACCATGGAGCTGGCCTCAGACTGATTGGCTGAGCTGGATGTATGCAGAGAAAACCCACCATGCAGCGGCATGTTACTGAGGGAGCTGTTTTCAGACTGGTTGTTCCTAAGTGAGCTGGTTTCAGAAGGACTCAACAGACTCTGCATCAGGCTAGCCTGTGCCTTCACCTCAAACAACTCTGAGGTGTCTGAGGGATGTACATTGCCATTGAAATCACTCCCTTCCCCAAATTCAAAATCATCTTCTACACTCATGTCCACTGCTTCAGTAGAGTATCTGTCTGGGCTGGACTGGGCAGACTCTGCACCACACAAAGCAGGGGACCCAGTGGACTGGACAGGTAACAGGGACTCCTGAAGAACTAAAGAACTGTATGGGAAAGAAAATGCCTCAGAGCCTCCAGCAAAGAAAGAGATGTCTGCTGGGTCATCATCTATGAACTCTTCTGACACCTGCAGCTGTGCGTTTGTCAATGTGAAAACCGGGATCCCTCGGAGGCACTGCTGGCCACCCTGGTATTCCCTGCTAGGCAAGAAGGAGCCTGCAGAAAACTCATCCTCACTACTGTCATTTCTACAAACAGCTTTGAGTCCCCTATTTGTCCTCCCTTTGCTAATGTCTGCAGCATTGAGCCTCTGTCCTCTGGGACAAGCAGAACCATGGCTGTTCACAACACCACAAAACCCAGCACCTGGACCAGGCTGGAGCACAGGGGGTCCAGGGAGATGGGCCGACTGTGTGCTGGGGCCGTCAGATGATGGTGGTCTGCTGCTTCTCTCTGCTGCTGTGCTCTTGATGAGGGGAGCCTGAGGATCCACAAGGGAGCTGCTGCTGTCCTTCAAATTGGGCAGACCAGGAGGGGACAAAGAAGAACTAGGGGGTGGATAAAAGGAGACATTTGCTGAAGACAGGGAGGCAGAAGTTCTCAAGCCATCGGTGAAGGAGACGCTCTGGGGGTCAAAATTAAGAAAAGAAAAGAGAAAAGGAACATATAAAATTACATAACACTATTAAAAATTAGTAAAGCCAATTGGGAAGTATAGACACTTCCAGCACGCGTCTGCTGACAACTTTCCTGGAGGGCTCTGGGTACATTTTCCCTTTCTAAGGGAGGCTCTGGGTTTTGTTTTGAGACATTCTCACTGTAGTCTTGGCTAGTCTCAGACTCTGGGATTATAGATGTGTGTAGCCATGCCTGGCTTAGAAATGAACAGTATTGCAACCTGACTCACGTAACATCCTGGACTTGTTTTCTGCTTATAACACCTTAACTCTCTTCCCATGTTCTTGCAGCATGACATGTCATAGTAAAGAAGAGAAGCTACCATGGAGAACCAGATGACATGGAACAAGGGTTTTGTGGTAGCCCTTCTTATCCTAAATCTATAAACACATACATGTGGGCATTCATCTCTCTACTCAGCCTGACCTCCACTATGGTGAGACACCAGGTGACACGCACATGCTTATGGTCCTTGATCGTGAGTGCTAGAGATGACATCACTAAGGAATGGGTACACATAGCAGCCCACTCCTGAGTGCAATGGAAGGCTGAAATCACTGATTAGGATGCCCTTGGCCAACATCAGTGGTGTACAAGCCCTGAGACATTCTGAAAGTGCTAGAGTGGACCCAAAAATGAGGGAGAAGAGGCTCACTGCTGGGGGAGAAAGCACTACGGGGCAGGGAAATAATCATGCCAGGGTTCCTCACTAACAAGTGGTTAGAATCAAATACACCCTCATAGGACTGAGTCTTTCCAGGGCAACATGTCCATAAGCAATACATCTTGTGGGGTGTGTGTGTGTCACATCACAGCATGGGGAAAATGCAAGTGATGTTGCAGGGGCCCAGTAACTAGCCTTGTAGAAATATAATAGCTGGTCATGCTTTAAAAGTAATCTATTTACCAATGGCTATCATATTGCCTGGTTTTAGATTTGTTTTGTTTGAGGCAGTGTCTTTCACATAGCCCAGGTGGCTTTGAACTCCTGAGCCTCCTGCCTCAGCCTCCCAAGTGTTGAGAGTCTAGGTGTCACTCACCATGATTGGCATATTGCCTTTTCTTAATCACTCAATCACATTTCTTTATTTTCTCTGGATTTTAAAATAAATTAGATAACTAAAAGCTTAAATGTAAATTTTAGACTATCCTTTAAAATTCAGTTAAAAGATGGGGGGCACACAAGCACTAAGATACAGGGCCCAAAAGATGCTCTTGGAAACTATGCTCAGTATAAATAATAGACCACCAACAATGACAAACTGCACAGCATGAACTATCCATAGGAAACTAGGGCAGCACAAGGAAACAGTTATAGAATGGTTCCTGAAAGCAGGACGCATGCTTGAGTGTGGGGGTTAATATGCAAATATGAAGTGGTAATAGGCAGACCTGAAACACAGATTAGTCACTTATGGCTCATCATGCTGGCATAGAGCAGCTGATATCTCACTGGGCCATCCCTGCCAAATGTTTTCCTATGCACCTGTGCACAACTATTTGCATCTTTGCTTTAATAACAGTTATAATCCACCCAAACACAAGAGATGTAAAGCTGTTCCCTGCTTTTTACTTTGAACAGCTTTTAAATCCTTTTAGCTCTCCTCCCACTCCTTCACACCTCACAACAGCATAGTCTTATACTGTGTTCCATCACCCATGTCTCCGTGCACCCTCTTCACTAGCGGGCCTTTAAAAGTGGCATGGAGAGGCTGCAGTGTATTTAGGAGTCACCTGCACACCCTAGCAGACTGCACCACGCTATGATGATTCATGGTGCAGAGCTCAGGGCTGTCTTGTCATCTAGGGTTTCATCGTGAAGTCAGAAGTGTGCATTAAGTCGTGTGAGCCTTCTTACAACACAGCAGAGGACCTTCTAGAACACTGCATCCTGGTAATTAGTACTGCTTATGGTTTCAACCAGAAAAGACGAACCTGTTTAGGCAGATCTACAGTCAGAGCATGAAGAGATGTCCGAGTCTTACTGTGCCGTCTGCAAAACAGAGAATATGCTGTGAGGCTTAACCTCCTCATCTCCCTGTCTGCCATCATCCCACTCACAGTGCCTCTTCCTAGAACCTCAAGTCTGTATTGCATCCATGAGAAAAGCTCAAGTAAGAATATGACCAGACAGGGTGGGAAGCTAGAAATGGGCAGAGGAAAAGCAACCAGTAATTAAAATAAGAAAGAAACCCAAGAGGGATACAATTTTCCACATGAACTTTAAGGTTGTTTACCACATGATGAAGGTTAGAGCTGTCAATGTGACAGGACCTGGAATCACTTAGGGGACAAGCCTGTGAGGGATCATTTAGCTTCTGGGTATGTCTCTGAGAGGTATGCTGCCCAACTTCCCACTGTGAATGGATCCCTCCCTGGGAGAGGTTCCTAACCTTTAGAGCAGAGCCTGCAGCTCTGACTCCCCACTGTGAGGCACTGAAATCAGGAACTGTAAGTCAAATCAGCCCTCCTCCAGTCTTCCAGCTGCTTTTGCCAGGTATTTTATCACAGCAATGGGAGAAAAGGCCCTGTAAAACCTTCACATACACATGCGCTCTACAGTTCAGAAACTACAAATTGGTATGTGCAGTTATCTCCGTGAAGACACTACAAACCCATTTTAAAAAACAAAAACAAAACAGGCAGTGGTGGCACAGCGCACATGTGGTATACAGAAATGAATGCAGGCAGAATACATATGCACATAAAATTTTAAATAAAACAGAAATTTTAAAGGTTCACATTTTATATCAATGCTACAGCATTTACCTTTCGTATGGAATTCTCTTCATCCCACCGTCTTTGACATAATCTACTAGTTGTTTCTGAGTTCTTCCACTACAAATAAAGGCTCAGTTAAAACAAAGCAGTAACTCAGAGCATTACCTTTTAGAGTTAAGAACAGAAGTAAGACGGCCCAATGTAAATAACTTGGATTTTCTGGGTAGTTTTTGTTAAGCCTATTTTCTCATAGTTTGAATATTTGATTTTATTCCCCCTATATATTCTCCTTCACAAGAACTACTCCTAAATACAATTACCTACCTAGCCTATGGCACCTCCTCCCTGTCTCCATCTCTTTCCTCTCCCCAGTGGTCAGCTGTTTCTGCAGCTGAGGCCAGTCTTACCTGTATCTGAAGGAGGAGCCTCGGCTGAAGAAGACAGCTTTTGCCTTTGGCTTAGGCTGGTCAGAGAGTCTAAAAAAGGTATGGTACTCCACACATATCTTCCAGAAGTTCTTACATTCATCTCTGCTACCCAACAAGAACTCTAACGTGTCCTGGTAGGGCCCCTAGAACAAAATACAAAGTTTCAGGAAGCAAGTCCAATAATACCATACTGGAGAAGAGAAAGCAAGCCCAGAAGCAGATCATACAACAGCCAGTTTCAAAATCAAAAAGTAGATACAGGCATGGTGTCACATGCCTTAGAGAACTACAAATTACAGTGTTCAGGCTCACAAACAACATGAGAAAACCACTGCTGTCCTAAAAATGAAGTTCTGGGCTCTAAGATCACATGCATTTTGAACCTTCGGGTATATATTACCAAATCACTTTTCAGAATCTTCTACTTAGTCTTAAAGTTTCAGGTGCATGGGGATTAAATGCTACTTGAATACATGCCATTCCAATAGTTGCTTTTGTAAACTGCAGCGTTTCTCTTCTACCTTCCAAGAAACACCTTTTACAGAGAAAAAAGGAAGCCTTTAATTTGCATATTCTCATCCACAGGAGTAGAGAACTATGGAAATAGTAAATAGCAGACCCTTTCTCTAGTGGGGTCTGTTAGCATGGGGCTATAATCACAGCACTTGGGAATCTGAGGCAGGAGAATCAGGCAGTTGTACAGTCAGTCAGCACAACACAAAAAACCCCACAAAACCAAACAAAGTAACAACAAAAACAACCAACCCACCAACCAAGAAAACACAGACACATGCAGACAGGCAGACAGACATATGCTTTCAAGTCTCTACTAAAGTCAGTACTGTCTATACTGCACAAGAGCATGGGATTGGACAAAACCCCATGTGCTTCTTAGGGACTTAGAAACACTCTCTGGCTGGGCCAAGGGCTGAGACTCCTGAGACTGGAGTATCCTTAAGCTCACCCAGGTGGCATCTCAAACTCCAGCCTTGCCTTGCTTTAGCTGAGCTATTATTTCCTAACTTCCTTTGAAGAAAGAAAACACAATTGAAACATTTTACTCAAAGTACTGAATTCCCCAATGATCACACTACATGGTTACTTTTTTTATTTCTTTAAAAAATTAAAAAAAAAATTTCAAATGCACTTCATGTTTTTTGCCTACAAGTGTGTCTGTCTGTGTGTCAGATCCCCTGGAACTGGAGTTATAGACAATTGTGAGCTGGGAATTAAACCCCGGTCCTCTGGAAGAGCAGCAGCCAGTGCTCTTCATCGTTGAGCCATCTCTCTGGCCCTACATTTTCTATTTCTAATCAATGTGTTTATTAATTTGTCAGCTGTTGTTGATTGAAAACTCTCAATAAAGGAGGGTGTTGTTTTCTTTTGTTTAGACTGGCTCTTGCTATATAATCTAAGCTGATTTCAAATTTCATAATTCTCCTTCCCCACCTCCTGATTAAAAAAGGATTCTTTTTATTATTTCTTGATAATCAAGAATTCTTCAATTAGACCTAGCAAGAGGTCATCTTTTTTATGTGTCTCTGTGTGTGCGTATACATATATGCAGAAGCCTGTGGAGGCCGTTAGAAAAGGGGTTGGACCTCCTGAAACTGGAGGTACAGACACTAGTGAGCCACCATGCAGGTGCTGGGAACTGAGCCAGGCCCTCTGGAAGAGTAATGAGTGCTCTTAACCACTGCATCATCTCTCCAGCCCCAGAGATTATATTCTCAATTCAAAGCACCTGGGAAGAATGGGGCGGCCCCTTAGCTCTGTCTGGGCAGAGGTGCTCACTCGCACTGCTGAAGGGTTCTTTCTGACTACCCTCACCATACATCTTCCTAGGCCCAGCCCAAGCCTGCTGAATGGGAAACCCTCAGGCCAGAGCCTGATAGTTTACTCCAGGGGGGCAACGATCTTCCTGCCTCTGTGTTTGGTGTGGTGAGATTACAGATGTGTGACCCGATTTTATACCAAATGCTTTAAAAAAAAAAAAAACCAAAAAACCAAAAAACCCAACTTTTGTTGGATTAAATTGCCTAACAATATTAAAAGTTTCATAATAATACTTACATGGACCTCAGGGTGGAGTTTGATAAGAAACCTTTTTCTCTTGAAGCTTAGTTTACGGACTTTGGACCAGTTGAAGGTATTGATTTTGGTGGTACCCTGAAATATCACAGACAGACACAGAGTGGTACAGTTGTATTGACTTAGGTTACATCCTTAAAAGCAACCTAGCAAGTCAAGTGACATGTCACCATTTCACCTCTAACACCTCTGAATCCAAATGCCACCAACAAATACACTATTTATTTTGCACTGTGATTTACTTCTTTGATACAATTTTCTTACAAATTTGGGTCCTCTGCAAGAACAGTATGTACTCTTTTAAAATTGTATTTACTTTTATTTTAATTATGTGTATTTGTGTATGTGTGTGCGCACGCACATAAGTGCAAGTGTCCACAGAGGCCAGAACTGTCTGTCCCCTGGAGCTGGAGTTACACGTAGTTGTGAGACATTCATTGTGACTACTAAGACCAAGCTCAGGACCTCTGGAAGAGCAACCAGTGAACCCCAGTGTGCACTCTTAGGCATTAGGCAATCTCTCTAGCCTCATCACTTCTTTTTTTTAATTTTTATTTTATTATTATTTTTTTTGAGAGTTTCATTGTCCAAGCTGGCCTGGAACTCTTTAGGTAAACCAAACTGACTTTGAGCTTCCTCAGTTTTTCTTCTGCCTGCCTCTGAAGTATTATAAGACAGGTGTGGGCCACCATGCCCAGCTCAACAGTGCCAATCTTATTCCACATTGTCTTTGTTTTAAAATTACACATACTTATTTTTTTGTGCCACAGTGCAGGTGTGGAGGTCAGAGGACAGCTTGTGGGCGGGCCTTGGTTCTCTCCTCCCACCATGTGGGCCCTGAGAACTGAACTCAGATCAGCAGGCACCTCTATCAACTGAGCCATTCTGAAGGCCTAATCCTGTCTCTAAGCTTATAACTTCTGTTCTTCCTTTGCTTTTCTCAAGCCCTCTGGTTTGTTTTTAGGAATTGCTGTTTTCTCTGTAATAGGAAGAGACTAACAAAACTCAGAGCCTGAAGCAGCAGCATGAGTCCACAGTAACACTTCCCTCTCATTCTTAACTGAGCCTGTAGGCTGCATACCCTTTGTAGGATCTGTAAAATAACCAATTGTGTGTGTGTGTGTGCATGTGACTTCCCCACAAATAATAGAACACTATATTGAGTTTTGAATCTTTCTCCAAATGAGTATCTCTCTAGAAAGCCTCCCTCTCCAATGTGCAACTGTCCCACAATACAGAAGCATATGACTTATTTAAATGGACTTCGGATGGTTATTTTCTAGAATTTTACTCTTACAAATAAGACTAGAGTCAAAATTACAAAAGAAGAATTTTATAGTTCTGATGAAGAACATTTTTGCTTCTCATGGACACAACACACATACTTTTCTGCTTGCTAGAATCTGGTAGGTGACGAGCTACGCCCTCCTAAGGTTTTTCTGTCTTTCCATCTCTTCCATCTCTGGTACTGGCTGTTTCTTCTAAAAACATTTACTATCTGTACTTTGGGGTACAGACTTCCTCAGGTACCTGTGACTCTTTGCTCCCATGCGTGCATTTAAAATGCCAGGATTGTGACTTTATGGGTTAGGACTCGGTGACAGTCATCAGTGAATGCTACATTAAGAAGAAATCTGAAGAGATATGAATGGCCATGTGGTTTTAAAGTACATCTCAGATGAAAGAGACAAACTACTAACTCTGTAGTAAAGAGTATCAGAACACACACAGAGGTTTAATCCACCAGTAGTAAGGACAGATGGCTGTCTGTGTCTCTTGGTATGAAGCCCTGAAGGGTATGACACTTCCTAGGGGCTCCACTGGGAACATGTTACCTGAACTAATAGACATCCAATAAGCCACAATGAGGGCTGTATTATTAGAAGTAAAAGAGAAAGAATCTTCAATAATGTCAATGTCATAAAACATAATGAAAAAGGGAAGACCACAGTAAATGATCTAGACTCAATGGACTGAGACTGAAGATGTGATAGGTAAATTATTCATCTGGCCTTAGACTAGATTCCGTCCTGGAGGAACAAGGCTATAAAAGCATATCACCACTGGGCCTGACAAAACAATGGATACTTTATTAATAAAATGATCTTATTTTAATTTTTGATCTTATACTTTTTAAATATTAAAATGTATTATTTATTTTGTGAATGTTTGTGTGTGTGCATGCACATGTGTGTGTGTGTGCATGGGTACACACGTGCCATGACACATATGTGGAGGTAAGGGGGCAAGTTGCAGAAGTCAGTTCTCTTCTTCCTCCATGTGGGTTCTAGGATCAAACTCAGGTCATCAGGTTGGACAGTAAGCAAGTTTACACAATGAGCCATGCTGCTGGCATGCCAATTTCTTTTACTTTGAAGCTTGCTTTGTTGTCCCAGATGGCCTAGAACTTGTGATCCCTCGACTCAGCTCCCTAACAACTGGGATAACTGTATTACTGGTGTCAGTGGTAAGTGTACTGTGATTATGTAAAGAAACACCATATATGTAGGAAATGCATATAAAGGTCTGAGGAATAAGGATAGATGCCTCTTTGTTGCTGTTTTTTTTTTAACTATGTTGTAGGTTGTTCTTTCTTCCACCCTTTTGGGCCCCTAACACTAGATAGGAAGGAAAAAGGATAAAGGGGAAAGGAAAGAACTCCCTGAATAAAACCAGGGGAGAAAAAGGGGTGACGTTATTGAAAGAAAATAAAACTTGAGACCTGTGATTCATGTAATTTATGTCAAATGGCCCAAAGAGTTGTTTGTGAGCTTTGAAACCTGGGGCTGAGAACATAGCAGAACAGGCCAGGACATGGCCGGGCCGTCTTTAAGACATTCCTGAGGCTGCTTGGCCATAAAGATAAAGACAATGACATGTCCGGACTGGCCCGGCGCCTCCCTATCTTCCTCCTTTCTGACCTAAGTTAAATGTTATCTGCATGTACAGTCTGCTGATGTTTAAATGGACCAATCAATCATGTGAAACTGCGCCAATTCTTTCCTGCTGATGTTTAAATGAACCAATCACGTGAAACTGGGGCAATCCTTCCCCCAGCCCCAGACTCTTTTCTATAAAAACCCCTAGCTTTCAAGCCTCGTGGTCGAATCCACTGTCTCTTGCGTGAGATACGTTTCGACCCTGAGCTCCACCATTAAACTACCTCTGTATTTACATCAAGACGGTCTGTTCATGATTCTTGGGTGCACACCGAATCGGGAATTGAGTCGGGGTTTCCCCACTAGGTTCTTTCAGTTACCATTAGCCTACTTCCTGCTGATGGGGAATTGAGTTCCTTGGGGGAAATTTGATCTTTGCTGTCAGGATATCTAATTTCTTGTTGTGGTTTCTTCTTTGTGTACAACTACTTAACAAACTGCAACCAACAACAACCAACAACCAACCAATAACCTTCCTATTGGGGCTCTAGCATTTACATACCTACTCTAAAGAGTCCCTAGAATTCCAAACATCACACAATCACAGAACTATACTTGTCTGGCCAAATCACACCCCTGCTAGAGCACAAGACCATAGTCAGCTGCTGGGGACAGTCTGACGCAGCCCCACCACTTACTCTCCTGTGCTTCAGAAGACACTGTGGCAGAAGCAGGGACTGAGTGCACTCAAGTGTTGACAAAGGTGAGTCCAGGTTCAGGACAAATGGGTTCTCTGTGCTATCCCTCCCAGTCCTCAGGTTCTCAGAGAAGCCACCACACTAGTATTGCTTCTGCAGGTACTGGCATCAGTACCTAAGGGTGCCAGGAGTTGGGCTTTTCAGAGGAGCCTCCAGTTTCCTGTCAATCTGGCCCATTTTCAGGGAGGTGCCTTGCTTCTAACCTCTGGCACATACTACTGAGGGGGACACCCCTGTACTGCTTTCCCTGGGTCTGCCAGCTGGGCTGCAACTGCTCTTCATACAGAAAGGCCTGACTTCCTGTTATCAGGCTCCCTGTATCTAATTCAGCCCCTGTCATCAAAAGCTCTCATAGCCCAGCAAAGTTGTTACCCCTAGATTGTTCATAGCCCTGCAGACAAGATTCTGAGCCCCAGTTTAAGACCCTAGGGGGTGGCTCTGGTTCAACATTAGAATAAACACTGAGAAGGGAATGGATCCCTTGGGCAATGGTCAGTCCTGGGGGGTGGGGGTCATGAGTTCCAGGACAGTGAGCAGAGTTTTACTGTGGTAGAGGGAGACAGGAAAGCAGCTTCTTCATTGTAAGAGGTCAGATCAGGTTATATGCCAAGATTCTCTTTCACACATAGCACTCACTCCTCGCAACAAAAATCTACTAACAAATACAGAAACAACAAACTGTATCAACCCACCATGCACTAGGATGGCCTACTATGTCCCCTCCCTGCCCATCCACCTACCTGGAACACCAGGACACCCATGTGAGAAACTGCTAGATTAATCTTGGTCCCTTCTCTGTCAGAAGCCATGTGAAACCTGATGCCATACATTTCCAACTTCCTTGCAATCTCAAGCACCTGGAAATCTGACTCTGCAGGAGTCTGGCCCCTACACAGAAGGACATTTTGACATATCAAAATACTTGTGGTGTAAAAAAGAGTCAAAGCATATTAAAAATTAAGTCAGGAAATGTTAGATAAAGTAGCCAATAAAGCAAAGTGGAAGACTGTTTTTAGAAGGCAGATGTTTCACTTCTATGCATGCAAAGGGTATAATGTTTCATTTAAATTCACTAAGTGGTCAGTTTGCATATAACTTACTTGAAGTTATATGTAAACACATCTAGCTACCAAATAGTAAGCTGGAAGAAATGTCATAAATGATACTGGTATCTTTATTATCATTGCAAAACAACTTGGTTTATCGACGTATAGGTCTCCTAACATGTAACATGCTATGTATGTGTCCACAGCCCACACTACATCCCCAGAAAACAGAAGTGAATGTGGCCAACATCTCATTAGGCAGCCTGCAGGAAAGAGATGCTCACAGGAAGTCACATCTGGGACAAGGAAAGGCTCCCCCATGCCCAATGTCTGGACCCTGATTGGGGGATTTCCCTCTACTTACTCTGTTAGAGCCACACTGGGCTGTTGTATGTTCTCAGATCAGAGAACAACCACTGTTTCTTCAGCTCAAATTCCTCAAAAGCCTTAACAACAACAGCTCCTGGTTAACCACCTTCAATGTAGCTACAACTACATTACCTCACTCCTGACTTACGTGTGCCTCTGATGGAAGTCTAGTATCTTTTCCAGAGATTTCTCCTGGTTGGGCAAGTATTCATTGGCTTTGAGGTGTTCTCGATCCAGGGTCTCATCATAATCTCCGATTTCCGCTGAGAAGAGACAAACTTGTCACTTGGGTTTTGAAATAAATGGTATGTGTGCATGCAAATGCTTTATATTTTATTTTTCTAAATATGCTGTTCAGAGGTAATCACAAAAAGGTTTGAGATTTTCCCTCAAGTTCAAAAATTCTGATGAGAGTTTACAGTGAACCCTGAGTATAATGACTTACTGTCTTTATTTTACGTTTTAAGCAATTTTTAAACATTTTATGGTGAGTGTTTTGCTTGCATGGAATGTACCACATACACGCACCATGCACACGCAGAGCTTAAGGAAGTCAGAAGAAAGCATTGTATGCCTGGGACTGGAGCCGCAGAAGGTTGCGAGCCACCAAGTGAGTGCTAGGAACAGCCCGAGGACACATGAACAGCATGTGCTCTTAACCTCTGAGGTGGCTCTCTAGCCCTGGCTTACTATTTTAAAAAACCAGTTTACACATCAATTGTTCCATGGATACTATGACCAGAATCATTACTTTGCATTAGAAAACACAAGCTAAATCTTTCTTCCTCCCCTCAAGTGCTTTTCAACTCTTAAAAAACTTCCTAGTTTTCTGAATTTTTAAAAAGATTTATTTTTATTTTATGTGTATGAATGTTTTGCCTGCACATAATAACCACACTGATATGGCCTCATCATGAGTTTAGACATGGTGTGTCCTTCCCTTTCTCTCCTTATGATAGCTTCATAAGTCCTGTAAGCATGCACCCGTATCTTGGAATCTCTTGCTATACTTTTCACAGTTTATTTCTGAAGTAAGTTTAGTTTTATATCTTTATCATCTTTTGTTTCATAAACGATACTAAAGGCCTGAGTTCTCTTCCCTTCACTGTTAATGTTTAGACAGCAGGGCTGTAACATACTCTCTGGAGGCCCTTTCCTGGGTGTGCTGAGAGTCTGATTTACAGCCTGACTGGGGTTGGATATGGTTTGCTGTTAAGTTAGATAAGGGTAGATAGGGCATGGAGGCAGAGGTCAGTCAGGGACACAAGGTGAGTTCAAGGCCAGGCCGAGCTGCTTAAAAACATAAACAAAGCCAACACAACACCCCAGGGCTAGGTCTGTGGTTCAGTGGCAGAATGTCTGCCTAGCATGTGCAAGGCTCTGTGTTCTCTCCCAGCACTGGGAAGGGAAACGAGAAAGCACAGGCAGCGAGAGACAACTCTAAAGAATGAATGTAACTTGATTCTATATGCAGAGCTATTATTGTACATTACAAATGTTAGCTTTCCTCCTATACATCTAAGGAAACGCCCATTTCTTTAACAACCAGGTGTGTCAATTACTCATGAGCACATCAACTAATGGCAGCTCTGCAGAGCCTGAGCCCAGGACTGCAGAGCCTGAGCCCAGGACCGGGCCTCTCCGAGCTTCTCTCCATGTGAAGATACTAACACTGCAGAAGGTGGGATATGAGAAGGGCTGCAGTGTTGGCCGCACAGGTCAGGCGTTCCTCCAGGAGGTCTCTCTTGAGTTGCAAGGCAAACAGGTACCTAGAAAGAAGTTCGAAGCAAGAGCAGATCAACTCCAAAAGTTCTCTGGACATAGTACAGACATACCTCTATAAGAGAGCACACAAGCTCTGGGAAGCAGCAACACTCAACACTGAGCAAAATGCAGGGCCCTCCCTCCAAGAGCAGGCAACTTCACAAAAGCCCTTTCACAAAACAAGCAGACACCAAAGGTCAGAACACAGATCTCTTCATCAGACTGAGCCATGCACGTCAGAGCACACACAAAGTGCTCAGTACACAGAAGGACTTCTGTCTGACAACAGGATAGAGAAATTAGACTTCTCAGGCATACCACTGACCCACACAACCACACTCTCCAAAGCAATACCTTTAACAAGTTCATAAATTCACATTACAGAGTTGCACTCACAGTTTTGGATGAAAGAGCAGAAATGCACAATTAAGACAGTTTCAAATGTACCTGAGATACTTTCAAGCAGATTGATAATATTTTGTCTTGGTTAGAATCTAAGACACAAACACTTTAAAATACCACTAGTGAAGATGTAAATACAGAAGGGAACCTGAAAGCATTTATGAGCCTAAGCATGATGGCACACCCCTTCCAGCACAGCAGAGGCAGAGGCAGAGGCAGAGGCAGAGGCAGAGGCAGAGGCAGAGGCAGAGGCAGAGGCAGAGGCAGAGGCAGAGGCAGAGGCAGAGGAGGCAGAGGCAGAGGAGGCAGAGGCAGAGGAGGCAGAGGCAGAGGAGGCAGAGGCAGAGGAGGCAGAGGCAGAGGAGGCAGAGGCAGAGGAGGCAGAGGCAGAGGAGGCAGAGGCAGAGGAGGCAGAGGCAGAGGAGGCAGAGGCAGAGGAGGCAGAGGCAGAGGAGGCAGAGGCAGAGGAGGCAGAGGCAGAGGAGGCAGAGGCAGAGGAGGCAGAGGCAGAGGAGGCAGAGGCAGAGGAGGCAGAGGCAGAGGAGGCAGAGGCAGAGGAGGCAGAGGAGGCAGAGGCAGAGGAGGCAGAGGCAGAGGAGGTAGAGGAGGCAGAGGCAGAGGAGGCAGAGGCAGAGGAGGCAGAGGCAGAGGAGGCAGAGGCAGAGGAGGCAGAGGCAGAGGAGGCAGAGGCAGAGGAGGCAGAGGCAGAGGCAGAGGCAGAGGCAGAGGCAGAGGCAGAGGCAGAGGCAGAGGCAGAGGCAGAGGCAGAGGCAGAGGCAGAGGCAGAGGCAGGTGTATCTCGGTGAGTTCAAGTTCAGCCTGGTCTGAATAGTGAGTTCCAGGACAGCCAGAACTACATAATAGTAAGTCTTGTCTCTAAATAAATAGGAAAATATATCTTCATTTATCCCTTCAATAAGTGATGACTTATCTCTTCAATAAGTTCTTCCTCAGTAGTGCTCTGGGAGCTACAAAATGTGGTGAATAACACTACAAAATGTGAATAACACAAACTCCCTAGTATTATTAAAAGTTTACTAGATTTGGGAATGGAGAGATGGCTCAGCAATTTGGAGAAGAGAACTTGCTATAGAAGACCAAGGTTCAGTTCTCTGTACCCACATGGTGGCTCACAACTCTAACTCTAATTCCAGGGGGTCTGATGACTGGGTGGGGAAGTAAGTGACTCCCTAGGGCTGGGGTGTTGTAGAGTGCTCACCAAGTGCACAAAGCCCTGGGCTCTGTCTCTAGTGACATACAAACACCTAACAGTCCACAGGGAAGTGGAAGCTGAGGATTAGAAATCCAGGGTCATCCCCAGCTACACAGTGAGTTCAAGGTCAACCTTAGCCATCAGAATCTTTCTCAATAACAAAGCAAAACCAAAACAGACTGCCTCAAACCTACTTGAACTTTAATTCTCAGACTCAGGATCCTAAATAAGAGAGTATTATGTTTAATTTGGGAGTATATGATTTAAAAGTGATCCCCTTCAAAAAGAGAACCCATGGTACTTCTTGGATTTCAATAAGTTACCAAGGTCTGTTTCACATCCACTGGCAGTAGCACGGCTTTGCTGACTGTGGCTCAGTCTTTATCAACCTAAGGGCTGAGCTCACGCATCTCAGAACTGACTTTCTACAAGTTTCTGGATGTTCCATGATCTAGAAAGCCTTTAAGAGGGGTTCACTGTGACCCTCCTCTGAGCCTGGTCCAGTAGGGACCATGTGGGCACTACAACAGCATCCTACTCCCTTTTATCTGCATCTGACCCAAGGGGTTGAGCACATTTTATTTTTATCTTATTTTAGTTTTTCAAGACAGGGTTTCTCTGTGTAGACCAGGAAGTCCTGGAACTCTCTCTGTACACCAGCACTGGTCTTAAACTCAGGAATCTACTTGTCTCTGCTAGGATTAAAAGTATGCACCAGCACATAAGGCTTGAGAAAATTTAAAGTTATGGCTTTATTTCTCATTATAAAAGTCAATACACATAAGCATAAAAGATTAGAAAAAGAAATTTCCTAATCTTTACTATCTACACGACTGTTGTTAACGCCGTGGCAGTAATTTCTGCAGAAAAGCAGCTTGTAATTAGAGAAGCAATAGTAATTCCTGATACCCTGCCCTACTCACTCCATTCCTCTGTTCATAAGGACTACTGATGGTATACACCTCCCACATAGGTTTTGTTGATAAATATTTAGGTGAGTAGAATTTTGACTAATTTTATTCATATACATGAATCCAGACCACCCAAAGAATACTGATTTGAAATTGTTCTAAGTTGGGTGGTGGCAGCTCACACCTTTAACCCCAGCAGAGATCTTGTCCGAGAGAGAGAGAGAGAGAGAGAGAGAGAGAGAGAGAGACAGAGAGAGAGACAGAGAGAGAGAGACAGAGAGAGACAGAGAGAGAGAGACAGAGAGAGAGAGACAGAGAAAGAGAGAGAGAGAAAGAGAGACACACACAGAGACAGACAGAAAGAGGGGAGGAGGGAGGTAGGTTAAATGCACTAAAGAAGACTTCAGAGGTACCAGATGTTGATGTTGCAATAAGAAATGAAAACAAAGTACTCCATTTTGTATTAATTTGACCATAACCAGCCAATTGAGTTCTTCATTTTTCTCCTTGTATCTTTTATCTGTCTGCACTTGTGGTTACAGGCCTATCTGTGGTGGTATGTTGTTGTTGAATTATTGACGTACACAAGAAACACAGCACAGGAAAGGTATGAGGGATTCCTTACAGAAATCTTTAACAGGTTTCCAGAAAGCAGTCATTTTACCAACCCCAACTCACTCAGACAAACAATATCCATAGGTTATGCCAACATTTATGGTGGATATTTATTTCACAAGATTGCTGCTGACTTATTGGCTGCTTTTAGCAAACAGTTAGCACAACACACACATACACACATACACTACTCTGGATCAGGGGCATGGAAGAGCACATAATTTAAGACTGAAGACATTAATTAGCTTAGGTTATAAAAGCTGATTGCATTCAAAATCCAAGGCAAAGTTCGTTGTTATGATATTCTCTTAAAGGCAGGTTAAACTTCTGAATACACGGTAGGACTAGGATGTTAGTTGTTTTTGTTTGTTTGTTTGTTTGTTTTGTCACTTGGGAAGAGGGAACCTCAACTGAGAAGATGTGAACTGAGAATATCTGTGAGCAGGCCTGTGGTGCACTTTCTTGATTAATGATTAATGCAGGTGGGATCATCCCAAAGGGGTTGCAAAACAAGTTGAGCAAGCCCAGAGAAGCAAGTCTCTAAGCAGAGTTCTCCCTCTTCAGATCCTGCCTACAGGATCCACATTGAGCTCCTGCCCTGACTTCCCTCAGTGACGGAGTATGACCTGAGGGTTGTAAGCTGAAATAAACAGTTTCTTCCCCAAGGTGCTTTTTTGGTCATGGTGTTTTTCCACACCAATTAAAAATCCTAACTTAAACGAAGATAAGCCTTACATGATCTCAAGATGTATATTAACTTGGCCATAAGGTCCAGCAGAAGTTCAATTTTTTTAATACAATATTTTCATAGAATTGCATCACTACAGTAGCGTATCATAATATTTTCCACAATAAATAAATGAAACGTAGTAAAAACCCCATCCAGTCATACTGAGTGACGCCCAGGTAGAAGGACCGCCCCCTCCTTCCTAATGACTCAGGCAGAGGACTGGGAAAGCCCTGCCTAGAGGGAGCCTTACCTTGTGTACTCTTCTTGCAGCTGACCAGGGTCAGGTGGGAAAAATTTTACTGCCAGGCGAAGCACCGTGTTTTTTGGCTCTGTAAAAACAAAATAAATAAAATTTCACAGAATAAGCTTAATCCCCACATTTCTTTCTTTCTATAGTAAAATCAAGAGGCTTCCTATACACTACACACACATTTAAAGTCCTGAACTACCAGTCACAGGTACTGGGGAATTTCAATACTCTGTTTTAAGCAGAGACTACTTGGGAACATTCTTTAGTATATGGGAAATTACACATTAAAATGTTTAAATTAATTCTCCAGACATGGTGATCTCTGTGAATTCAAGGCCAACCTGGTCTACAAATCAAGTTTTAGGTCATCTGGAGTTATATACTAAGATCCTGCTTCAAAAAACGAAAATAAAACGGTAGAAAGGACATAATGAGTTGGTAGAGTTTGTATCTAGAATGCACCAGACACTAGATCCATCCCAAGACCACACAAAAGCCAGGGGTGGTGCATCTGTCTGTAATTCCAGGATGGAGAGGTAGAGGCCGAAGGACCACAAGTTCAAGATCATCTTGGATACACAGTAAATTTGGGGTCACTGCAGACTACATGGGACCTTTCCCAAAAAGTAGAATTAAATTATAGCCAGGTGTGGTGGTTCATGGCTGAAATCCTTAGCCCTGGGGAGGCTGAGACAGTAGGATCGCTGTGAATCAGAAGCAACCCTAGGCTACACAGTAAATCTGAGGTCAGTCCCTAAAAAGAAAAGCAATTATCAACAACAACTTACAGAACAAATTTAGGTCAGGAGTGGTGGTGCATTACAGTACTTAGGCAGCTAAAGCAGGTGCATCATGCGTTCAAAACTAGTCTGAGCTACAAAGAGGGACTTTGCTTTAAAAACAACCAAATAAATACATAAGGAGAATATATTCCTATTTATATTTCAGGATAAATTCTATTAAGGTCAGTGCAGATCTGCTGTCCGGCCACTGACAGCACATTACCATGCTGTGTAGTTTTTAGGGGACAAGGAGCAACCTTTTCTTCTCAGCACAACAGTCACTTCCATGTGGCCTTTTTTTCCTTAATGTAGTTGCTAAAAAAAGGGTATAGTCAACGCTGTGCATGACAGCACGTGCTGGTAATCCCACCAGCTGGGCAGCGGAGGCAGGAGGATCGTGAGTGCAAAGAACCTGCTCTCCCTCCTGTAACCAAAACGCAACCAAGAAGACGAACAATCCTCAAACCAAAAAGGTTGGCTGTTAGGTGTAGGAGTGCTTGCCTGCATGCACACATGTTAACATGCCTGCCTGGTGCCCTTGCAAGCCTGACTCTGGAGTTGCAGGCAGCAATGAGCTGCCATACAGATGCTGGGGACCAACCAAGCCTTGGTCCTGCAAGAGTCATTTCTCTAGTCCTCCAAAAAGTTTCTTAAAAGAGGCATTGCAGGGCTGAAGAGATGGCTCAGTGGCTAAAAGCATCGGCTGCTCTTCAAAGAACCAGAGTTCAATTCCTAGCACCCACACGGCAGCTCACAACTGTCTGTAACTCCAGTTTCAGAGTATCTAACACCATCTCACAGACATCACATGTAAGCAAAATACCAATGCACATAAAATAAAAATAAATTTTAAAAAATCAAAGGCTATACAGAGAGACCCTGTCTCAAACAATAACAAAACCCAAAACCAAACACAAAAGAAGCATTGCAATGTTTCCTCATAACCTAGAAAGAAACTTCTGTTTTCACCTTCCATACTGACCTACAATTAAGATACCAAGGAACAAATACTATGACTTTCAAACTTAAGCTAAGTTATCTATGATGATTTGAGTTAAATCTAGGATCCTTATGCTTATTTATTATAGTTTAAAACCAACCACTAGGTGACTTTGAGTTTATCCTCTGGGACTATGTTACCACCTACACAAAGCAGTGACAGTGACTGTGAACGCATCTAAACCCACTGTTCCAGAGCAAGGGACCATAAAAGAGTAAACTTGAAAGAGTTAAATACGGTACTTACTTCGTACTTGCCTAATGATGGGTTTCATAGGTTCAAGCCAAATCTAAAGAGGGTTTTAACAGAAGAGAATAAACTATTAAATAATTTTTTCATTTAGTAAGTATCCTATAAAAGACAAATAACTAAGAAATTTTACAACAGGTTATTTTATTCTACTGTCCTCTTACACATTAATCATATCTTAATAAACTGTACAGGAAGTTCAAGAAGCAGGGGCCGCATTGATTCACTAACTCGACAGCACTGACTTGGGTAACTCTACAGTCTCAAGCAGAGCCACTGCAGGCAAACAACCTCAAGAGATGCTGCTGAGTGGAGGATGCCTACTGTGGTGCCAGAGCAGACAAACTCCAGCAAACCCACTGTACTGCTCAGGGGCTGAGGCTCTGCACAGAGCAGAACAAAGACATACTTTCTGATCGGAAGGCAGATACAGGATTTTGTTTTTAAAACAGTCACATCTATAAATAATAAAACCCACATTTTTTTACAGGTTGTTTAATAAGTGAAATGATGCAAAATCAGTCCACTTGGCCCAAATTCCACTTGAACACAATTCAGATCTAGCTGGAGGGAAGAGTGGTTGCCATGGCAACTCAGGTTTCTTTGGCACAGGTACTAACAGGTAGAAAGAGTTTAAGAAAGATATGCATTTAGGCTTAAAGGCAGGTATGTTTCCCATAGGTGAAAATAAAGTACTTTAATAACATAATGTGTTACTTAGCAAACATCTTGTTTACATCATTATAGTATGACCTAAAAGGCTTTTTGTAACTATGGTGGATGCCATAATTCCTCTACAGCACAGTCAGACCCAGTGTCCACAGCAAATCAAAAGCACATACCCAGTAGGACTGGACATTCTTGAACTCCAGACCAAAGTAGTCACATTCAATGAGGTTCAAATGCTTCCACACTTGCGTCAGTAAGACCTGCCCGTCACACTTCGGCTGCAGGGAGACAGGGGAGAAGAAGCTCACTGATGGGGTGGAAAGCAACGAAGGTTGTTGAAAACTGGCAGGAAGTTATACGGTTCATATAATGTTTTATTGAATTTCTTGCTTCATTTTGCCTTCATGTATGAAAGATTCACAGACTATCACACAGCAAATAAACGGAATCTTGAGCTTAGAAACTGATAAACTAAATATACAAACAAAAACTGTCTTATATTCTTAGTGTATTTAGTCAAATATCTTTGTAATTTTAGACCAAAGCAACCATTTTCAATTTCAGCTTACATTTTATCAAATAATTTCTCAATATAATTTACCAATAAAAAGCAGCATTCCGAAGTCTATTTATAGAGGGTTGCAGTAAGAAATTTACTATTTGTAGTACTTTGACATGCTGTGTATCCCAGACTGTCCTGGAACTCACTTTGCAGACCAGGCTGGCCTCATACTCAGAGATCCACCTGCCTCTGCCTCCCCAGTGCTGGGACTAAAGGCGTGCACCACCACCAGCCTGAAAAACTTTTGATTAGAGAGATGTTGAACAAATTATAATGATCTAGAATCACACTGAATTAATATCATTTATCTTTTACCTACACATAAGCTGAATGAAAAAAACCCACAAATAGAGCTTAGTGGTTAATAAATTAGTCCCAGGATAAATTAAGATAGTAAGATTTCATTTGTCAGAGAACACCAGGAGACATGCCTGTGAGGCACTTCTGCCTAGTGCTGAGGAAACTATATATCTATTTAGTTCTTTGAGGGGGAGGGATGTTGCAGGAGCCATGGTGCTGCACTTGCATGTCAGAGAACAACTTTTGGAGTTGAATTTCTCCTTTCACTTATACATGACTTTTGTGGGCTCCAGGGATTGAACTTAGATCATCGACTCAAGGATACCTTTCTGCCCTATTTGGAAAAAACAAACAAAAAAACAAAACAAAAAACCTGGAGGTATGGGAAGCATGTGGCTGCACATCTTTAATCCCAACACTCGGGAGGGAGACAGGCTGCCTGACTTCTATGAGTTGGAGGCCAGTCTGTTCTACATAGTGAGCTCCAAGCAAGCCAGAGTGACACAGTAGGACTCTTGTCTCAAAAAAAAAAAAAAGGCAATACGAAATTTTAATATTATTAATTCATATGTGTATCCCTTGAGGAGTAAATTTGGAAATAACTTTCAAAGTTCATTATGTATCTATCAGTCCTATCAAGTCCACTTTTCCTATGGGCACTCTCATAAGCTGCTCAAAGCTAATCACACAAGGACACATTTAGTAGAGGATTGACCAAGTGAGTAAACAGTAGCAAGGTGTGGTGGCTCATTGCCATAATCTTAGCACCTGGGGAAGCTAGCCAGTAAACCTAGTGAGTCTGAGGCTAGCTTGGCATACACGGTGAGTTCTCAGGTAGGCCTGGGCTCCAGAAAGTTTGGCTCGCTCAAAACAAACAAACAAACAAACAAACAAACAAACAAAAAAACGAAATAAGTAGTAACACAAGCATAATGAAAGAGAACCCAGAACTCTATATGCTATGGAATAAAGTCCAAAGGAAAAAGATCAGTTGGAAAATTAAAGGTCTCTGTGTTCACACAGTCCATGAAATATGCGTAGACTGCACACCAAACCTTCAAGGAAATTATCATTATTGTACTGGAGACAGGAAGTAAGAAGTAAGGCTCTTTGTTTACTCTTGTGACGCTGGATCAAGCGGCATGAACAATCTTCTCTTCACACAAACATAAAGTAGGGGAGAGGAAAGTCCTTAGAGTTAAAAAGCACAGCAGCTCCAGATGTTCTGTGTAATCACTGTGGAGAAAAAAAAATCCTCGAAGGAACAAACCCCTGAAATTTCTAATAAAGAAAAAAATAGCAGGAAAAATACGTTGGAGACCTTAAAAGAGGACTACAGAGTGACTTATAAGTGTTTGTGGGGGAAGGGGCAATAAGGTCTCAGTATGTAGCTCTATATGGACTTTGTTATATAGACCAGGCAGGCCTCAAACTCATAGAGATCTCTCTGCCTGTGCATCTGGAGTGCTCGAATTAAACACATGTGTCACCACACCTGACTCCATTTTGCTTTCTGGTTTTATGTAGCCTTGGCTGGCTTGGAACTTGCTATGTGGACCAAGATGGCTTTACAACCAAAGACCCAAGTGGTGGCTCACACATTTAATCCCAGCACTTGTGGACCTCTGAGTTCGAGGCCAGCCTGGTTCACAGAATGAGTTCTAGGATGGGGTAGGAGCTGGTGATGGTTTACACAGACAGGCCCAGTCTTGAAAAAAAAAAAGACAGACAGACAGACAGAAAGAAAACAAAACAAAAAACCCAGAGATCCAAGTACAATTTATTTATTTACTCTTTGAGAACTCCATCTGTATGGGCTGGATAGATGGCTCAGTGGGCAAAAGACTCTTGCCACCAAGCCTGACAACCTGAGTTAGTTCCCAGAATCAGCATGGTGGAAGAAGAAAACCTTGTCCTCCAACCTCTCCATGTGAGCTGTGGCACAAGGACAACCCACCCCTCCCCCAATAAATAAAGACTTCCCCGTTTATCATGCCCCTTTGATGCCATGTCTTTTTGCTTCTGCAATACACTGGACCCAGTTAGTGCTGACTGTGTAGGCAGAGATGGAGATCTGGCTGGATGTGAGTTCCTGAGGCCATGCTCTCTGCAGAGGACAGCAGTTCACTGCCCTGCCCTCCCCCAGGCCTCTAGCTCTCAGGCCACTATCAGTCCCGGCCTTGTTATAGATACATTTATTGTACTGGCTAGTTTTGTGTCAACTTGACACAGCTGGAGTTATCACAGAGAAAGGAGCTTCAGTTGAGGAAATGCCTCCACGAGATCCAGCTGTAAAGCATTTTCTCAATTAGTGATTAAGGGGGAAAGGCCCCTTGTGGGTGGGACCATCTCTGGGCTGGTAATAAGAAAGCAGGCTGAGCAAGCCAGAGCAACCAAGCCAGTAAGGAACATCCCTCCATGGCTTCTGCATCAACTCCTGCTTTCTGACCTGCTTGAGTTCCAGTCCTGACTTCCTTCAGTGATAAACAGCAGTATGGAAGTGTAATCTGAATAAACCCTTTCCTCCCCAACTGCTTCTTGGTCATGATGTTTGTGCAGGAATAAAAACCCTGACTAAGACATTTATGAATAACAGAAGAACAAGTCTTACAGGTATGTCTCCTGATACTATCTCTTACCACCTCACAGGGAGAACTCACTTATGTGATGGCCTCTCTGAGAAGGTCTGCCACTGCTATGACCTGAAAGAACACCCCATGACCCACTGCCCTACCCCATACATTTCTGCAAACCCCTGGGGTTATTAAATAGGTGGAAGACAAGGCAGCTATGGGATGTTTGCTACAACAGCAGCCAAACCCACTAGGTTATAGAACCACTCCAGGAAGGCTCTCAGAAGCTGCTCTGTTGTCACCTCCATCCACTTCATGAGGATGACCATATGGGAGCACTCTCTCTTGTAGCGCAAAACTGAGGGTGAGATGGGAATGGGGAGGCTAGATACACCCAAAGTACTGCTGTCCCCTCCATTCTGACAATCTAAAACAAGAGTCAGCGTACTCATATGGCCCTGTGAGTCCCAGTCAGTTCTACCTCTCACACTATTTGGTAATGCCTAGCAACACATCCATTACACTGATGTCTGCCTATCTGATAGTTCTTCCTTCTAGACAGCCAATCTGAAGGGCAGGTACTGGGTCTTCCATTCTGTGTCTCTAGGTTAGAATGTGGTAAGCACACTGCAAATGGCAACTCCTAAAATATGCACAATTGTTTCAGGTTCTGATGGTAGCTGCAGTCTGAGACAAGTCCTATTTCAGGTGGTACAGAGAAGAGGCAATTCAACTCAGCCCTCTTCCTTCTACTGCCCGGCCACTCTGTGCCAAGCAGGGTGGGGTGGCCTACAAGTTAGGCCCCACACTACCTACAGAGGCACACGGGAGCACACTCAAGATGCACCTTCATATCCAGTATGTCCTATACCTACTTCTTTGTGTTTGTATAAATACACAGGCACACACCTTTGGGTGTAGTCTCTAAAACTGTAGTGCAGTTTTACTAAACTAATGAAGTTCTCCCAAGTCTAAGTAACAGAGAAGCTTCATATCTTTTGTGTCACTGAAATCAGACTGCAGTCCCAAAATACTACTATATTCAGAGCCACAAAGAGACAGTGCCAAAAAATGTGTAGGTTTCTTCAAAGCATTTGAGTCAGGGTTACATTTCCAAAACCCAAACAAACATAACCTCACATAAAAATGTAAATTTATGGATACTAATGAAAATATCCTTAGTAAAATACAGGCAAATATAAATCAGTAATAATTAAGAGTAGTATAACAATGCAAAGTTTATTCAAACACACAAGAAATTTAGTACTATATTATATCATTAGACTTGTGGAGGAGAAAAAGAATCCTATGACAGGGTGGCAAGATAGTTTACTGGATAAAAGTGTGAGACTGTGGAAACTTCCACTGTGTAAACTGGATCCCATGGTGGAAGGACACAACTGACTTCCAAAAGTTGCAGGGAATCCAACACCCTTCACACACACATGTAGCCCAGGATGGCCAAGAAAAAACCCTGGATCTCCTGAGCTTCACCTCCATAGTGCTGGATCACAGGCTCACACCACTACATGCTTCTCAGTCTATTCTTGATATAAATTCTTCTATGCTTGTTTTGTTTTGTTTGTCTATGCAATCCTGGCTGTCCTGGAATTTGCTAGGTAGACCAGGTTAGCTTCAAGCTCACAGAGGCCATCTTGTCTCTCTCCACCTCCTGTTAGTTTCTTGTTTGGTTTCTGAGACTAAATCTCACTATATATTAAAGACTAACCTCAAATTTTTACTAATCCTCCTGTCTCAACCTCATAAATGCTAGGTCTACAGGTATATGTCACCATGCTTGGCACACTCTTCATATTATCTTTTTTTAAAAAATAATTTATTTTTATTCTATGTTCATTGGTGTTTTGCTTGCACGTGTGTCTGTGTGAGGGTGTTGGATTCCCTAAAACTGGAGGTACAGACAGTAACTGCCATGTGGGTGCTGGGAATTGAACCCAAGTTCTCTGGAAGGGCAGCCAGTGCTGAAGCATCTCTCTAGTCCCCTCTTGATATACTATCTTATATATATATATATACTATCTTATTTTTAAAAGTAAAAAAAGATTTAGAGGCAGGTGGGTCTCTGAGTTTGAGGCCAGCCTGGTTTACAGAGTGAGTTCCAGGATAACCCTGTCTCGAAAACCACCAAACAAACAAACAAAAGATGTATTTATTAAGCCGGGCGTGGTGGCGCACGCCTTTAATCCCAGCACTCGGGAGGCAGAGGCAGAGGCAGAGGCAGAGGCAGAGGCAGAGGCAGAGGCAGAGGCAGAGGCAGAGGCAGAGGCAGAGGCAGAGGCAGAGGCAGAGGCAGGCGGATTTCTAAGTTCGAGGCCAGCCTGGTCTACAAAGTGAGTGCCAGGACAGCCAGGGCTACACAGAGAAACCCTGTCTCCAAAAACCAAAAAAAAAAAAAAAAAAAAAAAAAAAAAAAAAGATGTATTTATTATCTTTATTTTGAAAATGGCTGTTCTACCTGCATATCTGATGCCCACTACATGAGTATGTGGTGCCTGCTGAGGTCAGAAGAAGGCACAGAACCCCTTGAAACTGGAGTTAAAGATAGTTGTAAGCAGCCATGTGGGTGCTGTGAACCGAACGTGGGTCCTCTGCAAGACCAATAAGTGTTCTTGATGGCAGAGCCATTACTGCAACCCCATCTTGAAGTGATTCTGTTTTGAAATTAGTGCTGCTGGTGATAAAAATGCAAGACTTTTATCTGTACCAGGCAGGTATTCTGTCACTAAGCTAAATGCTTGGCCTAATATAATAACTGCAGGGTTTTATGCAGGGGGTGGTGAAGCAGGGCCCCACACTACATAACTTACAAGGCTAGCCCGGACCTCCTTAAGTAGACTAGGCCGGCCTTGAGCTTGCAGTGGTCTTTTAGATGCTGCCACTTGGTGCTTGGATGACACATGAGGAACACTTGACTATAATTTGAGAATAGACTAGAAGAAGTAACTACATTTTAGAAACAAAACAGTGAGTTATCTGGAACAAGCTGAGTCTATAATGCTGTATACTGTATGTGCTGCTGCTTGACTTTCTATTATTGGAGGTAAGGTGTTGAAGTCTCCAGCTGCATCCTGTTGTTCTTGGCTTCTGCTCTCACATGGTCTCGGTTTCGCTGTGGAGGCAGGTGCTCTGATGATGAGTACATGAATATTGAGTTACACTTCCAGGTGGACCTGACCCTTCCAGCATCATATAATGACTTTCTGCTTTCCTACAGACAGTTTACTTTGGTAAGAACAGCCTTTTTTCTTACTTCTAGCTAACATTTTCATGGCATAACATACCACATTTTGGCCTTTAACCATCTCTGAATTTAAATGGCATGTTTCTTATAGTCAGTATATAATTGGGCCTTACCGATTCAACTCAATTCCTACAAATATTCTAACGGATCTTTTCATACAAATAGGAAAAAATTCCAGAATTTGTGTCTATCCATAAAACAGCTCATATTAGCCAAACAATCTTGACAATAAAAATAAAGTTGGGCACACCATACATCCAGATTTTAAATGGCATTATAAAGCCACATGATCAAAGCAATATAGTACCAGCATTAATCTACACACAAACCAGCAATGTAGATAGCCCAGAATAAAAATAAGCAATTAAGTCAACTAATTTTTGTCAAGAAGACACAATAGGAAAGAATAAATTCTTTAATAAACAGCACTGGGAAAATAGAATAACCACATGCTAAAGAAAGAAACTGGACCCTTACCTAATACCACATATAGAAGTCAATTCAAAATTGATCAAAGACAACATATCTAACTTAAAAACATAAAACTTTTAGAAGCAAGGTCTAGTATAGTGTACCCAGATCACAGTACACATTTTAAAACTGGTCTATGGAGGCAGAGATAAGATGCTTACTACCAATTCAAAGCTAGCATGGTTTAGAGTGAGTGACAGGCCAGCCTCCCAGCTTCTCCCACTCCACAAAACCCAACAAAACCTCCTGGAAATAAACACAGAGAGAAGGCTGCTTAATACTGGCCTTGATTTATTTGGCTCTCATTCCAAAAGCAAAAACAAACAAGTGGAACTACACCATTTGAAACACTTCGGCCCAGCAGAGGGAATTATGAACAAAAAGAAAATTTACCATGTTGAGTATGAGAAAATGAGGCAAACCATGTGACAAGAAGCGATTCTTCAAAATATATAAGCAACCTGCACAACTCTAAAGAAAGAAACCCCAGATCAAACAAGAGGCCCTAAGTAGACATTTTTCAAAGAAGATGCAAAGGTAGCCAGGTGGGGTATGTCTCAGAGGGTCAGTGCTTGTCTAGCATGTTCAAAGTCCTAAGTTGGACGCTTTGTACCTGGAAAAGAAAAGGGAAGAGAATGGAAGAGGAGGAGATGGACTAGAGGGAGAAGAGGAAGAAGAGAAGAAAGAAGACACTACCACCATTGAGAGAGCTTACACATATAAAAGGAGGCTTAATAAGCTCAGACTTAAAGATATGTAAATAAAAATTACACTTATCACTCCCTGCCCTGGTCTGTATGAGTGGCAAAACGTGGAGTCTCAAAGTACACAGTGCTGGAGAATACTGGTCAGGGGCGCTACTGGCAGCAGACATCAACCCCAAGCGGAAATGCTGTGGGCTGTCCTGAGGATGTTTGAATTTTGATGTTAATTCTACTTCCTCAAGAGGGTGTGCCCCCAGACAAGCAGTCGATCACATGCTCAGGTGATTCATGTGAATCTTTTCCCCATTTACTGGTCAATAAAGGGTAGAGCCTGTGATTGGGCAGTGGAGGGGAAAGGTGGGACAGGAGGTCTTTGAGAATGGGAGCAAGTAGAGAAGAGAGGAGAGAAGGGAAGGGAAGGCGAGAGGGCAGAAGAGGAGGAGGAGAGAGAAGAGGAGGAGGGTTGGAAGGTGGAGCAGAACCACGTGGCCAAGAGAAAGTTGCAAGTAGCAAAGGGTCTCACAGCTGGGGAGTAAGTTAGTATAGTGCTAGTTCTGCCCAATCTAGGCTTATAGCTTATAAATATAACAACTGGATTGTGTGGGTTTTGTACAGAATTATTGGGGTTGGAAGTTACTGCAACATAGAAGCTTAGCGGTTCTTTGGAAAGTCAGTTGTGTTGGACGGTGTTTTGCTGGGACAAACATGTGAAGGAACATTTTCCTACCGGGCGTGGTGGCGCACGCCTTTAATCCCAGAACTCGGGAGGCAGAGGCAGGCGGATTTCTGAGTTCGAGGCCAGCCTGGTCTACAGAGTGAGTTCCAGGACAGCCGGGGCTACACAGAGAAACCCTGTCTCGAAAAACAAAACAAAACAGGAACATTTTCCTGAACTGGACACAGGTGAAAGGCTATGGCAGACTAGTGAAGGAAAGTTTGGCTAAAGCATACACAGGAGAGAGGATGTTCTGCTAAAGCAAAGCACATGGAAGCACACACAATAGATTCTTTGCTAACAACACACATGTACTGATCTGCCTTACATTGTGTAGTTGAACTACATGTGTCAGTACCCATAGAGAGAAACGTGCCAAAAAACTTCTGGTAGTGTGCTGCAGTTTCTTGCTGCTTCTGGGGACTCAGGCTGATTGGCAGTGTAATGTCTCCTGAGACAGATACACATGCTAAGGCTAGACCAGTGGGGGGCATGTGATGTTTGCAGGGATAAATAGAACACAGAGGACAGTGTGGAGGCTGAGCATGGCTTGCTTTTGGAGCTAGCTGTGTAACACTTAAGACGTGTCTTCACTGATCTTCACTTCCCCGAGAGAGGAATTTTTGCTTGACAAAATCTGAACACAACTTGCTGGGCACAGTCAAAGGACTAAGGCTGCCCTCTGCATACTGAAACGGAAATCTCTCCAGAAGATAATGTTAAAGGAAAAAGTAACATGACTTACTTTGGGCTCAGATTTTCAGATTTCAGAGACGGTCACTTGACACTGTTGTTTTTGGGCCTGCATGATGAGGCAGGACCCACGTGGCTCGTGGAGACAGGAAATGAGGAAGGCAGGCATAGGAACAAGATACACCCTTCAAAGGCATGCCCAGTTACCCAACTTCCTACAATTAGGTTTTATTTCCAAATAACATAAAACAGCTATGAACCAATCAATGAATTAGTCCATTTAGAAAGTAGGCACTTTCATAATCAAATCACCTTTCTGTATTACTGTCTGCTGGGGACCGAGCCTCTTAACAAATGAGCCTGTTTGGGAGATGCCTTGTATCTGAACCAAACATCTGGTAAAGACAATTAAAAAATCAATAAAGCAGGCTCTCTCCCTGGTCCTCTGACTCATGGGTGTGCTTTCAGCCATCTCCAAACTAGCAGCAGCCATCCTTCCTGAGAGCTGGTTAGCCCCCTGATGACAGGGTGTTCCCTGGGTATTGTCTGGCCCCTGTGTTTAACAAGAGCAAGTTTCACTGCATATTCATTTAACAGGCTTTGAAACTAGATTCTTGGTTCCTATTGGGTGGTTATTTTGAGTCTTGGTTTTGTTTGTTTGCAGATTAAATGCTATTCTTATCCTGTTGCTGGTTAGTTTCTTGTCCACTTGACACAAGCTAGAGCCATTTTGGGAAGGTCTTTGAGCAAGCACTGGGGTATTTTCTTGATTAATCATTAATAACTAATGTGTGTGGACTCATTATGGGCAGTGCCACCCCTGGAGAGGTGGTCGTGAGTTGTATAAGAAAGCACCTTTGAGCAAGCCATGGGGAGCAAGCCAGTAAGTAGTATTCCTCCATTGTCTGCTTCAATTTCTGCTTCTAGGTTCCTACTTTGAACTCTTACCCTGACTTCCTTCAATGATGGACTGTGGTGTGGGCATGTAAAAGAAATAAACTCTTTCTTTCCCAAGTTACTTTTAGTCATGGCTTTTTATCATTGCCATAGAAACCCTAACTAAGCCAGCCTGAAAGGGTTTTATGGACATTTAATGAAATAACAGTAAATAGGATCTGTACCATGTTAGGGACAGGTCTCCAAGCCAAAATCCAATGTATACCAACTTCACCCAGAGAACAGCATTGGGCATCAGAAAGCATCTGCCTGCACACACACCAAGGGCGTGTACCCTTCTGGGGATGTTGCAAGTGTGCAACTATCTTTTCACTGAGGGTCTGCTGAGAGGGTAAGACAAGCCTGGCCTTGAGATCCCTTGATTATATGATGGATGCACGTAGTCAAAATGGCATTTAATAACTTCTTCCTCCTCCTACCTACACATATGCACAGTAGGTGCTGCAGATGTGGCTCAGTGCTAGAATGCTTGCCTACTATGTGCAAGGCCCTAGATTAGATCTCCAGCAATAGGGAAAAATGTAAAACATGAAAAAATTTTATCTTTATCATAATGTGCTTTAATTTTTTACAGATTTTTAAAATTTTATGTGTATAAGTGATTTTTATATTTTTTATTTTATGCATGTATATGTAAGATTTGTGTACCTGGTCTCCATGGAAATTAGAAGAGGGTCTCAGATTCCCTGGAACTGGAGTTAAACATGATTGTTATCCACTTTGTGGGCACTAGGATCCAAATTCAGGTCTCCCAGCAAGAGCAACAAGTTTTCTTAACCACAAAGCCATCTCTCTAGCCTAATTAATATATATATATATATATATTTTTTTTTTTTTTTCGAGACAGGGTTTCAGGGTTTCTCTGTATAGCCCTGGCTGTCCTGGAACTCACTCTGTAGACCAGGCTGGCCTTGAACTCAGAAATCCGCCTGCCTCTGCCTCCCAAGTGCTGGGATTAAAGGCATGCGCCACCACGCCCGGCCTAATGTATATTTTAAAGATAAAAAACTTTCAGAATATTTTTCAGCATTACTTTCCAAATAAGTTTAATAGACACATTCCCCTTAATTCTTTCAGGAACCTCATGACCTGGAGTATAGCTTATTAAGTGTTATGATAAGCTCTGTATTTACTGCTATACACATCTGTTATATACATGCCCATTCTGCGTGCATGCCACAGCTCACACGTGCCATGGTACGTGCACCTGCACAAGGCAGTGAAAAGCCCTGGGAGTCACCCTTGCATCCCTTGATTGAGGCAGGATCTCTCATGCTGTTTTGCTGCTGTAGTTTATACTCCAGGGGATTCTCCTGTCTCTGCCTAATGCCTCACTGTAGAGTGCTAGGGTTGCAGACAAGAACTACTGAGGCTTTGACACTGGTTCTAGGGATCTGAACTTGGGTTATTTTGCCTGTCTGGTTAAGTGCTTTTACATCCACTGAGTCATCTTTCCAGCCCCCATGTACTCATTTTTACCTTCTCATATACTCTATATTCAAAGTTTACCTTCTGTTCCTAAAATTGAGGAAATTCAGTTACAGTTAGGCAGTACCTACCCATCCCCAAAGCAATGATCAGGTGAAACAAGACTCTCCATGAGATGAAGTAAAAAGGCCGTTCATCCATCAACAAAAGAACTGACATCATTCACAGACATGCAGATGAAGAGAAACTGGTTGTCACAGTGGCAAACCACTTGACAATACAGCCACCCAGACCAGACTACAACATGGGAACTACAGGGTAAGAAGCAATACATTTTGTACAGGGTTTCATCATTTCAGTTGGTCCTGGCATTCAAGGAAGTCCCTTTCCAGCTCAGACATAAAGTATATTGTTCAAAGCTCGACATCTACAAAAGTGCCAGTAAAGATTCTGTCTAGATAGAAATGGTCACAAAAGCTCCGTTAACAAAGTACTTCTTTATCCTTTGTCTTGGATCTGTGGGAAAATTCTTCCCAAACAGCTTGATTTTGTCCTCTGGCCTGTTTACCTCATGCACACATTTATAGCTCAAGCCACGCTGCTCCTGTAACAAAATCTGATCTGTACTATTAGCTGTATTACTTAATATTTGTTTCTTGTCTCAGATTTACGTCATCCTCAAATTGCCCTCTATAATATGGTATATAGCACAGTTAAAATAATCTTGAGATCTTATAGGCAACTGTTGCTTTATTCATTCAAGACCCACTGAAAGGTCACCAGCCTTGTGGACAGCCACCTTCAGTCTCACAGCTTGCAACATCAACTCTTACTTAGGTCCTCATGTATCCCTGGATGATATGAATGGCTGCTTCCAGTTCTGCTGAAGGCGTCAACATGGCTGAGGAAACATGGCTGACTACATGCACTCTACATTCTTGAGACAAAAGAGACTGACTGAAGACAGAGGTGGTGATGCATACCTCTAATCTCAGCACTTAGGAGACCAAGACAGGAAGACTCTTAAGTACAAGCCAGCCTGGTTAAATAGGAAAAACCACTCTGACAAAGCCAATCAAGCAAAGAGACAGACAACAAAGTCAAAGGGACCCACAGACACATATTACTCTCAATCATGCTACACAGGCAAACACAAGTTTGCCTGTCAGTGGACCCAACCAATATTTTAAATGTTCAGATAAGAGTTATATTAAAGTATTCTATTGGTGTATACTTTGTGAAAGTGTATTTCTGTTCTTCCTAACCAGCCTAAGACATACTCTGATTGGTTTTAGTAAAGATATGATGGCCAATAACTGGGCAGGAAGTAGAAGGCAATACTTCGGGGCTGAGAGAGGGTCTCTGGGAGAAGAATCTGAAGCAAGATTTGCCAGAGTGACGTTGTCAAGGTTGGACATACTGAAGAAGAAGTGAAAAAGAAGTAGTGGCCACGTGGCAGACATGAATTACAATTGGCAGGTTAATTAAGTGAGTTGAGCTGGCTGGGAGGTAGCCTTGCTATAGTGGCTAAGCTTTTATTACTAAGTTCCCATGTGTGTCTTTATTCTACAGCAAGTCTGACAATACTACTCAAGGAAATAATTTAACTTAAGATTCCAATTAAAGCTGTTATTTATCCATAAGAAATTATTTCTTTATTGCCTCTAACCCCAACCCCATGTTCTTCGTCCATATTCTGTGGTGCTGGGGCAGGGCACTGAGGAGAATGGGAGTCTGAGACTTCAGGAATTCTTGCCAGCAGTGTGTAGGATGGCCAGTGACGTCCACTGCCCCATGAAATTCACTGGCACTTCAGCCCTGGCCTGCCAACCTGTTCCTTTGACCGCACTGAACTTCACCATCATCCAGTGGTCTGAACCTCAGCCTTGGGGAAAGAGCCCTTTCCAAGTTTGTGGCTCACTGAGTTTTCTTTTCCTCAGCTCTAAGGGGCGGCTGCTCAGCACAACTCCTGTTCCTTAGCATGGCTCCCTCCTCCCAGCCTTTCAGTCAATTTTTATAATTAGTTAATGGTTATTTCTGTTAACTATCCCAGTTTAAGATCCTAGTATAGTGTAGTATCCTTCTCCTGACTAGACCATGAGTAACTAAGTGGACAGACTCTAGAAAATACTCTTGCACTGGGCAGCCTTGACATTTTTAGCTTGAAATGAAGACCCCAAATCTGGGGCATGAGAGCAAAGCACTGTGGCAATTCCTGCAAAGCTCTAAGTTGCTAGCAGGACTATAGCAATATAATGGAGAACAGAAGCTCTACACAACCAGGAGTCTTACAATGTGAGAGCAGCTTCATAGAGGGTCTCTGGGTACCAACCTGCACCCCAAGACTTATCAGTCTGTCAATGGCTCTCACAAGTGAAGCAATGGGCCTGAGGCACAGACCCTGATATCTCACCTTCCTAGTGGAGAAACTACTAGACTCACAGAGCCTGAGGTGAGAAGAGAAGTGCAGATGGTAGTGAACCACTATCCCATCAGTGAATGACATCGCTAACGTCTCCCCACTGAGCAAGAACAAGGGTGTATCAAGAAGGTTTACACCATTAGTTTTAGGACAACCTTGTTTTCTCAGTGCATTTGCATACAGCATGTCATACACGGGGAAACAGAGAAACAGCCTATTAATTGATGTTTAAGATCTAGACAATTAACACAGGATTTCCTTTTATTTCTTATCTTTCTACTTAGAGAAAAAGAAGAGCCCAAAGGCAGTTTGGCTCACAGAAAGCTTTCTAAGGGAAACTGGCATTGTGTGATCCCCTTTTTTCTTCTTTATGAATAGATGTGTGAGTACATGGGCATGAAAACAGAGCCTGCCATTGGTATGTGTACCCTGCCAGCTCACCCTGCTGGGACCCTGCTCTTTTCCTCCACTTGCTACAGCATGGGGACCCATCTCAAAGCACAGGGGTAAAGGAGGAGCAAACAAACATTCCTCTCAAATTCCCAAACTACCAATGCCTTCCTGAAAAGCAGAAAATCAGCTTCAATGAAAAAGAACATTATGTGGCACAACAAAGAGGAAAATAGACCTTAAACATTTTTTATTCTTTTTTAAACATCTATTTTGTATGTATAAGTGTTTTGACTCTACACACACATTCAAATTTCCATAGCTGGTTTTAAGTGTATATGGAATATTATGATAGGACATAGTCACGTGATGGTCAGACATGTATGTGGTGGGGAGACAAAAATATACATGTAAAATAAACTTAAGATTCTAATAAAGTAAAAAAAAGGGGGGGGTGTGAGGTACTTCTTTTCAGGAAAATTAAGAAAACTAAATCCAAACCCCAGCAATGGCCTGTAGCCAGTAAAAGCCAGGTGGTATAGACGCCTGCAGGATAGGAGGCCAGAGCCCAAGTACAGTCTCAGGAGAATCCTTGAATAACACATGCTGACAGCAAAGCATGTAACTTCAGGATTGAAACCCAAGCCCTGCTTGCCAGATAAGGCTGAGAGACCACGAAAGCAAGTCTAAACATGGCCAAGGATGGCCTGGTGATACAGAGGTTACAGGGCAGGGAGCTATATGCAAGCTATACATACCCACACACTGGCCTCCATATGTATGGCGTGTCCTAAATTTCAACCAGGTTATAATCAGCTTACTCTGATGTAAGAACCTCTTTAAGACAGCCAACCCTTGAACAAATGCTTTGAAGAAAAACATTGCAAGTACTCAGATATTCACACACAAACACAGATATTCAGATAGCCACTGAAAAATAACCAAAGCAATTGCTACCATGAAATCAGCACAAGGGATGACAAAAGACCTAGAAGGCATCACTAAAAAGGTGATTTGGATGAGAAACCTTGTATGTCTGCATATTAGTTGTGTGATCTTGGATAAGAGTAGAAGCTAGGAAGCTGGGCAGTGGTGGTTCATGCCTTTAATCCTAGCAGAGGCAGGAGGATCTCTTTGAGTTTGAAAACCAGCCTGGTATACAAAGCTAGTTCTGGTATAGCCAGAGATGTTACATAGAAAAAATCCTGCCTGGAGGTGGGGGGTGGGGAGGGAGAATAAAACAAACAAACAAACAAACAAAAAAAAAAACAGCCCTCACCCCACCCCTGAAAAGGCAGAAGCTAGGTTATTTATCTTTTCAAAACTGAGTTGAGAGTTCAGGTTGTTATAGTACATATGTATGTATGTATGTAGGTGTGTATGTATGTATGTGTATATATGTATGTATGTGTGTTTGTGTATGTATGTATGTATGTATGTATACATGCTGTATAACTTACATCTGCCTCATGGTTTTGGAGGCTTGAAAGTTTAAAACCAAGGTTGCAGTAGACATACTATACAATGAGAACTCCTTCCTGGTTCAAAGACTGGAATCTTCCTATAGCTCCACACACATAAGCAGAGGAGAGAAAGCACTCTTTCATGTCTCTTCTTACACAGGTATGGATTCCATTCATGCAGGCTCTACCTTGGTGACCTGATTACCTCTCAAGTTCCCATCTTGAAATATCATCATTCACAGTGTCAACATTCTTTTAAAGGACCCAAATGTTCAGTCTATAACATATTATTTTACGTGGTAAGATAATCAAAAGCAAAATTTAAAAAATAGTTTGAACAGAGATATCCCATGTGGGTGGATAAAGCTGCTCACAGAAGATGTAGGTATTAAATGAATATTCTAGTTCCAGGAGTGGGCTACTTCCCTATAATCTGATGGCCAGGGAGGTCCCTAAGGCCTTCCAATAAAGACAATTGCAACAGCTCTTGGATGTCTACTAGAACTAGTCGGTAAGATCTTATTAGAGAAGATACTATAGGCCTTGATCTCATAACAGAGAAATCAAGCCAGAACTGGCCTCGCAAGTCCTCCTAGCACTGAAAGGTGCTGTGTAGGCTGCTGGGGAGAACTGTAATCAGCAGTCTTCCTCAGCTGCCAGGTGTATGTGTAACAACGCAAACTGGCCAGGCAAGAGAAGTCTAGCAGTGCAAAGATGGCAAACTGTTATGGGTGTAACCAACTCATTTCTAACTGGATTTGATGCCCGCTCCACAGGAGGAAACTCATATTTAATTCCTTAAACATAGTCAGAAGTCCAGTGGCTAGGGAGGTCATAGAAACTAGTGCAGAGGCCACTGCTGCTATTTTGTTAACTGGAATTCTGTTCCTGTCAAATCACCTTTTAAGTAACTATGTTTATGTCCACAGAATAGTGCTGCTGTCAGTGTTGCTGAGAGAAGCTTTTTTTTTCCCCCAACGGTCAGAAATAAATGTAGAGATTCATAACTGGTCAAAGTACAAGAGTTAAGCCAGCAGTGGTGGCACACGCCTCTAATTCCAGCACTTGGGAGGCAGAGGCAGGTGGATTTCTGAGTTTAAGGCCAGCCTGGTCCACAGAGTGAGAGCCAGGACAGCCAGGGCTACACAGAGAAACCCTGTCTCGAAAAACCAAAAATCAAAACCAAACCAAACCAACCAACCAACCAAACAAACAAAAAAGTACAAGAGTTAAATGACTACTGAATGCCAGCCTTAAATGGGATATCTATAACACACACCAAGACTGAGGGACAATCAAGGAAGAAGGGTGGGAAGGATGTATGGGGCAGAGGAAGTGGAGAAAGAGGAGCAGCGTGGAATGCGGACTTGCAGGCATGACTTAGTAGCTGTACTCACAGCACATGTGACTAACTGTGCAAGATCTCTATAAGACTGAGTCTTTCAACACCCCAGGAGGGAAGGAGGATGGACTCATGTTGCCCCAATCCCCTGAGAATTTATTCACCAATAAATTGAAGATTGAAGAGACATTTTCTCCAGTTGTGTAGCACATGCTTCTGTACACAACCCCCACCAGTTAATGTTCCTATAAGTAACCCTGTACTAATCAGGTCACACACACACACACACACACACACACACACACACACACTCACACGCACATGGGGAAATAATAAGATACGCTTACAGACTGATCCAGCTAGTCCAACAATCTCCAGATGGAAAGGCGAAGAATCCAGTTAACTATTCGGTACAAAAGGCCATTTGTACTGAACGTCTCGGGTGCTCTTTAGTCCGTGCTGGAATCCTGAGGATGTAGGTTCTGATACCAGTGAAGGACATGCTTCAGCAGCAGGACAGACAGCAAGAGTGGGGGCAAGCAGGCAAAAAGAGAAAGCTTCCTTCCCATATCTGCCACCAGAGGGTGTAGCCCAGACTGAAAGTGGGTTTTCTGACTTCAAACAGTCCAGATTTAGGGTATGTCTTCCCACCTCAGATCCCATTACAGATGGTTGTGAGCCACCAGGTGGTTGTGGGAACTGAACTCTGACCTCTGGAAGAGCAGTCAGAGCTCTTAGTTGCTGAGCCACCTCTCCCGTCTAAATGTGACTTCTTTAAGTAGGTAAGAAGTAAAGTTTTAAGATATTATGTTCTCAGCAAGACTTGATATAAAATTCCTAAGATTATCTTTTTAATTCTTTAATACAATTACAAGTTCTACTTTACAGGTAAAGATTTACATAAAATAACACTTTTATTGCTTAACAATGTTTATATAGATAATTATACTTAAGGAATTTCTATTATTTTATGATTTTTTTAAAAAAATTGAGGTTGGAGGGCTGGAGAGATGGCTCAGCGGTTAAGAGCACTGACTGCTCTTCTAAAGGTCCTGAGTTCAATTCCCAGCAACCACATGGTGTCTCACAACCATCTGTAATGGGATCCGATGACCTCTTCTGGTGTATCTGAAGACAGCTATAGAGTACTCATATAAGTAAAATAAACCTTAAAAAAAATTGAGGTTGGAGTGCAGAGGAGAGCTACAGAGATGGACTTGTTGCTTTACAGAGGACCTGGGTTGGTTCCCTTCACCTTCATGGTGATTTCTAACTGTCTCGTAACTACAGTGCGCCAGTGAAAGAGTAGGTAATACTACTTCCTATGTGACCCTGATGACCTAAGTTTGATCCCTGGAACCTGAGGTGGAAGATGAAAGCCAACTCCAACAAGGTGTTCTCTGACCTCTACACTACACTACACACACACACACCAGACAGTAAATAAATTTGAAATCAAAGTTATAAAACCAAAATACTTTGTGTGTATGGGGTGGGGGGTCCTGGGTTTTCGAGACAGGGTTTCTCTGTGTAGCCTGGCTGTCCTAAATTTCGCTGCTTTACCACAGCAATAGAAACCCTAAGACAATTCCTAACTTCATTTAATTCCCATATGTGATGATGTAAAAAGCTAGTAGGCTCCCCAGAAATCTGGATGACTATCCACTTCAGCAGCCACCTGTGGGTGCAGCCATGGAGAATTTCTAGGTTTCTATAGTGGATATACATTGTTTGTATAATGTGAACAATTCTTTGTTTGTTTGTTTTAGACAGGCACTCTCTATGTCATCCTGACTGTCCTGCAGCTTGCTACGTATACCAGGCTGGCTTCAAACTCAGAGAAATACACTCGAGATTAACAATGTGTGCCACTTTGGCCAGCTGAAACAATTATTTTTTCCATGAACCCTCTGTCCCGAGATCCCCGTGTTAGCACATGAACATGCAGCATATGGTCATGACACTGTACAGAGCGCCCTCTGAACCTTTCCCAGGGACAGCACATTTCAAAAAGCCAAGGAATGACCAGGGCAAGCATAACCCAAATGGGACACCCCGCGTGTAAAATAACAGACATTTAGAAGTATATGAGCCGGGCGTGGTGGTGCACACCTTTAATCCCAGCACTCGGGAGGCAGAGGCAGGCAGATTTCTGAGTTCGAGGCCAGCCTGGTCTACAAAGTGAGTTCCAGGACAGCCAGGGCTATACAGAGAAACCCTATCTCGAAAAACCTAAAAAAAAAAAAAAAGTATATGATATTCCGTAAGGTAGACAAGCAGAGCGCTGTCTCTGGAAAAACAGAGATGACTGACTGTATTCGTACCCTCTGCTTTCTGGGAAAATCTTGGTTACTTTATAGACCTAAAAGTGAAGAATAACAGAATAAAGCAATCTTATTAAAGACAAAATCTTACTCTGTAACTCAGACTAGTCTCAAACTCTCAATCTTCTTGCCCTAGTATCCTAAGTGCTAGGACTGCAGATGTCCACCACCAAGCCTAGCCAGAATTTACTTTTTAAATGTTAAAGGAACTAAATATAAGCAGGGATGATAATGTAGGTTGATGTGACCTACAAAGGGTAGGCTCCATGGCTGAGGGGAAGCTGAAATGCAAAAACATACATGGAAAAAAACAGAGGCTTTCTGTCCGTGAGTGAATGCTCAGAAAAGCATGGCATCAGCAGAAGGTCCCCGACAGGCTGTGATGGAAACTTGTGAGGGGTCCGACTTGCAAGCTCACCAACTCTTCTCACAGCCACACCTACTGTCCAGTCTCCAGTACTTAGGGAGCTCTCAACAACATACTGCTCACCTGTTGGCCACTGGGCTTTAAAGGCCACCGAGATGGAATACTTGAGGGGAGCACACTAAGGACCACATGGCTGAGGCAGTGACCAGGGTAGGCCTCAAGAAACTAACGTGCCACCAGATCACTAGCTGGCTAACCTGGGGAATGGTGCCATATTGGGATTCAGTGCTAGTCTCTGGTCTTGGTAGATCTGGCCCTCAGCAGCCAGGCCAGCCTTAGTGAGTGGAAGTTCACATTACTCAGTCCATGCATAACCTCCATCTCTGCCACCATGGCCACTCTGCTCATGGGCTGACTTCCCAATGCTCCAAAGTCCCTCCCCAAAGGACATGGACAGTTGTTACAATAATATCCCATTCCTGCCTAGTTTGGGTTACTGCTGGTATGACGAAACACCATGATCAAAGCAGCTTGGGAAAGAACAGGGTTTTCGACTCACATAGCCTAAATTATAGTCCACAGAGGGATGCCAATGCAGAAACCATGGAGGCAGGAGCCATGGAGGCGCTGCTCATTGGTTTGCTCCTCAGAGCTTGCTCAGCCTGCTTTCGTTATCGAAAGGACCACCCCCAGACCTCTGGCAGCCCATTAATCTCTAATTAAGAAAATGCCTGACTGGCTCGCCTGCCTAAGAAGGCCAGATGTACAAAGGTATTTTCAACTGAAGCTCCTTCCTCTCAGATGAAGCGTGGGTCAAGTCGGCATAAAGCTAGCAAGGACAACCTGTCTGTGAGGACTTGAACCAAGAACTTAGGTGCCTGAATATCAAAAGAAGATTCAAAAAACCAGAAAGGGTAGTGAGAATTCAAAAATAAAAATGTAGATAAAATAAGCACTAGTCTTTTATGAGTTAACTTCTTTCTTGATCACACAAGTAAAAAGGAAGCAAAGAGTCCTCACTGGGGCTGTAGCTCAGCCACACAGCTGCCTCTTGTGACTCCAGTAGAGCTCCTGTGCCCTGCTGGGGCTCCTGTTTACAAGACAAATCATACCAAGTGCTAGAATGCCATGGTGTCCAAGGAACAGTACTACAGGACAAGATAACCTAACTCTGGGCTACTTTTTCCCTCTTCACCTAATAGTTTTCATGATCCCAGATATATATACATATGAAATAGGTGTTAACCAATAAGTCATAAAGAAATTTCTCTGAAAAGTAACTCCTTGGCTGGGTGGTGGTGGCACTCGCCTTTGATCCCAGAACTTGGAGGCAGAGGCAGGCAAATCTCTGAGATCAAGCCAAACCTAGTCTACAGATCAAGTTCTGGGACCGTCAGAGCTATAAAGAGAAACCCTGTTTTGGAAAAAAAAAATTCTCTGGTATACAAATAAGTTCAGCATTTATTACAGACAAAAGCAAATCTGAATACAAAGAGATGGATGTGCATATATTCATATATATAGATATGGTGTTTCCAGACAGGGTTTCTCTGTGTAGCTCTGGCTGTCCTGAATCTCATGCTGTAGACCAGGCTAGCTTCAAGTTCACACATATCCATCTGCCTCACCCTCTTGAATGCCAGGATTAAAGATGTGTGCCATAGTCTGGCATATTTACTTTTTTTTTCCTTTTTTCAAGACATGGTTTCTCTGTATAGCCCTGGCTGTCCTGGAACTCACTTTGTAGACCAGGCTAGCCTCGAACTCAGAAATCTGCCTGCCTCTGCCTCCCGAGTGCTGGGATTAAAGGCATGCGCCACCACGCCCGGCTGCATATTTACATTTTACATAAAGAATTAAATCTTGATTGGAAATTTGATATTGCAGGACACAAGATCTTCAATGCTTCCCAGGATTGAATGATACTTGAATTTTATAGTCATCAAAGCTGAAAATAATTTGCATCAATATACAGCACAAAATGGAAGTATATTTACAGTCATTTCAGAAACTGTTAGAAATTCTACAAAGTTCATTTAATATTTTTAAATGAAACTCAAGTCATCAACACAAACATTCTAGCACAATGTAATCCAAAGACATACTAATTTGATACTGAAAAAACCTAGTGGGGAAACCCCAACTCAACTCCCGATTCGGCGTGCACCCAAAAATCACGAACAGACCGTCTTTATGTAAATACACGAGCTCAGAGTCGAAACGTATCTCACACAGGAGACAGTGGATTCAACCACGAGGCTTGGAAGCTAGGGGTTTTTATAGAAAAGAGTCTGGGGCTGGGGGAGGAATTGGCGTGGTTTCACATGATTGATTGGTCCATTTAAACATCAGCAGACTGTACATGCAGATAACATTTAACTTAGGTCAGAAGGGCAGGAGATAGGGAGGTGCCGGGCCAGTCCAGACATGTCATTGTTTTTATCTTTATGGCCAAGCAGCCTCAGGAATGTCTTAAAGACGGGCCTGCCCAGCCATGTCCTGGCCTGTTCTGCTATGTTCTCAGCCCCAGGTTTCAAAGCTCACAAACAACTCTTTGGGCTATTTGACATAAATTACATGAATCACAGGTCTCAAGTTTTATTTTCTTTCAATACCAGCTGAAAACGATGATAGAGAACTATTTAAAATCACGTTTTCTATAATGAAGCCATTCTATTTCTATAGACACAGAAACCTTTGCAGGTATAATAAGAGCACTGCAATTTATACCATACAAGGGCACTGAGTCTGAGTTGAAGCTTTTCAGGCAGGGTTCGTGGCCTTGTGTGAGGTATATGCGGGAAGTGCTCACATGGTGTTCAGAAGCAAGGCAGCAATGACATCCTGCAGGACACCACCAGGGATGAGCACTGCACTCACTGTGCACATTCAGGTTTGAAGGTCACTGTGCTTTAAGGAATCTTTAACTGTAGCCAAGTCTTTCACAATCTGCACATTCAGTTATATGGCCCCCACATGGGGTAGTGACACACAGCTAAAGAAGCTGGGATCTACCCAACAAATTCCACTTCTATACCCTCTGCTGAGATGCTGAGTCTCTGTAGCATTCTCCTTTATAAAACTGTATTTAAAGGATCTTCAGGGGTACCAGGATAAGCAAGGTAACGCTTCCCATCCCCCATTTTATAATCTAACTGCTTCATCCTTACTTTCTAACTAAGCACAGACTGGCCCTGGGTGTCTGCCGGTATTGGGCGGGGAAGCTGGGTGAGGGAGAGAGAGTTCCAATACCACAAACTGAATAGCTAAGAATAAGAATGCCAGTGTCTCTGCCACGCACCACCCAACCACATTCCTAGCATTAGGATTAAAAAAAGAATCAATTTTCCATGACAAAATCATAGGTTTCAAGATCTAGGGCAGAGTCATGTAACAGCGATGTATCCTAGAATCTTCTAAGAGCTTTTGCAAAACACCAACATTATCCCCAAACTTAAGATGCTAAATTACTAGCTTTTTCTTCTGAGGTCAGACCAAAATGAATTCTAAGGCCGTTTATTTGCCATATTTAGGATGCTCATGTGGGAGAAATGGCAAACATCTGTCTACAATACTTTCTGGAATTCTGACTATTTTTTCCTGGTCAGAATGAAAGCATTAATTTTTTTTACTGGAACACAAAATTTGTATTCTAGCACAGAACTTTGTGACTGAAAATTTGTCTTTGTCACATAATTAAACTAATGCTTATGTAATTGATTTTTTTGTTTGTTTTGATAGGGGTCTCATTTGTACATGCTGGCCTTGAACTCACTGTGCAGCTAAAGATGACCTTGAAACTCTGGTGGTCCTGAATGCTGGTGTAATGGGTAGTGATTACATGTTTTTACATGTTTGCTACCACATTCTATTTATGCAGTGCTAGAGATCAAACCCAAGGCTCTGGGTGTAACAGACAAGCATGTTAGCAATGTAGCTACATTCTCAGTCTAGTTCTGCGCTTCTTTTTCTTCTCCTCTCTCTTTTTTAAAGTCCAGGGCCTCACTAAGTAGCCTTGGCTAGCCTGCCTCTGCCTGAGTGATGAGAACCACACCTATATTTCCTAATCAGAGAAAAGGAAAGCCTGTCCTAAAGTTTTTGTATACTAAAATATACTGGAAAAAAAATGGAGTTGTGTTAACAAAATACCTGAATCCTCACTAGAACTTGATCTCCATTTCTCAGTAAAGGTAGAGGACATCCACTCCATCTACATCCCAGACCTGCATCCCAGACCTGCATCCCAGGCCTCTCCTCCTTTCCTTCTCTCTTATCTTTTCTCTTCTTTTGTTCTTTTCTTTAAGACAACCTTTCTTTTTTAGATATTTCATTGCTATTTATTTTCTGTGAATGAGTTTGTACCACATTCGTGCCTGATGCATGCAAAGGCTAAAGAACAGTTCTGATTCTCTGGGACTGGAGCTACAGGTGGATGTGAGCCACCATGTAGTGGAAATCTCATTTCTCTGGAAGAGCAGTCAGTGAGGGCTCTTTAATGCTGAGCCATTTTACAGAGACTTTCCAGGGTCTTTATGTTCCCCTGGTTTGTCTAGAACTCAGATTTGCCTGCCTCTGTCTTCCCAGCTGGGACAAAAGGCTTTTGCCACCAAGCCCAGCTCAGGATCATTTTCCGTTTTGTTGTTGGTTTTTGTTTGTTTGGCTTTGGTTTTTTAAGACAGGGTTTCTCTGTGTAGCTCTGGCTGTCCTGGAACTTGCTTTATAGACCAGACTGGCCTTAAACTCAGAGATCCACCTGCCTCTGCCTCCTAAGTGCTGAAATTCTGCCATTCACCTTTGCTTTTGTTTTTCTGAGACAGAATCTCACTCTATAGCCTTGGCCAACCTGGTACTAACTTCAAATTTATGGCAATCCCCCTGCCTCAGCCCCTAAAGTACTGAGATGATATCACTCTATCTATATTTATTTGCTTGTTTGCAAGGTTTCTAACATGGTGCTGAATCAAACTTAGGGCATCGTATACAGTAGCAAGTGCTCTACCACTGAACCATATCCTCAGCCCTGGTGATTCTTAGAATCACTAAATGCCACTTCTGCTGCAATACTTTCAGGTATTGGAAAAGTTATTTCCTCATATTAACTCCTGAGTTTTAAAATAGCAAATTATGAATGAATGAAAACATACCTACCCTAGACATCCTGCCCCCTGTAGTTTGGAGAGTCCCTAACCTCTCCCTTTACTGTGAGTGATAGAGTTGGACACTGCCCACCTGTCAGTGCCAGAGCTGAAAGCATTTCTATTCCACAGCTTAGCACACAGGGCAATGCAAGTTGATACATAACTTTCTTCTATGAGGTTCTAAAATACAGTTATTGCTCTAAATTAAGATTCTCTAGAGATGAATCCAGATTTCAATGTTGATAATGATCCATACAATTCATTCAATGAACCAAAACAAACTAAGACTTTCCTAGATCAGAAAACCAGCTGAAATGGAAACATCTGGTTTGTTTGGAAAATCACTTATGGCAAATGATGGTTTGCTGGGGCACACAGGTGAAAGGAAGTCTTGCTAAAGAAGGCATGAAAAAGAATGTTTTCATGAAGCAGATGCAGGCAAAAGGATGTTTTGTTTTAGTAGTCATGTGAAGGGATGCATGATGAAGGAGTATAAATATGACCCCACAGACAGTGGGAGCTAGAACACTGTTTTTTTTTTTTTTCCTCTACCTTGCTATTCTTTGCTAACAAGAAGCATGTACTGGTTCGCCTTACATAGCGTGGCTGAGCTCCACTTGTGGTGAGCCTGCCATTGAGAGAAATTCTCCCAAAAACTGCTCATGAGGTTGCTGTGGCAGCTTGCTACTTTCACAGCCTCAGGCTGGTTGGTGAGCTTTGCGGTTTCTTCAGGACTGAACTATAGCTGCTGGTTCATGTGTGGTGTCTGTCTGCTGAGAGGACTGGACTATAGCTGCTGGTTCATGTGTGGTGTCTGTCTGCTGAGAGGACTGGACTATAGCTGCTGGTTCATGTGTGGTGTCTGTCTGCTGAGAGGACTGGACTATAGCTGCTGGTTCATGTGTGGTGTCTGTCTGCTGAGAGGACTGGACTATAGCTGCTGGTTCATGTGTGGTGTCTGTCTGCTGAGAGGACTGGACTATAGCTGCTGGTTCATGTGTGGTGTCTGTCTGCTGAGAGGACTGGACTATAGCTGCTGGTTCATGTGTGGTGTCTGTCTGCTGAGAGGACTGGACTATAGCTGCTGGTTCATGTGTGGTGTCTGTCTGCTGAGAGGACTGGACTATAGCTGCTGGTTCATGTGTGGTGTCTGTCTGCTGAGAGGACTGAACTATAGCTGCTGGTTCATGTGTGGTGTCTGTTTGCTGAGAGGACTAGACTATAGCTGCTGGTTCATGTATGGTGTCTGTCTGCTGAGAGGACTGGACTATAGCTGCTGGTTCATGTGTGGTGTCTGTCTGCTGAGAGGACTGGACTATAGCTGCTGGTTCATGTGTGGTGTCTGTCTGCTGAGAGGACTGGACTATAGCTGCTAATTCAATATTTGGTGTTTGCTATGGAACTGAACTTCTGGCAAAGAAGATTGAGCTCAAAGAACTATTGCTAAACAGGTCCACTTCCCTCATATCCTCATAACTTTTCTCTTCCTCTGGTAGGTGGTGGGCAAGAGAAGAGATTGAACATTCACTAAAGTAGGCTGCATAAAAAAATGTCTACAACTAGCCACTGACTAGCCTTTGGATAATGGAATATCACATCTTTAAGAGCCAAAAGTCTGTTAAAATAAGGATAATACCCTATATCCACACACAGGGCACCCCACCCCAAATCTGCTGTAAACATTCCCTCCTCCCCCCCCCCCCCCCCGCACCACTACAGGAAGTGCCTTCTTCAAACAGAAGCATTTCAACTGAGTCACAGTCACTGTTAGGAGCCATGAGGTATATCTGTCACTTATTATCTTATAAAATTCTGGTAACTAAGTTTATTTCTGCAAATTATGTCAAAATTTGGAGGATCAAAAGCCAACTCTACTGAACTGGACTGCTGGAGTATCTCTGAAGTGTTTGTGAATGGATTGAGCTGCTGTTGCTGACCTGTGAACTGATTTCTAGAAGACACGGATGGGATTTGCTCCAAAGAACCTTTCTAAATAGGTCCACTTCCCCTGTTATCCTTTCTTTGCCACTACCTCTGGTGGGTGGTGGGCTACAAGGGAGGTTAGAGTATTTAAGAACCATCATTAAAAATAGGTTTTAAAAAACAATTAAAGTTACAGCCTAGTTTTAAAGTAAATTTAAGGCTGGATATAGTGGCACACACCTTTAATCCCAGTACTCAGAGGCAGAGGCAGGGAGATTTCTGAGTTTGTGGCCAGCCTGGTCAACAGAGCTACTTATAGGACAGGTAAGGCTACACAGAGAAACCCTGACTCAAAAATAAGATAAAATAAATTTAAAATTTTTTTTTTTTTTTTTTTTTTTGGTTTTTTCGAGACAGGGTTTCTCTGTGTAGCCCTGGCTGTCCTGGCACTCACTTTGTAGACCAGGCTGGCCTCGAACTCAGAAATCCGCCTGCCTCTGCCTCCCGAGTGCTGGGATTAAAGGCGTGCGCCACCACGCCCGGCTCTAAAATTTTTTAAATTAATAAATAAAATAAACTTAAGGCTAAAAACTAAGACTCTTTATAGTGGAGGTTGACTTCAGTGTTTACAACTATATATCTCATTCAATTAACTGAGACAAATGAGAGTCCTCCAGATTAAAACCTTGGACAAACAATATCACATACATAAATATCAAGAATGAATATATGTGTTATAAATAATATATATAGTTTTAAATATATTGTATATGTATAATCTTAGATATAATAATGAAGAGGAAGGGATATTCTGAAGAAGGTTTATGATGATTTATATATGTTCATCCTAGGGAGTGGCACGATTAGAAGGTGTGGCCTTGTTGGAGGAAGTGTGTCACTGTGGGGATGGGCTTGGAGATCTTCCTCCTAGATGCCTAAGGATGCCCAGTCTGTTCCTGGCTTCCTTTGGATAAAGACATAGAACCCTCAGCTCCTCCTGCACCATGCCTGCTTGGATGCTGCCATGCTTCTGCCTTGATGACAATGGACTGAAACTCTGAACCTGTAAGTATGCCCCAATTAAATGTTGCCATTTATAAGACTTGCCTTGATCATGGTATCTGTTCACAGCAGTAAAACCCTAAGACAAGGTTCAGAGGAAGTCACCCAAAGGAAATGACATTTTTGCAGAGTTCTGAGAGATAAGTAAGACTTAGCTACATAATGAGTGTTGAAAAAAACAGGGATGTGTGAGCTTATTAGCTTACTGCTGTGAAAAAAACCAACAGGACCAAAAGCAACTTGGGAGGAAAGAGTCTATTCCACCTTACAGCTTACAGTCAATCCATGATCCAGAAGCCAGGGCAAGAACTCAAGGCAGAAACTGAAGCAAAGGCAATGGAGGAACACTGCTTTCTAGCTTGCTCCTCATGGTTTGCTCAGCCTATACAAATGACTCAGGACCTTCTACTCAGGGGTGACACTATCCACAATGGCATGGGTCCACCTACATCAATCATTAATCAAGAAAATGTACCACAGGCTTGCTCACAGGCCAACCTTGTGGGGGCATTCTCTCAACTGAGATTCCCTCTTCTTGGATGACTCTAGCTTGTGTCAGGTTGACAAAAACTAGCCAGTGAAGTGAGGCATGAAAGGCTGGGGATTCCAGGATGCTGGTGTTTGAGGTTACAATACGAGCTGGGCAGTGGTGGTGCATACCTTTAATCCCAGTGCTCAGGAAGCAGAAGCAGGAAGATCACTGTGAGTTCAAGACCATGGTTACATAGAGAAAAAACTAAAAAATAACAAACAAACACACACAACCAACAAAACAAAACCCCAAATCCCAAGAGGAGAGCACTCTGAGATCACACAGCTTCACAGACTATGTTAGGAAATCCATATTATATCCCACGTGCAGTGCAAGAAGACAAGAAGAAGCCATTGAAAGGCTGCGACCAGATGACTGGTGTGATGGCAAAGACTGAGAAGTGAACAGGTGAAGCATGACTTGAAGCTGCAGCCTTCAGCTCTTGGCAATAGGTTGGCAAGAAGGGCAATGATGAAAGGCCAGCTGAAACTAGCATGGGTCCTCCTGATATGTAACTGGTATGCAAAAACTCTGACCAGCAAAGTATGGCTGGATTCTAAACAGCAACTGAGGGGAATAAGAAGACTAAATCAGTTACCTAGCCTAGGATTAGCCAAATACCAAAACGAGGCCATGGCATTATAAGAAAGGTACAGAGCAAGTATTCCCTTGTAAGCTTTGTGGCAGAACTCCTCCAGAAGACTGATATAATAGATTCAGTCATACAGGTAAAACACAAAATATTGATTTAATATTTTAAAACTATGCAACATAATTCATAATACCAACAGAATAAATGAAAAGCAAATGACCAGGCTGCAGGGATGCATGACTTTTGTCCCAGCACTCAGGAGGCAGGCAGGCCTCCAAGTTTAAGGCCAACCTGGTCTATATAGTGAGCTCTAGGCCAGCCAGAGTAATAGAGTGTGTACTGGCTATTTTTGTGTCAACTTGACACAGCTGGAGTTATCACAGAGAAAGGAGCTTCAGTTGAGGAAATGCCTCCATGAGATCCAACTGTAAGGCATTTTCTCAATTAGTGATCAAGGGGGAAAGGCCCCTTGTGGGTGGGACCATCCCTGGGCTGGTAGTCTTGGGTTCTATAAGAGAGTAGGCTGAGCAAGCCAGGGGAGGCAAGCCAGTAAAGAACATCCCTCCATGGCCTCTGTATCAGCTCCTGCTTCCTGACCTGCTTGAGTTCCAGTCCTGACTTCCTTTGGTGATGAACAGCAGCATGGGAGTGTAAGCCGAATAAACCCTTTCCTCCCCAACTTGCTTCTTGGTCATGATGTTTGTGCAGGAATAGAAACTCTGACTAAGACAGAGTGAGACCCTGTTTTAATACATGAATTAATAAAGAAAAACAAGTGATCACTTCAATCTGTGCACTAATTTGGAAAGTTTAACGTGGTTTTAAAGAGGAAAGAATTCTCACTTCACTAGGAAGGATGAAAAACCAACAGCAAACAATATACTTTTTTGGTTTTTCAAGACAGGGTTTCTCTGTATAGCCCTGGCTGTTCTGGAACTCACTCTGTAGACCAGGCTGGCCTTGAACTCAGAAATCCGCCTGCCTCTGCTTCCCAAGTGCTGGGATTAAAGGCGTGCGCCACCACCGCCCAGCTCAAACAATATACTTAAGGATGAAGTTATAAGTGTTTTGCTTTAAGATTAAGACAACAGTATCTTCTCTCAACATGTGTGTTTAGCACAGCATTGGAAGTTAAAATCAATGTAATATTACAATAAAAGGCACAGTGATTAAAAAAGAAAAGATGATTTTTTTCACAGATAATCTGATCATGTTTGTTGAAATATTAAGAACATAAAAAGTCAACAAGAAGCCGGGCGTGGTGGCGCACGCCTTTAATCCCAGCACTCGGGAGGCAGAGGCAGGCGGATTTCTGAGTTCGAGGCCAGTCTGGTCTACAAAGTGAGTTCCAGGATAGCCAGGGCTATACAGAGAAACCCTGTCTCAAAAAGACCAAAAAAAAAAAAAAAAAAAAAAAAAAAAATAGCAAGATTTTGCTGAAAGGACCCAAATATAGCTGTCTCTTGTGAGACGATGCCGGGGCCTAGCAAACACAGGAGTGGATGTTCACAGTCAGCTATTGGATGTATCACAGGGCTCCCAATGGAGAAGCTAGAGAAAGTACCCAAGGAGCTAAAGGGATCTGCAACCCTATTGTTGGAACAACATGATGTACTAACCAGAACCCCGGAGCTCTTGTCTCTAGCTGCATATGTATCGAAAGATGGCCTAGTCGGCCATCAATGGAAAGAGAGGCCCATTGGACTTGCAAACTTTATATGCCCCAATATAGGGGAATGCCAGGGCCAAAAGAATGGGAATGGGTGGGTAGGGTATGTAATAAAAACATTAAAAATCAAAAAAAAAAAATGCCAACAAGAACAAGAAAGTGTTTTGGGGCCAAGCACACCTTTAATCCCATAATCCCACTGCTTGGGAGGCAGAGGCACGCAGATTTCTGAGTTCGAGGCCAGCCTGGTCTACAAAGTGAGTTCCAGGACAGCCAGGACTATACAGAGAAACCCTCTCTCAAAAAAACAGAACAAAACAAAACAAAAAACAAAGAAACAAAGAAAAAGAAAAAAGAAAAAAGAAAAAAGAAAAAAGAAAAAAGAAAAAAGAAAAAGAAAAAGAAAGTGTTTGGGGGACTTGTGTGGATTCGTAGAAACCTGTCATATAACAGAGGCTGCAGTCATGCTCTTCCTGAGGGGCAGGAACCACATTCTGAGTCTTCTAAGACAGTGCCTCTTAGAGGCACGTTGTAAACTTTGCTGTGATGTCTCTTTCAGTATTTTGATATTCTTAGATTCCACTGGACCTCTGAGAATATTTAAGTGTAGGTGTTCTAGGTACCCACAGACACCTTGGCTGTATTAAATTTGGGGGACTTCCAAATGGGATGGATGCTTTGTGTGTGACGGAGCTCTTCATGGCTCTTGCTGGGCTTAACTCAGGGTTCTGGGGTTGTAGATAAGCAACAGCCACCAAAGTCTCCCTGAGCAGGTGGCTTCTGAGTTCACCATCTCAAGCCCAAGAAGTGTATGGAAATTTGGACAAGAACACAAAATGTCCATTTATTAAGAAAAAGTAAGAAAGAACTCTGATGAGTGGGAGTGGCTACAATAGAGGATGACATTTTCTTTTAAGTCTCACTCTGTAGCTCAGGCTAATCTCCAACTTATGGTACTTCTACCTTAGCCTCCTGAGTGCTGGGCACAGGTGCACACTACCTTGTTTACTGCTGTGTTAAATAACTGTTTAATACTATACTTGAGTTTGAGGTCAGCCTGGACTATACATGCAGTGAGTTTTATGCCAACCTGGGCTACAGACTAAAACTGTGACTCAAAACCAAGTCAAAACCAGACAGACAGACAGAATCACAGGGGTCAGCTCAGTTCTCTCTTCTACAAGCCTGCATAACATCTCTAGATAAAACTAGGAAGGTTTAAAATCATACAAATAAGCTTTGTCCTTGTCCAGTGCCCCCTCTTGGGGACTTTACAGCAGAGCGGCAAACTGGCTTTTGGTCTTGCTGTTGCCCCTGCTCCTCACGTTCTTGCACTGGGGAGGCCCTTTTTGCTTGTGCTGACTCGGGTCGGCATCAGGACTCACCCTCTCTGACTCACTCTATCCTCACACTCTGCCTCAGGAGTAATTTCCTAACTGCCACACCTACTAGGATGGCTGGAAATGAAAGTTCAAAGAGGAATGTGGAGAAATCAGAACCCCTAACACTGCTGATGGCAACAAAAAGCAGTACCACAATGGCTTTTGAAAGAAAGCAAATTGGTGAGTCCTCACAAGACTAAACCTGGGGAGTTACCAGATGATGTAATTTGGCTTCCTTGTCCAGGGCCAAAATCTTTTACATGAGTATTCATAAGCAACATTATTAGAACCAAATGGTAGTATATACTGACAAGTAGAATATTTGTAGTTACAAATCATTCTTAGCTACATAGAGTTCAAGGCCAGTCTGGGCAACAAGATTCTGCTTCTAAACAAAAACATTACTGTTAAACCTGAACAAGTTCTGCACTAACCATGTAAACTCTCTCTGAATGTCAGCACTCACTGTGCACCACTTTTGACATTACACTCTCCACTGCACACTGCTTCCAATGTCACTATAGACTGTATCCAGGTGTCAGACCCTTACTGGATAGCACCTTCCAATGTCAAGTTCACTGTACATTGCCCCAGGATGTCAGGCCCACTCTCCCTATCCACCTAAGATTTTTGCTAGACACTAATTCCCACTGTAAGGCTTCCTGCACACTCCCTTTCGGCATGAGGCCCTCACTGTACACTACATACTGATGTCACCTCTGGCTGTGTAACACCATCCACGTGCCTTCTTCCTAGTGCTTATTCAGTACTTGTACCAGCATCCTGAGCAGAAAGACTGAGTCTCTGCTCAGACAGGTATGCTGACACACATTGAGGCCACAGAGCATCTTTTAAGGAAATACCAGAAGCCCAGCCACCTATGTGGAAGAATGTAGAAGGTAAGAGTCAAAGCAGTTTGGTCACAGTTTGTCTCCTTTAGCCAACCTCTTAAAACAAAAGAATGGAGCCAAGTGGTTGCTCCATGCGCTTTTAATACCAGCACTTGGGAGGCAGAGGCAGGGAGATCCCTTTGAGTCTGAGGCCAGCCTGATCTACAGCCAGGACTTCCTCAGACAGAGAAACCTGTCTTTAAAATCCAAAAGACCAAAATATAAGCAAACAAACAAACAAGCAAACAGAATATAAACAATGGATCCTATCAGAATTGTAGCTGAAAGTTAACTTAGATTTACTATTTCCAAAGACTGCTGGATAGTCATCAAAGCAACTTCTGGCTACTTGAATAAATACACAGCATAACCTCTTACAGGAATCTGGTACAGAACTATTTCACTGTAGAAGGAAATATCCCTTAAAACCCATGCTTCTTACCTCGATGTCAAATAACTCTACAGTGCTGTCCAGCAGCTTCACTCTGATGCGCATGTGCTTCTCCTGCATCCTGGGTGACAGGCTCTGCTCTGGCTCCAGGGTACTCACTCCAATGGCGGTCTGGCCACCCAAGCGTGTCCCTGAAGTTGGTAAAGCTCTGTATGTTCCTTCTATCTCTCCCATTCTTCATTAGTTGAAAGTGAAGAAAACACTAAAACAAAAACACACTAAATAACTATATTATAATAACTATAACAATTTTTAGATGGTTAAAAAAATCACTGGGTTCATAGGAACCTACAATATCATGTATTGTAATAACTTCCGTGAGTCTTAAATTGCAATAAAATACGGAACATAAAAAAAAGTTTGCCAGGCAGTGGTGGCACACGCCTTTAATCCCAGTACTTGAGAGGCAGAGGCAGGTGGATTTCTGAGTTCGAGGCCAGCCTGGTCTACAGCGTGAGTTCCAGGATAGCCAGGGCTATACAAAGAAACCCTGTCTTGAAACCCCCCCCCAAAAAAAAAAAAAAAGTAAAAAAGGTTTTTTTCTCCTATACATACAGTTGTAGCACAAAATGAAAAAAAAAAAAACTCTAATGATATTTCCAAGGTGCTCTGAGCTAGGCACAGAGATTAACAGAGTGACATAATTACCACTCACCTGGGAGAAGGAAAAACCCTATGGCTATCTCTTGTTCTAGCACTGCTCAATACCCAGCATGTCCCCCGCCTTCAGCCCAGTCATGTGTGCTACCCATTTGGTCCAAGTGCTTTCTAGTAAAAGTAACAGGATAGCATCCACATGTGTCTGGCATCTTCACAGTAGCCTGAAGCATCAATGGACCTGTCCTTACCCTGGCTCAGTGTGCAAGAGCACTACTAGGGATGAAGCTAAAGTACGTGAAAACAGCCACACTGACTTTGTCAGCTTTGTGCTCCTTGCATTTTCTAGGGTAGGTCAGTTTCCACAGGTCATTCAGGAGGAAATCTGTGTATGGCACCAAATGACAGCCCAGAGAAGGACCTGGTGAATGCACACATCTGCCCCAGGTTATTCTCAAATCGTGCCCCACCTCAAAAGCACTGTTATCTCTATGTAGACCATTTAACAGATGACTCAAAGGTAAGGGGGTCAGGGTCGTTTTCAGTCCTCCCTACTGCACTAAAGGAAAAGCCCAGCTTAAAGCTGTTAAGTCTAATCTGTAATTTCCTCACTGTTTTTAACACAGACCAAGCTAAATATCAACTAGAATCTCCTAAGACTGCTTTTTCCTGTACTAAAGGATTTACTACTTATGGAAATTTCCCTTCTTAGGAATATTATTTATGTTCTCTAAGCTTTTACCTCTCTTTCCTTCTCTCTCTCTTCCCCCTTCTCTCCACGCAGCCATGGCCGGCCTCTCTCTCTCCACCTTCTCTCCTTTCTCCCTGCCTTTCTACAATAAAGCTCTAAAACCATTAAAAAAAAAGAATATTATTTATGTTCAAAAATCAAATTAAAGAAAATAAAGGGGTAGGGATGTGGCTCAGTTATGATAGTGCATGCCTAGCATGAACAAAGTCCTGAGTTCAATCCCCAGCAGCACAAAACCCAGGTGGAGCACACACCTAATTCTAGCACGCAGGAGGATGGCTCTAAGTTCAAGATCTTCCGAGGCTACATAGAAAGTTCTAGACCGGGGGCTGGAGAGATGGCTTAGTGGTTAAGAGCACTGACTGCTCTTCCAAAGGTACTGGGTTCAAATCCCAGCAACCACATGATGGCTCACAATCATCCATAACAAGATCTGACTCTCTCTTCTCGAGTGTCTGAAGACAGCTACAGTGTACTTACATATAATGAATAAATAAATCTTTAAAAAAAAAAAAAAAGAAAGTTCTAGACCAGCTTGGTCTATAGGAAACCATCTCTAAAGCAACACAACAAACACCAACAAAAACAAAAACAAACTGGCGAGGCAGGAGAGCACAGGAGGGAGGCAGAGATGGGCAGGAGAAGAGCACGGGAGGTAGAGGCTCTGTGAGTTTGAGGCCAGCCTGGTTCACATAGTGAGAACTTGCTTTAAAAAAAAAGACCAAAATAAAACAAGAAAAACATTTAACAATAAAACACCATATAACAAAAGATACAGGGCAAAGTGGTGGAAGTGAGACACAGACACCAGATGTTTAACCAATAAAGAATGTAATCTGTAAAACTTACTGATGTCTCTTAAATCACTTTGCAAATGTCTTCTGCTAAGTGTAGTAACTTTTAAAGAATTGATCTCACTTGGGCTGCGACTGTAGCTCAGTGGCAGAATAAGGACTCTGCGCAGGACAAGGGTCTGAGTAAAGCACCAAGAAAACAAACAACCCATCCCCTCCTATGCGAACCATTACAGAGGGTCCTTTACTATCTGCATGCTTATCTTAGTATCAAGGCAAACCAAACAAAGGATCTTGTAGCCTTTCAATTACATTTGAAAAGTTTCTTCATGACTCACTGCCAAACAACTCCTTCTTCAAACCACATCCCACAAGGGTCTTGGTTGGGAAGTGCTCTGCACACCCACTTTGCTAAGGAGGCACAATGTGAGGAACTGTGAGAAGGCTAAGCAAGTAACGGCTCTTGATGCAGCATGATGACCTGAGCTCCATCCCAGGACTCACAAGGTGCAGGCACACAACTGACTCCAGAAAGCTGTTCTCTGACCTCCACAAGTGTGCCTGTACACGCGCATCCACACACATGCACAGGAATAAGATATTTAAAAAACAAAATATAATGTTTGAAGGAGCAAAATGATGAAGTGGTGCATAATGGTGTCAAGTTAATTTCCCATCTCAATTCCTGTATAAAGCCAGTTCAAACCAAGGACTAAACCAGCTGCTTCCATGTGAAAGTCAGTTAGCTGTGTGTGACCTACCATTCTTTGGAAGCTCTCCTGTCTTTGGAGGCTCCTTGAAGGCAGGCCTAGATCTCACTCTTCTGCCAGCTATGTAGTTACTTAGTATCAGTGGCCTTAAAGCATTTTCACTGTCTACACTACAGTATGTCAGACTGAAGACTGAGGCAACAGGCAACACTTGAGAGAGTTAGTTCCCACATCATTATCATTAAGATGACTCTATGAAGCACTGCCTTAGGGCCTACTTGCAGGATGTAGGTCAGTGCAAGTCAGGGTCTCTCTACCTCTGATGAGGTCAGCCGCTTTACCCCACCACATGCTCCCTGCCATGACGTTCTGTTTCATCATGAATGGACCCAGAAGCAATGGGGAAGTGAATATGCTCTAAACCTGAAAGTGATACAAAATAAAGGTTTCTCTCTTCCCTGCAGTTGTTTACTCAGGAAGCCTGTTACAGTGATGGCTGACTGAAGTTAGTTCTTCTGAAACAAGGTGTGTGTTTTCCTTTGGTTACCACAGCCAACCTTCCCTTAAGAAAGGCTACAACTCTGAAAATAGAGAAAGTCAAAACACAGGTTACAGGCTATTTACCTAATTTCTTTTTCTACACAGTTTTCACTTACTTTTATGTGTACTTATTTACAGACAGGGTATTGTTACATCCCTGGCTCATGGTTCAGTCCATCCTCTTGCCTCGGCTTCCCAAGTGTTGGGTCATGGGAACATGACAATGGGCTCAGCTTCTAAATATGTTTAGAGGGAAACTTCTTCAGGTTTTCTATTGTATTTTTAATAAAATAGCTCCATCTAACCATACAGTTCTAAGAAAATGAACAAGGACAACAACAGGGCCTAGAAGTATACACTAAGATGGAAAAAATGTAAAAAGAAAATGCAAAGGAAGCTACTACCAGCTCACTCAGACAGGGCACAGAGTAAGCACTCCTAGGGCAGACAGTATTCACTTTATACATCATTAAGCCACACAGTGTGGTGGTGCACACACATGATACGCATCATCTAGGAGGCTGAGGCAGATGATTACAAGGCCAGCCAAGACTACACAGTAAGACTGCCTCTTAACAAGTGCTCTTAACCAGCCTGGGCCACACAGTGAGACTCTGTCTCTTAATGAGTGCTCTCTATCACTAAGCTACCTCTCTGGGCCAGTCCCTACCTTACATTTCTTATGTTTATGTGTGTGTGCACACATACACATGTGTGCCACATGTCTATAGGAGTCTAGAGGTCAAAAGAAAGCACTGGGTCCTGTGGTACTGAGGTTAGAGATGGTTGTGAACCATCATGGGGGTGCCAGGAGTCAAACCTGGGTCCTCTTGCAAGAGCAGCAAGCTTGCCTCCCTCCCTCCTTTCCTTTTCTTTTAAAGATCTATTTTGCATATGAATGTTTTCCTTGTATGTATGTCTGTGTACCATATGCATGTCTGATTCCTGAGGAGGGCACTGGCTCCCTGAGACATGTTATGGACAGTTGTAAGCTGCCATGTGGGTGCTTGGCAACCAAACCCAGGTCCTCTGCAAATAGAAATGCTCTTAAACACACTGTCTCAAAACAAAACAAAGGAGCTGGAGAGATGGCTCAGTGGTTGAGAGCATTTGCTGTTCTTGCAGAGAACCTGGGCTCAGTTCTTAGCACTCACATCAAGAAGCTCACAACCACCTGTAACTCTAGTTTCAGGGAATCAAACACCCTCTTTTGGCCTCCAAAGGCACCTGCATGAGCATGTGACACATATATAAAACAAATCTTTAGGAAACCCTACAAAATTAAGCCATAAGTTCATGTTATATATATTTTTTTTTACTCAATAAAGATATATTTAAAATAGCTTAGCTCTATCCCAGCTGTAACTTTTCATTTAACATTAATGAGTTCATTGCCATAAGAACAAAAGACACAGAAGAGCTTGAGGGCTCTCTAAGCTCTCCTGAACTATGTGTCCCACTAGGGACACCTCTGCAAGTTCACACACTGACCTTTGTCTTTTCATTTGGCTCAAAGTAGGTCATTCGCAGAGCAGCAGCTGAGACCCAGTGTCCTAAGACACTCTTATTCATACAAACGCATACACGTATGTGTGAATATATGTTGACTTCATACGTCTTCATCACTTCCAGTTTATTTTCTTAAAACTGTCTCTTACTAAATGTGGTGGCTTGAATGAGAACGGCCCTAAAGCTCATGTATTTGAATACTTAGTTCCTGGTCAGTGGACTCTTTGGAAAGGATTAGGAGGTGTGTGTGGGCTTTTGGATAAGAACTGACCTGGAGGCACTCTGCTGCAACTTCTAACACAAATCTGTTTGCAGCTCAGCAACAGTAATGCAGCATGAACTACAGCTTAACAAGTGCTCAGCCTCAAGACAAAACAGAGACGTAAGGTTAAGCGTTTGAGGCTCAGGATATTACTAAGTTTAGGAGAGATTATAAGTAAAGAACTTGATAGAAAACTGGTAGTCAATCCCTGTGCTGTGAACACTGGCTAACCTTCATCTCTGATCTCTCCACTGCCTTCAGAAGCAGCAAACAGCTGGGCTCTTGCTGCAGAATCACCATTTGCTCTTATCTGACTTGAGCAGCAATTTTGTGTATGTGTGTGTGTGTTGGGGGGGGGGGTGTCTGAATCTGCCTTATGTAAGGTATGACCTAACCCGAATGAACTTTATTTTGCTTTGTGTGCTTATAAATAAATATTAAGGCTAGGCAGAAACACAGCAAGACCACAGCAGTTCTGGGAGCCTATTGTCAGCGTCTGCTCTGCCTAGGTTACTTGCTGGAGCATCAACCCAGAAGTCCACAGAAAAGCAGTGCAGAGAACCAGCAATCTATAGGGAACTCCAGCAAGTTTCTCATCTGTTTTTCCATGTGAACGAAATGCTTTGGAGTCTGCACTCCTAAAAATATCTCCAGTAGCTGGAAACAATTTCCACCATTTTGTAGCATTCACTACAAGTTTGGCTGCTTTGGTTATGTTCCCATTTTAAAATAATAATTTTAAAATCCCTATGACATGTCCTTTCCTACAGCTGGAAAATTCAGCTTAAAAGTTGGCAACGGCTTTGGGGGTGGTGGTGATGTAGCAGATGTCTACTCTGGTAAGGGTGCTGACAGTGGGGGATGTTTAGAATGGAATGTGTGTAAGAAAGCACTGCGCTAAAACTGCGCTAAGACAGTAAATTAATAAAAAGGGGCTACCACGGAACACTTAACTCAGAAGTGACAGGGTCAGCTTTGAGCCTCAATCTGATTGTCAAGATTCTTGTTCTCTCTGAACAAAGTCTACTGTCCACAGAGAGGAGGTGACTAACCTCTGATGGTCAGTGGGCATCTGCCTTCTTTGAAACCCTGGGTCCATATGAGAGAACTGAGAGGCAAACTTCTTTGCTGCCTAACCAAACAGGACAGAATATAATACTTATCATATTCATGAAATTCACCCAACAGGCCTAAAATCCACTAAATGTTATGAACTTAAAAAATAAAAACATTTATGTTTATGAGTACGTGAATGGACATATCTGTAACACAGCGTGTGTGTGTGTGTGTGTGTGTGTGTGTAGGTCATAGGACAACTTGTGAGCGTAGGTTCTCTCATTCTTCCATGTGGGTCCCAAGGATGGAATTCAACAAGTGCTTTTATGGGCTGAGCCGTCTCACTGGAATTAATTTTCATAGCTGATGATAAGGGACTACTACCCAGGTCCTCAACGTTGGCCTACACTACTGCAGTGTTGCAAGAAACGGGCCCTCATTCTATAAGAACAACTAGTTAAAAACAAAAGTAACTAAGCAAGTTAATCAGTATGGGGAAACTGAAAAACAATGTCAGGGTTTTATACTGCAGGGCAAGGTTCAAAGAACTTACGAGAAACAGCTAGCTAGGCAGACGGGCAGGAGTGAACATCCACACCCTTCCTATACACCTCCTCTCTAGACACAGTTGCACTGCCAGAGGGAAGCTGACATGGCCTCAGAATCACAGGAACCACAGCTGGAGTCATCCCTGACCTGGAGCCATCCCCTCACCTGGAGTCATCCCCTCACCTGGAGTGCAAATGCAGACAAGTGAACCTACCAGCACACACTGGCACCTCAAGCCTCAGGGAGATCTGTGAAAAACTTCTCATGTTGGTAGATTATTAGGACTTTAAGAGGCCACAGAAGAGCTGGGAAAATAGCGCAGTGGGAAAGGTGCTTGCTGCACAAGCATAAAGACATGAGCTTGGATCACCAGGACCCACACACAACTGTGCCTGTAATCTCGGTGCCAGGCCGGCTGAGGTGGGCAGATCCTTGGAGTTGCTGGCATACCAGTCTTGCTTAATTTGTGAGCTATACGTTTAGTTTCTTAGTCATTTTTCTACTGCTGTGATCAAACAAACAAACAAACAAACAAACCCAAGGCAACTTATAAAAGAATTTGGGGCTAACAGTTTCAGAGAGCTACAGTCCATGATGGCAGAACAAAGACACCGGGACAGGGACAGCTGAAAGCTTATATCTTGAAAGGATGCAGAAAGAGCAAGAAACACTAGGAGAGTCATTTGAAACCTCAAACACACCCCAAGTGACACACCTCTTCCAAAATGCCTACACACACATTGTAATCTTTTCAAAAGAGTCCACTAACCATGAACTAAGTATTCATATACATGAGCTTTGGGGCCGTTCTCATTCAAGCCACCACATTTAGTAAGAGACACTGTTTCAAAAAATAAACTGGAAGTGATGAAGACACCTGAAGTCAACACATATTCACACATATGAGTGAGTATGTGTGCCCATGATGTGCACACACAACAAAATCCAGCATGAGGCAGACATCTGTTGGAACGAGTCCACCAGGTGCCTGGAGGAAAATTTTAGAAGCATCCCACACAGGATCTAGTTCCAACTCCGCCGCTGATCCTAAACTGTTATAAGCAGCTCAATAGGAAAATAAACTGAAAGCTGATGTGCTTTTGAAGTAAGCTAATTTATAGTACTTATCAGTCCAAAATAAACACGCCTCATGAAGCTCTGTGACCACAGGCCTCCTACCTGGGCGTGGCCAGCGGTAGCTACAGAGGGGCAGACTACCTTCATTCAGACAAACGCCACAGAAAACACAAGACAACTGGTCCAATGACATTTCCTTGGACATAACTGGTATTTATCAACCTTACAGCTTTATATTCACTCCCTAGTTGTTTGAGTATCTGACATCAGATAGATTCATCATTTCCTTCACTTGGTGCTTTAGACAACTACTAGATGTTCTAATTTTATGTAAAACAAAACTGTATAAACAAAAACCCAAACCCCCCTCTTTTTGTGGTGGGCTCCACAGGCACGAGGCAAGTACTGTAGGTTCAGGTTTTCCCTCAGGTACACCAACAAGCCACCTGCATTCTTGACTCCTTGTCCCTTCTAAAGGAGGATGAGCACACTGAAAACCCTTGTTTCTAACCCTCTCTCCTGATATCATCTGGAGAAAGATCCCTGCAGAGTTCTAATCACTTGGGTGGGTGACCTGAATAACCCCGGCAAGCCTCACTCTCTCAGTGTTAGCTGATTAGTTAGTACTCTAAATTACATCTGCAATCTGTCTTCACTATATAACACATTTCCAGGATGGATTCTAAGAATTAAAATTAATGGCCACAGAGGCCACAATCTTGACTTAAGCTTTCTATTGCTGTGATAAAACACCATAACAAAAAAGCAAGCTGGGGAGAAAAGGATTTATTTGGCTTATACTTCCATATTGCTGTTCATCATTGAAGCAAGTCAAGACAGGAACTCAAAACAGGGCAGGATCCTGGATGCAGAGGCCGATGCAGAGGCCATGGAGAAGTGCTGCTTACTGGCTTGCTCAGTTTGTTTTCCTATAGAACCCATGGATCACACCACCCACAATGGCCTAGGCACTCCCTCATCAATTACTAATTAAGAAAATGCCTTACAGCCAGATCTTATGGAGGCATTTTCTCAACTAAGATCCCTTCCTTTCAAATAAATGTAGTCTGTGTGTCAAGTTGACATAAGACTAGCCAGTATATTGACATTCACAAAATTCTCAGATGGGGGGCGGCTGGGGAGATGGCTCAGTGGTTAAGAGCACTGACTGTTTTCCCAGAGGTCCTGAGTTCAATTCTCAGCAACCACATGGTGGCTCACAACCATCTGTAATGGAATCTGATACCCTCTTCTGGAGTGTGTCTGAAGACATCAACAGTGTACTCACATATACATTAAATAAATATATATTTTTAAAATTCTCAGATCAGTTCAATATTTACATCACTTCAGTTTTAGTTTGTGTTTTGGGTGTGAACATTTCCCGGGTTTCAGCTCTGACTGTCTCTGGAGTAGATCCTAGACTTTTAGAACACTGTGCTGTTGGATTGTGGGTCTTATTTAAGTCTTGTAGAGCATATTGGTACTTCTGATGAGCAGACACTGGCCTGGCTGGATTCAGGATGCCAGTCTCATCCAGTCTTCAATGGAATACTGTGTCAGTACAAACTCCACTTCAGAGCTCCTGATATTCCTTCAGTAAAATCCTACATGTGTCTGACCTAGCTGCAGAGGCCAGAAGCACACACTGGATCTCTAGGAACTGGCGTTGTAGATGGCTGTGAGCTGCTATGTGGAGTTTGGGAACTGAACCCAGGTCTTCTGGAAGAGCAGAAGTGCTTTCCTATCTGTTGAACCATCTCTCCAGATCCCGAGTTCTCCGTGTTTGAGTCACATATGCTCAGTGTTGAGCCTCTAACTCCATAAACCTTACCAGGCAACTTTCCCAAGCTCTCTATGCTCTCCACACTATACTCCCCTGTTCATACGGATCCCTGTTCAATCCTTTAGCCAGAAATGTGGGGTTTTCACAGCCTTGCTTGCCCATGGATTTCCTGCCTTGTATTTGGCCTGGGAAGAAAGCTCCAAGAGGGAAGAGAGAGAGGGAGAAAAGCAACTGTTACAGGAATGACTGAGAGGCAAAGAGGAAAAATGGTGGGTTTTCCCTCTCTCTTCTCTAAATCCCAAACTAGAAAGCTTCTGTGTAGCTCTCCTTCTCCCTCCCTGAAGCCCACCTCCAGGTTCTGAACATTCTGATAGCACGCCAGGGGACAGTGTGGGGAAAGCAGGAAGCTCTTCAAATTCTGGCCTTCATCTCCACTGCCCACTACCTTTCAGAGCCCTCCACAGCTGCACCATGCACACACTCTGATGCTCCACCCAATAAGTGGGGAGTGGGAAGGCCAGGATGAAGTGTGCATCCTACAACTCCCAGAAACTAAGTTCCACCATCACGCATTTTAAACCATGAACCAAAATGAACCCACCCTACCTTAAAAACAACCCCAAACACTTACAGTGGGACTTACTGGGACAAACACTTAGAGTGGCACTTACTGGGACAAACACTTACAGTGGGACAAACACTTACAGTGGCACTTACTGGGACAGGGTAAAAGCGCTGGTTTCTCTCTTTTTTCATTGATTTATTTATTTATTCACTTTACATCCCAACATCTGCCTCCTCCTCCTAACACCCCCTCATACAGATCCTCCCTCACCCACCCTTCCCTTCTCTCTTCTTTCCAGCTGTTTGCACTGATGGAAGTATGCTACCTTTGAAACCACATACCTTCCTGAAAACACCTGTAATAGCCTTCAAGGTTCTGATAGTTGCCAACCTTCCAGAGAAAGAACAAATGTTGTCTCTTGTCTAAGAGCTATAGTTGTTCTTGTTCTGTTTTTCTAAAACAGTTCAATTAATACTTTTAGTTGGGTGTGGTGGTACATGGCTTTACTCTCAGCGCCTGGGGGACAGAGGCCTGTGGATCCTTGTGTTCAAGACCAACCAAGACCAACTCACAGAGTGAGTTCAGGACAGCCAGGGCTTCACAGAAAAACCCTGTCTCAAAAAAACTAAAATAAATAAATAAATACCTTTAACACTGAGATTGATTTGTTATTCAGATATTGTGGTCTGTTCTCCACTGCTCTCCATAATAACAACTACAGAAAAATCCTGCAACTTTTATAGAAATAGACAAAGTATTTAGTAAAGTCTTATAAATTCATTTCCAACATCACTTCCTCCTTCCCAAACAAATTCCCACTGGCCAGTGAAAATGCATTTAGGACCTTCACTCCAAACCCTACTATTTATTTGGCATCAAGCATAGGGTGGAAAAATGCCCAATCAAAGCAATTTGATGATAAAAAAGAAAACTAATGTTCCTATGGTCATATGTTTCTGTAAAACTTACCAAAAGGTAATTCTGAGTGTAATCACTTATAACTGTTCGACCTGTCCAATGTAACTTTACCTGTGCCATTCTCTCCTGAGAAGGGAACTTGGAGGAGCAGTTGGCATTTCTGGGAGCTATTAAGGTGGAAGTACATTTAAGTTTCCTATAATCAGTTTCGAGTACATTGAAATGCACTCCTAGAATGCTGTTCATACCCCGTGTTGCCCTAGTGCTATGTAACAAGGTCCTAAGGCAGCCCAAGAGGGTCCACTGCTAGCTGAGAGTCCTCTGGTATCTGAGGGTCCAATAGTATCTGAGGGTCCAATGGTATCTGAGGGTCCACTGTTAGTTATCTGAGGGTCCACTGGTATGTGGCATGGAAGGTGCACAGGCAGTGGAAAAGAGACAAGGTTGAAATACAAGGGGCCAGAAAGTCCTTTTCGAGGAAGTTTTCAACAGATTTGTTAAAACTAGGCAGAGTTCAGTTCTCAGAAGACAAAGTGTGCTCTTACCCTATTACACTCTTGCCTTTCTCTTGCCTCTTGCCCCCTTACTCTCAATTCCCTCCCCTCCTCTCTCCACGTGGCCATGGCCTACCCCCATTTCTCTACTCTCTCCTTCTCTCTGCCTTTCTCTGCCTCTGCTACCCTCTTAACTCCCCTCCCCATGCCCTGAATAAACTCTATTCTATACCAAAAAAAAAAAAAAAGAAGGCAAAGTGCAAGACCTTACCTATCAGAAAAACAGGGTGATAATATAGAATTACAACTGTAAATACGCCTTAGATGTGTATTTTCTTCCTTATTAAATGTAATTAATATGCAAAACAGAATAAAAATCTGTCTATTCCCCCTTACCCTGGGGACACAAAGCTCTTTGTGCACTATTAGATATGTGCCTATATGTAAAAATTATGTATCCTATCAATAAAAATCCATCACCTATTCTAGAGGAATGAATGAATTCTATTTTCTCACTGCCATGAAAAGGAAATTAAAAATACATAGCTAAGAAAAAAGAATTACATGCAAGGTAATATTACACCACATATTTCCTTCCTTTTTTCCCAAACAGGGTCTCATGTATCCCAGGCTGTGTTTGATGGCGTTGACTTCTGGTGTTCCTGTTTCTACCACTGTCTCCTGAGATTACAGGGATGTGGCACTCGGTCAGGTTCAAGTGGCCCCAAGGATCCAACTCAGGGCTTTGTGTATGCTAGGAAACCAACTCAGCTACATTCCTAGCTTCGTGCTTTTTCTGATACTAGACACATGTTTACTAATAAATTAACTTTTACTTGTAACCTGATTTTTCTTTTCAAAGATTTATCTTTTTTTTTTTTTTTTTTTTTTTTGGTTTTTCGAGACAGGGTTTCTCTGTGTAGCCTTGGCTGACCTGGAACTCACTTTGTAGACCAGGCTGGCCTCGAACTCAGAAATCCGACTGCCTCTGCCTCCTGAGTGCTAGGATTAAAGGCGTGCGCCACCACGCCCGGCTTATATTTGTTATCTTAAATAGTGTGTGGGGGCATGTGCATTTTGAGGGCAGGTGCCCACAGGACCAAAGGTGTCTCATTCCTCTTGAGATGGGATTATAGGTGTCGTGAGCTGCCTACACTTTTCTAATTATATATGCTTCAGGCTCCACAGTACCTGACATCAGACTTTGCCCCCCTCCACAAAACTTCATTATTGTATTCAAACATTTATTGATCCCCTATTCTGATAAAAGAGAAACTCTAAATGCTTAAGGATATAGGACCTACCAAGGGAGAAAAATCCCTATATTCCAGTGGGGATGTTAGATGGTGGTAAATATTACAGACAAAGTGAGGCTGGCAGAGGAATTCCACAGGTGGAAGAGCAGTTGGGATGAAGGGAAAAGCCTAATCAATCCTCACAGAGAGCAGTAGCTGCCCTGCTCCATGTAACCACCACTGCCAGGAGGCCCAGACCAAGCCCTTTGCTTTACACTGTGTCATTTATCACTCGAAACTACCTGTGACAGGTGGCAGGGCCCCCACACTTATAGCTCAAGGAATTCCAGCTCATAGAGGCGAATGACTTAGCAGTTCCTCACCTCTGCAGATGGCCTTAACTCCACCCTGATCCTGTGATGTTCGAACAGAGGAGTGTATTCAAGAAAAGGAAACAATTATGTAAGCACACACGACCACTTGTCCACCTCAGTCACAGAGAGGGGGAAAAATCACTGCCGTGGCCTCTCAGGCTCAGTGGGATGGGGTCTCACAGGAAGCAAGAGATGGGGTAGGGCATAGTGGCACTCCTGAGAAAGAGGAATGTGGTCTATGAGTTCCAAGACAGCCAAGGGGACAAGGCCAGACCCGGTCCCAGTCACATAATGTGGGCACATTACCTGTGTGTGAACAGAGGAAGGAGAAAGGCAGAGTACAGATAGGTCAAGACAACAGAGGAGAGAAGAGGAAGCTGCCTGGGGCTGGGCTGTCAGGGCTCTAGTAGTTCAACTAGATGAAAGTCTATACAAGTTAGGGTGGGGCATTATGAAGTTTATTTTGGGATGTGATGAGAATGGGCTGGGGGGAGGGCGGAGATGAGCCACAGCAGGGCTCATCATTGTATCCTGTCACATTAGAATGCCCTTTCCCTGAGGTTTTTAATTACATTTATTTGTGTATGTGTGTGCACAGATGTTTGACAGTATTCACACAAAGAGGTCAAAACACAACTCCTACCATGAGTGGCCCTGGATCTGAAGCAGGTCGCCAGGCTTGGCAGCAAGCTTTAACCATTCTCAGGTTTTTAAAGGTAGCAATAAACTAAAATACCAGGCTTAGTGAGAAATAATCCCACAAATCTAAAACAAAATCACTTCCACCATCCTGCCCTCACAACTCTGTCCATGTCCTCAGACATACTTTTTAATACTTTAATTTTTATGTGCACACCATTTCACTGTTAAGCTTAAAAGACTATGGTTCCGCGGTTAAGAGCACCGACTGCTCTTCTAGAGGTCCTGAGTTCAATTCCCAGCAACCACATGGTGGCTCACAACCATCTGTAATGGGATCTGATGCTCTCTTCTGGTGTGTGTCTGAAAACAGATACAGTGTACTCATATAAATAAAGTAAATAAATCTTTTTTTAAAAACTACTTAAAGCCTATTTCCCAGGATCAAAATGGTTCAAGTTATGCTGTGAGGAGGGACAGACAGGAATGAGCTTACCAAAGAATGTTTACTAGCCAAGAGGTTTACTTAACTACCTGATTGATACAAGGTTTGCTTATCAGATTTTTTTTTAAAGTGGAATTTCAAAAATCAAAATATCACATACTGGCAGTTGCTTTCCAAAAATAGAGCACAATCATCACCCACATAAACACTCCTGAGTAAATTATAACAGCAGACTTCATCATACTACGTTCTATGGGAGCCTCAGCTTTTCAGCTCTGGTTGGTAAAGTAAAACCCTCACCTCAACAGATACATAGAGCTAAAGGACTGTATACGGGCCTTAGAAAACAGACTAGAGTCACCCAGATGTTCAGTGTGTTCTGGCTGCACACCCAGCAAGGCAGGGTATGTACAGAGTTCATGAAGGGAAAGCAAGGAAAAGGAAACTGTGAATGTAACCAAAATGATTGGCAGAATTTAGAGAAATCTGTTAGCGTCTGAATCCAGAAGGGGTTCATGTGACTAGAAGCAGGGATGTTTGTTTGGAAAGGAGGAAACTGACAAACAGACATAATGGCATCCTGCAGAATTACCCACGGATTCATCTCTGCTTAGGCCATGCTCCTCCCGGGACCCTATCCCCTTTCAAGGGGGCCTTATCCCCTTTTTGGGATAACTGTGGAATCACCAAGTCTCCAGCTCTTTTTACAAACACCCAGGCAGGGCTAGCCTGCGCTGCCACTGACTCAGGTTGCCCTTTCACTTGTCAGTAACAGTTACTGAAGTACTTACTGGATGCAGGGCACCTTAGCAGCTTTGAAAAATGGATTCTTAGTCATGGCAACAAGCGTCTGAGATAAGTACATTCTAAACCCACTGTACCGATGAGGAACCTGAGGCGGGGCAAATGAGAGATACACCTGAGTCCTCTCTGTAAAGGAATCTGTAGGAAGGAACCTAACTCGATAATCACCATCTATACAATGTGGCAAGGCAAGGGCACCGGAGAAGCAGAGGTTTACATGGTTGCGATGTCCCAGAGAGTCATCCACAACCCCACCAGGCAAGGTCTTCCCGTGCTTTATTTAAAATGGGGCTGTGCATAGGAAGCCATGGCGCACCCCTGTGCTCCACCTGCACTCTCAGCCCTCAGGTGGCTGACAAAGGAGGTTGACGGGTTGGAGGCCAGCTGGGGCTATGGAAACTGTCTCAACAAAAAACGGTTGGGGGGGGGGGACAGGGATATATGAAAACTTTAGAACTGACAACGAAACAGCCACCAAGTGCTTCACAAATGCCTTCCCACGTCCCGAAACTCACAAAACTTTTATTTGGCCTACAAGTAAAGGTTACTTCATACCTCCCCATTTCAAATGACCTCTTCCATCTTGCTAACACTGTGAGAATCTGTGCTGCTGATCATAATGCCGTCTCCACAAGACCGACTCTAATTCGGTGCTACCCACTAATTACCAAATATTTTCACAGTGGCCCAGTCAAAAACACCTCATGGAAACAGAACAAAGCTAGGGAGGAAGACCACCCCTTTAAAGATTCTGCCCGGAATCTTAAGGCTCTCCATTCTTTCTCAGCACGGTGTATCGACATTATTTCCTTCACGAATGCCTTGTTTCCATTTCAATTTTTCATCACCATTATTGGGACATGAAAGAGTTTAAGAAATCACTGCCACGTGTGTAAATGGCAAAGGTGCTTATAATCTGGGATGAGTTTAAAAGGCAGTGGACCAGTACTGTTTCTAGATCTTAGCAGAGTAAGAATATTAACACCCGAGTCTCAGTTCGAAAGGAAAGGCCGAGAAGAAAAAAGAATGCCCTTCTGGGCTTTCATTTGTGGCTGCGGGTGCTGCTTCCCAAGGTGCTTTGTAGAGCACTGGCCTGGGGGTGGGGGCGGTCTTCAGCAGGACATTCTTGTGGCCCTTAACCCACCACGGGGCACTCAGTGTCCACGAGTGACGCTGAGGCTCTGATCACCCCCCTTCCTCGACAGCTGGTCTCCACGTGTGATGTTCCTGTCCTCGGTACTCCGCTGACAGCCTGGCTCCTTGGAACTCTGCAGCTCTCAGCCCTCCCCAGACTGCCCATCTACACAAGCAACTCTCCAGCCAGTCCTCAGCGGACATCCAGTCTGGACCCGAGACTCTCCCTCCCTTCGCCCTCCACCGACAGGCCGTCCACAGACGTGTTGTCAAACGCGGACTCTGGCGCGCCTCACCAAGGCCTCAGAGCCGGGCGTGGACTTTCTCTGGTGGACGGCCAGCCTCAGGCCTGGTCCGGCTCGGGTTCCGCTGAGGTCCGGCCAACGAAGGAAGCCCATGCCCGACCCAGCGCCCCTGCGCGGCTCGCTCCCCTCCCCCGCCCACGGCCGCCGCGTCCTCACCGTGCCACACCGGCCTGCGCCGCCGCCAGCCAGGCCTCCTCCACGTCCTGCGCCCGCGCCGCCCGATCCCGACAGCTAGCTGCTTCCCCGCCCCCGCCGCGCGTCCGCCGCAGCCCCGCCCCCCCGCGGACGCACCACCGATTGGCCTGCGGGCGGGTCCTCCCGACCGGCGCCTGCGAGCGCAGCACCTAGCTCTGATTGGTGATCACATGGGACAGGGCGGGGCGAGGGAGCCCCATAAAGTCAGAAGCAAAGCTGTGCAGCTTCTCCGCGGGTGCAACAGGGCTTCGGCAGGCTGTGCGTGTCCTCGGCCCTGGGAGGGGCTTTAGGACCTGAGGACTCTTTGCTGGGTGGGACTTAAGAAACCCGCGAGTTCTCCGTCTTAGTCTTCGCTTTGACACGGCGGCGGGAGGATTCTATCTTGGACGCAGCTTTGGAACAACGGGAGGACTACCCCAGACCTGGACTCTGGAATGCGGGTGGCCCTGGGCGGGACTTTGGCACAGGGGCGGGTCTCAGCCTACAGCCTGGGTTTGGCAAAGCAGGGCAGCCCAGATTCTGGGTGGGGCCTTGGACTTCAAACTCGCGGGACTATTCTGGCATTCAGGCCTCCGTGACTACCAGGCTCCTTTCCTATCTCCCATCCGTGGTGCCCAACCAGGGAATAGTGGAACTGTGGTCTTTAGGCACCAGCTGTTCCTAAAGGGACGCTTTTGAGGTGCAGGCTACTCTAAGAGTCCTCGAAGCCGTCGCGGTTCCTTTCTGGATTTGAGGCTTTCTAGAAATGAAAAATGGTGAGACTGGATTCTGGTCCTTCCACTTCTGACTTGCAGCAAACTCATTTTCTTCTTCCATTGGTTAAGCGAATGGCCCTGCAGGGAGCCAGCCCTTTGAACCAGTCTAGGCTAAATAAATCCACACAGGCCCCCAAGCGATTCATATAGAGCTCTAGCCTTTGGCACAGTAAGTCCTTAAGATAAGCAGGGAGGGCCTCGGCCCACTGGGGGGTGGGGGTGGGGCTCTGCTTCTCCAAGGCAACCTAGAAGCTCAGGCTGACTGGGTCAGCAATATTAGTAGGCTTCCCAACTTTCTCCACCACCTTGGCTATCCCTTACTTGTAACCAGCCACTGCCATAGCCACTGACTGATGTCCATCATTAAGAAAAGGAGCTGGACTGGACAAGGCAAGAATGAGGTTAGACATGAGCAACCTAGTGATTTAGAGAGCAGGAGCCTCATTTCCTAGTGTCAGTACGCTGCTTAGAGAGCAAGAGGATGAGAAAGACTCCGATAGTACTGGGTGGTCAATCCAGGGGTCAGGCTGACAAATCAGAGTGAGGCCAGGCTGAAGAGATTGATCATCCACCCAGATGAGGATAAAGTTTGGGGCTATGTGGCTCTGCTCCCTTATGAGTCCTGAGATCAAACTCAGGTTTGATCATGTTATGAGGCAAGTACTCTTAGCCACTAAGGCATCTCACCAGAGCAAATTCAAATTTTTAGTCACTTTCCTGGGCTGGGGAGATAATTTAGCGGTTAAGGGCTGCTATTCCACAACTCACAAATCCAGTTCCTGGCACCCACATGGCTGCTCACAAAGGTCTCTAACTCCAGTTCCTGGGGACCTGACACCCTCTTCTAGCCTCCTTGGGTGACAGGCAGAGAGATAGTACATTTCTTTGAGTTGGAGACCAACCTGATTTACATAGAGTTCCAGGTTAGCCAGGCTACAAAAATGAGTCTGCCTCAAACACAAAAAAACTACAACCAATACATAAATAAACATTTTAAAAATTAAGACTGTTTTCCTAATTCATCTCTCTTCTTACAAATATGGAGAATTAGAAATATATTTGCATTACTTTTACTTCCCACTATGTTTAACAGTTGTTGCTTCATTTTCTAATTAGTAAACTTACCTATGAAGTCTTACTGTCCACTTTATCAAATAGTCTGCAGACAATCTGCTAACCTGTACACAGCCTGTACAGCTATAGGATTTCTTTTGGAGTATCTGGGTTATCTCTGATGAGAATATATGCAGTATGCCTGCTATTAATACAAGTAACATCTTGCTCTGACATACAGTTGTAATTGGAGTCTTGAATCTTCCCAATGGCCCGGACACTTTACTCAAAAAGAGGACTACTCATTTAATATCTAAACAATAGTGCTTTATTGAAAAAGGGTTAATTTAAATGGATACAAAGTTGAAGTGTGAAATGTTTTCAAAATACATTTCTACAAGTACAAGTTACTTCTTAGTGAAAGAGCAAGTATCTGTTAGCAAAGGCATTAAAACTGAAGGGGTTAGAATTTGTGGCTGCAGACCTCACAATCCACACTGCCAGTCTTAGATGTCAGCTGGCCCGAAGTGGCACCTTAACTCACAAACATGGGACTCACACTGAATCCTTGGGAATTCCTTCGTTTTTGTTTTTAAATCTTTCTCCAATAAAATTAATGTCAAAATAAACCAAACAATGGACTGCCTGGGTACTCTAAAGTCATTGACGCCTTTCTTGATAAGAACTTCACACAATGAACTTCCCTGACTACTCACAGTGATGCAACGTGAAGGGGCAAAGTGAGCAAATGTATTTTTTCCTCGTTGATTTATAAATAGCCATGCTTAAGCTTCATCTTATTAGCACTACTGAGTTTTGGCCTGAATTAAACGTAAATCCCTGCCTCATCACCAATCAAGTCCTTCCTCCTGCAGCAAATGAAAGCACACAGTTAGCACCTGCTTTGCTTCTCCACACCACTGCCTCCTTCACCTGCCCCTTCCCTTCTAAGGCCACTGCCTGACTTAGAAGACAGGGTAGACGAGGGAAGTGCCAGAATATAAACCAGGCATGACTCTGCTTGCCTGCTTGGGGCACAGATCTGAAAAGCCTTTCGTTCATGGTGTGAAGACATTTATACTACACAAACTGAAGAAAATGACAGTGCCTGAGAACAGATGAGACAGTCTGCACATAAAACTCCAGCACTGCTATTTTCCTTTCAATAGAAGGATCACTGAAAAGGGAAGAGTTAGACGAAAACCTGGCAGGCATCTGGGCTTCAAGGGGCCTTTTGTGCAAGGGAACCACCCAATCACAAGCCTGGGGTTGGATCCATGCCAGCCAAGGACTATGATTTTCACTGATATGACCTTTTGCACCTAGTTATAGAAAGTACATTAAAGTGCAGTATAAAATATAAACATTTTGGTTTCTTTAAAAAAAGTATTGCCTTTTTAGTTGAGTAAAAAGTTTACTGACTCTTCGTTATAAAGAGTCTTGTTACAATATGAAGCTGGCGCCCATAGCTGCTTTGGTTCTCTCCACAGCATAGCATAATCAGCATCCACAGTATAAAAAGTCCTTGTAGTGAGTTTTCTCTACAGAGGTTTGAAAATGATCTGGCACTAGAATCCAGAGCTCTTAAAATTCAACCCTGAAATCCTGCTTTTTAAAAGCTATTTAAGTATAAACATGTATCTCATTAGATAACTCTCTTCTGTTCTACCTGGTTAACAGATAACTGTGCAGATGAATTAACCGAATGAACTACAGCAGCAAAATTGGTTTTAGGTGTTCTGTACAAATATAAAGTTAACAATGTCACTTCATCCTAGTAAGCAAATAATTTGCACCAAGTATGCACAACCACTTCTGTCACAGGTACATCACTGTCCACCACACAGGAGCATTCTGAGCATAAAAATGTCTAGATAGAAACAAAGAGTGCTTGTCAGTGGTTAGTCAGGCCAGCTCTATCAAAGAAACTCACTACTAAGAGTATACATGTTGACTGATTCTTAGAAATAAAGTCTAACATTAGTGGTTCAGGAGGAATAAAATATCAGAGTTTTCCTTACAAAATTTAAAGTGTAACAATGAAATATAAATGTTAAAAAGTACTTCATACCAAAGGGAGTTGGGGGGTGAGGGCAGAAAAAGAAGTAAAAGAAAAAAAGAGTAAAAACAAAAACCATCAAATGTTAAAAAAGAAAAAAAAAAAATCCAACCAAACAAAAAACAACCAACTGAAATCCTCAGGCACAGGTGCTTCAATATGGATGGCTGCCCTTCCTTCCACAGGGCTAAGAACCTTGACGCTGTAGCACTTATCAGGAAGTCTTTCTTATCCAAAGTGTTACCTGGAAAGTAAAAACAAAACAATTTAAATGGAAGTGATGCATTTGTTTCTTACAGCACTGGCAATCCTCCCTCTGCATAACAAAGGGCATAAACTGAACTAAATCAAGATGCCTTTACGAGGTCCCTGAAAACTGACAGATACTGTAAAACAGTGCTCAGAATTACATCAGATCACAAATCTAACTGATGTGCCAAGCCTGAAAGGCCTGGAGGTCTACCCCTAGGTGACCCTTATCTAACTGGCACTGGTTCCTCTTTCTGGCACCTTTACTATTTTTTTTTCCCATCTGCAGAAGACTTTAATAAATTAAGAAAGTTCTTTTTAAAGATGTTTCCAATATTAAAGAGTTTCCAACACTATTACTAATAAAAATCTTAATTTTTTTTCTTTAACATAAACTATATTGTAACATTAGAAAATAAGAATATCTTTACTAGACAGTAGGTGGCAGCAGAGAATAGTTTCTGCTTTTCAATGAAAGGTTAATAATACAGCTAACAGCAGATTTAAAAATGCAAAACACTAGTAAGACTTGAGAGGAGCCCATCATATTTAAGGTTGAGCTGGCAGGGAGCACGCCCTCCCTCCCCAACTTACCAATATGAGAAAGCTCGGCCTCACACATGGTGCCCGAGAGCCCCGCTGTCACTGTCGCCACCCTGCATCTGCATCTGCATCTGTGCTTGCATTCTTGCAATCATCTCTTGCATGCGGCGGAGCTAGGAACAGTACATGTCAGATACAAAGTTGGTGTTGTCATGCATTAGTTTCCATTGCTTTTCTCAAACACAACATGTTCAAATAAACCTTATAAACCAATATAAAAGAATCAACTATAAAAAAATCCATGTAAATGACAAAATTTGTGATTCAAGTGAGACAGAAGTTATCAATAAACAGAATCACTAGTTAAAGACTATTGAGACAATGAGGCAAAAAGAGAGCCTGCTATTACCCTTTGGAGAACACAAAGGATGAATCATCTTTTCTGCTCAGTAACAAGGTCTTAGCTATGAAAACAAAACTTTTCCCTTATCAATTTTTTGTTATTTTTGAGACATATTATCACTAGCTCAGGCTAGACTCAAACTCCCTATGTAGCCAAGGATAACTCTGAACTCCTAATCTTCCTGTTCCTACTTCCCAAATGCTGGGATTATAGGAAAGAGCCATCATGCCTAGTTTATGCTTTGCTGAGCCTGAACCCAGGATAAGCACCACCAACTGACCCTCATCCGTTGTTAGACTCCTTAACAATCGCTGCCACTGAGGTCAGTCTATGTTCAGAAGGGCTGCAGGCAAGGGCTCTAAAATATTTACTCACGTGTTCTTTAGGTGGCTTTGTGGTTATTATAAGTATCTTATCCACACAGAATTAATTTGATCAAAGAAATTATTTCTTTTTCTTTAGAAAAGGCTGTCCTCTTGTGACCACATCACCACTAAATAAACGGCACCATTTTAACTGGTATTGTTCTATAGTCCTGATCAATTGCTAGCTGGTTATTTGGGTATCAACTGTTCTGTAGTCCAGTTCTCAATGAGCTCCCTGTGCACCACATACTTACTTTCGCCTTCAAACATTACAGTTACATTACCAAACACCCCTTAGGAAAGGAAAGAGTGCCACTCTGCTAGGGTATTGTTCACATGGTTCTAAATTTAGAGGTTTAGAGGACTGGATTCTTATACTGACTGTCCTACCCACAATGTCGTGCTTTAATCTCCACTATCTTATTAGCAGCATGCTCTCATTTCTTCTTCTAAGTAAGACATATATTCCTACCCTATTTTTGGTAATGAATGCAATGGCAATTCATTATGTTTCCCAATTGGTTATTCTCTACATATAGGGAAAAAGACCTTTGAACAGTTTATAAAAAAAAAAAAAAAATTCAGTCATATTACCTTTTATTGTTAGCTAAACTGCTACTTGAGATTGAATGAGGCAATACATTTTAAAATATGTATACTATGTATTTACATGTATTTTAAAGATTAGCAAACAATGCTTCAAAAAGAAAGGGAAAATTATGAAATTTTTGGATATAAAACAGCTATAGATTCTAGAATACAACCATTCTACTTTACCTCAGCCTCCTTTTCAAGCAAGATCTGGTCTTTATTCATGTCCTCATTCTCTACTTTCCTAAGGGTAAAAAAGAAATTACAACTTTAATACTACAATACTGTATTTCTGAATAGAGATAACAGACAGACTTTTAGAATCCTGAAGAACTCTGCTTTCTGAAGGTCTCTGGCCAGCTCAAGCAGCGTAAGCATGGCGCTGGCAGGCCTTGCCCTTCCCACTCCTACGCCCCTGTAAGCCACAGATTACATCCCTAAAGCTCTCCATTCACGTCTGTTCCCTTATTCAGACTCTTTCTTACGTCAGATTCATTCCTGAGGCTGACTACTAACATCCAGTTATCAAAGCATTGAAGCCCAGCCATCAAAATCCCCCTTTGGATCACCTTATTAACATGCCCAGTCAAAGCATCTGAGCCCATTCTAATCCAGACCCCCTTTTCTCCTCTTAAAAATTGAACCTGCAGTTTTTCTGCTGGAGCCAGATAGCAGAAACTTTTACTTTTCTTTCTTGTTTTCTGTCTGTGAAAATAAGTGTTTGGGTGTGGTTTGTGCCTAATCCAGGTTATGAGGGGAGCCCCCCCCCACTGTGTTGTGTGTGGGTCCCCTTCAGTTAAGGCCTTTTAAAGATATGATAATTAAGAGAACACAAGGAAGAAAAAGACAAAACATGAAACTGGAAATTCAGAAGACTTATTTCTGTAAGGTGGAAAGATGATTTGACTTTGTCTTACAGTCAAAAGCAGCAGGTCTAACCAAAAGAAGGGTCTTGGTTTAGGGACGTTCCCCTTTATGACTATACTGTGAATAAACTATTACACCTAAAGAAGCCAGAAGAGCTGCTGAGTGAACAGAGCCTGGCAGACAGGACTGAGGAAAGCTCACTGATAACACCAACAGTTATGCTAGTAAAAGCCTTTCTTAATTAATATATTTCCAAATTAACATCTCAAAAACTATTTTATTATTTATGTGTGTATGTGGGTGTCTATATATAAATATATATGCATATGAATGCTGGTGCCCATAGAGGTGAGAGGTGTTAGATTCATTGGAGCTTAAGTTACAGGTACTTGTAAGCTTCCTAGAGACATGGTTTTTCAGGTGCAATTGGGTCACAAAGCACATATCTCATATGTGATGGTTTGTATATGTTTGGCCCAGGGAGTGGCACTATTAGGAGGTGTGGCCTTGTTGGAGTACATGTGTCATCGTGGGTGTGGGCTTAAGACCCTCATCCTAGCTTCCTGGAAGCCAGTATTCTGCTAGCAGCCTTCAGATGAAGATGTAGAACTCTCAGCTCCTCCTACACCACGTCTGCCTGGATGCTACCATGTTCTCACCTTGATGATACCGGACTGAACCTCTGAACCTGTAAGCCAGCCCCAGTTAAATGTCCTTATAAGGAGTTGCCTTGGTCATGGTGTCTGTTCACAGCAGTAAAACCCTAACTAAGACATCATACAAATACACTAGGACTACAAAAGAGACAAAGTGAATGGATCTGGCCACATGGAATCTGTAGAAAATAGAGCTGTTACTCCAGTGACACCTACGGTGATCTTACCTTCCAAAGCTCTCAATGGCAAGCAAACCCATTATTTATTTATAAACACAGCAATACTTCCACAAAAGAACCAATGCAAGCCTCTGGCTCTTCCATCTAAAGCTGTTTGTTTAAAAGAAATGCTTTATTACTATTTACTTGTATGCATTGCTTGCCATGCACCACATGCATGCCAAAAGAAGGCATCAAATACCCTGGAACTGAGAGTCACAGTTGTGAGCTGCATTGAGGGTGCTGGGAATTGAACCCAGGTCCTCTGCAAGGGGAGCAAGTGTTCTTGCCTCCAGAGCCATCTCTCTAGCCTCTGAACTTGTTCTTTATGTACACGTTATGAATGTCTCTTTTCTGTCCCTGCTTCCACTTGACTGAATTAACAATATTCTTTTACAGTGATACAGTGATTGAGCAGGAAGCACATGTTTTTTATGATCAAGAAGTCTGAGTTATACACATGAAAGACAGGAGAATGAGACTCAGGGAACATGATACTGGGAAGACAGTGTGACAACCTGCCGCCTCTCTTCAGCCTCTCAGAACGGAAGTTTTCATAGTGAAGGTCTTGGGTCACTTCCTGTAGGTCCTGCATGTGAGTGCTAAAAAGGAGAAGAAATGTAACAAGGGATTCAGGATATGGCAGTCTCGTGGGCTACAACAGCAATATCCTAGTCAGGAACACATGGAAAAAAGCCAGTACTGCGAGCCCGGATAATCATTTGGTAAACTTCAGAGTTTGCTGGACTCTCAGGTAAGAAAGCTCCTTTGGAAGCACAGTAAGCTACAACACTAAGACCTTGAGAGACTATTTTCTCCTTGCCACTGTCATAGGCATTACAAGCCACACTACAAAGCATTAGCACTGGAGGGTCATGGACACACAAGGGATTTTAGGAGACTTTTTTGTAAATGATAACTGAAATATAACACTTCAATTTTCTAAAAGATCTTACGAAAAATAGACAATTCTAATAGCTTTTTTTATTTCCCAAATGTTACTCATTTAAAATTGTATAGAGAACATAACACATTCCTGTTTACTCAGGATCTAGGGAAATAGTATGAATGTGGATAAAAGGGTAGTTGGATCTTCTTCACTTTAAGGAAGGCACAACTTAATATCACACCTACTGTGCAACACTGACATTCCCTGAAGAACAGGGCTAGGACAGCCAGCAGCTCAGCACTGCAGACAAGTATGTCTTAAGCACTCTCAGAACTATTATGCTACATCTGTAGTAACTTAAGATGGCAAAATCATACTGGTTCTCATTCAGTAAATAGCCTAAGTATGCAGTAATTTAACTAATCAAAGTATTAGTTTGTTCAGATTACTTCTCTTTGAACTTTTTTCATTAAAGAAGTATATTTTATAGAGAAGTACAAGAGTAAAGCTTGAAAGTATCACGAAGAAGTGATGGAGAGAAGGAAATTGTTTAGTACATATAGTAAATAGGTGCTAAATACATTATACCTCAAAATATGTATAATCACATGCTAATAAAAATAAAATAGCTTATGTTGTCTCACCATGTGATACCCTCTGATTCATTTTAACATAGTGAGAAGAACTTGACCAGATGTTAACCTTCTAGTTTCCAGAAAGAGACAAGTGGGCTTCCATACTTATAAGATAATGAAAACTAGACCAAGACATCTTAAGCTAATTGACACCCGTAACATTTACAGTTTTCTAGGCTAATGCTGAACCAGAGCTGCTGATTTACTGACTGTAGCACTAATAGACTCTGGGGCTCTCGCTTTGTTTGTTGGACAATAGCCAAGATCCCATAGGTTCTGATTTCCTCTAGTAACAAACCTGCTATTGGAGAGACAGTGGTAACTTGTAAGTGTTCCATATCCGTGACACTGTTACTCAGAATGTCTTTCCTTGTTCTGTTTGTATACATGTGTGTTTGGGTGCTTGCACTATCCAGAAGAGGGTGTACAGTCACCTGGGACTGTCACAGGTGGTTTTTGAGTACCTGAAATGGGTACAGTGGCAGCAAGCAGTTTTAACTGCTGACCCATATCTCAGGCCCATTTCATTCTTCTTTATAACTTAAGAGTTCAATAGACTATATCCTTTTTTTCCATACTGTTATCAAAAGTCATCACCCTTAATTTAAAAACTATTCAAGAGGGGAAGGCATACTTAAAGTTTACATTTATTTAAAGGGAGGAGCAAGTACTATAAAGTCCTAGGAGAAAGAGATTCAACAGAGGCTCAGAGTCCCAATAAAGACCCTCAGTCCCAACTGCAATGGTCTTCTTAGTCTGCAATAGTGGTATACCCAGTTTCTGAATGTCCCCACTCTTCATGTTCTGCCTTAGTGAATACACCAAATGTCTTACATGAGCATCGTTCTCAGCTTCAGAAAGTCATTGTGTTCTGGGTTCTCCACCTCTACAACTCCCCATGGGTAGAGACGGCCTCTAACCTTCTTGCCTTTGGCTTCAATCAACTGGTTGGAGCCAACCACAGAGAATGGGATACTGGCCTAGAAAAAAACCACAAGGTAGTAGAGAACAATGTTCACTGTAAACCAAGGATACAGAAATGGCTCACTGCTAGCTGGGCAGTGGTTGCGCACGCCTTTAATCCCAGCACTTGGGAGGCAGAGGCAGGCAGATTTCTGAGTTCGAGGCCAGCCTGGTCTACAAAGTGAGTTCCAGGACAGCCAGGGCTACACAGAGAAACCCTGTCTTGAAAAACCAAAAAAAAAAAAAAAAAAAACAAAAAAAAGAAGAGAAAGGAAAAGAAATGGCTCACTGCTATTTACAAAGTTGCTTTTTTTTTTTTGAGAAAGACAAAAAAGTAAAAGAGAAAGGTCTCAATACATAGTTATAGATGGCCCAGAATTAGCTATGTAGAGCAGACTGACCTCCACCTCACAGTGATCAACTGCCTCTATCTCCCAGTGTCCCCAGTACTGATATTAAATGGGTGTGCCAGAATGCCTGGCCTTAACTACATCTGACTGAGTGCTAAACGGATATACATTTTACTTACACAGACCAGTTATTTCTCACATGGACAGAGTCTAAACAAACCAATTTTGCAATGACATTTCTTTTCTTTTTTCTTTTGTAGATTTATTTAATTTTATTGTATGTGCATTGGTCTGAGGGTGTCAGAACCTTGGAACTGGTGTTACAGACAGCTGTAAGCTATGTGTGTGCTGGGAATTAAACCCTGGTCCTTTGGAAGAGCAAGACAGTGCTCTCTTAACCACTGAACCATCTCTCAGCCTGCAATGACATTTTCAATTCTTAAAACTTTCATAAATATGTTGACACCAAAATATATTACTATAATATGACCTTCCCAATCTTCTGTCAGTGAAGCTTCCTTGGCCATATGTGTCTTTTAAAATATGTACACAAGAACGCAGGGAACAGGAACTGTTCATGCTGTATGTCTGAAGTTAGCTCTTACCTTGAGGAGTCTAGTCTGTTCCTTAAAGTCTTCATCTTCATCTGACTCTGCATCAGGTAAGTGATAGATTTTAATGCTATGCTCTTCAATTTCATCCAAAATCTGGAACAATAACAAAACTAGAATCAATTTTAGTTAAGGACATATTATTTTAACTAGATAACTCATAATTGAAATTTACAAGAATTATACTCAGGAAGTAGAGGCAGAAACAGACAGCTGCAAGTTCAAGCCAGTTTGGTGTACATGGCAAGTTCCAGATAGGCCAGAGCTACATAGCGAGATTCCCTTAAATAAAAATACCAAAAACAAAATCCACCAAGAAATATGTAAGAATCATTTGTGTATCAATGGCCAAATAACTGGTAAGTTATTTTCAAGTAATTTAGAAACAGCCAAAAAGGTTGTTTGGGAGTTTTTCTGTCTGTAAGAATAACAATAATAGCAACAATCATACACACTCACTTTCAACATAAAAAACAATAGGAATACTAGTAATAGCCTCAACACAGCAGCTAAGCTGAAAATACTCTCACAATCACCTACCAAGACAAGAGCCAGAGGCCAAACAGATACGATAAGCACCTAAAAGTTCATGGGCAATACAGGAGTCTCACACCACAGAGTCTCACACATAGTCACTGAATGGGAGGAAGAGTATATTATGCAAGCAAAAAGAATTTTGAGAGTAATCCCAGCACTTGGTGGCAAAGGCGAGGCCACTGTGATCTATATGGTAAGTTGCACAACAGCCAAGGCTACACTGAGAGACTGTCTCAAAGTATCAAAATGTATTAATTGATTAATTGATTAATCTTGAGCTGGGCAAGGTGGCATATGCCTCTAGTATCTTAAAAAAACAAAAACAAAAAAGCACACAGGTGAAGAGAGACAACACTTCCATGTCACATCCCTCAACTTAGTACTTGTGGGAGCTTCTTATACTCCCTCAGCCACGTCCTACTCAATGAGGTTATTTTTATCTAAAAGTGTTAACTATACAAATTTGATTCTTCCATGAGGATGAAAATAAAAAGAACAAAAACCCTCAAAACCTTACAAATATTGAGTACTCTTTGAGTTCCAATACACAAAAAGAAATGAATTCTATAGTCCTGCTTCTGGCAACGCAGTTGAAATCTTTCTTCCTTCTACTTCCTGGGTAGCTGGCTCAAAATCCTGCTGAGAAGGCATAGGTGGCCATCTCCTTTCTACTCACCCTTTTCTTTAGCCGCTCACGCTCCTTCAGAGTGAGAGTGTCAGCTTTCGCAATGACAGGCACAATATTCACCTTATTGTGTATCGCTTTCATAAATGCAACATCTAAGGGCTTCAGTCTAAAATCAATGTTCAAATGCCACACATTTAGGGAAAGCATAGAAACATACCATTTTTCTTCTCAAAATCATCTCATTCATATATTACAACATGCAAGAGGTTTCTGAGGTAAACAACTGACTCACCCATGTCCAAAAGGTGAAATGAAGTAGAAGCAACAATGTACCCTGTTATCAATGATGTGACGCCTGTTCAGTCCACTCTCATCATGTAGGTAGCGTTCAAACTGCTCATCAATGTAGGAGATAATTGTCTTGAAACTAAAGCACAAGAGTCACAGAGACAAAGTTTGGAGCTAAGATGAAAGGATGGACTATCCAGAGACTACCCCACTCAGGGATCCATCCCATAATCAGCCACCAAACCCAGATACTATTGCATATGCCAGAAAGATTTTGCTGAAGGGACCATGTTATAGGTGTCTCATATGAGGCTATGCCAGTGCCTGGCAAATACAGAAGTGGATGCTCACAGTCATCTATAAGATAGAACACAGGGCCCCCAATGGAGAAGCTAGAGGAAGCACCCAAGGAGCTGAAGGGGTCTGCAACCCTATAGGTAGAACGACAATATGAGCTAACCAGCACCCCCAGAGCTCGTATCTCTAGCTGCATCTGTAGCAGAAGATGGCCTAGTCGGCCATCACTGGGAAGAGAGGCTCCTTGGTATTGCAAACTTTATATGCCCCAGTACAGAGGAATGCCAGGGCCAAGAAGTGGGAGTGAGTGGGTAAGAGAGCAGGGCAGAGGGAGGGTATAGAAGAACTTTCAGGATAGCATTTGAAATGTATAAAAAGAAAATATCTAATAAAAAAATATGTTAAAAAAAAAAAGAAACTAAAGTACAAATTTCAATACTAATCGTGGGGTACTAAGACAGGCAGTCCCTAACTTCAAAAGAAAAACCCATTTCTCTTCCCTTTCCCATATAATACTTAAAACAACCCATAACAGAAGATTGACTCTCTCAATCTTAGGCATAATGAAGGCATGTGTTTTTGTTTTTAAACAATGGCAAATATTATTAAGTAGTTTTAATGAAGCAATGGGAATCAATAACCTAAGTAAAACAGATTATCAAGTTCCTGATAGGTGGTCTATGAAACTGGAAGGCTGCCAACACTTTTCCAGACTTACAACTGCTTCACAAGAGGCCAAGAAACAGGGCAGTATCAGAAAGCATGCAGTCCAAGGCAGGACTATGTAAGGTGCCATCAGGACAGCAAGTTCATGGGATGGTGAGAAGGGAGGCATTCTTAATGCAGAAGAAGGATAAACAAGCACCAGTACCCTGCCTTCCTTTTCTCACTTAGTGCTGCAAATTTGATCCTTTTTCTTGGCAGGGTTACGGCAAAAAAAAATAGTAGGTACAAAAGTAAGATTTTTCTGCACAATGAGGGCAACGGAGTGTTCTACCCTCTGAAATCCCTTACTTGTGAAAATAAGGGCAAAGAGCAGTCGTTTACAGGTAATATGACTCTTAAGGAAGGGACAAACATAGAAAGAGCAACCTGTCCTCTGGCTGCAGCCTGTATTACAGTGCTTTGTTTATGTTAGCAGTTTGTAGAATAATTAACTTTTCAATCTCAGATCTCATTAGAGTGGATACAGTGGCTCATATTCAAAATAGGAAGGAAAAGCAGGAGAAATTTGAGTTTAAGGCCAGCCTGAATTAGTGAGACCTTGTTTCAAAAGAGGCAATATTTAAGCTTGAAATGATTAGATCCAGCAACTTTTAAGTGTTGCTAACATTGTCTACAATGTAAATACATTAAGTAAATGAAAACAAAAGCAGAGTAATTGACCCTTTGAGGACTCTGCACCCTCTGTGAATTCATACCAATCCCTGCAGTTGATGGCATCCCCGTAGCCGGGAGTGTCCACTACTGTAAGCCGCAGCTTCACGCCCCTCTCTTCAATCTCAACAGTCGAAGCCTCTATCTGGACAGTTCTTTCAATTTTCTCTAAAAAAGAAATAAACTTAATAGAAAATGTACTTAAAAATCAAGGCAGCATGCTAGAGGAAAGATATCCATTATTTATATTCTTATGAAAAATGACTGCCGGGTAGTGGTGGCGCACACCTTTCATCCCAGCACTTGGTACGCAGAGGCAGGCAGATTTCTGAGTTCGAGGTTAGCCTGGTCTACAGAGAGAGAGAGAGAGAGAGTTCCAGGACAGCCAGAACTACACAGAGAAACCCTGTCTTGAAAAATGAAAAAACAAACAAGAAAACTAAGGTTCAATCTCTAGCACCTTCATGATGGTTTATAACCATTTGGAACTTCAGTTCCAAGGGAACCAACCTCCAAGGGCACCAGGTAAATATGTGATCCTCATACATACACTCATGGCAAAACACAGATTAAAAAACAAAAGGTCTTAAAATTAGCTGGGAAGTGGTGGCTCACGCCTTTAATCCCAACACTTGGGAGGCAGAGGTAGGTGAATTTCTGAGTTCAGCCTGGTCTATAGAGTGAGTTCCAGGACAGCCAGGGCTGTCCAGAGAAACCCTGTCTCCAAAAACAAAAAAACCAACAAAAAAATCTTAAAATTTAAAAACAAAACAACATACTGGGACTACTGAAATGGCTACTGGATACAAGCACCAGCTGCCAAGCCTGATGATGACCTAAGCTCAATACTGGAACCCATATGGGTTACAAGCAGAGAACCAACTACTCAAAGTTGTCTGAGACAAAGTAATTTATGAATTCATTTAAAAACAGAATATAAAAGTATTGGTGAAAAGGTTGTACATCTTTATTGTGGTTGACTTTATTCGTTCTTATCAACAAGTATTTATGTAGCCCAGTAGTAGAGCATTTCACTAGCATGCAAAAGGTTCCAGGTTTGAGAAGTACTGTAAAGCAAAACAAACATATCTGAGAATGCCAGTGTCTTATGCTGGGATAATCAGAGACTAGACAAACATATCCCTATCATAGTTTTCTCTATATGTAATACTTTAATTATATTTAAGTAACTTTAGATAATCCTGAAAACTGAACTTCTGGCGTCATGTATGCTGGGAAGGGCTCTACCACGGAGCTACATTCTCACTCTTGTATATAGCTTTTCAAAGACATAAAATTCTTTCAGTTGAGCTTTTCATCCAACATACAATACAGATGGAAAACCAGGACATTTACTAGATAACAAACTGAAATGAAAGTTAGTTACAAGATACACAGATAAGTATAGAACAAAGTCTACAACCAAGCTCTCAGGACCTCAGATACAGCACACTTTCCATTCTTTTGTTGACAGTTTACAAAACACAAAGTAATTAAGCAAAACACACATCTAAGACCTAAGATATCAGGTATATATTCTAGCAATGTTCAAGTAAAATAATACTTAACAATTATATAGAAGTATTTACCTGCAGCTCCAGGTATAATTCTTTCTGGGTAGAGATCAGTCAGGAATAAGCTGTTTATGAGAGTTGATTTTCCTAGACCAGATTCACCTTAAATGAAGATGAAAATATTGTCATGTCATGATCTTTCCCATATTAACTATTAAACCTGGAATGTTTACCACCACGTGTGTGTCACAAAAAGAAATGGGGAAGCTCAAGGAAGATGAGCAACTTCCTCAAAGTCAAACAACAAGAACCTAATCTGAATCCAAATCCATGGGATTGTAGAATTTGTTAATGGCATGATCATAAACAATTTTTATCTCTCCACAGGTTTCTAGAACATACTTTGGAATTTTGTTGTTGCTGTGGCCTTATTGAAGGAATCTCATTGGGGCAGCAAGGTTTGGACGAGTTATATCCATACCCTGCATCTAGTTTGTTCTCTCTGCTTTTGTGCTTGCCTTTGAAAATGTAAGCTCTCTGCTTCATGTTCCTGCCACCATGTCTGCTGCTTGCTGCTATGCCTCCCCACCATGATGGTTTCATCCCTCTAGAACAGTAAGAAAAATAGTCTATCTCTTCCTTAAGCTGCCTTGGCCAAGGTTTTTTCATCAAAGCAACAAAAAAGTGACTAACAAATCTTTATTTTTCAATGCACAGTTCTCAAATACATTTGGTCAGAGTTATCACTAAGTACTATATTTTATGTTCAGTAATAATGTTGTCAGGTTTTGTCACTCCTTTGCTACCCCTCCACCTTTTCTGTTTTTTTTTTTTTTTTTTTGAGATGGTCTCACTTGGACAAGGCTGGCCTCAAACTCCGTAGGTAGCTAAGGGTAGACTTGAATTCTCTTTTTTTCTGTTCTGAGACAGTGTTTCTCTGTGTAGCCCTGGCTGTCCTGGAACTCAGAAATCCGCCTGCCTCTGCCTCCCAAGTGCTGGGATTAAAGGCATGTGCCACCACTGCCCAGCTTGAATTCTTAATGTCCCTCCCTCTTGAGTGCTGGGATTACGGCTTAGTTCTGTCCTTAAAACTGTTTATTTACAATTCCTGTGTGTAAGTGTTTTGCCAGAATGTATTTAAATGTACCGCATGTGTGCCCTCAGAGATGAGAAGAGTGCACTGCATCCTCTGGAAATTGAGTTTCGATTGTAAGCTGCCATGTGGTAGCTGGGATAATCAAACGTGGAACCTTTACCAAGCAGAGAGTGCTCTTAACCTTGAGTCATCTCTTCCACCCTTGGTTCTAGCTTTTTAAAGCATGTTTTAAAATTATTTGCTGTTAATGTTCGTACCACAGTAGACAACTCTAATTTTAAAATGTTTAACCTTTTTTTACTGTGCCAATATCCATTTATTTAGTCAGCTCTCTTATAATTAGCATGCTTAAAATTAAGAATTTGTTGAAAAGAATGACCATATTAGGGAACTATATCAGTATAATCCACATTTCACATTTGCTTACATTTATGCAATGTTCATTGGGTAGAAACTAGAACACAAACACACACAGCAAACATCTATCAGCTACATCAAATCATCAAATGTTTTTTCTTTTTACCAATACATAGATCATACTACAGAAACAGTGATTACATTGGTGGTCTTGCTAAAATCTTGTTATAAACAGTAGTCTATACTTTTCTTGTGATTTATAGTGGAATAAAGCTTGCCTAATGAAATGAATATGGGAGTTATGTACTGTGCAGTATGTATGTGGCAATCAGGAATTTAAGACCACCCTTAGTTACAGAGCCAGTTTGAAGTTAACCTGAGCAACATGAAACCATGTCTTAAAACCTCAAAAGTTGGGGTAATATTTCCCATTTGTCTAAAGTTTATATATGATTTTTCATTTCCACCACAAATGGCTCTATGGTTTAGTGAGTCTAGAGAATTAACTATCTCATTCAAGTTGTTCATCAGCAACAATTCTTCACACCATTACCGATTATCTGTTCAGTGACAGAGGGCTAAAATCGTAGCCTTTCCAAGCTTGATATTAGTAGTTTGAGTCTACTTTTTTTTTGTTCATTCAAAAGAAACATTTACTAATCTATCTTTTAGTTCCATTTCCTATATCACTTGTTTCTCATTCAATGTTCCCACCTCTTATTTCTGAGTTTAGTCTGTTCTTCATTTTCTAGAATATGGTAAAAAAAAAAAAAAAAAAAAAAAAAAGATGAACTTTGATTTTTAAAAATAATACTGTATGCTTGTACATGTGTGCTATGGTTCTATGGTCCTTTGTGAAGCTCAAAGGCCAATTCTAGGGATTTAGTTCTCCCCTGCCATCCTCTGGGATTAGAGGCCAAATTGAGGCTTGTCAGGTCTGCCCACAAATACCTCTACCCAAACATGGGAAAGATGTAGGAAGAGGAAAAGGAGACAAGAGAAAGGATGCATGCAAATTAATAGGATAAAGCAAAATTGCTTAAGCCCTACATCAATGATGTAATACCTCCAGCAAGGCTCCACCTTTTCAGGGTTCCATAATTTCCCCAAATAGCACTATCACCAGGGACCAAGTGCTCAAAAACATTAGCCTACATGTACCCCATGGAAGACAGTCTTTGTTCAAAACATCCCAACTGTATAATTTTGCTTTTGGGGTCTCAGTTAAAAATTCTGTTTTAATAGTATACTGGATAGTATGACTATAACACTGTAAATGGTCAAATTTCTCTTTCTCCTCCTCTGTCAAAGTCTAATTATGTAGCCTAGGCTTGTCTCCAACTTAGATCCCTCTTCTACAAGCTTCCCAAACACTGGGTTTACAGACATATACAGGATCACACTTTTTGATGTCTTAAATAAGAGATATTTCTGACTTAGTAAGTACTTAAGCAGTTTGATTCTCCAAGGCTTGTTCATAACTTTTTAGGGATAAATAACATTTTATGTCTACTTTAGCCCTGTAGACCCTACTAAGTGCCCTGAGTGTTTAATGAGTTCTCTTTGAATGGCTGGAATTCAACTGTTTCCAACCACATTTCTAGCCCTGTATAGTCTCCCTGAATTATATACAGTCAGAGAGTGAACATACTGCTTGTTTTTTGAATGCTATGTATCAGATAATAATGTGACAACAGTACACTGGTCTTTTCTACCAAGAATTTAATTTTATATTATTTTTATTTTATTTTAATTATGTAAATATACTCCAAAATATGTTGGAACCTATCTTCATTTTAGATCTGTGAACTATTAATTCTAAGGATTAATCAAGTCTTACTTGGTCATAACAACCATTAAGTTTTTCAAATGCTCAGTTTTGAAATTTAGCAACTGTAAAAAACTAGCTAAATGTGATATGGTTAACAGAGTAACAAACAGCTCATCATTAGAGCCAGGTGTGGTGACTCACGCATTGAACAACACACAAGGTAGTGGGTATCTCTGTATGTATGCATATCCCTGTAAGTTTGAGACCAGCCTAGTCTACATAGCTGGTTCTAGGTCAGCCAGGGCTACATAGTGAAACACTGTTTAAAACAAACAAACAATAACAAAAACAATAAAAACCCCACCAGCAGTCATCATTAAGCTTCTACTGGCATGCTAAAACCCAATACACGGTAGGATCAATAACAACAGAAATACATTCAAGCAACCACTCAATTTCAAAGTACTTCCACTAGAGTTTTATTTTATTTTATTTTTTTTACACATCCTTGACTTTATTAATATTGTTCATTAATCCTCAAGAAATTTATACAAAGCTCCTCCCTTTAGAGCAGAGGATTTATCGTTGTTTCAAACTTAAAATCACATGTTTGTGGGGGATAGTACATTGTGCCTCATTATTGTCTTTAGTGTCTGTTTGATTACTAGTAAGTCCACTAGAGTTTTATAAATTACTAATTTTTAAGTGAAAATTAAACATAATACTAACTAAATGATTACCTAGTCATCTCTACTATGTAACAATTCTGCAAATTCACCTTTAACAATACCTTACAAACTTGGGTTGTCACTAAAATTGACAGTGTCTATTTTTGTTGTTGTTGTTGTTTTGACACAAGATCTCTGTAGTCCTGGTTGTCCCAGAGCTCACTATGTAGACTAGGCTGGCTTCAAACTCACTGAGATCTTCCTGTCTCTGCCTCACAAGTGCTGAAATTAAAGGTATGCAACCGGGCTGGTGAGATGGCTCAGTGGGTAAGAGCACCCGACTGCTCTTCCGAAGGTCCAGAGTTCAAATCCCAGCAACCACATGGTGGCTCACAACCATCCGTAACAAGATCTGGCGCCCTCTTCTGGAGTGTCTGAAGACAGCTACAGTGTACTTACATATAATAAATAAATAAATCTTTAAAAAAAAAAAAAAAAAAAAAAAAAAAGGTATGCAACCACCATGCCCAGCCTTTAACAGTAACAGTGTCTTTAAGATCCTTCTGGTTTGGATAGTGGCCAGTGTCAGCAGGGATAGCAGACATGCCAGGAAGCCTTACTGGGACTGGAGGGTGTTCTGAAGTAGGTCATCTACAAGGCTATTGGCAGGCTCAGTCCCCTGCCTTTATAAAGTCAGGACAGCTAGCTTCCTCTAGTATCTTTTATGACCTAGTCATGAAAGTCACATCATTTCTACAACATCCATCTATAACGATTTAAAAGGGGAGTGAGGGACAACAATATGATTTAGAAAGTAAAGGCACTTGCTACTCAAGCCTGGTGACCTGAGTTCTATCCTTAGAACCCATATAAAGATGGAAGTCAAGAACCACCTCTACACAAGTGTGCCTCTGTGCACATTAAATACATGCACACACACACAAATAATAAAAAAGAAACAACAACAACAACAAAACCCAAAAAAAATCCTGGTAAGGGTTGAGAATACTAGGGGGCAACTATCACTGGTGACTATTTTAAAAGTTAATTATAATTTATGAAATTCCTAGGCAAATGGATGGACCTGGAGGGCATCATCCTGAGTGAGGTAACCCAATCACAAAAGAACTCATATGATATATACTCACTGATAAGTGGATATTAGCCCAGAAACTTAGGATACCCAAGATAAAAGATACAATTTGCAAAACACATGAAACTCAAGAAGAACGAAGACCAAAGTGTGGTCACTTTGCCCCTTCTTAGAATTGGGAACAAAACACCCATGGAAGGAGTTACAGAGACAAAGTTTGGAGCTGTGAGGAAAGAATGAACCATCTAGAGACTGCCATATCCAGGTATCCATCCCATAATCAGCCTCCAAACGCTGACACCATTGCATACACCAGCAAGATTTTGCTGAAAGGATCCAGATATAGCTGTCTCTTGTGAGACTATGCCAGGGCCTAGCAAACACAGAAGTGGATGCTCACAGTCAGCTATCGGATGGAACACAGGGCCCCCAATGGAGGAGCTAGAGAAAGTACCCAAGGAGCTAAAGGGGTCTGTAACCCTATAGGTGGAACAACATTATGAACTAACCAGTACCCCCGGAGCTCAAAGTCTCTAGCTGCATATGTGGCAGAAGATGGCTTAGTCGGCCATCATTAGGAAGAGAGGCCCCTTGGTCTTGCAAACTTTATATGCCTCAGTACAGGGGAATGCCAGGGCCAAGAAGTGGGAGTGGGTGGGTAGGGGGGTTGGGGGGGAGGGGGTCTGGGGGACTTTTGGGATAGCATTTGAAATGTAAATGAAGAAAATGCCTAATAAAAAATGGAAAAATTTATAACAAAAAAAACTTTCATTGTATATGAATAAAGAAATTACATAAAAATCTTGTTTTCCTCTTGAGCAAAATTTACTGAATATATGTGTGAGTATATATGATATCTTGACCAAAACATAAGACATATTAAGTTCCAGAGTTGATATTGCAAAAGAAATTTTCTCCCTTACATTACAGGTAAGGCCAATGCATTTCGTAGGTTGGAAAAAGGGGACATTTAGTAAACTAGCTTCTTACCAACCACCATCAGAGTGAACTCGAACCCCTTCTTCACTGATTTTCGGTGAACTTGATTGGGAAGATTTGCAAATCCAACATAGCCAGGAGTTTCTGGATTTATAAACTGAGTTGGTTGTTGCTAAAATAAGATTAAAAAATACAAAATAAGCTAATAAACACCTTAATGATTGCTTTTATAACATTATCAGACCTGTGGAAAACATAGGTGATCAGTAATTCTCACAAATTAAAGAAAGGGGGAAAAAAAAAAGAAACTCCATAAAACACCATTTTCAAAACTTATACTTTTATTAGAAAATTGTACACTTAAGTGGATTAAAGAAAACACAATTTGAGGCTGGAGAGATGGCACAGCGGGTTATGATCACTGGATGTTCTTCCAGAGGAGCCAGGTCAATTCCCAGCACCCACATGCTAGCTCACAAATGTCTATAGCTCCAGCTCCCAGGGATTCAATACCCTAATAAAGACATACACTCAGGCCAAACACCAATACACATAAAATAAAAATAACTAAATCGTTAAACACACACACAAGCCAATCTAATTTCTTCCTTATATTATGACTCATAATTAATATTTTGATAGTTAGTTTCTGTTTAGCAATTTAACTATGTAAAATATGTAAGACTTGCCGGGCGTGGTGGCGCACGCCTTTAATCCCAGCACTCGGGAGGCAGAGGCAGGCGGATTTCTGAGTTCGAGGCCAGCCTGGTCTACAAAGTGAGTTCCAGGACAGCCAGGGCTATACAGAGAAACCCTGTCTCGAAAAACCAAAAAAAAAAAAAAAAAAAAAAAGTTTAAAAAAAAATATGTATGACTAGCTTATCTCAATGAAATAAATCAAATTATGGCTTGAGATAAATAGTTAAAAAAAACTGACTCCTCTCATTGAACACTTAGCTAAAGACTAGTCTACAACCAGGATCAGGAATGATGCTCTGTGAAAACATCTGAGAGTAGGACATTTCTTGCTATTCTTCATCTATGACACAGAGCTTTATCTAGAGAAAGGCAGGGAATCTAGGAGAGGAATGTTGAGATTTCAGGTTAAAAAACTATCAGACAAAAAAACTAAGCCCACAGTGGACTACCCTGAAATATCTAGTTATTTGTTTTCGACAGGCTCACTACATATTCCTGGCTGGTCTGGAGCTTGCAGTCTTCCTGTTTAAGCCTCACCGTGCCTGATGACCTCTGTATTCTTGATGAAAGAATGTCTGGTAAGGCTAAAGATGATGGAAGATGTGGTAAATCAACAGTGAAAGCACAATCTCGGAGATGAGAAGATGGAGTACTTGCCTTGCAAGTCTGACAACCTGAAGTCAATCACTAGAAAGCAAATTAAAAACAAAACCAAAAAAGCTGGGCATGGTGCTAATAAAAAAAAAGCCTTTGTGATCTTAGCCCTGGACAAGTGACGACAAGTGGATATAGTTGAGGCTCCAGGCTAGTGAGAGAGATCTGTCTGTCTCTCTGTCTTTCTCCCTCCTCCCCCAACACACCTAAAAAGAGAGGAGGGAGAACCAACCAACCAACCAACCAACCAACAAACAAAACACTGATGGACAGTGAGGAATGATACCCAAGGTTGAACTCCAGTTTCTGAATACACATGCATGCAAGCACTCACGCAGCCTCTCCCACCTTTTAAATCCTACAATTTATGCAATAGCAAACTAAAAGTGAAAAAATGTTAATGCATTGTTTGAACTAAATTAGAAAAGTTGTAAAATAGCATTTATTTTACGATTACATTTATAACATCCATTCACATGTACATACATACAAAAATATACCTAAAACTTTCATAGTGATTATTTCTGGGTCATAGAATGATGACTCTTTTATTTAATCTCTGATTCAAATTACTTGTATAAAAAGCAGTAACTGATATTATGGCTTGTCATTGGATAGTAATAAACACTCAGACTCACAAATAAAAGGCAAAGCTAACCTTCAGTCTTAACTACAAGTTCCACTTTCTCAGCTTATGTCCTTTAGAACTAATTTATATCAGGGCTCTGGAACAAACAATTTATAAGGGCTAATCTAAACTCATGTAGCATGTCTAAGAGCCCCATTAATTTAATCATATGAATTATTAGAATTCTTAATAGCTATTTGATTGGTATAGGAAAAAAATCCCAGATGGTCAAAAGGATTCACATCAACATACAGATTTAAGATTTTGGTAAAGAAGGCAACTCAAAACTTGAGAATAATACAAAATCAGAAGTTTATCTTAGAAATCCTTTTTAGGTATCTGAACATTTAAAACAATTTCTCATTACACCATAGATACATGAACTGTATGACCTTACCTTAGACATCTTTCTTGATTTTCCTGTCTATCTGTTAAAAAAAAGAAAAGACAAAGGTCTGACTTTATATATGCATATTTAACAACATGAACTGACGCAGGAAGATAGATATGTGACATCTACCTTCTTTACCTTCTTTTTTGTTTCTTTAGCTTCTCAGTAATCTCAAACATAGCCCCAGATTACTCAATATAAAGAAAAAAATTAAATAAGCTGACAAAAGTATCTGGACATATATTTGTATATTTCCAAATATATACATATTTATATATATATTCTTTCAGTACTGATTATATTCTAGACATCAGGGATGGGATGGGATAAAATGACAACCTACTTCATATCTCTATTTTAATTGAAGCCTTTCAAGGAGAACAGGATACCACTGTACCCAGAGTCCTGTATCCTGAATGTGTGTTATCTCTGACTGAAAGATCACTAGCATAACTTGGAAACTAAATTTTGGCACTGGGGCACAAGGTACAACATGAAGCACATTTACAAGTAAAGAGGACAGACTGAAAATTTTAATGTTTATGTGCCTGTCTGGTAACTCTGAGGTCAGAAGGTGTCAGATCCCCTGGAACTGGAATTATGGATGGCTATGAGCCACCATGTAGATGCAGGAGCCAAATCCAGGTCCTCCAAAAAAGCAGTAAGTGCTCTTAACCACTGAGACCCTCTCTAGCCCCAGAGCTGAATTGTTACACAAATTTCACAACCAAACAAAATGTTCCTGTCAAAAACAAATACCAGTCTATACATTAGCCAGCTATCTGGAACTGTGTATCAGAAGAATGAATTAAGGTCCCTTAGATAGAAAGGGCATCCTTGAAAAATGCTATTAATAGACAACAACTAAATAGATTAAACTATGTCAGCAAAGTTGAAAGTTAGGAGTAGGAGTGAATATAAAGAACTAAAACCTTCTAAAAGAGAGATAAATAGGTCAGATGGAATATAGATTTGCCAGAAGCTACACCCTGACTGCAAAAATAGTCCAGTTAGGAGATAATAGGAAAGGTAGTCACTAACAGGGGAAAACTGCAGTAACCCCAAATCAACAGAAAAATGTAAAACTATATACGATGGTCCGTTCCTGTAACCGCAACTGTGAGAAAGCTGGGGCAAGAGGAAAGTGAATTCAAGGCCACCCCTGGATATTTTTCTTGATTTTTGTGGGGTTTTTTTGGATTTTTGTTTTTGTTTTTTGTTTTTTGGATAGGATCTCTCTATTATGGATCCCTAGCAACACTGGGCCAGTATTTGTCTTGTTAAAGTCTTAAAAAATAAACAATGAAAGTAACAAGCAGCAACTCAATCAAAGCAGAATACACAGAAAGAGGAGACTACCAATAACAATCTGACATCAAATCAAAGGTGAAACGCAGGGCGCACGCCTTTAATCCCAGCACTTGGGAGGCAGAGGCAGGCAGATTTCTGAGTTCGAGGCCAGCCTGGTCTACAGAGCGAGTTCCAGGATAGCCAGGGCTACACAGAAAAACCCTGTCTCGAAAAACAAACAAACAAAAAGGTGAAATTTGAAAAAATAAATATGAAAAAAAGAAAAAAAGGTGTCCTCCTTAAATATATATTGGGATAAACAAACAGAGCAAGCCAACAGAGGCAAATGGACAGTTTCCGTTGTTGTTTTAAGTCATAGAAGAGTACTTGACAAGAGAAAATGTTAACAGTATACTTCTATATGAAACATGTAGGATAGAAAACAGTGTATACAGCTTAATAGCATTTTTATGGAAAGAAAAATAGCTACATGTATAAAATCATGTATAAAAATAAATGTATACACCTCATGCTTATGGTTATTTCTTATAGTGGAACTGGACGTGATTACAACTTCTCCAATATAGTTCACCTGCCCAGCAAACAATATCTGTTCTGCAATTAGTCAGAAATAATTTTCTTCCAACAGCTTGACTCGTACACAAAACATCTCTTTCATGCAGCTACTGCTATTCTCATTAAAAAGTAGATACTATGTGCTTTTATATACTAGCATATGGAGAACATTTTTAACTTACATAATAAAAAGAATGATAACAGACACCCGGCTATGGAAAGTGATATGAAGAACTAGAATTCTCTACATGATTTCCTCTATTTAACAGGGGGAAAAATGTTACCATTAGCTGTTTGCATTCATGGTGTAGTTTGAAACACGAAATACAGAGGAGTTAGGACTGAATAAGCTGGGGTCTCTCCTCCTACCAGCCAATGGCCTGCAGTGAAAATTAAGGATTTCATTTCCACAAATTGTGGCTATTAATCATGTAAAATGTAAATGTAGAATTTTAAGTGAAGGAAAAATAAGATCAGAGATAGTTTAAAAACTGTTTTGTCTTCTGTAAAGAGTCAAAATAAACGTTGAACAAAAACATCAAGAGAGAAATTCAAAGTTACTGTAGCAGGAAAACTAGCTCTTCTCCAATTCCCACCCCACTCCTGTCCACAGCATCAAAGTCTCACTGTTTTTATCACCTTCCATGAGTCAAAAAGATCAAGATTGTGAAGTTATTTTGATTTTAATAAACGATATCTAACTTCCTTAACAGTTAACACATGGAATATACTTGGGATTTCATGGATACGGTTGTGCTCCAAATATACATGTATAGGTTATCATATTAACTCGATAATGCAAAAAGCATTAAGAAATAGTCATTTAAAATTTTTGTAAGAAAGATATAACAGAGCCCTGTCCAAATACTTGAGCACAGATAAAACCATAAAGCAAAGACAAAGACACGTTCCAATCAACTTAAACAGTATTCCAAGGGCAGAAAGGCAGGAATACAACCAGTCTTGCTTAACTGACATACAGAAGCTTTATGGAACACAGAATGACTAAAACCACATAGCCTACACTTTAAAAGTATTAATAAATCGTCAAAGTTTTCATTATTTTTAGGGTTTTGTTTTAGAGATAGTTTCTCATGATCCTGAAACTTGCTATGTAAACCAGAATGGCCTCAAACTCATAGAGATCTGCTGCCTCTATCTCCAGAGTAATGGGATTAAAGGTATGAACCACCATGTCTAGCCTGAAAGTTTTTTGTAATCAATACTCTCAACAAGTGATCTGTTTAAACAAAAGGTGAAAACAAACTCTCAAAGAGCTGGAACAATTCTGAACTCTTGGATTAAGGAAATCCCCAAAGCAAAAACCACAAGTTGTCTCTAGGAGCCAATGGAATTGGGGTGGGAGAGATGCAGAGGTCTACATTTACAGGACAAACTCAAACTTGAGTTTTACATAGTTTTATCAGTAGCAGTTCAAATAAAGCAATTTTGTCCCACTAACCTGGGCTCATGGGAGCTCAGAGACAGGACCAAGTGTCAGGGAACCTATATGGGTCTGACCTAGTTCCTGTGCATATATGTTATGGTGTGTAGTTGCTATTCTTGTGGAACTTGGGGGTGGGAGCTATCTCTGACCCTTCTGCCTGCTTTTGGGACCCTATTCTTTATCTAGCCTTAATATGTATGAGGGAGGTACCTAGAGCTATCACAACTTGATAGGCCATGCTTGCTTGATATTCCTGGAAGGAGTGGATTTGGGGGAGAGAAGTGGAAGGGAGAAACTGGGAGGAGAGGAAGAATGGGAAACTGCAATCTGAATGTAATAAATGAAAGAAAGAAGTTTTGTCCCTAAAAATATCCACAAATGATAAAAAAAATTCTAAAGAAATTAATAAAGAAAAAAAATGAAATTATTCTAAAAATAGAAGGACAAGTAAATCCAAAAACTAAATCTTTGAAATAAGTTCTTGATCTTGTTTTTGAGGGTCTCACTATGTAGCTTTGGCTGTCCTGAAACTCACTAGTAGACTGAGCTGGCTTCTAACTCACAGAAATTCACTTGCCTCTACCTCCCCAGTTCTTTGAGTTAAAGGAATCTGCCACCATGACTGACAAAAACAAATTTTTCATATGAATCCAACTAAAGAAATGAGAACAAACATAAAAGAAGGTACAATCACAGATACAGACTATAAAAAGGCCACAATTATATATTATGCTATGTGTTACCAAAACACAACAAAAACTAGAATTGATGTTACTAAGATCCAGCAATAGGGCCAGCTAGATGGCTCATAGTTACAAGGGTCTTGCCTCCAAGCCTGAATACCAGAGTTAGATCTCAGGGATCCACATGGTAAAGGAAAAAGAATAGGCTCCAACAAGTTATCCACTAATCTCAGCACACAAGGAGCATATGCCCCATTCCCCCCAAATACATAAATATTAAAAAAAATCTAGAAATGAAGAAATCAAAGCACACACACACACCCCTAAACTAGAAATGTAAAGGGGCCAACACCAGATGGAATTAAAGCAAAAGAGCATGAAACTCTGAAGAGACCAAAACGAAGTCTTTTAACTATTCAAGCCACTGCAGAAAAAAGGGAAGTGCTCTGGTTTGTTTGTGAAGTCAACATAATTTCAATAACAATTCAGATGGAAAAGGAAGAAAGAAGGCCCCACAGTAAGGAAAGAAAGAACAAATATCAAATCAGTTTCATTCATAGATATAAATACAAAATTTAAAAATATTTGCTGGCAATTAGATTCTAGTAATGTATCAAAAGTATGACTATAACAAATTAAGAGAAAACCATATATAAACAGATACCAATGAGGCATTTAATTAAATTCAGCGATCATTCTGCACGAAAACCCCAAGGAAACTGCTTGTATACAATTCAGGGTTATTTCCCAAATACTATTCCTTAAACAATAAGACTCCTTAAACTAGGGGATGAAGAAATGGCTCCCAGGTTAAGTAAGAGCACTTGCTGCTCTTCTAGATGACCCAGGTTTGATCCCAGCAATGACATGCAACTCTGTAACTTGAGTTCCAGGGGACCGATGTCCTCTTCTAACCTTTCTGGGCACCAGAAATGTGATACACAGATGTACAAAACACTCATATACACAAAAATACAATGTTTATAAAAGAGGATATTAAATCTATTTGAAATAAATATTAGATAAAAAAAGTTCATTACTCTTATAATTACTTTAAAACACTGAAGAAAAACTTCAAGCACACCTAAAATATCAGAATAAAATAAATCCTCAGGTACCAACCTTTATTCAATTTCAATAATTAACACTCAAGTCCAATATTAGTTTATTTCCAGCTTGCCTGAATTACAGTGAAGCAAATCTTAGAACAACACTTCATTTATAATTCAATATGCACATGGATCCTAAAAATGATACGCTATTATTTCTATTAGAAATTAATTATAGTTGTTTAATGTAACCACATACCCAACTGCCTCATTTTTTTCATTAGAGTAAAAATGAAAGTAGCATCTACATATTGCAATTTTATTATAATTATTTAATACTACTCTATTAAGATTAGTGCATCAGAGCCGGGCGTGGTGGCTCACGCCTTTAATCCCAGCACTTGGGAGGCAGAGGCAGGAGGATTTCTGACTTCCAGGCCAGCCTGGTCTACAAAGTGAGTTCCAGGACAGCCAGAGCTATACAGAGAAACCCTGTCTCGGAAAAAAAAAAAAAAAAAAAAAAAAAAAAAGATTAGTGCATCAATGCCAGGCGTGGTGGTACATGCCTTTAATTCCAGCACTCGGGAGGCAGAGGCAAGTGGATTTCTGAGTTCGAGGCCAGCATGAACTACAAAGTGAGTTCCAGGACAGCCAGGGCTATACAGAGAAACCCTGTCTGGGGGGGGGGGGGGGGGCTCATGAAACAAAACTACCTTGCAGACAGGGCTGAATATACAAAAACACACAATACTTGAGTTAAAAAAAAAAAAACAAAAAAACATACACACAACAGTAGCCATGCTTGCTGGTTTACATCTTTGATCCTAACACTTGGGAGCTCTGTGAGTTTGAGGCCAGTCTAGTCTACACAGTGAATTCCAGGACAGTCAAAGCCACTTTATAAAGAGACCAGATCTAAAAAAGAAAGCCTGGGGCTGGAAAGATGGCTCAACAGTTAAGCTCACAACCATCTACAATGTGATCTGATGCCCTCTTCTGGAATGCAGGTAGCAGGTGTACATTCAGATAGTGCACTCATATACATACAATAAATAAATCTTAAAAAAAAAAAAAAAAGGCCAACAGTAAAACAGGCTAAGAGGAATATAAGCCTTCTATCTCTATCTGAGAGACTGTCATAAGATCATTAAGAGAGATGTTCCAAACTGGGCTAGAACAAAAAAACAAAACAAAACAAAACTTTAGAATATGACAATTTATTTGGTAAGGTGCTACAAAAGATAGATAGCAAGTCAAAAGTTTCTTTCTAGCTGGCTGTGGTGGGGCACCGTTGTAATCTTAGCACTCAAAAGACAGGAGGATTGCAAACTGGAAGCTGCTTGGACTACACAGGGAGACCATGTCTCAAAACTGAAAGTTTCTTTCTGAATTGTGATTGTGTGCACTGTCTGTGTCTGGTACTTAGAAGAGTAAGCTCCTGATTTCATGTATGCTAGATAAGTGTACTTACTACATACAAGCTGAATGCCAGCATTCAAAGTTTTGCCTATCCCATTTAGGAATGGAAATAGGGGGAAATAGTAAGAATAAAATAAAAAGCAAACCAGGTGTGGTAACACAGCACTGGAGGCTGAGGTACAAGGATTCCAAATGTGAGCCAACTTGGATTATTATGAGTTCTGGAATAGTATAGGCAACAAAGAAACCATGTCTCAAAACACTAAAATGCACAGGAACACATTTTAGGTTTTTTGTCTTGTTTGGTTTTAAGAGTCTTTATAATAAAAACTCAACTTAAACTGGCTAACTTATTTCAGTCTCCCAAATGCTGAGATTACAGGGATACAACACTATACTTGGCTATGAACAGATACAGAATTTAAAAAAAGCAAGCCCTAAAATTATCAAGTCATTTTGTTTCTCCCAAATTGGTATAATTAATTCGATTCTAAACTAGAATCCCTATGGTATGTCTCCTTTCTTTAGGCATTGGATAAAATAATGGGAAGATAAACACTTGAGAGTAGAAATGTGGAGATTTGCCTTCACTACTATTATATGTCATTTATTTCTAGCCACCATATACAGGGAATGTCATGGGTAGCTTTCTACATCTCTGTATCTCCTTAGCTTACTGACCCAAGTCCGCAGCCATTTTGAGGTCCTAGGTCAGTTCAGACCAAAGAATAACTTCCAATATCATTTTCCTTTCTTTCAATAAGTACTGAGGGCTAGAGAGATGGCTGAGCTGTTAAGAACACTGACTGTTCTTCCAGAGATTCTTGAGTTCAATTCCCAGCAACTACAAGGTGGCTCAGATGGGATCCGATGCCCTCTTCTGGTGTGTCTGAAAACAGCTACAGTGTACTCATATAAATAAAATAATAAATAAATAAATAATAAGCATCCTGATGCACAACACAAGAACAGACATGGAGAATACATACAATGATTCTTCAATACAGAGACTGCTAGGCTATGAATGTTACCCTATACCCAAACCTAGCTTGTATTCTAGTCTCAATGATTTTCTAACAATGTATTAAACATAATAAAAAGGGGTTTTAGTTTTTGTTGTTTGGGGGGCGAGGGGGGACATGTAATAAGGAACCAGAAATCTTGCATTCAGGGCAAGCACTTGACCAAGTGAACTAACTACACATTCCTAGTAATGCCAAATGTTAACTGAAAGGTGAATACTGAATTTCTGAAGCACTTGGGTTTAGTGAGAACACCTTGTCCATTAACATACTGCTAGGTACAGAGCGCAGATCAGTTAGGTCCCCCACATCTAAGGTACACAGTCAAACTAAAACTTTATTCTTCCACATTGCAGATTTCACATGTCAGAAGTTACTAAGTTCCTTACACTTGGCCCACAGCTTCTTTATTTCAGAGAGTAACACTATTACCCAATTATGAGTCAAAAGATGACTAGGTGAACAAAACCTATTTTTGCAAGTGGCATTTATAATAACGGAATACTAAATAGGAACCATCATTCATGTACACAAAGTTTTACATTTGTATATATTACCCCTAATCTCCAAAGACTCCTCAGTGTAGGATCCTGAAGAGCTTTTATCCAAAGAGCCTAGACTCTCTTGCCATTTAGGTTTCTTAGATTTGAAGATTGTACAAGCACATTATGCAAGACAACACTCTTAATGGAGCTTGGAGCAGCAAGCCACAAACAAAGGGAGCTGAATTACACTCACTGATAATAGAAGGAGGCCCCACCTCCTTTCCCTAGGTTACCCAGCTAACTCAGAAGGAGAAGCTCTAGTTCTTTATTGACCTGTGGTGCTCTGTTAAGGGGGGGGGGGGGGGAAACCTAGGTGGAAAAATGATAAAAAAGGATCAGGACAACTTTTAAAACTAAAAAAAATCATCCCAAAAATTAGATATAGCAGCACACACTGACAGTTTGAATGCTGAGTATTGCAAAGAAATCCTGAATGGCAACTACCAAAAAAGCCATTGAAAATAAGGAGTCTCAAATTAGAAGCATCATGAAGAAACAGCCTTTATGACCCCTTCAAAACTCTGTTTTTCCTTATGTTAACAAGACGGATTTTAAAAATGTATCTAAGATACTAAAACAATTTTCACTACTAAGGGAAAAAAAAAAAAAAAAAACCTAAGGCTTTTCGAGAGGTTTCTCTGTATAGCCCTGGCTGTCCTGGAACTCATTTTGTAGACCAGTCTGGCCTCGAACTCAGAAATCCATCTGCCTCTGCCTCCCAAGTGCTGGGATTAAAGGCGTGCGCCACCACGCCCGGTTGAGAACCTAAAACTTAAATCCCTTGATAGACAGTAGGGACCCCAATATTTGACGCCAGAGAAACACTTAATCCGTCTAAAGGATATCGAATCCAGTGAGAGTCCTAACAACAAGCAGCGAGCAGGAACTACACAACAGATAAGCATTAGACAGAGAATGTGCGAGATTAACTGCGTTCCAGACACGAGAAGTAAACTGGGTTAAGACCAGCCATAGAGACCACAGAGGTCTGAACTAGAAGTTCCATGTGTTGAAAGTCTGGAAACGTAGTACAGGACAAGGCAAGGCGCCACTAACAAATGAGGCTGGAAGATACAAAAGGGCCAGGCTTGGTCTGGGCCTACGGTCAGCTTCAGAGTTAGACTTCATGGCTTCTCAGTCAAAGGCCTCCACTCCATGCTCCCTTTCCCGTGTCACTTACAGGGCTACAGCCCTTTGTCTAGCGTCGCACTACCTCGAGGAAGGCCACAGCAGACAAACCACTCCATAATGCGCCTACCACTGCCTTGAATTGGAGAACTTCATTAACATCTGAGTGACTAGTCCTTTTCATCCCCAGGACGAAAGGGCACCGTTACGTGGGAAGATGGCCACACTAGCACAAGTGCTTCGTAGATGTGAATCTAACGCCCGACTCTCCAGCACATAGTATTTGGACTGTGCGCGGTAACTTCACTGGGCCCAGTCACGCCCGCCCCAATGCACTGGACCTGGCTAGCAGGATCACCCAGATGGGGGCCGCCCGTCCAGTTGTCCTCGAAGGGACGACGCCAGCCAGGCATCCATCGCTGGAGCCCCGGACTAAGGGCGCGGCCGCCCCTCCCCCACGCGCTCCACTTCCGTACCGGTTATCACCGCCTAGGCGGCCCGGGCGAGGGCAGAACTCTAGCCCTTTCTCAGGACGGCCAGCTCGACTCGAGCCCGCGCGACAGTGGGTACACATTGCCACACACTTACCCGCTCACACGCTGGAGAACGCTCGTCAGGCGACAGCACGGATCTACCCCGCCCAGTAGCGCGCGCGCGAACAGATGGCGTCATCGCGCCGTCCCCGCCCCTTGCCAACTCCTTCCTGGGCCCCGAGTAGTCCCCTCCTCCGCGGTTGCAAGCAGAGCGCAAGCGTGGACGCGATCCTGCCGTCCGCCTCTGCGCAGGCGCCGTGCCCCTCCCACGGCGGTTGGCCATATAGAGGCTGGGGGCGGGGGGAGGTCAAGCGTAGCCTCTTCTCCTTTACCAAGATGGCGTCTTGTTCCTGTTTCGCCACAGTTCCTACCTTATGAGCTTGGATTCCTCACGCTAATAAAAGAGGAGCAGGTAACGAGATTCTCCGCTTTGTGGGAAACTAGAGTTGAGGGAAGGATATTTACTAAGGAGAAATAAGGTGTCCACTGAGAGCGAGAGACGACCGGGGGCGGGCAGGTGGCAGCATGAGTGCGGAGCAGTGAAGGGGAGGGAGCCCTTTGCCTCTACCCTTTCCTCCTGGAAGATGGCGGCAGCACCGAGCAAGGAACACCGAGCCGGGATAGGCGGGCGCTTGTGACTTGCCGGCGGGCATCTCTAGCCGCCTCCGCAGCCGTCTCTATGGCGGGCTGTCGTCCCGGGATTGGCTACGTGCTGGTCACGTGGGCCTGCTCCCCCCCCCCCCGCACACCATAGAGTGGTGCCTGTCCCTGGGGACGTGGCCTTCCTGTGTGGTCCTGAGCCCATGCCCCGCGGGGGAGGGCGGAGCCGGCACGGCCCCCTACCCTCTTTCAGACTGGGGCGGGCGGTGAGATCTGCGGCATGCCCTGTTCTCTACGACCGGCTTGAAGCTGGCTGGGAAGGTGCAGTACTGGGCTGCGGCCTGGCTCGGGTTGTCCTTCCCTTCAATCGCAGGAGGTCCCCTGGCTGGTCAGCGATCGTAAACTCCTACCTTAGGCCTTTCACCAAGGCCTTTCTATAGGAAAACACCCTAGAGTACCTCTCCAGAGAAGAAACAGCAATCGCGCGACCCTAGTGGATGATGCGCACAGTGTCGGTATTCCGAACTGTTCTGACACATGCCTTGTTGTGAGGGAGTGGTTTTTTGTGCGTTATTACTTTGAGTAAAGTATCCCAGTGCTCGAGGCTACATTGCATATTCTGTCTGAATTAGAAGACTGGAGGGTCGACTGGGCATGTGTTTGCATACGATATAACTGAACCAAAGGAGATTGACTTGGTTTTTATTATGTTTACAGACAAGGATAAAGCATGGGGACAATTGGAGGGTTATAATCTTCACTTACAACTTGGCTCGCCCTTCAGCTTTGGGTTTTGCTAGTCACCTTAAGTCTCAAACAATGACTTCACATATTTGTTGGTGTCCATTTAAAGAGTCACTTTCTTAGTAACTTTCTGAAACCCAGTTAAACCAGTCACAAAATTTTGTTTGAAGCTAGTAGTAGCTACAAGCTAAATTTCTATTATGGAAGCGGGTGTGCATAGGAAAACACTGGGTAAAACCTATTGCTTAAGCTTACGTTTTGAACATTTAAAGTATCCATAGGCTAAATTTGTTACTACATAAGTGAATTACTACTTATGGATTCAAAACAACTCTTAACCTATTATGACAGCTTTAAACTTAGAGATAATGGAGCATATCTTTTCCAGTCTCAGGAATAGTATTTTTGAAAACCAGTTAAGTAATTATCAATGGCACCCAAGCTTTGTTGGTAGCATTGGCTAGAGGCCTGCACTGCTTAGACACTTACTTCCTCTTGAGAACACCCGAAAGAGGCAGATAGGTCAGAATAGACAGGGACACACACAAGCAGATCCTTTTCTCTCTCTCTCTCTCTCTCTCTCTCTCTCTCTCTCTTTCTCTTGTGGGCAGGCCCACTTCTCAGTGGCCAAATAGGCTTTCAAGTACATTTCTTTTAGTTTTATTTTGACCTTCTAAATTTCTAATGTCAGCCTAATAACCTCATTTCTTTAGCATTAAAAAAACGGAGTGCCACACGTGTTAGGGATTCTGGGGGTGCAGAGATAGAAAACATCATTTTTCCTTTTTTTCTAGCTCTTTATGATTTCCTATAGAAGATAACACTTGCGAAAGAAAGCTTATTTTGCAGGCTAATTTGTACCATAATGAGAGTATATAAAAGAAATAGAAAATAGACTATGATTACTTACTGCAAAACCCATAGTGGAAATATGTAAAAGAGATAGGAAGTAGACTATGAATACTTGTTGAAAATCCTTCATAAAGAATGTGATTGTAAATCAGTAATCCAGCACTTTGTATTGTGGAGTAATCAGCACTGTGTATTGAAAGATCAGGAGGTCAGTGTCAGCCTTCTACATAGTGAGTTCAAGGTCTGCTTGACCTACAGGATACCCTGTCTCACCCCTCCTCCCAGAAAAATATAATGGTCCTGGAACTGGGGTTTAAAGAATGATAACAGAGTATTTCCAGGTAGAGTTGGCAGGAAGAAGTGTTGTAAACAGAAAGAGTAGGGAAGGGAAGGTATAGTATTATAGCCAATGGCATACAGCAAAAGGTTGAGAATTGGACAAACATATGGTTAATTTCTTGAATGGCAGAGGGCTTAGCTGAGATTGTATGAAGATGTCTTCATGGTGTATATTCAGTACCTTCTCAGTCTGACAGGTTGGACAGGATTATGACCATTGAGATGACCTATGATACTTTGTAAGATAGATTCTTCATTGCCAATATATGTATTTAGACAAATCTTACATAAAGTAAAAAGCAATCTTTGAAAAGAAACAGCTACACACCAGAAATGGTAGAAGGTATATGTCTATAATTCCAGCACTTGGGAGGCTAATCAGGTAGATGTAGAGATTCAAGGCCAGCCTGGGCTACAGAGCATGACTATGCTTCCTCATACTTAACTTGATTCTAGAAGCTCTGTTTGGATGAGCAGAAAAAGATGCAACACTCTTGATGAGTCGTAGCCACACTTAGTTCTTGTCCCAGGTTCTTTCAGACAGTGAAGGTGCTATGGCACTGGCATCGTCTGGGCTCTGTTGGCTTGGTTCCTATATCTCTCTTTCTTCATGCTTTTTAGTGATAGCCTGTAGCATGATTCATAATAGGCTGCAGTTGGATTTCCTTTCTGTGGTTCACACTGATCAGCTTACAGGTAGCAAATTTAGCAAATGTTTGGAACCATTTTTACTGGATTGAGAAACTCCAAGTGGGCTGGCAAACAGTGATTTTTCGACCTTCTAAATCTTTGTCTTTTGGTGTCACTGATCTATGGGTGCCTTTGCTGACATAGGCCATCTCCACATAGTCATTCCACCCAGGGTACATTTGTATACTTGTATGTGTAAGCACAGGCTAAAAAGCTGTAATTCCAGCACTTAGGCAGTTGGAGCAGGAGGATCAAAGGTTCAAGCTTTGTTACTCTCAGCTACATGTTGAGTTCAAGGAAGCCTGGACAATTGATAAGATGGTCTTTAAAAAAAGGTATAAATAATGCTTCAGCAAACAAAACAATCTCATATTTAAGCATAGGTAGAGGCAAAATGGTTATTCTTTACATGTTATGTAATTACTTAATTGAGAAATTAGTCAAAGCTTTTGGTAACAAGATTTTAAGTAAATATCTACAAATTTAGATTTATGTTTTGTTATTTTTTTCTTTCTTTCTTTCTTTTTTTTTTTTTTTTTTTTTTGAGACAGTGTCTCTGTGTACCCCTGGCTGTCTAGGAACTCTCAGTTCCTAGCTAGTGGAAACCACTAACCACTAGTTAACCACTAGTTAAACCACTAAACCATCTAACTCCCCCTTGATAATTTTAAGTAGAACACTTTTTATTTATTCCTTGACAATTTCATTCATGTAAATCATTCATCTTGATCATCATATATATCTTCAGCTCCTAGGGCCTGCTTCTATGTCCTGAGTGCTGGGACTAAAGTCATGTGCCACTATACCCAGCTTTAGATTTCTTATATGTACCAGTAATTAAGTAGAAAATAAAATACAAATAAGACATGGTGAGACACTCCTGTAATCTCAGTGTTCAAGAGTCACTGACACACACACACACACACACACCCAAGAAAATCACTGTGATTACTCTCCATTAATAAATGTGAACATATAAATGTGCACAAACACATATGCCTACATACATGTGGATGTTAAATCTATAGCATATATGAAAAACCTAAAAACAATTTCTTCTTATAAAGTCTATGTTAGATGATTGTAGAGTAATTCTTCCATAGGTAGTAACTGTTGGTTTTTTGTTTCTTTAAGATGTTACATTATTTTTAATTATGTATATGGTGAGAGGCCATGTTCTAGTGAATGCAGGTGTCCAGGAATGATCCATCAGCACTGGATTCCTCTAGAGGTGTTTGTACCCAATGTGAGTACAAATGTGAGTATGAGGCAGCATGTACTCATAGCTTAAATAGCCCATTGATGTTCTGTGTGTGTGTATGTTAAGTTTTATATGTGTGGGTGGGCTGATTGCATGTATGTCTGTGCACCACATATGTATAGTGCCCACAGAAGCCAGAAGAAGACATTAGATCCCTAATGCTGAACTTATAGGCAGTTGTGAGCCACCATGTGGGTGCTGGGAACAGAACCTGGGTCCTCTGAAAGAACAGTCAGCATTCTTAAACCACTAAACCATCTAACTCCCCCTTGATAATTTTAAGTAGAACACTTTTTATTTATTCCTTGACAATTTCATTCATGTAAATCATTCATCTTGATCATCATATATATCTTCAGCTCCACCCTTCTCTATCTAGGCACTCTCCCTCCCTGCTTTGAATGCTTTCCTCTTGTTTGTTTGTTTGTTTGTTAATAATCCAGAGTCCAGTTAGTGTGGCCTGCTAGAATGTTAACTGATCTTATTCAGTTGACTTGTGTAGGTACTCATAGCAGGTTTGTGGGTGCAACAGCCATGTCATGTCATGAAGACAACATTTCTAATACTTCCTATTCTTCCGCTCTTACATTCTTTCTGCCCCTTTTTGTGATGTTCCCTGGGCTATTATGGGTGGAGTAGGGCTGATATAGATGTCCCATTTAGGGCTGAGCACTCAATAGACAATTTCAGAACTTTTCATTAACTGCTTACTACCACAAGAAAAAACTTCTGGCACTAATCTATGAGTGTAAACAAATGCTTAAAAAGACAGTTTGCCGCCGGGCGTGGTGGCGCACGCCTTTAATCCCAGCACTCGGGAGGCAGAGGCAGGCGGATTTCTGAGTTCGAGGCCAGCCTGGTCTACAAAGTGAGTTCCAGGACAGCCAGGGCTATACAGAGAAACCCTGTCTCGAAAAACCAAAAAAAAAAAAAAAAAAAAAGACAGTTTGATAAAACATTGTTTCTTGGTTTTATTTGGTTTTTCAAGACAGGATTTTTTGTGTGTGTGACCTTGGTGGTCCTGGTACTTACACTGTAGACCAGGCTGATGTGCTGTTTACTGAGTTTGTAACAATAAAATCCTTATTGACACTTTGTACCCTCAGCTTTCATGTCCTTTCTGGAAGATGTTCTCAAATTTATCTTGTAGCCCTTTTGCTGAACTCTACTAAGAGCTTTTCTTTACTCTTTGTATTCTACTTTAGAACTCCTCATATTTTTGTTTCCTGGGTGCTATATCTACATATATATCCTATAGACATTCTAAATTTTCTTTACCCCAAAGATACTGTTTTCTGCATTGCTGCTGAAAGATCCAGCTTTCTGATCAAGGTTCCATGTCTAGCCTCTTATATTTTAAGATTCTTATTTCTACTCAGGCTTGGTGTTTTGTGTCTTTAAAAAAAAGTCGTTATTTGTCATTTTCGTAGTACTGCAGAAAGGAGTACTAGAAAATGTGCTCCTGTCACATGCAACTGCTATAGGAGGTGGGTGCCATAGGACTAAAAACAGGAGGTCTGGAGGAGACAGGTATATCAGTTATAGCCAAGAAGGGAGGAGGGAATAATTGTATCATGGGGGTAAAACAGCAGGAGACAGTAGCCACTGGACATAGCGACTTGGGAAAACTTGCTGATGTAGTGACACCTGTTCAAGCCTGCAGTGCATGGATGAGCTGTGAACAGCCATTTGAAAAGATTCTAAGTATGATGAATAGGAAGTACATAAGCATGGGATAGGAATGTGATTAGAGTGCTGGAGGAATATGGGACACCAGGACCTAGAAGACAATACAGCACAGCCAAGTGTGTGATCAAGGAAAGAGGCAAGCCAACCTTGAGGCTTTTGGTAATGAATGCCTTTGAAGACCTGCAGCAGAGTAACCATTGGTGGTGGTGATAGTTTCTCATCAGCCTAGGAGTCCATACTCTACTCTTTCCTTCTGAGGAGGCTTCAGGGTGAATGTAGTTGGTGAAGAACAAAGCATAGACTGAGTCTTTGCCTTTAATTTCTTGCGCTGCCTAACCTGGCACTGTCTCACATTCTACCACCTACCTAGAGGGCTATGTGTCCTCCAAAACCATACACTTGTGACTTCTCTTGTAACTAAAATTACCCTTTTGGATAGATGCCCCCTCTCCAAATAGAATAACTTGGTGTTTATAAATGCAATAGAACAAACAGGCTTAGGCTTTTCAGATGATCAGCCTAGGCTATTTTGTGACTAGTTGAAAAAGTTGTGTTTTTCAATGGTATTTTCTCATAAGTTTTGCTTTGGTAGCCTTCAGCAGTGGTATTTTAAGCTTACAACTTGAATTTCACTTCAGACCATCATTCCTCTGTTCACTCGTGTTCTGTTGCGTAACTATGGGTATTGTGTCTTAAGAAATGCGTGCTGCATCACTCTGATGGAAAGCTGAAGAGGTAATGAGTAATGCAGGCTTCATAGTTAAGAGATTCATATGCAGCTGGAGAGGTGGCTTAGCCCTTAAGAGCAGTATGGACTACTTTTCTTCAGTTCCACTATCCATGTCAGGCGATTCAAGGCTGCTTTTAATTCCAGCTTCTGGAGGACCCAACGCCTCTGGCCTCTGTGGGCACCAGCATTCGTGTGTACATGTCTACACACAGATATATACCCATAATTTAAAATAACAAAAGTAGATAAAAATTTCAGATGGCAGATAAGCTGAGTGAGATTTCAACCTAACAATAAAAGAATTGCCTTAAAATTGTATTTTCGCCAGGCATGGTGGCACACACCTTTAATCCCAGCACTCGGGAGGCAGAGGCAGGCGGATTCCTGAGTTCGAGGCCAGCCTGGTCTACAAAGTGTGTTCCAGGACAGCCAGGGCTATACAGAGAAACCCTGTCAAAAAAAAGAAAAAAAATTGTATTTTCTACACATCAGACTGAGAAGAATAAACATGATCATCTTAGTTGTTACCAAGAATGGCAAGGATGGCTCACAGATTGTAACTAGATAGTTGAGCTCATTAGAAGAGCAGTTTTATTCTGACAATACATATTGATACATTGCCTGACCAAAAAAAATGTATTTTTCAGGAATCTGACCTAAGGAGACTCTGGCCCAAGTGAACAGAGATCTTCCTTTCTTTCCTTTAACTCCTTCCTCTTGGAAGAAACTCAATGAGTAGCCCAGACCAGACTCAAGTTCTTGTTTCTCCTGCCTTGGGCTCCCAAATGCTAAAATTAAAGATATGAGCCACCACAGCCAGCCAAAGAATTTTCTCTTCAGCATTTCTGGTAGTTAACAGCAAGACAAACAACCCAAAAATACAAGCCCACTAGGAGTGGCGGTGCACATCTTTAATTCCACCACTTGGGAGGCAGAGGCAGGTGGATCTCTTAAGTTCTAAGGCTAGCCAGAGTGCAGCTCTGGCTATAGAAACAGTTATAAGCTACTGAGGAGTTCCATAAGTAGGGGAGTTATTGTTATGTTTAGTCCATTAACATGCAGTTGTTAAGAAATGAGTCAGAGTTGTACAAGTCTTAGAAAGGCAGTGTGGCATATTTATATGTGGAAATAGGTGTGGCAAATGGTAGGTGTATATAATGAGATCTTGCTTTTATTTAAGCCATGTATTTGGAGATGTTTCTTAAAGAATAAACTTGGAACCAGGCAGGGTGGCACAATCCCAGCACTGGGGACATAGAGCCAAGCAGATCTCGGTGAGTTTGAGGCCAGCCTGGTCTACATAGTGAGTTCCAGGACAGCCAGAGCTACATAGTGAGACCATGTCTCAGAAAGCCAAAGGGAAAAAGAAAGGAAGGAAGAAGACAAACAGACAAAACCTGGGAGAGTATCCGTTTTTACATAGTACTATTGAATTAAATTGTATTGCTTAATGATATCATTAACAATATTTGCTTTCTTAGGTTCAGACTGCTAGGTCTTGCTTCTTTATCCCTGACTGGATGAAAGTTTGAGGTGTATTCCCTGAAGACCTGCTTTTAGCTTTGGACCTGTTATTTTTTATTAGTTTTGAGAAAGGGTCTTGCTGTGTATGCCATGCTGTCCTTCAGCTCACTATGTAGCTCAGACTGACCTTGAGCTCTTGAATGATTCCCTCCTGACACAGCAGAGCACAGCTAAGTGCTGAGATTACAAGTGAGGGCCTCCGTATGTATCCTTGGCTGATCTGGAGCCTTCTGTATAGACCAGGCTAGTCTTTTTTTTTTTTTTTTTTTTTTTTGGTTTTTCGAGACAGGGTTTCTCTGTGTGGCCCTGGCTGTCCTGGAACTCACTCTGTAGCCCAGGCTGGCCTCGAACTCAGAAATCCGCCTGCCTCTGCCTCCCGAGTGCTGGGATTAAAGGCATGCGCCATCACGCCCGGCTTAGACCAGGCTAGTCTTGAACTCAAAGATCCTCTTGCCTCTGTCTCACAATTGCTAGGACTAAAAGTGGTTTATCACCATGCCCAGCTTCTGCTTTTTTGAGACAGGTGCTCTCTCTGAACCTGGATCTCACAGATTTGCTAAACTGGCTGGCCATGGAGCTCCTGGGATCAGCCTGTGTCCCCACTCTAAATCTAAGTGCCGGTATTGTGGGGTTTGTGTCTGGCTTTTTTTTTTTTTTTTTTTTTTTTTTAAGATTTATTTATTATATGTAAGTACACTGTAGCTGTCTTCAGACACTCCCGAAGAGGGCGCCAGATCTCGTTACGGATGGTTGTGAGCCACCATGTGGTTGCTGGGACTTGAACTCCGGACCTTCGGAAGAGCAGTCGGGTGCTCTTACCCACTGAGCCATCTCACCAGCCCCCATGTCTGGCTTTTATATGTGTGTTGAGGATCCACACAAAGGTCCTCATGCTTACGTGGCAAGCATTTTAATAAATGGACCATCTCCCCAGTTTAAAAGTAAAGAAGTGAGTCTCTGAGAGGGTTTATTTTTCAGCATAGTGAACATGTGCCTGTAGTCCCAGTACCTGTGAGGCAAAGGCAAGAGGATCTCTAGTGTGAGTTTAAGATCGCCTTAGTCTATGTTCTAGGACAACCAGGATGCATGAGTGAAACCAAAGCCTCACTTGCTAGACATGATGACAAACACTTGTAATCTCTCTATACTTGAGAGGCTGAGGTGTAAGATTGTGAGTTTGCACCAGCCTAAACACATAGCAAAATCTTATCTCAGAAATAAACAAAACAAGGCCAAAGAAACACCTTATCTGCTAAAACTTGTATTCATTGCCTTCTTTACTCCCAGTAAGAGTTCTCAGCTGGAACAAATTGTCTGCAGTGCTTGGAGACCTTTGGTAGTCATAACTTAAAGGTGCTTCTAGAATGAAATGGTGAAAATTGGAGATAGTCCGTGTCCTATAATGCACAGGACAGCCCCACAAAGTTAGTATCTGACCCAGACACCAGTAGTGCTGTCACTGTGAAGCCGTACTGCAGCCGTAGGAAGAAGCTGGCAGAGTAAAGCCTCTGGCAGTATGGTTGGTGCTACATCACCTGTAGTGCAGATGTTCTCAGGGATGCTGACATTGGCAATAGGGCATCTGCACTGCTTACCTTTGCCAGCTTTGGCTTAAGCAACGTGTGTAAATGCACTTAATCCTCACAGTGACTGACAGGTACAGGAGAGGAGGCAGGTGTAGAGAATCAGAGAATCAAGATTTGTAATCATTTTTTCCCCTTTGGCTTGTTTTCATCCTCACTTTTGTTTTTAGTTTCAGAGACAGGGTTTCTCTGTGTAGCCCCGGCTATCCTGGAACTTGTTCTGTAGACTAAACTGGTCTAAACTCAAGAGATCTACCTGCCTCTCAAGTGCTGGGAAGGTGTACACCCCCACTACCCTGCTCATAGTTTTAGAAATTAACAAATTTAAATATTCAGTCGCAGTTACCTAGTGATTGTCTTTAGAGACTCTCTAAAGTCCAAGTTTAAAAGGTAATATCCACACCATTTTTTTCTAGTCCAGGTAAAGACAAGTCAGGTCTTTGCATAAAGATAGATGTTCAGTTTGAAAATATCCATTGTAATTGCCCTGTGTCCCTCAGTCAGCAAACACTTAATTTTCACCAGGAACACATTCCTAAGTAGGTTTCTGATAGGGAATGAACAGATCCGAGTCTCAGTCCTAAGGCCATTCATGTACTCAGAGCCCATCTTTACAGTAACCTGTTGTTTAACACTGGAAGCAAGACTACTTGTAGCTGCCTTCAAGAGATTGCCTTTCTAGTCCAGACTGCCAGCCATATTAGTGTTTCTGCCTTTCTCTCAGTGATCTAGCTCCAGTGATTTCAAGCCGCATCCTGTCAACCCCACTCTAGATAAGGATAAAATTGATGAACATTTTCTTGTCCATATGGTGGACATGGTGATGTCTTAACTAGGTAGCCAAATTATCAAGGGTGCTAGTATGTGTTTGAGGGGATAAATGGGATACTGTTGATTTGTATTTGGCATACTTGTCTTTCAGCTGGCTTTTTGATGAATTATAATGGGCTTCTAGGCTCTAGATCCTGAGTTTCATGCTCTGGGAAAATGCTTGCTATATGTAGAAATAATCTAGTCTGAAGGCCGTCAAGTGACGTCAGTGCCCAGCTTTCTCAGGTTTCCATGTCCTCCTCTTGAAGTCCAGATGTATTTGTGAGTACACTCTGTGGCTGAGCTCAAGTCCTCAGGGCCTGCTCTCCTTTGACACCATTCTTTGGGTGTTAGGAACTGTGTTGCTTGATGTTATGTGAAGCTCTGTTCTACAGCAAGATTAGTGCTGCCTCTTCTCACTCCTTACTTACTTTCTGTACTGATTACCTTTGTTAGGTGATGTCAAAGGCCCTTCTGACATCCTTTTCCAGAGAGACAAGAGGCACTTAAGTTGGCTGGAGCCAGGGAGCAGTGGTTTGTATATCTGCCTGGTAAAAAAGGACATGCATAATACTGAGCTGCTGGAGGAGTTTTAGACCCTCTGAAGTTGTATTGGACAGAGCAGACAGGCTTTTCTTTCACAGCTAATTGGACTGGCTGGAACCAGTGCTAATCCTGGTTTCTTTCTGGAGATGGGAAAGTGACTTCAACAAATACAGTCCTTTTGTGTTGTCATATTTACCACAGTATGTCTTAAGTATGTCTCAGGGATAGTCTCTAGGGTGTAATTTTTTGTATCAAGCCTTCTCTGGACTGGGTTTCTTGAGTTAGTGCAGATTGGAGCTGTTCTTTAAGCAAAGACCCTCTCACCTGGAGTCAAGCAGTTAAGGGCACATGCCTGGATTCCTGGGGGAAGGAAAGGAGTCCTCTGAGGGTTCCTTGGCAGCAGCGCCTGCAGAACAGTACAACCAGTAGAGGTTTGAAGCCTGGAGGGAGGCAGCTACAGTTGTTGCCATGCAGAGGCCTTGGGGAAGTGGTAGCTGGAGAAGAAAGGGCTCTGACCCACCAGTAAGTAGAAGAAAGGAGAAACAGCTGTACAAGTGGAGAACTAGCAGAAAGTTTTGAAACAGGTTTGGTTGGTTTGGCTGTTTTTGAAATTGAGATAGAGGTGACTGACTTACAGATGTGTTCTCAGGGATCCCTTTCCTGTATAAAATGTGTGGTTCTAAATCCCTACCTTACTTTATAATGTTTCAATTCTACTTTATAGAATGTATATGAGTAGAAACAGAATCATCCTGTAGGTATGGGAATTTTTTTTGTTTTGTTTTATAATATTGAGAATCAAACCAGAAACTTCAAGCATGCAAGGTAAGCACTCTAGCACTTAACTATATCTCCAGCTGTATTAATCAGGGGTCTCTAGTTGAACAGAACTAAGAGAATTAATCAGTCTCATATGGTTATATGTATGTATTATATATAATTATATTGTATATAACACATATTTTATGTATATAATAAATATAGAATGCCTTACAGGCTGTGGCCCAGCTAGTCCAAAAATGTCTGGTTATAAATGTTCAAGAGTCCAGCAGTTGCTTAGTCCATGAGGCTAGATGTCTCAGCTGCTCTTCTGTATAGGCCCGTGTCTTAGGCTTTTACTGCTGTGAACAGACACCAGGACCAAGGCAAGTGTCAACATTTCATTGGGGCTGGCTTACAGGTTCAGAGGTTCAGTCCAGTATCATCAAGGTAGGAAATGGCAGCATCCAGGGAGACATGGTACAGGAGGAGCTGAGAGTTCTACATCTTCATCTGAAGGCTGCTAGTGGAAGACTGACTTCCAGGCAGCTAGCATGAGAGTCTTAAAGCCCACACTCACAGTGACATACCTACTCCAACAAGGCCACATTTACTCCAACTGGGCCACACCTTCTAATAGTGCCACTCCCTGGCCCCCATAGGCTTATTCAAACATGGGGGCCATACCTAAACATAGCATAACGCAAAATACATTTAGTCCAACTTCCAAAGTTCCCATAGTCTATAGCAGTCTCAACAATGTTAAAAGTCCAAAGTTCAAGGTCTCTTCTGAGATTCATCCAATCACTTAACTGTAATCCCCAAAGCAAGACAGGAAACTAGCTGAACAAAGTCCAAACTGCATTTCCATGTCTGATGTCAAAGTGGTCTTCAGGGGCTGGAGAGATGGCTCTCTCTCCCTGACTGCTCTTCCGGAGGTCCTAAGTTCAAATCCCAGCATCCACATGGTGGCTCACAACCATCTGTAATGAGATCTGATGCCCTCCTCTGGTGTGTCTGAAGACAGCTACAGTGTACTTACATATAATAGGTAAATCTTTAAAAAAAAAAAAAAGTGGTCTTCAGATCTCCAACTACTTTTTCATCTTCATTGATGGCAACAAACTTCTTTTCCTGGGCTGGTTCCACTCTCTGTTAGCAGCTTTCCTTAGCAGATAGCCCATGACTCTGGTATCTCAAACATCTTGAGGTCTCCAAGGCAACATCAATGTTACAGCTTCTTGTTTCAATATCTAGAATCCACACATGATATTCTGGGCGCCTCCAAAGGGCTGGCATCACTTTTCCAGCTCTGCCTTCTGTAGCACTTTAAGCTCATGTTGATTGACTCCACTGCTGTGCTGTTCTTGGTCATCATCCCATTGTACTGGCATCTCCAATACACTGGGATCTTCTACCGCTTCACCAATACTCTCTCATAGGCTCTCTTCATGGTGCCAAGCCTCTATTCCTTTGCATGACCCCTTTAGTCCTGAGCTGTCAACTGCAACTGGGGCTGCACCTTCACCAATGGGCTTCCATGGCCTCTCACAGAACCAAGCCTCAGTTGCTCTTCATGACCCCTTTATGCCTTCAAAACCTTCACCACTTGGGTGACTCATACACATTACCAAGTCCAACCGCAGCACAAGGTACAACCTTGGCTATCTCTGGAACACAGCTTCTTTGTGCTCTCAGAAAACACTGTCCAGAAGATTTCACCTCAGTGATGCTAGTCTCTTCTTAATCACCACTAATTTCTTAGCTCCAGCTAACCAGCATCAGTTTCCCCAGTAGTCCCTTTTATTCCGGACTCTAAAGCCAGACCACATGGCCAAAGCTGCCAAGTTCTGCTGATTGCTGGGGCTGCAACATGGCCCCTTGTTCTATTCTGTTTTCCATCTCCTTCACTGCCTAAACTTATCTGTCCTGGATCTTTCTCTGTAGATTGACCTTGAACTCAAGAGATCTGCATGCCTGGATTTAAGCTTTTCACCTAGAACTTTCTCTGTCCCAGGCTGGCCTTGAACTCAGAGATCTTCTTGGCTTTATCTCCTGGGATCAAAAGTGTGTACCACCGTGCCTGGATCTAAATTTAGCTGAGTGGGATCTTGCACCAAAGTCATTACTCCCTTAATCTTGCTACAAGGTCATTACTTTAATTCAATATCCTTGAACATAGAATTCAGCTCCATTTTACTTCCTGGTGCCCCTTTAATACTTGAACCACATATTTTATATTTTTCCTTTCTCAGCTTGCTAAACTTGTTTAAAATGCTCTTCATGAGATTTAACCAGAGAACAAAGTCCATGATGGGTGATTCTGAGACTTCCTTTGTCTGTGCAATTAATCAGAGTCTCTTCACCTTAGCCTCAGGCAGACTCTTCAGTCAGGGGCAAAAAGCAGCCACATTCTTCACCAGAATACCACAAAAACAATCTCTAGGCCACATATTGAAATTCTTCACTGACACCTCTTGGGCCAGGCCTACAAATTTTAAATCACTCTCAGTAACAAAGTCTTCCATAAGCCTACTAGAATAGCCCATTAAGTCCCATTTAAAGCCCAAAATCCACATTCTTCCAAACAAAACCATGGTCAGACCTATCATAGCAATATCCCAGTCCCTGGTACTGACTTCTGTCTTAGGATTTTACTGCTGTGAACAGACCATGACCAAGGCAAGTCTTATAAAAGACAACATTTCATTGGGGCTGGCTTACAGGTTCAGAGGTTCAGTCCAGTATCATCAAGGCAGGTACATGGCAGCTTCCAGGCAGGCATGGTGCAGGAGAAGCTGAGAGTTCTACATCTTCTTCTGAAGGCTGCTAGTGGAAGACTGACTTCCAGGTAGCTAGATGAGGGTCTTAAAGCCCACACTCACAGTGACACACCTACTCCAACAAGGCCACATTTACTCCAACAGGACCACACCTTCTAATTGTGCCACTCCATGTGCCGAGCATGTACAGACCACAATCCTGAAGAAGTAGGCTCTGATGCCAGTGAAGGAATGGACTGGCAAGAGCAAGCAGGGGAAGAGCAAAGAGCTTCCTTATTCCATTTCCTTATATAGGTTTTCTTATATAGAATATGTGGTCCAGATATTGGTGGGTTTTCCAGCTCAAGTGATCTCATTTAAAGGTGTGTTTTCTTACCTCTGAAAGAACCTAGTGGGGAAACCCCCACTCAATTCTCAATTCTGCGTGCACCCAAGAATCATGAACAGACGGCCATTTTGATGTAAAAGCATGAGGTAGTTTAATGACGGAGCTCCGGGCCGACAAGTATCTCCCGCAAGAGACAGAGGTGTTGACTACATGGTGGAACCATAATGGCAGAGCTCCGGGTCAAAACATATCTCACGCAAGAGACAGTGGTTTCGACCCCGAGGCTTGGAAGCTAGGGGTTTTTAAAGAAAAGGGGTGGCTCTGGGGGAGGAATTGGCGCAGTTTCACGTGATTGGTTCTTTTAAACATCAGCAGGGAGGAATCGGCGAGGTTTCACATGATTGGTTCATTTAAACATCAACAGACTGTCAGAAGGGCGGGAGATAGGGAGGCACCAGGCCAGTCAGGACATGTAACGACGGGCCTGCCCCGGCATGTCCTGGCCTGTTCTGCTATGTTCTCAGCCTGAGGTTTCAAAGCTTACAAACAACTCTTTGGGCTATTTGACATACATTACATGAATCACAGGTCTCAAGTTTTATTTCCTTTCACCTCAAAGATCCAGATTAGAAGTGGGTCTTCCAATTACAGAATAAGCAAAAATCTCACAGGTGTACCCTCTATTTTTTTTGTATTTTAGTTAATTATAGATGTCAAGATAACAGCCAAGAATAGCCATCACACCAACCTTTTTCACTTTCCTTCTTTGATTTGTTTTTAATTCTGTGTGTATATGCATGCATTTATTTGTCTGTGTATAATTCTGTCAGATTTTTCTCTGAGGCAGAGGCAGGAGGATCTCTTGAGATTACCAGCCTAGTCTAGAGTGAGTCAGAGCTACATAGTGAGACCCTGTCTCAGACAGAGAAACTACACAAATCCTACCTTCCATACCTCCTCTTGCCTTAGCCTCCAGAGTAGCTGAGATTGCAGGTGGTCCTGAGCAGACTTGACTGCTCTGTGCCCTTATTGTTAGAGTTTGCTCTGAAGCCTGAGTAGAACTCAGGTATTCTTCTGGTTACTGTGAATGAAGTCAAATATGCTGCGCTATCCCGGGCTGAAGGGATGGTTCAATGATTAAGAATACTAGGTTTTCTTCCAGAGGACCTAGGATTGATTCTTAGCATCTTTCTACATGGCAGCTCACAACAGTCTATAGCTCCTCTTCTAGAGCATCCAACATCTTTTTCTGGTATTTGAGCATCAGGCATGTACATGGTACACATTTATACTTGCAAACACCTATACACATAAAATACAATATAATATTCAGATGAAATCATGGATTGTGTTTGCTTTTCAGTTTTTAAACATTAAAAAAAAGGTAATTCACTAGATGGTGTTACAGCCTTGAATTAAATCTTCGGGATACATCAATTTGAAGAGCAAATTCTTTTCTTTTGAAGCAGGGCTTCTATTTTGATACATTCGTTTCTGCTGGGAGCTGACATGCCATCCCTAGAGGACCAAATTTCCCTGTTACCTCTATTGCCTGCACAGTGAGCCCCATGGGATTGTAGGGTGGCTTCATACAGGAGGACTCTTAGCCTTCCTGGGCTTACCCTGGCAGTTTTGGAGATAGTGTAGTACAAGACAGAAAACTCAGGAGCCTCCTTAATTTACACGGATTCCAAAGATGGTCATCAAATCACTTTGAGATTGGTAAGTGCAAGGATGGAGAAAGAAAATCAATAGAAGTCTGTATAGTCTTGACCCTGTGAAACATGAAAGATGCTTTGGTTTGGAGCAATGTTTTCTGTGTATAGGTGCTGCTGTTACTGTCCTCACCTTCTTGTCTTTGGCTAGCTAAAAATTGGTAGCTATATAGCTGCTTGATTAAGTGAGAAAGCAGCACTGAATGTGAGGAAGAGAGGAAGGAAATGTGTTCTTCCAAATGAAGACCTTTTCAAGCTATGTTGTTAATTTTACAGCCAGATCTTTATGCAGATCATAGCTGTGAAGCACGGATGTGATAATAGGGAGTTTTGTTTTGTTTTTTCTCCATCAGATCTCACTGATTAGCTCCTATAGTAAATTCTGCTATTGGATTGGCTGGACTCTGTTTCTGGTTGTTTTAGCATATTGAAAACTTGTCATTCATTTATGAGCCTATAAATTTTTTTAAGTTCAATGTGTAATTTTATATTCAATAAGTCCCACATCCAGACTTGGTAAGGATGTGCTTGCAAGGGAGTAATGCATGTCTGCTTTTCCTTCTTGCCATTGCTGATTGACAGTTTTTCCTTTACCTTAGTTCTGGGCCCTTGTATATGCTATGTGCTTACCAGTCTATAAGCAGATTTTTTTAGCTTTTCATTTTGTTGTCCTTCAGGACAGTCTGTATTTGAGTTCATAGCACTGGTGGCAAGCGTCTCTTGGAGCATTGACTCCTGTCTGCTTCTGGGTTGGTGGGTTTCCATATGGACCTTGAAGTTATCTGGTATATCTCTGCATACCTGGCTGAGTTTAATAGCTTCCGAATACTTTCTAATAATCTCTCTCAATCAACCCCCCTCTCTCCCCCTCCCTTTCCCCCCTCCCCCCTTTTACAAGAACTTTGACAAAGTAGTAAAAGGCTTGACTATCATTGCATCTTTTTTGGAGTTTTTAGTTTATCTGTGAGTGCATATGCATGTGTATGAGTGTATATGTACAACTAAGCACATGTGTATATATAACGTGTGTGGAGACTAATGAGCTTGGAGCAGCGCAGCATCTTTGTGATAAAATCTCCTGGCTAAGACTTGACATCATCTCTCCTATCTTTCTTGCCATCATAACACACACTCCATTGTGTATGCATAAAACTTCAGTTTTGCCAGCAATTTGAACTCTTCCCGTCAGTGCTCCTAGGACTTCAGAACAACAAAAGAGGTTTATTTCTAGACATGTCATTTGCAGGTAGTGCTGTTTGTCTTCTTGCTTAGTTATATCTCCTTAGATTGCTTGTTTGCCAGTCTTTGATGATAACATGTTATAATTTTGTTGCTCATTCCAGTATACTTGCAATTTTTCACTAAATATATCTGCTACTTCTGGGAAGTAATACTCATGTAGACATTTCCTAAGAAAACTGAAGAAAGCAATGAATCAATGTGAAATTTCCTCAGTCTCTAGATTTTCTTTTCTTTCTTTTTTCTTTTTTTTTTTTTTTTTTTTTTTGGTTTTCGAGACAGGGCTTCTCTGTGTAGCCCTGGCTGTCCTGTAACTCACTCTGTAGACCAGGCTGGCCTCGAACGCAGAAATCTGCCTGTCTTTGCCTCCCAAGTGCTGGGCCTTTAACCCACTGCCCGGCTGTCTTTTCTTTTTTTAATTGATCCTCTGTCCGCCAGTCTCTGTGTGTTCACCCTCCTTTAAGCTGTAAATACATTCATATAAATACAAATTTACTGGAATTAAATAATTTGCATATGTAGAATAGATCTACTAAGCTATAATGTTTTATTCTCTAAGTTTTATTATTGATTTGGTAGGCTGGTGCTATACTTAAAATTTTACATGTTCATGTATGGTTTGAATTGATAGTCTCTTTGTAACATCCACTTGGTGTTTGGGAGTAAGGGGAGGCAGAACCATGTGTGCCGTTTTCCTCTGGGGAGCCTCCTTCCCACCAGGTAGAGCCCGTGTGTTTGGATAGAATGGCTCAGCTGTGTAGGTGGATGCTGCTTAGTTTGCTGTGGCCCCTGCACTGCAGTTATTGGTCCCTTAATGGGCTCAGAACCCAATTACTGCCAGTGAGACACCAAAATAATTAGTGAGGCCCCCTCGGGGGAAGGAAGCTCGTATTTCCTTAGGAGATACCAGATGATATCATTACTGCTGTTTGTAACATTGTTCTTCTTTCAGAAGCCGGGATAAGGCAGTTTTTTCTCTCTCTCTCTCTCTCTTTTGTGTGTGTGTGTGTGTGTGTCTCTCTCTCTCTCTGTATGTGTCTGTCTGTCTCTCTCTCACTCATATGTGTATGTATTCTTTATCTTTGTCAAACTCAAGATACTAATCGTTTTTTATTCAGAGACACTTGAGTTTTCTTTTTTGTTTGTTTCCTTTTTCTGTTTCATGGATGGGTGGGATAGGTAGGCTTTGTTTGTTTGTTTGTTTGTTTTGACTTTTTGATGCAGTCTCACTGTATAGTCCTAACTGATCTACAACTTCTTACAACTTCGGGCTCTGAAGCTACTAGATTTATAGACATATATGACCTCACCTTGACCTGATTTGGTAAACTGAGTTTTGTTTTTGCTTTTGTTTTTTATTTGACCAATTCTTTTTTTTTTAAAGATTTATTTATTTATTATGTGTAAGTACACTGTAGCTGTCCTCAGATACTCCAGAAGAGAGCATCAGATTTCGTTATAGATGGTTGTGAGCCACCATGTGGTTGCTGGGATTTGAACTCAGGACCTTCGGAAGAGCAGTCGGCGCTCTTAACCACTAAGCCATCTTGCCAGCCCCCCCCCCTTTTTTTTAAGAACTTTTTTTTAAAGATTTATTTTACTTTGCTCTCTTCAGACACACCAGAAGAGGGCATTAGATCCCATTACAGGTGGTTGTGAGCTGGGAATTGAACTTAGGACCTATAGAAAAGCAGTCAGTGCTCTTAATCCCTGAGCCTCCACCCCTTGAGCAGTCCTTTTGTTTATTAATTCCTCTGACTGTTGATTTTCTGTCTTGCCTTAAGTACTTAATTCATTTACTTTCATTCTTCCCCATAATACAGATGTCCTTTACCCACTGAGTACCACTTTAATCATAGACTTTGGTGAATAGTGCTCTTTGCTCTTTTTCTTTTAAGAATATTTTTCTTAGGAAAGCCTTGAAATATACAAAAACAAGCAAGCAAACAAACCCAGAGTATTTCAATACTATCATCCAACTTTTGTTATCAGCATATTTTATCTCTCTTTGTCACATCTCTATGCATTGCTTTTAATATTTTAAAGTAAATCTCAGACTTTCTATTATTTCTTTACCTTAGTGTATTGCCTTTAGTAGAAGTGAGGTTGAAACCATAACCACTTTACCACTGTCAAATGTTACTAATATCATCTAATATGTGTCATGTAATTCAGTTTACCAGATGTCCTATTTTTTATACTTGGCTTATAGAATTCAAGGTCAAAGGTGCTCCTGTTTACCTTAAGCTGACTCTTTAAAAAAACTGTAAAAACATATTTCCTTTTTATAAAATTTTCCTTTAAATAGTTCATTTATGAAAGTATAGGGTAGGCCGGGCAGTGGTGGCGCACACCTTTAATCCCAGCACTTGGGAGGCAGAGTCAGGCGGATTTCTGAGTTCGAGGCCAGCCTGGTCTACAAAGTGAGTTCCAGGACAGCCAGGGCTACACAGAGAAACCCTGTCTAAAAAAACCAAAAGAAAAAAAAAAAAGTGTAGTGTATCTATGCTGTAAGATGTCAACCTTTTATATTTGTTTTGCTGTATTTTGTGTTCTTCAACATGATTTTGTCACCCTTACTTTACCTGTAAATTGGAAGCTGGAAGACTATTTTGGGGCTGGAGAGATGGCTCAGTGGTTCAGAGGACTTTCCTGCTTTCCTAGAGGACTTGAGTGTGTTTCTTTGCACCTGTATCAAGAGGCTCCCAATTGCTTCTGACTCCTCCTCCAGAAGGACCAGAAACCTCTGACTTCTCTCAAAGCACACACATAGGTACACACAATTAAAAATGAAATAAATCTTTTTATTAAAAAGAATATTTACAGACATTGCTGAATGATTACTGTGAATGATCAGGAGGCGTGTGTGATGTCTGACATAGAACAGGGCAGTGGATACAGAAAGTGACATTGGGGTGATTTGTGAAGTTCTTTGTCAGCCAGTTATCTAATAGGCTAACATTCATCTTGCTTGTTGTTTGGGCCCTTTGTTTCATTGGAGTATTGGTTTCCTGTTGCAGCTGTTCAAATTACCAGATTGAAACTGAAATGGTATTTGCTGAGCTAGTCAGAGGGTCATTAGGATGGCTCCTTATGGTGGCTCCTGGGCTCCCTTTCCTTTTCCCTTAGTAAAAGCCATTATTTTGCTTGTGGCCCCCTTCTTCCTACAAGTATACCTTCAGATACATAGATAGAAAATATGCTTCCCCCACCCCATGGGTTCTATGTATGCTAGACTAGCACTCTACCACTTGAACTATATTCCCAACACCTTTGATCTTTTTGTTTGGTTGGTTGGTTTTGAAATATGAGTCTCATCACTTAGGCTGGCCTCTGGAATGTGGGATGACCTTAAACTTCTGACCTTTCTGCCTTTGTGTCCAAGTGTTAAATTGATACCACACCTAGGTTTACCTAGATGCTAGGCATCAAACCTGAGCTTATGGCTAGAGGGAATGCTCAGTGGTTAAGAACACTTACTCTTAAGCCGGGCGTGGTGGCGCACGCCTTTAATCCCAGCACTCGGGAGGCAGAGGCAGGCGGATTTCTGAGTTCGAGGCCAGCCTGGTACTCTTGCTGGGGATGCTGGCCCAATTCTCAGCACCCACATGGTGGTTTACAACTCCAGGGGATCTAACACCCTATTGTGACTTCCATTGGTACCAGGCATCCTTGTGCTGCACATATGTACATGTAGGCAAAATATTCCTACATATAAAATAAAATCTTTTTTTTTTTAATTCCCAAAACAAAGCAAAAACAAACAAACAAACACCCTGGCCCTGGTGCCTACTAAGCAAATCCTCTCAGAACCGAGCTATATCCTCAGACCAACTTTTGTAAAAAAAAAAAAATTATGTGTGTATGCTGTATAGGGGGTGGAGACTATGTGCATGCAGGTGCCCATGGAGGGCATCATATCCCCTGGAACTGAAGGTACAGGTGGTTATGTGCCACCTACTATAGGTACTAGGAATCAAACTTCAGTCCTTGGCTAGAGAAGCAAGAACTCTTTATGGCTATAAACTATTGACCAAGTTCTGAAGCAGGATCTTACTATGTTGCCCAGGCTGCCCTTGAACTAAGAGAATCTGTGTGCGCGTGTGTGTGTGTGTGTGTGTGTGTGTGTGTGTGTGTGTGTGTGTGCGCGCGCGCGCACGTGTCCACGAGTACAAATGCTATGGTGCACATGTAGAGATCAGAGGATAACGGACGGGTGGGTGGGTGAGGGACTGGGGGGGGGGAGTGTATTGGGGACTTTTTGGATAGCATTGGAAATGTAATTGAGGAAATTACCTAATTAAAAAATAAAATAAAAAAAAAAAACAGAGGATAACGCACAGGATTCTGTTCTCTCATTCATCCATGTGAGTCCTAGGGGTCAACACAGGTTTTCAGACTTGGCAGCAGTCACCTTTATCCTCTGAGCTATCTCTCTGGCTCTATTAGTTGTAAGTTTTACACAGAGATTCCTGTGTCATTTTGTTTTTCCTGAAAGCACTAAAGAAAAAGGGTGATTTCTTTATCAATGTTGAAATCATTTAAACTAGCAACTTCCACAGGTGAAATGTGTGTATGTGTGTAGGGTTTTGCCTGCATGTATATAAATGCACCAAGTGTATGCACTATCTATAGAATCCAGAAGAGGATGTTGGGTCCCCTAGAATTGGAGTTAAAGATTTGGGTATTTGGGTGCTGGGAATCAAACCCAGGTCTTCTTTAAAAAAAAAAAAAGAAGTTGGTGAAGTCTCTCACTGAACCCAGAGGCTTGCCCCCAGAGAATCCATCTCTGTTTCCCCAATGCTGGGATTACAGGTGGCTGTCACAACTGCCTGGCTTTGACATGGGTTCTAGGGACCCAAAGTCCTCACTCTTTTTGAGGCAAAGTTTTTATATTCACTGAGCTATCTCCCAGACCCCATGTCTCCTGGCTTTCTGCAACAACAGATTGGCCAGTACTCCCTATATCTGTTTCAGGCCTAGAGCCATTTCTCAATGACTCCTGCCTAGTTCCGTGGGAATGGTACTAACTGCCACTAGGTTGCTTCTCATGCTAATAGACTTTGCAGTTTTGCTTTCTTACAAAAGAGAGTCTCAAATGCACCATTACATTTGAGACTGGACTGTTGTGGGCCCCAAGCTGTAATACAATGTATATACAGGAGTTGCCAAGAAACTACTTTTCCTTGACCGTGTGTTGGAAATGTTACTGTGCCCCTAGCCAGAGACCTGCCTTCCATGCTGTGTGTTCCCTCTTTGTGGACTCAGGTTTATTCACCCTGCTTTCTTCTGGAAGTTGTGTTTGTTTCCAAACTTTTAAGCTGTTTCTCACTGTCTCTGCTCTTGCCCTTGCACGTCATTCTTCACTTGCTAGTTAGATAGCCTCTTTATCAAATTCTGAAGTTTGCCACTGAAATTCATCCCACATGATATGCTTGCAGTTGCAGTAAAGGACACCCCCTCATCCTTTGTTGCTGATCTGCTGTTTTGCTTGGCTCTTTCTGGTTTGGAGTCATGAATCGTCTTTATCTTTCCTCTTTGTGTGGTTCTGGTTTAGCAGTAGACAATACAGTTGGTGCTCTGAGGAGGTGGCTCAGTTCATAAAATGCTTGCTTCAGAAGCATGAGGATCTGAGTTTGACCCTACATTTAAAAGCTAGACTTGGGGCTGGTGAGATGGCTCAGTGGGTAAGAGCAGTCACCCGACTGCTCTTCCAAAGGTCCAGAGTTCAAATCCCAGCAACCACATGGTGGCTAACAACCATCTGTAACGCGCCCTCTTCTGGAGTGTCTGAAGACAGCTACAGTGTACTTACATATAATAAATAAATAAATCTTAAAAAAAAAAAAAAAAAAAGCTAGACTTAACCAAGTTTTGTGACTCAGACATTTCACCTCAGTTCTCAAGAAGCAGAGGTTGGCATGTATCTACAAGTTCAAGGTCAGCCTGTTCTATACAGTGAGCTCCAGGCCAGCTAGAAATACATAGTGAGCCCTTGTCTCCCAATTCCCTTCCAAAGAAACCAGACATACTTTTGCACCCTTATAATCCCAGAGCACTGGGGAGACAGAAACAAACAGAAATCCTTGATGCTCACTGGCCAGCTAAACTTAACTGATGGTTGTTCTCTGCCCTTCATGCCAAGAGTGTACACACACGCAAATTACACTTTGTCCTTTGCAATTGTATTCTCACTTGACAGATGAAGTATTCAAGTCCCCAGACGTGAATCAGTTTTTCTCTTAAATTGTGGCATCCTAATGTTAAAGTCAATGTTTTGGCTATCTAATTCAAGATAGAGGAAATGACTTTGCTCTTATATAGACCTAATAGTATCAATGCAGTTTAACATTGAATTAATTCTTTGCATAGACAGGAATTGTTTTTAGGAAGTCTTTAAATCAAAAAGTGAGATTTGATTTCTAAAAGGTGATACCATAAGAAGATAGTACTGAAAAAAGGAGGCAGTCCCATCAGCTCATTTGATAGATGAGGAAAAAGCCAAGTGAAGAGGGAGAAGTGTCCAATGCCACCAAGCAGGTGACACCCTCTGAGTGCCATGATCTTTGGAAGTAGAAAATCCACTTTTCTGGTGTTTCAGTTTCTTTTGTAGAAAACACGTTACTATTTGGATAGAACTGGTCTTAAGCTTAATCTTGCAAAATTTTTTCTTTTTTCTTTTTGAGACAACTCAAGTATCCCAAGCTGGCCTAAAATTCTCTATTTAGCTGAGTGTCCTTGAATGTCCTTATCTTTCAAATTCTTAAGTATTTGCATCCATTCCTTTAGCCAGCTTTGTATCTGTAACAAAGCTTTTTACAAAAATGAGTTTAATCTAGTTTGTGGAACTTGTAAGAAGAAAGTTAAAAACATTCAAATAAAATCTTCAAGTTACAACTTGATGCCCCTAGTCAGTAGTTAAAGTATTTTGTTTCTTATAGTCCAGTGGTATTTATAGTGAGAATATTAAAGTAGTAACTTGGAGGGAAAGCTCTCCTTTATAGCCATTTCATTTCTTCTCCCCCTTGCCAAAATACTATGAATTATTGAGGTTGGGTTGCTGTGGGCTTCATGTCATGTAAAGCCAGAGATTCTGTGAATGAAGCCTGCTGGGCAAGGGGAGGCAGAGGCAAGCCGACGATCCCTGTGAGATTGAGGGTAGTTTGCTCTACAGAGTGAGTTCCAGGACAGCAGGGGCTGTCATAGGTCAACATAGTTGACCCCATCTTGAAGAAGAAAAAAATGAAAGAACAGAAAAAGAAGCCCCTAAGGAACCACGCCAAGTCAGGTGATCTTCATGGGTTAAGATGCAGGAAAATGATTTATAAACTCACTTTCAAGGCCTGTTTCTTGCGGGGGGGAGGTTGTTCTTTGTTGTTTGGTGGGGGAAACACGGTGAGTAGGAATAGGTAGACCATATCCTGCCAGGTTACTCCTGAGTATGGCGCTATAGATTAACAGAACTTAGCTGCCACTGCTCTCCATGTTTTCCAGGCAGCTCTCTATTGTTTTCCCAAAGTGCACAGGTTCCTATGCTGGTTTTGGTATTTTGTGATGCTAGGAATTGAACTTACTTGCTGGCACAGAAGCCAGTTCTACCATTCTTCCTTTTTCAAGTAGGTGTTTCTACTTTGAAGGTAAAGGGCACCACATTTGTGAGCCCTTTGGGTAAGCAGCGTATAAATACATAACTGCTTCTCATGTGCTGCCCTCTCAACATCATTGCTTTGTCTTGCACCATGGAGCTCTCCTCTCCTCTCCTCTACCCTCCCCTCCACTACCCTTTTCTTCCTTCCTTTCTTTCTTTCTTTCTTCCTTTCTTTCTTTCTTTCTCTTTCTTCCTTCCTTCCTTCCTTTCTTTCTTTTTTTCTAGTCTCTATAACTTAGTGTCCATTCAATGAGATACTACACATATACAACCTTTTTTAAACACGGAGTTAATTGTCTTTTTCTGTTCAGTGGCACTGGGTATAAAGTTGTTGAGGTCCTCTTACAAGACTGTAGTCAAGGCTTTGATGTCTGCCACTTACCGAATGTTGGGTAAAGTGCTGAGACCTTGGTCCTCCTGCTTGAAATAGGTCTGCTGATAAAGTTCCACTTACTTTCTCAGGTAAATCAGACTTAGTTATGTAGCTTCTAGAAATTTCCATGCCTTTTTAAAAAGTAGATCCAGACCTTTAGAAACTTAAGAGCGCCGGGCGTGGTGGCGCACGCCTTTAATCCCAGCACTCGGGAGGCAGAGGCAGGCGGATTTCTGAGTTCGAGGCCAGCCTGGTCTACAAAGTGAGTTCCAGGACAGCCAGGGCTACACAGAGAAACCCTGTCTCGAAAAAACCAAAAAAAAAAAAAGAAACTTAAGAGCAAATAAAAATCGTATTATTTGAGATTTTTAAAGATAGTTTTCCCTTATTAACATTTTAAAAGCTGAATTTCATTATAATAAACAATGTTTAGAAATATTTCATTCTCGCTTCATTATTTGTACTATTTTTACATGTAGTTACATAAACAACCAACTAGGAGAGTAAGCCCAGTGGAGTCTTCCTAAACTACAACATCCCTGATGGGAGCCATAACTCCGGGCAACCAGAAAGCAGACTGCTAGCATGATCTGACTCTCTGACTTTTCACTGCGGTGGAGGTTTGCTCTATTAGGTCTAAGAATGGTCTGCTTCAGTTCTGTAGAAATCTATTCACTTACTGTTTTTTTCTACTTGGTTAAACCATTTAGAAATGTATGTGTATATATATAGTTTATTTACCTGACATACATTCTTTTTTAAAGTGTATTTGTTAGCTGTATACATATGTGCTGATTATTTTAATATTCATTAAACTAGTATTGAGTTTCACTAAATGCTAAATATATTCATTTAGTGGACTACGCTCCACTAAATTTATTGCTAGCATTCTAAACAGCAAAATACTACTCTAGGATAAGTTCTTATAGTTAACATCACAACTTACAGAAATCCACCTATTCACCTAGATTTATAAACGTGACAGGTAAAAGTTGAGTTCATGATAATGTAACCAAGGTGACCTGAATTATAACTGAGCAAGATTCTAAACTAAGGAATTATGGCAGCACATTTGATGTTCTTCATACAGTCCGCTCATTTTGTTTAGTGAATCCTGAACTAAAATATAAATACACGTTACCAAGAAATACATGCCCCTAAGAAATAAGCCAGGATACCAGACATTGAAGGGAAATTTGATATCCTTTCTATCACTTCCTAAAGAGAAACTGACATAATTAGGGGAAGAAAAACATTATTATTATCTCATAATAGCTGAGATGCCTCAGTGGATACAAATACTTGGTGAAACAGGACCCTGCCTCAACAAGGAATAAGGTGAGAACAAAGTCCTTTAAGTTGTCCTCTGTCTTCCTCATGTATCATGTGGTATATGTATGCCCAAAATCACATATAAACACATGCCCTCAATAAAGTAAATTGCTCCTTTTGTTTCAAGACAGGGTTTCTCTTTGTAGCCCTAGCTGTCCTGGAACTCACTCTGTAGAGCAGGCTGGCCTCAAACTCAGAGAGATCTTCCTGCCTCTACCTCCCCAACACTAAGATTGAAGGCATGCACTGCCACCACCAGCAGCAGGCATAATTTTTTTAATTAAGCAAAAAAGCAAGCACGATGTCTCAATATGGGTAAAGGTGTTTGCCCCAGTTCTAATGACCTGAGCTCTTTTAGACGCTGGAACTGATACAATGGAAAGAGAACTCCCAAAAATTGCCCTCTGACTGCCATTGCAAGCTGTGGCATACATGCATCCCACCACACACACAAGACTTTTTAAGCTGGGCGTGGTAGCGCACGCCTTTAATCCCAGCACTAGCACTCAGGAGGTAGAGGCAGGCAGATTTCTGAGTTTGACGCCAGCCTGGTCTACAAAGTGAGTTCCAGGACAGCCAGGGCTACACAGAGAAACCCTGTCTCAAAAAACCAAAAAAAAAAAAAAAAAAAAAAAAAGACAATGTAAAGAAACCGTGGACTAAAGAGAGCTACTTGTTTCCCACCCTGAACTTGGACTATTTTATTTTAAGCTGCTGAACTATATGTATGATAATAAACATCTGTGAAGGAAAAGTCAATTTTGATATATTCATTATTAGAATATTGTAGGTTTACTTAAGCATAATCATAGATGGGGTTTACATTAATAAAAGTATAATCTGGGCCATGTATATTTACAGACCTGGTCACCAGTCTCAGTATGAGTGATCTAACAGTGCCATTCCTTGTCGCTAACTAGTTGTAGCATGTCTGTTCTAGATCAATTTAAATTGTTGTGTTGATTTTTAGGTAGACAGTGCACCATTCAGGAGACAGTGGGTCCTGGGAGAATGGAGCCCACAAGTGAGGCTGACCAAACTCTCATGCAATGGCCAACTTCATTCAGAGCATCAGACATTTTTACACTGAGGATTAAGGGTCACATGAAAGAAGTGTACAATCACAAGGACAAGCTGAACATGGCAAAAACATGTTTTTCCTTAGAAGCATATAAAAGATAGCTTAAGCATTTAATTCAATAACATCAGCAAGCAATAATGAATAATCTGAGGTAAACTTACTCCACTAAACCTTGGAGGAACACAAAAACACATTTCCAAGAACAGTTCTGCATTTTGAAGAAACTGAGGAAACAAGACTCTTGTTTAAGTTATTTTGGTGGGCCAGGAATCCAACCTAGGAGCTGCCACGTGTTAGGTAAGCAATTTTCCACCAAGCTACATCGTCAGCTCTCAAATTCCAGCCCATGATTCTTAACCATCTTTCTGTTGTTCGTTCTTATGTTTGTTTTACTTAATGTCATGTTTGTGGGTTATTTATTTCATGCTTTTAATTATATCATTTCAGGTTCTTGTGTCTAATCCTATACAATTTAATTTTTAAAAATTTTTTTCAATTGTAGTTTTACAAATTTTTATGGCATTAGGGAGCAAAGCCAGGGTTTATGAATGTTAATCATATGCTCTAACCACTGGGCCACACACTTAGTCTGTAGATTTTTTTTTTTTAAGTTTATTTTTATGTGTATGTGTGTCTTGCCAGCATTTATGTCTGCTTATCACATGGTGCCTAGGGAAACCAAAAAAGAACACCAGATACCCTGGATCTGGAGTTATAAACAGTTACGAGCTTACATGTGGGTGCTGGGGATCAAAATGGGGTCCTTGACAAGAACAGCAAAGGCTTTTAACCACTAAGCCATCTCTCCACCCCCTTTTTAAAAAGAGAACTCTGTGTTCTACGCGAGCGCACTTGCTCTACAGATGTTTATATGGATGCCCAGTTTGTTACATGGGTGCTGGGATCCAAATTCCAGTTCTCCTAATTGTAAAGTAAGTTCTCTTAACTGCTGAGCCATGTTTTCATCCCTCTTGCATCCTACTCTTTGACCTTTGGACTTTCAGCTTCTATACTGTAATTGATCTGTCAATATTTTTATCCTGTTATGAAATTTATTCCATCTTGAGGATACCTACTTTCTGTTTTTTTTTTTTTTTTTTTTTTTTGGTTTTTCGAGACAGGGTTTCTCTGTGTAGCCCTGGCTGTCCTGGAACTCACTTTGTAGACCAGGCTGGCCTCGAACTCAGAAATCCGCCTGCCTCTGCCTCCCGAGTGCTGGGATTAAAGGCGTGTGCCACCACGCCCGGCTCTGTTAATTTTTTAAGAGGATAATAAGGGGATTTTAAAGGACTTGTAGTCCCATGTTTCTAAGCACTCCGCAGAGATGCTTTTGTCTCTCAGCCCAGGCCAGCCAGAGCATCTAGTTGTTACTATGTTGCTGGTCTTCTCATTTTCCCCTTAGACTTACTTTCTGTTTAGTGTATAGCCCTTTTAGGGAATCATGATTTGGGGAATTGGAGAGTGTTACTATGTTCTAACATTTCACCTTAAGCAATCAGGATTCTTTTTTTTTTTTTTTTTCATTTTTTTTATTAGGTATTTAGCTCATTTACATTTCCAATGCTATACCAAAAGTCCCCCATACCCACCCCCCCACTCCCCTACCCACCTACTCCCCCTTTTTGGCCCTGGCGTTCCCCTGTACTGGGGCATATAAAGTTTGCAAGTCCAATGGGCCTCTCTTTCAAGTGACGGCCTATTAGGCCATCTTTTGATACATATGCAGCTAGAGACAAGAGCTCCCGGGTACTGGTTAGTTCATATTGTTGTTCCACCTATAGGGTTGCAGTTCCCTTTAGTTCCTTGGGTGCTTTCTCTAGCTCCTCCATTGGGGGCCCTGTGATCCATTCAATAGCTGACTGTGAGCGTCCACTTCTGTGTTTGCCCGGGCATAGTGTCACAAGAGACAGCTATATCAGGGTCCTTTCAGCAAAATCTTGCTAGTGTATGCAATGGTGTCAGCGTTTGGAAGCTGATCATGGGATGGATCTCTGGATATGGCAATCACTAGATGGTCCATCCTTTCGTCACACTTCCAAATTTTGTCTCTGTAACTCCTTCCATGGGTGTTTTGTTCCCTATTCTAAGAAGGGGCAAAGTGTCCACACTTTGGTCTTCGTTCTCTTGAGTTTAATGCAAATTGTATCTTATATCTTGGGTATCCTAAGTTTCTGGGCTAATATCCACTTATCAGTGAGTACATATTGTGAGAGTTCCTTTGTGATTGGGTTACCTCACTCAGGATGATGCCCTCCAGGTCCATCCATTTGTCTAGGAATTTCATAAATTCATTCTTTTTAATAGCTGAGTAGTACTCCATTGTGTAAATGTACCACATTTTCTGTATCCATTCCTCTGTTGAGGGGCATCTGGGTTCTTTCCAGCTTCTGGCTATTATATAAATAAGGCTGCTATGAACATAGTGGAGCATGTGTTGGTTGTTGTTGTTGTTGTTGTTGTTTTTGGGTTTTCGAGACAGGGTTTCTCTGTGTAGCCCTGGCTGTCTTGGAACTCACTTTGTAGACCAAGCTGGCCTCAAACTCAGAAATACGCCTGCCTCTGCCTCATAAGTGCATTAAAGGCGTGTACCACCATGCCTGGCTAGCAATCAAAATTCTTATTCCATGTTCCTTGATGTATGAAAAGCAAAATATTGCAGACCAGTGTTCACTTTTTGAGGCATCTAGAGTTGACACTTTTATGTTTCAATATACTGAAACTAACTAGTCATAATTGTTAGCATCCCAGGAGCACCTGGGATGTTTTGTGGTGCATGTTTATCATTTCAGATAAAGTCTTATATAGAAAGGCCAGGTTGGTCTTGAGCTCCTAACCCTCGTGGCTGTACCTCTCAAGTGCTGAGATAACAAGCTAATGTTACCACACCCTCCTTGATTTAATAATGCTTTCATTAAGTCCATGCTTTGTTTTATTTTTGAGACATCATATAACTTTGTAGCATGCTGTGACCTTGAACTCCCAGTACTCTGCCTCAGCCTTCTGAGTACTGAGATTACAGGGTACGACCACACTCATGGAGGCCTCTGTACAGCCAGGCACTGGGCCAGCTTGTACTTAGTGTGGACTTACTAACTCCATTGGAGATCCCTTGACAGCAGACATACTGACTGGTGGGTGCTTGTCTCTCCTCATCTCCCTTTTCATAGCCTGAGACCTCAGGAACAAAAGAACGACAACAAAAACATTTCTTCTAGTTGATGGTTGGTTAATCACCAGGGAAAGAAACCTTGCACAGTAATAATAACACAGAAGGAAAGACAACTTGGTGCCTACAGAGGCTTTAAGCAGCTCTATCACTCGGTGACTATGCTGGCAGCTTGGAAATACCCTTGGGTCTTTTAAGCAGAGCCTTCAGAGATTTATGTCATGAAGAACTGTGGTGTTCCTGTCACTACTGGCTGCATTACTGGCTCCTGGACTTAGCAATTCTGACACCTCAACTTTCAGATAGTTTCCTATTCAGCAGCCCCATCCCCATTCTTTCCAGCACATTCCATTTTCCCCCTGTCCTTCAATCTAAAGTCCAGTTAGGGCAGCTCTTCCCAGTCCCTCAATCGAGAGCCCATCACCGTGCTGCTACCTTCTAAGTACATACTAAGTCTGATTGCTTATTTTGTTCACTGCTGCAAATGCTTGTAAGCCTTAGAATGACAACTACAGAAGGCCTCTTCAGCCCTTCCACATACCATTGTCCCACAAGAAAGGCACATATTATCCAGACCTGGTGGCTCACACTTGTAATCCAAACACTAGAGAGGGAAGCTGAGACAAATCTACACAGTGAAAAGTTGTCAGAAGTGGGGAAAGGAGGGTGGGGCATCTGCTGTTGGTTACTAGCCTATTCCGTGCTGATGCTTCTCACTGTCCTGTCTGCCCTGTATAGGTCAGAAGTGTGCTCATGGCACCTCAGGAGAGGTTCAAAATAATGATTGTGTACAAATTCTTCAAGTAGTTGTCAATAAACACAACAGGGCAGAACTAGTCCTTTCAAAGGAGGAAGCTTTCTGAGGGCAGAGGTTCTGCTCTGTCCAACTGAGTATGGGAGAGGTAGGAACTCACTGCAGGCTGGTCTGTACATATGGGACACTGAATAAAACTGTGTAGAGGGCTTCACAAGTTTTGGAGTTTGTTGTGTTGGACATTGAGAAATGGAGTAAGGATTTGCAGTAGAGGTGGGAGCAGGAGGAAGAGATCCCCTAGAGAATGAGAATGTGTTCCATCAGGGGGTGCTCTAGGGGATGGTAAAATGGTTTTCCCGGCTGTCTGCTGTCTGCGGTCCTCAGAGCTTTCTTTTCTCTTTTGGTGACACAGTTTCAGGTGGCCTCAACTCCGGCACCTCTGGCTCTGGGGCCTGCCTGTTCTCTGTAGGTAATTAACTTCCCAACTCCTCGCCCCCTGTCAGGCCGCAGAACTCTTGAAGAGTTGGTCCGCTCCCGGGCGCTGTAGGGACCCCGCAGCGGGCGGGGCGGGCGGCCGGTCTGACGTGTCTCGGCGGGATTGGAGCCTCCGCCCTATATAGCAGCGGCGGCCCCGGCGCCGCGCCTCGGAGCGTCCCGGCTTCTCCCGCGCAGCGGCAGCGACAGACGGACAGACTCTCGGGTGGTCACACTCACGAGTGAGGATCGGGCGAGCTGGTGGGCGGGGGTGCCAGGGGCGGGGCGGGGCGGAGGGGGGTCGCCGCTGAGCACGGCTGGGGTCGGTTCCCCAGCTCCCCGGCCGCACAGGCTCCTGGTCTCCAGCTACCGCGACGGGCGGGGGCCGCTACGTGTCACTCTGCGCATGGCCGCGCTGGAGCGCAGAAACTTTCCCAAGTCCGCCACGCGCCGCGGGTCGGCTTGCGGGCCCGGACCGCCTGGACTTCTACCTCACCGGGCGGGCCGCCGCGATGGGGGAGGGGAGCGACCTGGCCAGGTTGGTGACGTGGGCTGCCGAGCCGGCCCCTCCCCCGCACCCCTTCCCCCCAGCTCGGCCGCACGGGCCGTACGGGCTGTGGACCGGACCTAGCTAGGTCAGTGGCGCCCCAGTTCGCGTCAAGCTGGGATCTTAACCCGGGGCCCCTATGTCCCGCGCGGTGCCTCGCTGCACCTTCACCTGCGGCGTCTGGCTACGTGGTCACTGGAGGACTCCCGGCCCAAGTACTAATTGGATGCGCCCCAGGGTCCATGGGTGAAAAATACATTACGGAAAAATACCGAATTTGGATGAAAGGCAGGGAGGCCGAGCAGGATACTGTCCCTTTAAGCCTGTCCCCGCCCGCGGGCGCTCTTGGCCGGTGGGAGGGCCATGCTGAGGTGGCATCTGCGAAAGTTCCTCCCAGGCTGGGTCTCTGACTTCCAGAGCTGGGTAATGCACTGGGCCGGCCTTGGTGGTCACAGACATAGTTTGTGATCTCAGCATAGCTGGGTTTTGTTTTTAATTTTGGAGTTTGTACTCTTCAGTATTTGGTGGGGAGAGGGCACCTTCGAAAGGCTTCCGAGGACGTAAAAGTGAAGTTTCAAATTTGGGAAAGAAACCTGCATCTCAGCTGAAGGTTTTCAAGGTGGAGGTTTTCAGTGCCCTCCATGTAGACTGGCCTACAGTATAGTATAAAGAACTTGAGTCCCTCTAGCTGAGGTTGATAGGAAATTCTTTCTGAAGCATAACTGAATTCTCCTTGCATAGTGTTGCCCCTTACATAAGTAGTTGGCACAACTTAGCACAGGGGAATCAATTTAAATACTTCCTTGTTCAGAAGCAAGAAGAATTCTTCACATACAGCTTTTTCTATTTTCTGGATTAACAACAGGTTTCTAGCTGCCACAGCTTCACCGCTCTCCCACAGGAGGCCCTGTTGCTCCCCGATTCTGGGCTTCTACCTCTTTTCTTTTAGCTCGAGTTCTGTGTTGAGAACTAACCTTATTCTGCCTTGTTCATTTATGCTCTAAGAAGCAAATTGTAATATCCAAGTTTGGATGCTGACAGACCACAGCTTCCTGTGGGAAAGGTGATGGGGGTGGCCTCAATCCTGAGGGACTGGAAGGGCTGTACCCACTTGAGGAGACTTGCATGTGGAGGCCAGAAGAGTTGAGAACATAGATGTCTCTGTTGCTTGGCCTTCACAGGGAGGAGGCAGAAGAGCTGGGCCCCCAAATGCCAGCACTCTTTTCTCTAGTGGTATTGTAAATCAGATTAGAGTCATATTCAGTCCTGACTTGTGTGGTTCAATCCAGCAGAAGGCTGAGATACCAAATCTTGGGCTCCTATCCTATCCTATTCTCCTGAGTTTAGCCAGTGGAGATGCAGGGTGGAGGCTGTATGGTCAGCTGTGAGGGGCCACTGTGCAAGATGAGCATCCAGATGCAGCCGGTTAGACCTCTGAGTATTTTGTCAGTAGAGGTAAAACAAGCAGTGGGGGAAGGTGGAGGGAAGGTTATCTAGGTTCTGCTGTGTTAAAGCAGGTACAGATGGGTATTACTGAGAACATGAAAGCCTTCCATAAGATTGCTTACTGCCGAGTCTCCAGTAGAGATGAGGTCTATATTTACATATGGTTATCAAGTATGTGTTTTAAAGTTGAGTCTTTAACAGGATTTTGAATCGTTAATTTTTTTTTTTAAAGCCTTATCAGAACTCTTACCTGAACTCTCTGTTCAGTGTGTCCTTAATTGTGATCTGTTTGCCTCAAGCTCTGACAAACTGAAATCTGGAAACTAGGCCCCAGTGAGTCTTGTCAAACCTGTCTGGAGTTTTCTAGAGGTCCACTTTGCTATACCTGGCTGCCAGAGGGCGTTTGTACGCGTCAGGAGTCCTGGAAGCTGCACTCTGGTTTCTTCCTTGTCAGTGACAGTAGGCTTTAGACATGGAGGTGCTTTCAGTAACCACTTGATTCACTGTAAATATCCCTGGAAGGGGATCCCGAAATATGGGAGCATATTTAAAAGAGATATCCTGTGTAGGGCCCTGTGTTGCATCTGTACAAGGCAATATATTGTATAGGCTTGGGCAACTAGTACTCTGGAGGCCTATCTTGTGCTGGGAAAAGCCAGGACACGGGTCAGTGGCAGCAGAGAGAGAAGATATAATAATTGAGGTCACATGGATAAACCTGGCTTGGTAAAGTGGGATGGGTGTCTGGATTTAAGAAGTGAGCAGAGCCTGGTGTGCTGGTACACATCTTTAATCCCAAACTCAGGAGGTAGAGGAAGGTAGATCCCTGAGCTCAGAGTCGGCATGGTGTACATAGAGAGACCTTATCTCAAGCAAACAAGGAAAGTTTGTAGAGTAGATTTTGGCCTCTTTGGGTAGCCTTTTGAGTCTTGCCATTTTATGACCTGATTTTTAAATCTCTGTGAATTAGAAGGGACTGAGGACTTTTACAGGACAACAGCAAGAACAAAGGAACTGCAGAGTTACCAAGGAGCCTTTGGTTTTGTTGTTTTTGAGACAGGTCTCTTTTTTTTTTGGTTTTTCGAGACAGGGTTTCTCGGTGTAGCCCTGGCTGTCCTGGAACTCATTCTGTAGACCAGGCTGGCCTCGAACTCAGAGATTCACCTGCCTCTGCCTCCCAAGTTCTGGGATTAAAGGCATGCGCCACCACACTTGCCTCCAAGGAACCCCTGGTCATTCTGAAAGCTGGAGTATGAGGTCTTCGTTTTGCTGACTATACCACAGTTAGCTGCAGAGCAGAGTCAGCCTGGCAGAAGTCACAAGGATCCAGTGTACAGATCACTCTTAAGGTCCCTTGAAGAGTTGCCTTTTGAGAGTTTGAGATGATTCAAGTTTTACCGTAATGTCTTGTTCAAAGTTAATGCCTAAGTTAATGCTTGTGCGTGGGGGGGGGGGGGGGTCCCAAGAAATTTGCCTGTTGGTAAACTAGAAGTCAAATGTAAAGGCTATTTAGTCCTTTTTTGAGAGATGAAAGGATCCAAGTTCTAAAGCATGGATAAGTAACCTTTATGGTTTTTTGTTTCTCTCCTCTCCCTTCCTACCATATACTAGTAAAAGCTGGCAGGCTGACAGAGGCAACCTCAGGACGGACTTTCTGGCTACTGACCATTTTGCTGGTAAGTTTGAGCACCCTTTCTAAAGATGTCTGTGCCACAAAGGTGTGAGTTAGTTCCAACCTGTATCTCCTTTCCTTGGGTTTTGTCTTCTGTGTTCTGTGCCATGAGAAATGTCTCCCAGCTTTACCTGCCCTTCAGCTGTGTCCTCTGCCTTACATCTGTGTTAATCCTTTTCTTACGTGTGAATTATGCTTTTTCAGGATCTGAGTATTAATATTCTTTAAAAATATTGAGTTTAATTTTTTTTTAATTGGGATGAGGTCTTATTGTAATGAAGTAAGATCTTGGTTTTTTGCTTCTTTTTTTTTTTTTGCTTGTGTGTGTGTGTTTTGGATACCAAGTTTCTCAGAATAGCCCTAAATGTCCTGAAAATCACTCTGTAGACCAGGCCTGGCCTTTGGGATCCACCAGTGTCTGCCCTCTTGAATGCTGGAATCAAAGGTGTGCACCACCACACTCAGCTGCATAATTTATAAAAGTACTTGCATTTTGCCAAGATGTGCATGTAAGAAGATACTTGGTGCATAATGGTGTAAAGAAAATGAGTTCTTCCTCATTCTGGTCTCCTAGAACTACAGAAGGCAAAGAAGCTAACACCTGTGTCTGAGTATACTGAATTGCACCAAACTTTAAGGGGAGCTAGGACCTTCCTAGCCAATGTCCATAGCTATCCTAGAGAAAGGAATTCTGTGCCTTAAGCCAGTTTTCTCTCTTGTGAGTGTATCCCCTCCCACACCTGGGCAAGAGTGGCAGAAGACCACAGGTTCAGGTATTTAGCATAAGGTTGGATCTCTAACACTGTCACCATGAAACTGAGAGGCCCATCCCCCAACCTCCATTCCTGAGGTGTTTGAAAATGTTAGAAATGGTTCTTTTTGGATAAGTACCTTCCTTACACATCCAAGTTGTAGTAATTGTCATTTTTATACTTTATAGAGTCAGGCATATCTTGAACAACTAACAAAATAAGATGAAGTTAGCTATTAAGAAAATGATTCTGGAGTTGATCTGTGCCAGAACTGGGTCAGACAGGTAACAGGTTCCTGTATTCCCAGAGTACTGGTGGTTTGCGGGGAGGGTAACAAGCTGTTACTGAGGCCATGTCTGTGACTCCTACAGTGGTAAGTGGTGCTTACCTAGCACTAGGTATCTTAGCCAAGTCTTGTCTACTATGTGACAGTTTCTGAGCAGACAGGTAATCAAGTGAGCTTGTAGTTCCCATGTTCACCCTTCTGTTGAAAGCTTGAAGAACAATTTGCATTGACCTTGTGAGGAAATAAATACTATAGCTTACAGAGAGGAGATTAAACCAGTGACTAAAGCATTACAATAACAGTCCATAGATCATTACAATTAGCCGCCGTTGGGCTTTCTGCTCCCTGATTACCCTTCTCTTGATACAGTGTCTTACTAGGATCGTGTGGACGTGAGATCAACCATGAGCTCCGTTGCAGTTTTGACCCAAGAGAGTTTTGCTGAACATCGAAGTGGGCTGGTTCCACAACAAATCAAAGGTGACAGGCCCCTTTCCAAGTCCTTGTTAACTTCTGAGACTGGGCTTTTGTGCTCATTTGTACTAGTTGGTTATAAGTGAGATTGGATGGGTTTGAGGAATGACTGCAAAAACAGTGAGCTGCAAACGTGGGCAGTTTCCTAGAAATCCAATAACAACTGTCTATTAGTGGGATCCTTTTGAAAATTGCTGTTCCAACTATGAGGTACTATAATAATTGGCTGTGAAGCATCCCAAAACATTACTGAGCTTCTTTGAGGATGAAGGTGAGGTCTGACTTCTATGCTCTTAAAGGCCAGGATCAAGACCAGCACTGTCTAGATGGCTAGAATAGAATGCTAGCCACCTAAGCAATTTGAAAGTTTTACAAACCTAGGGAACAGGTAAATTTTGTTTTTTGTTTTTGTTTCTTTTTTTTTTTTTTTCCCCCAAATATTTTCAGACAAGAGTTTTTTGCTGCTTAGACCAGAGTGATCTCAAACTCATGGTCCTTCTGCCTCTGGGATTATAGGCATGTGCCACTGCACATTAAATATATTTAACCCAGTGTATTTAAAGAATTGCAACAGCTCAATATAAAAAATCTTAAAGCCAGCTATTTTCTATTATTTTTCCTTAATTTTTAGTAAATATATTTATAAATACAGAGCTTTTTGATTTGAAAACTTTTTATACAGAAGTCTTTGACCTGTGCTGATAAGGCAGCTTCTGTCAAGCCTGATGGCCTAAATTTGATCCCAGCACCTACACGGTTGAAGGAGGAACTGACTCCAGCAAGTTGTCCTCAGACTGCCATGTATAATGTGACATGGCTACAAACACAAACTTTAAAAGATAGTATTTTTAATCCTTGAACTTGAATTGAGTTTCTAAAATTTTCTAATGAAAGAGTAAATTGTCTAAGTTGTTATAAAATATTTAAGTTTTCCTATAATCGAATATCAGTTCTTAAATTTAAAATGAATTAAATTTTTAAAATTCACTTCTTAACTACACTTGACCCACTCAGTCCCAGTGACCACTGGTGTTGGTCATTCCTAAGACACTGCTGGTGGTCTGGTCTCAGTATCTGGTAACTATCGGTAGTGTCTCCTATCTTACCAGGGCAAACGATCAACCTCTGCTCACAGCAGCACCATCAGGCTAGGAAGCAGTGAGCCTGGAATAGAGGCCTATCTCATTCCAAAGGTCATCCTGCCCTTTCCATGTCTGCATGCTTGGTTGTATTGTGGGCCCAGCTACTGGTAGATACTGCTCATCCCTAGGGACAAAACAAGTCATACCCTTGCTTTTGTAGAGATCGTGGTTCACTGGACAAAAGTATGAACATGATTAATAATCAGGGTCTCTGACTTCTCCAAGTCTTGCTGTGTACCCTGTCTTGGCTTAAGTGTCTTCATCATAGACAGGCCCATGTGAATTAATTTCACCCATTATACATTACAAAGTAAAACATGGGACCTACCTCAAAGGTCTTAAAAGCCATCTTCAGACTTCTACTCTATGCCAATCATTTATAGTCAGGATTTGCATTTGTACTATTAGAAAATGTGGCTATCCCAAAAGCTGTCGCCTGTATGTTGGATAAGTTCTACTAGCGGGACTGCCTTATCTGGCCTTTCAAAGACTTTAAGTGGTAGTGGTGGGGATGCCCGGGGGGGGATCCAGAGGAGAAGGGGACAGAGGAAATATTTGGGGGGGGGTGACTGGGAGGAGGGCAGTGAACAGGATATAAAGTGAATAAGTGAAAAATTAAATTTAATTTTAAAAGAAAGAAATGAATGTGAGGACTGAGGCTGGAGAGATGGCTCAGAGGTTAAGAGCACTGATTATTCTTCCAAAGGCCCTGAGTTCAACTCCCAGCAACCACATGGTGGCTCACAGCCATCTGTAATGGGATCCGATGCCCTCTTTTGGTTTGTCTGAAGACAGCAACAGTGTACTCACATAAAATAAATAAATCTTTAAAAAAAGAAAGTATGAGGACCTAAAAATGTGTCATAGGCTTGCCTTCAAGAGTACATCTCAGTGCTAAAATGGGGCTAATACTGTCTGACCTTTCATAGTGGGAACATGTAGAGGGAGAAACGTTTCCATTTTGGGATTGGGAGACTCGAGCTCCATCCAGGTCAAACACTCGGTGCTGGGCCTGGTGACGGTGTGAGGTTTTTTCCTAGAGCTGTGAGCTCACTCAAACCATTGTTCCAGTGGAGGGTTCCTACTAAAATCCTTCATTTTTATTCATATACTGTTGGATTGTATTTTCCTCCTAATCTGTGTTCTCTGGTCTAGTTGCCACCTTAAATTCAGAAGAGGAAAATGACCCTCCAACCTACAAGGATGCCTTCCCTCCACTTCCGGAGAAAGCAGCTTGCTTGGAGAGTGCCCAAGAACCTGCCGGAGCCTGGAGTAACAAGATCCGGCCCATCAAGGCCTCTGTCATCACTCAGGTAGAAGCATCATTTCTTTTTGCATTAACTGTTCCTTGTGGGAAGTAGTTAGACCTGATAGGTTTCTGAATATGCAGTGTTGATGAGCACTTTGGGTTTGGGGCCGGGGCGTTCTGTAGAGCACACCCTTTGCCATAATCATCCCATCCTAGCACTCTGGGCTGGCACAGTTTGAGATAGGCCATATTTGTTAGATTCATGGAGCCATGTGCTTTTCTATTTTGCGTAGTCCCTAGCTGCCAAGTCTGCCCTTCCTACTCGTGTGATGGTCAAAAGCTAGTCTTTGCTGGGTGAGTCAGAAGCCAGCTAGAGCTAAAGTAAAAGAGTTAAGTCTGTGAGCAGCTAACTAGTTTCCTGGTTTTCTTTACTTCATTGGCTCATCTCTGCTAGCTACAGTTGAGATACTATGATGAGTATTGCGACTGGTGCCTGGCTGTGATAGAAAATTATCACCCATGTAACCATAATACCTTGTCTTTGTGTACGTAAGCAACTGCATCTTGATCTTTTCTTATGGCCTGGCTGCTATCTTAAGTCTTGTTAAATGGTTTGAAACCTCTTCCACCCCTACTTTTCCTCAGCTCTGACTCTTAAGCAAAACTTGTTATGTTTAAAACTCTTGATGCTGCCTCTCAGTCTGCTCTATCCTGCCTGCTGCTCTGCTGTTTCCTATGATGGGTGCTACTTTCTCTTCAGAAAGGTCTTTCCGTTCTGCCCTTAGTGTTTTTCACCCTGTCACTCTCTCCCCTTTAAATCCTGCCTTGAGTGATTTCTTCTATCCATCTGCCTTGTCCTAGGTCACTGCTTAGTGAGTGAATGAGTAATAAAGACATATTGTATATAGTCATTCTTCTCTTCTTTGATAGGTTAACTTTGTCGCTGGGGATCTTTTTTTGAACAGGTGTTTCATGTACCCCTGGAAGAGAGAAAATATAAGGACATGAACCAGTTTGGAGAAGGTGAACAAGCAAAAATCTGCCTTGAGATCATGCAGAGAACTGGTGCTCACCTGGAACTCTCTCTGGCTAAAGATCAAGGTCTCTCCATCATGGTCTCAGGGAAGCTGGATGCCGTCATGAAAGCCCGCAAAGACATTGTTGCTAGACTACAGACACAGGTGGGTACCCCTAGACCTGGCATCCCTGTTATTTAGCTCATTCTGGTGTAGGCCAGAGCTTTTCTGCATTCTTTGTACCTTAGTAGTTTGGAGTTAGAACAGCAACATTTAGAACCTTTTGTGATTTTAGTGAAAAAACCACTAAGTTAATAATAGAACTGGGGGGGAGGGGGTACCTACATGTCAGATCAGCCATTGAGTTAAATGTATTGAAAATGAAGGCTTTTCCCAGAGTTTGAGACACTTAAAAGCTTATTACACAAACTTGAAGTAAAAGATCAAATATTTTTCTCTATTCCCAGCAATCTGATGATCATTAGAATACAAAACAAATCTGTAATGCATTTGACCTTAAGGTGAAGAAAAAAGCAGAGACTCTTACTAAAGTATCCCGTGACAGCTACCATTATGTGTGGGTTTGTTTAGAGGTAGGGGGAGGGCTTACTCCCACTTGCTGCTGAGCTTTTAGACAAACGTGGGGGACTTGCTGAGCCTGGGACAGCTTCATGGAATTACACAATTAAATGTCACAAAGGTGAATTGTGATTGTGTAGCATTGTAACTAGTATTACACTAGGCTCTAAAATATCTGTTTACCAGTTATGTGGTTGAGAAGTTTTAAAATCAAATTCCAAAAAATATTACATCTGTAAATAGTATACCATCTAATTATTATATCATTATCTTACTTTATAAAGGGGATGCTAAGGTGTTCATGTTTGGCCCTTTCTTTGTCTAGTCCCTTTCTCGATCGAATGTCTTTCAAGTTCATTTGATTGTGGCCTCTCATGTCTCCATAGTAGTGTCTGCCCTGCATGCACACAAGCATGGCCTTCATGCCGTTGGTTTGTAAACAGTAGTCAGTATTTGATTGTTCTGCTTTCCTTCAGTATGTCTTATGGGCTGGGATGGGGTGCCAAGAGCTTGGTTACTTTAGTTCTTGTTTTGGGGGTCGTTTTGTTTGTTTTTGAGAAAGTCTCAACAATGTAAACCTGGCTGTCCTGAAGCTCAGTCTGTAGACCAGCTGGCCTCAAAGCGTTCTCCTGCTTCTGACCCTCCAGGGCTGCGATTAAAGGCGCATGCCACCATGCCCGGCCTTGAGCTTGGTTACTTTCGTGTTCAGCTCGTTTGGTAAGGATTCGTGTCATCACAGATTTTTTTTCTTTTTTTTTAATGAACCGATTCTGAGATTGGTTAATAGACAGGAGTATATTCTGCTTTATTTGTTCTTTGTTCGTGGTTCACTGATGATCTAGCAAAGTTCATTAAAAGTTAAAATGGTGGTTTCATCTATTAAAAATGTCTATTTTTTAAGTTGACTGACATTCTTAGGAAAAAAGAGCTTTCCTACCTTTATCAGCAGTTAATCTCAAAATGTATGATGGTGCTGGCAAGATAGTTTCTGGGGGAAGGTGCCTACTGGTGCTTGAATTCAGTCACTGAAACATACAGGGTAGAAGGAGAGAACCACGTCTCCCGAGTTGTACTCACACACACACACACACACACACACAAAATAAATCAGTTGTTCTGGGGGTGCTGTTTTGTTTGTTGTTTTGGATTTTTGTTGTGTTTTGTTTCTTTTGCTTTATAGTGACAAGTCTCTCTATGTAGCCCTAGCTGTCCTTGAACTCACATAGATCTGACTGCCTCTGCCTCCCAAATGCTGGGATTAAAGGTCAATGCACCACCACCTCTAGTAAAGTGCTTTAAACACTTTTGTAGAGGACCCTAGGTTTGACCCATAGATAGATAGATACATACATACATACATACATACATACATACATACATACATAGACAGGTCATTTTTCTCCTTTACTATTTTCCGACACTCTTCAGCAGGTAATTGTATCTTTGGATTATATTATTTAAGAAAGTTTGAGAGGTTGAGTTGAGTTTAATTTTTTTAAGAAATGTTAAATGAATTTTGATTAAAATTTCCAAGACTTTCTACAATGGATATTAATGTACGTCTGCCATTTGGTACTACATATTTATACAAATTTCATTCTCAGCATTGATTTTTGTTTGTTTTTTGGGTTTTGTTTGTTTGTTTTATTTTCGAGACAGAGTTTCTCTGTATCACCCTGGCTGTCATGGAACGCACTTTGTAGACCAGGCTGACCTCAAACTCAGAAATCCACCTGCCTCTGCCTCCTAAGTGCTGGGATTAAAGGTGTGCGCCATCACTGCCCGGCCTAGCATTGATTATTATAAAATCAAAATGGTAACCCTGAAAAACACTGGAGATGCTGTGTGTCCTACAGTATCAAATATTCAACAAAGATTAAACTTATATGTGTGCCAAAGAATAAATGTATTACTAGTAGATGTTCTACTTGTATACCTGAAGCACAAATTTCTCAAGTACGCAGGAGTTGCTTCTTCTACTGGTGACATTTTAAGACTCCCTATCCAGATTATATTGGTTCTCTGACTACATGTTGGCTGTTGATCAGAGAACCAGGCTGTCATAGAACTCACAGTGCAGCCCAGGCTGGCCTCTAACTCATGATCCTGCCTCAGCTGCCATGCCACTCATGCCTTATCACACTGAGGAGTGTCACTTATCTAATGTCACTGTGAGCTTGGAGGTATTGACAGGGCTGCCTCGTTCATCTTTGACTAAGAGCCCCTCAGGTGTCCTGCTGGCAGGCAGCTTTCTGTGCCACCCAGTAATCTAAATTTCTTAATTTCTATTGCAAAAACGTATCTCAGGGTGATCTTAGCTATAGGCCTCCAAATAGCTGAGAGTGTCTTCCTTGGGTCTTTGGAAGTGTGAAGTGCAATAGAAGTGCCATGCTCATTGCAGCTGCTGGATAGAGTGGCCAGGGTCCTCGGTCCCCTCAGAGGCCAGAGCTGCCAAAACAAAGATTTGGAGAAGGGACTGTCATACGTTCAAACTACTTGTGCTTAACATGAAAAAAATAGCAGTATTTTAAAATGAAAATCTTTTTTTTTTTTTCTGTGTTTTCCTACCATTTGTTTCAGTTTATTTTGGGCTTTTCAAAATTATGTCAACATTTATATGACTGTAATGTCAAAGCTGAATAGAAGTCCTCCTCCCTAGCATATAGTGTGCACCTGTTCTTCCATTTCCTTGTGAGCCATCCCTTTGTACCCTGCGTGTGTTATTCATTGTATCCATTGTTGACTTTTGCAGATTGAAGCAGAATACAACTTGCCATAAACCCCAGTCTCTACCTTGATGCTGTTTTCATACTGTTTTCTTTTTTCTTTCTTTTTTAAAAAAAGATTTATTTATTTATTTATTTACTGTATGTAAGTACACTGTTGCTATCTTCAGAAACACCAGAAGAGGGCATTCGATCCCATTACAGATGGTTGTGGGCCACCATGTGGTTGCTAGGATTTGAACTCGGGACCTTTGGAAGAGCAGTCAGTGCTCTTAACTGCTGAGCCATCTCTCCAGCCCCCTTCTTACTGTTTTCTGTAGTGTCTTATGTGTCAACAAACGTTAGTTCTCCTCAGTGTATAGACAGCAGTGTGTCAGACTCCGTGTGTATGCTGTGTTTTAAGCTCATAGGGTGACTTCTGGGCTCTTGCTGTTGTTATGTGACAAAAAAAAAGAAAGAAAGAAATCTTATTCGTGGGCTATTTCTTTTTACTGATCTGTATTTTGGGGTAATCCTGGAAGTGAAAGTTCTGGGCCAAAGATCTTAAATCTCTACTTTGACAACCAACAAGAAGTATGTTTCCTCCCTCCCTTTAGTGTCTTGTTCTTCCATCGCAGAATACAAGAACCAGGCTCATCTAATGTTTAGTGCTTTGCCACTTTAAGACATACATAGCTGAGTAAACTTTTCCTGGTTTATATGGCAAAAGCATGTATATGTGTATTTGAGTTGTGCTTGTGTGTGGAAGCTAGAAATGGACATCCCATTGTCTTCCTTGGGGAACCTGGAGCTCCAGTTTGGCAGACTGGTCAGTGAGCTCCAGATATCTGCTTGGCTTCTCTCTCTTCCTCTCCGTGGTTAGAATTACGGGCGTGGGTGCTGGAGACCTGAACTCAGTTCCTCTAACTTAGTGGCAGGTAATTTACCAAACAAGCTATCTCCCCAGCTTGTCAAATATTCTTTTCATTTGCAGGCTTTTGGGGGTTTGGGGAGGGGGTGTTTGTTTGCTTGCTTGCTTTTGTGAAAGCTCTACTCCGTTCTTTTGGGTTTTCAAGACGAGTTTCTTTGTGTGTAGCTTGGCTGTCCTGGAACTTACTCTATAGACCAGGCTGGCCTCAATCTCATAGATATCCGCCTGCTTCTGCCTCTCGAGTGCTGGGATTAAAGGTGTGTGCCATCACCACCTGGTGCTCTGTGCATTTTTTATGTCAGACTATAAAACTTTGCACAGTTTTAGGGAATCGACATTAGAAGGGCTTCCAATCCCTTCATTGGGTGTAAAAATAAGTTTTTCCCCAGTTTATTTTTCATTTTATAATGTTATATTTTGTTCTATGAAGGTTTGGCCTGTTTATAGTTACAGTTATTGTTTTTATTATGTTGAGTCATTGTTAGGAAATCATTTTCCAACTCAAATCATCAAAAAGTTTCTCCCTATTTTCTTTCTGCATATATAAGGTGTTCTTTCTCAGTTTGATGATTTGGGTTGTATTCCAGTATTGTGAAATGCTGGTCTAAGTTCACCTCTTCCCACATGGCTGTTTGTCATCCGCACTGTTTCCAGAAAGCAGTCCTCCCACTGACCAGAGGCTGTTCTCCTCTAAGTCTCAGTGTCCACAGCCACCCAGGTCTGTGCCTGGGTGCCAAGCCCTGGGCCATCATGCAGTCTTTGTTTATGCTAATGCTCTCCTACTTTCTGTCTAGTGCTGTACTATTACTTGGTTTTCCCATGCAAATGGGGCGCACATGTTTCATGAGTTTTCCTCTCTTTGAGATAAGTGTCTCACTCTACCTAAAGGTCACCAGTTGCCTAGACTGACTGGGCACGAGCACCTAGAATCCTGTCTTCACCTCCCGTGCCAGTCCCATGGAAGTTTATCATCAGCTTTATGCTCAAAACTCCAGTAATTTTTTTTTTTTTTTTTTTTTTTGGTTTTTCGAGACAGGGTTTCTCTGTGTAGCCCTGGCAGTCCTGGAACTCATTTTGTAGACCAGGCTGGCCTCGAACTCAGAAATCCGCCTGCCTCTGCCTCCCGAGTGCTGGGATTAAAGGCATGCGCCACCATGCCCAGCCGAGTAATTTTATTTTATTTTATTTTTTTATTTTATTTTTAATTGGAAGGATTGCTATATTTGTGATATAAGCCTTCTTTAGTAGTTTGTATGTGATGGTGTTACCTTGCAGTGTACATTTCTCCCCCTTGCTCCCATGGTGGGATCAAAGCCAGGATCTTTGCATGCCTGTCAAGTCCTGTCCCACTGGACTACCCACTAGCATTATGCCCTGGAACTCACGGTGGAGGTTGACTTTAGAGTCTTTTTGTTTTTCTCCTTGTTACAAATCTTAAGAATTTAATGAAATAGTAATTTTTCCTTGCAGTCTGATATTTTCTTCTGTTTTCTATAGTGAAGTCTTAAGCAGTGGTGCAGATATACTTGAAATGGCCCTAGTGGGGGCCAGGTAGGAGACTGTGGCATGGTGTTTGAGCGCTCTCATGGTTATGATGGGATGAGATACAGTAGTTAGAGAATATTCCAGAAGAATGTGCTTTATCAGAACCATAAATAGGAGGTTTTTTGTTGGTGGTCTCTCCTGTTACAGGCCTCAGCAACTGTTCCCATTCCTAAAGAGCACCATCGCTTTGTTATTGGCAAAAACGGGGAGAAACTTCAAGACTTAGAACTAAAAACTGCAACCAAAATCCAGATCCCACGCCCAGATGACCCCAGTAATCAGATCAAGATCACTGGCACCAAAGAAGGCATAGAGAAAGCTCGCCATGAAGTCCTCCTAATCTCTGCTGAGCAGGTGAGACCTCTGAGTGGCCTGTGGCCCTGCACCCTGCCACCTGCCCCGCACTGAAGCAGCGTGTGTTGGGGAGACCTTGACTGCCAATGAATGACTTGGGCAAGGCTTCTCTGCTCTAGGTGTTCTCATCAGTTCACTGTCCTTCCAGGACAAGCGTGCTGTAGAGAGGCTAGAAGTGGAGAAGGCTTTCCACCCCTTCATCGCTGGGCCGTACAACAGACTTGTGGGTGAAATCATGCAGGAGACAGGGACGCGAATCAACATCCCTCCACCCAGTGTTAACCGTACAGAAATCGTCTTCACTGGAGAGAAGGAGCAACTGGCTCAGGCTGTGGCTCGTATTAAGAAGATTTATGAGGAAAAGGTACAGTGTGGAGGTGGCAGAGCCCGTGAACAAAACAGTTAATGGGATTTGAGTGTGGGAATTTGGCTAATACCATAGTTCACCCTGCACCCTTTTGTCCTTGGAGACAAGGCTTGGTATGTGTCTACCTAAGTGTCTATGTTTAGTGGCTAGTGGCCACATTTCCCTTCTGGTCTACTGGGTACACTATAGAGTGGTGTCCTGGTTTTTTATGTGTGTCTCTTTTCTCAGGTCTATGACTATACTGGTAGGTTGCTACCACAGGATCAGCACAGACTTTTTGAAGTGGTTTTTTAGCTTATTCTGACTTTGAGATGTAAAATCTGTTCCTTATTTGCAAGAAGTAAGGTTGGCATATAGCTCTGTAGCAGAGCACTTGTCTAACAAGCATAACCCTATGTCAGCCCCCAACACTGTATGAAAACTGTAAGGGAACAAATGGAAAACAGTCTGGTTACTCAAAAAGTGACCAGGCTCCGGGCCAGTCCAGTAGAGAGAAGTAGAATTTCTGGGGAGGCCGATCCTAACTTCACTTACTGAGAACCACTTCTCAGTCCCCTTCAGACTTTGTTAGCAGCAATGGATGGTCTGTCCATGCTGCCCATGCACGGATCTTTCCTGCTGACTGCCTTATGCTGCTCTTACAGAAGAAGAAGACTACAACCATTGCGGTAGAGGTGAAGAAGTCTCAGCACAAGTATGTTATTGGGCCAAAGGGCAATTCACTGCAAGAAATCCTGGAAAGAACTGGAGTTTCTGTTGAGATCCCACCTTCTGACAGCATCTCTGAGACTGTGATACTTAGAGGCGAACCTGAAAAGTTGGGACAGGCGTTGACTGAAGTCTATGCCAAGGTAGCTTCCTCCAAGATTAAAATGTGCTCCAATGATTCCTATGGGCCCACTGTGGATTAGCTCTTTGTTGGAATATCCTGGAGACCCAGGCACAGTGAAATGTGCTCGATTGTGTGTGTTTATGTGTTGGTGTACATAAAGGCCAGAAGACAATCTTGGGTGTCATCACTCAGGAAGGCCTTTCCACCCTGTGTTTTTGAGAAATGGTCTCTTGACATAGAGCCTCCCAAGTGGGCTGGCCTGGGCTGGCAGGCAAACATAGCCCCAGGGTATGCATTGCCATAGCCAGCTGTGGGGGTCGAAGTCAGTTCCCAGAGCTCATGTAAGTACTTTACTGAGCTGTGTCCCAGTCCCACCTCTATACTAGTATATGAGCAGTTTGGGTTTGTTTTTGTTGGTTGGTTTGTATGTTTTAATAAGATTGACTGTGTTAGAGCAGGCTTCCTGAAACCTCTTAGAAGCCTACCTGCCTCATCAGTGCTAGGGTTAAGTAGTGCACTATCGTACTGGTTTGACCTTTGTTTATCATAAAGGTGAATTCTATAAACCCATGAGTGTATTTCCCTGGGTTTTTTTTCCCCCTAGGCCAACAGTTTTACAGTCTCCTCAGTCTCTGCCCCTTCCTGGCTTCATCGTTTCATCATTGGTAAGAAAGGGCAGAACCTGGCCAAAATCACTCAGCAAATGCCAAAGGTAGGGAAATGTTTTCAGTTTGGTGTCTTGAGATTGCGTGACATGGTTTTGTTTTTGCTGATTGTCGTGTGGATGCTTTGAAGACTGGAGCAGTGTCAAACTTGTTATCCTGTTATTATAGTCACCTTCCATTAATAACTATGGAAGAACATAACAAATGTTTTTAGGCATTTGCAATATTTTTTGGTCTTTGTAACCAGAGAGGGCTTTCATTAATAGGTCTAATAAATGTCTTAACTGTGATTTAGTAATTACAGTATAATGATTTCATAGTAGTCTCAGGAGCTGCATTGGAAAGGGACTGAGTTGTTTGAAATCAGCCTTCTCACACTCATGTTGTTCTTCAGAGGGGACACACAGAGACTACTGTCACTCCATTTCCTGTTTGTTGACATTAGTGTTGTCTGGCTCACTTATTCCAGCTGCCTTAGAATTATTATTAATGATTTACATAGATATAGGCACACTGCTCTCCCTTTCCAGCAAGACACTGGCCTGTTCATGTGAAAAGTGAAATTTACTTAGTCACTTGTTTTTAAAATTTGTGTCCTTGGGCTAAGTAAATAGCCACTAAAGCATTTGCTGAGAACCAGTGAAGACGAGTGTTTGGGACCTCAGAGCTCAGGTTAACACCAAGTGTGTGGCAGCCTCCCTCTAACTCTAATCTCAGAAGTAGAAACAGTCCTCTCTGGGTTTGGTTGAGGGGACCTGCCTCTTGAATAAGGTGGAAGAGCCATTAGGGATGATCCTTGACATCTACTTCAGGTTCCTACAGACAGATAGGCATGAGGGTTTACACACACAAATGAAAAAGAAAAGAAATATTGTCTGTTTCACCTGTTTTACTCTTAACAATGAAAGTGAAGTCTGCCTTCCAAAAGGGAAGACAGTTCCTGAGAACATGAGCAGTGGTGCTGTCTGCACTCGAAGGGCTTCCCAACTCCTGTTCTCAGCGAAAAGAAGCTGTATCAAACCTCAGACCATGATGTTTAGTGCCCGCCTTCAACCCTTCCCTTCAGCTCCTTGTGTTGTTGGTAGATGAGACTCTCATTACCTGTATCGTTACATAGCAGCTGTGTTATGTGGCCTTAGCCATTCCTTCCCTCATTTTGGTCTGGTAGGTTCACATTGAGTTCACAGAAGGTGAGGACAAGATCACCCTGGAGGGCCCCACAGAGGATGTGAATGTAGCCCAAGAACAGATTGAAGGAATGGTCAAAGACCTGGTAAGTGCCTTCTAATCAGGACATTTGCTAGCTACAAGGGAAGCTCTGGTAGGGTGGAACCGGTAGAAATCTTACCATTCAGGTCTTACATGGGTGGTCATGGAAACAGAAAAGAGTAGCCCTGTCGAGTATAATAGGTTCTGAAACAGAGGATGCCTGAGACTCCAGAGTTCTGGGTAAAGGAAACTATTTTGAGGTGAGACCTTTGACAGTGACAGGGGAGCAGTTTTACATCAGTTCCTGGTTATCGAGGTAGAAAGGTTAAGTCCTGCCAGGTGGTGGTGGTGACTCCTTTAATCCCAGCACTCAGGAGGTAGGAACAGGTGGATCTCTGAATTTGAGGACAGCCTGGCCACAAAGTGAGTTCCAGAATAGTGCTACATAGAGAAACCCCATCTCGGAAAGAAAGGAAAGAAAGGGCAAGTCCCAGTGTCTTCTGAATTTCTAAATGGCCAGGCACATGTTGGAACTAGAAGCATTCATCTGTTGATGTTTGTTCTTCCTTTGTAGATTAATCGGATGGACTATGTAGAGATCAACATTGACCATAAATTCCACAGACACCTCATTGGAAAGAGTGGAGCCAACAGTGAGTAAGGCTGGCAGGGTGGCAGGCCAACACCCTGTAGCCCTGGGGAAGGCCTCTCTGAGGACCTTCGTGACTTTCTTGCTTCAGCCTTCTGAGTGCTGAGTAGATGGGCCAGACAAGGTACTACTGTCATAGAAATTGATGCAGCTTCCTTCCCCTGCCTAAAAAGACCGCTTTCCTTTTCCCTTTTGGCTAAGGTAAATTGTCACTTTGAGAAATCAGCTCTCCCCAGCTGAAATTGTATCTTTACATTCTCCTGCTACACTTACTTAGCCCACCAGTGCTTGTAGGGCTCTTGCACTTAGTTACTTTCCAGACTTGTGGCCGTGGCCGTGAACTCAGAGCAGACTGCTGTTAAGTGAATAATATATACTATCTCAAGATAGGATTTTGATTTGTAACTTCAGATTGCAGGAACAGCAAAAGAATGCACTGACTTCAATAATATGTTCAAGCGAGTTGGTCTTTCCCCCACCACCCCCAGGTTAAGTGCTGGAAATCAAATCTAGGCCCTTGAAAGTGTTAGGCCAGATGGGTGGTGGTGGCGCACGCCTTTAATCCCAGCACTTGGGAGGCAGAGGCAGGAAGAGTTTGAGGACAGCCTGGTCTACAAAGTGAGTTCCAGGACAGCTAGGGCTATACAGAGAAACCCTGTCTCAAAAAAAAAAAAAAAAGAAAGAAAAGAAAAGAAAAGAAAAAAAAGAGAGTGTTAGGCCAAGGAGTCCTTGACCTATAGACAGGGTATCGGTACCTACATAGGGTATTATATAGCCTAATTGAATTGGTAGCCTTCCGACCTCAGGGTCCTGAGAGCTGGGGTTATAGTATGTCATAGCTCAGGTCCTTTTTTAGTCTACCTTTCCTATATGGCTATATGAAACAACTCTCTGCTACAGAGTTTCAACAGAGATCGTTTTGCGATTTCTGATGACTTGTACCCATGTATTAAGTTTTTGTTGCTTGTAAATATAAGCCTGTTTGCACCACAGTCGCTTGTTAAAGATGCATCCTCTCTGGCAATAGTCTTACATCTGTGCAATTTTCATGACAGTGGTAATTTCCTAGCACAGTAACCTTAGTTGGCACTTATTTCACAGGCAGCTTGAATCTTGTATATGTACACCATCAACTTGCTTTTATGATTTTGCTTCTTTTATTTTAGTTAACTATAGAGTTTACTTACTAGATATAAAGTACTGTCATACAATTCTGAAATTAATCTCTGCTCGCTAGGAATCACACAACTGTAGCATGGTCAAAGTACTGTGTCCTACCAGTTACAAACCCTCATTTTCTGCCATAATGTGAAATCTGCTTATCCCCAACCTCTGCCTCTTGCTTATTCTGGAACAGCTGGTCACATTGGTTTTACTTCCTCTGATCATCTACTGTTTGTGGAACCCATTCTTGGGCTTCATTTTTCCTGAATGTACAATGGGCAGGTCACCATGTTCTGTCCAGAGAAAGTGAAGGGAGATTTTGCAACTCGGGCTTGCAGAAGGCATTGAAGCATTCACTTTGGATTAACACTTACCCTGGAGTCACTGAACAGCAGCATGGTCTCCTAGTATACTGCTCCCCAGAGCCATGATCCCTTGAAGAGGCCCCAGAGCAATTTTAAATGTACACCTTTAACTCCAGCACTCAAGGGGGCAGAGGCAGTCAAATCTCTGAGTTGGAGGCTAGCCAGGGCTATTTAATGAGATCCTGACTTTGCCAGGGTGAATTGGGTCCCTAGGGTGGCTGTGTCCTTATTTAATGCATGTATTTTAGTTTCTAATTTTACTTGGGTATTAGTACCTGGTATATTTTAGATATCCTGAGACCATATATATGCTCAAAACCATCTATGTTTCATACTAATTGATACTAGTCATCATTCATTCATTTGAAGTTCTTATGGCAATTTATATTCAGAGCTGGAAGACCAGTGTCCTAGAAGAGCACAGCCAGGTTGTTTGTTTATTAAAAATTCATACTGTTGTTTTGAACTAGTAGGCGTATTAAAGTTTGAGCCTCATCCTCTTGGCCGTTAGTCATTAGTAGACCACCATTCCTTTTATGTTCAAGATGTATTTCTTTTTGTCCTAAGTCAACAGAATCAAAGACCAGTACAAAGTGTCTGTGCGCATCCCCCCTGACAGTGAAAAGAGTAACCTGATCCGAATTGAGGGAGACCCACAGGGTGTGCAGCAGGCCAAGCGGGAGCTGCTGGAGCTTGCTTCTCGCATGGTAAGCCAAGTGCCCAGGCCTTGCCTGAGAGGGCCTGCCGGCTGCTCCTGAGGAAAAAAGCATTGCTGGAATTGTGGTCCTAGAGCATGAAGTTCTCCAAATCACATCTCACTGACTACCTGGAGCCAAGTTTCTTCTGCTATCCTCTCCAGATCACCAGTGGTCTTGTTCTTACTCCCAAGTGCTAGACAGAGATCCCATATCCCTGGCTACAACTTCACAGATGGCTATCATTTCTAGACTTTAAAAGTCATCAGGAGGTAACTCTCTGTGTGGCCAGACTCGAGAATCCCTGCAGCCTGGGACACCCAGTAATGAGGTTTATGCTATAGTGATTCCTGACCGACCCCACATGAAAGTCACTGGCGGCTTTTAAGAGTCCAAAATGTTGATTAGGACCTGATAATTAGTTCCAGTTCATGTTCTACCCTCTTTCCCATGCTAAGAACCTCAAATTGGAAGCACTGTTTGGTTTTAAATAATTGATTTTATTATGTCTATGTGAGGGTGTTAGATCTCCTGGAACAGGAGTTACTGTTGTGAGCTTCCATGTGATCACTGGGAATTGAACTCAGGTCTTCTGGAAAAGCAGCAGTCCTCTTAACCACTGAGCCATCTCTCCAGCCCTGTAAGAAATGTTTTATGGGAAGTGATTTTTACCTTTTGTCACTGTAATCCAAAGTGAGGTCCAGCCTTCGACTGTCCTCTGACTGTCCCTGACGTTAGTATCCAGGCCAGGATGCACTTTTGTTATCATTGGCCTCTTGCCTTGTGTGCCTTGCCCTGGACTGTCTTCTGCCTATACTGATCACTGCTATCAGATACCAGTTTAATCCACCAGAATTCTTGAAAATGTTTTGTGGTTATTCTTCCTGGATTCCATCTCTGCCTGTTGTTCTTTCTTCTGACATTTCAGTGGGGACAATGGAGGACATTGAGACAGGTGTGGTCCAGTGCCCTGTAATGAGCTATTCCTTTATAATTATCCAAGTAGGGAATGTAGTCCAAGCCCATTGTGCTCAAGGAGTGCTTCCCTGCTCTGTCAGGTATTGAACTCCTTGTTGTTCTGGTGGAAACTGGTGCTTCTTGCTCATTCTTAGTGGTTAATGCTACTGGGGCTGCACTTAATGACTGAAGAGCTCTGCAATCCATTCTTTTTCTGTACTATGTTCAGGAAAAAAGCACACCGCAAGTATGTTATGTGGCAGGATTGAGCAGGTATCCTGGAGTAGTCACTCCTTATGGCATGATGGTTCTGGAGGCTGCTAGAGACGACTGCTCGGGCACCAGCTCACATGTGCATGGTGATGGGAAGTTTGTAGCCTTTTTTGTGATGAATGGCATCATCCACTTTATTTTAGGAAAATGAGCGCACCAAGGATCTAATCATTGAGCAAAGATTTCATCGCACAATCATTGGGCAGAAAGGTGAACGGATTCGAGAAATTCGTGACAAATTCCCAGAGGTAAAGCTTCCCCAAAGCACTTACCCTTTTCCTTCCTTCTTTCCTTCCATTTGTTTATTTTTCTTGGTATTGGACTTTGTGTATGCAGTGAGTGCTCTTCCTTTGAACTACACTGCCCACCCCAAAAACATTCTCTAACTTCTAGAAGTAATAATAATTTTCACTTAGGGTATTTTCATCATTTCACTTTTTAAAGCATTCTCCTAGGCACACACACCACAGCTAGTATATGGATCATGCTTTGGGAACAACCTTCAGGTAGTTGTGAGTTCTGAATTCAGGTCACCAGGATCAGTGCCAAACACCCTTACCCACTGATCTCTATCTTGCTGCCCCAAAACTTAGTCTTAGAATAATTGTGCACTGTCTTCTGATGATTTGTTTTAGGTTATCATCAACTTTCCAGACCCAGCACAAAAAAGTGATATTGTACAACTCAGAGGCCCCAAGAATGAGGTGGAAAAGTGCACTAAGTACATGCAGAAGATGGTCGCAGACCTGGTAGGTGACTTTGTGCACCCTCTGGGGATGGGGAGCGGCTCCCATGGATTTGTGAATGCCTGCAGGACCTCTGCCCTAAGGGTGGTCTGCCGCCTCGGGGGCTTAGAACAAAGATGTGGTAAAACCTCTCTCCTAGATGCTTCACTTACACAGTCCTTATTTATGATCAACTAGTATGTGGGAGATTCCTGTTTACCATACTCCCCCACCTCTTTTTTTTATCCTTGAAAGGATCTTCAAATACCCAGTTAGAGAACCTTTCCCGTTCGGTAAGGAAAGAGAGCTAACACGGGTAAGGAGAGAGTATAACTTACTTAATGGACTGTTTTCTTCACAAACTCAACTGGGAAGGGAGGCGTAATTGTACATATCTATAATCCTAGCCTGCAGAAGCTGGGCTACATAGTATGAACCTGACTCCAAAAAAAGAGGGAGAAAAAATAATTCTTAAAAAAGTAAAAATTTGAAGCTGAGAGGCATGGAAAGTATGAAAAAGGAATTAATGGAAGAGCCACAGATCACCATGGTTCATGGTCACACAGGGTTCCATTGTAGTTTCTGCCTCCCCTAAGAGGCATCACTGAACTATTGCCATGAAGCTACTAGGGGCTGGGGCTTCTTACGGTACCAAGGCCTACAGGCTTTGACATCTATTTTTGAACCCCTCCCACAGCCAGAATGTTGTTTGAATCTATATTTAGTCTATATTAAAGAGCCCCAAATTCTTTGGCCAGCCACTTCCATAGAACTTTCTATAGGGGTTTTCTATAAGTCGTTATGCCAAGTTAATTAGATGATGCAACTCATTTCATTTTTCCTCATAATAAGTAGGTGGGAGAAAAGTAGGCTAAGTCTGTTTGTTGCTGGTGTGCACTTAAGTCCATATAGCTTTGGTGGGTAAAGGAAAGATTTGACCCTCTGACCTGAATCCTCTTGTCTTTAAGGTGGAAAATAGCTATTCAATTTCTGTACCGATCTTCAAACAGTTTCACAAGAATATCATTGGGAAAGGAGGCGCAAACATTAAAAAGGTGATTGGGTCATCTTGCCCCAGCCCTAAAGCCTTTGTGGATTACAAAGAGGAGCTGGCCTGCCTTCCCAGCCCTGTGCTCAAGTGTGTCTACTGTAGGAAAACACTTTATCTTCTTAATGTCCCTCTCCTTTAGATTCGTGAAGAGAGCAACACCAAGATTGACCTTCCTGCAGAGAACAGCAACTCTGAGACCATTGTTATCACTGGCAAGCGAGCCAACTGTGAAGCTGCCCGCAGCCGGATTCTGTCTATCCAGAAAGATCTGGTAATGGGGGATATTTCTTGATGGGCTCCTTATCCAACTCTTGTTTGTAAAGTTTCTAGCAGAGTCTTTCAGGCTCATTTTTAAAAAGAGACTTGAGCTTTAAGCCTGAGGAGTGTTGTCAGGTGTTCAGCAGCTCTTTACTTGTCCTCCTCAGTTGTTCCTACTCTTCATGACACCAGTGATGCCACCCGTCCTCATGCCTGAACCAGTGCTAGCTCCTTAGATTTTGTTAATTTTATACTCTGGGGCTGGAGAGAGATGGCTCAATAGATAAAGTGCTTGCTAAGCAAACTTAAGGACATGATTTCAGAACCTCAGAAATCACATGAAGCCAGGTTCTTCACATCTGTAATTCAGTATGTGTGCATACATCGAGATGGGAACTGGAGACAAGAGAATCCCTAGAGTCTCACAGACCAGCTACCTAGCATATGCAGTGGATAAAAAAGAGGCCCTGTCTCAAACAAGGTGGCAGATGGGAATGATTGTCCTCTGCCTTCCACGTGTATCTACACTCACGTCATACACAAGGATTTGTAAAAGGAAAGCAAACTATAGTTCAAGTGCCTACTGGATTTTGTTTAACTTTTTAAAAATTAACACACAGTAAGCTATACATGTTTACATTGTGCAGTTTGATAATCTTGATATTTTTACAGTCCTGGAATCATCCTGTTGTGTGACTTTTCCCCATTGCATGGTCTAAAGTCCTGGCTTTCCTAGTGTGCGTTGTAGCCTTACTACTGTCCTCTACCCAGCACATCTTAGAGTGTCTCCCCCACTCCTATTTCTTCAAACTCTTTCAAACTGTAATTACATTCTTTCCTTTAGGCCTTTCTTACCACACAACAGTGTAATTTCCTCTCCATGTTCTATTTGATTTCAGGCCAACATAGCTGAAGTGGAGGTCTCAATTCCTGCCAAACTACACAACTCTCTCATTGGCACAAAGGGCCGTCTGATCCGCTCCATCATGGAGGAATGTGGTGGCGTCCATATTCACTTTCCTGTGGAAGGTTCTGGAAGTGACACTGTTGTCATCAGAGGTCCTTCCTCAGATGTAGAGAAGGCCAAGAAGCAGCTCCTGCACCTGGCTGAGGAGAAGGTGAGCACTGCTGGCGCTCCCTTTCTTGGTAGGGAAAACCCTTCAGTGTTCTTCCGTTGGGGCAGGTCAGAAACAGCTTGATAAGCTCTGGCCAAGTTCTGGGTTGTGATCAAAACAGTCCTCTGACCTCCACTACCAGCAAAGTTTGTTGAGCACCACCTTTTTCCAAAGACTTTTCCGTTGAATTTCCTTGGTCCTTCTGTTAATGCCCTATGGGCTGACGTGGTGGTGTATTCCTTTAATCCCAGCATTCTGGCTGGAGGCAGAGACTGGCACATCCGTGAGTTCCAGACCAGTAAAGCGTACATAGTAAGACCTGTCTCAAGAAAAATAACCAAACAAAACCTTATGGATCTGAACATAGGCTCTTCTGCTTGGGCAGCCCCATAGGTTTGGGGTGGCCAGCCTTCTAGGAAGCTTGGATGCCAGCTGATGTGGATTCCTTCAAGTTTGGTCTCTTTGGTTTTTAACTTGGTTTTTTAATTATTTGGATGAGGAACAGAATAGAAATAGTTTGGTTAGCCGGGCGTGGTGGTGCACGCCTTTAATCCCAGCACTCGGGAGGCAGAGGCAGGTGGATTTCTGAGTTCGAGGCTAGCCTGGTCTACAGAGTGAGTTCCTGGACAGCCAGGTCTATACAGAAAAACCCTGTCTCGGGGAGTGTATTGGGGACTTTTTGGATAGCATTGGAAATGTAATTGAGGAAATTACCTAATTAAAAAAAAAAAAAAAAACCCTGTCTCAAAAAAAACCAAAAATAAGAATAATAATAATAAGTTCTTCAAATTGCGTACACGGTCTTTTCTTCTTCCATATTCTTCATGCTGTGGGTCAGGTGATGTCCAAGGTTAGTCAAGCTGGCCCTGCAGATTCCTCTATTTTCTCTGAGTGCCAGGACACCTGGAAGGAGATGTGACAGTGTCCAGCTTTTGTCGTACCCTACTTTCTTGGTGTGAAACTAGGGTTTTATGCTACTGTGGGTAAGGGCAGTCTCAGCTGTAACCTTTATGGCTGGTAGCTCTCCATCCTTGAGCTGTTGAGTTGCTGTTGTGCGTTGGCTACTCTAGTCTGAGAAGGAACGGGGCTGGCCCATGGAATACTTGATGTGTGTTTGGTTGGGAAGTGTGAAAAAGTGGGAGAGCCATGGCCTAGTAGACCCTGCTTTCCTTAGGACATGCACTCTGCCAGTGTGCCACCACACATTGGCAAGCCTCCATCCAGTGTGTAACAGATAACTTGGAGAAGTTCAGTCATTGCTGATAAATATCAGAACCAGGGTAATCTCTGCATCTTTCTTATGTCTGGAGGAAAAAATGACAGTCTTGTCTGGGTGTTACCATTTGAGGTAAACAGGGTGATGATTCCAGGGGATGTAGGACGTTGATATAAGACATGGGACACTGCAGATGCATGAAGAGAGCCCACCTATTTCTAAGCACTCATTCACACACTGAGGTCCAGGCAGGCTATGTGGGGCAAACATAAATGAAGTTTGTTTCTGCAGCAAACCAAGAGTTTTACTGTGGACATCCGAGCCAAGCCAGAATACCACAAATTCCTCATTGGCAAAGGGGGAGGTAAAATCCGAAAGGTGCGTGACAGTACTGGAGCCCGCATCATATTTCCGGCTGCTGAAGATAAGGACCAGGACCTGATCACAATCATAGGAAAGGAGGATGCTGTCCGTGAGGCCCAAAAGGAGCTGGAAGCATTGATCCAGAACCTGGTAGGTATCAAGCCTTAGTGCTGCCCATGCCATTGCTAGAGGGTCTCCTTCACCTCCTCCTTTCCACATTATAGGAGAATGTGGTTGAAGACTACATGCTGGTGGACCCCAAACACCACCGCCATTTTGTCATCCGAAGAGGACAGGTTTTACGAGAAATTGCTGAAGAGTATGGCGGGGTGATGGTCAGCTTCCCACGCTCTGGCACACAGAGTGACAAAGTCACTCTCAAGGGTGCCAAGGACTGTGTGGAGGCAGCCAAAAAACGCATTCAGGAAATCATTGAGGATCTGGTGAGTGTCCAAGGGGCTCTGATGGGGCTGTGATCACCCCTGTGTGTTAGAGTGAATCCATAGAACAATCACATGAAAGCACCAAGACAGCCGTTGTTTTCCCTCTTGGTCTTCCTTGTAAAGCCCTTTGCCCCTTCTACTAATAGCCTGATGTGGCTTCACTAAGTCTAAGGCTATGACAGCATCAGGTCTTAGCTAGTCTAACGTGGCTGCCCACCAGTAGCCAGGATCTCATGGGCACCTTGCACAGTGAGGCAGCACTTGGATGTAAAGCCGATATTCTATATACAATCTGTGTGATAAAAACTGTGCTGTGGGTTGTAGGTATCTTTTTCACTCTAACCCACTGCAGAAGACCTACCCCTCCACCCAGTCGATGCTGGGGTCTCTAGGTTCATTTCACTAAAGTGTTATGGAACTAGTGAGGGAAGTAGGATGGTAAGGAGATGTTATTATTGACTTGTAGAATTTGACCTTTTTTCACTCTTGTGCCCATTTTCAGGAAGCTCAGGTGACAGTGGAATGTGCTATACCCCAGAAGTTTCACCGATCGGTCATGGGTCCCAAAGGTTCAAGAATCCAGCAGATCACTCGGGACTACAATGTTCAAATTAAGTTCCCAGATAGAGAGGAAAATCCAGGTGGGTCCACTTAAGCTTGGCTCTGTACTGATCACCATCAGTGGTGACTGTCACTGCCCTTGGGGCTGTGAAATGAGTCAGTCCTTTTGGTTCTTTCTTACCTCTTGTTTTGGCACTGGCATGCTGTTTGGATGCTAGCCATGGGGTTTTGTCCATCCTCCTGGTCTCTAAAAGATAAGACAAGGCCCTTTAAAAGGAGCCAGCAGCCTCCTGTGTCTTGTGTAGGAAATTACTGAGAGTCTAGTGCCACTCTTTTCTAGGACACTGTTTGCTTGTAGTGGGATGTTTGCTCAGCCCCGTTCAGTGAACCCTCCGAACATAAACATTGCATATATGTCCTCTCCAAGTTTCTTAACACTGCCCAGAGGACATCGTTCGGGTACTTCACATCTCTTCTGGAATGGCTAAGCCTTACCATGCTTGTTACCTTGTTCTGTTTAGGTAGTTGGTAATAGGGCAACTTTAGTTGAAGGCAAGAACTAATGTGGTCAGTTGCTGAGGAAGTGTCATCTGTGAACCTTTCTCTGCCTGCTTTGCATGTGTGAACCACGGGGTGTGAACCTTTCCTATTGGTGAGTCTTTGTTGACCTGTGTTAGTCCAGAAAGATTGCAGCCTGCACTAGACGTTTAGTATCATTGGGTTGGTGTCCATGGTGCTTGTCACAGTTATTCCAGTCTATTTTCCTGAGGATACAGGCCATTTATTATATGATTATATAGCCATACTGTTATATGGATTTCACACTTAAGTAATGTGTTCTCCTCAACATCTTAGCATTAAAACACAGGAAAACTGCATGGAATAGTATAAAGAGTTGCAGAGTCACCCCGCCCCCACTACAGATTTTTTTTTCTGAGTTTGAGTATGTGTTTATATGCTGACTTTTATCAGTATGGATATTTCCTGAGAACCTATGATTTAGCCAGGTAGTGGTGGCACATGCCTTTAATTCCAGCACTTGGGGATGCAGAAGCCAGCCAGGGCTACACAGAGAAGCCCTTTCTCAAGAACAAAACAAAAAAAGGACTTTTGACTTACCTGTGGTATGTTCATCAAGATCATACCAAGTATTACATAGTTTTACTATGTAATTCATAGTCGGTGTTCTAGATTGTTAAAGGTTTCCTTCAGAGCCACCCTTGCCTAGTTTAACCCCAGCTGATGGTTCTCCCATTATTTATTCTCCTATTACCTCACTTGGATCTATGGGTTAAAATATTCTCTGGCCGTTTACAAGATAGAGCCCCTCTCCAGCTAGCTTGTATCCTAATGCCCCTTTATTTGGGGGCTTTTCCTTACTTTCTTTTTTTTTTTAAGATTTATTTATTATATGTAAGTACACTGTAGCTGTTTTCAGACACCAGAAGAGGGCGTCAGATCTCATTACGGATGGTTGTGAGCCACCATGTGATTACTGGGATTTGAACTCAGGGCCTTTGGAAGAGCAGTCAGTGCTCTTACCCACTGAGCCATCTCACCAGCCCTTTTCCTTACTTTCTGGCATAAAGAACTGTCGTGGGCCTACCTTGGCCTCTCCTTTATTATCTTTCACAAATCTTTGAAACCCTGCCAGGTCCCTCAAACTGAGCTCTACATACCAGTCTCGTGTGGTGAGGGTTGCATTACAGCCTCCCCAAGCAGTAGGACTTCCTTGCACACCTGTGACTCACTAGTGTATATAATATATATACCTCTGCAGTTGTCAACTAGGCTTTCCCCTTTATTCCTAGTTCACAGTGTAGAGCCTTCCATCCAGGAGAATGGAGATGAGGCTGGAGAGGGCAGAGAGGCCAAGGAGACCGACCCTGGCTCTCCCAGGAGGTGTGACATCATAATCATCTCTGGCCGGAAAGAGAAATGCGAGGCTGCCAAGGAAGCCCTGGAGGTGCGTTTGCCTCGCTCTTTCTCTGCCTTGAGGTTTCAGACCCTGCCCAGGTGGCAGCATACAGTAGATCCTCTTGCTTCAGTCCTAAAATTGCAAACATTTGCTCTGTACCTTTATTGGCTGTTCACACAGCCCAGGGAGGCCATTTCTTTTCACCAGGACTCAGGATCCTACAGTTCATTCCCTGGCAGCAGTGTCAGGATCTAGCTTCTTGGGCCATAGCCACGGAGTCTGTCAAAGGATCTCATAGGCAGTGAGTGAATGTGAACTCCAGCCTCAATCCCTTCTCGTCCATCTGCTGACTATCCATTCCTTCCCCAATTGAAGTAGGGCTAGTCTACCTCAGGTTTGCCAGAAACATGTGTCTTTTGTGCCGAGTCCTGTTGTAAGCACCATGGCACCACAGTTACAAACAGTGCCTGCACAGCAGCATCTGTTGATTGATAATAGATGTTGTTCAAGGGCAAAGACTGAGCAGAATGGGTGATAGGCAATATATGTTGGGACTTGAGTGCAGGTAACTGAGCCACCTGTTTAGGGCACTCCCTTGCAACCCACATAAGCTTTGACAAAGTTGTCACAACCACAGAGACATGCTAAGAGTTGGGCCTCTGTGTGCTGTGTCTTCCCCCCAGGGAGCCTTGGCCTGCTGTGATGCAGAAGTAGAATGAGAGGTGTAGGAGTCAGGCCTCTGCCTGCATGAACTCAGACTGGGCTCCCTGTCCTGTCCTGTTCGTGATGTATTGAGATCCGTGTAGTCTGTCACCTGGTCACATTGGTAGCAGGTTCTAAAATGTACACTGTTGTCTTCGGGGCTGTTGGCCTTGCTCATGGGGCTAGTTAGTCTGCCTTCAGCTCAAAGCCTTATCTCTACCATTGTCCTTGTAGGCACTGGTTCCAGTCACCATCGAGGTAGAGGTACCCTTTGATCTTCACCGCTACATCATTGGGCAAAAAGGAAGTGGAATCCGCAAGATGATGGATGAGTTTGAGGTAGACCGTGTTCCCTGGAGACTATACTCTGGGGCCTGTTATCAGAGAGTAGCCCGTAGTGGTCTGAGTCTGTGTCCTTCTTCAGCCCACATTGGTTCTGCCTCCTTTTGTTTTGTTCAGTCAACCGCTGACTTTCCCCCCATGGCAAGTGAGCTTCATTCCTCTCCATCTGTTATGACAGGTGAATATCCATGTACCAGCCCCCGAGCTGCAGTCAGACACCATTGCCATCACTGGCCTTGCAGCAAATTTGGACAGGGCTAAGGCGGGGCTACTGGATCGAGTAAAGGAGCTGCAGGCTGAGCAGGAAGATCGGGTGAGCAAGAACGAACAGGACAACCTGCTTGGGTTTGGAAACAGTCTGTGTTCAGAGCATATTTCCGACACCAGGGCAGGCAGGAGGCAAAGCCAGGTGGTGTTCCCGTGCAGTCAGAGTCTGGTGGACCTGCTGTGGAGAAGCTCAAGGCAAAGCTCAGTCTCCTTTACTACCCAGACCAAGAGAAATATTTTGATATCTCAGCTTCTACAGAAAAGATAAAAGATAGTACCTCATCTCAAGACAAGCAAGTCACTCCTGTGCCTGTGATGGAGTGCTGTATACAGAATTCTGTGAGAGATGCTGCTCAGGAATGGGGGAATCTGGGAACTAGATGGTCACTCCAGGCAACTGGCCTTTCCATAGGAGTTTTTAGTTGTGTTATTTTTTGGTTTTATTGATTTTGGGTTTTTTTGTTTGTTGTTGTTGTCATTGTTGGTTTGGTTTGGGTGCAACACAGTTTGGAGTCCAATGATAGGGCAGAGATTGGGCACGTTTGGACTGTGACCTGGTGCAGCTTAGCCATAGGCTGTGGGGGTGTCCTGGACTGTCTAGCCTGTGGATGCTCTTATTACCTTATTGGCCTCTTCTATACGCCAGCCCTGAAAGGCCTAGAATATTCAAGCTGATTCATCAGATCCCTGGTTCATGAATTCAGGAAGTAGGAATAGAACTGGAAAGGGTGGTTGACCATCCTATCCATCTTGACAATCAGCATCCTGTCCCAAAAGCAAGGGCAAGACCTAAGGTTCTCAAGCTAGTGACTGACAGGGACAGTGACCGCCAAGGCCTCCTGCTAGCAAGCTTGGGGGTGTTTCAGGCTTGGGTTCTAAATCAGGTTGGAAATCGGGCCTGGGTGGTGGTGGCTTATATTTAGATATACATGCTCATACTCATGAGCTTTCTCTCTCTCTCTCTCTCTCTCTCTCTCTCTCTCTCTCTCTTTGCTCTCTGCCTCATTCTCATTTTATTGTAGGCTTTAAGGAGTTTTAAGCTGAGTGTCACTGTAGACCCCAAATACCATCCCAAAATTATCGGGAGAAAAGGGGCAGTGATCACCCAGATCCGCTTGGAACATGAAGTGAACATCCAATTTCCTGATAAGGATGATGGGAACCAGGTAAGGTGACCATCCGATTGATGTATTATGGTTTAGCACACTTGGGCAGGTAGGGTTGTATTGGCCGTTACCTTGACCTGGGCTTTGTTTTGGTGTTGGTGGTACTGACACTGGTGCTTTTGAGACAGGGTCTCTATGTAGCCTTGGCTGTCCTGATACTCAATATGTAGAATAGGCTGGCCTCAAAAATCACAGAGATGTACTACCTACCTCTGCCTCCATGTCTGGCTTGACTTGGAAACTAAGGCAGCTTCTTTTTTGATTTGACAAGTGGGTAAATGAGGGGGACAAAAACTACCTGAGAATCAAGCCAAGTTATAGACCAGGCCTTGCCAGCTGTGTGTTTCCTTGAAACTGTCATCTAGGGTACAGAGCAGTTTTAAATTCCCTGTGCCTACTTTGATGCTCCTGACAGTCAAGCTTAAGTTAAGCCTCCAACTGGGCTCCTTTTTGAGCTATCATACCTACACATACACACACTATGTCTATCCAGCCAGGTCTGGATTCTCTGCATCCCCTCTTCCTCTTGCCATGGTCCCTGATGAGCTCTGCACAGCTTCCTACTGCATGTAAAACAATGTGAAGGGTAACCCACCTCCTCACTCAGTTCTGCCCTAGTGGGCAGGAAGTCCCATCCCATCTCACCTCAAAGTCTGTGTATGGCTCGCCCTCACCCGTGTTTGCTCCTTCGCTTATAAGGGCTTTCCCTCTCAAGTGGCTCTACATGAGTGGAGCTATGGCTTTCCCACTGATACCTCTGCTCTCTAGGCCTGTGTCAGCTCTATGACCTTGAGCACTGGGCTGAGGTCCCATAGGCTGAGGTCTCCTTTGCAGCTATGTGTGCTCATAGTGAGAACAACAAATTATGCATTATAATATACAGAAATGGATATAATTTGTTGGCCCCACTATGTCTTAGCTCATCTGTGAACCAAGAAAGGTATGTTGTTTATGTATGTGTATAGGGGATACACACACACCACAGCATGTGTGTAGAAACCAGGACAACTTGCAGGATTCAGTTTGTTTCTTTCCACCATGTGTAGGTTCCACAAATTGACCTCATCAGGTTTGGCAGCAAGTGCCTTTACCTACTGAGCCATCTTGCCAGCACTAGAGTCTTCCTCGGCTTTTTCCTGTGAGAGTTGCACTTGCACTCACAGAAGTGATTCCGTGGCGTGTGCTGGCCCTGCTGGGCTTGGTTTTGTGAACTTCGTTTGGATGAGCTGCCTGGCCTCCCCAAGTCTGGACAGGAGTTCTTAGTCTGCTGCCTTCCTTGTGCCTGATCTCTTGCTTCTTCCCTAGGCTGGCTCTTTGGACTTTCTAATGTTGACTGCAGTACTGGTTACTTTGTAGTCTTGTATGTTCTGTCCGTTTATTTTGGACTACTATCCTGGAGACTAAAACAAAGCTGCTCTTTTGTTCCTTTGTGCCCTTCATATTCCCTGATGTGTCTGTTGCTCAGATCTGTCTTGAGTCTGCTGGTTCTCACTGACATGGTACAAGGAAGACTGAGCTGAGAGTGACCAGAGAGTGCTTTAGGGGTCCTGAGATCTCCAAAGAAGCAGGAGGCTAATGGTCTGAGAACTTTACATCATAATAGTCCCCAACCTTGTGCCTGCTTTCCTTGAACCACTTACTTCCTAGTACTTCCTCCATCTTTATGATCTTGTCTTTCTAGTATTCACGGAGTGGGTAGAAAGGGAGAGAGAATGTGTACACATGTGCATGCACACCTGTAGAAATCAGAACAACTTGAAAGAATGGTTTTTGGTGGTTTGTCCTTCTACCATCTCAGTTCCAGGACTAGACTCAGGTTGTCAAACTCATGTTGTCAGTTTGGCAGCAAATGCCTTTACCCACCGAGCCATAGCGTCTGCCCCTCCTTTCCTCCTTTTTAACTAGACTTGTGGCTACTTTTCCTCCTACCCTTCTCCACTTTTCCAACCCCCAACACGAGGTAGGAGAGAAAGAAGGCTCGAGGGGAAAGAGGGCCTCAGTCTTGTTAGACTACTTCTAGGGGCATTGTTTGGTGTTCATCTTTGGGATATCCAGGTTCTTCTCATGGCTTTGCTCACAACGACTTGACAAACCACAGGAACAGGGGAAGCAGCAGCCACCACAACCTCTCAGTGCCCTGACACTTTTATACCCTCACAAAAGTCCCCAGAATTCCAAACTCTCTTCAGCTGGCAGAACCACACCCCTGTCAGAGCAAGAGACAGCTGCTGCGGACAATCTGAAGCAGCCTGTATCCCACACCTGGGAATAAAACAAAAACATTCACATTGCTGTATTTTTAAAGAACCCAAAATTTTCACTACTAATCTGTTAGGGATTTTAAGAAGTAATGGCTGCTTAACAGATGTTAACTCTGTGTGTGGTTTTGTTTACTATTTTATTTTTAAAAGGTGATTACTTTTAGCCTGGAGTGGTGGCAAACGCCTTTTTTCCCAGCACAGTGGAGACAGAGGCAAGCAGGTCCCTGTGAGTTAGAGGCCTGGTCTACAGGATAGCAAGGGCTGTCACACAGAGAAAACCCTGCCTCCAAAAAAAGATAAATCCCTGTGAGTTAGAGGCCTGGTCTACAGGATAGCAAGGGCTGTCACACAGAGAAAACCCTGCCTCAAAAAAAGATAATAATTTTTATTTTGAGAGTATGGATGTTTTGACTACATGTATGTATGCTACTACCTGTGTGTCGTACCCAAGGAGGTCAGAAGAGGTCATTAGATCTGGGGTTAAGGATGGCTGTGAGCAGCCTGTGGGAGCTAGGGATCAACCCCAGGTCCTCTGTAAAAGCAGGAATCACTCTTAACCACTAAGCTATCTCTCTGGCACCAAGATTACGTTTTAATTTCTACTATCTGTATTTGTGTGTGTGTGTGTGTGTGTGTGTACATGGGTGTGAGCTTATGGATGCAAGTATCCACAGAGCCAGAAGGGGGAGGGCATCAGAGCTCCTGGAGCCAGAGGCATAGTGGGCTGCTGACAAGGGTGCCAGCCAGGATCTCTAGTCTTCTGCAAGTGTAGCAACTCTTAACTGTTGGGCCATCTGATGTGTTTTCTGCCCTTTTCTTCTGAGAGGATGAAAGTCTCCCCTAAGGAGAGGCCTGACACACTCAGCCATCTAGCCATCATCCACACAGTTGCACTCTGTCATCTCCTTAGACCAGCCTGCTAGGTCAGCACATGGCTGCTCCTGGGATGTCCCAGAGGAGTCACCCTCTTCTCTGACTGCTTTCTCCTTCTTAGCCCCAGGACCAAATCACCATCACAGGGTATGAGAAGAACACCGAAGCTGCCCGTGATGCTATCCTGAAAATTGTGGGTGAGCTTGAGCAGATGGTTTCTGAGGATGTTCCACTGGATCACCGTGTGCACGCCCGAATCATTGGTGCCCGGGGCAAAGCCATCCGGAAAATCATGGATGAATTCAAGGTGAGTCCCCAAAGCCAACTGAAACAGAAGGATGAGACCTCCCATCTCCTACCTGTGCTGCTGACCACATGAAGCTGGGAGGGTGAGTACTTGGCTCTGAGGCCTAGAGTCTACCCTTTAATGCCCTTGACACTGTGCTACTTCCAGGTGGACATTCGCTTCCCACAGAGTGGAGCGCCAGACCCCAATTGCGTCACTGTGACAGGACTCCCAGAGAATGTGGAGGAAGCTATCGACCATATCCTCAACCTAGAAGAGGAATATGTGAGTTCTAAGCAGGCATGGTCTTTGGGGCCGAGGCCCAGCCATAATCCTGTGATGACAGCCAAGTAACCTGTCTGCATCCAAATGTGGGGCTGAGCAGGGGGGTCAGGGGGTGGCCCCTTGGTAGCCAGGAGAAGGCTCCACTGCCTGGCTACAGGCTGAGCGACACCACCTCCCCTATGATGTTTAGCTGGCAGATGTGGTGGACAGTGAGGCACTGCAAGTTTACATGAAGCCCCCAGCACATGAAGAGTCCAAGGCACCATCCAAAGGCTTTGTGGTGCGAGATGCTCCCTGGACCTCCAACAGCAGTGAGAAGGTCAGATGTCCTGGTTATTCTTTGTGGGCTAGTGGAGTATGGGATGGAGTTCCTTTGGACCACCCTGTGCTAAAGCTGTGTTCTCCCTCTCCACAGGCTCCTGATATGAGCAGCTCTGAAGAATTTCCCAGCTTTGGGGCTCAAGTGGCCCCCAAGACCCTCCCTTGGGGCCCCAAACGATAATGATCAAAAAGAAACCTTTCCAGCCTGCTGCCCAAACCCAACCACACAATGGTTTGTCTCAATCTGACCCAGCAGCTGGACCCTCGTAAATTGTTGATGCTCTTTCCCCTCCCCGAGGTCTCGCAGCAAAGCCTGGTGGGCTGGCCTTGTGTGGCTGCTTCTCCAGGCCTGGTCAGCACCCAGCAGGCTCAGGGTCTGCTCCTGATGCTGTGCTCTGGGACAGGCACGCCACTGTGTGAAACACTAAGCAAGGTAATCGAGCATTTCGTGATCACAGACTCCAGCTTCCTGGTCCACCCAGCATGTAGTCAGCACTCTGACCTTCACACCAGAGCTCCACAGCGGCTAGGAGTTGACTTCCTGTGTCATGACCTCAGGAAATAAATTTCCTTGACTTTATAAAAGCCAAAACGTTTGCCCTCTTCCTTTCCCACCTCCCTCCTGCCCATCACCTGTCGCCCAGACCTTCCTCTGTTGAAAGCAGTCAGCTTCCTTTAGCTGTCAAAATCTGCTTAGCACAGGCTTCAGGATAGGAGGAAGGCATGGTATTGGACAGCAAGAGGTCAGATGTCCTGGTGATAGAGTGGGCTGAGAAGTAGAGGGTGACCTGGGTCCTCAGATAGTGCTGACCGTGCCCACTTTGGGTTCCGAAAGCATCAGGGGCTTGTATTGCAGCTTTAGCCTCATGATCCTATGTATCTTAGAGGCACAGCTGTGTGTATTCCACTTGGGTTCCCTGTGACTATCACAGTGGACTAGGGTGGCTTGAGACTTTGGGGGAAAGGGGAGGTAGAGACTGGCTTTTCTTTTGGTGATGGGGAGGGGGCTCGACCCTAAGTGACAGCTCAGCTTTCCCACGACCTTTAGCCTCTGCCTGCCTTGCCCAGATACCTTGTTCAGTTGCCTTCTTTCTACCTCAGCCAGTGTGGTAGTACTCTCATGTGGGTTAGTGCCACCCAAGGCTCTTCTCGTGATGTGGACATTTCTGGTGATTCTGGGCTTGCCATTGAGTTGAGGGTGGAGGCCAGTGCTTTCCCTCAGTCCACATGATTCAGGGACTGGGCCAGAGCTGGGTGTTCCTTCCCAGCCAGCCTGACCATGTAGGCTCTGGCAAGCATAACCTGGATGCTTTATGCAGTCCTAAGGAACAGGCTTAAGGGGCAGGTCTCGTCGATAGAGGTGGTCATTTAGCGTGGATTCACAGGGAAGGCAGAATGAAAACAACCCAAATCAGGGGAGCACAGCTAGCTGAAGGAGACCTTTTCCTCAGGTACAAAGAGGTAATTTTTGGACCACTGGCCTCCAGCTAGCTTGGCTGTAGGCCAACCCTCACCAAGAAAAGTGGTCCTGAGCAGACAAACCCATGTCAGGCTGTGGAAACTGAGGACAGACCTTTTATCTCCAGGTCATCTGATCAACTAGCAACATGTCCCCTCCCAGATACTTGGGTTACTAGAAAAGCCAACTTGTGCCGATCTCATGGCCTTCCCTGGGAACTGTCACTTCTACTATGATACCTTTCCCCCCAAGTCTTTGACTCCCCCATTTAATAACTCAGGCTTGGCTACCTGTAGACTCTAATCCTAAGTGGGTCCAGAATTGCTTTCCCAAGTCTAACTTCAGTTCCCTTTGGATGGAACAGTCCCACATGTACCCACTTAGAAGAACGATACTGAGATGGGAAAAGAACATCTACTTTGTTCAGTAGGCTGGCAGCTTAAGCCAGGTGGGTGAGAAGGGGAGAGTGCTTCCCTGCCTTTCCCTGGAGCCGTCTCTTCTCCCATCTGCATGAGACTGGGGACACCTTGCTTCCCTCCTGCCCTTCCTGCCCCCTCTTCATCTTCATTGTCATCCTACAACATCCAGTCTCCCCTCACTGAAGGTAAAGTTTAAATTATCACCACAGGATTTTGCACATCTCCTTTTATTGCTAAGTGCTGTAGATGTAAGCCCTATCCTAAGCTGTTCAGGGTCTCACTCCTTTTCTCTGATTGTTAATAAGGACTATGAAATTGACTGTACCCAGGTCACCTCTCTGCAGCCTCCAAGATGTTGAGGAGCCTAGGGCAGGGGTGGGAGTGTCTTTTCCTCCTTGTTGAATGTCTTCCATGTCCTATGTTTCCATAGCTACATCCATCCCTTGGCCTTAACTTTGGAATTTGGAGATTATATGCAAACATGTGTAAAGGCTCATGAATATGGATGACACTGGAATTTTATAAATTCTAAAATAAAACCCGAAACCAGATGCAGTGTGATGGGACTCATTTTTATTCTGTGTATGCTCTCTCCTGTACTGCTACTGAGTGGTAACAGTGTCCCTGGAGAGTTCCCTAATCCATGTCAGGGTTCCCATCCCTTCCAATGTCTCCATGAGGAATTCTTGCCTGCCCCTACACCTTGGCCCAACCTCACAGTCCAGTCAGTATCTGCCCAGAGCTGTTGCTGAGACAGCTCTGTTTGGGGAGCAGCATGGTCTTTACAGACCCTGCAACGTTCCTACGACAGGCTCCCAGCACCCACACTGAGGTCGGGTCTGGGGCAGGTCCCTGTTGTGAGCTGTGACAAGCTAAGAAGGAAGGGGGTGGAGGGAGATGAGCAAGGGTAATTTAGTAGGAAAAGCTTCTACACCCCTATGTGATAGAAGATACTGTTAGAGGGACTAGAAAACTGAGAAGGCTGGTACCCAGCATCTCCATTCCAGAATATGCATCCTGCAGCTAGGCACACACTTGCAAAATGGTTCAGTCCCAGCAGCCAATACAATCCTATATTATGGATAAGACCCTGTTGTCCAGTAAAGTCACTGGGAGTCTATGGGTCACTCGACTTAGTTGTCCTAGGGGTAAGGCATTCATCAGCACAGGCCACCCTGTGTTGGTTCCAGCAGCGTGTTTACATGAGATTCCTTTAGTCAAAGCAAGTTCTGTTCTGTGTTCTGGCAACTGTGTTATTTTAAAGGAAGAGCCAGTGAAATGGACTTGCAGTAAAAGTGCTACATACATTAGTTACTTTTCTGTTGCTGTGATTTAAAAAACAACAAAAGAATAGCAACTTGCAGAAGAAAGTTTATTCTGATTTCTGGTTCCAGGGGGTTAAAGTCTAATAGTAGAGACAGCAGAAACAGCCGAGCTCCTGAACCTTAAATAATGAAGCACAGAATACCAATTAGAATGGCTCCTCATTAAAACCTCTGGTGGGCTGGAGAGATGGCTCAGCGGTTAAGAGCACTGATTGCTCTTCTAGAGGTCCTGAGTTCAATTCCCAGCAACCACACAGTGACTCATAACCATCTGTAATGGGATCCAATGATCCTCTTCTGGTGCGTCTGAAGACAGCAACAGTGTATTCACATACATAAAATAAATCTTGAAAGAAAAAAAAAAGAATCTGGTTTTAAAAAACAAAACTACTGCCAGTAAAGCTGTACCACCTAAACTTTCCCTCCCCAGAATGAAGTATTCAAATGCCATTTGAGACATGCTAAATGAGACGGTTTCCATCTGAACCACTGCACTACCCAAACCTAGGCTGAACTCAGTCCCGGGAGCCCACAGTGAGAGAGCCAGCTCCGCAGTTGTTCCCTGACTCCCACCAATGACCTGTGGCACACATCCCCATGTGTACCTCACAAACAGCAATCAACTTTAAAGAAAGAACATGTGGGTCGTGGAGTAAAGGCTTAATCACTCCCTAGCAAATGCAGTCATTGAACTGGCTAGGTTGCCCGGTGGTCATGTTGAGCTTCAGTATGCAGCCTCAGTCCATGTCAATGTCAGAGTGAGCACAGCCACATCTGAGGTCAGGAATTGCCAGAGTTAAGCAGTGGAGGGGGGGGGGGGGGGCATAATAAGCTGGCTCGGAGAAGCAGTGACTTTCAGACCTTTATTCCAGTATGGTTGAGTGGCAGGAGGAAAGGCCCATACATAGCCCATCATGAGTGAGTGGCTAGGTTAGGGAATAGCTGGTAACTAACCATCAGCCCAGCTAACATAAGGCAAGCAGCAGGAAAGGCCCACGTTGTGCCCAGTTTGAGAAGCAATTGTATGTAAACACTGGGGGGTGAGGTGGGGGTGGGGATAGACCTACTAGGTATTACAAGAATCTTGTTTTTTTCTGTTTGCACTATTAGGGGTAAAACTTCATTCCACAGCCTTCCCCCTTCAGAGCTTCCTGTGTGCTGAGTTTCTGGCCCAGTACTGAGAGGTACACAGGAGGCAAAGGGGATACTGCAGAGGCCTTTGATCTGTCAGGATAAAGAGGCCATGATTCGAAAGAATTCATAGATAGGCCTGGGTAGTTAGGTATGAAAGTAAGGGCTAAGCAAACGTCCCAGGGCTGTGGCCTGGGACATGGTGTCATGTCTAAGAGCCAGGTGTGCCTGATAATGACCATGTGAGGAAAGGCAGTGGGTCTGGAGGGGTGATCTGACCCTATAATACCACAGGAATGCTGCAAGAGGATGAGCAAAGCCCTGGGAAGGCAGGGACCCCAGCGTTTAACCTTTCAGTTGGCAGAAGAGTTATACAATGGGGGGGGGACGGGGGGACCATATGTCAACAGTGAAGCCACTTCCTCATATCTTAAGATTCAGGAAGGCATCTTACTGATATACATACATACAGAGGGCCCTCAGCCTTTGGTTTAGGGATAGGGATATCACTAGTGATATTAGGGACAGGATAGGTGAAGCAAAGGAAGAACAAGATACTTTCTGAGTACAATGGTCAGCAAAACTGAGAGCCACAGAAGCAGACATTTCAGACAGACCTTTTGCCTTGAGATATGGGTGTGGGCATCGGGAGGGGAATGAGACACAAGTTATTGGCTCATGGGACTTAGGAATGGCAGTAGGGGATAGCCCCTAAGGCCAGCAGATATCTCTCTAAACACTGCTCCTAAGGAACATGTAGCAGGGGTAGTGACTGAGCACAGGACAGTGGCAGCCAAGGGTCATGGTTATTCTAAACCAAGGGTGGAGATGAGTTGAGCTGGGGCCGGGATCATGGTCTCCAAAAGACACACAGAGGTGAACTGTCTCCTGACACATCTTCAACAGTCTTCCAGGCAAGTGTGTCAGCCTCCGGTAACCCCTACTGTGACCTCAGAGAAGGAGGGGAGGTGGTCACCAGTCCAAAGAGTCCCCCCTAGGCTGGAAGGCCCAGGCTGGGCTCTGAACTTGGAGGCTGGTCATCCTTCGCTCCTGTTGCTCCAAGGAGAGCCTGTCTCAAAGCAAGTGAATTGTCAGCTTGACTATGGAAGTAACTGTAAACAGCCCCTCAGTCCTTCACCAGCTTGGTAGATGTGCTGCTAGGACAGACTAAGCAGAAATTAAGGCTCATGCTTTAGTCATGTGACTCGAGTGTGCAGGACAGGGCTGTAAGGCCAACAGGTTGGGCTTGGGTGCTCACCTCATTCTCAGCCAGTGCTTGTTTAGCTAAATAGTATTCCCGCTTCACCTTGATCTCCACGGATTCTGGGATGTCAGGAACCAAGAGATCCAGAAAACGGCCAATGGAGAACACCACATGCTGGGGATAGAAGCCCCACCCCCAACCTCATAAAACAAAAGCCCAAACTAGCCTTCAGGGGACCCAGTAGGCTGCCCAGGTGGGTGGAACTGAAGTTACAGGGCAGGAGAGGAAATGAAAGAACAGAGACCTGGATCAGAGACCAGCCAGCCCTTCCAAGTTCCCCACAGCACCTTCCAATCTGCAAAGCATTCAATGGCTAGTCCGTGAGCCAGGGAAAGACCAGCAAGGGAAAGTAAGACACAGAATTTTGATTTAGATGGAAGACAGAATGGGAGCTCTGTTGGTCATACTGACCCCTCCCGTGCCACAGGTTTAGGTTAGGCAAAGCAAGTAGGGCATCATCACATTAAGTACAGGGGCCAGCAAGGGGATGGAAGTCACTGGAGGAGCTTTCAGCTTGGATACCTCAAACACGATGACAAAAGCCAGGCGGATGGCCAGGAGAGTCCAGTAAGTCGGGGAATAGTGTCCATCATCATCCCGAAAAGCCCGGTACCTGCAGGAGACACAAGCCTCTGTAGCTCCCTAGGGTTGAGCTGGCAAGTGGGCCATCCAGACTCAGTCTTCCCGTTTCCTCCACTCTGCCTCTTTGGGCTGAACATACTTGAGAGACCGTGTTGAAAGCCAAACAACAAAAACCTATTTCCCTGGGGGAATGGGGAGGGCGGGGGCGGAAGGTATGAGTCAATAGAATAAAAGGCAAAACTCACCCTCTGACTCTGGCTCACCTGCAAGTGCGGTTGTGTGCGGAGGTGAAAGTGGGCGGTGCTCGTGCCAGCGTGAAATTGAGGAAGCCATGCAGGTCAGGGGCGCGCGTCCAGCTGTAGTAGACACGTGGCAGGAAGTCGGAGGAGAAGGCCAGCAGGAAGGCCTGCGGGGCGCGGGGTCAGAGCGATGTCACCACTGTCACCATCACCACCACCACCACCCTACACCCAGCACCACCCAGCAGGCGAGCCGGGTACTCACATTGCTGATGACCGCGAGGTGTGTGAGGCCGGTTAAGATGTGGAACCAGATGCCGATGTCCTGGGCGCGCTCCGCCACTGGGCGCCGGTACTCGCACACGAACTTGCGCGCATCTAGGCGGATCTCCACCCAGTTGTTGAGTAGGGCAAAAAGCGGCGCCAGCGGGCAGGCGGCTACGAAGATGGTGACGAATCCAAACTGCAGCACTGCAGAGCAGGAGCTGGTAAAACTCTCAGACCACAGGTGGCGGGGAGGTGGGGGGATGGGGGATGGAGAAGGAACTCTCAGCTTGCCCACCAGGGTATCCGGCAGTTCATTTCAATCCATTTCTTCCCCTCATGCTGTATTCAGCGCAAGAGCCACTGACTACCCTCTGGGCTTGGGAGCCTTGGTGTGCACTGCTCTAATCTCCTTGGCCACCCCGTACACCTGAAGTCAGGGACTCTTAATGACAGGAAGGAGAGCAAAACCTGCTTCTGGATTAAAAACTGTTGTCCCATTTATCGCCAGGATCTTCTATAAAATTGCTAGGGAGTTCCTTGGCCATTGTGCAGGGCGTGAGGATGCATACTATCACCCTGGAAGCCGCCCTACTTTTTTATCCACAGAGTGACTGTGCAACAGTTATGCTGTTGGTTGCTGTGTTCTGCGGAGACACTGCTAAGTTATGACTGTGCCAGATCTCCCTCGTGTTAGTCAGACAAAACCCTGCCCTCAAAACTATCTCACCCTTCAAGCCCTGGGTATGGGCTACCACTTTGGCTGGCAATTTAACTGAAGAAACCACTGGAGAAAATCCAGGCTGACATGGCCCAGGTGTGCCTGCCCTCACAAGCTGGAAAGCCTTGCTTGGCCCTGTCCCTGGACTTGATTTCCCTAATGCACAGCCTCAGCTCCCAAGCCTCCCCAAATCTTCCCACCCACCTTGTCTCGGTTGCCACCCCATCTCTTCTCAGGATATCTGCAAACCTAGCTCACACCCACATACACCCCCAATGGCACATTGCATTTCAGGGTAGGCCAGGGCCAGAGTGGCTGCAATGGCAGATCTCACCCATTTCAAGGTATTCGTGAAACAGCCCCTCACAAGGCAGCAACTCATAGTCGGCCTCCCAGGGTGCTGGGTGGGTCCCTGTGCCAGCCTTCTTGCCCCTGGAGAACTTCTGCCAGCAGCCTTTCAGCTTTCTGCAGGTAGAAAGTGGGGGGAAATGGCATGGCTGCTCCATCTAGCTGACGGTTAAGCTAGTCTGAGAGAATGTGCACCCTGGATGCTCTTGTTCTCTGGGGCCAGGATGGGCAGGACAAGGGGCTGTAGTTGTTACAGGTCAAAACCCTCCAAGGCTGGGCTGGAGAGATGACTCAGCGATTAAGAGCACTGAATATTCTTCCAGATGGACCTGAGTTCAATTCCCAGCAACCACATGGTGGCTCACAACCATCTGTAATGGAATCCACTGCCCTCTTCTGGTGTATCTGAAGGCAGTGTAGTCACATAAATAAAATTTAAAAATCTTAAAAAAAAAAATCGGGGCTGGTGAGATGGCTCAGTGGGTAAGAGCACCGGACTGCTCTTCCGAAGGTCTGAAGTTCAAATCCCAGCAACCATATGGTGGCTCACAACCACCCATAATGAGATCTGATGCCCTCTTCTGGTGCGCCTGAGGACAACTACAGTGTACTTACATTTAATAAATAAATAGATATTTAAAATTTTCTTAAAAAAAAAATCCTCCAAGGCCCTGGGCCCCCCTCTATGGAACATGATACAGTTTGCTCTTCTGATTCCCTGCTGTGTCTTCCAAAAAGTCAACCCAGCTCCCTGGAACCTTTAAGGGATGGAACCAAACCAAAACTAGGAGGGAACTAGTGAGGGTAACAGCCGAGTCCCCAGAAAGCAGAGGCCATGGGGCGGGCCAGATGTGTTGGTTTCATGATACTGGGGCCACATAGGTGGCATGGCTACACCACACCTGGGAGGCATGTGTCAGTCCTGTGTGTCTGTGGTGTGGTCAGAGGTCGTAAGATATCATGCACAGATGGAGTGTGTCTGTCGCTTATCAGACTGTATGGTGGCACAAGGTGTCTGTTGGCTTCCTCACGCTCTCTGTGCCCACTAGACACTGAGCTACACCTTCTACTTCCTGGGCCCACTGATTGTCAGAGAAGTCTGGAGGCCTCCAGAGAGGGACTGCTATGGTTGTCATGTCATTGCCGATGCTGTCTTCTGAGGATGGTAGTGGACATCTCGGTTAGTATAGCCTCCAGGTGGGAGACTAGCCCCAGGCAGGCCCTTTGGAGGACTCCAGCCTATAAGAGGGGGTGGGACACAGTTCCAGCTAGTGGTACAGGGATGGGGAGCTGGTCCCTACCAAGGGAATCTAAAACAGGCACGAGTCTAGGGGTCAAGCCTGAGGACCAAGGCTTACCTTCTCGTGCTGGTAGGGAATGCATGCTGGCCTATGTGGCCTTCCCTCACTGAACAGCACAGCGGCAATGCTGGTGGCAAGCTCTCCAATACCCCAGACACAGCAACAAATGAGACAGGCTGGTGTAGACCCCTTCAGTATGACAGAAGTCCCGAGGTCTGACACATCCTGCCTCCCCTTTACTCTTTGAGCATTCTGAGGAAACCCTGGTCCCTAGAAGGTGTCCAGGCAGGGTGGGTTGACTCACGGGACAAGAACCTCCTGCACGTTATTGATGATCTGCTTGCCCACCATGATGACCAGGAGCTCCTGTGCCAGTTCACTGAGGCAGCCTCCAGCTGGACACTGCAGTGACAGTGACATAAGTCCTGGTTAGCTGGGGGCGGGGGGAGACCAGGGACACACTCACATAGCCTTCTCTTTGCCCCAAAGGTGGCATCTCTGCCCTCACATCTTCATAGGACATGCCTGGAATACCTCGAGGATTGCAGAGATCAGCCCTTCCTATGTCACTTCACTTATGTATGGGAACAACCACTGGCTGGCTGTAGACTGTAGCCACAGGCTCCAGGAAAGACCCAAGATGTGGGGTCAGTGGAGAGGCAGAGCCAGGGAGTTTCTGGGTATATGTGCCGTGCAGGGGAAGCTCTGCCACACTGTGGGATATCATCCTCACCAGGTAGAAAACCTTGAGGACCTAGCCTGTGGTGAGGGGTTTGATCCGGCCATTCTCTAACCCACAGAATCCTGAATAATTCCAACACAAGAGTGAGTAGTCACCCTTTTCTTGCCTAAGCAGTCTCAGTTGGGTATCTCACCAAGAGCTAAGAACTAGCTAATATAGCAGCACAGCAGCCACCACTCCTGAGGAAGAGGCCAGGTTGCAGTGTTCCCTGGCTCTCCAGAACCCCACAGTTCCTTCCCCTCAGTGCAAGGTGGACAGCTTCCCTTCGGGAGGTGAGCCATCTTGCAGGAAGATGAAATAATGGGCCCAGGCCCTGGGAAGATTGCTGCTCTCCCTCCTTCTTAAAAAAGAGAAGAGTCGGAGCTAAAGGGAACTGCAACCCCATAGGTGGAACATTATTATGAACTAACCAGTACCACAGAGCTCTTGACTCTAGCTGCATCTGTATCAAAAGATGGCCTAGTCGGCCATCACTGGAAAGAGAGGCCCATTGGACTTGCAAACTTTATATGCCCCAGTACAGGGGAATGCCAGGGCCAAGGGGTGGGGGTGGGTGAGTGGGGGACTGGGGGGGGGAGTGTATTGGGGACTTTTTGGATAGTATTGGAAATGTAATTGAGGAAAATACCTAATTAAAAAAAAAAAAAAAAAAAAAAGAGAAGGGTCTTCCAGACCTGATACTTCGTGATGGCTGCTAGACCCCATGCTCTCCAAGTTCAGCTCCACAACGAACTGCTCCAGATGTCCCCGCTACACTCCCTGTACCTCTGATTAATCCTGCTTAGCCCTCAGCAAGGCCAGAAGTGTAGAGACAATTTTTGGGGGGTCTGGGCAACATAGGGTTCACTCCTTACTCCTTCTTTGTATTTATGCCTTGGTGTCTTAAAGCTCTGTCACCTCCTGGGGAACCCACATGCCATCTTCTGCAAAAGCCTCCTGAGAAGCCAGGCTCTCCCGATCCCTGGGTCCCAAGGACAAGCAGAGCACACTAGGCTTGGTGGAAGAGAGCAGCCATGGAAGGACCCCAGACAACGAGGCTGTGGGGCACCGACCTCAGTGTCCTCACAGCAGGGACCTTGACAGTGATACTGCTCACAAGGGGCATCCTAAGGGCTCAGATGCCTCTTGATTGTGCCTTGGGTTAAAGGAGAGAAGGACTGCACCCCCATGGTGTGAGCAGTCTCTGGACAGTGGCTCTGAATCAGGACCTGGGCCAAGGAGGTCAAGAGTGCTGGAGTCCTGGGAAGCAGCTGTAGGTATTGACACTGGCTTGGACAATGGTGAAAGGTGAGCAGGAAGAATGGCAGCAAAATCAGGCCTCCGTGAGTCCGGAGATAGCCCTGCCCCCATTTTCTGTCTGGGTGCATCCCCAGCACACTCACCTCCTCATTTCGGATTCCAAACAAGGTGTGGTAGTTGCCCGGGTATCCTACAAACCTGCCAGGATGCAAGGTGCGAGTCTGTGAAGGGCTGGGCTCTGGTTGTCTCCTCCTCGTTTCCACCCCTGAGGTCTGGCCTGGGAGCCACACAGACTTGACCCTTGTCCCCTCTGAGCCCAGTGGGAGTCATTCTTTCTCAGGGCTTTTGCCCTGGCCACCCGCTGCTGAGCACACCGGGCGGGTGTGGGGCAAAGCAGAGCTGCAGGGGAGGGGAGACATGCTGGGAGGGTGACCACCTACCTGCCCTTAAAGAAGGCGAGATACACGGGCGAGGCGTAGAAATTCACAAACTGGAAGATGAACACCTTGAGGGTGAAGGCATCCTCAAACTCGGTCTGCGTCCGGTGCATCTCTGCGTATTTGGGGCTTTCACTCAGTCCCCAGGGATGTTGGCCAGTGTACAGTGCACTACCCCCTTCCCTGTGAGACTGCCCCACCATCTGGAGCGAGGAGGAAGCCATGTTGTCCAGATATTTTAAAGAAATTCATTAAAGGAGAGGGTCAACATACAGCAGTCCTAAACTTCTAATCTCAAACTTATCCGAAAGCACGTTGATCAGAGTGGAGGTAAATCCTGTCTGCTTGACTAGCCTGGAAGATGTCTGGGATATTATCAAAACGCAACCACTGGCCTGTCCATGAGGGTGTTTCCAGAAAGGAGCTCTAGAGGGCTCTGGCCTTATCATTGGATCAATCTCTCTGGGTTAATCGTATGCTGATAATACTGGCAGTTGGTGAAAGGTGGGGTCTTCCTGGAGAAGCAGGTGTCCTTGGGGCTGTGTCTCCCCTGACCCCTTTCTATATTCCCCTCCTTCCTTCCTGAGCACCCCACCCTCCCTGCCGGGATGGACTGACACCTCTGAAACTGGTCGGGAATAAATAATCCCACCCTGAAATCATTTTGTCTGGTATTTGATCACAGTCGTGGCAAAAAAAGTAACCGATACAATTACAAATGTCTGGGGTCGTGGACAGAAAACGACAAACAAGGCAACAAAACCAAAGCCAAACATTTGCATCCTCATTTGCATCCTCATTAAAATAGTATATGCAGGGCCAGTAAGATGGCTCAACGAACAAAGATGCTTGCTACCAAGCCTGATGACCCGAGTTCCATCCCCAGAGCACCAACCCTCACAAACTGTCCTCAGACTTCCACATGTGTGCCACAGCGCGCGCGCGCGCGCGCGCGCACACACACACACACACACACACACACACACACACACACATACACATAAAGAATCTTTTTAGAATATGTGCAGATGAGTCAGGGAATTGGAGGGATATCCAGGGCCAAAGTTACTTCCTGGTCAAGGCTGAGTAAGGATGGAGCTACAGTGTAAAAACTTGCTAAGACCAGTGTGGAAACATAAAAGGTCAATTTGAGGAAAAGGGGACCCGAAGCCCAGCAACTGTGGGAACGCATACACCAGCCCCAGTGCCTCTGCTCCTTCTCCCTGCAACACTGATAGCTGTGCCCCTTAGGTGAGAACTGCCTTGACGCCTACCTGGAGAACTCCCTTAGTCCTTTAGCCCCTTCCCATGCATGGTCATTGTACCCTGAGTTTGTTCTGTCCCCTCTCCTCCGGGTCTTGGCTGGAGCTGGTATAGGCAAAGCCTTGCAGGATGAGTGGTTAGGCCTCCACTTAGCATTTGCTCTTGGAGAAACTCAAAGACAGAGACAAATAGAGACAGAGAAACAGTGGCAGAGAGAGGGGCATCTTGCTCCTGGGAACGGATATAGAGGCTATACAGACACTTGGTAAACATTTGGGGTGGTTTCAGCTCAGCTCAGCGTGGCCCTGCCCCTAGTCCATCTGACGAAGGTCTGAATCCTTGCACTACTAGAGGGTCTGTCTGGTCTCACCTGAGAGCTGCACAAGCTTGAAGGATCTGGTGAGGAAGATTGGAGAAGCAGGGCCCCCTGGCTGAGGGCCCGTGGGCTTCCCCTCCCTGCCAGTGCCATTTTAAGCAGATCTCTAGCAGGGAAGGCCCAGAAAACCTCTTGGGAATAAGGGTCTATATTGGTCAGTTCACATTTGCATCTGCTTAGGTCAGTGCTCACCCCATCTTGTTAGGACCTGGGCCAGGAGCACATAGACCTTGGAGAGGATGAGGATGAAGACAAGGTTCACCACTGACCCTGTGAGGCTGGCAATCCGTGAAGCCTGATAGGGAAGAAGTGATCAGAGCAGGCACAGGACAGGTGGGGTGGGAGGGTCAGAAGAACAGGCAGCAGAGACTCACCCAGGCAGAGAGGAAGGCGTTGTCTGACCTGGACACAATGATAGCCATGACGGCCCGGTACAGGATAACAGATACAAGGCACATAATCACCACAGCCACCTGCAGGACCAAGGAAGTCCTGAGCCCCTTGCTGTGGCCCCAGCACCTACAGCCTCTGGGTCCACAGCACATAGGTTCCTTTTCCAGGGGCTCCTATCTGCAGGCTGCCTGTGTCCCATGGGTCCTCCAGATGTGGGGCAGTTTGGGACTGGGAGGGAGGCCAGGATGCCAGGTGGTTACTGTATGTTGTTTTTATACTCTTATACTGTGTCCCGGTCCTATTTACCCACCTCCTTACAGCCCTGAATTGGGACCCACGGTACCTGGAAAGGGCTAGGGTACTTTTAAGCAATCTTTGGCTAGAAGATTAGTCCCAAAGGGATTAGTAGGCCCTGGGTTCATTTTCTGAGTCCATTCCCTTGTTTAATGGGTGCCCCGTGCCATACATGGGGAAGCTCTTCCAGAATTCCTCATGGTACATATACATGTGCACCCCATTATGAGAGCCCATAGCTTGGCTCTGGGCTCAACGCCTTTCTGGAGGTCAGTGAGGGTCTTTGGAGCTGCAGAGTGGAACAACCCTTGTGGCTCAGAAAGACAGAGGCAGAGGACGGAGGCAGGGTGGCAGGATCCCCATACCATCATCAAGAGCACCACAGAACCAGCCAGCATGCGGCGTACACGATTCTTCTCAGGAAAGTAGGGCTCATCTTCCCCCGTGATAGGGTTCAGGGCTGTCATGGGGGCCGTTGCAGCGAACTGGGGCCGAGGCCTCTCCTGAAAGGGAGCTATGCTCGACGGGGTGCGACCCTCATCAGAAGCCACCCAGCCCAGCTCACTTACCTCAATGTCTTCATAGTCAGAACAGTCCCAGCGGTAGGCCAACGTGGCGTTTTTCCGCTTCCAGTACTCCAGAAGCAGCACCGCCCACAGTGCCATGAACAAACTGAAGAAGACCGTACCGCCATGGTCGAAGAGCCGCCCAGCCTAGAGGGAAAGGGGACTCCAGGTCTTCTTCCCAAGGACTGATGATGGTCCTAGTTCTCTGGAGCTGGAGTATCTATGCAGGACCACCACAGTGCACGAGATCCACAGGAAAGGGAGTCTACCCAGCAGCCACAGTAATTAGTTTTAGTCTCGGGAATGTCTTTTTTTTTTTTTTTGGTTAAGAATACAGTCAAAGAGATGGAGAAATGGCTCAGTGGTTAAGAGCACTGACTGCTCTTCCAGAGGTCCTGAGTTCAACGCCCAGCAACATATTGGCTCACAATCATCTGTAATGGGATCCAATGCCCTCTTCTGGTGTCTGAAGACAGCTACAGTGTGCTCATATACATAAAGTAATAAATAAATAAATCTCAAACAAAAAAAATGAATACCATCCAACTTGCCATGCAACTAAGGACGACCTCAAACTCCCGATCCTCCTTACCAGCTCCGCAGTTCTGGGATCTCAGGTGCACACTACCACCTTTGTTCATGTGGTGCAAGGGGTCAAGCCCAGGGTCTCACCGAAGCTAAGCAAGAATTCCAGCAGGTAAGCCACACCCTCAGCCCATAGCTCAGTCTCACATGTGCCTGACTTGGGTTTGTCTGACCTGAGCACATGGAGAAGAGACTTTAGTTTCTCAGAGTCAGTGAAACTGGGCAACGCTGGGCACAAAGTGGACAGGAAGTTTGCAGGCTTGGTGGGGAAGGGGTGGGATTGTGACTCTCATAAGATGTGTTCCTGACACCCTCGATGTGATCTTTTGTGTGTGTGTGTGTGTGTGTGTGTGTGTGTGAGGGGTTTTGAGACAGGGTTTCTCTGTGTCCAGAAACTTGCTTTGTAGACCAGGTGACCTTAAACACAGAGATCTGCCTGCCTCTGTGCTCAAATGCTGCAATTGAAGGAGTTTGCTGCCACCACCCCATTGAGAAACCCTGTCTTGAAAAACTAAAATAGAAAGGAATGAGGAAGAGGAAGAGGAAGAGGAAGAGGAAGAGGAAGAGGAAGAGGAAGAGGAAGAGGAAGAAGAGGAGCTGACGAGGAGGACAGGAAGGAAGGAAGGAAGGAAAGAAAGAAGGAAGGAAGGAAGGAAGGGAAGAAGGTAAGGAAGAGAAAGGCTGGAAAGCTGGGCATGAGGCTGTGAACAGCCAGGAAGCAGCATTTTTCCAGGGCCTCTGCTTCAGCTCCCACCTCCAGGTCCTGTCCTTACTTCCTATACTGGCTGGTTTTGTGTGTCAACTTGACACAAGCTGGAGTTATCCCAGAGAAAGGAGCCTCCCTTGAGGAAATGCCTCCATGAGATCCAGCTGTAAGGCATTTTCTCAATTAGTGATCAAAGGAGGGAGGGCCCATTGTGGGTGGTACCATCCCTGGTCTGGTAGTCTTGGGTTCTATAAGAGAGCTAGCTGAGCAAGCCAGGGGAAGCAAGCCAGTAAGTAACATCCCTCAATGGTCTCTGCATCAGCTCCTGCTTCCTGACCTGCTTGAGTTCCAGTCCTGACTTCCTTGGTGATGAACAGCAATGTGGAAGTGTAAGCTGAATAAACCCTTTCCTCCCCACTTTGCTTCTTGGTCATGATGTTTGTGCAGGAATAGAAACCCTAAGACACTTCCTTTCATTTTGGGTTGTGATCAGAACATGGTCTTTTATGACAATAGAAAGCAAACTGACAACCATATGGCTAATGCTAACAGCAGCATGAGCAACTCCATGACACTCTTGTCAGTCATTTGTGAGTCATACACACCACCTAACCTGAATGCCAGGTTAGGGGACAACAGCCGACAGAGCTCGCTGAGGGTTCTGCATTCATGGGGCCAGGACCTACAGGAGCTGCCAGCCCTCACTACCCTGACCCCAGTTCTCATTCCATACCTGGGCCAGGGTGCAGGCACTGGAGAGCAGCCAAAAAGAACAGTCGGAGCACAGTGGGCACATGTCGAAGCTGTCTGAGCTGTGACACAGCTCCTGCCTGTGGGATGTGCACTCAGTTCCGGGAGCTATACCCACTTCCTCCCCTTCACACCACCACTGCTCTTCCAGCCCTAGAACTTTTGGCTATTGTTTTACTTTTTGAGACAGGGTCTCACGTATTGCAGGCTGGTCTTGAACTTGCTATGTAGCTGACAAATTCTTTTAATTTCTGAATCTCCTGTATCAGTCCCCTAAGTGCTAGGATTGCGGGTGTGCACCGCCACATCTGGCTTATGAGGTGCTGGGGACCAAAGCCAAGGCCTCCTGCGTGCTAGACAAGCACTCGGACAATTGAGCTACATCTCCAGTCCCACCAAGCACCTCTTTTAAAAGTGGTTGTTTCTGAATATATGCAACAATAGTAACAAAAGATAACTGCTTAGACTTTCTGTTGCACAATAAAGTAAACCACAAAGCCAGGCACTTATAGGAAAAACCTACACTGTTCTGAGGACAAAAAAATGAGTGTCAGAACCAGCATGGGGGATCTCCCCCCCCCCCGACTGTCTGTCAGCCTGGGGCACCTCTGTCTTCCTGTGTCAGCCTGGGGCATCTCTGTCCAGTCGGCCTTCTAGCCGTGACCTCAGGAGAACAGATCCACACCTCCGCTTACCACACACCTCCACCCCAGCTCTTCACAGGGCCTGGTGCTTGGGAATCCCATAGCTGGGTACCCTCATGAGGCACAGGAAAGTTTAGGGGCTGAAGAGAAGCCACTTACGTTGGTATGTCTGAGAACACCAGGAAACATCCCACCAGGAAGACCACTGTGCCCACCACTGCCGCAGGCAGGAGCCAACCAGTGTAAAACCCTGAAAGGGGACACAAGCGTCCAGCTGTTAGAAATTGGATGTCCTGGGGATGTGTTTGCTTCCTGGAGCTCAGGCTTAGCCCAGTAGGTATCTGGAAGGATACTGAGAGACTCAGGAGTGTCCCCTGGCCACTGCCCTTGGCTCTGAGCATCTGCCCTCATCTCTGGACTCTCTCACCACACTGGCTAAGTACCAGTGTCCCTCTGACTCCATTCCACTGGGCCTTCCATCTCCTGAGATTGTCTTCTAGCGCTTGCCCACCTCCAGCCAACTGCTCACCGGATGCCTTTCTGAGAGGCACAGGAGTTGTTGCAGTTCAAGCCCCAGAGAAGGTGAGGGTCACTCTGGACCCTCCCTTCCCCCATACCCCACCTGGGCATCATCTCAATGGACCACACCTAGGTCCTCTGAGGTACCTACACCCATCAAATATGCATTTACCCGTTTCCTATAGGGTCAGCCCAGACCCTAGTCTCATGTCCTAGTCCCACCCTACTGACCCTGTGAGGCCGGGAAGACACCTATAAAATCTCTGTCTGGAGCCTAGATGAAGAGTCCTCCCCTCACCCCCGAAGTCCTCCAACATGGTCATACTGGAAAGCAGGAAAGGCAAATCCCAGGATGGGGAAGAAAGGTCAGAAGGCAGGCCCAAGGGAGGGCAGCTAGTCTCTGAAAGTGCCAGTGGCCTGAGAAGATCAGAGAATGGCTTGGGGCAGACCCCTCCATAGGCATGTCTTTTCCCTCAGGATAGGAGTTCCTGAGGAAGCTTCCAAAAAGGGTCTATGGAAGCTAGCTGGGGTCACAAGGGACCCCCCCCAAACTAAGGGGCTGGCAGTGCAGTACCTAGTTAGTGTCTGTTGTATTATCAGGGGAGTAAGGCCAGGCAGTAGAGCTATCCCAGAAGGCACATTGTTATAACACAAGGACCAAGCATTGAGACAAGACTCACCAAGCCAGGCGAAGTAGAGAGCCACCTTCTCCCCGAAGTACCTTCGCACGTGGTCCAATGGCTGGTACTTGTTCCACTTGCCCCAGCGAGCCCAGTGCTGGAATAAGACTTGGCGTTGGGTGAGACCCAGGACCTGTGAGCTCTCTGGGACTGCAGAGAATGGGCCCTAGGAATAGGAGAACATTGGTCTGGGCTTCCTCTCTGCCTGCTAGTTCTCCCGCAGAAGGTTTCTAGGTATGGGAACTTCAGTGGTGACCCAAACCCACAGCTTCACACTTCAGTACAGGCAATGGCATGGACCCTAGCGGATGATGTTCTAAGGAGAATCGTAACGGGATGACTCAAGAAGAATCTGGAGGAAAATATAAGTTGAGCTCCCTTGATTCCTGCGACTGCTGAGTGTCCAGGTCAGGGGATGCATCTGAAAGCTGGCCAGGACAGTAGCTGGGGTGCAGGTTGACCAACAGATCTGTGAGGTCTTCCGGGCCTGGCACAGATGCTGTGTGGTACCTAAGCTATGAGCCTCTCCCCATGCATCCCAGCTCAGCTGACAGGAAGAGTGATGCCATCCGTGGGTGTGGGTGTTTGTGCATGTGTGGTATGTATGTATGTATATATGCATTTATGTATATCTTTGTGTGTCATGTGTGTAGTATGTTTGTATGTATGTATTTATGTCTCTGTGTGTCATGTGTGTAGTATGTTCGTATGTATGTATTTATGTCTCTGTGTGTGATGTGCGTGGTATGTATGTATACATGTCTGTGTGTCATATGTGTGGTATGTCTGTCTGTGCATTTGTGCTTGTATGTGGTGTATAGTATGTATGTAGTATGTATTTATGTATGTCTCTGTGTGTCATGTGTGTAGTATGTATGTGTGTGTGTGTGATGTGTGTGGTATGTATGTATGTATGTATGTATATAAGTCTGTGTGTCATATGTGTGGTATGTCTGTCTGTCTGTATATACATGTGTGCTTGTGTGTGGTGTGTAGTATGTATATATGTCTGTGTGTGGTATGTCTGTGTGTCTGTGTGTGTGTGCACATGTGCGTGTGTGGTATGTATTTAAGTATGTGTGTCTGTGTGGTATGTATGTCTCTCTGTGTGTGTGGTATGTATGTATGTATGTATGTATGTATGTATGTATGTGTGCCTGTGTGGTATATGTGTATGTGTGTGTTGGTGGGTACCTAACATTTCTACACTCACTTCATTTATCTACATGATATCAAGCAGGACTGTCCCCAGAGCCTCCAGTGCCCATATGACTCAAGACCTTTTGAAATTACTCTGCAGACCTCTCCTGTGTGGTAGAAGCTGCAGAACAACTGGGACATGAGTAACATCCTGACCTACATGTGGGCTGTAGCAAGGACGGTAGTATGGGTGTCAGGGCAGTGCCAGGCAGCTGGTGTAGCAAATGTCTCTCTGCCACTGTCCCAGACTTCTGGGAAGGGAGAAGTGTACTAGAGACCTTCCCATCTTCCCTAGTGAGAGATGCTGCCTGGGGAGCCCAGCTTAGCACCTGGACTAGGGCCTGATCCATTTCCTGGGGACCAAGCTGACCCTTCAGCCTCTAGCTCTGACTACTTCACATTCCAAGGCTATGCATCTGACATTCCAGGGTAGCAGTCACAGAGGGCAAGATCCTTTTGGGGGACAATATTACTGTGGGAACTCACAGTCCACCCTGGTTCAACCTCCGGCCTGAGACTCACGTCATGCAGAGGGAAGGCTGCACTGAATACACCTTCTGCCAGCAGCTGGTCAATCCCAAACAGGCCTTTCTTCTCGTGGCCATATGGAGTCTTGGCCAGGATCTCAAATAGCTGTGGGATAGGTTGGGAATAGACCCATCACTGGTCATGTGATGGGAATAGCTGTGGGATAGGTTGGGAATAGACCCATCACTGGTCATGTGATGGGAATAGCTGTGGGACAGGTTGGGAATAGACCCATCACTGGTCATGTGATGGGAATAGCTGTGGGATAGGTTGGGAACAGACCCATCACTGGTCATGTGATGGGAATAGCTGTGGGACAGGTTGGGAATAGACCCATCACTGGTCATGTGATGGGAATAGCTGTGGGATAGGTTGGGAATAGACCCATCACTGGTCATGTGATGGGAATAGCTGTGGGATAGGTTGGGAATAGACCCATCACTGGTCATGTGATGGGAATAGCTGTGGGACAGGTTGGGAACAGACCCATCACTGGTCATGTGATGGGAATAGCTGTGGGACAGGTTGGGAATAAACCCATCACTGGTCATGTGATGGGAATAGCTGTGGGATAGGTTGGGAATAGACCCATCACTGGTCATGTGATGGGAATAGCTGTGGGATAGGTTGGGAATAGACCCATCACTGGTCATGTGATGGGAATAGCTGTGGGATAGGTTGGGAATAGACCCATCACTGGTCATGTGATGGGAATAGCTGTGGGATAGGTTGGGAATAGACCCATCACTGGTCATGTGATGGGAATAGCTGTGGGACAGGTTGGGAATAGACCCATCACTGGTCATGTGATGGGAATAGCTGTGGGATAGGTTGGGAATAGACCCATCACTGGTCATGTGATGGGAATAGCTGTGGGACAGGTTGGGAATAGACCCATCACTGGTCATGTGATGGGAGACCCATCTTGGTGCTGAGACCTTGGATGACCTCTTCTGGCCCCCAGTGACAGATAGTGATATTGATGGAGTGTCCCTAAGGTCTTGAAACACAGGTTCTATGTTCTAGACACATGTTTCTGAGCACTCTGGTAAGAATAACAGTCATTCTTTCATCTTTTTTTTTTTTTTTTCGAGACAGGGTTTCTCTGTATAGCCCTGGCTGTCCTAGAGCTCACTTTGTAGACCAGGCTGGCTTCAAACCCAGAAATCCGCCTGCCTCTACCTCCCAAGTGCTGGGATTAAAGGCGTGCGCCACCACACCTGGCCATTCTTTCATTTTACAAACTCAGAAGTCTTAGTCAGAGTCACATGGCTTTAGAGTCTGGCCTGGGTTAGAACCTGGGTCATGCCATGGCTTGCATGGACCCCTGTTCCAGTAGGGTCTGCTCTGTTAGGATACCTGTCTGGGGCAGAAAACCTCTGGCTTTGGAGGCCACTGGAATCAGCGTCCTTTGGGGGGTCATAAGTGGTGGCTCAGGCCTGTCTAGACCCTTTCTGGCCACATGCTGTTAGAGCAGACCTCCCAGTGCAGTGGTTCTCAACCTTCCTAATACTGCAGCCTTTCATACCATTCCTCATGTTGTGGGAAACTCCCCTCACCCCACAGCCTATAGAATTATTTTCATTGTTACTTTATAACTGTAGGTTTGCTACTGTTATGAATCATAATGTAAATACCTGTGGTTTCTGATAGTCTTCGGTGACCCCTGTGACAGGGTCATTCGATTCCCAGAGGGGTAGGGACTTGCAGGTTGAGAACTACTACCCTAAAGCTCCTATAGCCTGGTTTTAACATTGGCTTAGCGTATACTAAGATCTCTTCCTTGTCTGTTCTGGCAAGCCAGCAGGATCACCTCACCTGAACCTGGTATCTTGGTTGTCTGCCTCAAAAGTCCATAAACAGGTATTGTTCTGGGCCCCAGGATTATGCAGGGACAGTGGAGGGAGCTAGCTCTCACTTGGTCCAGTGCAGTCTGGACATGCCCTGCCCCCACTGCTCTCCATCCAGGCCATATCATTATTCTCTGCACCAAGATCAGGGATGGTCTCTAAGCCTTCGGCCTTCTGGTTACAGAAAGTTTTATGGTGGCCATAAAGACCTCAGGGTTGATAGCTGGGATACATCAGGCCTTTATGAGCCTGGTCAGATTAGGGTCTGCAGCAGACATACTGCACTTACAATCTGATGCCTCTTGGTGCTGGTGAAGAAGGTGTCTTGGTTGTCACTTCCAAGAAACCTGCAGAGGTGAGAAAAATCAAGAGGTTAGAAGGTATGGGGATTTTTGCCACGCAGAAGTAAAGACATCAGAGCAAACATGTCAGAGAAGAGCATGTACAGACAGAGACCCACAACCCAGAGACCCAGGAGGACAACCATGGTGCCAGACCATACTCAGTTCTTTGTTACTGGAGGTGACAATCATTGAAGCTAGGTCTGCAGGTTGTGTGTGTGTGTGGTCACATACTGGCTCTGTTCAGGAATGGAGTCAGTGAGGGAGAGCTGTCCCTATACATCTTGTCTCCCTCACCAGTCAGGGAAGGTATAATAAGGGAGCCACTGACCCAGGACACAGGAACAGAGCAAGGAATGGGCCACTGGGGGAGGGGAGTCTGAGTGTGTCTCACGAGAGTTTATGTGCTGTGAAGTATCAAAGTAGTGGAACCTTTAGGAGTGGGGGCAAGCCAGGCATGGTGCCATACCCCTTTAATCCCAGCACTTGGGAGGCAGAGGCAGGACCTTTGTGAGTTCAAGGCCAGCCTGGTCTATATAGAGAGTTCTGGGATTGCCAGAGCTACATAGCAATAATCTAACTCAAAAAGGGTTGGGGGTGGGGTGGGGTGGGAAAGGGCATGAGGTCATGTGGATTCCACTCTCAGAAGGGATTAATTCTGGTCTCAGGGGAGATTCAGTTACTGAAGGAACTAAGACAACTCCGTCTACCCTTCTGGGCCCAGTCCTCTCCCTTTCTGTCTCTTCTGTGCTGTGCTATAGCTGCTATATCTAGCCCAAGACTGCCCAGCTAAGGCCACCAGTTCTGGACTTTCAGCCTCCTAACTTGTAAGCTAAATGAACCTCTTCTTTTTTTTTTTTTTTTTAAGATTTATTTATTGATTATATGTAAGTACATTGTAGTTGTCTTCAGACACTCTAGAAGAGGGAGTCAGATCTCATTACAGAAGGGTTGTGAGCCACCATGTGGTTGCTGAGATTTGAACTCTGGACCTTCAGAAGAGCAGTCAGGTGCTCTTACCCACTGAGCCATCTCACCAGCCCCAAACCTCTTCTTTTAAAGAGCAGTTTGTTTTGTACAGTGCGAAGGAAGAAGAGGCTGGCAGTAATCACTGCATATCAGCTCCAGTTTCCTGTTTTTTTTCTTTGTATGTGCATATATGCAGTGGGTATATGATGTGTTTACATTCCACAGTGTGTGTGTAGAGGTCCCAGCACCAAGACACCTTCGTGATGCAGGGTGTCTTCAGTTTCAGCTGCACATATACTCCAGGCTAGCTGACCTGAGGGCAATTCTGTCTTTGCCTTTATTTCACCACAGGGATTACCAAAGCACACCTTCACATCTGGCTTTTTTGGTAGGTTCCAGGGATTGAACACAGACTTGCATGACAAGTGCTTTGACCTGTAGAGCCATTTCCCCTGCCCCCAGACTTCTTTTCTCAGCAGAGTCTTTGGGTATTGTGTTATGGCAACAGAAATGGATTGTTGACGTGAGCTTGGTGTGTCCATTCCTAGGATTTGGGGGCATGTCTGTCTCACAGCACAGCCACCCTATCCTGACTAATGCAGGCGACTTACCAATACACAGTTGCTCAGTAGGCTTGCCCACCTGGGACTCAGATGGCGTTCTCTGAAAACCCAGGTGAGGAGAGCATTTGGGAGAAAGCATGACGTTTAGTTAATTCATTCACAGTCTCATTCACACATCCTGGTTCTTATGGGGCTGGTCCCACCCACAGGAGGCTGTCCTGCTGGGCTCCACAGGACCACAGTGCCATACCATTGCAGCTTGCTTGCTTTGAACTGGCAGGAGTAATACTCGGGGGGTGTGTCAGGCACGTGCTCCAGCAGGATATTGGGGATGCCCAGCCACTCCAGAAGGGTGGCTGACCAGTTGGAAGCCTGGTTGGGTAACTCCTGGAAAGAAAATTGTCCCGAGGAAGATCTTCACAGCTGGGGAGGAAACCAACCAAGTCTTCGAACATGGGGCATCTCTTACTGATTTACCCGGCAATAGACCCTTCCCCGCCTGGGGTCTCAAGCTCTGAGAGTGACTTGGCCTGTTAAATTGAAGACCAGAGCTACTCTTACCATGAGAGAGTGAAAGGGAATGAACAGCATGTCTCAGCCTCACGCCAGGCTGGTAAAGCCTGCTATGAGCAAGCAGTTTAGGCAAGTCAACCCGAGGGCACCAAATGACTGCTGCCCTTCACCCTGCGCACATGAGGCTGGAGTGGCCTCAGCAGATGGCCCTGTGGGCTCTGGGCCTGCAGGGAACTCAGCCAGCTTACAGTTATGGCTACCCTACTTACTGCCAGGGTCTTCCTGATTCCTGAGTTTGCTGTTCAGGGCATGATCCCTTGTTCACCCCATGGGGTGTTTTCAGGCATGTGACAGCAGACAGGAGGGAAACTACAGATCTCCAAGTGGAAACAGCTTCAAGGAGTGATTTCTTGGGCTTTTGGGCTTTAAGCCTAGGGATCAGTCAGATGTAGACCGGAGTGGGGATCCCCATCCCCTCCCTCTGCCCTTACAGCCCCCGTACCTGTAGAGGCAGCTTCAGGCGCAGGTCTTCTGCATAGTAGCAGAGCACAGCCCAGGGTGCGCGGAGGAGGATGTAATGAACTGCAGCGGCCTCATCCTGGACATCATGCTGCAGGCACCAGGGGCTTCTGTGAGGGCCTGAGGGTATTGCTATGTGCCCTGTGTCTATTCACACTCAGGAGACGGCCAACAACGCCATAGCCTAGGTGCCGCTGAACAGCCAACGGCTGTACACCTTCTCAGTAGGAATGCACCCTCCTCAAGTCTACCTCAGAAAGCTTGTGGTGATAGCACCTCCTCTCCAGAGAGCTCCCATCTGGGGCCCATGCCACTTGCACTCTCTTCTGTGACAATGACAACCAGAGCAACACTTCCACCAAAGTTTTGGGGACCCATTCATAGCTTCTCAGAGATCATACTGACATAGCCCATCTTCTTGTTAAAAGGGAGGGGGGCAGCAACTTCAGCTTTGCCAAGCAATGCTTAGTGGCTGCTTTATCTTTCTGCATATCTCTGGAAAGTTGCATTGATTCCCCACATACCTAAGAGACATGTACACTGCTGTGTGCACAAATAGGTGGGCACTGCAAGCCTCCATTTAGCTATGAGTCAGGCTACAGCAAAACAAGCCATCCTCATGACCAAACACAGCTTATGGAGTCTAGCAGAATCCCTGACAAAGACAAGGACCATGAAATGCACGTGAAAAAAAAGCATCCCAGAGTCTGGTTTTGTCTGTGCTTTCTGCTGTTGGAGCTCCTAGTCACTGCTGCTTTCGCAGAGGGTAGGTGCTGTAAGCCCAGATTTACAGTGATTCTGCTATGGACTTAGAGGCATATAGAGTAGGAGCTTGGTTGGTAAGTGGTGACTTGGGTATGTGCAGTACCCGTTAGTTCATCATCCCTGCCTAGATAACCCGGCAAACTCATTTGCTCATCATGATAATGGATTTGAGTTGTTCTTTGGGCCATCACTGCTGTGCTTGCTTAGAGATAGATGTTAATTTTACATCTTCCCCCAAATCCTGCAACACTGAATGTCTGAACTGCCCTGAGATAAGACATGCCCAGAGTTCTGGGAGGGGTGAGACTTTTGGTCTTATGAACAAGAGACTCTGTGGAGTCACACATTGCTGAAAGACTTTTCCAGAGGTTCTCAGCCCTTGTTGTACATCACAGCCCTCTGGGGTTCCCTGAATGTTCATGTAGAAACTACATCCTGTCCATGGGAGCAGACCTAAACCTGGTTGTTTGGGGCACCCCTGGATTGTTGGAACATGCTGAGAGCTAAGAACTGCATTGCAGTCTCAAGCCTGAGGGGACTTTTGGACAATGGATTGGGGGAAGTGGTGGTTGGGTAGATAATGGGTGATGAATGGATGAGGTGTGTGTGTGTGTGTGTGTGTGTGTGTGTGTGGACACAGAGTCTGAAGTTGTGGTGGTGTGAGTAAGAATGGCCCCCATAGGGTCATATATTTAAATGCTTAGTCACCAGGGAGTAGAACTCTTTAAAAGGATTAAAAGAATTAGTAAGTATAGCCTTGTTGGAGGAAGTATGTCACTGCAGGTGGGTTTTGAGGTGTCAAAAGTCCATGCCAAGTCTAGTCTGTCTGTCTGTCTGTCTCTGTCTGTCTGTCTGTCTGTCTCTCTGCTACTTCTCCAGCACCAGGCTTGTCTGCTATCATGTTCCTCTGCCATGATGATAAACTAACTTTTTTTTTTTAGATTTATCTATTTATTATATGTAAGTACACTGTAGCTGTCCTCAGACATTCCAGAAGAGGGCATCAGATTTCATTACGGATGGTTGTGAGCCACCATGTGGTTGCTGGGATTTGAACTCGGGACCTTAGGAAGAGCAGTTGGCACTCTTAACCACTGAGCCATCTCACCAGCTCCGATGAACTAACTTTTAAGGAAAGACTTAACAAGCCCCATTTAAATACTTTCTTTTGCTTGAGTTGTCTTGGTCATGGTATCTTCATAGCAATAGATCAGGGACTAAGACAGAGGCAAAAGTAGCTCTGTCCACAGTCAGTTAAAATTAACAAAACTCATCAATAGTGACACACGTGACCAGCAATCTACATTGTCCAGAACAAACATGGAGTTCCTACACAACAGAGTAGAAACAGACAAATGACCCAACAGGACAAACAAATGACACAGGAATGTGGTTGGCTTTACAGCTGCTCCTGAACTTAGTTGGGTCTGCTCTGGATTTTTTATTTTAAGACACAGTACAAGCAATATGCATATGTGTACACCAGACTTTGGCATTTGGTCTTTTCCTGGCTAGCAGTGTGTGGCTCTACCTTCTCTGTTGGTGCTGGGAAGCAGCTATGAACATAGCTCCTGATCTACCCTGTGCTCCCAAGAGGGCAGGTGCCCTGTACCAAGTACTTGGTGGCTAAGGTAGGGTGTTTGATAAGATAGATGTATTTGATGCATTTTAAATTCTACCCAGGTTTAGGTACTGGATTCAACTGGGTTATGGCTGGGAGCAGGTGCCCCATCATAAGCCAAGGAACTTAACGGAAATATGAATGGCTCATAAACGTGTAAAAATGCACAGCCTCTTTAGAAATTAGAATCAAGGAAAACTAGGGTAAGGTACTGCTGATCAGATGCGGGTCAGCTGACTGAAAATGACAAAGTCAGGACTGGAGAGACAGCTCAGCAGTTAGAGCCCTGGGCAGCTCAGCAGTTAGGGCACTGGCTGCTCTTGCAGACCTCATGGCAGCTCACAGCCATCTGTAACTCCAGTTTCAGGGGATTTGATGCCCTCTTCTAATCTCAGTGGGCACTGGGCATGTGATGCAATAGACATGAATCCAGGCAAAACACAATGCACATAAAAAAAACCCAAAAAACAAACAAACAAAAAAATGAGCTGGGCGGTGGTGGCCCATGCCTTTAATCCCAGCACTTCGGAGGCAGAGGCAGGTGGATTTCTGAGTTCAAGGCCAGCCTGGTCTACAGAGTGAGTTCCAGGACAGCCAGGGCTACACAGAGAAACCCTGTCTCAAAAAACCAAAAAAAAAAAAAAAAAAAAAACCAAACAACCAAACTTGGGGCTGGAGAGATGGCTCAAAGGTTAAGAGTACTGACTGCTCTTTCAGAGGTCCTAAGTTCAATTCCCAGCATGGTGGCTCACAGCTATCTGTAATGGGATCTGATGCCCTCTTCTAGTGTGTCTGAAGAGAGAAATGGTGTACTCATATACATAAAATAAATGAATATATCTTTTAAAAAACTTAAAAAAATAACAAAAAGGAAATGGAAGAGTCTAACAATGACATGTGTTGAGAATATTCAGAGCAAGGAGGTGCTGGCACTCCCAGGTGACAGTGTAACCACAGGTGTCATCAACTCTGCTCCTAGGAGAAATGCAATGTGACAGCCACTCTAAGATGTCACTGGAGTGGTCAAGTGGGAATAAATCAAGCTCTCGCCACCCCACAGCAAGGCTGGACAGCACTTGCTGTGGGAAAACCTCCCAGGCTACAGAAAATGGAAAAAGTAAGACTCTATTGTCAAACAGACAAAGTCAAGTGGAAGGGCTAAATGATAGGGTTAACAGAAGTTTCACAATTGATTCTTAGGGAGGGGGAACATGATGACAATTAGAGGGCAGAGGGTAAAGACTATGGATGCATATAAAGACTATGCAATGACGGGCATGAGGGTAAGACAGGGCTCTGCACACCCCTCACCCTGAGATCCCCTCCTTGCTTGCCCTCCCCAGGGCTCACCCAGGGCTTACATGCCTGCTTCATTTTCTCCTGCTTCTTGTAATCCGTGTTAAATCATTCTAAGTGGTACTTTACATAAAACACATAAAGGGACCTTTGAATTTGCTAAATCCTATAAACACCAACAGCAATTGCAAATGATGGTCACTGACAAAAACTGGAGACAGGCTATGGGTAGCAAAGATGGAGGCAGTTTTACCGGCTTCCCTGAAGGCTTTAGCCTCTGTGAGTGAGCCTAGTGCATTATGGTGGATCCATGGTCTTGCTTGTCTGGAATTGAGTGGTTCCCTAAGCCAGAGGGAGCTTCCTAAAGGGTGGGTATCCAGCAGGACTCTGAGGCCTAGTGTGCTTCATATCCTTGGGCAGTAAGCCCTCTGGCGTGCAGAATAAACTCTAGGTCATGAGAAAATACAGAATCTAGACACCCTCTCCTTACTGCCATGTACCTGATCTATTTTCAGGCCAGCCAAGCAAAGATTCTCCAGAAAAGTCTCCCGCCAGACCTCGTGTGTATCTGTCTTGTCCTTCGTGGGGTTCTCTTGGTTCCTCAGGTCTTCTTCCCAAACAAGAACAAAATCTGCAAGGATCATTCCATTAGCCAGAGGCAGAGAGCTCTCTGGCTAATGGAATGCAGGGCAGGCCCAGGGCAGGGCTGTGGGGGAGGGAGTGGGGGGTGGGGGATGGGAGGGCAGGGGTGGGTGGGTGGTCTCAGCAGGGATGCAGGGATTGGGAGAAGTGAGAGCCAAGGGCTTCTCCGAGGCTCTTGCCCAGATCTCTCCTAGGTTGTAGTTAGGACTGGAGGGCAGGTGAGTTTGCAATGCAGATTAGGAACTGAGGCTGGGGAGGGACTGGGTGTGTCCTTCTGAGATCCCTTCTGTAGCTTGGTTCCCACAGTCTATGTCCCAAACTCCTAAGGAAACCTGGTTAGGTATGATTTCTTGGGGGAAAAAAAAAACCCTGGAGCTGGAGAGATGGCTCAGCAGTTAAGAGCACTGACTGCTCTTCTAAAGGTCACGAATTCAATTCCCAGCAACCACATGGTAGTTCACAACCATCCGTAATAGGATCTGGTGCCCTCTTCTGGTGTGTCTGAAGACAACTACAGTGTACTTACATATAATAAATAAATAAATCTTTAAAAAAAGCCCACAGCAATAAATCAAAAATCGATAAGACAAATTTTATGAGAGGACGTCATCCAAAAGGCAACCCAGAGAATAGGGAAACTGCAAAAAATGTTTCTAATAAGGGATTAAAAGGGCTAACAGACAATCATACACACTCAACCATACACATATAAACACACACAGGAAGGAAGGAAGGAAGGAAGGAAGGAAGGAAGGAAGGGAGGGAGGGAGGGAGGGAGGGAGGGAGGGAGGGAGGGAGGGAGAGAGAGAGAAAAAGAAAGAAAGAAAGAAAGAAAGAAAGAAAGAAAGAAAGAAAGAAAGAAAGAAAGACAACCAATTTAAAAATGGGCAAATGGGCAAAGACTTGAAGAGAGATTTTTCTAAAGAAGATATGAAATGTCCAAAGGGCACAAGCAAAGATAGTCAATATCATTAGTCATTAGGAAAATACAGACTGGGGGCTGGTGAGATGGCTCAGCGGTTAAGAGCACTGACTGCTTTTCCGAAGGTCCCGAGTTCAAATCCCAGCCACAACATGGTGGCTCACAACCATCCGTTATAAGATCTGATGCCCTCTTCTGGTGTGTCTGAAGACAGCAACAGTGTACTTATGTATAATAATAAATCTTTGGGCTGGAGCAAGCAGGGACTGAGCAAGCAGGTTGACCAGAGCAAGAGGGGCCGCCCGGAGCAAGCAGAGGTCCTAAAATATTAAATTCCCAACAAACACATGAAGGCTCACAACCAAAAAAAAAAAAAAAAAAAAAAGGAAAATACAATACAACCCCGATCCATAGTGAGATCGTGAGCTAATACTATAGTGATACTATGTACTATGCCTCCTCAGTGAGCAGCCTAGGCTCACTCAGAGATGGACAGCTCTTTACTGAGGCATCTGACTGACTGAGGCTAATGCCAAAGTGAGTCAGCCCCCGACAGAAGACTTCTTCAGACACCTCAGAAATTTATATACACCTCAGGCTTTACACACACTGATCCTTATACCTATTTCCAACTGTAAATGTGACTGTAAGCGTGACTGTAAGTGTGACTGTAAGCGTGACTGTAAGTGTGACTGCTCTGACAGATAGGAGATTTAAACCACAAAGACATTGCCAGAATTACTTTAACTACTCCAGAGCTATTCCCTTTTGAATAGTTGTTACTACTCAGGGTCATCTTGTCCACCTAACATTTTTAGGGGACTTAATGGCAGACTAGAACTTCATCACGGCTGTGACCCTCCATTGCCTCCTTAGAGGTGTATCTTTGATGTGGGACTCAGGGTCTAAAGGCTGTTCAGTTCAGGAGAGTAAATATTTACTCGCAGTATTCTAAGTTTTGCTTATCTCTAATAGCCCTGGTTAGATTAGTACTTAGTTTCTGGAGTCGTTTGGAGGAAGTATTCCTTTAGCTGAATTCCACTTGTGTGGCTTAATGTCTGCTAAGCAAATCTATTTATTCGTGAGTCCTTTATGATATAATACTAGTTTCACTTTGAGTTCTTCCTCATTAACATGTCATCCCCACTGATCCAAACAGAGGCCATCTGGGCTGAGTGTGGCCTCACACTATGGTACCATGTAAAACAGGGAACTCTCCTTGGAGAACAGTTTGGCAACTAAATGAAAGGTTAGACATTGAGTTACCTTATGGCCTAGCCATTCCATCCAGAAGTATCAACTATCAACAGAAAAGTTTGAACATGTCCATACCAAAGCCTGTACGTAAACGGTCACCTTAGTCCCCATTCATGACAGAAAGAGAAAAGAATGGGGGAACTTTGTAGTATGTAAATTATTCACCAACAAAGAGGGGCCAAAAAATTGCCTAAAAAACCCAACAGCATCAATATTTGCTTCCCTTGACTACCTGCAGAGAGAATTTCTGGGTCCCATGCAAAGCCTCTCTCACTTCCTGTGGAATCTTCCGTGTTTTCTGTGCCTTCTTACAGGCCCTGACCAGTGCATGTGTTTCAGTTCCCACAGACCTTTGCCTAAACATGCTTTCTCCCTTCGCACCTTCATAATAGTGATGCGGAGGAGTGTGAGGTTAGAGTTATCGCACCTTCATAATAGTGATGCGGAGGAGTGTGAGGTTAGAGTTGTCTGTGGCTCTTGAGGAGCTGATGGGGAGTGTGGGCCCTTGACCTCAGAATCAGGAAATGAAGGAGCCTTTGTGCAGCAGGAAGCCCTGAGCTAGAAAGATGGATCTGATAAAACTTAAAGGTAGAAAGGTGTGAGTGAGAGAAAGAGAGTCTGAGATGGCCAGCTTCTGTGACAGAAAATGGAGGAGGGGACAGTTTGTGCTAAGGCTGGAGCAGGCTGGGTGGGTTTCCCTCTCTGAGCCCTCCTACCGGTGGGTGGGTGGGGACCTTCCTTTCCACTTATCTCCCTTCCTACAGCTTGCTCAGCAGGCAGCTCTCTCCTCACCCCAGCACACAGGAGATCGATCACAAGGAGACCTGGTTATTGAGCTGATCCAAGCCTACGGCTTCCTGCTGTCACCCCAGGCACCCTGTTTGTGACCCCACCCCAGGACCAACAGAGTTCAGATAGATGGCTTACCAATTGGGGGTTTGGCAGAGCTCCCAACTCTGCTGGGGACCACCTGCTGTTTACCTGCCTGGAGGAAGGATGGGATGCCATCAGTATCCAACCATCAGATGACTCACTGCCAACCCTGTCCACTTCCAGGCTGCTCCTTGTCCCTCCGGCTACCTCCTTCCATGGTCCTCTCTGCCCCTCCTGTTTTCAACTTGCAGCCTCTCCATCCTCCCCTCGTTCTTCCTACGCTGCCATTCTCATTTCTTTCTTCTCCATCATTCCTGTCTTGCCACCCCGTTCTAGCCCTGCCCCAGATCATCCTACTAACAGAGGGGTATGCAGAGAAAAGTTGGGGGCTACAGGGCAGAAAGGCTGCTGAAAGTTAGAACTAGAAGGGCAGGCTACTGTCCAGCCTTCACTATCCTGATCTTCCCCTCCAGCTACCATTGGTCTTTGAACACATCACCAGACCTATGGCAAGGATCAAATGGGCAAAAAACATGGTTGGGCCTACTTTAAAGCCCTTCCTAGTCTCCACAACTGGAAGGGAAGCCACACTACCACCAATGTGACCTTGAGGATGAGTCAGGGCAACCAGAAGCTAGAATCCTTCTTTTCCTTACATTGGTTTTCCCTTAGGAGAACAAGGCGGTGTGTTCCTCTTTCTGGGGGCCTCATTTTACAGGACAGAGGGGCAATAGAAAGGGGCATCTCAGATACTGGGGCAACCTTAGGGAAGAACCAGTATCCTCCTGTGTGGCATCTAAGAGAGACCTACAGTCCTCCCAGCCTACTTGGGATGTCAGTGGCCTTTCCAACAGGGGGAGTCCTAAAGACGGACTAAGTTTAGAAGACCAGAAAATGGCACCTAGTGGGGACTCTGTTCTTCAGCAGGCATAAGGAGTACCTCCTTGGTTCTGTTTCCAGTGTCTATGCCTTAGTGATGAAGAAGAGGCTCAGCGAGGCCAAAGGAAGCTGGGTAGACCAATTTGCTCTCCTTCTGGGGCTACTCACCTTTGCAGAAGGCCTCTACCTGTCTCACAAGGGACTAGACCCCTATCCCAAGGCTAACTTCTCCTGTTACCTAGTCTAACCTTCGGGTAGCCCCAGGCATGCTCTAAACCTTACATACCTTCTTCTGACCCCATCTACCAACCTCACTGTTCATCCCAGCCAGGATATGACCCTGGCTAAAGTCTTCCTCCTCGTCCTCCTAGTAGGAGTGGGCCCCCTCCATGAACTGCTCTTCTGACAATCTGTTAGATGCAGAAGCACTTTTCCATTTCCAGGAAAGTGTGGAGGCAGCAAAACACCCAGGGTGTGGCCGCCCTATGCACCTGCCACCTGTCTTCCAGTATGGGCAGGTCTTTGCCTGCATTGGAACCCATGGGTCATTCACCATACCCCACATTTCTCACATCCATAGAAAACATGACATGTGGCCTCCCTTAGCCCAGGACTCTGTCACGTCCTGGAGATGCCCCTACCTCCCACCCCTGTGAGCTGCAGATTTCCATTCATACTCATGATCATCTAGTCATCCCTCCTGTCCTTCCTAACACCTGATCCTGAATCCCCCCCATTCCCCTCCCCATGCCCTCTCCCACCCAGTTCCCACCCCTTATCTGCCCCTTGTGACTATTTTATTCCCCCTGCTAAGTGAGATTCCAGCAGCCTCATTGTGCCTTCCTTCCTATTTAGATTCTTTGAGTCTGTGGAGTGTAACATGGGTATCCTGTATTTCATGACTAATATCATAGTGGTTTTGGCAGAGAGGGACCAAACCCTGGACCTTGGTCCTGTCTTTATCTTTTCTCCCTTCCTCTGATGCTGCCTCCTCCAAGTTTGAGGGAGGTGAATGATGACTTGATTGTGTGTCAAGGAGACATCTGTCCCCTTGTCATCCAGGGATGTGGGTGCACATGGATGCTGTACCCACTTTTCAAGGGCTCTAGGACAGGGCAAGAGTATAGGTAAGTCCTGACTGGGATGGGAGGCCTCCCAAATCACACAGCACACAGAAGCCTTACGATCAAAGCCCAGGGAGGAGGAGGAAGGGTGGTTTCACCACGCTGAACACTACCCCTAGGGTTGAGGGTACCTCTGAGGCTTGGGCTGTGCTCCCATAGGAGCATCCATTCCCTGCTTCAGGGGAGGCCATGTCGATCAGCACCACGCTGTCTTCTTCTCGAGCTTGCCCCCGTAGCATCTCACTCCTGCGCCACACCAAGGCCAGGGAGTCAGAGGATGGAGTGGTTAGAGAGGACACCAATGAGAGCCAGTCCTGACACCGTGGCAGAGCCTGCAGCAAGCCTATTTTACAGGTGAGGAGGCTGGCTCATAGACTAACACGGGCACTGCTAGGGCTAGACAGTACTATCCTAATGTGGGCATGTGAGGATCCTGACTTCCTGGCTCAGTAGCTCCAGGAAAAGAGCCAGCCACTGAATGATGGCTGGTATCTAGGAGCCTAGCATCCATCTGTCCATCCATCCATCCATCCATCCGTCCGTCCGTCCGTCTGTCCGTCCGTCCGTCCATCCACCCACCCACCAAGTGTGGGGCTCCCTTTCATTCTGGGTAAGGCTTACTATGAGGCTGCCACACAGACCCCCAGCCCCTTCTTATAGAGGAGGGTCATTTGAGCCATTTGGGCCATGGAGGATAGACAGTGCCCTATAAAGCCATCTGCCTTTTTTGCAATTCTGGAGGACCTACTGCTAGGACCCCAGGCTCTCCCAGCAAGGAAGAGCACAGTCACTTATGCAGTTTTATGGGCTTTCCATGCCAGCCTGTGACCTGTGGTCCTGGAAGGAGGTGGCTGGGAGCAGGGCTGTTGTTCCGGTGGGTGGGAAGGGAATGACATCGCTCTCATTCTACTTCCCCATTTTAGATAAATGGAGGCCTGGAATGGTAGACATAAGCCCAAACTTGCTAGGACTCGGTACTACAATGTGGGGACCCCAGGAGCCAGTGAGAACCAAAGGATGCCCTTGGACAAAGGCTCTGGGGCATATGTCATCTGATGGGTGGGACAGGGAAGACAAAAGAGTACCAACCAGAGACTCCAGACGCGATCTGTTATGAGCAGGTGGAATGCTGCTTCCTTAGGGTAGGGTGCCCTATTCAAAGCCACACTGAACACTGTCCCTGCCTCTCTAGAGCTTAGAGGAGACACTGTGCCAGGTAGGCTTCTGGGGCCCAAGAGTAAGCCCCAGCCCCGCTGCTCGGGTTCAGAGACAGGAGCCCCAGTGGCTCATATTTTCTGCAGTCCCTCCTGTCCTCCCCATGGCCCAAGCATCCAGGAGGACACCAGCCTACCTGGCACAGTGGCTTCCAGAGGAGACCTCAGAGTTCACAGCCAGCCCATCAACACAAGCCTGGTTCCAGCAGGAGCAAAATCAGGGCCAGCCAGCCCCGTCCCCAGGGCTCTGCCTGAGCTGTGGCAGCTGCTCACCTTCCCTTGCCTCACTGCACAGGGTAAGGGGGCTGGAAGCAGACAAGAAAGGTACTAAGTGCAGTCAGCCACCAGGGTGAGGTCTCCGATTGTGTCTCTGGACAGGATCTGCCTGTTTGAAAAGAGGGTGTGGGGCTCTGAGCCAGCAAACAGCCAGCCCACTTTTCCTTCACACACCCTACATGCAAATTCGAGGTGCCTCAGGTACCTTATTTGCTTAGAGATTCCAGTGGCAGGAGGCCTGTCTTCCATAAGGGAAGTCCAAGGAGATGGTGGTTACAGGGCCAGCCATAGGTATCCCCTGTCAGGTGGCCCTGTTTATGTGGGGGTGAAGTGAAGTTTCATGGGGGAGAGGGCTTTACCATTTCTGGTAGTGTGAGCTTGGATGTTCTTGGGAACATACTGTCAGAAACACAGACGAACAGTTGTGTTTTCTCACAGTGTCACATTTTATTGACAAATTCACGAGGTACAGCATTTTCAATGGCAGCAATTTGCCAGATACTCCTGCAGTCCTGGCTGAGGCAAACACAGGTTACTGTATTCTAATCTTAATTACTCTCATGATACACTAATATCACACAGTAAATTTCTCTCTATATATGTATATGTGTAGATTATGGAATGGTTGTAAGGGGTTAAAGATGCAAGGAGCTTCAGAGTTTCCAACAGGCCTGAGAAGCCAAAGCTGGGAAACTCAGGGCCACGAGTCTCTGACAATGAGGTAAACGGGACCGGAGAACTTGGGGAGACTGTGGCTGAGTCAGGACCCCTGACTGCAGGTTTGAGAGTGAAGCAGTAGAGCTAAGTTCGGCTGTGTTAGGAGGCAAAAGGGCAAGTCGGGGTCCAGACAAAGGAAGGAGCAGAGTGGCAACGGAGATGGGAGGAGGGCAGATGGCATCCGCAACAGTGACAGCTGTGTCAGCAGTGCACCCAGACGACCGGAAGCCTCTGGAAGAGTCACTTCTTTGCCTGTTAGTCAGTCCATGATGCATGCAGGGCAGTGAGGAGACAGGTCAGTGGGGACTCTCACCAGCCAACTGCTAATGTGTACTCCTCTATGGGGCACACATATAGGAGCTCCATAGTTTCCTTGGCCTGCTGTGCCTAGGATGTTCTTGGGCTTGACTTTCCTGATATGATATTAATATGCTCATATCCCCCCAGTCCCAACCCACTATGATAAATTACAGAGTAGTACCCTTCCTATTCTCAGGATGACCATTCAGTAGTCTGTGCCACATGGACGGCATGGAACAGGTGGTGTACCTTCCATCCTCAAGAGTACAAAGCTGCTTGTAAATGCAATGTCTCAGGGGTGGTCACTGTTTTACACAATATGGAGGCACTTGGGGCAAGGTACGGGCCTGACCTCAACAGGCATGTGCACCTTCTCAGGACCTAGCTCTTCCGCTCCTTGGTTCTGGCCAGACAGTGAGCCACTCCCCTGTCTCCTTCTTTCCCCTCTGCTCCCTTCTAAGATATCTCCAAGAACCTCAGGCTCAGGTCTTCAAGCCCTCCCAGGCACCCTCCATTCTGGGTCTTGTGAGATGAACAGCAGGTCAACCCCTGGTGGGCAACAGATGCTGGTGGGCAACAGGCCCTGGGTACTCCAGGGAGACCAGACTACCCAGACCCAGAGATGGACTCTGGACATGACTGCCATCAAGCCTCATAGAAAACAGGAGAGCAGCCGGGGGGTGGGGTGGGGGGGGGGGTGGCGCACACCTTTAATCCCAGCACTCGGGAGGCAGAGGCAGGTGGATTTCTGAGTTTGAGGCCAGCCTGGTCTACAGAGTGAGTTCCAGGACAGCCAGGGCTACACAGAGAAACCCTGTCTCGAAAAACAAAACAAAACAAAACAAAACAAAACCAAACAAAAGAAAGAAAGAAAGAAAGAAAGAAAGAAAGAAAGGAAGGAAGGAAGGAAGGAAGGAAGGAAGGAAGGAAGGAAGAAAGAAAGAAAGAAAGAAAGAAAGAAAGAAAGAAAGAAAGAAAGAAAGAAAGAAAGAAAACAGGAGAGCACATGGGTAAAACAAAGGGGGAAGGGCCAGGAAGGTGGGGTGAGGGTTCGAGTGATCTTAGCAAGTCCCAGAAGGTAGCTTGATCCACCACAGGGTAAGCTGGGATGTCCATGATCACCCCTCCCTCACCAGCTGCAACCTCATTCTTTCTCTGGTTGGTCAATAGCAGAGGGCCATAGGAAAAAGCCAATTCCAAGGTCTCTCCAACCCCAAATCTCTTCTCCTGTGTTGTTTTTTCTTCTTTCTGTTTTTTGGAACAGGGTTTCTCTGTGTAGCCCTAGCTGTCCTGGAACTTACTCTAAAGCTCAGGTTAGCTTGGAATTCAGAGATCCACCTGCCTCATGAATATTGGAATTAAAGGTGTGTACCACCTTTTTTATTTTATTTATTTATTTGAGACAGGATCTTGTTATGTAGGCCAGGGTGCCTCTTGAGTGCTGGAATCATAGGCATACACAAGTGCCTGGCTCCAGTCTGTTTTTGGTAGCAGTCAGAGTCTGCTGCTGGCAGTCACTCCACCCTACAGGGGTGGGATGGCAGGAAAGCCCTCAGGGATACCTGCATGCAGAATGTATTTATTCTTGTAGAAATGTGTGTGCACACACACATGCAAGCATGCACACTAACACATACATGAGAAGAACAGTTTGTAAGAGTCACTCTTCCCCTGCCTCCATGTGGGTTTCCAGGGGCTGAACTCAGGTGATCAGGCTTGGTTGGTGGGGAATGTCTTAACACGCTAAGCCAGAATCTCACCAGCTCCCCTGAGCTAATTCTCTCTGTATGCTAGCTACACAATCCTATGTGAGCTGATGCTTTATCAAGCTCTATTACTTTTTGCAGAAGGAAGGGAAGGAACACATCAGTACCGGTGTCTTGTTAGATCTCAGGTGCTGGGGAGACTCAGGCCCCTAATCTTTGACATTTGCTTTATTTGGTTGTAACTTTTTCTATTGGCTTATGTAACATAAGTCCATTACAGGGGCTAGCGAGTTAGAAGTATCTGCTGCTCTTGCAGAGAACACAGGATGGCGGCTTGCAACCATCTATCACTCAGTACCAGAGGATCCAATGCCCTTTTCTGGCCTCGAATGGCAAAGTAGTGTGGAGGAAAACCACTCATAGACATAAAATTAAAATTAAAAAAAATCCATTCCACAGCAAGAGAGTGAGTCCTGACCTAACCTGCTCAAAAGGCTAGGTATCCATGGGGGAAAGAGGTGGTTGTGATAGCTAGGCAGGTTGGCCAGAGGGCCCTGGGCCCTGGTATCCTTTCTAGCTGTGAGTTGGGGCTGCATCCTAGCAAATTAAGTCACAGGTTCCCACACCTAACCCTGGATATTTTTCCTAAGTCTAGCTGCCTATACCTCTCCAGCCTTCTGGCCCCAGATTGTTTTAATGTTTCTCAGGTCACATCCCACAAAGGTCAGGAGCCCGGTCTCTATCCACGAGTGTTGTAACCTGCTGGGCCTGTTAAACCTACACAATTGGTCTGGCACCTGCCTCGGGTGACCCTACTAAAACACCCTCTCCAGGCTTGGTGCCCAGGGGCAGGGAGAGAGGAAAGCAGCCACAGATCATCCCTAACCTTCTGTTCTCTGAATGCTCACACAAGTGAGTATGTGATCATCACCTGGCAGAAAGCAAGGTCCTAAGAACATGTTCCTTGGGTGCCCTTCCTATGCTCCACTAGGGCAGAGATGGTAAAGCTGCAGTGGGTTTGGGATATTATCAAACACTACCTTGTTCTGCCTGCGTTCCTGATCCCAGTTGGCAGAGCTGAACTGGACAGGGCTAGGAAGAGCTAGCAGGTGGATTTGGGATGACCAGGACAGAAAAGCAGACGCAGGGAGCAGGTCCTACGGGCTCGGAATAGGAGGGTGCAGACAGGGCGAACATGGATTCTCACAGGAAAAGGAGCTAAGACCTATGCTTTGGTTGGAGAGTGATGCACAAGAGGAACTGGGAGAGAAAAGGAGGTCATTTCTGGAGGGCCCAGTGAGGGGATAACTTACCTGTTGGGCCCCAGTCCTCCCAGCAGAGGCCTCCTGGTGTGCTGGGTTCTTGGGAAAACAACTTTGAAGGGACAAAGTACTCAGTCTTGCCACAGACAGAAGCAAACCTTGTTTTACTAGCCAGTTAAGCTTTCATTAGACATCAAGGGAAGTCAGAGCCTGAGGCAGAATGCTGGGGAAATAAAAGGGTTCACTTTTATACAGTGCACTGTTTGCATGCTACCCTTAGCAGATTAGCAAAGGCTGGCATCTGAAAACACATCCTAGTTCTGGAGATGGCAAGTCTGAGTCTGTCATTAGGCTAAGGTCAGGGTGTCACCAGGTCTTATTCCGTCCCAGGGCTTGGGAGGAACCTTTCCCACGCTGAGGGGAAAGGCTGACTTATGGATTCCCCTTCGTTTTCACAGCCATCTTTGTATCTAAGAACCCATCTTCCATTTACACCCCCCCAGTGTCTCAAAGTTTTAAACCTAATCCAAACTGCAACCCCTTTGCTGCGTCAGGCGTCAGAGGTTAGGATCTGGATGTTTTGGGGGCTCAAGATGCCTCCACTTTTGTGGGCAGCACTGAGCAACAGGCTTTAAGTCTGGGTATACACATCTGATTATTTCTGCAAGATGAAGTTTCTGAAGAATGGGGCCGAGTGAAGGAAGAACTTAGCATCATGTAGGACTGCTGCAGCTCTGGAATGCTGTGTGCTCCCTGGATCTCATCAAGGGAACATGGTACGTATACCCTGAACCTGCACAACTCTTGCGTTACTTAGTTCCCAGTCACAAGCATTCCAAACTGTAGTCAGCAGTGGTTTCATTATTATGGGGGTTTACTTTTTGTGGTGCTGGTGTTCAAACCCAAGACCTCACACATTCTGGGCAAGCATTCTACCACTGAGCTACAACTGCACCTAATGGATGGTTTTCATTGCCCCTCATTGATTATTAAGAGCCCCGTGCTTGTTATGCACGTGTCTGATGCACAGACTACCTTGTCTGATAGAAATGTCCAGTTTTCTGACCTTTGTTTTTTTAAAGAAATTTTTGCCTTTATTAGAATGGCATTAGGCCTTAAATATGCCAATTTTGGTAATCACATTATTGTTTTAATAAGAAAGGACTCTAAAGAATTGCAATACTGGTCCAACAGTCTTGTCTTTCTTTTAAAGCAAGAAACAGAATGTAAATAACCAGAAAGCAGGGCAGGCATCGGCTAACCCAGGAGACTAGCTTCTTAGATCCAAGTATTTGCAGAGAGAACCTTTGGGCTGGGGAGGGGTGGAGCAGCTCGAGATAACTGGAACCCAGAGTGTGCGCAACTGACTTTTTTTAATTAAGAATTTTTTTGTGTGTGCATGCCAGAGGACATGTGGAGGTTAGAGGTCCACTCCTGGGAGTTGGTTCTCTCCTCTCACTACGTGGATCTCAGAGATAGAACTCTGATCAGCAGGACTGGTGGCCAGTACCTTTCCCCTTTAAGCTATCTGGATGGCCTGACCTTTTTTATTGGACTGTAGATACTCCATACATTAGGTCACTATCTTTCAAAGATAGGTTAACTTCTACTTTACCGATTGTTTTTAATGTGGCTTTTGGTAAGAGGGACCCATTTTCTTAATGGTGGCTCTTTAGTTAGGTAGCTAATACTTCTCATTGTTTTTCCTTCCTTAGGGAGGAAGTCAATATAATTTCTATCCAAGTGTTCCCATCCTTCATCAGTTACTTCACCTACATAACAGATCTGCTGCCTACCTGCTGGAAACATTCCTTGTATCAATATCTATTTGCTTTCAGTTTTTACTGCTAGTATTGATACAGTTTGCTTTATTTTTCACATTTCAGCATCTCTGTACTGAGCATATGGTCCACACTAATGCTAGGGCTAACGGCACAACTAATTGGCAGGGTTTCCTGAGAGTTCATAAAGTATCAGCATCTTACAACTCATGGTGTTCAGATCTGATGAAATGCAGCGTGGTGGCGTGGTTGTGTGTGCTCTCGTGCGTTGTGGTGTGTGTGTGTGCGTGTGTCTGTTACTTCAGGAAGGTGCACTGTAACAAGAGGCTTACACATTTGACTATTTGGTCCTCAGCTGGTAGTGCTATTTTGGAAGGTTGTAGAACCTTTGAGGCATAGAACCTAGCTGGAAGTGGGTCACTGAGAGGCAATCCCTAGATGTTAGTTCCCACTGTTGCAGTGGGAAGCTACTCCTGCTGGCACTACATCCACTGAGCCATGAGCCAGACTAAATCCTTCTTCCTGGTTCCTCAAGGTATTCTATCACAGTGACAATAAAAAATAACAACAGCGTGTAACCCAATGGAGAGACTGCCTTCACCATCACTAACCCCCCAAGCCCTGGCAAGGGTATCAGGGCCGTCATATGCTAAGCACGCACTTTACCGCTGAACTGGGTTCTTCTTCTAGGAAGAACTGCAACCTTACTCAAAAGCCAAGCTCAGTTTTTACGTGGGAGATGGGGATTTGAATTCAGGTTCTCAGGTTTGCAGTGCAGGCTTTCTTACCCACTGGCTTTTCTCCATAGCTCAAGTCTATCAGACTCTACAACCTTTAAGACATCTTTTTATTTATAAAGAAATAAAAATCCAGGAATACAGAACCGATGGGATGGTTTAACAGGGAAATTGTTTGCTGCATAAGCCTGACAACCTAAGTTCAATTCCCAGAACTCACATGAAGGAGAGAACCAACTCTACAAATCTGCCCTTTGAGGTTCACATGCTGTACCACAGCACATGTGTGCCCACAACCACATTCAGACATCATGCATAGTGCTAATGATAATAATAGTAATGTTTTTTCCTTGAAAAGAAATCCAGGAATATATACAATTGAATCTTTATAACATTAATTGGTATTTTTTTTTCTTTTACTGCACTAAGTGGTGATTTATGTAAATTCTGGTTCTGCTTACTTTTCTTCCCCTTAATATTAGGAATTGAACCCAGGGTCCTCTACAAGCTAGGCAGGTATTCTATTCTTCAGCTATACTCGCAGCCCCATTGTTACTTTTTGAAAGGGTTTCATTACATTGCCCAGGCTGGCCTCAATTTCACCCTGTTGCTAAGGCATGCTTTAACTTTTCATCCTCTCCCCTCAGCCTCCTGAGTAGCTGGTATTACAGACCTGCACCCCGGGCCCAGTCCTGTCTGCTCTTAAACCATCCCTGCATTTATTCCTGAGATAAAACCTTCTTGGTGAAGAATCAGTAGTCTTTGATTTGCTGATCTTTGATTTCAGACCTTTGCATTTATGTTCTTATGTAAAAGCAGTGTTTTTACTTCTGTACTGTATCTGTTAAGATTTTTAGGGGTGCCAGGTGGTAGTAGCGCACACCTTTAATCCCAGCACTTGGGAGGCAGAGGCAGGTGGATTTCTGAGTTCGAGGCCAGCTGGTCTACAAAGTGAGTTCCAGGACAGCCAGGGCTACACAGAGAAACCCTGTCTCAAAAAAAAAAAAAAAAAAGAAAAGAGATTTTTAGGGGCATTTTCTACTGATCATAACTGGGATCCAGCCAGTTCTAGATTCTGGAGATTCTTCCTGGGACCTAGACCTGTTTTAAGGAATAATTTTTTGGCATTTTTTTCCTAACTCCAGAATTTCAATTCATTTGGAGACATTTCCCCCAACTGAATGCTGCAGGGACCTCCTTGAGAGGGCACTGGGGCTCTGATGCCTGTTCTCCCACTCCATTACTTCTCTCTCTACACTCTGTAGAAGCCACGTGCACGTGTGTAGGGCTCCTGTGAGTGACTACAGCAGGCACACCTACATTTTAGTCCTGTGGGTCTAAGATGTTTTTCTCTTATTCTGACGTGAATGATGCTTGGAACGATCCCAGGGTTACGGTACAGTGTTCTCTGGGCTGCACCTTGCTCCACCCAGTGTTCCTTGCTAAGAGCTTATTTCTTGTCAGGGAGATGGTGCACAGATTGAGATCACACAGTTTCTTGTTAAACCTCATGTAGCCATTCTGACATTGCAAACTCCTGGGCAGTTGGCCTACTGGTTAGCTTGGACACCTGGCACATGCTTCTCAGTTCAGAGCAAGCTATTTCCCCTAATACTAAACAGTCTAGAGCAGCATTTTCCAGAACCTTCTGGGATGATAGGAATGGATACCTTCCATGATATGTGGCCTCTGAGCAGATAAAGTATGAGCACAGATGAAGAGATGAATAAATCCAATGGATTAGATATGAATAGCAATTGCTACATGTGGCAGTTAGTGGCCCCATCTGGGACAGCGTAGAACTAGAACCCTGGAAGCTCAGGGGCCTTTAGTGACCACAGTTAGTTTTCACTGTGTGAAAGAGGAAGTCGGAGGTGTGGGGAAGACAGTGCTCTTGCAGCATTATATTTACACCCTGGGAGTTTGCTCATAGAAACTTCATCTAAATAAGGCCAGAGGACCGTGGGTGAGAACAGGAGCCATGACCAGTGCCCAGTGGCCAAGAGTTCAGGGATGGACGTTTCTGATAATCACTTAGGTTTAACATAGCTGGGTGATAGGGAGCGAAGCTCTCCATATCCCAGCTTTTACCAAGTGGGAATAAGGGCACAGAGTGCCCAGTGTGCTGTGCTCAGCCGTCGCTCATGTTGGAAGGGCACTGAGGATTACAGCTTCAGACATTGGGCCATCTTTTACTCAAAAAAATTTAAATATAATCTTTTCTTTTTTAAAATTGGCAAGGAAAATTTTTTTTCTTTCCAAAATTGGTCTGAAAGACTATCCAGTGTGCTCTTGTGAGTCATGACTACTTAAACCAACTTGAAGGTCTGCTGGGGCAGCCCAGAATGCCCACCAAGGTAAGGACATAGACGGACAGGAAGAGCAAATGACTGCAACAAGGCCTGCATTCTCTCCATGGCTAGAATAACTGTCATCAATTCACCAGGAAGACCGCGTGGCAAGATTTAATAGTGTTGGCATCTCCAAATGGTGTGTAGCATCACAGGCCAGGTACCACCAGTGCCTTATTATTGCCATTGGGTTGTGACTGTTGGTATAGTGACGACTTCAGGAGCAATAGGTAGATTAAAAAACCGTGGCTGGGAAGTTCTTTTGAGGAGAGGGACCAGGTGAGGAGCAAGGAGGGCTCAGAACCTGACGTATGTGGCGTCGATCTGCCGCACAGAGGGTAAGGCCAGCATGACCTTCCGCCGGTATTGTGGATCCTTCTGCAGGGGGTTGCGCTCCAGGTACACGGTCTCCAGACTCCTGGCACCCTTCAGCTCATCAAGGTCACTCCAGCTCTCCAGTAGATTGTCATTCATCTGAAGGAACACATGTGGAAAAAGCCATCAGTGATTAGCTCTGGCCCCATGTCCCAGGATGCCCAGATATGAGACAGGAGTCATTAAAACTATCTATAGTCTTTCTTATCCCTTTTAGCAGCACTGTGAAAAACAGTTCCTGCTGTTACACTAGCTGGAGTCACTGCTGCAACCCAGTTCCTTAGGGAAGAGCTGAAGCACATGGCCCAGTCCTCAAGCAGGTCTGAAGCTTTATGGCTTTTTTGGCTACTTTTCCTATACACCTGATCTTACCAACTGTTGTAAGGCCTCGCTGACTGTAACACAGTTAACCTGAGGTTGCTCCCCTCCAAGCGGGATCCCCCCCCTCCCCACAGGGTTTCTCTATGTAGCCCAGGCTGTCCTCGAACTCAGAAATCTGTCTGCCTCTGCCTCCTAAGTGCTGGGATCAAAGGCGTGTGCCACCACTGCCCGGCCCAAGCGTGATTCTTTTTTTCTTTTCTTTTCTTTTTTTTTTTTTTTTTTTTGAGATAGGGTGTAGACCAGGCTGGCCTTGAACTCAGAAACCCACCTGCCTCTGCCTCCCAAGTGCTGGGATTAAAGGCGTGCACCACCATGCCAAGGGCAAACCCATTTTCTAGTCTGACTAAATGCTGAGGCAGAAACTTGGGAAGGGCTCTTTTAGCAAAACACCCACCTAGGCGTGGGCCTGTGGTATGCTAGCAAATGTTTAACCAAAGGCTTGTTCTATGGAGCAAAGAAAAATCATGACTAGTTGAGTGTGCTACTGTCTATGATGGAGGTAGCATGGCTGATGTAGTACCAACATGATGCCCTAACTGTAGCTGTTCAGGGGTGTGTACTCTGACACTCATGCCTTTTAGGCTGGATGTGGTCCACTGTGCTCAGGGGTCTGAAGACAGAAGCTAAATGTCAGGGCAAGCTGCTATGTCAACAGACCAAGCAGCTGCAGGAAGCAGCAGGGCACCACTTGTGGGGAAGTGACCTCTCTAGTCTGAGAACCTATCATGGCCAGAGATGGAGGGAACATAAGCTAAGGTGACACACGTCTGTATGCTAAACAGAAGGGACCGCAGCCAGGGTAAAGGTCATGGCTGAGAATGCAGTGGAGGGGGCATCTCAAGACACAAGATTACTTCCCATTTAAGAGCTTCTTGGGCATTTGCCCTGAGACTCCACTGGCCACAGGGCATGACAAGGCACATTCCTTTGGGTTTGGAGCACCTGACCAGTATAGGTATTGGGAGTGTTGCTTCTGTACACTCCCAGGGTGATTGGTGAGGCCCTATTCTGTGTGACACTCTGAAGAATTCTGGGATTTGGCAGAGTGTTTGTGGGAAAAGGCAGAGAAAGGATTAGCCACAGAGCAGAGAGAGGCACTAAGAGGGGAATCATGGGGAAATCTGGCCTTTATTCCTAAATGGGATGGGAGTACAAAACAGCTTTTGTTCTAGAAGGGTCTCTATGTTTTTTCCCCCTAGTTTCTATCTATTTATTAACTCATATACAATAAAAATACGGAATCCCTACGTCCTTTTGTGTGTCATACTTGCACAGGGGCCATGCTAATCTCTGTATTGTTCAAAATTTAGTGTATGTGCAGCCAAATCAAGCACGAGGATCTTTTCTGAATGGTACATACAGGGCTCCAAGTCAGAAGGCATCCACACAGTACAGAGAAAGGATGCTGATGGTTTGGGCCAGGTGGAAGCAGCAAAGAAAGGGCTTGGGATATAGTTTGAAGGCAAGTATTTATATGTTGGAGTACACATCTAGGTGGATCTGGTACACAGGAAAGGCGAAGTATGGGAGGATGCCAAGACTTCTGGTCAGAGGATCTGGAAGGATAGTCACTGTCCACTGAGGCTGAGCCAAGTGGAGGGACTGTGGGGCCAACCCATGATCTCAGGCTTGGACCTGTCCTATTTGGGTGATGTCTCAAGAGCAGACAGCTGGATGTAGGAAAGACCTTGAGCTAGAAAGAGAACCTGGCTGCCAAGAGCAGAGGAAAATGAAGTCAATGCTGGAACAGTCCTGAGGTGCAGAATAGAAGAGGAAGAAGTGAGGACAATCAGGAAGGACGTAGGGCAATAGGAGAACTGAGGCCAGTGGTTGCTCGATTTTTCAGAGCAGCACTCGAGAGGCCCAGTGCGAGGCCGCCAGCACAGGCACACACAGAGAAGAGAAGCAACCGATCCACTCCTTGCAGACTGACACACCAGGCTCTCCTTCCCTTCTCTAGATGTTAGTTAGCATGACCTCTACTTTGCCAGTGTGGCAAGGGGAAGGACACGAGTGGACCCTTGAGGATTGTGCCATCCTTCCAGATTATAACTGTGGAGCATTTCAAGTAGCATGCAGACACGCAATTGTTTAGTTTCATTATATTCAACACACAGCAAATTACTAGCCATACAAAGAAGGAATGGCAAACAAACATAAAAATCTAGTGAGAAACGAAATTAAATCTATGAGAAACAGAACAATAGAATCTGGAGAGATGACTCAGAGGTTAAGAGCAAGTGCCGTTCTTGTAGAGGGTGTGAGCTTGGGTCCCAGTAGACATATCAGGTGACTCACATCCCCTATCACTTCTGCTCCAGGAATCCAATACCGTCTTCTGGCCTCCATGAGCTCATGTGCACATAATTCATACTCAGACATAGATACATACACATAACTAAAATATTTTAACAATACCTTCTCAAAGAGCTGAAAATACAACTATAACACAAATTCATTGTACAGGCATGATGGCCAACCTCACTGTCAGTGGGACTGGATTTAGAACCACTTAGGAGATATACCTCTGGAGACGTCTGAGGGCATTCCTAAGGAAAGCAGCCCTCCCATGCATGGGTGGCATCACCCCTCAGGATGGAATCTTGGACCGAATAAAAAGGTGAAAAGCAGTACCATGAGAGCCTCTCTCTGCTTGCTAGCCTTCCCAGACGTGAAGGGTCCACAGTCTACCCGCAGGTTCCTGCTGCCATGACAGACTATGCTCTTTTAAACTTTGAGACAAAAAAAAAAAAAAAAGCTTGCTGCCTAAGAGTGGAGTCCATATCCTCTGTAACAAGTGTTATGTAATCCCATCTCCAAAGGAGGAGGAGAAAGGGGATCACTGGGGCTTGCTAGCTTCTAGTCTAGCCCAGTGAGAAAATGCCAGACTCAGCAGACTCAGGTTCAGGTAGAAACTCTGCCTCAAATAAATGGACAGAAAATGACAGGGAGGGTACAGATACCCTTTTCTTGCTTCTGTGCCACACAAAAGCACGATCTCCATACAAAAGCATATGTACTATAAAAACATAAACACAAACAAACACATAAGTCTTTTAAAATGTAAGTAGTTAATTAATGAGCTTAACAGCAGACTGAGTATTACAGAAGGAAAAACAAGATCTTGAAGACAGAGCAATAGAAATCATATAACCGGAGGCTGAGTTGGAGCAGAACCTGAGGACAGGAGGGGAGATGAGTAACAGGCGTGCTATTATCTACTTACCAAAGGACTAGCACATGCATACTTACCGTTTTACAAGGAACTAAGAGTTAGGAGGGACTAGAAACATTTTAGAGGAAAAAAAATTTTTTTTTTAAATTTCATAAAAACTGTAAAATTTACAGATTTCAAAAGCTCAGCTGTACATGGTGACACATGCCTTTAATCCCAGCATTTGGGAGGTGAAGACAGATGGATCTCTGTGAGGTCAGCCTGGTCTATACAGAGAGTTCCAGAATGGTCAGGGCTACATAGGAAGATCTTATTCAAAAGAAGAAAAATGTACCTAAAATACTGAACTCAAAAAAAAAAAAAAAAAAAAAAAATGAAGGTGCGGATAGTAAAGATAGTTCAATGGATACAACGCTTGCTGACAACTCGAGTCTGATCCCCAGAACACATGCACGGTTCACTGAGATCAAGGCTTCCGGGATGGGCAGGCTTGCATTCATTCACATGCTTTGCTCAATGGACTCACTGAGCCTAAGAGATGGATACCAAGCCTACTAAGATTAAAACTTACCCAGAATTCTTGCAGTTCTGTCAGATGGCTGATATTCTCAATCTTTTTTATTCTATTTGATGCAATATCCAACATGGTGAGTTTGTTCTGAAATAAGAAAATATTTCCTATATTATTAAAGTTCCAGAGCAGCATGAAAGCACATACATGCAAGAGTGTGGAGCTGAGCTGAAAGCTGCATGCGAGCCACCCTCTGTGCCTTGGGTTGGCTTTGATGACTCTCAGGTTGATGCTACCTACCCACTCCCTGAGGTTTCCCCAGCTGGACCTGATTTCAGTGTTTCTGCTCAAAACCTCATGAGTGTGTCTGTAATTTCTGTCAGTCTCAAGGCCTCAGTGAGACCCCTGCTCCTCTTCTTTTGGTCTAGGAAGAGCAGTGATCCTGAGCTTTGAAGAAGGAATGAAGGACTATCATTGTAGCATGTCTGTAATGTTTATCATGAGGAAATACACAGTGCCAGATTACCCTACAGTGGAGTTCCTCTCTTCAGTGAGGCTAGATACACCAGGCACACAGAGGAGGTGGGAGTAACAGACCTTTCTGTCTTGGACAAAGCTACCTGGGGCAATGCCAGAAAGGCCTAGATATTGAAGAAAGGCCATATTGAAAACTGCTGGAGCTTAGAAGGAATGATTGCAGCAAGGGCAAGTGTAACCTTAGCAACGGAGGAATGGTATCTGTGGATACCAGTATCTTGCAGGACACAGCATTGTGGGTTCTTTCGTTTTCTCTCTCTTCCTTCTCTTTTTCTTCCTTTTCTTTTCCTTCCTTTCTACCTTTCTTCCTTCCTTTCTTTTTTTGAGAAAGGGTTTCTCTGTGTAGCCCCAACTGTCCTGGAACTTGCTCTGTAAGTCAGGCTACTCTCAGACTCAGAGCTCTGCCTGCCTCTGTCTCCGGAGTACTCTGAGTACTGGGATTAAAAGTGTGTGGCGCCACCACCAGCTCATATCATTGTGTTTTATAATGTGCTCTAAAAGTGCATGTCAGATGTTGTCTGAAACACATCATCTCAGCTTAGGTAACTGTTTTTCATAGTTAAGTCTACCACAGCTTACACTGCTTGCTGCTATGTTTTAACAAACTGGGAATGTTCTCCCCTGCTAGACTATGGGAATCTTACATCAGCTGGGAGCCTGATAACAATCCTTCCCCTTCGGCCCTCAAGGCCTCTCAGTTCTTCAAACTCATGGTCCCTGCTTTCTACTGCATTCCTGGTGTATTTATTCCAAATCTTTCCAAGTTTTAATGGAAATTAAAGGGGGAAAAATCAAATATAGCCAGTAGCTATTGATTAAAAACTGTCACATCTGTGGCTTCCCAGTCCCTTGAACTTTCCACAGTAACACCCGTCCTGCCTCCACGTCTTACGTAAGCATCACACATGCACTGAGTCCGTACAGGTATTAGAGTGCCACCTTCATATGTTACTTGGTCCCTGAGACAGGTTTTATGCATGGGAGAAGCCTTGAATTTCTGATTCCTCTGTTTTCACCATGCAAGTGCTGTGACTATAGGTGTGTGCTACCACACCTGCTTTCACATACTGGATAAATCTTTAAAGAAAGGTTACCAAATTTTCACATAGACAAATCTTAGGTTTTCTGAAAATCCTTGTATACGTGATGCTAAAACCCAAAACACTGGTTTTCCTCCAGAATGACATCACTGACATAACCCAGCCCTGGACTGCGCACCAAAGAACCTGTCGTGGGATCTGAAGGATGGTGCTTCCAAGAACAAGAGCCTGACTCAATCTTGCTCCACTTGGGGACAATTTATCAGAACCAACCAACCAACCAACCAATCAGCCAACCAACCAACAGAATAAACAAAAATGTTGCCTTTGAACAAAACAACCCCAGTAAAATTGAACAAAAAAAATATTTTATTTGTCTTGAATCATAATTGGAGGAAAAACAGGTGAGGCCAAAGGCAACTAACTCTAAGTGTGAGGTTCTTCCTGAAGGGAAGCTGGAGGTGGGTGGGAGGAGTGGAGCAGGTTTGTGAAAGTCAGTGGGAGGAGGAGGAGGAAGAGGAGGAAGAAGAGAAGGACTCCTTCAGCACTTTGGATTTCAGGAGATAGGCAGGGGAGCAAGAGCCCTGTACTGGCTAGTTTTGTGTCAACTTGACACAGCTGGAGTTATCACAGAGAAAGGAGCTTCAGTTGGGGAAATGCCTCCACGAGATCCAGCTGTAAAGCATTTTCTCAATTAGTGATCAAGGGGGAAAGGCCCCTTGTGGGTGGGACCATCTCTGGGCTGAGCAGGCTGAGCAAGCCAGGGGAAGCAAGCCAGTAAGGAACATCCCTCCATGGCCTCTGCATCAGCTCCTGCTTCCTGACCTGCTTGAGTTCCAGTCCCGACTTCCTTGGTGATGAACAGCAGTATGGAAGTGTAAGATGAATAAACCCTTTCCTCCCCAACTTGCTTCTTGGTCATGATGTTTGTGCAGGAATAGAAACCCTGACTAAGACAAGCCCCATTCTTCCTTCTAAGCAGCAGAGCTGAGCTCACTCTATAGCCTTCACAGGCTGGGAGTGGAGGCTGAGGCAGGGAAGGAAGCTCAGTGCCAGGATAAATGGGAAGGACACAGCTGATGTGTGATACAGAGGGCAGGGAAGGACTTTTCAAAACTCTAGGCCCAAAGGCCTAGAGTACTTGGCAGATGTGCAATGACCTGCCCTAGGAGGATGCCTTCCATAACTTTGTTGAAAACCCACAGGCAGCCATGTGACATGTTTGCCCTTTGACTCTTTGGGACAATGGGCCCTTAGCTCACATTCTGTAGGCGTTGTGTCTACTTTAGGCCAGACCTGGAGGGCAGTGAATACCAACAGCAGCCCCTTCCTCTCCACCTTCCTTTATTTCCCAGATAGACCAATTGGCTCTTACGTTGTTCTCCAGGCCCTCGATAACCTCGATGCCATTGTGGCTGAGGTATAGTTCCCGCAGGTTCACCAAGCTCTGTAGACCTTCGATCTTTGTTAGCCGGTTGCTCTGTAAAAACAGTTAAGAAGTGTCAACCTTGGGGCTGAGTAGATTTGCCACTCAAGCTTGAGAACACAATTTTGGACTCCCAGAACCCACAAAAATGCCAGGTGAGTGTGGTGGCTTGCCTTTAATTCCAGTCTTGGAAGGCCAGAGATTGTAGCTCCCCACAGCAAGCTGGCCAGAAAAACAAGCCATATCAGTTAGCTCTGGTCTGACTAAGGGACCCATTCTATGAATAAGGTGCTTCAATCTGGGGCCTCCACATGCATGCACACATGTTCACGAACACTTATGTTCATATCACACACATAAAAATGGTAAAAGAAAAAGAAAAAGAGCTGCCAGCAACACAGAAGGTTAGAAACACAATGGCTTTGGAAATGTTTCCTATTTAACCTCAAGAATCCTAAGAATAGCCACGCGTGGTGGCGTACGCTTTTTATTTATTTATTTATTTATTTATTTATTTATTTATTATATATAAGTACACTGTAGCTGTCTTCAGACACTCCAGGAGAGGACGTCAGATCTTGTTACAGATGGTTGTGAGCCACCATGTGGTTGCTGGGATTTGAACTCTGGACCTTTGAAAGAGCAGTCGGGTGCTCTTACCCACTGAGCCATCTCACCAGCCCCGGTGGCGCACGCTTTAATCCCAGCACTTGGGAGGCAGAGGCAGGTGGATTTCTGAGTTCGAGGCCAGCCTGGTCTACAGAGCGAGTTCCATGACAGCCAGGGCTACACAGAGAAACCCTGTCTCATCCCCCCCCCCCCCAAAAAAACCCCTAAGAATAGATATTGTATTTAAAATGTGTTTGTTGGGAGTGGGATGGGGGCAGGGGGAGAGAAATAGTCCAGTGGATAAGAGCACTGGCTGATCATCCAGAGGACCTGGGTTCCATTCCCAGAATCCATACGGCTGCTCACAGTCATCTGCAACTCTAGGCTTGGGGATCCAGTGCCTTTTCCTGGGCCTCCAAGACCATTAGGTAGACGTGATATACACACGCAGGCAAAATATCCACACACAAAATAAAAATAATAAAATAAAAAATTAAAAATGTTCTTGAATGGGAAATAGAGAAGATTAACACTTTGGGTATGTTGCACTGGTTAAAATCCACACATGGAAGATCAGGGTTTTTTAAATATGAAAATATCACTTTTTTCTTTTAAATATATCTGAAGATTTACTTAAGTAATTACAAACTATTTTTGTATCCTATGTGTGTATATGCACATGCCATGCTGTGGTGAGCATGCACATGAGGTCAGGGGACAGGCAGTAGGAGTCAGTTTGCCCCTCTCACGTGGGCACCAGGGGCTGAGCTCAGGTGGTGGCTCTGGTGGCAGAGTCTTTACCTGCTTTGCCATCTTACTGGACCACTGAGTTAATCTAACAATTGTTTTTTTTTTTTTTTTTTTTTTTTTTGGTTTTTCGAGACAGGGTTTCTCTGTGTAGCCCTGGCTGTCCTGGAACTCACTTTGTAGACCAGGTTGGCCTCGAACTCAATCTAACAATTTTAAAATGTCAAAAAGATAATGAAAACATCTTCCATTGTTTGTGCATGGGTGTTCTGTCTAAATGTACATCTGTGCACCACACACATGCCTGGTGCTGAGGCCAGAAGAGGGTGTTGAGCTGCCACGTAGGTGCTGAGGCCCAGGTCCTCTCAAAGAGCAGCTGGTGCTCTCAACTGTTCAGCCACAGCTTGCAGGAAGTCCATCTTTCCACTCACTCTATGAGACCTGGGAACTGAACTCAGGTCATCAGGCTTGGTTCACAACAAACACCTTTACTCACTGGGCCATCTCTCCCAACATTTTTGTTTTAGAAACAAATCAATTTAATTTCTTTTACAATATTTAACAACTCAATTCCAGTTCAAGAACGCCTTCTCCAAAGTAGTTTGCAAGGCATCTGTTTTACTCAGAGTCTAAGAGGTTTCCTGTGCCGTGACTGGCTGTTAGTGTGTCCCGCCAAAGTAGGCATCCCAGGCACACCCAGTCATATCTCCCTTCACCCCTTCAAAGCTTGATTCTACTAATTTGTTGCCAACCCCCCCCCCCAACAAAAACATAACCTTAAAAACCAACAACAAGAATTTCAACAGGAGAGGCTGGCAAGATGGCTTAGTGGGTAAGAGCACTGACTGTTCTTCCGAAGGCCCTGAGTTCAAATCCCAGCAACCACATGGTGGCTCACAACCACCCATAATGAGATCTGACACCCTCTTCTGGTGAGTCTGAAGACAGCTACAGTGTACTTATGTATAATAATTAATAAATCTTTAAAAAAAAAAAGAATTTCAACATGAACCAGGCACAGATAGTAGTGCATATCTTTAAACCCATCTCTGGGACCTGTGGGAAGCAGAGACAGTTAGATCTCTTGTTAGTTGGAGACCAACCTGATTTGCAGAGTTACTGGATAGCCAGAGCTACATAGTGAGATCCAGTTTCAAAAACAAAAAAACAAAAACCAAAAAACTAAAAACCAGTAACAACAAAAACCCCACACATGAATCTAAATCTCTGCATGTTAGTGTTGAACAGCTGAATAGTTCCCATCGGGTCTTCACTTTGACAGTTGAGGACTGGGGTAAGCTCTTCCTTCTGAAGAGGCCTCAAAACCCACCTACTACTCAGTTACCACCAGGGGAAGGCGTGAGAGTCCTTTATCCCTATTTTATGTACATAAACATTTGCCTGCAAGTATGTCAAGTATGTCTGTGCATCACATACTTGCCCGAGGCCAGAAGAGAGTGTAGTGTAGGGTTCCCGGGGACTACAGTTTCAGAGCCATGTGAGAGCTGGCAGTTGAACCTGGATTATCTGAGGGAGAGAGAGAGCAGCCAGTGCTCTTCACTTCTGAGCCACCTCTCCAGCCCCAGGAAACAAAATCTGCTTTTAAATTACATTTTATTTTATGTGTGTGTGTAAAATACATACATCTGAACATACATCTGTCTGTATACTATCACATACAATGGCTGGTGCCTGTGGAGGACAGAGAAGGTGTCAGATTCCCTGGGACTGGAGTTATAGACAGTTGTAAACAGCCATGCAGGTGCTGGGACTCAAACCTGAATCCTCTGGGAGAACAGCTCTTAACCACTGAGACATCTTTCCAGTTCTCAATATAAAATTCTTTTTTTTTTTTTTTTGGTTTTTTGAGACAGGGTTTCTCTGTATGGCCCTGGCTGTCCTGGAACTCACTCTGTAGACCAGGCTGGCCTCAAACTCAGAAATCCACCTGCTTCTGCCTCCCAAGTGGGATTAAAGGTGTGCGCCACCACTGCCTGGCTCAATATAAAATTCTTTAAAGTAAAAATAAATTATGTAAAACAAAAGGGATTTTAGTTTAGAGGGTTTGTGTTCCTAGAGCCTGTGGGTTGTACTGTTTCTGTCATCTACTGACTGTAAACAGTGCAGATCATGAACATACCAAGGGAATAAAATCAGGTTGGGCATGCTGGGTGGCCCTGTGAGGATGGGAGCTGGGAGCTGGTGAGGCTCAGTACCTGCATACTGAGGACTGTCAGGTTGGTAAGCGCATCCAGGTTCTGAAGTTTTGTAATTTTGTTTTTCCCCAGAAACAAACTCTCCAGGTTGGTTAACGTGTCGATATTTTCAATTGCCTATCAAACAGATGAAACATCAAGTTAAATGTTTGCTGTGGGCTCAAAACCTACACTAAGTAAGGTGCCTAGAACATATGTCAAGGCAATCTAGACTTTCTCTGTGATGTCTGGACTTGGGATTTTTCAGTAAACTCTCTTCAACATACAGAATGGAAAAGGAGGAAACAATGGAGGATGAAGACTGGCTTCTGGGTTTACTCCCAACCCCTCACACTTTATTCCTGTATTTCTTTGTTTGTTTTTGTGACAGGGTGTCTCTGTGTAGCCCTGGGGGGGTCCTGGAACTTGCTCTGTAGACCAGGCTGGCCTCAAGCTCAGAGATTCACATGCCTCTGTCTCTCAAGGTATGTGTAGCACTTTCCTCTACACAGCCTTTGATACTATGTATGTACTCCTCTTCCTTGCTGCAGCCATGTCTCTTAGCTCTAACTTTGTACCTTTAGGGTTCTTTAAGAACCTCAAGGGTAGGCCACAGTGTATGGTATAGTACTGCTGAAAACCAAATGGTGGGTGCTCCAAACATGGGGTGGGCAGACACATACCGGTAAATACTGCCCTCAGCCACTAACCAAGGAGGGTGAGGACAGGCATAAGACAATGACACCAGGATGTCAAAATTAGGACTGACCAAACCCTCATGTCTGCCCATGAGAATTCCTCCTTTCTCTGCATGGCAGATCCTCCTTCACTACCAACACCCATATGACCCTCTGAGTTTTTCCTCTCAGATATATGGGACTTTTTCCAATAGTTATTAGTCAACTGGTTTTGCTGTTGGTGGTACATGCCTTTAATCCCAGTACTGGAAGATCTCTCTGAGTTCTAGGCCATTCTGGGCTACATAGTAGGTGAGAGCCTGTCTTTAAAAAAAAGGCTTCTCCGGCAGTGGTGGTACCAGCAAGAGGCAAAGGAAGATGGATCCCAGCAGCCTAGTCAGAGTGAGTTCCAGGACAGTCAAGGCTACAGATAGAAACAAAGTCTCAACAAACAAACAAACAAACAAGCAAGCTTATCATTTCCATTCTGACCCATGGTTTCAAGGTTAAATAGATCTTGAACAACCAACCAAATCCTGCCAGAGGACAAGTTACTGTTTAGGGGATAAAGGGCTAGCCCTGTTTCCTGGGGCAAGATACTGGCTTGTCACACGACAGATCACGATAAGTGACTACCTTTCTTAGCTTGGGAAACACAGCTCAGATGCAGATGGAGGAACGACTGTCTATGAACAGCTTAAAAAGGAAGCTTGGCCAGCTTACCTCACGTAGCACAGTGGGGACTGGCTTGGCACAGGACCATGATATAAATGAAGAGCCAATGAATGCTAACTCCCAGACTAGACCAGTTAGTTGGTGTGAGCACAGTTCTTATTAATAATAGCTTCCAGTTAGCATTTTTCCTTAACAAATATTTCCCTGTTTTCTCCAAACAATATGAACATGAGAAAAACTCAGCTAAGTACATACCCTATGTGTACCACTGAAGATCCATAGAGCCTAGAGAACTGTTCCCAAGAGACAGTGTGACTGGTACCTACCCGAATCCGGTTAGACCCCAGCTCCAACATTTGCAGTTGATGTAAGTTGCTTATGTTCTCAATTTTATTGATTTTATTGTTGACCAAGAAGAGTTTTTTCAGCTGTGTCAGTTTGTCAATCCCTTCAATGTTCCTCAGCAAATTAAAAGAAATATCTAGAACCCTAGAAAGAAGCAAAATATGTCTTGAATGAACATAGTTTGTATAGGAGTGGGAATCTCAGCTAGAGGGTATCTGACCCCAGATCTTCAGTCACTAGGAAGTGGGCTCTGACCATGGCTCCACTGTTCACTGACTGGCTCACACTGGAGCTGTCATCTTATGGAATCATGAGGTTGCCTGGAGCTTGGAGGGCAGTGAAGGCAGCCTGCAGACTATGAACACTGTCTCCTAGGGCTTTACTTAAGAGCAGAAACCAAGTTTCATTTATGCCTGTGTCCATGGAGAACCTAGTACCACCACGCATTGTACTAGTTCACCCTGAGCAGTGCTAGACTAAATCTGAAACAAGGAAAACTCACAAAGCAGCTGGTGCATGTGTGTATGGTCAGGACTGGAGAGGCGAGGCCTGAGAGTCAAGATTCAAGATCATCTGCAGCTACAGAGAATTCAGCCAGGCCTAGGCTCAACAAAAAAAAAAAAAAAAAAAAAAAAAAACAACCCAACAACAACAAAAAAAACCCCCAAAACCTAACACCAAACAAAGAAGTGAAGTCCAGATAAGACTATAGCTAGGTAAAGCTGACTCCTTGAGTCAGAAATGTTGCTGACACTTTTGTTTAAAAGGGGGATTATGGATTAAAGCTCCTCTTTCCCTGATTCTGACATCATTACTGCATGGAACCTGGCCAGAAGCCTAGGTAGAGTCTTCAATGCTTACAGCATGTATGAAGCTGTTGCTCCCTCTGAGGAGCCCTAGCACAGGCCAGGACTGGTATAGAGGCAGTCCTTCAGGAGTACAGGAAGGTAATGGGGAAGTTCTGAGGAACCTGGCCACCCAACCCATCCCACCGCCTATGGGTTCCCCTACTCACTCCAATTCTGTCAGTGCCTCAAGATTCTCAATCTTCTTGATCTGATTATCATAGAGATCCAGTTCTCGGAGACTCTGCAGTTCTTCCAGGTTTTCAATGCATTTAATTAGGTTTTGACGAAGGCAGAGTGACTGGAGGGTAGGAAGGGAATTGACATTGGCTCAGGAGAACACAGGGCCACCCTCCAGGGGCTGGTTTAGCTGGCCTTCAGGAGGCAGGTAAGTGAGAGTGGGAAGCTGGAATTACCCTCCTCTACTTGAGGACAGGTACAGGCCCAAAGGGAAGCCAGGCTGACCCCATGCTGAGCACACCTGTGTGGGGAGACATTGAATAGGGTTGGAGTGTAGGCCAAGTCCTGGAAGTTGAAGGAACCTTTACTGGGCTCCATTTTGAGAAGCAAACTTAACTGCAGTGAGCTAGGGACAAGAGACTGTGCAAGAGCTCACCGAGGCAGCCTGAGAGCCCAGATAGGCTTGAGCTCTCCAAAACACCTATCCCATTCAGAATAGAGATAAGAGGATATAGGCCAGTACCACCCACAGGATGGGAGCAAGGACTGCATATTCCCCAACTCAAGTAACATTACCAAGTCACCGTGTGCAAGGACAGATTGAGCCCTCTCACCTTCACTTTCTTTAGCACCTCAAAGCCTTCAATCTTTCCAATTCGATAGTGATTCAGATCAACATCCTGAAACACAGAAGGATCTTTCTCAGATCCATCAGAGTTCTTAGAGACCTGGCCAGGAGCTATGTGGGAGAGTACCACGTGGGGAGGCAAGGGAGAGGATGGGCCACATCCCCTTGGGACTGGCAGGTGACACTGACACAAAGTAAGTAGACAGACACTCTTTAGCTGTGATTTAGTGTGTTAGTCTTATAGAAGACAGACCTAGGGTAGAGGTCAGTCTGAATGCAATCCCCTAGCAACTGGGGACACACACACTTTTCCTAGAACTGGGGTTTGTGAGGATCCTGCCATCAACATGATTGCTGGACTCATGTAACTAACTTGAGTCAAAAGCATTTCATCTGCCATATAGTTCTTACTGGCTAGGCAGAAATAGATTTTAACTGCTGGTATTAAAAATAGCAAAAAAAAAAAAAAAAAAAAACAAAAACCAAAAACAAGGAAACCAACACAATCAAGGGAGGCTTAGGTGATCTCTCTAATTACTAATTTGTCACATTTATAAAAAAATAAAGATGGTTAGCTGATGGTTAGAGTAACCATGTCCTCTGACACTAGGTCATTCAGGCAGGCAGCATTACCTCTGCATCTCGGTCCAGGTTGATGGTTTCCATATCTACTGCCAGCTCATGTTCCTCTAAAAAGAAAGAGAAAAAGAACAACTCTGTTTCTATGAGTCAGTGGCCACAGGTTTTAGTAGGTAGAGTTACCATTCTGCCCTAGGACTGGAAAAGTTGGGCTAATTCAAATGCTGGGACACAAGAGATGAGAAGGGTGACAACAGTCTCCACCTCTGAATCTTTCAAGAATCCCAATGCAGCTTGATGCTCCTGGTGGGAAAGAGGAGGAGGGTAGCTGCCTGAGTCTTGGTGAACTTGGCCAAGCCTAGTCCCTGCTGGGAAACAGGTCCCTATTAAGGCTGCCATCTTCTTGGAATCCTTGGAATTCTTGCTGCCAGCAGCTTATCCACCCATGTGAATACTTTCCTTTTGTTTGTGGCAATAAACCAGGCCACTTGAATCAGATCATGCTGGGTATATAACATGTTCTCGGATGTGCCTTTTATTGCTTTGGAAAGTGGCCCAGCATCTACAGATGCTTCTCTGACAGAAAGGGAGGCAAAATGAAGTAGAGCTCAACAGCCAGGATCAAAGAGCTTCAGTGAATAATTTAAACGTACTTCTCAACTGGAAGCCTGGTGAACTAATTTCAGCAGAAAAGCCCATTTGGATTTCATGAGACTATCCATCCCTGAGAGCCAGATATAAACTGCTTCCTGCTGCAGTCAAGAGCTTCTTCATATGACAAGCCCCTCATTTTCATTTCATCAGAACCTGATGAGGAGGTTGAAAGAACTAAATGCTAATACATATGCATACACTCCCCGTAACACTTTGAGAATAACAGCGCTTTCCCTACCACTCTCCAAGTATTACCCACTATTCCCAGGAGTCTTATGATTTTTCCTTAGTTTGCACCAACTGGCATCTAAATAAAGCTCTCTATTCTGACTGGATTCGTGTTCCTCCTCCCCCTTTCGACAGGGTCTCATTGTACAGCTCAGGTCTTGGACTTTTTTTTTAATTTATTTTATGTTTTGTCTACATGTGTGCCTCTCCACCACTTGTAAGGCCAGTAGAGGCCAGAAGAGGCTGTTAGCTTCCCTGGAATTAGAGTTATAAGACGACGGCTGTAAGCTGACATTGGTGCTGGGAATTGAACCCCCCATCCTCTGGAAAAGCCCAACCAGCGCTCTTAAAAATCAAGCTCTTTCTCAAGCCCTTGAGTTTTTAATCCTCCCATTTTAGCTTCCCAGATGCTGGGATGACAGATATGTACCACCATGGCTAGCCTCATGGCTTTAAATAGTGGATCCTTTTTAATCTTGAAACTTAGTGTAGGAAGGAAACAGGCTGCTTTTATTTTTATTTTTTTAAATTTTTTGAGTCTAAACTTTTCATTCTGTCCCAGAACATATGTGTGCACACTCACTCCTTCCTCTCTCTCGATCATCTCTCTCTTTTCCCCCTCTCTTCCCTGTATTTCCTTGAACTTCTTATCACTTATTACAATTTTTCCCTAGCCTCCTTTCTCCTGTATTTCTTTCCTTAGGGTAAACAAGCCCTTGCATCTGCAGTGGAGCCAGCTTACGCACCCTTACACATCACATATCCTTACACATCAGCCCATGTCTGCCTCCTCCAAACATTAGCAGACTATTAGAAGTCAGCTTGCTTCTTCATTGCAGGCCTCAAAGAGAAACATGCTGCAGGGGACCAGCTCAACAAAGAAGGACTGGCCCTCATCAGAGTCCTCTTACAATGAATGTTCCATCATCCCTACAAGGCTGAATTCACTTCACTGACTTTCTTTTTTTTTTTTTTTTTGGTTTTTCGAGACAGGGTTTCTCTGTATAGCCCTGGCTGTCCTGGAACTCACTCTGTAGACCAGGCTGGCCTCGAACTCAGAAATCCGCCTGCCTCTGCCTCCCGAGTGCTGGGATTAAAGGCGTGCGCCACCACGCCCTGCTTTCACTGACTTTCTATGGTGTCTTTTCTACAACAATCAACAGTTCCCAATTAAAATATGTTGTTTTCTATACTTTACTCATAACTTATAGGATACTGACCATCTGGTGTTAAATAAAAGGAACCAGATAAAACCAAGAAGACATTACAAGAGTCCCCTTAGCTCACTGTCCACAAGCTCAGAAATTGTTGAAGGAGAGGCATTACAATGAAGGCAAGGTAGCCAGGTCACTACCATCCAAGTTAGTCAGATACTCTAAGACTAAACATAGGTACAACTGGCAGTGGTACTGGACCAGAAGATGGAACTGGGGCTATCCTAGGCGCCTCAGCATATGTGGTCCACAGCCCAAAGTTTACTGTTGAAATACCAGCTTAACCCAGAACAAGGTTACAAACTGGAACTTCTGAATGTATCACAGTTGTGCTTTTTTAGTCTAGGGGGTTGGGGACATAACTTAGCTGTAGAGTGCTTAAGGCCCTAGGTTTAATTTCTAGCTCTAAAAAACAAACAAACAAACAAACAAACAAACAAACAAAACTGGTATTGGAGGTAGGTGGATGGGGTCAGCTTAGTTAGGGAAGTGTTTGTACAAGCACAGGACCTGAGTTTGAGCTCTGGAACCCACAGAAAAAACACTGAGCAGAGTGGTACACTTGTCATCCCAGCACCTGAGAAGATGAAGCATGCTGGCTTGCAGCAGTCAGTTCAGTCTAAATGGCAATTTCTAGGCCAGTGAGAGCCAAGGTAAACAGTACCCAAGGAACACCTCCTGAGACTGCCTTCTGCCATCTACATGCACACATACTCACATACATACCTGTACACACATACACTTCACAATGTTAACAGGTACACACACACAAGGTTAAGAAAGATAGGAAGGTAATGACTGACATATTTCAATGTGTTTTGCTGAGACTTAGGTAAAAATAAGTGTGAGCAGTTCCAGTTTCTCTAAGGACTAGACATTTATGTTCCCAGAGAATCACTACATGTTCTAGTCATCTACTTTAAGTAGGTTGGGCTCTAGCTCAAGTGGCTGGCCTTGCAATAGGGCTCTCTGGCTGGCATGGGGCATTTACTCTCCTCATCAGAGTCCTCTTACAATGAATGTTCCATCACAGTAACGTTACTAGCCAGGAAACAAAGCCCAGGACTATACTATTCTAACTTCCAAGTCTTCTAGTGTTGCCTAATATTTCAGTGGCACAGATCTCAGCCCTTCCGTGACTGTCAAATGGTGACAGAACCCATTTGCTTTACCCGCCCACATCACCTCCAGAAATCAGCTCTGAAGTTCTAAACTAATTGTGGTAGGTACTTTTGTGGTAATCTTCTTTTGCCTTAAAATTTGGTTACCATAGTTACCAATCATTTTTCCTGGCACACAGTGCATAATGCTATTTTAAAAAGTAGCTATGGTTTTTGAAATTTATTTTTATAAAGGTAACGCATAATTATGAATACCTGATAAAGCCATACAGATCTGGAAAATGCAACAGGCAGAGTTTCCTTTCAAGCCTGTTGTTAAAAGAGATCCTCAGCAATGCTAATGTGTTTTCTTTTTAAGCAGGTAAAACTAAATACTCGTTCTAAAATTAAATACCATATTTTAAGATGCATAATACTTAGAAATTTGCATCTCCCCAGGAACCTAACAATTCAGCTGAAACAATTTTCTGTGTTCATATGTTTTCTCTATTCTTTTCCATGGAAACTAATTTTCTTAGCAAACATATAAGCACGGGCCATTACTAAGGAGGGTATAAAACCACCATAGGAAGCTGTTCAGTTCCAAATGGAGTGACTACTCTACATCTGTGCTTGTGACAGGGGGACTCTCAGGCCTGCATAAATGTTGAGGTAGATGTGGGCATGGTGGCACACACCCTTAATCCTTCATTCAAGAGGCAGAGGTAGGAAGATCTCTGAGTTTGAGGCCTGCCTGGTCTATTTAATGGCTTCAAGACTGGGGCTACAAAGTGAGACCCTGTCTCAAAGAAGAAATGTTGAGGTTGGATTAGAAATGACTCCTTGTCACTGTGGCAAGATACAGAATCAGAGGACTACACCATGCTCTCTTCAAATTTTGCTGAGGAAAGGGTTAGAAAGTCATTTTTCTGGCTCCGTCCTAGGTGACACATCAGTGTCAATATCATCAGCAGTGGAACAGTCCCTTGAGCAGAATTGGACCCACTGTACTCATAAACATAATTCAGTCATTTGCTGAGGCAACACACAGAGAACAGGTTGCCCTCAGCCAGCACAACCACTTGCCCAATCTATGGAGGCCCTTTGAGGAACACAACCACTGTCGTGAGGAGACATCATGTGCAAAGAAGCAGCAGTCTTCAACAACACACCTGCCCCATTGGGCGAGTTCAAGGTTAACTAAACCCAGTACCTTCCGGGTCTTCTGTGCCCCGTTCTACTCCATCCTTCAGGCTCTGCTCGCTGAGGTCTGTCACGATGCCGCCGCCATGCTTCTTTCCTTCCTCATCACCCGATTCTTCAGATTCAACCCGCCTGTCAACTGAACGCACACATCGGTGACAATTCACATCTACTTCATGTGACAGTGTGAGGAACACAGAAGAGATTAACAACAGTTGTAAGTCAGCAACTTTTTCTAAAACAGCTGAATTCAGTTTATGAACATTTGAATGTCTTCTACATCCAATAGTATTTAAGATACAGAGACAGTAACTGGGAGGCCACATGGAGACAATCAACATGCCATCCTTCCCCTCCAAGAATTTGTAAAGAGTTGACAAGTGTCAACTGAAATCTGGATCATCTACGATGGGAAACACTAATGACAGATACAGAAGAACCTTCCAAGAGGTTCTCCCATCTGATGTGATGGCCCTTCTCACGTCTCACTGTGACCCTTCTGCCACATACCTTCATTGATGTCTCACTATCCATTTGGCCAAGATAAATGGTTAAATTTTCAGGCCCACATTCCAAAAGAAATCAAAGAGTAGCTCATGTGTATGACACGGAGAAGAATGTATGAGTTACTACCAAGAGGTACCTTACAGTCTGTGATCTAGAGTTAGGAAAACTAGGTTCTGTGTTACAGTCCCTGTGCCTCTATCGTCGGGGCAGTAGAGAGGTTCCAGAGCCTGTGACACTGTGCAGGAATGTGACTCCAAGGCTCCAGGTAGAATAGGCTAGCAAAAGGCAATGAAATCTATCAAGACGAGGAAGGTTTGAGTTAAGGCATTAGCAGTGATAGAGAAGGTGGCAAAACATGCTCAGCCTGGTCTACACAGGCCAGTCATGGAAATGGTAAGAACCTGTCTTAAAAGACAAAAGGCAGGCAAAACAATACAACGACAAACCCAACCCAACCCAACCCAAGCCACACAAAAACGCCACAAAAAAAATCTCCAAAAAGACATAGGGCCATAGAAACCTAAGTGTCAGCTGGTAATGACATGTGTGGGGGTGGACGAGAGAAACAGCTTGGCTTGTGTATTTGCCCTTTAGTGAGGAAGGAGGGGAGAGGTGTATTGGAGGAGGGAAGAGGGGGCTAGGAAGAAACATTTCCTCCTTAAGAAAGATTCAAAGGTTAGAAACAAAAGACCTCTAGCACGACTCCTTCAAGTCTAAGAGCTTTCCTCGTTGGCTCTTCTCAACCCCCATTGCATGACTGGTAATTTAGGTCACCTTTCCATACTCCTTTGTTTCTGACTGGTTTTCCTTTTTCCAGAATGATACTGGTCCTCCCCATTGGACCCCAGTCTGGATGACATCTAGTGAATTTTCAGGGCCCATCTCAGGGCAGCACCTCAAACTCACTGGTCTTTTCTTCCACATCTCTGTCCCTTGCTCTGCAACCTTCTTCCCTAGTACTCCTCCCAGAAAAGTGAGTGACCTTCCAGAAGTGAATAATCCTCACCAAAATAGTGGAGTCTTTCAAAGACATTTAAGATTTGCCTAATGCTACAATGGGTGGGGTTAAGTACATGTACACATGTACAAGTCTGTGTGTATACACTAACACACATATATGCACGCATGTAATGACCATGTATTATCTACACAACTGTATACAAAAGCATGCACATGTGTAACACATATATATATATATATATATTTACATATGTATATGGCATAATCCAACACAAGGAAAAAAAGGAAGAAAGTTGAATATAAGACTAGACCGCATGCCTAGAAAACAAGACAACGCCTTGTAAACTCAATCTCCGGAGCTCCTTTTTACCCATCTCTCTGCCACAACCCATTCGCTTCTAGAGCAGACTTTTCCATTCATGCCGCGTGAACAAACTGGACTTCGCAGATTCCCCACGCCTGAAGTCTGTTTCCCAGTGAGCTGATGGAGGACGGTTCCCTGCCCCCTCGCCTGTCAACCTCGGAGCTTTAAGACTAGGTTCCTATAGCCACGGCTTCCTTGCCAATCTCCCTGGGCGGGCTCGCGCCACGTTTTTCCCCAGGGTCTGGTCTTTCTGGCCGCTACCGCCCTCGGGCCGGGACTCCCGGGCTCAGAGCCTCCCCGGCTCTGTCCAGCCATATTGGCAGCTGTCAGAGCTCTGTGGCTGTGGCCGGAGGCTGGAGGCCGAATTCCAATCCCGCAAGAGGCCGTGCTCGCCCAGCCCCTAGCTCGCCGCTCCCCGGTCACCCACAGGGGCCGCTCACCCTCCATCATCTCCTGCGACTGTTGCTGCCCCGCGCCGCGCTCCGCCGCCATATTGGCTGCTCTTTCCCTTTCCGGAATCTGTCGCCTCAGGCCATGGGCCAATCAGGATTCCAGGTCCAATCGGCCAGCCAATGGAACAAAGTATAGAAGCGCGAGCTGACACGCTTGCGTGGGCGCAGTGTTTCATGGGAATTGTAGTTCCCGCAGGCTCCGGCTCCACCTGGGTTAGGGGTTTGATGAATGAGTAGAGTCTAGGCGAGCACGACGAAAGCAGACATCCTGGCAAGTCTTTAGGCAGCATGGGAGACACTTCAAGCTTGCGGATTCGCTCAAGCCACTGTGCCAACTTCGGAGGCGTAGAGGTACTGCGGCCAGGAGAGTTCTACAGGCCACAGGTGAAGCAGACTAGACTTGCACCCCCGACTTCGGGAGCCTCACTGCACGGTGAGCCGGTAGGCGAGGGAAACCAGTTTATTCTGCGCCTGAGCGCTGATTACACTGGTGCCACAGGCCACCTTTAGGGGATGCTTGGAGAAGGCGGGAGGGGCCGCTGTCCGGTTCTGGGGCTCACGTTTGCGGCCTCCAGCCCACGGCGAGCCCCTGTGTCGTCCTCTTCTCACTGTCCTCGCCTTGGAAAGGTGGCCGTCGAAAGAAGGGCTGCACGTCGCTCACTGTCCTCGGTTCCCCTGTAAGAGTAAACTGCAGTCACTTGGAGTGGGGCGTGGAGGGGGGAGGGAGAGGCGCGAAGAAATCGGGGTCTTTTGGCTCTTCCGAGGCTCAGTAGTGAGTGTGCGGTGCGTCCTTAGCAACTGTTTGCGCGCGCTCAGTTGCTTGCTTTCACTGAGGTCCGCCCATCAGGGTGTCTGGTTGGTTCTTGGTCCCTTGTTATGCTGCCTAAGTCCTTCTGCGATTGGTCGGTAGGCCAGAAGCGCGCAGATCTTTACGTTGTGAATCCGACTGAGACTTGCGCCGGCCTGGGGTGAGACACCAGCTTTCGAAAAACCTCCGGGTGGTGGTGAGGCTTAGTTCCGCGTTGTTGTGGAGTGGCTCTGGCCCTTTCCTCGCGCGCCCGCACTCCCTCCGCCCAGCCCTGGCCCCGGCTCCGGCCCCGGGGTGGTGGCGGGTTCTGGCCGTTTGACCCGCGCTCAAGAGCCGCCAGCGCCCGAAAGCCTCAGATTGAACTGGAAGCTTTGCTTTAAGGTTAGACTAGCGGGCCAGTGAGCTCAGGGGAGTCACTTATCTTCACCCCTAATGCTGGGATTGCAGTTACGTGTAGCCACGCCTGGCTTTTTTTTTTTTTTTTTTTTAATTAGCCTTGACTATCCTGGAACTCACTTTGTAGACCAGGCTGGCCTCGAACTCAGAAATCCGCCTGCCTCTGCCTCCCAAGTGCTGCAATTAAAGACTTGCGCCACCACGCCCGGCTCACGCCTGGCTTTTTATGTGGTTAAAGATTTAAACGCAAGTCCTCATGCTTGCATAGCAAGAACAAAGGGAGCCACCCAGTTCCTGTAATTACTTTTAAGATAAAAATTTGTAGTATTAACAATTTAGTTTGAAGAATGGTATTTTTTATATAAATTAAGATCTCATATCAATATATTCTGAAGTTATACAAGGTCTAAAAAAACAGTAAGGTTTTGTGACTTTGGCAGTGTATTTAGAAGCCATAATTACATGTCTTAACTTTGTTAATAGGTTGGTTTTAAAAGTAGAAAAACCACAGTATGATCGTATCATTGTTTGCTGTAGCAGTAATTAGTGCATTTAGATACCTAGAGAAGATGTACATACATCTTTGACATTAAAACACTCTACTTGAAAACTGCTATCTAACACCTACTCATCTTTATTTTGTTTGAGTCTGGTGGTGTCATACATAGCCTTGAACACTGTCGGTACTCATCTTTTATTTCATAATGAGTTGTTGCTTTTTAGGATCACATACGGAGTGCATGTGCCTGTGTATGTAATATGCAGAATAGTGAAGGCAAATAGTCATACTTATCAGTCAGTGGTGGAAGGTTTGCCCAATAGGTGGCTAGCCCTGGGTTTAATACCCCACCTTCACACAAAAATACCAATTGTCAGGCTGGTGGTGTCTTCCTCTCTTCCCAGCACTTCCAGTGACTCTGGAGACCTTGCCTCAAAAACAAAACAAAACAAAACACAAAACAAAAAAAGCCCAAAAGGAAACAAAGCCCTACAGTTTGGGCTCAGCATTATGGCTCCGTGGGTAAAGGCACTTGCTGCCAAGGTCTGACAATTTTGGACCCACATGGTAGAAAGAGAGAAGTGATTCCTGAAAGTTGTTTTCTGTCCTCCATGGGTGTGTTCTCTCTCTCTCTCTCTCTCTCTCTCTCTCTCTGGTGTGTTCTCTCTCTGTCTCTGTCTCTGTCTCTCTCTCTCTCTCTCTCTCACACACACACACACACACTCACACAATGTAATAAAAATGCATGAAAAAGTCATGCATTATAATGAAAATAAAATGAGGTTGTGAGATGGCTCAGCAGTTAAAAGCTGTTGCAGTTTTATAGAAGACCTGGGTTCTGTTCCTAGCACTTACATGGTGACTCAATTGTCTGTAACTCCAGTTTCAGGGAATCTGGTGGCCTCTTCTGAGTTCTTCAGTCTCCTGCATGCACACAGTGTCCATACATACACAGGCACATGCATGTGCTTACACACACACACACACACACACACACACATTAAAACAAACACATTTAAACCCACTAGCTAACTTAGGAAGTAAGAGACTGTGTCATTTTTGCCTCCTAAGTTTAGTGCTCTGCCAGACTCCAGGGAATTGTCTGCCTGAAGTATGGGTCTTCAGTCTTGTTGGACTCTTATCCTGTATATTGTATTTTTTAAACAGTGTATTTAGATTTTTTTTTTATATTAAAGGAATCTTGCTGCAGATAACCTTTTATATTTTGAAGGTTTTTACTCTATACTGTTAGGATTGGTTCTTGTACACAATTCCTTTGTTCTCACCGCTGATTGTATCAGAGCTTTCTTCTTGATGAGTATTTAAATTATATTTTCTTTTGGACTGTTTTCCCTCTTTCCTTCCTTCTCTCTTCTTCTTGTCTCCCTGGCTTTCTACCTGTCTAGTTTCCTAACCTTTACCGTTTTGAACCTTGCTGGCCTGGAATGATCCTTGTGCAATGTGTGTAGATTTTTGTAGACTGGTCCCTGCAGTGTAGCCTCTCTGGAAGGTGGCTTTTCTTTTCAGTTGGTTTGAAGAGAGTGTATTTAATAGATGGTCATTTTGAAGAACTTTGAACCTGTTCTTTGCTTCTGAGATTACTAGGACATAATGGTTTTATAGAGTTGGGGTCACAGTGGCTCTTCTAGAGTCCCTGACTGTTTTGGGGTTGTAGGATAGCTCACCTCTGATTTAAGTTCATATCGATTTTACCTTTTGGAAGTTCTCCTCCTTCACATGTCTCGGAGCTATACAGAATGGCATTCTTGGTGAGCACTGGTTGTTACAAAGCACATGGATCGCTTAGACCGTGGTCCTAGCTGTGGCTTTTTATTTGCAGGACCAAAGTTTACTTACTTATATTTGAATTTTGTGGTTATTGTGTGTGTCTATGGTTTGTGTGAGTGTGTCTTTCTGTATGTCTGTGTGTACACTGTTGTAAGTAGGTGCACAAAGGGAGGTCAGAGAAAACTTTCTGGAGTTGGCTTCCCTTTCTATCTTTACATAGTTTCTGGGGGATTAAGCTTAGGTTATCAGGCTTCCATGGCAAGCACATCTACCTGCTGAGCCATCTTGCTGGCCCTGGCAGTTTCTTTTCATTTCTGTTTTTAAATTCACCCAGAAATAATCTTTGTATATAGGAGGACATAGGATGCAATTTCCTCCAAATTATTTAACTATTTAAAAGTACAAATCATAGATAATAAGCATTTAGTCTTGCTTTGAACCTGCCCCTCCCCCCCCCCCCCCCCCCCGACAGGGTTTCTCTGTGTAACCTTGGCTGTCCTGGAACTCACTCTGTAGACCAGGCTGGCCTCAAACTCAGAAATCTGCCTGCCTCTGCCTCCCAAGTGCTGGGATTAAAGGTGTGCGCCACCACTGCCCGGCTTACTTGGCTCTTGAAATCCTGCAGGAGTGCTGCGGGGTGTGAGTGACTGTTATTCTCATGTCCATGATATTGAAGGCCATGCTATTCAGCCAGTGCTGGGGGACCTTATGGATTTCCCATGTATGTCAGGTTTATATTTCTTGGTCTGCTTCTGAAATTGTCTGTGTCCTGTTGCCTATTTATTTACTTTGTGTAGCTTCATGGCATGTTATAATATCAGCATTTTGTTCTTTCTGTGTAAGGGGCCCTGCCCTGCTGAGTTCAGGAGCTATTGACTATGGCCTATGAGTATCTATCAGGCACTTCACTGGGATCTACTTGTAGACAGCTATCATGTTCTTTTTTGACACAAGGAATCCCTGGCCATGCTTGAGCTGTATAACTGAGGATGGTCTTGTATTTCTGCTCCGTTTGCTCCACCTCTCAAGTGCAGGGGTTGCAGAGGAGCATCACAACCCCATACATAGCTGGGCTCCTCAGAGCTCTCTACGAGAGTCTTGTGTTTTTTGTTTTTGTTTTGTTTCCTTGAGACAGGATTTCTCTGTGTAGCCCTGGATGTCCTGGAACTTGTTCTGTTGACCAGGATGGCCTTGAACTCACAGAGATCCACCTGCCTCTGCCTCCTCCAGAGTGCTGGGATTAAAAACATGTGCCACCTGGCAGCTCTGGTGGTTTATGAGAGTAGGTGCCTGTCCCTTTCTAGGGGTAACAGTTCTGTCCTGCATTGGAAAAGGTCCAGCCCTTCTTAAGCTTGATCTTCCTTGTGAGGCAGTTTCTCAGTTAATTCTCAGGTCTAAGTATGCTAGTATAGCTGGACTTCTTGGACCTGCCAGTGGATGAATAACGACACAGAGACTCAAAATTAATAAGTTTATTATAGATTAGGTCTTAGCTAAGGCTACCTCCCAGCTAGCTCATCTAACTTAATTAAACTGGACTAATTAAGGCCACGTGGCCTCTGGTATGTCCAGTCTCCTCCATGTCTGGCTAGCCAAATCTCACAGCCTCCGCTTTTCACCCAGAGACTGTCTCTGAGCCCTGAAGTCCACTTTTCCCTTCTTGCCTAGCTATTGGCCATCAAGTCTTTATTAAACCAATCAGTGAGTGAGGAAGGTGTATGTTTACAAAACTCTGAGGCAGGTGATGAACCATAAGGATAACAATACCCAAATCTGGCCAGTTCTCAGCTCTCTGCCTGTACAGAATTAACAATTGAATAATACAAAGACTACCTTCACACAGCCACCTCAACATGCTAGTATGGGTATCCTATAAAGAAAAAGGCTTGTGTGGGCCTCAGAAATGTGATCCAGATTGTTTGTTCATAAAGTGTTATGTTTTGGAGGGTAGCCTAGAAGAAGGGGCTCGTGCTTAAGGTGGGCATGTCTTGGCCCTCTGGTCTCCCCATGTCATGGGAAAATGCAGCCAGTAGTCTTGATGCTGGCCCCACAGTGTTCTTGTCTTTATTAATCACTGAATTACTAGGTGGGCCTTGCCTGTTCCTGGCAGAGAATACTTTCTTCTTCGTGGCTGACTGTAGAGTGGCCTTAAGCATGGGCACCTAGTAAATATATACACTTAGGGTTGCCATGCTTGCCAGTAAGATTCCTGGAGCCGCTTATGTCCACAGTGGGAAGTCATAGGAGTGAGCACATGGGACAAGGCTGTAGGAACTCAGTATACACACAGTAAGGTCAGCACCTGTGATAATCCAGACACTGGACTGCAGCTCTGAAATGTGCTGTCACTTAGAAACTCAGTGAGGGCAATGGGGATTTTATGTATTTTTCTTAATATTCGTTTCTGAGTTGAATAAGAATTTAGAATAAGAGTTGAAAACACCACATCTGCTAACCTGTCCTGTCTCTGGAGGTAGTCTTGCTTTTGTTATATGCTTCAGGGTGCTCTGTGAGTGGCTGGTTCTTACATCATCCTTAAAGACCTTGGCCTGGGAACCTGTCCACACCTGGGAACCTGCATTTCCTGCTTTCACGTGCAGCTCCTCCCATTGCATTCTGTTTCCTTCTCACTTTCCTTCTTGCATTTCTGTGTAGTATTTTGAAAAAGTTTCTTGTAGCACAGATTGGGCTGACTACACTCACTTTGGAGGTCTTGACCTGGATGCCAGCACTTAGGCTGGTTTGACTGCTTTTGTGTTCTGTACTGCAGATGTTAATCACACACCCTTTGTTTTCCAGGTGAGGGCTGTTGGAGGCAGGAGCTTGGTAACCTGTTGCTCTGCTCTTCATGGAGGACAGAGGTTCACCAGTTTTTGCTGAGGACTGGAAATGTTTGTCTGAGAGTCCTCCTGTCCAAGAAGGCCCAGCGGCCCAGGCTACCTTTGAGCCCAGCAAGCCACTCTCCATAGCCCACAAACACCTGAGCAGGAAGAATGGGCTTTCTAGACTCTGCCAGAGCCGAATGGCACTCTCTGGTAATCACCTTGTGATGCTGTGGGCATCAGCCTTGTAAACTGAAAACCAAGTTTCATTTTCCTCCCCTGGGAGCCCTTTTATCCTGGACCAAAAGATGGTTTATGTTTTCAGAGCTGTCTTCCAAGATACTGGGGTATGCCTCCTGGTCCTGGGCTGTAGCCAGGAGGGAAGAGCTAACCTGTCTGGTGTGTGACAGAGCAGTAGCGTTGGAGTTGGGGGAGGATTGAGGAACAGCCAAGGTATGTGCTTGAAACTGAGGGTGCTCTAGAAAGCAGGACAGTCCTTTAGGATGACGGGGATGTCCAGGAGCCAGAGCAGAGCACAGGGAAGTGGTTTTGAGGATCCTGTCTTGAGGTCATAGAGCAGCTTGCTGAGGCAGCAGATATTGAAGCCCAGCTAGTGTGTGGGACTTGGGACAGTAGGAACAGCAGGTCCTGGGAGAGAGCCAGTGGTGCTGCTGAAAGCAGAGAACACAGCTTCCCAGGAGGCTGCTTCCTCTGGCACTAGCCAGGCACCTGTGCTTCAGTGTTGACGTGGTAGCTTGGTTTCAGGAGGATGTCACAGGCAGCTGCCCAGGGAACAGGGGCCAGAGATAGAGTTGTGAGGAGGGCACTGGCTTGGTCACTGCTGGCGTAAATGTGTGGCCTTGGAGGGTTAGGCAGAGGCCATGTACTGAGAGAGGCTAGATTCTAGATGAAGGACACAAAGGACAGGAGAAAGGACCAGTAGGAGAGTGGTAAAGACTCAGGTCATATGTGTTTGGTTTTAAACTTAGGACGAATAGAAGCCAGTTGGAAGACCTGGGGAGTTGAGTGATTGGAGCTAGAGGCAGGCATACAGACCAAAACTGCACTGATCTTTCCAGGGTAGTAAAGGTACCTAGCAATGGAAGAGTGGATGGATCAGTTGGTGGTGAGAGGAAGGGGAAGGCATTCAGGAGCATAGATGAGGGCTCTGGGAGGTAGTAGCTGAAGAAGAGCTCAGTGCTTCTGATAGGTGAAGTGAGGTGAGAACGGAGGGGACACTGATGGGCTGAGCATTTTGGAGCCATTGAAGAGGTGGCTAAGAGCAGCTCCTTTAGAGTGGTGGGGATAGAGCCCATGGGAGGAAGCAGGTAGAACGGTAGCCAACAAGGTAGCCTTTGAATTGTATGACATTTCCCAGGAAGAAATGGCTAGGCCAGTTTCTAGAGATGACTAGTATTTGAGAAGAGGCATTGTAAGCAAGAGCTTTCTGGAAGCAAAGGGCAAGGCCTTAAGAGGATGACCTAGACAGAAACGTTCATCTTGATCTGTTTGGAGTTCTCAGAGGATATTAACCCATGTCACTGAACCCCTAAGGGTTATTTTGGAGAGACTCGTTCAGTCAAAGCCTGTGCTCTAGACTGTGGGCTAGATAAATGCTTAAGTCCTGTTTAGACCACATATTCCATCTGTCTTAGAGGCCTGCTCTGGCAGCCATTTGAGATCTAATACTTTCTGTCCATCCTTTCCTCACAGAGGACAGGTGGAGCTCTTACTGTCTTTCATCATTGGCTGCCCAAAACATCTGCACAAGCAAACTGCAATGCGCTGCTGCACCTGAGTATGCTGACCCTACAGCTGGGCCACTGGGCAGTACATCCTGCTGCTCCTTGCTGCGTGGCCTGGCTTCAGGATGCTCTGGGTCCCTGCTCTCGACCCCTGTGTGCAACCCCAACAAGGCTGTTTTTACCGTGGATGCCAAGACCACAGAGGTATTTGCTGTAGTTTGAGGCCCAACATGTGGATCTGGAGTTGTCAAACCTGGACTCTTCAACAGAGGAATTGGTGTTTTAAGTGTAATTAGAAACATAGATGGTTTTACCTATCTTGATTGCAAAGAGATAAGAACTTGTCCTTTTTAGACAGAAACCCAAGAGAGGTGAGGTACATGCTGTGTTATGCTTTTAGCATATTGGCTTAGTTATGCAAGTGAAATTCAGTGCCTGAATGAAATGTGTTTATATTGTGTACAGGAGTTGAAACTGTTAAGACATTTGTGGAGTGTGATGCAAATTTCTACATTTAAGTTACTTGGTCATATTACATGTGTGTATGTGTTTTGTGTATGTGTGTGTGCCACAGTGTGAGTGAGGTCAGAGGACAATGTATGGGGATCTGTTTTCTCCTACTTTGTGGGTCTCAGGGATTGAAGCTAAGTTGTTAGGCTCTTTAAATACTGAGCCATCTCTTCAGCCCTTATCTAGCTTCTTGATTAGCATGTGCTTGTTTTGTGTGGAGGAGTGTCCTAGGTTCTGATTGAATGTGTCTGTGAGGTAAAGGTGCCTGAGGAACATGGGGTGAGCATCATTGCCTGAGCCCTTGATGGGAAGTGCTACAGCAGTGGTTCTCAACCTTCCTAATGCTGAGAACCTTTAATATAGTTCTTCATGTTGTGGTGACCCCCCCAACCATAAAATCAATTTGGTTGCTACTTAGTAACTGTAATTTTGCTACTGTTATGAATCATATTGTAAATATTTTTGGAGGTTTGCCAAAGTGGTGTAGCCTCAGGCTGTGAACCACTGTTCTAGAGGCCTCTGTGTTGCTTCCTGTACTGGTTTCTCCTCGGTTGTTTCTAGGGGCCCTAGTAACTGCTGCTGGTGTGCGTGTCCTCTGCAGATTCTGGTTGCCAACGACAAAGCCTGCAGCCTCCTAGGATATAGCAGTCATGACCTGATTGGCCAAAAGCTTGCCCAATTCTTCCTCAAATCTGATTCCGAGGTGGTGGAAGCCCTCAGTGAGGAACATGTGGAGGCTGATGGCCACGCTGCAGTGGTGTTCGGCACAGTGGTGAGTGAGTGTATGCTCATGTACGCATGCATTGCAGTGGGTTGAGGGCTTGTGGGGTGGAGGGATGCTGTCCCTGTCTTTAAGGTAAGAGTAGCATGTAAAGGAACAGGCTCAATTTCCCTACCTCAGTTCTGACGTTGAACCGTTTTCTGCTGTGAGTTTGGCAGCACCTACAACTTTAGCATCTTGACTGAAATTTGGTCCTGGTTCTGTTTCCCAACCTCAGATGAGAAGAGGAATGGGCGGGCCCTTTAAAACCAAAGTGTTCCTAAGTGGCTGTGGAGCTTTGTTGTCTTTGGAGAGCCTCAAAATTTGGTGAGGGTTGAGGCTTGGACTATATTTTGAAAAACTCCAGGTACCACATGAAAATCCCAGAAAAGTGATATAATTCTTCCTGCTGCCCCCCGCCCCCCTCCATTTTTTCATGTGTTTGTTGTTAGTACAAATTTACAAATGTTGCAGGTTTCTCTTATCCCTGCTGGCTTCCAATTATTTTTTTTTTTCCTTTAGCTTCCAACTAATTGAGTTAGGACTGTTTTATTTTATTTTTTTTTTAACAGCTTTAAGGCACAACAACTAGCCATTAGAGAGCTCTGGGTTTGACTGAGAGAGTCTTCCTCAATGACTAATATGGAAGAGTGATAGAGGATAATTCCTGACACCAACTTCAGGCTGCAGTATTAATCTATTTTAGTAGATTTAAAAAGCAGTATTAATCTGTTTTAATCCTCTAAGCTTATCTGGCTACCTCCCAGATAAAATCTCTGAGATATTTGCATTTTATGGCCTCCTCTGCTCCAGGTGTTGTCTTAATTTTTTTTCTTTAAATTTTTTTTTTTTTAAATTTACTTTACATCCCGATCACAGCCCCCCTCCTTCCTCTCTTCCCAGTCCCACCCTTACAAGTCCCTTACCCTACTGATCCCCCTGGGTACCACCACTCTCTGGGGTATCAGGTCTAGGTACATCCTCTGCTGCTGTAGCCCAACCAGCAGTCCAAGTAGTGGGGGAGGGGATCCAATCAGTCAATGGCAGGGAACAGAGACTGAGCTAGCCCCTGCTCCACTTGTTAGGGAGCCCACATGAAGACCAAGCTGCACATTTGCTATAAATGTGTAGGGGGTCTAGGTCCAGCTCCTGCATGCTCCCTGGTTGGTGACCCAGGCTCTCTGAGCCCCCATGGTCCCGCTTTGTGGGTCTTCTTATGGTGCCTTTGACCCATTTGACTTGCTCACTTCTATCCCCCAATTTTCCCACAAGATTCCACCTGATGTTTGAATGTGGGTCTCTGCATCTGCCTTCATCCACTGCTAGATGAAGCCTCTCAGGAGGCTATTATGCTAGGTCCCTGTCTGCAAGCATAGCAGAGTATCATTAATAGTGTCAGGGGTTGGCTCTCTTGCATGGGATGGGTCTCAAGTTGGGGCAGTCATTGGATGGCTGTACCCCTAGTCTCTGCTCCATCTTTATCCCTGCATATTTTGTAGGCAGGACGAATTCTTATGTCTTCTAGATCCTTTTCTCAAGGACTTCTTCCCTCTCTCACTCTCCTTCCCCTGGGTGGGAGGAAGTCCAGTCCTATTCTCTCCCCTGCTCAGTCACTGGCTGATCAGCTCTTTATTGACCAATCAGGGAATAATTTGGAAGCCATACTTACACAACATTAAGACAGGAGATTCTCAGAATAAGGATTGCAGTTATGGGGGCACAGAAGTCAGCATTTGAATAATACACGGATAATCTTTACACAGTGCACAGTAACATTATGCCTATGCTTATGTGTACACATATGCATGTGTGTGTATGCATATGCTTGTGTGTATATGCATATGAATATGTGTGTGTGCATGTATGTGGCAGCCTGAGGTTGGTCTCAGGAATTATCCTCTGTTACTCTTCCATATTATTCATTGAGGCAGGCTCTCAGTCAGACCCAGAGCTCTCTAATGGCTAGTCTTGCTAGCCTACTTACTCTGGGTATCCAGTCTCTATCTCTGAAACTGGACTTAGAGGTGGGCCTTCACTCCCTCTCACCCAACATTTAAGTGGGGTTCTGGACATCCTAATGCAGGTTCTCATGCTTGTATGGCAAGTACTGCAACTGATGAAGCATCTCCTAAGCTCTCTGAATTGGTATACAGTTGTATTAGTGCACTGACTCTTACCTTTAAATCCATACATTCCATTTATTTGCTGTGTGTTTGGTGGTGGGATAAGAGTGTTCTATTGGAGAGTTTGCTCCTCTATCTTAGGCTGCTGCGTATATCTGGGATGTTGCCAGGTGAGTTGAATTGTTGAATGCTGAGGGCTGAGCCCCAGGCATGAGAACTTGGACAGCGTCAGCTGTATTAGCAAATTACTGGATCAAGAAACTGATCACTGCCAAGAAAACAAATAAGAACAGACCTCATCAACACCAGCAGTAAAAGGATAGTTGAGTGTGCATGTGAGCTTTTCTTACCTGCTGCTTTTCTTTTCTACATGGGCTCCTGCCTCCCATAAGAAAGATTTTGTCCTCTTGGTCCACTGACTCACCGGTTCTTTCTGCAAGTACCGTCACAGATACACCCTGTGTGTGCTTCAGGAGTTTTCTAGGTGTTTCTCAGTCAAGGGTGGCAGTCAAAGATTAGCCATCACATTGAGTAGGAAACCCGTCCTGATAACAGTTCACTGACTGTAGCACTGAGGACTCATGTGTACCTTGGTAGGTTTCTGAAAGTGGGTGGAGCTTGACTGCTCTGAGGCATTTCAAGCACTGAGGAAGATCTTCTAATGACAAGCACTTTGGTCTGCTAGTTGAAGGGTCCACATTGCAGATGCTGCATGCCTGGTACAGTAAATGTGTGTCTGTCTGTAGGTGGACATTGTCAGCCGAAGTGGGGAGAAGATTCCAGTCTCTGTGTGGATAAAGAGGTTGCAGCAAGATCGAGGCTTGTGCTGTGTAGTGGTTCTGGAGCCTGTGGAGAGAGTGTCAGCCTGGGTCGCCTTCCAGAGTGATGTGAGTATATTTTCAAATCTTGGCTATCTTCTGCTAACACAATGTTCTTTTCTTTTGTAAGAAAGGAAGTGCCAGAGCTAACTGGAGGTTGTCTTGGCTATGGCCCTTACTAACTGCATTCTTTGAATAAGGAGTCCTATCACTGATGCCTCAAGTTTCCTTATCTATAAATAGGATATATTTCCTTATCTATAAATGGGAATATTTACTCAGGATTGTCCTTATGCCTAAAGATGTCACACTTTTTTTTTTTAAGATTTTATTTATTTATTTATTATATGTAAGTATACTGTCGCTGTCTTCAGACACTCCAGAAGAGGGAGTCAGATTTCTTTACGGATGGTTGTGAGCCACCATGTGGTTGCTGGGATTTGAACTCCGGACCTTCGGAAGAGCAGTTGGGTGCTCTTACCCACTGAGCCATCTCACCAGCCCAAGATGTCACACATAGAGTAGTACATGAACATGAACTGGGATGTTGTTACTGGAAAGTGCGGTGTGGACCAGAGCTTTTGGAGAGTACTTGAGAAAATGGTATTGCTCGTGTGAAAGCCCATGACATGCCTCTTGCACTTTGGATATAGAAGTTGTGCCATCATTCTTGCATTTAGTTTTTTTGTTTTTTTTAAAGATTTATTTATTTATCATAGGTAAGTACACTGTTGCTGTCTTCAGACACACTCCAGAAGAGGGCATCAGATCTCATTACAGATGGTTGTGAGCCACCATGAGGTTGCTGGGATTTGAACTCAGTACCTTTGGAAGAGCAGTCATCTCTCTTGCACCGCATTTAGTTTTTAAACACTAGAGCATAACCTTCAATGAAGTTTAGAGAAGTGTGAGAAGCTTCTGTCAAGAGCATTGCTTTCTTCCCCCAGGGAACTATCACATCATGTGACAGTCTCTTTGCTCATCTCCATGGGTTCACATCTCCAAAGGATGTAGTTGGGCAGTGTGTCATAGACTTGATTCCATCCATGCAGCTCCCTCCTCCTGGCCAACATATCCCAAAGGTAGGTACCTGACCATCCTCACTGTGTGCTGGGTTTTGAGTTTTGTTTTTTTTTTTTAATTTAATTTTATTTGTAATTCATTTTTTACACTCCAAATTCCAATCCCCACCCCTCCCCACCCACCCTCCGACTGTTCCACATCCCACACCCCCTCCCCACCCCACCCTGTCTCCACGTGGATGCCCTCACCCCGCACCCCACCTGGCCTCTAAACTCCCTGGGGTCTGGGTTTTGACCTCAGGGTTATTCTTGGATGGAGCAAGCTCTAGCTCTAGTTCTCTGAGCTTTGAGGCTCAACCAAAGCCCAGAGCCTAAGTGGTCTGGCTGATTAGCCTTGTCTCCTGAGCCCTCCTCTTTTTTTCATGGTCCAGGAGAATGGGCTGATCTGTAGGGTAATCTTATATCCTGCTTGGAGTTCTCCAAACAGAACAGATAGGATTTTATGTAATGACACATAATTAGTTGGGAGAACTGAGGCTGGTGATTATAAGGCCCCCTGCAACCTGGAAACTCTAGGGTATGACCTTGGTGTGGCTCACCCAAGGTTGAAGGTCTGAGAACCCTGAGGGATTCTGGGGGAAGTCCTAGAGCTCAAAGGCCAGAGACCCTGGAGTTCTGACTTGGGGCATTCCAGCTGCAAAAGAGAGATTTCCGTTAGTCCTTTCCCCATTTTCTCTTCAGACCTTGAGCTGACTTGGTGCTGCCCATTTTGAGCATGACTCTTCCTTATTCAGACCACCCAGAATCACACATATATCTGGAGGCATCCTGAAAGACATACTTAGAAGTAATGCTTGAATGGCATTAGATACTTGTTAGCCATCACTTCCTGGGGGTAAACAGCCACATCTCACAGAGGGTGGCAGGAAACTTGGGTCATGGTTCATACTGAATTATTAGGGTCCCCATCTTTCAGCTAATATGTGGCCTCTATACTGGGAACCTGAGGGCTATGCCTTTATCTGCTGTCTTTTCCGTGCCTTTAGGGATTGGCTGACTAGACAGCTCTTCTGGGCAACACTAGTTTTGTTTTTGTTTTTAAAGGGAGTCCATTCAGCACATCTCCTGGGGGTGGCTCTTTAATTCAGTCCACTCTGGTGGCTTTTGTGTGTCACATTTTCTGGTTCATGAGTTGCAGCCCTGCCCCCATTTTGTCCTTTGCATCTTCTCTTTTACTCTGAGGAAGGAGCTAATAGCCTGGCAGGGCACTGGTTAGTGGCAGTGCTGTATGTAGAGTCAGTCCTATTACAACAGCTGCTGCTGGCCAGGTCTCAGGCAGACTTCTTTTTTTTTTTTTTAATTTATTTATGTTTATATTATGGACATTGGTGTCTTGCCTGCATGTATGTCTATGAGAATGCCAGATCTTGGAGTTATAGACAGTTATGAATTGCTATGTGGGTGCTGGGAATTGAACCTGGGTGGTCTGGAAGAGTAGTCAGTGTTCGTAACTGCAGAGCCATCTTTAAGCCCCTCAGGCAGATTTTAACTTCCTGAGGCAGGTGTCCTGGGAATGGCAGTAGACACATGTAAGTTATGTTTTCAGTCCCTATTCCAGTCACCATCTCCCCTATATACACAGGATCTCCATGTCCCTCTTCCATTCCTGGCTCATGGGTCTTGAGGACAGGTGGGATTGGCAGAAGTGGGTCTTGGTCAGCTCGCTTAGTGCTCATGGACTGGGTGCTTCACTATGTTCAGGACAGGAAAGATGAGCCACCAGGCTGCCAATATAGCCTCTAACTTCTCATGCCTTCCAGAGTGGTCCCTGAAGTGGTGGAAGAGAAAGCCTGTGTCCAGGCTCTTACCTGAAACCTGATTCACCCTTGTTAGGAACACCGTACTAGTCAAACTCTCTGTGTCTTAGAACTGGCCTCATACTCACAGATCCACCTGCCTTTGCCGTCTAAATACTATGAATACAATGTACACAACCATGCCTGGCTCTAATCAAACTCTTTATTGGAAAACCACATGCCTTCCAAATAATAGAAGCAGATAGTAGATAATGTAAGGACTTGGTTGTATGTTGGGGGAGGAGCTGAAAAGATAGATGTGATGGTCCCTCAGAGTGACAGCAGGAAACCAGCTCTAGTGTGGAAGAACAGAACATGGGTGTGGAGTTATGGGTACTGTTTTAGTGGTGTTTCCTGTTGCTCTGAATAAAAGACTGGCAAAAGCAACTTAAGAAAGAAAGGGCCAGGCAGTGGTGGCACACACCTTTAATCCCAGCACTTGGGAGGCGGAGGCAGGCGGATTTCTGAGTTCGAGGCCAGCCTGGTCTACAGAGTGAGTTCCAGGACAGCCAGGACTACACAGAGAAACCCTGACTTGAAAAACCTAAAAAGAAAGAGAGGAAGGAAGAAAGGAAGAAGAAAGGAAGAAAGAAAGGAAGGAAGGAAGGGTGGGTTTATTTTGGCTTACAGCTGAAGGTACAATCTAAGGTGGCAGGAGTGTGATGCGGCTGCTCAATTGCAGCACATCACCCTTGGGAAGCAGAGTGTGATGACTGAATGCTGCATGCTCAGCTCCCCTCTCCACTTGTACAGTCCAGGACTCCAGCCACAGTGGGTGGGTCTCCCCACCTAAGCCAGTGCAGTCAAGATCACTCCCTACAGGCATGCCCAGAGGCCTGTCCTGAAGCTGGTTCTAGACTCTGTCATGATGACCCTAATCACCACAGCCACTCTCATAGATGGATTCTACTTTCACTGAGACCAGGAGGTGCGGGAGAAGCACCTCTTCTTTCCCTTCCAGATTTGGAGCTGAGGAGAGGAGTGCGTGCAGCCTGTGGATGCCAGAAGGCTGCAGCGTGGCACAGATGCCTACTAGGGATGAGTCTGGGACCAGTCCCCTGATTGGTTTGTACCTTGGTCATTATTATGCATTCGTTCTGGGCCCTGAGTCCTCCCAGCCTGTTGCTGCAATTGCCAAGGTTCCAAATTCTTGGGGCAGGGTGGGCTGGAGCAGCATGGATGGGGGATATTTCTAGCATGGTTATGTGAGTGAGGCTGGGATCTAAAACATCGGAATTGTGCCTACACAGTACTGCTGTAATGATGAGTGGGACTGTCCTGTCTTTCAGAGTCTCAAGATTCAAAGGTCTGTTGGGAGAGCCAGAGACGGCACCACCTTCCCTCTCAGTTTGAAGCTGAAATCCAAGCCCAGTGGAAAGGCTGTAGCTGACAGTGAGGTGGCCTCTGAACCAGGTTACCAGGCTTCTGTGTGGGTGTTCTGCACCATCAGTGGCCTCATCACTCTGCTGCCAGATGGCACAATTTATGGAGTCAACCACAGCTTTGCACTAATGTTGTTTGGTTATGGAAAGACAGAGCTCCTGGGCAAGGTAGGCTTGCCTCGTTTCCTAGCTCCTCAGTATCTGATGAAACCATTCTGCATGCATCAGAGTATTTGAACCTGATGGGCTGTAAAGCTTACAACAGGCCATACCATCCTATTCATAATCAACTATCTCATTTCCCTGGGCCACACATCAGTGGCTACTTTTGGACTGACTGTCTCCTGGGTCATTCCAGAGGAGCAAGATTGTCCTCTGCTTAGGATCTCTGTTTCTATCCAGCTGGTTCTGGTCTGGCCCATTGACCCAGGTTTTGGTCACACTGTAGATACTGTTTGTTCATACGTACTGAGCATGGTTGGTTAGTAAGCAGTAGGGGAGAAGGGGTTCTATATCTTCTCTTCTTGGGGTTGGGGGTTGGGTAGATGTTTTACTCACCAGGCTTCAGGCCTTAACTTTCCCTTTATCCTCAGGCAGACCTGTAGGGTGCAGTCCCATCATGGTTCTGTACAAGCCTTCGTAGACAATGTTTAACACACCCCAAGTCATACTTTAGCCATGAGTCAGCCTATTGGATCAGGCTTAGAAGAGAAAGACCATTTTGCTTTATGTGGTACCACTTAGGGTGACCCACTTGCTGAATAACTCTGAGGCCTTGATAGCTCCTGTTTCTGGCTTGGATGCTGTTTGGGCATTCATGTCCTGCTTTTTAAGGGTCACCTCAGCTTCAGAAGTCATGCCTTAACTGCTCCCACGACCTCTTTTTGTGTGGGGGAATGGACCCTAGTGGTGTTCTGAGCCTTCTGGGAGGGTACATAGCTCCTATGTGCTGACAAGGGATTGTGGAGCAGCCTTGGGAAGCCACCTACTGCCAGCTTTTGACATTGGCATATTGCTCCCCAGCTTTTGACACCATTGAGTGCCCACCAGCCTCACCTGGTTCTTGGATGCAGGTGCCTGTGACCCTTTACTGGGCACCTTGATCACTTGGGATCTAACTCCAAGGCAGGAACCTCTATCTTTTCTTGTTTCTGCTAGGTAATCCTGGACTGTGTGTGACTGTGTGTTAAAGTATCTCATATGAGGCTCTGAAAAGGTTATTCTGTTTTTTAGTAAGACCCAAACGAGTAACTAACCTCAAATTCACTTGCAATTGAGTTATTCTTGATTAAAAAGCAGCCAGCATGTGGCTTTCTGTAGGAGTATTATAGGCTTTGAGACCTCTCCGAGAGCCTCATGGCTATAAACCCTTCACCCTCATTGAGGTTACTTACTTGGATTCTTGTGGCACCGACAGCTGCTCAGGCTTGGGGGCTGCATACAGGCTCGGAAGCAGCATCTGTGTGAGCAGCTCTTGGTCTGGTAATATGGCCCTTGATGGGTGCCCATCAGTGTACTTGGACCAAGAGCTCTAAAGTTGTTAGCTTGGCAAATCCAGGGTCCCTGCTCTAGGCAAATGTGAAGTCAAAGACCAGGTATCTACTTGAAGACATACAGGTATTTGCATAACTTGCCTTACAGTGCATTGTGTTTGTCGTTTTTATTAAAAAATAAAAACATTGTGAATTATGTGTGAGGTGCCAAGGAACCAAGATCCTGTGTGATCCAGGATCTTTCCCATTTTGAGGACTGAACTATTCACACTGCTGCTATTTCCATTTTCTAAGGAGGATGAATTCAGTGGGTCACAGTGGATCCTCCTAGGTTCTGAAATGTCACTGTTTTATTCTCTAGAATATCACTTTCCTGATTCCTGGTTTCTACCACTACATGGACCTCACATATGATAGTTCGGCACAGCTGCCAGATCTGATCAACTGCCTAGACATTGGCAGAAAGAGTGGGCCTGGGGAGATGAGCTCTGATGCCCAACAGAACTGGGAACTGGCCAGTGGGGCCCAGGGTAAGGCTCAGCCTCCTCCATCACAGTGTTTATGTTGCTGAGTAGCTCCTTAGAGGTTTGTGGCACTGTAACAGAGATAAAGCAGAAGCCCCTAGTGACCTTTCCTGACTCTCAAGGGTGGATGGAGCAATGAGAGGCTCTGTCCTAGTTTGAGGCTGTCTTGTACAGTCCTCTTGTTCTTTCCCAGGAGATGGGACAGTTGTGGGCAGTGTTTTACAAATGTTTAAGCATCTAGAAGGGAATTAGGAAGTCCTCCAAGACTGTGCCTATGTCTGAGACACAAATAGCTGGCCAAAGTCTTGTCCATTTAAAGAGAATTTATAACCGAGCCAAGTATAGCAGCACATTCTTGTTTTTTGTTTTGTTTTTTGTTTTTAAAGATGTATTTATTATTATATGTAAGTACACTGTAGCTGTCTCCAGACACACCAGAAGAGGGTGTCAGATCTTAATACGGATGGTTGTGAGCCACCATGTGGTTGATGGGAATTGAACTCAGGACCTTCATTCAGAAGAGCAGTCAGTGCTCTTAACCGCTGAGCCATCTCTCCAGCCCCAGCACATTCTTGTAATCTCAAGTTAGAGGGTTGCAGTTACTTGAGGCTACCCTAGAGAGACCTATGTGGAAACAAAAAGCTTCCTCCCACCCTCCCAAAGGTAATAACAGTACATTTATGTAGTTTCATTTAGTATAAGATTGAATTGTTATAGCATATCATATTTATTTCTAAGCTGGTGTTACATACCTGCTGACTTCAGTATATGCCCCCATAGTTTAAGGGTTTCTCTGATTGGTTGTGGAGTCAGTGTAAGCTTCTGTCTTCTTCTAGTGAGGGAGAGGAGTGAGTGAGGGGTCAGTGCTGACAGAAAGAGAAGCTACTGGACTTGTAGGCTGTCTGAGTGTTTGAGGTTTTGAAACAGGTACAGGTGTGTTTTAACACAGTGGTTGGGAATAGACAACTTTCTTGATTTTGCTGTTAGGTCCAAGAATTGACGTGGTGTTGGCACGGGACCACATGCCATCACAAGATGAGACCCTGAAGCTTGTGGGAGGACAAGTATCCTCTAGGACTCAGACACGATTGGAAACTGGATACAAGATACTTCCTTCTTCTGCATCTCAGCCCTCCCTGGGGTAAGTGCCTTGGTTGGAGGTTACAGGTTTACAAAACACCCAGTTAGGTAATATTCAGCTCATGGGTAATAACGTCAGTGATGGCTACTGTGTACTGGTCTCCTGCTCTGTCTACACAGCAGTGCCTTTCCTGTTAGCCTTGCAGCCCTAGCAGAGAGTGCCCGTGGTGCTCTTCTCATCTTATGGACAAGGAAGTAGGCTGCTGAGAACTCAAGAAGACTAAGAGATAGATCTCTAGAATTTTGAAAATCATTTGAAAGCACTCTTTATATATTCTTAAATAAAATTATTCATTTTGAGTAAAGGATGTTTATAATGGGAAACTTTGGGAGGTAGGAATAAAAATTCATTTGTTTGTCACCATAGCATTTTAGTATGTCTAATGACAGGTTTATTTTGCTGCATATAGAACAGATAATGGTACTTCATTACAAAAGTTGAAAAGTCTCGGCTTGTTAGAGAAGGGTGTGTTCTGAGGAATTGAGGCTGAAGCTCAGTAAATTCTTTCACTGTGGGCTAGGTGCTCAAAAAACAAAACAAAAACTAACCTCCAGGTAAAGTATTTGGTCAATATTGGGGTTCTTGGCTCCTCAGAAGCCAGCCCTTGGTGTTCCTGGCAGAAGGACCTGAGATCCCTGGGGCAGCTCTGGACATAGGTCCCAGGTTGCCTTGTGTGAACTTCTGTTGGTAGGACAAGAGGAGTGCCCCCTACCCCCCAACTCCAAAGAGTCACTTGAAAACCTCTTTGTATCCCTTTTACAGTGACCAGAATTCAGTGACAGGTGATGCTTGGCTGCCAGGGCAGCTGTCAGATGTCCTTCATCTCCTCGGTTGTTGTCTTGCTAGGATTCTAAGTCTCCAACATAGAAGTCACCCCGATCCCCTCCTAACTTGATGCTAACACAGTGTTAATGGCCAAACCATTGCTGAGCGAAGTCATTTGTGGTTATTCTCAGCCCCTGCAATACAGATTTTCAGAGGTCATACTGCAGGGGCAGGATCATGTCCCTAATCTACCAGTTTTCCTAGCAAGTGACCTGTGACCTTTCTAAAACCCCAGAGCCTATCTGTCAGGGTTTGGGGTAGAAAGGCTATAGGAGCAGGTGAGACAGTAGAGAGGATGGAATACGGAGAACCGCTGGCATCCAGCAGCATTTGGAGATTTCACGAGGGTAAATACCATGGCCGGGAGTTGTCTAGACCCCTTGGCTAGGCCTTAATGAGGTTGTTGTGGTGTGTATCCCACAAGCCTTCATCCTCAGGCCGACCCTGTAATTTATTCCTGGATAGGGCTAGACTTACCCTGTAACGTGGGAGGAATGTTCAGAGAGGGAAAGGAGCAGTGGGTAGACACAGTGCTTTTGTGCCTGTTCTCTGCAGACCTGTATCTCATTCCTGTTTTCCCAGGAAGCCTTTGTTTTAGAACTCCACCCACAACATCTTGTACTGGGAAAACATCCTCTCATAGACCTTTTCCACTGCCTTGATTAACTTCTGCTTTACAACTTGTGGGGTACCACTTGAAGACCACAGTAGTGTATCTGATCACCAGGTGCTTGGCCTTAGTCCTGGTTGATGTGAACAGACAGTACAGTAAGCTTGTGGACACCATGAACGATAAGCTAGTGGAGGAGGGTCATCCTGCCTGGACTGCAGCAGCCTCCTAACACTAATGTGGTCCCCCCTGCCCTGCCCCTCCAGTCCTTCCTGCTACTTGTCTTAGTCTCCTTGCTCTTCTGAGCTACCTCCCTAGTTCGGGCATCTAGTGGTTGGATGGTGTTGAGAATGAGTCATGGCCTGCTATCATAAGTTTGTTAAACACTCAGAAATCCACTTCAGTAGCTTCTTTTGATTCCTCTTAGGTAAATGTAGATTAATATGAAGAAGTATCTAAGAGTAGATATAAATTTGAGGCTGTCTGTCCTAAGTGTACCATGTTCATTTTATTGTATTTGTCTCTCAGTGTGACCTCTCACTGTTACTAGTGACTGTTTTCCAAATTTCTGTCTCCAGGGTGGACAGCAACCCAGAGGGTGATAAGCAGTCATTGCTCACAGACCAGCAAAGCATTCCAAAGAGAAACTTGCCAGCCCATGGTGGTCAGAACCAACCAGACACCTCAGAAATATCCCTACCAGTCCTTAAAGAACATTTATTGTCTGAAATTCAGAAAAATATCTCAGAAGAAAGCCCACTAACCCACAGGAAATGGTTATCCAAGGCGCAACAAAACCGTACAAAAGGAAGCCTGCCCATCCACGAGGAGCAGTTATTGTTTGCAGGCCAGCATATCCATGTCTTGGGAAAGGAGGGGCCTTCAGCAGAGAGCTACAGTGAGGCTCTTTTAGAAGAAAGCAAGTCCAAACCAGTGGATGCAAAACTGTTTGCTTCATGTGAAGATTCTGAGCCTCTAGTTTCAGTTAAGAACAGGAGCAGCAGTGTGGACATGTGTAATCTGCAACAGGAAGCTCAGTTGCAGCTGATGGATGTCAGCAGTCCCAGCAGTCCTAACCCCTGGGCTGATGCCACCATGCCTGAGCCCCACACCACAGGGCAGATAGCAGGCGGGAGCCTCACATATTGCCCACAGTACAGAAGCGAGTGGGCCTCACAGCAGCGAGGCCAGGACTCGGCTCCCAGCCCCTCTGGAATGGCATGTGTCTCGCTTGGGACACCCACTCTGGATGAACCATGGCCAGGAGTGAGAAATGACAGAGAAGAGCTGCAGACTTGCTTGATTAAGGAACAGTTATCCAAGTCAATCTGTGAGGGAAATCTGGGCATCTCCCGTGTGGAACTCGTTCCTGCAGAACATCCTCCTTTCACTGCCCCCGTGTCTTTCTGTGATCTGGGAGGCCGAGATCTACATGCTAGCCGCTCAGGCAGCTCCTCAGCCTGCTACGCTTTGGCCACCGACCTCCCTGGTGTCTTGGAGGCAGTGGAAGCTCAGGAGGCTGATGTGAGTTCTTATTCCTGGAACCTCAAGGAGCTCTTTCTCAAGGACCAGACAGACAGAACTCCATCACATTGTTCCTGTACCACATCTGAGCTCAGCGAGGCGCCATCTCTTTCAGTGGTGGGGTCAGATTTAGATGTGGGTAGTCTACATAGGCAGACTTCAGATATTTTAGTTGACCGAGAGATGTTGCTCCTTACTGGGACCTATTTTGACCTTAGTGAAGGCCAACGGTTCCAGGAGATGGGAGCAGGACATGATCGAGCAGAACTGTCTAACATTTCTTTGGTCTCCTCTGAACACTATGAAACTAGTGACATAGAAAGCCCAGGTTGTGACCCTCCCTTACTAGATCCTGGTCCCAACGATATGGGCCTATCAGCAGAGAAGCCCAGGCTGAGTGCCCAGATCACTTCCACTCCTGTGGCACATGGAGCCACCAGCCTGCAGCAGGAGATCCAAGAGGGCATCTACTCTGGAAGCTGCTACCACCGAGATGGCTTACGACTGAGTATGTTCTGGGGAAGAGGCTTTGTAAACCCTAGCCATGTGTAATGAGGTCTTTGGAGGGAGCCACAGCGCTCTATACTTCCTCACCTTCCTGCCCTTCAGGTATACAGTTTGAAGTAAAGCGTGTGGAGCTCCAGGGCTCTGCGACCCTGTTCTGCTGCTGGCTGGTGAAGGACCTCTTCCACAGCCACCGGGACTCAGCCACCCGAACCCGCCTGTTCCTTGCCAGTCTGCCTAGCTCTACCCACTCCATGCCTGAGCTGTCTGGATCCAGCTTTGGAGAGGTTGGTATCTGTGCCCAGCTCAGTCTTCTATGCACTTTCTACTGTGCTGCAGGTTTTTCAGGTAGCATCACTGCCTTTATGGCTGGAATGGGTGGAGGGTATGCCTATTGCTTTTTAACGTTGTCTTCTAGTACCCTGTGTAAGTATAAAGCAAATGTAGGACTTTAAATGAATGTATACCCTGTACAGTGGGATGTAGATGCATTTAGACATAAGCGAGTTTGGGTTGATGGCTGGACACTGCCAGAGGGGCCGTAGAGATTTTCAGACCAGCCCACTGTGAGCACAGGAGATGGGAACAGCATGGATGTTGGTGCTGTACTGATGGAGAAGAGATGACTTGTGATCTCCCAGACCTTTCTTTGTGTCCTCAGGTGCTCAGAGCCAAGCCTTGGTTTGAGGAATCCCCAACACCTGCAGAGCTAGAGGGGCTGGCAGCCTGTGAGGGCGAGTATGCCCATAAGTATAACACCATCAGCCCACTTGGCAGTGGGGCCTTTGGCTTTGTGTGGACTGCAGTGGAGAAGGAATGCAACAAAGAGGTGCTGGGGCTCGCGTGGGGAGACTTGTCATGGAGGAGGAGGGACCAGGACATGAGTAGTTTTCTGGATATAGATATACTTCCTGCACTACACAAGCTAATTCCAGACAATAGCCCTATTGAGTTTCATACTTAGACTTTGCTTTTTTGCAGGCTCTTTGGCCCCAGCCAGGCTTATTACTATGTTGATAACTCCCCTCTCTGAGCAAGAGGCTTATACTATTCTTCTGCTCTCCACATCGCATGATGCTTCACTTTTAAAACCAAACTTACTTTTAAAAACCAAACTTAGGACTTCCTCTGCTTAACTGGAGAAATATGTCCCCACCAAACACAGATGCAAGCCAGCTGACCAATACTCTCAGGGTCACCCAAGATTTTTTGTGATAGCTCTCATATGCCTGTTGGGTGCCAGGCATTTTTTACGTGCACTGAATGTCTCCCAACTGGCCTCCTTCTCCAGTCACTAGGGTCATTCCTGTGCATTCCTCTATCTGAGACTTAGAGCTCACTTTCCTTTGCTTCCAGATCCCACTGGCATGTTCTGATTTTAGTACCAACAATTCTATTCAGAGGCAGCAGCCATTTCCTGCTTTTTTGAACAATGTCAGGCTCCCCAAGCATGCAGCAATGTGTCAGGTCCTGGAGGGCCCTTGAGTATCACCACAGAGTATTTTCTTATTACTTGTTGCTGGGATGCTCCAAAGGTCTGTGTCTGTGTTGCTGGGTCATATTTTTTGTGGTTCTAATGGTTTTTCAGAGGATATTTTAGGATTCCCCCATAGTATGGCAGTTATGTCTTTCCTCTCCTTGGTCTACTTCTCATCCTTCTTTTTTCCTTCCTGTCACATGCGTGCATGCGTGCTTTCATGCATGGAGATCAAAGAACACTTACAGGCATTGGTCCTCTTCCACCATATGGGTTCTGGGGAATCACATTCAATTGGCCAGGTTTGTTGGTGGGCACTTTCACCTACTGAACCATTTCACTGGTCCCTGAATTTTTTTCTTTTTATTTTTCAGAATGAGTTTGAGTGACCACTCAACTCATTGAATGAATTAACTATTTTTTTTTAAAGATTTATTTATTTATTATATGCAAGTACACTGTAGCTGTCTTCAGACACTCCAGAAGAGGGCGCCAGATCTCGTTGCGGATGGTTGTGAGCCACCATGTGGTTGCTGGGATTTGAACTCTGGACCTTCGGAAGAGCAGTCGGGTGCTCTTACCCACTGAGCCATCTCGCCAGCCCATGAATTAACTATTGAATGATGTCTTTTCAGCACTTATTTACATAACTATACTCCTGTTTCCTTTTTTACTATAACGATACACTAATACATTTTTTTGTGCTCATGGATTCCATCCTTGGTTAGGTATAATATCTTTCAATGCATTGCTAGCTTTGATTAGCTGTTGTATTTATTTATTTTTATTTAAAAATTCTTGATTATAGGTCAGATGTGGTAGCACATGCCTTTAATTGTAGCACTCAGGAGGCAGAGGCAGGTGGATCTCTGGTCTACGTAGTGATTTCCAGGACCCCATGGCGGCCTACCTGGAGAGACATGTTTCAAGAATTTTTATTAATACTGTATGTATGTACATGTATGATGTATGTATATGTATAAGTACATAGTATATGTGGAGGCCAGAGGAAAACCTGGAAGAGCTGGTTTTGTACTTTGCCTGTCTGAGTTCTAGGCGCTGAACTCAGGTTATCAGGTTTGGCAGCAAGGCCTTCACTTGCTTAGCACTCTTGTCAGCGCTAAAGTTGACGCTCTCTATTCGCCTGGAATCCTGAAGATACGCTGAATTCACTGCATACAAGTTTGGGGGGAGTGGTGTTAGACTCGTTTTATTATATTTTTGCACGTGTATTTAAAAAATTACCAGGATATATGTAAGAGTTTGTGTGTATTCGTTATTCTTGACTAATGCTTGGTAAGACTTGGGTCTGGATTCCTAAAGCTTTTTTTTTTTTTTTTTTTAAAGACTTTCATTCTTTTTTAAATTTCTTTTTCTTTTTCTTTTCTTTTTTTTTTTTTTTTTTTTTTGGTTTTTCGAGACAGGGTTTCTCTGTATAGCCCTGGCTGTCCTGGAACTCACTCTGTAGACCAGACTGGCCTCGAACTCAGAAATCCGCCTGCCTCTGCCTCCCGAGTGCTGGGATTAAAGGCATGCGCCACCACGCCCGGTTCTTTTTCTTTTTTTAAACATCAGTCTTCTCCCTTATGTGTCTAACCTCACTTAAAGCATGTGTGTTAGCTCCTGGAGAACGCCTTCCTCTTTTTGTCTTCTTGCTCTGTGCATGTTACTGGGCAGCAGGCATCTACTAATGATGTCTAAACAGCACATTTGCTGCCTGTTGACCTCCCTTCCTGGGCACTGGGCTCCTCTTCAGTTCCTCAGGACCTCACTGGCTTGCTTCTGCCTCATCTTTCTGAGTTCCCTCACATCTCTCTCCTGGGCAAGTCATGGGAGCCTTCCTTCCCTGTTCAGAATTGGTCTGCTTTACCCAAGCCATATCTCTTCTCTCCAGATGAGTGTGACAGACTTATTTGCATAGCACAGGATCTTTTGGCTGCTACTCTTGCTCCACACCCACTCCCAACCCTGGCCTTTGCTTGGCTTCCTAGAGGTTGGCACTTCCGGGCCTTTGTCCCAGCATCCCTCCCTTGCACCTGTCCACTTAGTGCCTTGTCATCCCTTTTTCCTGGTCACTCAGCATTCCCTGGTACATGAGTCACTTCACTGTCTACTTCCTCAGAGGATCGCCTCCTTGGAGCATGACGGTGTCTCTCAGCTGCTACATAACTAGGCCTTGTTGGAATCTTGACCCAAGGCTGCCTTCCCTGTATTCCTAGCACTCTGTGTAGTAGCCAGTCTCCTGAGTAGCGAGCCTGTCTTAGAGTGGCTGTCATGGTGTCTTTCTTTTTACAATGTAACTTTGTCCCACTTTTGCCAGGTGATGTTTCTCAAGTTTACTACACATGTCAGGTTTGCCAGACTCCCTGGTTAATTTCAGCATCAGGACTGACACTTAACTAGTGAGGACAGTTTTCTTTATTTTCTCTACTTTGTACACTTATTCTCTTGGGGGTTATACAGAGTTATCAGGCTTTTGAGACTTCTTTTTTCCAGCATTGGCCATGGCTTCTCAGCACCTCCACGGACCCCATCCATCCCATCTTGCCCATAATAAACAAGTAGAAATCGCCAGCATTTTTATTCAGCTGCTTTCTCCTCCTTTTCTCCTGTTGCAGGGACTTGCTACATTTCTTTTTACATGGCTAATGGGTCTTGGGGAGATAGAAAGCCAGTGGTGGGCACAGGGTTTAACAAATGGTAGAGGACTCTGCTCTTCTCCCATGTAGGTGGTGGTGAAGTTTATTAAGAAGGAGAAGGTTTTAGAGGACTGCTGGATTGAGGATCCCAAACTTGGAAGAGTTACTTTAGAGATTGCAATTCTGTCCAAGGTGGACCATGCCAACATAATCAAGGTAGATGGTGATTCTCTGCGTGCTGTCATGGCGCTTCTTTAACAATCTGTTGACTGGAGTTGTTTTTAGACAAAACTGGACCTGGCCTTGTCTCTTTTCAGGTTCTGGATATATTCGAAAACCAGGAGTTCTTCCAGCTAGTGATGGAAAAGCACGGCTCTGGCATGGACCTCTTTGCTTTCATTGACCACCATCCCTGCTTGGATGAGCCCCTGGCGAGTTTCATCTTCCGACAAGTGAGAGTGGGCCGGCATTCTGTGGGCTGCATGTGGGCTGGATGTGAGCAGGGGTGGTTGAGCTCCATGGCTGCAAAAGTTAGTGGCATGTAGACAGTTTCCTCAGTGAGCCAGTGTTAGCCTTCAGCTGTGGGCTTGATGGAGTAAGACAAAGGGAGAATGGAAGGAATTACCAGGGAAGTGTATTTAGTGATTCAAGTTTATTCATATATATACCAGTCACAAACATTAAACAACAAAGTCATCATTTATTGTGAGTTCTGTGTGTTTGATTTTGTGTCCTCACCAGCCATGTGACCTTGTGTACAGCCTTAACCTTTTAATGTGTGCAGTTAAAAACACTGTTGTGACTACATGGAAAGGCTGTTGGGATTAAATCCGAGGTTACCTAAAGAGGCAGAAAGACTCCGATGTGAGCTTCCCATGTCAAAGCTTGTCTTGCTCTGCTTTTGTATTTAAATGTGGATCTCTGCTCAACTTTTAGGAATGGGAAGGTGATGAGCAAATCTGGAAGGCATCTGAGAACCAGGAAGGGGAAAGAGGGTGGAGACAGTGATTCGAAAAGGCAGTGAGTGGTTCCTCCCTTAGGTCCTCCAGAAATGTGTGGAACATGTATATTTGTCCTTTGGTTATATTTTGAAAGTGCTGTGATTCCTCTTGAAAACTTAGCATTTCTTCAAAGTTGTAAACTCCTGAAAGTTTCTCAGGCTTCTCCGTGTGTGTTTCAGCTTTTATGAAATGCCAAAAGAATGCCCTACCACCCCTCTCACACTTCTGTCAGAAGATTATATATTTCCTTTTCTCCTTCCTTCCTATCATTTGTCCATCATCCTTCCATCTATCCATCATCTATCTGTCTGTCATTCTGTCTATATTTCCTTCTTTCTTGTTTGTCAGAGATGGGGCTGGAGCCTGTGGACAGCAGTACTACCTCAGGGAGCATCACAGTGGGCAGCTGTCTAGACAGCAGGCACATCTGGGGCTTGTAGGAAGGAAGGATGAGTTCAATACAGTTTAGTTGTAGAGAGACATTGCAGTCTTATGAAAACTATGGTTTCTGACTAAACATGGCGGTACATACCTATAATTTCAGCACTGCAGAGGCTGAAGCAGGAGCATAGAGAGTTCAAGGTCACTCTGGGCTACATAGCAAGATTTCTTCCTTGTACCAGGATCTCCTGATTGGGCTCTAACATGTATGTGTCTGTATGTATGGGCACGTGTTTATATGTTTATGAATGTTAAGCATGTATATATATCTGCATGTATATGTACATGCATACCTGTGTGTTTCTAAAAATCTATATATGTAAATATGCAGGCAAGTGTTTATAATGGATAATTTTTTATTCATTTATTGACCTTAGTTGACATGCCATTAACTATCTTTCTGATTTAAAGATTTTTATAGCTGGGTGTGGTGGTGCACGCCTTTAATCCTAGCACTTGGGAGGTAGAGGCAGACAAATTTCTGAGTTCAAGGCCAGCCTGCTCTACAGAGTGAGTTCCAGGATATCCAGGGCTACACAGAGAAACCCTGTCTTGAAAAACCAAAAAAAAAAAAAAAAAAAAAAAAAAAAGATTTTTTATTTGGAAGTATAACATTGTCTCTAAAGATCAAAATGATTGATTATGTCCATGAAATTACTAAGTTGGTTGTTCCAGTTGCTCTCCAAACTGTGATATAATAGTCTTACTGAAGGAGACACAGTGCCTGGGCAGAGGGGTGTTATGATGACTGCCCCCAGAGGCACAGTGCCTATATATAACCTACTTCCTGAGAGGCCACTTACTCCACAAAGTAGTCGATGTGCTGTCTGGGAATGATGGTGACCAGACTGTGCAGAGGAGTTGCTAGAGCCCTGCATCAGGATCATCTGCTCCTGCCTGCTTCAACCTCGAACTGAACCGTAGCCTGCACTCTGTACAAGGTGCTTTTCTTTCCTGTTAGCTGAGGTGTCCACACAGTGCCTGTGCATGCGGACTTGGCCTGTCTTTCCTCCTGAGATGGTTGTGGGGCAAGTGTCTGCTGGGAGGCTTTCTTTAGTTAGTAGTAACAGTAGAGACATTGTGAGCCATAGTTTGCTTTCTGGCAAACTCTGCTGTGTGAGGCACAGAGATGCACTCCCAGAGCTGCTATGCCTCCCGACTCTGCAGAACCACGCCTCCAGCACCATGCATTGGACAGTGTTTATCTTTGCTTTGTTGATGCTTTTCTTTTTTCTTGTTAATATTTAGTGTACATGCATGTTTTACTTGAATTGCTCTTGAAGTGTTCCCCTTTCCTCTGATTCCAGCTAGTGTCTGCTGTAGGATACCTGCACTCCCAAGGCATCATCCATAGAGACATCAAGGATGAGAACATTGTGATTGCTGAGGACTTCACAATTAAGCTGATAGATTTTGGCTCAGCTGCCTACTTAGAGAGGGGCAAACTATTTTATACCTTTTGTGGAACAATCGAATACTGTGCACCTGAGGTTCTCATTGGAAATCCGTACGTATCACACACTCTTGTAGTTTACCCTCCTCTTGCCTCTTACATAAAGCCCATGACTGTTGTGATTTTAGGAAGAAATGGTTTCAGTGTATGCCTTTTTATTGAGTGATGAGGAAAATGTTCTGCAAATAAGTGTGCAATAGGCAGGTAGCTAGACATGGACATAGGGGGTCTCTTCTACTATTTCAACTTTTGATTGTTTGTGGTTTGATGTTACAGAAAGTTAGAAAAATAGAAAACAAAGAGGAAACTCTCAAAAGATGGAATTCTCTAGTGATTCCTCTGTAACTTGCTGTACGTACTCTCTCTCTCTCTTTTTTTTTTTTAGTATTCATGGTAATCTTTAATCTTTTTTTTTAATTTTTAATATTTTTATTACATATTTTCCTCAATTACATTTCCAATGCTATCCCAAAAGTCCCCCATAGCGCCCCCCACTTCCCTACCCACCCATTCCCATTCTTTTGGCCCTGGCATTCCCCTATATTGGGGCATATAAAGTTTGCAAGTCCAATGGGCCTCTCTTTCCAGTGATGGCCGACTAGGCCATCTTTCCATACATATGCAGCTAGAGACAAGAGCTCCGGGGTTCTGGTTAGTACATCATGTTGTTCCAACAATAGGGTTGCAGATCCCTTTAGCTCCTTGGGTACTTTCTCTAGCTTCTCCATTGGGAGCCCTGTGATACATCCAATAGCTGACTGTGAACATCCACTCCTGTGTTTGCTAGGCCCCGGCATCGTCTCACAAGAGACAGCTATATTTGGGTCCTTTCAGCAAAATCTTGCTAGTGTATGCAATGGTGTCAGCGTTTAGAAGCTGCTTATGGGATGGATCCCTGGATACGGCAGTCTCTAAATGGTCCATCCTTTCATCACAGCTACGAACTTTGTCTCTGTAACTCCTTCCCTGGGTGTTTTGTTCCCAATTCTAAGAAGGGGCACAGTGTCCACACTTTGGTCTTCATTCTTCTTGAGTTTCATGCGTTTAGCAAATTGTATCTTATATCTTGGGTATCCTAAGTTTTGGGCTAATATCCACTTATCAGTGAATACATATTGTGTGAGTTCTTTTGTGATTGTGTTACTTCACTCAAGATGATGCCCTCCAGGTCCATCCATTTGGCTAGGAATTTCATAAATTCATTCTTTTTAATAGCTGAGTAGTACTCCATTGTGTAAATGTACCATAATTTCTGTATCCATTCCTCTGTTGAGGGACATCTGGGTTCTTTCCAGCTTCTGGCTATTATAAATAGGGCTGCTATGAACATAGTGGAGCATGTGTCCATTTTACCGGTTGGGACATCTTCTGGATATATGCCCAGGAGAGGTATTGCTGGATCCTCCGGTAGTACTATGTCCAATTTTCTGAGGAACCGCCAGACTGATTTCCAGAGTGGTTGTACAAGCTTGCAATCCCACCAACAATGGAGGAGTGTTCCTCTTTCTCCACATCCTCGCCAGCATCTGCTGTCACCTGAATTTTTGATCTTAGCCATTCTGACTGGTGTGAGGTGGAATCTCAGGGTTGTTTTGATTTGCATTTCCCTGATGATTAAGGATGTTGAACATTTTTTCAGGTGCTTCTCTGCCATTCGGTATTCCTCAGGTGAGAATTCTTTGTTCAGTTCTGAGCCCCATTTTTTAATGGGGTTATTTGACTTTCTGGAGTCCACCTTCTTGAGTTCTTTATATATATTGGATATTAGTTCCTTATCTGATTTAGGATAGGTGAAGATCCTTTCCCAATCTGTTGGTGGTTTTTTTTGTCTTATTGATGGTGTCTTTAGCCTTGCAGAAGCTTTGCAGTTTCATGAGGTCCCACTTGTCAATTCTCGATCTTACAGCACAAGCCATTACTCTTCTATTCAAGAATTTTTCCCCTGTGCCCATATCTTCAAGGCTTTTCCCCACTTTCTCCTCTATAAGTTTCAGTGTCTCTGGTTTTATGTGAAGTTCCTTGATCCACTTAGACTTGACCTTAGTACAAGGAGATAGGAATGGATCGATTCGCATTCTTCTACATGTTAACAACCAGTTGTGCCAGCACCATTTGTTGAAAATGCTGTCTTTCTTCCACTGGATGTTTTTAGCTCCCTTGTCGAAGATCAAGTGACCGTAGGTGTGTGGGTTCATTTCTGGGTCTTCAATTCTATTCCATTGGTCTATTTGTCTGTCACTATACCAGTACCATGCAGTTTTTATCACAATTGCTCTGTAGTAGAGCTTTAGGTCCGGCATGGTGATTCCACCAGAGGTTCTTTTATCGTTGAGAAGAGTTTTTGCTATCCTAGGTTTTTTGTTATTCCAGATGAATTTGCAGATTGCACTTTCTAATTCGTTGAAGAATTGATTTGGAATTTTGATGGGGATTGCATTGAATCTGTAGATTGCTTTTGGCAAGATAGCCATTTTTACAATGTTGATCCTGCCAATCCATGAGCATGGGAGATCTTTCCATCTTCTGAGATCTTCTATAATTTCTTTCTTCAGAGACTTGAAGTTTTTATTATACAGATCTTTCACTTCCTTAGTTAGAGTCACGCCAAGATATTTTATATTATTTGTGACTATTGAGAAGGGTGTTGTTTCCCTAATTTCTTTCTCAGCCTGTTTATTCTTTGTGTAGAGAAAGGCCATTGATTTGTTTGAGTTAATTTTATATCCAGCTACTTCACCGAAGCTGTTTATCAGGCTTAGGAGTTCTCTGGTGGAATTTTTAGGGTCACTTATATATACTATCATATCATCTGCAAAAAGTGATATTTTGACTTCATCTTTTCCAATTTGTATCCCTTTGATCTCCTTTTGTTGTCGAATTGCTCTGGCTAGGACTTCAAGTACAATGTTGAATAGGTATGGAGAAAGTGGACAGCCTTGTCTAGTCCCTGATTTTAGAGGGATTGCTTCAAGCTTCTCACCATTTACTTTGATGTTGGCTACTGGTTTGCTGTAGATTGCTTTTATCATGTTTAGGTATGGGCCTTGAATTCCTGATCTTTCCAAGACTTTTATCATGAATGGGTGTTGGATCTTGTCAAATGCTTTTTCCGCATCTAACGAGATGACCATGTGGTTTTTGTCTTTGAGTTTGTTTATATACTGGATTACGTTGATGGATTTCCGTATATTGAACCATCCCTGCATCCCTGGGATGAAACCTACTTGGTCAGGATGGATGATTGTTTTGATGTGTTCTTGGATTCGGTTAGCAAGAACTTTATTGAGGATTTTTTGCATCAATATTCATAAGGGATATTGGTCTGAAGTTTTCTATCTTTGTTGGGTCTTTTTGTGGTTTAGGTATCAGAGTAATTGTGGTTTCATAGAATGAGTTGGGTAGAGTACCTTCTGTTTCTATTTTGTGGAATAGTTTGTGAAGAACTGGGATTAGGTCTTCTTTGAAGGTCTGATAGAACTCTGCACTAAACCCATCTGGTCCTGGGCTTTTTTTAGTTGGGAGACTATTAATGACTGCTTCTATTTCTTTGGGGGATATAGGGCTGTTTAGATCATTAACCTGATCTTGATTCAACTTTGGTACCTGGTATCTGTCTAGGAACTTCTCCATTTCATCCAGGTTCTCCAGTTTTGTTGAGTATAGCCTTTGGTAGAAGGATCTGATGGTGTTTTGGATGTCTTCAGGATCTGTTGTTATGTCTCCTTTTTCATTTCTGATTTTGTTAATTAGGATGCTTTCCCTGTGCCCTCTAGTGAGTCTGGCTAAGGGTTTATCTATCTTGTTGATTTTCTCAAAGAACCAGCTCCTTGATTGGTTGATTCTTTGAATAGTTCTTCTTGTTTCCACTTGGTTGATTTCACCCCTGAGTTTGATTATTTCCTGCCGTCTAGTCCTCTTGGGTGAATTTGCTTCCTTTTGTTCTAGTGCTTTTAGGTATGTTGTCAAGCTGCTAATGTGTGCTCTCTCTAGTTTCCTTTTGGAGGCACTCAGAGCTATGAGTTTTCCTCTTAGAAATGCTTTCATTGCGTCCCATAAGTTTGGGTATGTTGTGGCTTCATTTTCATTGAACTCTAAAAAGTCCTTAATTTCTTTCTTTATTCCTTCCTTGACCAAGGTATCATTGAGAAGAGTGTTGTTCAGTTTCCACGTGAAGGTTGGCTTTCTATTATTTATTTTGTTATTGAAGATCAGCCTTAGTCCATGGTGATCTGATAGGATGCATGGGACAATTTCAATATTTTTGTATCTGTTGAGGCCTGTTTTGTGACCAATTATGTGGTCAATTTTGGAGAAGGTACCATGAGGTGCTGAGAAGAAGGTATATCCTTTTGTTTTAGGATAGAATGTTCTGTAGATATCTGCCAGATCCATTTGATTCATAATTTCTGTTAGTTTCACTGTGTCCCTGTTTAGTTTCTGTTTCCATGATCTGTCCATTGGTGAAAGTGGTGTGTTGAAGTCTCCCACTATTATTGTATGAGGAGCAATGTGTGCTTTGAGATTTACTAAAGTTTCTTTAATGAATGTGGCTGCCTTTGTATTTGGAGCATAGATATTCAGGATTGATAGTTCCTCTTGGAGGATTTTACCTTTGATGAGTATGAAGTGTCCCTCCCTGTCTTTTTTAATGACTTTGGGTTGGAAGTCAATCTTATCAGATATTAGAATGGCTACTCCAGCTTGTTTCTTCATACCATTTGCTTGGAAAATTGTTTTCCAGCCTTTCATTCTGAGGTAGTGTCTATCTTTTTCTCTGAGATGAGTTTCCTGTAAGCAGCAAAATGTTGGGTCTTGTTTGTGTAGCCAGTTTGTTAGTCTATGTCTTTTTATCGGGGAGTTGAGTCCATTGATATTAAGAGATATTAAGGAAAAGTAATTGTTGTTTCCTGTTATTTTTGTTGTTAAAGTTGGCATTCTGTTCTTGTGGCTGTCTTCTTTTAGGTTTGTTGAGGGATTACCTTCTTGTTGTTTCTAGGGCGTGGTTTCTGTCCTTGTATTGGTTTTTTTTCTGTTATTATCCTTTGAAGGGCTGGATTCGTGGAGAGATAATGTGTGAATTTGGTTTTGTCGTGGAATACTTTGGTTTCTCCATCTATGTTAATTGAGAGTTTGGCTGGGTATAGTAGCCTGGGCTGGAGTTTGTGTTCTTTTAGTGTCTGTATAACATCCGTCCAGGATCTTCTGGCTTTCATAGTCTCTGGTGAGAAATCTGGTGTGATTCTGATAGGCTTGCCTTTATATGTTACTTGGCCTTTTTCTCTTACTGCTTTTAGTATTCTGTCTTTATTTAGAGCATTTGTTGTTCTGATTATTATGTGTCGGGAGGTATTTCTTTTCTGGTCCAGTCTATTTGGAGTTCTGTAGGCTTCTTGTATGTTCATGGGCATCTCTTTCTTTAGATTTGGGAAGTTTTCTTCTATAATGTTGTTGAAGATGTTTGCTGGTCCTTTGAGTTGAAAATCTTCATTCTCATCCACTCCTATTATCCGTAGGTTTGGTCTTCTCATTGTGTCCTGTATTTCTTGGATGTTTTGAGTTAGGATCTTTTTGCATTTTACATTTTCCTTGATTGTTGTGCCAATGTTCTCTATGGAATCTTCTGCACCTGAGATTCTCTCTTCCATCTCTTGTATTCTGTTGCTGATGCTCGTATCTATGGTTCCAGATTTCTTTCCTAGGGTTTCTATCTCCAGTGTTGCCTCATTTTGGGTTTTCTTTATTGTGTCTACTTCCCTTTTTAGGTCTAGTATGGTTTTGTTCATTTCCATCATCTGTTTGGATGTGTTTTCCTGTTTTTCATTAAGGACTTCTACCTGTTTGATTAGGTTCTCCTGTTTTTCTTTAAGGATTTGTAACTCTTTAGCAGTGTTCTCCTGCAATTCTTTAAGGGATTTTTGTGCTTCCTCTTTACTGTCTTCTACCTGTTTACCAGTGTTCCTTTGTATTTCTTTAAGTGTGTTATTAAAGTCCTTCTTGAAGTCCTCTACCATCATCAGGAGATATGCTTTTAGATCCGTGTCTAACTTTTCCGGTGTGTTGGGGTGCCCTGGACTGGGCGAAGTGGGAGTGCTGGGTTCTGATGATGGTGAGTGGTCTTGGTTTCTGTTAGTAAGATTATTACGTTTACCTTTCGCCATCTGGTAATCTCTGGGGTTAGTTGTTGTCGTTGTCACTGTTTAAAGATTGGAGCAGAAGCTGTGTTCCACTCACCAGCAGTCTCAAAATCCTGTGGCGGGGTTGTGGGTAGCTGGCGGTACCCCGGTGCTGGTCCAGCCGGAAGAGGCCTTTGGTCCTACTCAGGCCGGTTTTCTGCTTCCCTAACTAATGCAGTCTGAGGTCCCGAGCGCAATTGGATTGGAGCAGAAGCTGTGTTCCACTCACCAGAAGTCTTAAGATCCTGTGGTGGGTGTTGTGGGTAGCTGGCGAGTGTCAGCCGACCCTGTGCCTTAGCTACCCCGGTGCTTTTCTGACCGGAAGAGGCTTGTGGCCCTACTCAGGCCGGATTTCTGCCTCCCCTACCAAAGCAGTCTCAGGTCCCGCGTGATTGGACTGGAGCAGAAGCTGTGTTCCACTCATCAGCAGTCTCAAAATCCTGTGGCGGGGGTCGTGGGTAGCTGGCGAGTGTCAGCCAACCCTGCGCCCTAGCTACCCCGGTGCTTTTCTGACTGGAAGAGGCTTGTGGCCCTACTCAGGCTGGATTTCCTGTACGTACTCTCAATATCAGGAATAATCATTATTTCAGAGTTTTTTTTTTTTTTTCTTATTTTATGTGTTTGGGTGTTTTGCCTGCGTGTATTTCTGTGTAGCATGTTCAGTGCCTGCAGAAACCAGCAAAGGGTGTTGGATCCTATTCTGGTTAGTGTTTTGTCATTGTGACACAAACTAGAGTCATTTGGGAAGAGAAAACCTCAACTGAGAAAATGCCCCACCAGATTGGCCCTTGGGGCATTTTTTCGATTAATGACTGATGTGGGAGGGCCTAACTCACTGTGGGATGTGTCATCTCTGGGTGAGTGGTTCTGGGTTGCATGCGAAAGCAGATTGAGCAAGCTAGTAAACAGGATTCCTCCATGGTCTCCTCTTCAGTTCCTGCCTCCAGTTTCCTGCTCCATAATTGTGTCTTAGCTATCCTGATGGTGCACTGTGTTTTATCACAGCAATAGAAACCTAGTGAAGTCAGAGCTCCTGGGACTGGAATTACAGACAGTCGTTAGCTACCGTGTGGTTGCAAGGATGGAACCCAAGTTCTCTGGAAGAGCAGCCAGTGCTCTTAACTGGAGGTGTGTCTCTAGTTCCAGTAGTCATTATTTAAATAATCTTGTTGTGCTGCCCATATAAGCAGCCCAGTAGCAAGACTGGCTGGAATGCAGTTTGTATTGAGGAGGAACTGCATGTCAACTGGCTCACTATACATGCTTTGTGTGGCTGGTCTGCTGTTCCACACTCAGGCCATGAAATGCCCATCTCAGTATTTAGTGGTCTGTGTACTGTGCCTGTCTCCTGTCTGCACTGTGCTCTCTGCTCCCTGCCCATCCTTTTCAGTTGTACATGTGCTGGTTCTGCTTGTGGGCCTCTTGGGTGTGACCTTGTCTCATTCTGCATCCTTCCACATGGCATACACACCTGCATCTCATCAGGTAAAAGGTTTTCTGAAGAACATTCTTCCTTCTTCATATACTGTACTTCATATATTATACGTATGTATTTCTGCTCCAGGGGTCAGCAAACTCTTGTCTGGTGAAGTTCAGATAACACCTCACGTCTTCCCCGAGGCAGGCTCTTTCTGTCAGGTCTAGTTCCTGATAAGCCTCTCCATCCTGCCCTTCATTTCTCTGACTCCTCAGCTATCACTAAAGTTTCTTCTCATTCATCTCCGCTTTGAGCATCTCTTCCCTCACCTTGTTCTGATGCTGCCTGTGGCATCTGAGGCCCCAGTGAGACCAAGTTGTGACTTGCTACCCTCTCATATGCTCTCCCCACCTCTGGGAGTCCCTCGTCCTGGTCATATAGAGGTCTCTTGCTTGGGACAACCCTGAGTGAACTGTGAGAATTTGAGTCTCTGGCTGGGGATGGAAGGCTCTGGCACTCAGGGTTGGGGCTGGCTCTGTGAGCTTTGGAGTGAGTGCAGAGAAACTCTTGAACCGTTCTCCTTTCCTCCTTGCAGCTATAGAGGGCCAGAGCTGGAGATGTGGTCTCTGGGGGTCACCCTGTACACGCTCATCTTCGAGGAGAATCCCTTCTGTGAGGTGGAGGAGACCATGGAGGCAGTTATTCATCCCCCATTCCTGGTTTCCCAAGGTGAGCATGAATGCCAGGTGGCAAAGGAGAGCATCAGCTGAGAACTCGGCACTTCTGTTTCTGTCTCCTCTGTCCTGATGACCTCTTTGACCTTTCTTTTTTATTCTTCTAACATTTTGATCTGAGCATAATAATTTTAATGTCTCAAAATCATTTTGGTAATTTCTGTTACTGTCCCTTGGATCTTCAAGGCCCTCTTGAAAGTGATCCTTTGCAGTCAGTAACATTATCTGTAGCAGCAGATATGAGGTCAGGTGCTTAACTTCGGTCAGAAGCCCCATTTGTGGAAGAGGGTAACATCAGTGCAAGAGGAGATTTGACCATCAGCAGCTCACGTGCAAAATGTCCTGAGAGCAGCTGTGACAGCAGCTTGAGGCCAAGTGGTACTTTGTATCCTTAATGAAAGCCAGGGAGTCAAAGGCCAGGAAGGCTTCCTAAGCTTGGAGCAGGGCCTCAGGAGCCTGGAGCCCAGCGGAACTCCTGGAGCTGGCAGATGTGTCAGGTGTCAGCTCCGGCCCCTTCCACTCTGGCATCCTGTGGGCCCACAGCAGTCACTTACTGGGAGAACCCACATTGTGGCAGATCTTCAGTCTGCCTTAGCCTCTGTGTAGGTTAGACACCTCTATCTGTTTTACGAATCACAGATAGGGCCTTAAATAACAGACTGCCATTTCACAGTTGGCAGGAGCTGAAAGTCTGAGTAAAGGTGGTGGCTGGTTCAGTTCTCAGTGAGACCTCTTTTTGGCTCGTGGATGGCACCTTCTTTCTATGTCCTCATGGTGGAGACAGGGAACTTAGTCTTTTCTACCTCTTAGGACACCAGGTCACCTGTCTTTCCCACCCATGGCTTCCTCAAACTCTAACCACCTCCCAACAGCCTACTCCCTGCACCATCACATTAGGGTGGAGTTCCCAGCATGCATACTGTGGAGGGATGTACTTAGCTATGGAGCTTCACTAAGTTGTGGATCCCTAAGATGCTGTAGTGGTGGACTGTGATACTCCACAGGTTCTTACTGCACAGATTGGGTTCCTGATGACAAGGCTCAGGGAGGCCCTGGTCAACACGTAAATACATTTGGAGGAAATAGGGCCAAGTACAGATTACTGTTGGGGTCCTGTTAGAGCTTAGTCTACTTTCCCACAGACTGATCTGAGATGCTTCAGCTGGCTACCATTTTCTTTTGCGTGCCATGTCTATCTGCAGTCACTCACACCCAGAGCCCCTGTGTCAGCCTTAGGGTTTCTGTTGCTGAGATAAAACACTGTGACCAAAAGCAACTTGGGAAGGAAAGTATTTCAGCTTACAGTTACACATCACAGTCTATCACTGAGGGAAGTCAGGGAAATGAAGGCAGGAAGACGGCTAGAACCTGGAGGCAGAAGCTGATGCAGAGGCCATGGAGGAGTGCTGCTTACTGGCTTGCTCCTCATGGCTTGCTCAGCCTCCTTTCTTAAAGATCCAGGAATACCAGCACATTCACACTGGCACCATTCACAGTGATCTGGGCCTTCCCACATCAATTCAAGAAAATGCCCAACAGGCTTGTCCACAGGCCAGTCTGGTGGGGGCATTTTTCTCAATTGAAATTCCCTCTTCCCAAATAACTCTAGTTTGTGTCTAGTTGACATAAAACTAGCCAGCACACCTTGTAAGAAGACAGTCTGAGCTTTGAGTGATCTGGATCTCAGCTTCCACACTTCCACTTTGGAGTTGATGGGTTCATAAATGCATTTCCTGAGTATATCAGGCCAGGCCTTGATGCCCTAGAACTCCTGGCTGCCTCCTTGCCCTGTAGGAGGCTCTGTGAGGCAGGATAGCTTGAAATCTACAGGTCTGAGATGTGTTCCATTTGACTTCGGCCTGGATCCTCCTGTGTTCTTTATGTCCCTAGAACTTATGAGTCTTCTGTCTGGACTGCTGCAGCCTTGCCCTGAGCAGCGGACCACTTTGGAGAAGCTGATCATAGACCCCTGGGTAACACAGCCTGTGAACCTTGCTAGCTATACTTGGGAAGAGGTGTGTAGGACCAACCAGCCAGGTGAGAAGTCTGAGTCTCCCTTCCTCTTCCCCTCCTTTCTTTGTTTCTTTCCCCCTGTCTTTGTTTGGGGTGGGGAGGTGATCATCCATCCTAGTTGAGACGCCTTCTGTCCTAAATCCATGTGTCAAGAGTTTGTGGCTGGCCTGAAAGATAGGGCTTGATTATGCAGAGACCCTTAGAGGGAGGACAAGTGCTTATAATAGCCCTGGCTAGGAGGGGTGGGAAGGCAAGAGTTTGGAGAGTCAGTTGTCTGGTCCAAAGAGGGATAAGGGTACAGATGCTGACCATGATGCTATGGGGCTCCACACGGGACATGCCTCTTCAGACAAGGCTTCCTAGCCCCAAGTCAGAGCCCCTGGGGAACCAGACTGGAGATTAGCACCCCTTCACTAGCATCTTAGCAGACTCTATACTTCAAGAATATCACCACTGCCTCTCCATTCTGTTGTCCTAAACAATTTTTTTTAGAATTTTTTTGCTAACATGCAATGTATTATCTTCTTCATCTTTCAGAATGTGGCCTGCTGTCAGCTGCAAGTCTGGAGCTTGGGAGTAGGAGTCCAAGTGAAATGGCTCAGACAGAGGGTCTCTGTGGGCCTCCTGCTCCCAGGGAGACTCGTGGTGACCAGCACTGCTTGCATCTTAAGGACCCCTCTTTGCCAGTCAGCTGAGCAAGCTCTCCTGCTCTTTGGTTTGGGAAATTGTATGGATTTCAGGGCTTTCTACCTGGAGAGAGGAAGTTGTGAAGGATTGGGATGACTTCTGCTTCTAGATTCCTATGCAAATGCTACAAGAGCCTGCGATACTATTTTTCTTAGGTTTATGATATAGACTTATAATTCATGTTTTTTTATAACCTTGAAAATCATTCTAATGTTCAATTACATTGTACTATTAAAGGGCTTTAAGTTGTAAGTCTCAGAAAGACACAAGGAGTGTTTAAGTTCTCTATTTTTGTTGTTTGTTTTGCTTGTAAGTTTTTGAGATAGGATCTCACCATGTAACTCTGGCTGGCCTGGAACTCAACTATGTAGACCAGGTAGACCTTAAACTGACAGATCTGCCTGTGCTTGCCTCCCAAGCATTAGGACTGATGTGTCACCATGCCCAGTTCTTTCTGGTTTTGTGTGTAGGTTTCTTTCCCACTGACTTGGTACATGTGACATGTGACAGATGTATGGAGTCTATAGAGGTGGCCAGACAAAAATGGCCAGAATATTTATTTATTTTCTTAAAATTTTTCCAAATTAAAGCTACTTAGTTAACAGTTAAACTGGCCAGGACTATATGAGAAAAACTTGGTTTTCTAGTTCTTGTTGTTGTTGTTGTTTGTTTGTTTTTTCAAGACAGGGTTTCTCTGTATAGCCCTGGCTGTCCTGGAACTCACTTTGTAGACCAGGCTGGCCTCGAACTCAGAAATCTGCCTGCCTCTGCCTCCCAAGTGCTGGGATTAAAGGTGTGCACCATTACTGCCCAGCTTTTGTTTTCCATTTCTGTACCCTATTTACTATAGTTAAAAAGAAATCTGACCTGGTTTGGTCTGGGGGTTCAGGCTTGTTAGCCATCTGTTAATCCATAATGCCCTGCCAGTACTTTCAGACATCCTGTGACTGGCTCAGCTCTACTTTGTCTATGTGACGGGCTCTAACTGTACCTTTGAGTCTAGTTGAAGAGCTTCAACCCTACCAGTGTCTGTGACGGTTTCTAGGACCCAGTTCCCAGAAGTTAGTGACGTTCAGAAGTTAGTGACATTTTAGCTTTTGATTTCAGATGACTTTGTTTCCAAGAATGAAACAAACATTTTCCCTTGTAGTCTTTATTACACATAAAACACAAGATATTGCAGAATTGTTCTTTCCCCCAGACAGGAGTATAGCCGGTTGAAGATACAAAATCCAGCTTTTCAAGAACCATTTCTATATTAGAAAAAAAACCCATTAGGACAGCCAGGGCTATACAGAGAAACCCTGTATCGAAAAACCAAAAAGGAAAAAAAAAAAAAAAAAAGAAAAAAAGAAAAGGAAAAAAAATCATTAAAGCTTTTGGTTTTACAGTCCGATGCCTTATGAGTGTTCTTTGCAGAAGAACAAAAATAAAGATAAAGCCTTGAGACTAAAGTTGTGAGGCAGCAGGTATAATTTTTCCCGTGGAATTTCAAGTCTGACTTAAGAATGAAGTCTGGTGAGGACTGAAGATGCCTCCAGATTTTCACAGCACCCTGTGTTTTAGCTACCACTGCTTCAGCGCTGGCTGACTTGTTCAGGTTCCTAGATTGTTCTCAAAAAGTTGGAGTGGCGTAGAGTTTCCCAGGCTTTAGGTGTAAAGGCTTAAATAATATTTATTTAGGAAGAAGATTAAGACAAAAGTAATTCTTTAGTTTTATACAGATTACAACTTCCTTGCCCTCTATAGATAGAATCTTTCTGTCAAAAGATGTTTAAGCACTTCAGCACTAGATCATTGCCTAGCACAAAGCAGTTATGTGTTTATTGATGCAATAGCCAGATCCTTTTTCTCTGGAGCAGCCAATAGGCCAGGAAGAAATAGGTATGGCTCAGAAGTGGTGGGATCTAGGCAGCTGTTAGAACACAGCTTCTTTGTTTTCTTCCCTCCCCTTCTGTACTGGCTGGTTTTGTGTGTCAACTTGACACAGCTGGAGTTATCACAGAGAAAGCCTCAGTTGAGGAAATGCCTCCATGCGATCCAGCTGCAAGGCATTTTCTCAATTAGTGATCAATTGTGGGTGATATCAATTGTGGGTGATACCATCCCTGGGCTGGTAGTCCTTGGTTCTCTAAGAAGGCAAGCTGAATAAGCCAGGGGAAGCAAGCCAGTAAGTGACATCCCTCCATGGCCTCTGCATCAGCTCCTGCTTCCTGACCTGCCTGAGTTCCAGTCCTGACTTCCTTTGGTGATGAACAGCAATGTGGAAGTGTAAGCTGACTAAACCCTCTCCTCCCCAACTTGTCTCTTGGTCATGATGTTTGTGCAGGAATAGAAACCCTGACTAAGACACCTTCATGTCTAAGATGCAAATTCAGTGCATAGAGGTTGGTTTAGAACCTTCTGGTGCTTCATCCATAAGTGAAGCCAGACCTCTGGGCTGGGAGGGCTATTGTCATTTTCCCTGTAATTTTATTACTTGGGCCATGTTCTGTTTTTAAAAAATAGCAGACACCTCCGTGTGTGTGTGTGTGTGTGTGTGTGTGTGTGTGAGAGAGAGAGAGAGAGAGAGAGACGGTCAAGGACAGCTCTGTGGAGTGGGTTTGTGTCTTCACTCTTGGTCCCTAGAATCAAACTCAGGTCATCAAGCTGGTGTGGCCAGTGTCTGAATTCCTAAGCCATCTTGCTGACTAAACACAAGTCTGTAAACAACAGAACTTACCAAATACTTTTATCTGGGTCTAGATCCGTACTTAACCATTTCAGGGAGAGTTTGGGCTGTCCTGAGAACTCATTGCTGTATTACAGTGTCCATCAAAAACTACTTACCTCCTCTCTTCCTGTAAGCAGCCAAAGGTCACCTGCCAAGATGGTTCGCTACTCTCTTGACCCAGAAAACTCCACAAAATCATGCAAATCAAGAGGTTCAAACCTTTGTGTTCACTTAAAGAACACATGGGAATCTGCCCAGGCCATCAAGGGTATGCATATCCGCAAAGCCACCAAGTATCTGAAGGATGTCACTTTAAAGAAGCAATGTGTGCCATTCCGGCGGTATAATGGTGGAGTCGGTAGGTGCGCCCAGGCCAAACAATGGGGCTGGACACAGGATCGGTGGCCAAAAAAGAGTGCTTAATTTTTGCTGCACATGCTTAAAAATGCAGAGAGTAACGCTGAACTTAAGGGTTTAGACGTAGATTCTCTAGTCATTGAACACATCCAGGTGAACAAGGCACCTAAGATGCGCCGACGAACCTACAGAGCTCATGGCTGGATTAACCCATACATGAGCTCCCCCTGCCACATTGAGATGATCCTCACTGAGAAGGAACAGATCGTTCCAAAGCCAGAAGAGGAGGTTGCACAGAAGAAAAAGATATCTCAGAAGATACTGAAGAAACAAAAACTCATGGCCCGGGAATAAATTCAGCATAAAATAAATGCAGATAAAGTTAAAAAAAAAACAAAAAACTACTTACCTCAAAGATGAGCCCAGGGACACAAATTTGGTTTCTCCAAAAGATTCTCCACCATGGATGTATTTAGGTGAGATATTACCAGCTAGAGAATAAAGCCATAAATCAAGGTAGTTACCAGCACATTGGTGGGGACCACAGATAGGAAGGATAAGGCAAAACTAGGGAAACACTTAACTCAGTTTTAGATATTAGTGATACTATTGGCTTTTGGATTGGTGAAAACCATTGTTGGCCTAGGAATATATTTTAAAGGTATTCATAGTCACAAAGCTGTTAAGTTAGACGGCTAAGTTAGACGGGGGACGATGAATGGATTTCAAAAAGGCTAAGAATAATCCATGATAATTTGGTTTTGGTCTGAAGGATCCTAATTCCACAATCACAGCGTTATCTTATTTGGCTTTGTACTATCTTTAACATAGGTGATTGCTTTTGTCATATTCTCCCCTCCTCCCCTAGCCCCAGTAAAAGTAGTTTCACAACAGAAAATGACGGTGTGCGCTTCGGGGTAGTTTGGTTTCACCTTTACTCTGAAGAGCAGTTTTAAAACCCAGGTAGTGTTGCTTGTTTCTGGCAGAGACCATGCAACCGAGTATGCCCAACTAAAGGGAGCTGCACCTGCAAGCTGCAGGTGCTGGACACGAGCATCTGGGATCAAGGGCTTGGCTGCGGAACGAAAGAACGCCACACCTCCGGAGTTCTGCGGACACAGATCGGAGGCCGGACGTTGTGAGCCAGGAAGGACCGCCTCTTCCGGTCTTACAGTTACTCTCCGCTTGGGCTCCATGGCTTCGCTGGTAAGGCAGGTGAGGTTGCCCCAGGACCCGGGCTCACAGCGGCTGTTGGCGGGACGTTCAGGAGGCGCTGACGCTGGTTCGTGGTGTTCCGGTCTGAGCACCTTGTGGCAGTAGCGCTCCCGGGTGGCGTGTGCACAGACAGTGTGGCCCTCAGAATAGCTTCTGGCTTCTCGGGAGTTTCGGCTGTGTGCTGCCTAATGGCTAGGGAGGCCTGAACCAGCGGCAAGAGCGGGGAGGGTGGCCAAGCTAGAGAGTGTTTGAGACCAGTCTGGAGGGCACCGGATGCTCTGTGCTTAATTTGTTATGTCCTAGTCCCAAACACCTGGGGCTACTGTGTACAAATCGACAGATTCCTTCCCCCAAATATTCTTCTTTTAATGGAAGGGATCCTTACAAAACAAAACAAAACTATCCTTTGTTGGAATGAAATTAGGTAGTGTATCTGTCTGGTGGCTAGTCTGAGGTTCAGAATTTTCAGCCAAATACTATTGCTGGTGCCCTGTATCTTCAGTAGGTAGATATTGCTTATGCTTCAGTATCTTCAGTAAGTGCGGTTGTTTGCATGCTAATTTTATTCTTTGGAGACTTTTTAGACCCAGAGAAGATTTTGCAGATTGTTTACAAAAACTGTTAGCTTTTGTGGGCCAAGGGTCAAGCTGAGGTTCAAGGTTACTTACTGGCTCAGTGATCTTGTGGGGGTCATTATTCTGAGGTGGAACTGATTCTGTTTTTGCTCTGCCTTACAGGTTCCTGAGTGGCATCGTCTACTGGCCCTCTCCTGGGCCTGTTTGGTTAGGCAGACCCCTCATCTCAGAGATCAGAAACAGACGAGCCCTTCTTTGTCTTGCAAACTGACTACAGTGCCCGGTAGAGGAAGCGTTCAAGAGTTTTCCAGCATTACACCCCAAAAGTATGTGCAGGAACCAGAAAACAGGACGCGTCTTGTTCAGTGTCTTCATGGGGAACAGAAGCCTTGTGTGGATCCTGAGTCCTTGGAGCCTGCAAAGGTCATCCGTTCCCTCCAGGACATGGGTTTTGCTGAAGCCCACATTAACAGCCTGTGTAGTATACAGCCAAGTGTCCATCCTCAACAGTTGCTGGACATAGTTTCAGAACTCCTACTCTTGGGGTTGAACCCAGAGCCTGTATTTAATGCCTTGAAGAAAAACCCCCAGTTGCTGAAACTGTCTAACATGCAGATGAAGAGGCGTTCCAGTTACCTTCGGAAGCTTGGCCTTGGAGAAGGTATAAGATGCAGCAGAGTTAGGGAGAAAATAGCTTACCCTAGCAGGGATGTCCAGCCTTTTGATAGTAAGGCATGGAATTATCACCTACAAATGAGCTAGGCTGCATTCATCAATACCCTGGGATGCATGTGTGCTGTGGGCTAAACATACCTTACTTAGAGGAAGTGAGGTAGGAAAGTTTGCTGAGGAGAGGTCAGTGTCTTCAAGAAGATGTGCAGTGGGCTCTCTGTGGATGCCGTTGTAAGGGGGATGTGGGAGAGAGAAGCCCAAGAAGAGAGAACCAAGGCCAAAGTGAGCCTCCTGTGTGTTCATTGAGATCTCTAGCTCCAGATCAATGGGGACATGGAGTCTGGTTTTGGTGGGTTCGTGTTGCTTTATGGTAGTGATGTATGTGTATGCAAATGTGTGACCTCTGCAAAAACATCCCCCACACAACTTTCAGAGCGGATGGTGCCTGGTCCCTGGAAGGCTGTTAGAGTGGCCTCCACCTTCCAACAGCTGTCACCCTTCTGGAGAAGGGAGGTGGGGCTCTCCAGTGAACTGTACCCATTTGACTGCTTTTATTTCATTACTGACTGTTCCTGGTAAGATTTCACCCCCAAAGTGGGGAGGCTTAGAGCCCACTGTGTTTGGTGTCTCTGCAGGCCTCCTCTAGAAGATAAGCAAAAAGATAACTGTGTTCCCCTTGACACGTTGTCTCTTGCAACATCATCTAAGCCCAAGCTCAGTCAGTATGTGAAGCACAGCCTGAGAGGTGAAAATAAAGCTTACACTTTGGAAACGCCTCTTCACGTGGAAGCTAGGCTGTTAGGAAAGTTAGTTAACAGTCTTAAGTGGCTTTTAAGTTTCCAGTTTTTAAATCGGCACAACTATTCCTCAGAAGACCATTTGTTTCACTCTGTCTGGGACAGCCCTGCTTATACCATTTGTCTGAATACAGTTACTAATGTAACTCAGTAAAACACGGGGAGGCTGGGTGTGGTAGTGCATGCTTTTAATTAGACTCTATAGACAGGAGGATGGAGCTCTGCAGGTTCCAGGCCTACCAAGGAGACCCTACAAAACAAACAATAATACAGTTGGATATACCACATGGTCACGCTCAGACTACTTATAATTGTGTGTTCTGAATATTCTTGTTCCTACCATTGTTGTTTCCAAAGTCCTCTTCATTGAGCTCAGACTCTCAATTCTAGAGATTGTTAGACTCTATACAATCTCTAGATTATACAGAGAGAAGCAGCAGCCAGAGCCCCACTGTGTAGGAAACCACTCTCCTCTAACGTTCTGCAGTGAATCCCCGGGAAGCTTTCTATGCTAGGCAAGCAAGAGGAGACCTAGAATATGAAGTTGGCACCTTCAGATAGAAGCCTAGAAAAAGGCAGGGACATAGGGAGGGTCGTTGGGTCTGTGAAGAGTCCTTTGCATGGTGCTTCATGAAGGTCGATCTCTGAACGGGCAATCCTGTGGAGGGAGAGGCTCCTGCTGTGCCCCCATGTGGGTGCCACAAGACAACTAGAGTTGATTGCTGCGACAATGTGGGTCTTGGGGATTGAACTCAAGTTCCAGGCTTGCTGGCAGGTGCCTTTACCCACTGACTCATCTACCAGCCCCTACATGTTGTTAAGCCCTTGGCTTTTGGGAATATGCTGAAGTTAACATGCTTTGCTTTGCTTAACACTCTACAGGGAAACTGAGGCGGGTGCTGTCCGTTTGCCCTGAGGTTTTCACCATGCATCAGCGGGACATTGACCGAGTTGTGAAGGTCCTCAGGGAGAAGTGCTTGTTCACGGCACAGCACATCACAGACGTTCTGCACAGATGCCCCACTGTTTTGCAGGAGGACCCCAACGAGCTAGAATACAAATTCCAGGTGAGAGTAAGCAACTAGGCCGATGATGGCAGAGTGTTCAGGTTTTTAAAGCTGAATAGGGTCTGAATGAAGCCTCTGAGTAAAACACCTCAGTTCTCTCCTCTCCAACGCAAACCTGTTGTTTAGCTCTGCTTCCTTGACAGTGAGTGGCCAGGTCCATTCCAGGTCCAAGTAGGTAAACTTTACAACCCTTGGAGCGTCTTTTTGTGTGGGAGATTAAGAAATTGTGACAGTTGCCCAAAAAGTTGAGTGACAGATAGGTCATAAGCACTTGTGCATAGCTGTGATGGCAGTGCAGGCACTCCTTTAATCTTAGCACTCCAGAGGCAGAGGCAGGCGGATCTCTGAGTTTGAGGCCAGCATGGTCTACACAGTGAGTTCCAGGACAGCAAAGGCTATGTAGAGACCATGTCTCTAATAACCAACCAAACAAGCAAACAAAGCTGGTGTGAGGACCTGAGTCCATATCCCCAGTACCACCTAAGCTGGATGCCCAGTGCCCCAGCACCCTGTGGGGAGATGGCAGGTAGAGTCCGTGGAGGCCTGGTCTCTGACCTCTCAAGCACTGCTGGGACATACTCAGGTAAAACAAGCTGCATGCTCACACATGTGTTTAAAGGTTCCTAGGTATCTTAGGATTTCTTTGGGTCTGATTTTTCCTGCACTCATGATTTTTGTTGCCCTATTTAAAGAAAAGTATATCCCTGTATGCCCCTTTGTTTTCTGCTGCATTTTTCTCAGCTTGAATTTGGAAATGCTTTGAAAACTGAGATTTCATACAAGTGTTGGTATTATACAGTGGCTATTCTACCATTTCTAATTAGGCAACTAATGATTTTGGACTAAAGTTTGTTTTGAGTTGGAATGACAGGCTTCAGGGTTTATGTTTGTATCTTTCAGTATGCATATTTCAGGATGGGACTCACACACCTAGACATAGTCAGGACGGATTTCTTACAGTATTCAATAACCAAGATCAAGCAGAGACACATTTACCTGGAGCGCCTTGGACGGTACCAGACCCCTGATAAGAAGGGGCAGACACAGATCCCTAATCCCTCACTGAAGAACATTCTCAGAGTTTCTGAAGCTGAGTTTTTGGCCAGGACAGCCTGTTCCTCTGTTGAGGAGTTTCAAGTTTTTAAAAAACTCTTGGATCAAGAGGAGGAGGAGTCTGAGAGCCACGCATCTGAGGAGGAAGAGGAGGAGGAGGAGGAGGAGCTACTGTGACACAGCACTGGGGTGTCAGAGGTCATTCTCATATTCTCGAAGCGCTGGGGAACTTCACCTGGATCTTCTCAAGCACTTTTGATCCCAACACTGGTGTTTTGATGGGGGAAAACAACCTGTAATGACCCATTGGAGAGACAGGTAGATAAACCAAACCAAATGAGGGATGCTTTGTTGTGGGTTCTTTGGGAGGCCCTACTCCATCCTAAATAAAAGACTCGGCTGTCAAAATCCAGGGAGTGCAACCCTTCCAGGTTGGTGTCTTTCTCTCTGTTAAAATAAGTTGTGCTAGTTCCAAAACCATGTGGAGAGAGAGGTGCCTTTCGGCTCAGGAGTACTTTGTATGTCTAGGTAGTAGTAAAGATAAAATCATGAACTTGTAACATGAGGGTTAGTATGTCATAGCACTTTATTTAATGAAAACAAGTAGCAGGTTTCCCACACAATAGGCAGCTTCTAAATCCGACACCATTTCCAGCCTTCTGACATGTTGAGTGTACAGCAGAGTGAGAGGCAGTTGGTTAAGTTAGTAACATGTCCTTTAGTCATACAGTTGTCAGACTAGCAAAATGCTTCTCTGTCAGTTGCTGACCCTTCCTGCTTGGGCAAGTTGGCCTTCATGTTGGTTCCTGGCTGGTTGCCACTTCAAGGCCTCCTATCTCTCTGGCTCTGTAGACTGCTAAGAGTGAGCTGCTCAGAGACCAGCACTGGGGAGCACTGGGCAGTGTGGAGTGTGTGCAGCGGAGCCATGTGATGTACTGGGACTAGGATGAAGGTGAGCTCGAGGAGAGGCCTGCTTTGGTGGAGCTCAGGCTCAGAGGGCCAGAGAACTGAGGCCTCTTGGAAAGTTGTCTGTGCCTCTATCTCAGGAAACTGCACAGGGTGATGCAGAAAGCTTTTTGGTTATAGGACCACAGTCAGGAGTGCTTGGTAGCATTTTTTTCCCCATTTGGTGACACTTAACAGTCACATGAATCCCAGTGTGGGCCTTGTGTTTAGACTGAATCCAGTGCTTACGTGAGGATGACCTTGATCCTCCAGACATCTGACAATCTTTGGGGATGTGTGTGTGTGTGTGTCATGGCCTCAGGATCTTGTGGTCAGAGCCAGGGATGCTGTAAAATATTGTACATTGCACCGCACATGAATAATTAGGCCCACAAAGCAATGCCAAAGCTGAGAAACTGCTCAAAGACCTGGCCCACAAAAGAACTGTGACTACAGCTAATGTGGATTGTAAATGGACCTGATGTATTCATTTCTGTCCAAAGTAGAGATACTGCTGGATCTGAGGTGCATTTTGTGAGGAATCAGCACCAAGGTGAGGCAGCTTTTGACTTACCTGGAACCTGACTGCAAAGAGGAGGGTGTTTACAAAGAAAAGCAGTCATTCCAAGATTCCTCCCCCCACCCCTACCCTCCACACACAGAGTTCTATGTAAGGCAAGCTCATTCCTGGCAAGGGTGTGTCCTTGCCTGTTGGACTCTCCACAGAAAGCAGGACGCAGCAAGCCATCTTCTCTACCCCACATCCCATAGGCAGTAGAGAAGGGGAACGAATGCCTTCTGCCTGTTCTTGGCTGTGGACAAAGCTGTTTGAGAACAATGATCCGTTCTTTGCTGCTTACTCTTCCCATTTTGTGGCCTTGTTGTGATCGCCACTCTCCTCCCTGAATGTAGGGTATGTTTGGCCTTGGGCTCTGTCAGAACTGACTAGAATCCTAACTGAGCTCAGTTAGGGAACCTACTTATCTTCAGTTTGATTAGCAAATGGTGAGCCCAACAACTCACGATTACTTCTTCAGTCGGACACAAAAATACATCTCCACCTTGTCAGTTTGCTGATTCCACTGGGACGTTTCCCAAGTGGACACTGACTGTTTTGAGGGATTTAATTATTCTGTGTAAGAAAGCAGAGACAGCATGTTTGGAATGACGTATACTAATTCCTCAGCACCCGCAAGTCTTTCTCCACTCCAGTTGGAAGGATTGCCCGGCAGCGCCACACTCAGCAGGCTGGCTCCGACTGGAGATGGGAATGTGGCAGCATCGGCTTGGGGGTGAGAGCCCTGAGGTATAGTACGAAGATCCCATCTACGTTTCCAGTGGCGCCACTTGATCTTGCTGTTCACTGTTAACACTGTAGCTTATGCGGTCTCCAGATCTCTAGTGGGTATCTAAGATACAGTAGTGAGTTTTTTATGTGACTGCCCCTCCTTGAAAAAGGAAAAAAAAAAAAAGTAATACATAGGCTCAGAATTTTCTAGTGAGAATAAAATGTAAAAGGTTATACTTCAAAGTATGTTTTTATGAACTGTGGAGGGCAGGAGGCCTCTCTGGTCAGGATGCAGTTCTTGGTGCTGGTGCTGGATCTCCGGTCAGCTCTGCTTTTGTGGAATCTAGGTGTGGTTGGCTTTTCTGATTGTGCGGTCACTGCAGGGAGGAGAAAGCTGCTTAGAGCCTTGGGAATGGGATGGAAAGCGGAGGCTGTGTAAAGTATTTTCATTTTGGTGGCCCACAGCCATCTACTTCAGGCACAGATTACAAGAAGCCTTGGACCCTGTGTCCTGCAGCCGGCCTGCCCTGTGCTACTGTGTGCTGCCTTTAGATTTGAACTGATAGCTCTTGCTGCTCTATGGTGTAAGTATGCATACCTTAGGCTCCTGAGCAAGGGTCTTGATTGCTTTTCTTCTATGAAAGTTTAGGGGTTTTTCATGTCTTGATGGCTACTTGTTGTTCAGGAGATAGCATTCTCCACAGAAGGCTGAAGTCTAGATCATCTTATAAACCAGGCACCTGCCTGCCAACTCTAGCCTACCACCTATTTTTGTAAATGAAGTTTCATTGGAATATAGCTATGCTATCTACATCTGTTACCATGTTGGCAGTACAGTAGCAGGGTCACGTGTGTGCCAGAGAGGTCATTTTATCTGCGAAGCCCAAAATCCTGCCTGAGCATCTGACTGCCCTGCCACCCCTGAGTTGTAGACCAAGTGTCTAAACTCCACCATAGTAGTAATTAGCACTTCTTCTTTAGGTCAGTATAAATGAGGAGAGGAGCAGGGTAGAGGTCACCTGTTTCCACACAGCCTTTCTTGTATTTTTTATGAAAGTTGAGTCTTTTCCTTCTCCATGTTTTGGGAGTTCAAGGGTCACGTCTCTGGCACTGGGATCTGGGGGTGGGTTTCTGAGCACAGAAGCACCACTCACAGGGCCTGGTAACCCAGGTAACTCCCCACAGGGGAACTGACCAGAGCTGCAGAAACAGCAGCCTGGATTGAGATGACAGGTGCTTCAGTGCTTCCCGGGCGGGAGGCTTTGGTGTGCAGGTCTGGTTGTCTCTTTTCTGGAAATCTGAGGACAGAGATCTCAGGGGAGACTGTTTTTAGCCAGGAGCTTGGCTTTTAAGTTTTGGACGTCATTTTCCTGAGTTTTGGAAATCCTGGAGGTGGGCAGTGTTACCAGCACATGCTGGTCCTTTTGAAGGAGTAACAGTGAGCTGGGGCACACTCCTCTTTATACCCACTGTCTTTCTCTGGAGGCATCAAGCATTGTCCCCAGGAGCCAGATTTCCAGGCGGCTGGGATGCAGGGAGGGATGGACAGGAACCCAGCACCTCTGAGGACACTTGTGCTCAGCCTGAGGCTTTACATCAGTAGGCTGCTTGGTCCTCTGCTGCCTTTCTTTTGGTGGGGATGGCACTGCTGGTTTTCTCAGGGCAGCTGTGGGTTGCAAATTCTGGTGTTTTTCTTCAGAAAGAAAGAGAAAGGGCTGTGTGTAATGTGTGTTGCTCTGAGAATAGGTAGTCTATAAGCCATTATGTGGTATCTACGATTCTCCTTTTTTTTTTCTTTTTATAAAAATGGGTTTTCTGGGTGAGTTCGTAAAAGATGCATTAATATTTCAAGTGACTTATTGCCATATAAATAATTTAAAACCAAATAATTTGTGGAATTTTTATCTTTGCCAGACGTAAGTTGCTCACAAGTGTGGGAGGGTGTTGTGTGTGCATTCTTGTGGGCTGGGGTGAAAAGGTGATGCTGTTGAGTAGACAGGACTTGAGTCTTGTCTGCTGTTTTTCCTGCGGAGTTTCACATCTGAACCGGTCAGGAGGCACAGGCCCTGCTCCCTAGGCCCGTGTGAGAGCCCGCCCTCCTGATGCCTGACTCATTCCAGGGTCCGACTGTGAGCTTCTGTCTGTGCCTGTCACTGTCATTGCAGGCACTGTTTTCTTAGGATGACCTTCACCCGGAACTCCATTGCTTTTGTTTGTTCTTAGGCCTTTGGGTGACATTTCTCCTTCATGTCCTACACTGTAGAAGAAAAAGGTGATAGTCACTCCTGAAGTGGGAGCTTTCCAGATGTGCCTCTCTTCCACCACTGGAAGGATGTACTGCCCTGGCTCCTCCAAGGGAGAGGAGTAAATTGTCTCCAGCTAGCCAGTCTGTCATTCCAATTGTGCCAGTAAGTCAGTGTGGGGCTGAGTTCAGCCTATACAGGGATTTCTGTAGTGTAACCCAGTATTTTCCAGACTACTGTGAAAAAAAAATTCCATTGCCCTTTACCATCTCACAGTTTATGCATGGGGAGGTGGGGCGGGGCATGCTGGATCAAACGGGCAGAGTTTCTTTGATTTCAGGGTTCTTAGTGCTTAGAATCCCAGGGTCCACTCTAGCTCCCTCAGTGAGAGGCTATATTTAGGATCTTCTGCCCTAGTCTACCAGCAGAATGCTGCTCGTAGGGCTTAGGGGTATGTCCTTAGGTCCTTTCCTTTGGCATTGTTTGGACTGTTTGGCATCCTTGATCCATCTGCCAGCAAGGCCCATGGTCCTGAAGGGGCCAGGTGATTCTTGTACCTCATTGTAACTGGTCTGCAATGAGAGAGTCATTTCCACCCGAAAGTAGATTCATATGCAAGCTCAGACCAGGTTATGTCTATTGAGAGGCTATAGACAGGGAATTCTGGAACCTTCCTGGTTGGGTCTGTAACAGCACAGTGCTGAGTTGTCACCATCAGTGTCTGATAAAGGACCTTGGTGTCCAGGTTGCTGGGTGTGATGGTGTCTCCAGTTCTCAACAGATCTTGGTATGAAGGAGAATGTACCTTAAGATTTCTTCAGTGTTTGACTGTTACTTTGTTTCCTGAAAGAATTAAGAAAACCAGTTTGGTGAGAAAGACTCTTGTGTACCTGAAACCCTACCTCTGTCAGCCTCATCTGTTCCTCATATGTAACCCAGCAAAGCCCTCAGAGACTCACAGGGAGCCTGGCCTTTCAGTCCAGCTGCACACACCAACTGAAGGATGCTATGGGATGAGCAGAAAGCAACCAGGCATTGTTGGGGAGACTTCAGGTTAGGCACTGACCTGTTGGTCACATTTCATGTTTTCCTGTCAGCACCACATTCCCTGTGCAGAACGGCAGTGACCACCTCCAGGCACAGCTGGGCCTATCTGTGCACTCATGTGTGCACATGTGGGCACTAGATTCTGAGTGGAGTACAGCCACACGTGGGCTGCAATTTTGGGCAAACAGCCTAGCTTGACCCAGCCCTGTCACTACCCTCCCACAGAACTGCATGCATGACCTGGCCTAGCCCCGAGATGCACCTGTTTGGGTTTCCTGAGGCTTGTGCTCTGGCAGCGCTCCTTAAAGCACACGTCCTGGTGAACTTTGTAGACTTTCTTATACCTGTTGTCACAACAAAACAACAAAACTCTGTGAGGCCAGACACTGGGGCAGAGAGGTGGCCAACTCTTTCACTTAGGCTGTGTAGCCTACATATGGACAGAAGGAGAGACCACTATTTTCTTAATACAGTGTTAATGTGTGTGTATGTGTGTGTGTGTAAAGCCTAATATAAAAGTACAGGGACTTAAAAATTAATTTGACTGAGTATAACATACATAAAAAAGTATTCATTTCAGGGTACATTTTCATGAGTTGCTGACAAAATCGAGGTATTGAAAAGCCCACTGAAATGACTGTGACAGGTCATTGCTGGGGGCAGGCCGCTTGGCCTGAGGCTTTGGGAAGATCTGACTCCATGGACTGGTTAGTTTGTTTTGTTTTGTAGGCCAGCTTGACACAAAATAGGGTCATATGGAAAGAGGGAACTTTATTTTTTTCCAATTAATTTATTCAATTTACATCCTGATCTTAGCCCTCACCTCCCAGTCCCTTCCTCCAATCCTTTAATTGAGAAAATGCCTCTATTAGATTGGCCTATAGACAAGTGTGTGAGAACCTCCTCTTAATTAAGGATTGGTGTGGGAGGGTCCAGGGTACTGTGAATAGTACCACTCCTGGGCAAGCAGTCCTGGCAGTACGAGAAAGCATGCTGAGTAAGCCATGGGAAACAAGCCAGTAAGCAGCACCCTCTGTGATCGTTGCTTTAGTTTCTGACTCTGGGTTCCTGTTTGCTTGTTTCCTGCCTTGACCCTCCCTGTCAATACACCGTAAAGGAGGAGATAAGTAGTTCCCCCCCAATTTGCTTTTTTTGTTATGTTCCTTATCACAATAATAGAAAGCAAATTAGGGTACACAACTCTTCTGTTCTATGAATGTTTCAAGGACACAATTGTGAAGTCTGGCTCTCAGGCCTCAAAGGCAGGCAGCATGGGCCAGGAGGCCTGCTGGAGCCTCCCCATCCCATTTGTTAGTCAGGCTACTCTGGGAAGCCTCCTGGGCTTCCAAGTCTGTTTCCCACAAGTGGGATCTACTCACACCACCCTGTCCGTTCAGTAGGAATGGGGGTGTTTGGGCCTGGTGTCATTTCTGTGTCTGACCCATTGGGAAGAAAACCAGAGAGTTGGTAGCAAAGCTCCTGCTTGCACCAGTCTTGGAGGGCACTTTGGAGGACTTCTGGCTGTGAGGGAATAGAGGACACCTGGATTAACTCAACTATCTGAGAACTGCAAACTATGACCAGAGGAAGTAACTATTTTCACAAGCTAGAAAATAGTTCAAAGAAAAATTACATGCCCTGAGAAGAGCGAAGGATGCTGTGAACACCAAGCTACCCCGTCATTCAGCCTGTAGCACCTTTTGAGAGTAGTCAGTGGTCATGGTAATGAGGAAACAGGCTGGAGCTTGTGAGGGAGTGTTTTGGAGTGGAGAGGGCTCCCTGGGGAACAGTCTGGAACTCTGTGAGGAGAATGAGCTGTGCATGCACAAGGTGGAGTCCTGAGCAGCTGGGCAGACCTGAGCCAAGCATGCTAAGATCTTGTCTGAGTCCAGGAAGGCAGTGCCACAGAAGGGTGAAACTAGCCCTACTTGATGCCTACTCTAAAGCCACCCTAAGTCCTCAAAAGGATCAAGCTATAATCAAAGCCTGCCCTGCAGAAAACTATACAACAAAAATACCATTCTTGAAAATAAACCCACTACCTAGAAATATAAAATCCACAGTGTCCAGCATCTGATAAATTATGACATTAAAAGAGTCATAAGGACCACCCCTCAAAAAAGACCAGATACAAAATCCTGTGTGATATAGCCTGGAGAGAACTAATCGAGTGGAAAACAATTCAGGAAAAAGAGGAAGACATAAAGCAACTGCTGACTGTCTGTCTGTCCCACACAGGGGCTAAAGGAGAATATCAGTGAAGTGAAGGGAGAAATGACTGCTCAAAGACTGAGATAGAATTTGTAGAGATGATAAAACACGGTCTCTATGCTGGGGGTGTTGCTCAGTGGCATAGCACTTGCTGAGCAGCCTTGGGGGGGGGGGGTCAATCTTAAGACTGAAAAACAAACAAAATCCAAAAAGCTAACCAAACAGCCATCAACAAGTATCTGAAATCAAATCTGTTGAATTGAATTAATAATAAACTAGGTGATGTAAAAGAAAAGGTGTGTGGCATTGAACACATAGCAATACAAACTACCTACCAGGAAGCAGAGGCATGTTCACATCTACACTGTTTACAATGCTTCGAAACAACAAAAATACCTGCAGTGACCAGTGGGGCAATATTACTTAAATATACTTGTAATTGAGCTCTAGAAGTAGAGAAATGGAGGGAGAAAAGATTGAGTATGGCCCAGATTTGATGTAAGCTAAAACCTCAGAAATATAAGATTAACAAATTCCAGAGAAGTGGGGGTGGCATTGCATGCCTTGCATCCTAGCACTTGGAAGGCAGAGGCAGGTGGATCTCTGAGTTCGAGGCCAGCCTAGTCTATGGATGGGCAGGCCTACAAAGAGAGACCCTCTCAGAATTAATAAGTAAATAAATACACATTCCAGGAGCTAAAATAAACAATGGTAGCTAAACCAAGACATAATCAAGTTGGCCAGAAACAGCAATAGAGAGGGAATCAGAAAGTAGCCACAATAGGGAGAAGACTGGGCAGCCAGACGGCAGCAGGGCAGGGGGAGGGCCAATCCTCTCATCACGATGGCACCAAGAAGCACAGGGCATAGTGAGCACATCTCTGGTTGTGTCTGAGGGTGTTTGCAGACAGCACTGAGACGAGAATGCCATGATGTGGGTGGTACCATCCCACAGACAGGAGTTCTCTTCCACTACACGAGCATGGACAGAAACTGCTAACGGTGAGCTTTTCTTCACATTGTGTATGCCATGAATGTTGTCACAGTGACAATTCTAATTGTAACTGTCAACCAGTAATCCTATATTTAGCAAATATTTATGCCCAAAGTAAGTATAATCAAAGACCTTTTAAGACAAATGAGAGAACCATCATCTATGGATTTGTGTCCTCAGAAATGTCCCAGTAAGTGTTCTAGGGAAGGCGAATGATACTGGAGGAATCCTAAACTTACACACAGGAGTGTGGGAAAGCAAGGCTTTGGGCACTGAGTGGTGACCACTGGCTGACAGTGCTGTGGCATTTACTGCAAGAAACTGAAGGTAAGTGGAGACAAGATGAAGGTGTGCACTGTAAATCCTAGAGTGACTGGCAAAATGGAACAAGTATAATCTACAAGGCAGCAAACCAAAATAAGCCAGAAAAGAGGAAAAAGCAATAAGGATCAGATGGAACAATACAAAACAATATGTGATGTGATAGATTTAAACCCAGCCACATTACCCATTATGATAAGTGTAAAATTATCTAAACACTCTAATGAAAGACAGGTCAGATTGAATACAAGCAAGAGCCACCTATCTGTTAGATACAGGGGAGTCTCTTCAAAGATGCATATAGGTTACAAGAACAGGATAAAAAACTTGGTGAATGAAGGACTCCCCTCACATGTCAGGGGCATCTAACACAGAGGCAGGCTCTGGTATAACCAGAATAGCCAGAAGCCAGAGGACTAACATGAGATTGCTGTTGTGGGTCCAGGGTGACAGTCAAGGCTGCCTCCGCAAACCCATATGGATTAGGGCCTCTTAGCTGTGCCTCTCTGACTAACGAAGCCTAGCATTGCATCACGTTTGCACAAGCTTCCTGCCATTCCCCTCCTTTCTTTCATCTGCTTCCTCTTCCTTTGAGGAGCATCAGAGTGGCCCGTACAGTGTGGTCACACATCACCTTCTGCACAGAGCCCCTCAGGAGCTCCACAATTCTTGGAGAACAGATACCACAGCCCATGTGAAGGTCTCCAAGATCCCAGGAACTCTTCTTTCTTCTGCTTTCACATTCTCTGCTCTATTGACCTCTGTTGTTCCTCAGACATATTGGGTATAACCTGCCACAGGACCTTGTAACAGATATACCTGATGTCTGGAACATTCTAATAGCCCCATCTCCTCCATATCTGTTCAGTGTCCCTGTCCCATGAAGCCTAGTTCAGTTCCCTCCACCCCTAGCTCTCATCTCATATGTTCATCTCTTTCTTTTCTGGGCACTTCCTGATGTTGTTTACACTGTATAGCAGATGTGCTTTGTGATGGCCATCCTTATCTAGGATGTGAGCATCTGGCCCTCTGAGTGCCTGGAACAATCCAGTACTGGAACGGCAAGCACTGAAACAAAGTGAGTCTTATTGCAAGGAAGGTCTCAAGAGATTCGATAAGCAGTCCTTCCTCCCAGTGCTGATCGAGAAACTGAGGCAAGAATGATTTGCCCAGGGCCACATCATGGCGGGTTGATGGTAGAGCTGGGACTGAAGTTCTTGTGTGCTGTTTGATTTTTTGGCTTTAAGGAAAGGAGGAGAGGCAGGCCCTGGAATGCTATGTGGGCTTCCATTCATGGGACTCAGCCTATGCTCTCTTCAGTCAACTCTTGGCTGCATGGGCTGAGCAAATAGTTTAGATAGGAGTGGTTAAAGCCAGTGTCTAAAGTCTCCATCCTTCCTCAGGTAATAAGGACACAACTGGAGGGCTGGAGAGATGGCTCAGCGGTTAAGAACACTGACTGCTTTTCCAGAGGTCCTGAGTTCAATTCCCAGCAACCACATGGTGGCTCATACCCATCTGTAATGGGACCTTCTGGTGTGTCTGAAGACAGCTACAGTACTCATATACATAAAATAAATAAATAATTCTTTAAATAAAAAACATTAGGATATAACCAGGGCACAGAGACAGAACTGACTTACACATGGTGGCAGATGTCTCCTTCCCAGACAGGAAATGACTTGGTCTCAGAGAACAGCCGTGTGCAGGGGCGGGGCACTTTTTCACAGGCTATGATGCAAAAGAGAAAGAAAGGGCAGCTCTTAGGCAGAGGCTCTTTCCACCTCTCAAGTGAGGCCCCTCCTCCAGGAAGCACTTGCAAGCCTGTGTGAGCCTGTGGATCTGTGTATGAGCCTGTGGATCTGTGCCAGTTCCTTTCTGGCCTTGGGGCCTTACTTCAGGGTAGGGTGTTCAGCATCTGCAGGCTGGTTTTCTTTAAGTTTCATGTGGCCTCAGGATTCTTTTGTTTCTTCCTGGAGCTTCTAACGCTTTGGGTACTCAGTCCAAATGTGTTCTGAGGAGCCTATGATCCTGCCACTGAATCTGTTGTCCCTCTCATCGGTCTGGCTCTGAGATATTGCTTTGGAATCACCACCCCAGTTCCTGACTTCCTAGGCTTTATTCTGCAGTGCTTCTCAACCAGTGCTTTGGGCATCTCAGCGCCAAGTCCCAGGCTATCACCACAATTGCCCTGAGGCCAATACCCCCTTAGTAGCCAGCTCTGACTTACCAAGCTCACAGTGTCTGCCTTTGAACCCAGGCCTGCAGTCACAGCTGTGGGTATTGGCACCTGGGACACAGGTGCCTCCATTCTGACAGGCATCTTCTGAACAGCTGCCAGGGGTACCTGGAAACAGGAAAGCACCATCAGCTTCAGGGTCCAGAGAAGCCTGCTGCTACTGTAGGCTGCATCCCCTAGTGATACACAAGGACAGCAGCGGCAAACCTGCCTTCCTCCTGTTGCCAGACACTGGTGCGGGCTGCGAACAGTGCTGACTGGGTCTGGACTGGGTCTCAACTGCTTGTTCCGGAGACTGACTATTCCTTGTGGTGTGGACTTGGTCCCCTCGTCATAATCATTTAACAATAGATATGTGGTTCTTTCTAGACTCTCTTAAGGAGTGTCACACTGTCAAACTATAGCATGTTTTGATATCAGGAATATGACTCTTCCTACCAGGTTAAATATCTAGATTAGCATTTGCTCTTTCACTTTGTCCTTGAGGTCCCTCCATCCCAGGATGGCTGCTGTGGGAACCTTCCTCCTCCCCATAGACTCTTCCTGGGATTTGAAGGCACAACCTTGACCTGGAAAGTTGTTCAGTGAGGAGACAACCTTTGGAAGCATTAATGTGCTTTAGGGATTCCCGAGGGCCTTTTGGGGGACAGATAACACTTTTACTCAAGGAAGAAAAGTCCTACTCTTCCAGAGAAAAGGATCAGATGACCTACAAGGAAACAAGAACAATGGACACTAGATGACGGTGGGGAGAGGAGTCCAGACCTGGCATCCTATGTCCAGCTGAAGGATCCTTTACATGTGAGGGCTGATAAATGTCCATGGGCACGCATGGCCTTTGGAGCTTGTGTACCAGTACCCTGTTGCACAGCCAACATACAGATAATGAAGGACAGTTGAAAGAAAGATTGAGACTCCTTAGAGGTCCTACAGTGTATAAACTCACACCAAGGCCACTGGCATTAAGGTGGGGGAAATGGCTCACAGGAGGGAAAATGTTGGAACAAAGGAGATAGCCCAGGATGGACCCATGCATGTTTGGACACTTGAGTCAGGTGACTGAGAGCTGGGATAAAAGTGTGGTCCTTACAGAGGATTCTCTCTATTGTAATGTGTGACTCATTCCAAGACTAAGGACTCAGACAGAGCGCAGGATCGAGGTGGGCCATGTGGAGAGTCCAGGAGAAAAAAACCCCACAAGACAAAGTTTCCTGTCAGATTCTAGCATGGGCCAGGTTCCAGAATTATCAAAGACAACCAAACTGGCAAACAGATGGACAGACAGCATGGGTGTGTCATGAACCAAAGGTCATGATTAGTTTTGTGTTTGAGGCCTTAAGGGATTCTTTTTCTTGTGATAGCACTGAAATGTGCCCCACTGCAGGATGTCAGTGGCCTTGAGGCCACCTGGACTTTTTGAGATAGAACCCAGGAGACTGACTCCACAGGGAAAACAGACTGTTCTGGACTTTATGAGAGGGGACATCTGGTACTCACAGTCTCCAGTGAGCCTGCTTTATCCTCTCAAACAGCAGCACAAGCTCTGGTAAGGAGTGTTTGATGCTGCAGCATGCACAACCACCCTCCCAGTGTGCGCAGGGTCAAGAGTTGGCACAGGGGTCCCAGGTTGATGAGAATACTGAATTCAGGGATCAGTGGGCCCTCTGTACCTCTGGCATTGTAATACCGTTAATATTAATAGGTGTCCTTCCAGGGCAGTTTTTCCAGGTGAGGTTACCTTGGGGTTTACACTTCTGCCATGTACTCTGATCTTCTGTGGGGCTAGGGGAAGACAGTCTAAGTCTCTGGTGTGACTCAGAAGGAAGAAGGACCTCTGGGCCCTAGGAAACTCTAACCCATAATCCCTAGAGGGACAGAGCAAGAGTCCGACAGTTGAAGGAGCATCTGTTTGCACTGCTAGCTGCTTGCTAGAGGTGCTGGAAACACACCTGGTGCTATGTGGGCACAGAATAGTCCAGGCTACTAGTAGCCCTACATGTGGCCAAGCTTGGGGTGGCATTCCTCAAGCCAGGACTTACTCGGTGGCCACTCTTCACTGACTGCCACCTGAATTGGTACCTTCTCTATGAAGAAGTGAGCTGGGTGGCCTGAAGTGGATCCCCAGGGTGGGTGAGGGGCAAGGTGAGGGGGATTACTGGAAATAAGGAGGATAGACCAGCCTTTCTAAGATCCTGGGTGTGTCCTGTTCTCAGGTCTCTCACTCATGAACTGGGGGATTGCATCCCAGCTGGGGTGCCAACTGCCCCTGGGCAGACCCTATGCCTCCCAGCTTCCCACTGTGGCGTTTCTTGCTGTGGTAACTATGAAGAACCACTAGCCCCCTTCCCTCCCTTGCACATGACTTACTTTCTGTGTCTTTGCTGCTGTTCTTGGGTAGCTGGAGGGCCAGACGGACCTGCTCAGGGGCCTCTGTGTTCTTGAGTGGCACCGGAGTGGTGGGTTCTAGGAGAAGCTAAGAGTAACCACATGGCCCTTGCTTCATGCCCTTGTCCACCCATTGATCTCTCACACTGGCAATAATCACTGTGGCTCCAGCACTGTCCCCCAGCTGAGGCTGGGCCTTATTCTCCCTGCCCCTCTGAAAGCCGTGGTTTCTGCTTTCCTGAAGCTGCTTCCTAAGGGGCCTCACTGTTGTACAGCTGATGTCTGGGCCTCTCTCCTGCCCAGGGTCAGGTTCTCCTTTCCTTTCCCCTCAGTCATGCTCTCTGAGGAGTGGGGACAGGGGTTTCTCTTCCTCATCAGCATCTTCAGCCATCTGGGTTCTTGGCCCCAGCTGCAAACCCTCCATCCCTGCAGAACTTCTCTCTGCCCGTTTGTCTGGTGATCCCTATCTTGGTACTCCATATCTCAGCCTGCCTACCTGCAGGGATCCCTTCTCTCACATCTAGACTTGGTGTCCCCTCTTGTCACTGCCCGCCCACTCCCTTACTCTCCCTCTGCTCTCTGCACTTGAGCATTCAGTCACCATAGAGCTAGGGAATCCCATGAGGTTAGGGACCTGGCTTCTCCCAGGCAGACTTGGGAACTGCCCTTTACCTGGTAAGCAGATGGCAGGAACCTTTTCTGCTACCCTAGAAGTCTAAACCTCACACACGGCCAGGATTGAGGTTGCTAGTAGAGCCAGGACTTGGCCAGTGCGACCTTTAAATCCAGATTTTAAGGATCTCAACATCTTTTATGCCAGGGGCAAGGGTAGTGAGGCCACTAGGGTTGCTACCAGGTTGGTGCCAGGAAGTTTACAATACGCACGTGATCTCACAGTTAGTGCTCTGCTGGGCAAGCCACCAAACCTGGCACTCACTCTTCCTCTTCCATCTACAAGCTCTGAGAACCTGCAGACAGGGCAGGAGGGTCATGGGTTGAGTGCAGACTAGGAACCCAGGGCTGGGGCTAGGGTGTGTACCTGGGTGACTGAGTTGGTGTTTCAGGGGCACTGTGGTCATTGAGCAGACGCAGCTCAGGCAGGCGCACAGGGGCTGGTCTGTTTCTGAGCATCCGTGAGTGGTGTCCTCCCTGGTGCCAGCGTCTGTCGGTGCCATCCCTGGGGGCTGCCAAAAAAGAAGGGGGAGTAGCCACCAACTAGGTTGCCTAGTGTTCCAGTATCTGCCCCCACTGCAGAAGGGGAAGCTCACACCCAGCCCTGCTTAGGCAGGGGCAGAGAGGGGTGCACATTGCCTAAGAAGCCTGTGTCACCTATTATACCTTTCTAAGCAGAGGCCATGCATTTATGCTGTAACAGACACTGGCCTGGAAGGTCAGCTCCCCACACTCCCCAGCAGAGTCCTGATTTACTAAGTGGAGGTTAGACTGTGGATCACAGCCCTTCAGCATCTCAAGCTAGGTGACTTCCTTCCTTCTCTACCTGCCTCCTCCTGACTGTGATAGGCTCATAGGGAGACCCACCTGTCTTTACCTGGCAGGTATGCCTGGAGCCCAGCTGGTAGAATGGCAGGGTTGGGTCTGAGAATTAGCATAGCATATAAACTCTGCCTTCACTGTCATGTCCACAAAGCAGCCTCATGGGCTGGGATGAGAAAGGAGAAGGGGACCAGGAAGGCCAGGAGTGGAGCCTCACTCTCTCGGAGAGTATCGGCCCTACTCAGAGAACCTGCTGTCTTGTCTGTTCTTGTGTACCTTCTGCTTGTCTTCTCACTGAGTTTTGCTCCCTGCACTCCCGAAACTCTTCGCACGGCACCTCATGTAAGATTTGAGAATAAAGGGTATGCAGGGCACTTTTGGGTTCCAGTAGAGTACCCTGTCACCCGTAGGAATAGACTGAGGTTGATAATGTGGCCACCTGAATGTCTACACCGCAGCCTTTTGCTTTTGTCCTCTGTTCAGGTGTTCCTTCCTGTCCTCCCCAGCCACTTGTAGTCTCTTGCCCTTCTCTCCAGTGCTCATGCCCTGTGGCTCCTTTTGGGTCAGGCCTGGGCCCCTGCCTTCCTGCCTGCTTGGTAGCTCTTTCATGATGAGGTCCTGTATTTGCTGCTAAGCCTGCTGGGATTAGACTGGCAAAACAATAAGATGAGACTCGTGCTATCACTTGTCCTTCCTTACCCTTATGCCTAGGTCTCTGTTCCCAGGAGTGGCCCACGCAAGTTGTCTATGCTGCCTCTTCTGGGCAAGGACACCACACCCCGAGAGCAGCAAACAACAGCTTAGGTTTCAACAACTCCCCAGCCCCCTCCTGTCCCGGAACTCACAGGTGATGATGTAGAGGTGTGCAGGCTCACTGTGCAGCTGGCCCTGCTCTGTGCTCTGCACAGCTGTAACTGAGAGCTGGTACCGCCGACCCGGCATCAGATCACGCACTGTATAGGACACCAGCTTCCCATTGGGGATGTAGCGGCTCTTGGTACTCTGACTTGTGGTCACATTGATGACATAAGCCTCCAGTGAGATACCTGGAGCGGGGGTGTCCCAGACCATATGGGCAGAGGTAGCTGTGACTCGAGAGGCAGTCAGGTTTGCTGGTGGCAAAGGCCCTGGATGAGGAATGAACAGAAGGAGGGGGTAAGAGGTCAAAGGGCATCTGGTGGAACATCATCTAAGGTCTGCAAGGGATCTTGGAGCTGCATCTGAAGCCAGCCTTGGTTACTGCTGACACTGTCATCCTGGTCAATGCTGCCATCCTGTCATCTGGGGGCGGGGGGTAGCATGGAGATCCTGTATGCAGAAGCTAGGTCATGCCTCCAACATGCCTCCCCAAGTATCTGAGCCACAGACAGGCAGTCCTGAATCTGGGAGGCACAGAGTTTGACCTAGTAGTCATCCTTGCTGTGTAAATCCCCTCTGCTCTCATACTCCCTTCTCACAGTTCATACGACAGAAAGAGCACGTGGACCAGTAATACCAAGAAATGTAGCCAGAGTGGGCTGGTCACATAACCCCAAAGCCCTGAGTGACATCATCCCAGCTTGCTCCTTGAACTCTGATGTATTCTCTGGAAGGCATACTGAGGAAATCTTGCTGTATTCAGGTGCTGGGGCAGCCTTGAACAATGTCTCTGGCAAAAGGCTTCTTCTCCCTCTGCCCATCCAAATAAAGAGGTCTCAAGGAGGTCAAGGACTGAGTATACACTGTAAGGACACTTTGGGCAGGATAGGATGCCAGGAAGGAAGTCCTAGCCTACAGGGTACCATAGGTGAGAGAGTACTGAAGGCAGAAACTGCCTGTCTGCTTACGGGTCCACACGTTCAGTGGAGCTGAAGCCAGGCTCTCAGTAGGATATTCAGCTCCTCCAGGCCCACTAAGGGTGGTTAGCCGCACACTGTATCTTCTCCCTGGCAGCAGGTCCCTGTCAGAAGTGGACAGGAGGAGAGGAGCATCTAGGAGCTCTAAATGACCAGGAGTCCTATTTTGCTGATAGTGGTCCTGGCCAACTTTGTGAGGGTCAGATCAGGCCCCACCCTCCTCAGGTGATGGATGGCAGGCAGGTACACAAAGAACACTCTCTGGGACCTGTATTCCTGTGGCATCTTCTCTTACCCAAATGTGAGGCGGTCCACACTCCTGTCCACCTCAGTGGACTGGACCGCAGAGGCCTCGGGGTAGAGGATGGACACCCGGACCCTGCTGACAGTGGCATGCTGGATCCTGTGAAGAGCCCACTGCACTGAGATGGCATTGGCTGAAATGTTGGTGACCTCAAAGTCTTCTATAGGGCGGGGCCCTGCAGAGCAGTAAACCACTCAGCTGATGCTGCCTGCATCACCTGCTCCTCACCTCCCAGCCAGTGCCTGCTCCTTCCCACCCTAGCCTTTCTCTCATCCACTCTTCTGGTTACTGCATCCTTCCCTGTAGGAAAGGCAGCCCACACACAGAGCTGTCTGCTAAACAGGGTCCTCTCCTGGGCAGCCAGGGCCAGGCCACCCTCAGAAACTCACGGGTGCGGGTGAGCAGTGCTGCAGGCCTGCTGATGTCATTTTTGTTGTTCGTGTTTCTCTTGACTGAGAAAACGGAGATATTGTAGGTGCGGCCGGCTGCTAGGGCCCGAAGCTGGTGAGAGGAGCGGCTTCGGTCCACAAAGTCTGTGCGCCGGGACAGTCCATCCGAGGAGGCATAGGTGACTGCATAGCCATCCAGCACCTGCCTGGCCGTGGTGCCCTCGGGTGGACTCCAGGAGATGGAGACCCCACTCTCCTCCACCCTTTCTACCCTGAGGGCTGTTGGTGGGAGGAGCTCTTCAGGGTTGCACCAAACACAAAGGAGGTAGAGGGGTTAGCCTTTAAGCATGAAAGAGTAGCTCCCAGTCAAGTCACCTAGGTTGGCCCTGGGTTACCCAGGTCGTTCCTAGCAGGGAGCCTTCTCATTTGGGTGACCATGGCCCTTTGGAGGTTTGCATTTCTACATAGGTGGTTGTTGACACCCCCTCCCTGCTCTGAAGGGGACCTAGGTCAGCAGCTGTCTGCCCATCTTTCCCGCCTGGTCCCTGGCCTACCTTCTGGCCCCCTTGCTCCTCCATCCTCCTTCCCGGAGCTCCTGGCCCTCACCTTTGGTACAGTCCTTGCCTGTGTAGCCCACTTTGCAGGTGCAGCTGTGGGACCCGTTGCTGGCCAAGCAGTAGCCGCGGCCCCCACAGGGGCTAGAGAAGCAGGGGTCACTCACTGAGGGGGGAAATAACATTGAGGGGGGAGTTAGGGGAGTTTCTTGTACCTTGGGTTCTTGTTGGCATAGGTGACTTGGGTGGGGGAGGGGTGGGGTAGTGTCATGGCATCTGCTATCTCTTTCTGCCTTTTAAGCTAAGTGCTGCCTGCCAGGCACTGTATGGCCAAAACAAACCTGGCTCTAGGTTGGTGCTCCAACCTAGAGAGAGACTAGAGAGACTGTTTCATAGAGAGACTAGAACACTGACCAGGAACACTCTGGTGTTGGGCATTATGGGCAAGGATAAATTGCTGTGGGTGCCTGTGTCCTGAAAAACCTGACCAAGTATGGGGCTCTGGGGATGCAAGCCCAGCCTGTCCAGGGACAACAGAGCCAGTCAAGGTGGGCATGAGGCTGCAGACTGAGCATGTGTTCCTGGAAGTGGAAGTGGAGGAAGATGAAGGCAGCAAACAGGGTACCAAGGAGACCAGACAGCCAAGGAAGGCCCTCAAAGACATCCTACCTGTCTCACAGTTGTAGCCAAAGAAGCCCTCTGGACACACGCACAGGTAGGCCCCACCACCGTCCTCACACCGGCCTCCGTGCTGGCAGGGGCTGGAGGCACAGGCATCCACCTCTGGAGAACACCCAAAGGGTTGGCCCGAGCTGCAGGGAGGGACTCTGGGGGAGGGAGGAGAGGACAGCGGGAAGAAGGGATAGGGGGGAGGCAAGGAGCAATGGCCAGGAGAGGGGTATGGCGCACCTGTGGGTAGGAGGGGCTCTCAGGGACCCCCCGCCCAGTTTCCTTCCTCCCTCCGGGTCACCACAGCCTTGGGAGTTTCTCTCTCTGGGTGGCTTGTCCAGCAAGAGGATGGCTCCTGCTTCCCCTCTGATCTCCCAGCAGCCCAGGTTCTGTGGGACCCACCTGAAAGAACCCTACCTGTTTCACAGTGGATTCCAACAAAACCTTCAGGGCACTGGCAGATGAAAGCCCTGGGGAGGTCCCTGCAGGAGCCCCCATTTCTGCAGGGCTGTGCTTGGCACTCATCTGTCTCTGCACAGACAGGGGATGGCACTGACTCATATGGGAACCTCCTGTATGTCCCCCAGGATTCTATTTGCTCCCTAATGATCAGCAAGGCCCTGAGCCCTCAGTGCCTGGGCACTCTACTCTGGACCTCAGCCTTTCTTCTGCCACATCCACTTGCTCTTCCTTGGTTGGGTTGCTGCCCATTTCCAGCACCTAACATCCTCATAGCTGCTTCTGTGCATGCTCCATGCTCCCTAGCATTACAACTGGAAACAGCTCCTAAGCTTTGCCCTTCCAGAAGCTGGGGTCTCTGTTTTGGGGCTTCAAGCCCCATACAGGCACAAGGGATGCAGGTCTTACCCTGCTGTATATTGGTCAGGCCTCTGCTCCCTCCTGTAATGGCAGTACCAGATGTCAAGGGCTGTGACCTGCTCATCTTCTCTGCCCCACCCCCTAGGCTTGACTGATGCCAGGCCAATGATTTTCAGATGAGCTCTCAGTCTCCAGGGCAAGAGGGGACAGAGAGCTTTTAAAATCTCCCCTGGCTAGCAGAATGGCCCCAAGAGTGAGTGGGATGGTTATTTAGACAGAGTTCTGTCCTGGGGAAAGATGGAGTGACAAGGTGGCCATGGCTGGGGAAGCCCAATGCCATCAGCAGACCTCTTACCTAGCTCACAGTGGACTCCTTCATACCCCGGGCTGCAGAGGCACTGGTAACCAGCAATGAGGTCCTGGCAGGAGCCTCCGTGTAGGCATGGCTGAGACCGACACTCATCTACTTCTAAGGACAGACCCCCCAAGAACAAAACAAGATGGCCATTATTAATCTAGATGAAAATGGATAGGAAGTAGCTCTGGGAAAATTTACAATACGCCTTGATATGTAAAGAAGCTAAACCAGGGTTATCCTCAGAGCTCTCGAGCCTGGCTTGTGCCTGTGAGATGACTAGGTTGCCCCCCAACCTCTCAAAGGCTCCATCCTTCAGCTGTGAGGTTTGGAAGGATCCTGCTGTCTCTGTATATAGCACACACACATGTAACCAGCATGTTTGGGGGACTGTCTGTAGGCTCACCGTATGCTGCTTTCCCTGGAAGTTGTGCTTCTGAATTTGAATGTTCACTTTGAGAAAAGTCTAATTTCACACTTAAGTAAATGAATGGTGGGGGCTGGAGGCACCTCAGTGGTTAAGGTCATATATGGCTCTCGCAGAGGACTCAGGTTGGAGTCCCAGCACTCACATGGTGGCTCTGTAATGTCAGTTTCAGAGGCTCCAACACCCTCTTCTTGTCTCCTCAGGCCCCCATGTAGTATACACCCATAAGCAAAACACTCATATACATACAATTACTTTTAAAAAAGAATTAAATCGACTGGCCACATTGGGACAAGAAGCCAGAGCGATATTTACCCATCACCTTTCGTGGCCCCCCCCCCATTCTACACCAATGCTGTGTCTGTCATTTCTTTCTCTCTTTAAAATTATTTTTAAAATTTATTTTTTGAGACAGGATTTCACTATGTAGCCATGGCTGGCCTGTAACTCTTTTTGTAGACTAGGCTGGTCTTGAACTTAGGGAGATCCTCCTCCTCCTCCTCCTCCTTCTTCTCCTCCCTCCCTCCCTCCCTCCCTCCCTCCCTCCCTCCCTCCCTTCCCCCCCTCCCGAGTGCTGAGATTAAAGACATGTGCCACGCCCAGCCCTAAAATTAGTTTTAAAGTTTGATGAGTTGCCGAGACAGGACCTGGGTTTCGTTGGCTTTTGTTGCTTCTGACCTTTGCCCACAGAGTACCATGGAAATGGTTCTTCCTCACCCCCTCGCTTCGCGAGTAGGAGAGAGACATCAACATCGCTGTGGGACACTGTGGCTCACTGCTCTCCATGCTGTTTAATGCTCCATAGTTGCTGTCATCATATTACATCCTGTCTCATCTGGTGAGCACTTGTGTCGGTTCCAGATGTGTGTGTGTGTGTAACTACAAACACTGCTGTGGTAGGGCTTCTCCGCATATCCTGCCTGGTGTGGATAGGTGAGTTTAAGTTTACTGGGAAATGGCATTGTGCAGACGCAGGCTGCACTGGTACTCACCTTAACAAGCCAAATCATTCCCACGTGCTTCTGGCAACTTATATAGAGTCCCTCTAGCGACCAACAAGACATTTTGTAGTCTACGTTCTCACAGATAGACTTCCAAACTTCTGATAGATGCAGTTAGCTGTTGAATGTGCACATTTCTGACTACTGTGAAGTGAAATGTCCATTTTCATGTTCACTGGCCTCATGTAGCTCTTCTTCCATAAGGTGTGTATCTGTTTTGCCTATTTCTCTATTGAGCTTATTCTTTCCATTCACATTCATTGGTGTCTTCCAAGTAGTCTCAATGTTAGCGCGCTCGCAAGCGCTCTCTCCTTACTGATCTATCTATATTCACACGTATGCAGCCTTTCATGTTCTAGCTTTTATTTAACTTTTCCAAAGGTTAAGTTTTAAGTTCCTAATTTTTATATACCCAAATCTGATTTGTCCATTTATTTCTTTGAGATATATATATATATATATATATATATATATATATATATCCATCCATCCCAAGGGATCTTTCTGTATTTGAATCAGAAAGATGTATATCTATATTTCCCCCATAAAAATTAACCACAAAGAATCAGACACTAAGTGCCAACTGGAAACAAATGTCCTGCTTTTCAGATGCATACCTGTGTGGCTCCATCTGCTAGGAACATTTCCCCTGTATGTTCTTTGCAGTTTTTAGTTTTAACATAGAATTCTTCTTACATACACAGAAGCTACAGATATGATGTTGTTGTGCACAGCACCATTCCACGCCTTTTTCCAAATGTTCCCAGTGAGACTGTGGGATCTGAACTGCACGGATCACTTCAAGTCCTGTAATCTCGTTCGCCCAAGGGTGATACCAGCAGCTTCTCTTGCAGGATATGCTCAGGGTCTTCTGTGCACACGGTGCTCCTCCCTCCTTCCTGATGGCTGTGCCTTCTGTTGCAGGGTCTCACCTTAGCAGTGTCCAGGACACCCTGGGCAACATGGGAAAGCAATGGCTGAGTAGCCTTTCCCAGTGGCGGGCAGTCTTTGTCACTGTGGTTTGTTAGCTGTAGTTTTTTTCCTAGATTCTCTTAATCTGAGGAAAAATATCTTCTATTTTTAGTTGATGAAGAGTTATTTTATAGTAGTTAAGTTCTGCTAAGTGATTTTTCTGTGGCAATTGAGAACCATGTTTCCTCTCATTTCCTAATATTTCGGATACAGATTAATGTTCAGATGTTGTGTCACCCTGTGCTCCCAAGATAAATCCACTGGCTCATGACATTATTCTTTTCCATAATACCAGCTTTGATTTAGTAATAGTTCCCTAACGTTTTTAATCTATGTCCTCAGGAATATTAGCCTATAATCTCAAATTTTATGTCTATTTAGTTTAGAATTGAGGGAATACTATTCTCACCAAATAGTCTCTGCCATTTGAAAGGAACTTTTCATAACTTGTGGTTCACTTAAAATAACTTTCTCTCTGGTTTGCAGCTTGTGTAATTTTGTTACACTGTGAAGTAAAATGCCCACCTTTCCCCCTATTGTGCCCATCCTGTTGGAAATCTAATCTAGCCTGTCCTGATAACGTTGCATTTTTAGTTCAGAATCTCTTATTTTGTCATTTAAGTTTCTTTATTATCTTATTCTCTTAGCTTTTTAAAAAATATTTTTATAGTGGCATTTTAAAAATCCTTGTGATTTCCAATATCTGGGACATCTGTAATTCTATTTCAATAATTTTGTTTTTAGATTATCTGTTGAAAATGCGTGTTCCTCAGTCATAGTGTAAACAAACGCAGTACAGACCAGCGTGGAACAGTTCTTCCCTGGGATGAGCAGGCTCTGTTCTCTGCCCTGCAACCTGGCTGAGCCACCTGTCTCTGATGTCACTGAGCGGCACTGTTGCTGTGGGGCAGAAGTGGATTTGGTGATTAGTTTTAAGTTCTCGAGGGCTGCGGCAGGCCTCTTTCCTACTGGACATGGGATCGCAGCCTTGTGGGAGAATGGGATGTCTGAGTTTTAGACCAGCCCCTGGCTTCACATGTATGTGGTAGGTTCCTGTGGGCGAGAATTGGTGGATGCGTGGGGACTTAGTATGATCTCAGCTTCTCTGACTCGAGTATGGCTGGTTTCCTCTGCCCTGTCACCCCTGCTCATGGTGGGTCTCTGACCTGAGATAAAAGTGCTAGCAGCCTTTCTCATATAGGAAAGGATGCCTGAAATTCTGGATCCCCAGCTCTGACAGGTTAACGGGTGTGGTTCTTCCAGTCTCATGGTGTTTACCTTCACAGTTCATCCAGGGTGACTGTGCCTGCCCTCACCTAAGTGCTTCTGAAAGGAACCTTTGCTCTCCCCTCTGATGTCTGTGGCAAGAAGTCTGATGCCCTGTGATCCCATCCCTGTGGTGATCCCCTGTCATTGAGGTTCCTCCGTTATCCTGTGATGTTCCAATGTCTCGGGCTTGGTGCTGTGTTCCCTCCAGGCGCTACACTTCCTTTTGTGCACAATCTCGTTCTCTTCTTCCTGGGGAAGCCCTCCCAACTGCCTTATTCTTTGTCTATATCCACTTATACATTATGTTGGTTATTTCGATGATTGTGGTTTAAAGTCTCATCTTTATATATGCCTTTACAGCATGATTTACTGACCCAGGTGTATATGTCCAATGCCATATTAACTTCTGAGTACTGTTACTATATCTGGTGCAATATAAAATGCATGTAGCTGATGAATGTTCCTGTGTGCTTTTTGTCCATCTTCGGTATTTCTGTCTCCAGTGGCAGCTGCTCTGTATATGTCCACCACTGCTTTTAGAGATGGCTGTGCTTTTCAGGCTCTAGTTCCCTTGCTGAAACGCCCTCCTCTTCAGGGTATCCTGCCTGACAACATGCTGAGAAGCAGAACTGAAAGAGGCGCTCTTCTGAGAACCTCACAGGAACCCTGGGCTAGGGAAGGCAGGAGCAGAGGGTGAATGCCTGTGGTCAGGTACTTCTCTTCAGAACTTTATCTTAGTAGGGCCACACAGTGGGATGAGCTGCTCCAAGCATTTGGAGAATGGTCATTGTCCTAAGTGCTGTCCCTCCTTTTGTTTCATGAAAACTGTATTATGATCACACAGTTCCTGGTGACAGAGCTGAGCACACAGCTTGATACATTGGTGCTTGATGCCTCGCAGCCATGCTGAGAGCTTCACAGCCAGGATTTGTATGAGAATGACTGTCCCCAGGATGGGAGCCAATGCTGGAACCCTGGAGATGGTGTCATCTGGAACAGCCCTTCACAAAGCACGTGTGGGAGCTAGGATTTTGTTTAGCTGTAACTGGATTCCGCAGGTTTGGGTGGGGCCCTGGACTGATTTCTGCTTTCTTAGGACTCTGACCTTGGATACGGCCTTGGCCTCAGTGCTTTATTTGCAGTGTAGGTTTGCAGAGGTTTGACCTGTTAGTGGTTGCTCTGAGGACAAGAAAGCCCTGCCTAGGAAGAGCCCAGAATAAACCTGGGAGTCATCGTGTCACCACAGGACAGAGAGCCTCCATTCACAGAGGAGATGGGGCGGGGCTGGGGCTCAGGCACTGTGGTTGTGAGAAGAGGAGGTTGACCCTGCCTGACCACCCACCCATCCCTGAGGGCCCACAGAATCACCAATGCACTGGGGAGGCTGGCTCCAGACCCCTTGTGGCTGACAGACACGTATATGGCTGAGGGCACTCAGGCTGAAGCCGGGCTCACATGTGTACAGGGCCACTGAGCCCACGTGAGTTCCGTTGAAGCGCATGGTAGCATGCTCCACCTCCTCAGGGTGACCACAGTCCACCTCTGCAAGAGAACACCAGCATCAGGAGGCCCACTTGGTCCATCTCTGTTCTTCCATGTGCTCAGTGAGGCCTGCCTCTCCTACCACCCACTCAAGGAGACAGTGGCCTCTGGGGGCTGGTACTGCAGACACTGATTCCTTCTTGCCCTCTTGGATGGTCTGATTGAGAATGGCCCTCACAGGCTCATATATTTGAGTGCCTGGTCCCCAGTTGGTGGAGCTGTTTAGAAAGGATGGGGAGCTATGGCTTTGTTGGAGGAAGTGTGTCACTGGAGGCAGGCTTTGAGATTTTAAAAAGCTATTCTATCCCAGTTAGCACTCGCTGACTCCTGTTTGTGTATTGGGATGTAAGCTCTCACCTACTGCTCCAGCACCATGCCTGACACCATGCTCCCCACCACGACAGTCACAGACTCATCCCCTGAACTGTAAGCCCCCAATACACCCTTCTATAAGTTGCCTTGGTCACGGTTCTTTGTCATAGCAGTAGAACAGTATCTAAGACATCATCCCCACCCTACCCGACTCTTAGGGGATCAGAAAAAGATGCCATGCTCTCAGCCCACCCACCTAATTCTCACCTGTCTGACACCGGTGTCCTGTATACCCTGGCTGGCAGTGGCAAGAGAAATCTGTCCCTAGATCCTCACAGGTACCCCCATTCATACATGGGCTCCGAAAGCAGGGTGAGGGGGCTGCAAGAACACAGAAGGTCCTTTCACCACGAGGTCCTCTGCATTCCTGCACTTAGCTTACCCGACCCCTCCCAGCCCAGTCCTGCCCACTGACCCAGTTTTCATGTGTGCTGAGGTGAGTACCCCTGGCTGCTTCCTACTTACCTATCTCACAGTGCCGTCCAGAGAAGCCTGGAGGGCAGTCACACTTGTATTTGCCAATGTAGTGGAAACAAGTCCCACCATTATGACAGGGGCCAGAGGCACAGGAGTCTGGCTTTCCTGGAAGCAGAAGACACCCATCAGTCAAGTATTATAGATTTCAACCTCTCCAAGTCCCACGAAGGTGTTCCTGAGAGGCAGGTACATGGTGGGCAGGGCTTGTGCAGCTGGATTCTGGCTGGCTCAGCCCTATCTCAGAGCATGTCCATCACCACCCACCCCTGCCTTGGGGCCGCACCAATCTCACAGTGTCTCCCAGTGAATCTATAAGGGCAGGTGCAGCGGTACTCGTCGCCCATTTCCTTGCATGTGCCTCCATTCCGGCAGGGCCCTGAGCTGCACAGGTGTGGCCGGGCTGTGTGGAAAGACAGACAGATGTGGCAAATATAGGCCAGCCTCTGAGTGGTGCAGAATCCATGTTACCATGCTCTGCCTTTTCAGTCCTTTGAACTGGGTGGACCTGAAGTCAGACCTACTTCTCAACTGGGCCCCAAAGCCCAACACAGTAGGAGCTAAATCAGTCAGGCTTAAAGAAGGGTGAGTGGAGCTTAGGCTATAGACTCCAAGTCTGCCAGTTCTCTCCCTGCTGGAGAATTGAGCCCCACATCACAGCGTGTGCGCGTGCGTGCGCACACACACACACACACACACACACACACACACACACACACACCGCCCTTCCAGAATCTGCTCTGGGCCTCCAGCAGAGTTCACAGCTCTATGGGATACCCTACTCAGAGATCACACTCATCTCCAGGGCCCAGCCTCTCTCTCTCTCATCCATTCCTGTGCCACCTCGGCAAATGCACAGGTCTTCCTCAGGGTCCCTCAGAGCAGATTCCAGAAGGGCCCTGCATGGGGTTTCAGGCAGAATCATGAGGAAGGCCTTCTCTTTAGCAACCCTCAGACACCTCTTCAGAACCCTGCTCAGGGGCACGTGGTACATAGTTGGAGAGGTGGCATGAGGAGGCTCCCCATAAATAAATCTAACCTGGTTCTCCTGACCAGCCAGGCTGTGGGATGCCCCGAGTCCTGAGCTAGGTTACAAAGGCCTCCAGTCAAGGACGTTCCTAACATGCCTGGTTTGAGGTATTGTGAGTGTGTGTTACTTCAAGAAAGGGATAGGTCCTGGGCTCCACTGGTGGAAAGGACAACTCTTGCAATACATTATGGAAGAATACTTAAATTCTAAGTGTTTAGATGTTGTAAAATGTTTGCATTCTCTGTGTTAAACTAAATTTAACAAAAACAGAATTAAAAAAATTAAGTTCAATATAATGATTCTAAAATCTATTAAATGAAGCCTGTCGAGGCTTACAGACCAAGACAAGTGATGAAAATAACTGTCAAAAATGGTCAGGCCTGTGCTGCCCTAGATGTGTGGAGCAAAGAGTCTAAGGGAGGCTCTAGAAAGAATGATTATCTGATGAAAAAGGAAGGCTCACAGACAGCAGCAGGCTGGGAGCTCTCCGTGGTGCTGACGGCAGAGATGGGTGGCGCCCGCCCCACTCCTGCCTGCCCCCAGCTGCTCTTTAGATCTACCCTGCCCCATCCTGCACCCCATTTCCCACCGGTCTCTAGTTACCTTTCTCACAGTGCCTGCCGTGGAATCCACGAGGGCACTCGCACGTGTAGGAGTCCTCGTGGGCGTCACAGGAACCTCCATTAAAGCAAGGGTCTGAGTCGCAGGGTGATGGCAGAGCTAGGGGAAGAGGGGATAGATAGGCTGTCCTGGACCACATGCCCTTGTCAGGGTCACCTAGACATCCTGTGGCTAAAATCAAGGCCACTTAAAATACATCTGCGTGCCTCTGCATTGTTTATATTGGCCCTAAGGTCTCACCCCCTGGAGTTTCTCCTACTCTTGATTTTTGCAACATGCAACCTTCAGATGCAACAAGGTAACTTTGACCCCTGGCATAATCGTCCATATAATTACACATCACTTAACTGATCAATACCTTTACACTAACGTGTAGAGTAGTAAATGCATCAGTCACACACAACTGTGTATGCATAAGGCTTGAGGAAATAGCTTTCGAAGCTGTCTCTTTGTCAAAATGTTTTCCCTCAGGGAGTGAAGGAGACCCCTGCAACAACCCAAGTGAAGCTGTTGTCAGAGCACCTGCAGGCTCTTAATATAATCCTAGCTCTGTGACATCACCTGCACCTTCTCCTGCTAGACACCACTGTCCAGGATCCCTGGTGGCCTGTCCCTAGCCACTCACAGTGGCTGATGTTGTGGTCTGTGTGGCAGACACATAGGTAGCTTCCTCCATACTCCATGCAATAGCCTCCATCTGGACACTGCGTGTTCATGTTGCAGGGCGTGGCTGTGACTTCTGTGAAGGAAGAAGCTCCTTTAGTGGCCGCTTATCACTTCCTGGTAACCTTGTCTTCTCGAGGAAGGTGCCCCCCCCCAGACCCAGTGACCCTACTAATTATGTCCAGGGACCAGTTATGAAACCTACCAAATTCACAGAGGAGCCCGAAGAAGCCTGGAGGACACTGGCAGAGGGTGGTGTTAGCACCCAGGCATCTGCCTCCATTCCGGCAGTCACAGTCATTGAGGATCCCTGTGTGGGGATGAGGGGATTCTTGTGTGAGAATAGAGTAGAAGCATCCGTGGGTGAAAGAATGTGACCCCCTTTTCCTAACCCTGACCAACCCTGGCCACCCTCCCGCAAAACTACTGAAAACACGCGCGCGCGCGCACACACACACACACACACACACACAGAGAGAGAGACAGAGACAGAGACAGAGACAGACAGACATTTTTTCCTTCTTGGAGTTTCCTGCACATACAACCCGAGAGAACCCTCCCCAACTCTGTTGCCACAGGCAGGCCCCCAGTCTCCTGCTCCAATCCTGGGCACAGCCCCAGCAGCCCCAACATACTCTCTCTGCAGTCCAAGCCCATGAAGCCTTCAGGGCATTCACACACGTATCCCTCATCAGCATCCACACAGGTGCCCCCGTTCTGGCAGGGGTTGGAGAGGCAGGGTGAAGGCACCAGGTAGCTTCCTGCAAGGAAGACAGTGGTGAGTAGCCAGTTGAGAGAGGAGAATGCTGGGCCAAGAGCAGACATGGCTGGTGAAAATGGAGAAGCTGGTCCCCATGTGAGTTCCCACAGCTCTTCTCAATGCCAAGAGGGATTCGAGTCAGAATCTTGTCTGAATCAAGTCAGAATCAAGTCTTCTGGGAGCTGGCTTGGCCCAGGCTCCTTTTTGGGTACACAAAAATCAGCACTGGGGCTGGAGAGATGGCTCAGCCGTTAAGAGCACTGACTGCTCTTCCAGAGCTCCTGAGTTCAATTCCCAGCAACCATATAGTGGCCCACAACCATCTGTAATGGGATCTGATGCTCTCTGCTAGTGTGTCTGAAGAGAGTGACAGTGTACATACATAAAATAAGTAAATGAATCATTGTTCAAGCATTCCTGTTGGTTAAATAGTTAAGATTTCTCAATGATTACTCATTTAACTGCTGTGGTTTTAAGTCACCTGTTTCTATTTTATGACCCACACCATGGCCAGTCACAGTGACACTTCATGAATACTAGGGGAAAGAAAAATGAATGCCCCTCAGATGTCCATCAGGCTAGGTACAAGCCTTCCAGTTTTAACCAGTTCTGTCTGTGTGCTCTATGAATTATTGAAATCTCCCCCAAAGTATGGCCCTGTTTGTTTTGTAATCTATCAGCTTTTAACTCATGTTTTTTGGACACATTTGATGATGTTAGCAGGTGATAGTAACTTTAGGTTTGGATTCTTTTGTTTGTTTGTTTGCTTTTTTGTTTTTGGTTTGTTTTTGTTTTTTGTTTTTTTCTGAAACAGGGTTTCTCTGTGTAGCCCTGGCTGTCCTGGAACTTACTCTGTAGACCAGGCTGGCCTCGAACTCAGAAATCTGCCTGTCTCTGCCTCCCAAGTGCTAGGGTTAAAGTCGTGCGCCACCACCGCCCGGCTAGGCTTGTCTTCTTGATGAGTTGACCTCCTCACCATTGTAAAATAATACCATCCCTTCCCACTGGTATTTCTTACTCTGAGTGCATCAGCTGTTGTCAGCACAGCCGCTCAGCCTTCTCTGGACAACCTAATACTTTTTTTTTTCCAGGTATTAATTTTCCCATGTACTTTGATATTTTTTTTTGTAAACTGTTATACAGTAAAATCAACTTTCACTTGGTATATACTTATAAGCAGCTTAACACATGTATAAACTCATGGAATCCCAATCAGAATCATAGCATAGAGCATCCTGTCACCTCTAAGGACATCTGCACTCTATGACTTCAGTCTCATGAGTCCCTGGTAACTACCAACACCAATGAGTTCATTCTTGTAGTTCCACTTTGCAACAGTATCATATGAATGGAGCCATACAGTATGAAGTCTTTCTGAGTCCAGCTGTCTTCCCTCAGCATAATATATCTGCTATCCATCTGTGTGTGTGTGTGTGTGTGTGTGTGTGTGTGTGTAGTCCTGTTTAAGACTGAGGGGTGCACCATTGTATGAAGGCACCAGCTTGCAGATCCATCCACAGGTTTTGGAGATTATAAATATACCATATTTTTTATGTCTTTAGAACTAATACCAAGAATAGGATTAGGATTGCTGGGTCAGATTTATAAATGTCTGATTAGCATAAAAAGCTACCATTGTTTAATGGGTAGCAGAATTTTTTTATTCCTGCCAAAACTGTGTGTGTGTTGCTGCCCTCTTTCCATACTAGGTTAAGTTTTGTTTTGTTTTTGAGACAGGGTTTCTCTGTGTAGCCCTGGCTGTCCTGGAACTTACTCTATAGACCAGGCTGGCCTCGAACTCCAAAATCTGCCTGCCTCTGCCTCCTGAGTGCTGGGATTAAATGTGTGCGCCACCAACGCCTGGCTCTAGGTTAGTATTTTTGTGCTACTGAACTAAGTTTGTGGTGATATCTCACAACAAGTTTATATAAACTAGTGTCATACATTTCCCCCAGATGTTATAAGCCCTGTGCTATTGCTTCATTTTAAAGGAGATCTAGAAGTTTGACCCATACATTGGACATTTCTCCCATTTTGGTTTTCCACATAGATTGTCTGTATTTTTGTCTTGGACCATTTGTTCTATGTAAAGAATTTCCTTTAACAATTTTCTTTATCTTTTTTCTTTTTTTCTTTTCCTTCTTCCTTCCTCCTTTCCTTTTCCTTTTCTTTCTTTCAACAGTGTTTCTCTGCGTAGCCCTGGCTGTCCTGGAATGTGCTCTGTAAACCAGGTTGGCCTCCAATCCAGAGATCTGCCTCCCTCTGCCACTACTATCCCGTTCCTTTCACACATTTTAAATTCTGGAATATAGTTCTTGTAGAGGAATTTTCACCTAGCAACATGGCTGTTCTGGCAAGAGACCACTCATCTTTAACTCCTCTGCCTGGAATACAGTGATGTCCTTAGCACACATCCTAAATCCCTAACAGTGAAGATAAAGTTAGTTTGTAGAAGGAAGCAGCCATGTTTGAAAGTGATATCTAATTCAGAGGCAGACAAAGTGATGAATCAGAGAAAGATTTGACAGGATGAGTCAGAGATAGGCTACACCCATCCCTCAGGAGAACAGCACAGGGAAGAGAAGCTATTTAAGCGCATCACAGGGAGAGAGAGGAGTCAGTTTGGAGTCAGTGCAGTGTAGAGGAATTGAGGTCATTTGTGAGTTTGTGCACTTCAGTGCAGGTCAGCAGAGGCAGTTGACTAAGCCAGAGACTAAGGAGGAGCTGGAAGATTAGAGCAAATTGTCAGAGTTAGTTTGAGGACAGGCAGAGCAGTCAAGAGAGAAATTGAGAGAAGCCAGATTGAATCAGTCTGAGTCGAACCAGCCAGGCAGAATTCAAAAAGAACTAGAAAGGGTGAGCTTATTTAGCAGCAGTCCTCTGAGATACAAATTATATCAGGTGAATAAAAGTTACTTTTGCTGTGCGGTGGTGGCACACGCCTTTAATCCCAGCACTTGGGAGGCAGAGGCAGGCGGATTTCTGAGTTCGAAGCCAGCCTGGTCTACAAAGTGAGTTCCAGAACAGCCAGGGCTATACAGAGAAACCCTGTCTTGAAAAACTACAACAACAACAACAACAAAAAGTTACTTTTATAAGTCCTGTGTGACCTGTAACACTACACTGATGACTTTACTCTGGGCTTGCATGGTTCCTAGTGAGCACTGATTGCTGCTCTTGCTTCCCTGGATGTGAAGGGTTCCTTTCTTTTGCTGACTTAGGTTTTTAAAAGATGGTTTATTTTTATTTATGGGTATGTATATGCCACATTAGTACAGGTGCCAGGGGCCAGAAGAGGATTCTGGATCCTCTAGAGCTGTAGACATGGCTGGACTGATCACCCCATTACTCGAGTCCACTAGAAGAGCAGCAGGAGATTTATCTCCCAGCCCTGAGCCTTCTCTTCAGCTCCCCTTACCTCCCACAAAATGCTTTGAAGATGAATTCTTTATCGCTGATGTCTAGAGGAGTGGTCATAGTGTGACTCTGGTTTTTCTCATGCGTTTCTTGAAAACATTGGGTGTAGTTTTCATTAAATTTGGGAACTGTGTGGCTACTCCTGTTTGTGTAACTCTCTCCCCCACTGCTGCCTTCCTTCCCAAACTTCAGGGCCACGTGCCAGATGTTCACTGTTATTTTACAGCCCCTGGGGCTCAATTACTTCCTCCAGTCTTACTCTCTGTGCTGCATGCTGTTTCTGTTTCTCTTCCAGCTCACTGGTTTTTGTTTCTTCGGTGTTTTACCAGCTGTTACTACTACCCACTATATTCTAAATCACAGTTTTTACTGTTAGGAATTTTAAAAATATCTTCCTCTTCTCATGATTCCCCCTTAACAGTCTTGAGAATATGCAGCCTATTTACAGTAATTAAGTATTTGTATATGATAATTCTTTCATCTGTCTGTAGGTTATATTTTAATTAATTTTTTAAATTATTATCTCCCCACAGCTGCTTGGATTTACCCCCAGTCCTCCTGTTTGAGCCCTAGGAGCTGCAGGGATTCCTGACTTCCAGTGATTCTTTTCCAGCCCAATCAATCCCCTGACCCAGATCTGCCAGGCCAAGGCAGAGGGGCCTCCTGCTGCCCCTTTCCTCTACCAGTACCTCCAGTGCACTGTCTCCCACCTCCCCATCTTAGCGGCTGTTGAGTTGGAATTTTTCTTCAGTTCAAAGCACTGTACACTCTGGGCCCAAGCAGGTTGTGAGGAGCAAGGACAGGGTTTGTTCTGGATCCCCTTTCTCTCAAGTTGATATCTCTGTGCTACAAGGTCTAATGGCTCAAGACAGGAATTTTGTAGATTTTGTCTGGGGCTCTAACTGTGGTTTATGAAAAGGGAACTTTCAGGGCAGCTAACTAGCAGCAGATTAGATAATCCGTCTTTCAAAATATCTAATTCTGGCCAACTTCTAGTGGTTGGATTCCATGTTTATACCTGTAAGTTTAGTGAGCACACACCTCTAGTAGGTGGAAATGTCCATTATGGTATTTTCATCTTTCCTCCCCCTTTAAAGATGGGGTCTCATTATATTGCCCTAGCTGATATTTTAACTCTTGATTTTAAATAATCCTCCAGCCGCAGCCTACAAAGTAGCTGGGACCACAGGCTTGCAGCCGTTCCTGGTCTGTCCTGTTATCTTTATTATTCATTTCTACTTGCAATGTTATTTGGCACAAAATATGATTTCTCTACAAAACTCTTTTGAAATCACTTCTCTGTTTCCTGGTACAAATTTAGTGAAGCACATTGATGTTTCAGTAACTACTCAGGCAAGGCACTTATGAGACATACAGTGGAGACCTGAATACAGTCAAGAAGTGAGGGTGCCACACCCACTTTCTGCTCTCAGGCCTTCACCAGGGCCTGTCCTGTTCTCTTGCTGTGGCATCTGACAGTGTCTATCATCTGGGTCTTCCTCTTGGGTAAACTGTGAACCCCATTGACCTGCTCAGTTTCAACCATGTCCACAGTTGTAGACAAAGTTGGCCAGGCTTAAGGGTACAGATACTGCAGAGCTTTTATCCCATGCTTTGCAATCTCTGGTTGGCTTTGTCATTGATCTACCAAGGCACAGCCAACATAAGACAGAAGATAGTGTAGAAGAGAACACATATGGTCCTATGTGGCAAAGACCAGGTTTCTCTCTGTTCCCCATAGCTCTGTGTGTGCCAGGAAAGGGAAGGGGCTAAAAAGCCTGGACTCCTCTGAGTTGAGAAAAGGGCCTTGGGAAAACTGTCACCTGTCCTTGATTGTTATAGATGGAGACTAATGTCCAGAAAGGAAAGGGCCTACCAGCCTCATATAGCATATTGCTTAATTGCTTCTTGCTCTCCTCAGTTGGTGGCTCTGGAAGGGCTGGGAGGTGAAGAAGGTTGAGAAGAGAGGGAGGAAAGGTTGAGATAAAGTGGTATCCACTCCACTGTGGAGGACTGTGGGTCAGCTACCTGTCTCACACTGAGGTCCCTCGAAGGGCTGCACACAAATACAGCTGTAGTTTCCAACCAGGTCAACACATGATCCCCCATTCCGGCATGGGTCAGAACGGCATTCATCCACATCTAGGGACAGTAAAGAGAGGGATTGACTTAAGCCAGATGGTGACCACCCTGAACCCAGCCATATGGGAGCCCTCCCAGCACTGCTTGCCACCCGTGGGACCCCCCTCCCCATGTATAGGTCACTCACCTGTCTCACAGGTGGCCCCAGTGTATCCAGCCTGACACACACATACTGCAGAGCTGCTCTCTGCCTGGCACTGGCCACCATTTTGACATACTTTGTTGTCACACGGAGATTGGGCTACAAGTAAGGAAGAGCAGACAGGATATTGGAGTCTTGGCTGCAGTGGACTGATAGACAGAGGTCCCTGAAGACATGCACTGAGCCTCACGCTTGACAGATCTAGACTCAATGAGAGGGAATCCTGGTTATCTCTGGAAGGTGACAAGCTGGGAGTGAGCCTGACTAGGGCAGTCCCAAGAGTACCCAAATTGGTTCTAGTTCTGCAAACGTGGCACAGAGGAAGGGCACGTGCACAGGATAGGGTGTCAGAGAGAGTGGGACCAGCTTCTGCCATTCTTCTAAAGAGGGCGTCTGTCACAGCAGTTAAGGGGTGGCCACTGCCCAGCTCTGCCCCTGTCCCCTGTGGCCAGCATGGTAGCAACCCTGAGGGTCTCCCTGGGCTTTGGCAGATGGACAGAGCTGTAGCCATCTGAGTCTCCACAGTAGCTTCCACACCTGGTTCTTCTGGTGCAGTGAGGGTAAGCAGGGGCTAGCATCTGTCTGAGGAAAAGCTCTCTTGACCTGAATGTGTTCCAACCATCCAGGCTCTGGTCTGGGCGGGAACAGAGTGCCCCTGTCCACACTGGACAGCTGACGGTTCATGGCAGACCCCTCTTACCAGATGGCAATCTACCTTCTTGTGCACTTAAGATCATATTTTCTTTTTATTTCTTTGGTTTTTTCAAGGCAGGGTTTCTCTGTGTAGCCCTGGCCGTCCTGGAACTCACTCTGTAGACCAGGCTGGCCTCAAACTCCGAAATTCGCCTGCCTCTGCCTCCCAAGTGCTGGGATTAAAGGCGTGTGCTACCACCGCCCAGCTTCTTTTCATTTCTTTGATAAATTTGTTCCTTCTCTGTATGTACGAATCTCTTTCTCTTTTTAAAAAATTATTTAACTTTATTTTATGTCCATTGGTGTTTTTGACCATCTGGAGTTGTCAGATCCCAGACAGTTAGGAGCTGCCATGTAGGTGCTGGAAATTGAACCTCAGCCCTCTAGAAGGGCAGTCGGTTCTCTTAACCACTAAGCCATCTCTCCAGCCCCTTGTATAAACCTCTTACTGTCATTCAACCACAGTCTCCTCAAGCACAAACATGTGTGTGTGTCTGTGTGTGCGCGCACACTCGTGTGCATGTATGCATGTGCCCACGTGTGCATGCATTGAAATGGAACACTTAGCTTTTTGTGACCATGAATCCTGATAGGATTGTTTTTCTAGACTGAAGTTTCGATATGGATGCTATTTGCAAACTCAAATATAAATCGAAGCTTCTTAAACTGTGAATTGCAAATCCCATGTGGTTGTGTAACTGCAATAGGGTATTGTGAAAAATATTGCACCAGTAAATACTTCTGAATGCACGATAACTAAAAATTCAAGGTGAAATACGTAATGAGCGTGGTGTGTTCTGGTTGTGAGCATTGTGTTGCTTATGGCTTCGCTGCCACCTTGGTTCTGAACCCAGTGGGCACACGACGCATTGCTCCTGCCAACATGTCAGCCAAGACCATGGGCACTGCTTGAAGCACCTCAGCTCAGATTCCAGACTATGCTATTATAACAAACCAGTTTTCTTATTGTATATATGTTTTTTTTTTTCTAAACCTACTTCTGCCATTTTGTACCATGCATTTATGTGAAGCAGTATTCTTATCATTGATGCTTATAAAATCAAAATATTCATCAACTCTAAAAAGTATTGAAAACCCCCTATCCTATAGTATTAAATATTAAGCCATGATTTAATTATGTAAAAATAAATAAGCACATTTATCTTATTAGTGTGCCCATTTGCTTTTACCTTTTTTTCTTTCATTTGTACCATGTAGCCTTGGCTGGCCTGGAATTCACTATGTAGACCAGGCTGACCTCAAACTTATAAAGCTCCACTTGCCTCTGCCTCCCAAATACTGGCTTCAAAGGCACTTACCACCTTTCCTGACTGCTTTCATCTTTAATAAGTGGTAAAATTATTTGTATGTCAGATAATTTAAAGATAAATTTCATGATTTATCATCATGGTGATTTATGTAGCAATTTTATGTACCTATATACCTGGGACTGCATAGAAATCTCTTAGTCAAAAGGGGTTTCAGAAGCCTCATTGCAACACTCTTGTAGGTTTTATATATATATATATATATATATATATATATACATATATATATATATATATAATAGCTACACTCTTCAGGACACTATGGGGCTGGGGGGTTCTTGTTTGGCTAAGCTCGGTCAGGTGTTTGGCATTAAAGGGCTGCCTTGGCCTAGCACTCAGAGTAGCCTCCATGGTGAGGATAGGGGCTAGAATGGAAGGGACTGCCTTCAGTGACAGTGCAGGGTGAGGAGGAGGACCCTGAGGAGGGCCCAGTGGAGCAATAAGAAACTGGAGGCTGACTCTGCTGGCAAATACTTGAGCTGCACTCTGAAGACAAAGGGCTACCATAGTCTGGAAGTAGCAGTAGAGATGCCAAAGGACCCCACCCTGCACCTAGATTGTGAGAGCTTTGAGAGGAGCAGTTGGTTCAGGGGCCAATGGGGCATGTGGTAGGAAGCTGTGTTCTGCGAGCATGTACCATGCCCCTCCCTGCCTCAAAGCTGTCCCATTTTAGCCCAGAAATTCCCAACCTTCTTCTTCCAGAAGACTCCTAACTCTGATTCCGGCCCAGTGCAGGACCTAGGCTCTCATCTACTCCAGATCTTCACCCCTCACCTAGTGCCTGGGCCAGGAAATCTCTGCTCTAGGCTCCTGTGTTTGGTCCTGCCCATACCATAAGACAGGCCATCCCTCTGACATCAGGCTCCTGCTCTCCCTCATGACAACCCTCTGAGCTGCCTTCACTGTTGCCCAGCTATGTGTCTTCTCCCTTGCAGCGATCAGGGCTGGTGGGTGCATCTTACCCGATTCACAGGTGGGTCCCTTGAAGCCGGCTGGGCACTGGCAGCTGAAGCTGTTGACGCCATGGGTGCAGGTCCCACCATTCTGACAGGGGTGGGAAGCACACTCGTTCACATCTGAAACATGGAGCAGGCTGGGGCCTCAGTAGAGGAAACTGTGAAGGAATTGCCAGGGCTTTGGGTAGGGGTGAAGGACAGACTAGGCCCCAGTCCCAGACAGGCCTTAACTTAGAGTGGCTAGGAGCAGCAGCAGTGACACTCACCGCCACATAACCAAAGCATGTGGCCGCCATCTGTGGACAGAGATCTTTGACCTCAAAGCCACTACTGGACCTGCAGTGTCTCCCCTGAACCTGGTGTATGACCAGCCGGTAGGGAATGGTGTGGTATAGGGCAATCAGTGGGCACGTTGCCCCCACCTGGGTCCCAGTGACTCACCAAGGTGGCATCTCCGGCCTGTGAAGCCAGCGAGACAGGAACAGGTGTAAGAGGGATTGCCTGTGACACAGTCATCAATGCACTTGCCACCATTGAGGCATGGACGCAGGACCAGGCACACAGAGGCTGTGGACACAGGAAGGAGCCCAAGCCTCATGCCACTGCATCTAGGAGGTGGGCAAGAGAGCCACCTGCAATGGCCGCGTCTCCCTTCTCTCCATCCAAAGTTCAGCTTAGCGACCAAGACATTGGTGACGGTGCATTTTCATGCTCACATTCTGGGTCTTTGAGTTGGAGCCCAGTTTGCCTGGCAGGTACTCTTGCCAGGATCTTTTGCTGTTTGTTAATGCCCTAAGTTCTGACTTTGGCTTCCTGTGAAGGCACACACCCCCACAACCACCTATACCCATAGCTCCTCCTTTTATCTCTTTAATCCTTTCCACCTCTACCATGGACACTTGTAGAAGCTCAGGGCTGTTCAGCCACCCTCCTGGTTTCCTAAGCTGGCACTTAGTTATTACAGCCAGTGGTTATCATGGCTCCCCGAGCTGCAGGGAGATTCCAGAGAGGCCCAGTGATCCAGCACACCATTCAGACTGTGGCTGCCTTCAGGACAGGGAGCTTACCACTCCGTCAGCTGGCCTCACTTAGCAGCACTGTGCTCACCTGGCCTACTTGAAATTTGGTTGCTCTGTTGTAGCCATGGCTGCAAGAGGAGCCAGGCTTGCTTAGGAGTTACACTTCCAGACACAGGCACTGGCTGCTTCTCAGCAAGCTTGTGTCTATGTAATGCCCCACAACTGGCCTTGGCTTGCAGTTTAGCTGTGTCCCTGGCTCCTAGGGACCACAGGCACCAAGGCATCCCTGCAGCTGTTTCCTGTGCCTTCTTATCTCAGAAGCCTGGAAAAAGGTGCTCCGGAATGGGATGGCATTTCATCCTCTCTTCTGAGAGTCCCCCTCCACCTGAGCTGATGTAGCTTGAAAAGCATGGTTTGCCTACAAATGTACCTTGATTCTCATCAGAACCTAACACTCTGGCCTTTGAAAGGGACGCCCCCCCCCCCCGCCCCAGCCCACACCACAAGCAGCAACCGCAGGACCACTTCAGATGCTATGGCCCAGAGTCCTGGTGTCAGAGCTGATTGCTGGCCAGGAGAAGGGTTGGGGCTACCCTGGGATTCTACCCTGTTGCTCTGGGGCTTGGATGGCACTGAGTTCTGCTTTGGCTTCCCAGGCTGGCCTGCTATGTGCAGTCAGGTGGATCTCAGTACCCAGCGTGCCGGGGTATGTTCCAGATTCTCCCTCCCCAGTACTACACACCCTCATCTCCCCTTCACCAGACAGTCTCCCTGACTCTCAGTGGCTCTGTGTGGTCTCCCAGTTGAGCTCTCTTTAGGGGATTCAGTGCTGGGGAAAGGCACCCTGTTCTGTGGCCTCATTCACATGAGCAACATGTTTGTAGGGTGGGTCCCAGCAGCGGCCTGTCTTTAACACAGGTTTAGGAGGGTTTGTGATGAGGGGATCTTCTAATTGGCAGGTCAGCCAGCCAATGCCTGGACATCTCTGCATTGTGGGCAGAGTGCTTCAGGGTGTGGTACCTTCTAGAGGAGCCATGACAGTAGAGCTAGAGTTCCGACTAGTCTGGGCTACTGGGGTCATCTGCCTGCTTGTGCTACTAGACCACCAGGACTATAAAATGCTCTGGCTTGTCACCAACATCAGGGCTATGGATATCCCTGTGCCCCCAACCCCCACCCCAGATGGAGGCAGGGGTGGAATGTGGCAACCCTGCTTTGTTCCTCTCCCCAGAACACCCAGGTCACTTGAGGTATGGGACGGGATGAGCTGTGGGGCAGGGGTGTGTGTGGGGATTTAGTGAGGTGGGGTATAGGTTCTAACCCCTCTGCCCCACCCCTACTGCCACAGGGTTCCTCAACCCTCCCCTCCCTGAGCCTCTTACTTGTATGGCCGCAGCCCCCCACGCGCACCTGGGCATCATCGATTCTAAACGCCCAGCGGCCGGGCACGCCCACGTTGGTGGTGGTCTCCACCTCAGCCATGTCTGCTGTGCGCGACCCGGGGATGTTGAAGTAGCGGTGCCCATCACCTGCGTTGAAACCTGCCTGGGGGTGGGGCAGAGAGGGAGGCAGGTCTCCTTACAGTCACTGAGTCCTCTCTCAGGATGGCCAAGTCAATGATGGTGGAGAGATGGCCTTGTAAGCAGATGACACTACAGATGTTGGGGCCTGCTGACTTTAGCGTCCCCTCAGACAAGTGTGGTACTGGAGGTCCTCCCTAGCTTCCAGCACTCACCACTTAGCATTTAGGCCTCACTTAGGGGTCAGGAGAAGTGCTAATCCAGGGGAAAGTTGGGGCTAGGAGGTGAATGGAAGTACACAGTATAGGGGATAGGCACATTTGGGACTGAGACCTTTATGGGAGAGGAAGGGGCAAAGGCAGCAGAGTCTATTTTGTGGTTCCAGGCACGGAGAGGCCTGAGGGACACAGACTCACTGTGGCTGCCACACACTGATCTCTGCATAGGTCTGGAAGGGAGCAGGTATCTGGCACAGTAAAGGTCTGCCTACCTCTCCTGCCCAAATCACTTTGGCAGGAGGGGCAGGGGCCCTTGAACACTGGGCACCAAGTCTACCCAGGCTTACCTGGGCTGCAATGCCTCCCAAGCCATCAGCGTCACCCCCGCTGCTGGCATGTGTGCCTGTAGTCCACAAGATGGACTCATAGTTGAAGATGGTGAAGGAGAATCGGCCATCGGTGATGAGTACAGTTTGGAATGTGTTAACCTGCCAAGATATGGGGCAAGCTGTGACTGGCTGCACTCCCTGCCCCTATCAGAGCCCCCTTTGTCCCTCAAATGGACAGCCAAGCAAGGCAGGACCATGATGGCTTTATTTCTACAGCCTGCTGCACATTGATCCCACTGTAAAGGGTCAGGGACAGAACACCTGGAGCAGACACTGTCCCCAGCCTCAAGGGGCTCCTACATGGCTGGGGTGCAGATGCCTAGTGGGCTAGCACTCACTCAGCAAACCCCCAAAGTCTGTGTGGTAAGAACAGAAACAAGGAGAAAAGGTGACTTTTAACGTTAGGTTTGATGGTTTTCCTACCCTTTGACTCCATGAACACCCCTGAGAAGTTTACCCTGAGAGAGTGTTTCAGATTAGGGCGAAGAAATGACCTTGGCACACAAGGGAAACTGAAGGAGAGCATCATGCCAAACTTCATACCACACATGGAAGCAAATCCCAAACCTGGTGTGGTTTTTAAACCAAAACCATGGAAGTCCTAGAAGAAAACACCAGGCAATTCTCATTGCATTGCAGAGAAGGACTTCTGCCATGCATTAACAGCAAAGACCAAGAGAGAGATCAATACATTTACAGACAAAAAAAAAAAAAAAAAAAAAAAAAAAGCCTCCAGTGGGAAAAGTGCTGTAAATATCAAAATGAATGGCAGACAGAAGCCAAAAAAAAAAAAAAAAAAAAAAGTACTTATAATACATGGCAGACAAGACCACTGATGTCCTTTATATCCAGAAGAACTGGGAACAATAAAAAAAAAGGGTCAAAAATCAAAAGCATTAAGAAAGGCTGGCATACGGTGTGACTAAGAATATTACCACATAGTACAGTAGCGATGATACTAGAAAAATGTCCGGCATCTGTAGAAACCGAAGACATCTGAGTATAAAAGGAGCATACCTTGCTTTGCCTGCAGGGGTAGCAAAGAGGGAAAATGATAGTGTACCTATCTGGGGTGCAGAGAACAGGCACCTCCAAATGGACACCTGTGGGATACCCTGAGAGGACAGTAAATTGATCTGGGGATGTGTGTGTCACAGCAGGATCTCAAGTAGCCGTTCAGTCAGGCATTAGGAGTGTGTGGGTCTATGTCAGAGTCCAAGCTTGTTTCAATCATTGGAAAGCTGAACAGGAATCATTCCTAAACAAAATGCAGCAGGAGAGACAGCAAGCAGACAAATGCTTTGTGTGGGGGCTGGAAGGGGTGATCGTCAGCAAAGGCCAGTGGTGGGGCTACACAAAGTGTCTGCATCCACATGGTGTTGAGAGGCTCCAATAGGTGCTGCCTGGCTACACTGTACTTCTGAGCATGTCCTGCTGCCTGCTGCCTTTGTTAGGGGCTTGTATAAACCCCACAGTGTGGGCTTGTTTTGTTGGTTCTGTTCAGGGTTGTCGTCTGGTACTTGAGACACTGGCTGCCACCCAGTAGGTGTCCTCAAAGAAGGCCTTATTTTGTGAATAAACAGCTTGGAAAGGCCACTTGCGCCCCAGAGCCTCTTTCCATGTGGCTTAGCTCCCAGAGTAACCTATGCATAGTAAGTGCTGGAAAATACCTGTCTGGGTGGGCAGCACCAGCCAAGCACACCCACCAAAGACACAAAGGGCTCAGCCACTCCATCTGAGAGCAGTGAAACAGCAGCCAGGTATGGAGGCACATAGCTGTGGACCCAGCACCCCAGAGGCTGAGCTGAGAGGACCAGGAATTGAAGGCCATCCACAGCTACATAGTGGGGCTGAAGCCAGCCTGGGTTGCATGATACCCTACTCAAACAAACAAACAAACAAACAAAAAACAAAAAAAAAAAACCCAAAAACAAACTAAACAAAGGCGGGGCTGGTGGTTCAGCTGTACCAGTGCTTCCTATCCAAATGTGAAGAAATGAATTTGAATATTTGGCACTAGTAAAAATTGGAACATGGCTGCCCAATAGCCTGTAACTCCAGTGGGATGGGGGGTGGAGGCAGGACAATTGCTTGGATTTTGTTGGCTGCTAGACTAACTCAAAGAGCCTGTCTAGATGATTTAAGAAGTGATAACACAGAACAGGACAACCAGGACATACCACACACGCACACACACATGTGAACAAAGCAAACCTATAAGAACCAACCAACCAAAAAACATTCCACTAATTAATAAAAATATGAACAAACCCCGCTCCCTAGAACAGACCCTCCCCAACCCTGCCCCACCCTGGAACTGCTAGAACACCTCGCCATTCCAGCAGGATCAGGATCCTTCCTAGCTCCATGGTCCCTGTGCAGCCCCCACAGGAGAACTGCTGTGCTGGGCTTCCCTGCTTCACAGAGGCAGGAAGGGTGAGGTTCTGTCCTCCACGCTGGCTGGCCCTGTGATTTCAGAAGTGCCAGGAGCCTGAGCCCAGAGCTGTTCTTGGGTATAGGCCACCTGTACCTGGCTTGCCTTGGCAGGGTCCCAACCACACAGCCTCCCTCCCAGGCCACACAGCCACCTGGACTCACGGGGGAAGAGCTGCTGCCTCCAAAGAAGGTCACACGGTACCAGGTGGCAACAAAAACCCAGGTAGCAGAGAAGTCCGGGAGCTCAGGAAAGTACCGTCTGATGTCCTCTGTGGCTCTGTTCAGCATGGCTGGGTCAGTGGCCTCCCGGTAGTAGACATCACCTGCACGCCGGTTGTCCACATCTGCCCAGAAGGCTGCTACCACACAGCGGTCTTTGGCGATGGGGAAGGCCACGGGGGTGAACTGAGAAACTTCCTTCAGGAAGGAGATGATCCCATTATTGTTCACCTGTGAGGCAGAAAGCCAGGAAGTGGATGCACCAGGCTCTGTAGAAGATGGTCACCCCAGTGGCATCTCAGCTGCCTCACCCCCTCACCCCTGGATCTTCTTAGTGATCCAGCTCAGGCAGTCATTTCAGGCTGGCTGAGAGCCCCTGACCCCTGAAATGGGACCACGTTCTCCCCTCTTATGCAGCTCCAGGCTCTGAGCTGTGTACTACACCACTGGCTTAGTTGCTACCTACGCTACACTCTGGCCAGGAGCCTTGAGAGGGTGGGTCAGTGTTCCCACATTGTGCCAAGTTTCGGATAGAAAACAGGTGGCTCAGGGATAGGCGTGGCTGTGATGGCCAAGTTGAGAAGAGCGTGCTTGGGTCTCCAGGCAGGCAGGAGGCTCTGGCCCCAACTCCGAAATGCACTAGCCATGCAATCGAGAGACGGTTTAGCCTACCCCGATGTGTTCCAGTTTTCTTACCTATAAGACCTGGCTAATACCATCTGCCATGTATTAAATCTTTAAGTCAAAGGCAGGGTGTTTGGGAGGTGGTGCAGCTGTGGGGTAGAGCTCTCGTGAGCGGCAACAATGCCCTCATGAAGGAAACCCAAATGCTGCCTTCTGCCAGGTGAGGACACAGCCAGAAGACTCCAGTTTCTGAGCCAGAACGCAGGCCTCAGCAGTTATGGAATCCGGTAGTGTGGTAGACTTCTCAGCCTCAAGAACTGTTAAGTCCTGTGCTTATACGTTGCCTAGTAGAAGGCATCTTGTCACAGGTGGGCTGCCTTTAGCTCTGACCTCTCAGGGCACTAGGGCTTCAGTTTTGGAAGATACGAAGAGTTGTTTGGATGGCTGTGGTAGCCGTAGGGAGGAGTTAAGGCATGTGGTGAATGTGTCGTGCCTGGCCCCCAGTGCCTCAGACCCATGACAGAGGCAAACCCTGCCTTGGGTCTGAGTACAGATGTTGACAGTGTGTGCAGAAAATGTCCACATAGCTTCCTCCTCTAGATATTTATAGTCTAAAGAGTTCTCCCCTATGGGCAGTGCTCCTTCCAAGATTAGCTAAGCCTCCTTGTTCAGCAGGACACAGTAACCTCAACTCCCTGTCCAACTGTATAAATTAGACGTGCGGAGCTTCCAGGGTGGGGTACCAGATAACCCAAGCCACATAATCTCTTATGTGTATCTATGGGTCTGTCCTTTCTTCAGTCCTGTGTTGTCCCTAGTCAGGGTTGTAGGACCCACTCCCTGAAAGAACATGACCACTGGCAACGATTAACACAGCTATTAAATGCACGTTAGCACTACAGAACTGTTCATACCTAAAATCAAAGACATATGTATTTCATTACAATAAAAAACTGAGAGGAAAGGATCACGGCAAAAAAGTCTCTATGGTGGTTATAAAAGGTTTCCCAAAAGGCAAAACCTAATGAGCAATCAAATGCATATAACAAACTAACAGAATAGATTGTGAAATGGACTTGATGCACGTACAGAAAAGTGGTGAACTGACACCAGAAGGCAGGTGGGTTAAGCTACTATGTGGAACTGGGAACAGGGACGACATGGTGGAGTGACTAGAACACAGGTGAGAGACACAGAGCCAGCACAGTAAGGACACAGCATTGGGGAGCAGAGCAGAGAGCAGTAAGGACACAGCATTGGGGACTCTTCCGGGATTGACAGAGACATGTAGCTGCACCTCCTAACCTCAGGGACTAAAACAAAGCCACACTAGCCAGTGTGGGAAAAGTAGAAAGCCAACTGCAGGAAGTCACTTTGAAAGAAGAGAGATGACAGGCCACAGTCAGGAGCCATTCAGGTGCCCACTGCTGATTTTTTTTTTTAAGCTTAATCTCATTTATTATTTAAAGGTTCTTTTTTTTTTTTTTTTTAAAGATTTATTTCATGTGTGTGAGTACACTGTAGCTGTCTTCAGACACACCAGAAGAGGGCATCAGATCCCATTACAGATGGTTGTGAGCCACATTGTGGTTGCTGGAAATTCAACTCAGGAAGAGCAGTCAGTATTCTTAACTGCTGAGCCATTCTCCAGCCCCTCATCTCATTTATTATTATTACTATTATTATTATAGTTTAAATTCCAACCACAGTTTCCCCCTCCCTCCTCTTCTCCCAGTTCCCCCACCTCACCCCTGTCCATCTTCCCTCTCTCCCAGATCCACCCCTCCTCCATTTCCCATCAGGAAAGGTCATCTTCCCTCATATTGAGCCCGGACAAGGTAACCCAGGATGAGGAAAAGGGTCCCAGAGGCCAGCAAAAGAGTCAAGAGACAGCTCCTGCTCCCACCATTAGGAGCCCCACAAGAAAACCAAGCCACACAGCTGTGACATATGTGCAGGAGGTGTAAGGCACGCTCTCTGGTTGGCAGTTCAGTCTCTGTGAACCCCTGCAAGCTCAAGTTAGTTGATTCTGTGGATTTTCTTGTGGTGTCCTTAACCCCTCTGGCTCCTACAATCTCTCCTCCCCGTCTCCTGAAGGATTCCCCAAGCTCTGCCTGACGTTCAGCTGTGGATCTCTACATGACATTTGAATTTTCATGGAAGCAGAGACCAGTGGCACTTTAAGTCTTCAGTGTGCCAGGAGACAGCAGTGCCAACATAAAGACCTAGGCTCAGAGGAGATACTGAAGCTAAATGAAAATGATTTACACAGGCAGTAGTAGACGCATACATAGACATGCTCAAAGAGATTGAGTCAACCTCAAGTTGACAGGAAATGCAAAGAGGGAGAGGGAGAGGGGGAGGGGGAGGGGGAGGGGGAGGGGGAGGGGGAGGGGGAGGGGGAGGGAGAGGGAGAGGGAGAGGGAGAGGGAGAGGGAGAGAGAGAAAGGAAGAGAGAGAGAGAGAAAGGAAGAGAGAGAGAGAAGTTAGAGTATACATTCAAGTGGACAAGGACTAAAAGGGACACTACAGCTCATGGAACAAACAGTGTAGAAGATCTACAAATTAAAATTCAAGAAAATAAAAGCATTCAGCCTGGGTGGGAAAGGCATCAAAATGAAGTGTCCTCATGTCACCGCATGTTCCAAGGGACAGTAAAGGAACAGCAGAGCTTTTGAATGAGCTCCGATACGTTAAAGGTTGGAGGGTACTATCTGGAGAGTCATTGAGACTGCAGAAGCAGTGCACCCTTGACAGAGAGGTGAGATGCATTAGTTAAAATACTCAAAATATGGTGGGAAACAGTAAGCACAGAGCAGGCAGTGTAAGTGTTGCAGGTTTGATGGGAAAGGCTCCCCTGCAGAAGTTGTGCTCCAGCTGCAGGGACGTTTCCCTAGTGCAGGTGTGAGGGTAACAAAGTCTGCCCCCTCTGGGGATGGTTTCCCCAGTGAAAGTGTTACTGCTCTGTTCTGGGACAGGTGGGTGGTTGGGAGACTGGGGGTGGGGTAGGTTCCCCCAGTAAAAGCTCTGGTCTGGCAAAAGTGTTACAGCTGTTCAGTGAAAGATATTCTGGCAGTTAGGAGTCAAGGAATACCACAAGTTCATTGCACAACAAATCTCACACAAGAGTTAGGAGGGGAAAACCCAGGAGTGTGACTGCCTCTGTCTGTGAGAAGCAGCAAAGAACTGGAAGGAACTCAGGGTTTATATAGGGTTTCTTGTGGAGGGCGGGGCAGTTTTCCAGGGCAGCCTGCATTGGAGGGATTATGTGGCTCAATCTTTAGGGCAAGCTCAGGGATTGGTGGGACTTTTTTTTTTTTTTTTTTTCTCTTAACTTCTGGGGCAGAGTCTGGCTGCTCTCTGGCCTCAGGCCATTAGAAAATGACCATTTAGGGCTCTTAGGGGCATCTTGGGGTAGGACCTGATCACTTCCCCACCTTGAGGGTCTGGAAGGCAGTTACAGCTCTCTTAGCCTTGTATGGCCTAGCTGCTAGACCTCCTCAGGCAGGCCCAGGTCACCTGCAAGCATTGAGGGTATACAATATTTCCAAAGGTTACAAAGTTTCCCTAGGGAGGAAGGGAACGCCTTCTGTGCTGCTGGAGTTGGTGTAGCTAGTGGACAGGCAGAACAAACAGTAAGGCAATGGAGAGGAATCACCCATCAGTGAGCCAGAACAAACAGCACAAGATGCAGATGCACACACCTGTACAATACAAAGTAAGGTAAAATGAACTAAAGGTTCTGGTTTGAAGATAAATGCCTAAATGCCAACCAAAGCAAAGCTGGCATGGCTGTATTATCATCAGATAAAGTAGACCATGAGGCCACATGGATTCCTAGAGGTAAACAACATTTGACAATGACCAGGCAGATGGAATGGCGTCACACCTCAGCATTCCTAATGGAACCTCAGCAGATGAGAGGGTGACAAATGGACATAGGTCACTTCATGACCATGGTGGGACATTTCAGAATATTCACTGGTAAAATGTTAGGGCAAGAACATGTGGGCAGAGGAGGTAGCCTGGTCAGGGAAGCATCCACTCTGGCCCCAGCCTTGGTTTTTCGCTGCAAGCAAGAATGCCCGTCGGCTATCGGCAAGGCCATTTCCTTGGATTGTGTTTGCAGAGCTCAGCTATGAGGGATGAAATAGTGTCCTCTTGGGGATGAGGGCAGGCTTACTATAAAAGCCAGGCTCCTAAGCTAAGAGCAAACCCACGATGGTGGGGCATCTACTTGGGCCTTTGTGATGTCCCCAGGCACGTAGTAAAGAGGCAGACAGAAGAACTCTCTGTGTGAGGGTCACATGACCCGACCTGGACAGACAGCTGCTGGGCAGCATCATGTGTGTAGTTGTCTGAGTCTGGCAGTGTGTGCATGGGATACGTTTCTCATTGTCAGCAAGTTGTGATTTTGTAAGGAATATGTGGCATGGCTTATATTAGAAACAAATTAACTTAATGTACTACTTAACCAACTTTCATCAAATATATAAACTTGAAAACTGAAGGAGAAAATCCCCAGTTTTTAAATGCTGGGTCTGGCCATGAGTATCTGTAATCTCAGAAACAGGCAGACCCCAGGAGCTTGCTGCCAGCCAGCCTCGCAGGGAAGGCAAGCCCCCTGTTTCGGGCTCTGTCATTTCTCTTGACTCTGCACTGGGACTGCTGGGCCTGGAGGCCTCATGGAAAGTTTTTGTTTCTCATTTTTATTTCTTTATTTTGTAGTTTTTAGTTATCCCTTTTATTTAACATTAGAACATAATTACAACATTCTTCCCCCTTTACTCCTTCCAAACCCTCCTATGTTCCTCTCCCTGCTCTCTTCCAAATTGAAGGCTTCTTTTTCTCATTAATTGTTGTTACATGAATATATGTACACACATAAGTATTTATAAATACTCAGATACAACCTGCTCAGTCTGTCTAATGTTACTTGTATGTATGATCTCAGGCTGATCATTTGGCATTGGATGCCCAGCTGGCAGCCAGTGTGCTCTTCCATGGAGGAGACGTTCTTCTGCTCTCCACATTCCTCAGTTGACTCCAGTTCTTTGCATAGGGCCAAGGCCTTGTGAGCTTTCCCCATCACAGCAAACGTCTGTTAGAGAATGTCCTTCTAGCTTATGGTCCCCAAATGTTCTTGGTTTTTCGTGTGTGTGTGTGTGTGTGTGTGTGTGTATGTGTGTGTGTGTGTGTGTGTGTGTGTGTACATGCATGTGCACGTATGTCAACACCTGAAGAGGCCAGACAAGAACACTGGCTTTCTCCCTATATTGCCCTCCACCTTATGTTTTGAAAACATGTATTTAGTTATTTGTGGGTGTGATGGGGGTGGCTACATGTATATGGCCTATGTGTAGAGGCCAGCGGACAACTTGTGGGGGCAGGTTCTCCCCTTCTATGATACGGGTCGGAGGGATTGAACGCAAGTCATCGGGCTCACCAGCACATGCCTTTACCACCAAGCACACCCAGACATATGTTCACACAGTATGCACTACCCACCCCCAACTATCCCCCCCCCCCGCCCCAGGAATATTCAGCTGTAGAAGATCTCCCATTTGCAACCACATGGCTGAGCCTGGATGATACCATGATAAGTGGACTAAGCCAGGCACAGAAAGACAAATACCATATGGCCTCACATGTAAAATCTAAAAACACTAAACTCACAGAACAGGGAGTAGAGGTCTGGCTATAAGACATGCAGAGTTGGGGGTGGGGCTGGGTAGCAAGAGGCAGCTGGAATGGCATTTTAGTCTTCAGGCATTAGTTATATAATGCTCTAATCCAATGGTGTTAGTTGCATTAGAAATACAGTATCACTTGCTTAATATTAGATCACCTCCCACCTGTGGTAAACACCCGTGAAGCACATTATTTTTTTACCATAGCTGTCATTCCCAGTGGACACAGAATCACTGCATTGCATAAAACTCGAATATATATACTTGTGTAATTTTGTCAATTTTACTTTTAGCTGGGAAATTTAACTAAAACTAAACTCAGAAGAACCAGTGTCTACCACTGTAAAACACGTAAACGTCTCATAGTCTATTCCGACAGTCACACAGCATTGACAAGGAGTAGACAGGATCATCAGAAACTGGGTAACCAGATGTGGTTACCCTGGAAACAGTGAAGGAAAGAAGATGGTGCCTCTTTGTGGATGGAGAGGAGGCTGTGGACAGGCCTCAAGATATGTGGTTAGAGCCAGAGGGACATGCAGGGGCTGGCCAGGAGGGGCTGCCCAGAGGTGGGGTGCAGAGTACAATGGAGGCCCTCAGCCTCTTCTGGAAGGAAAGAGCAGCAGGATCTGCATTACATGGCTTGTTCTTGATACACACACGTCAAGATTCCCTTTTTGACCGTGTTTTAGAGAAAAAATATAAGGACTAAAAGTCACAGACGGCAAAGGCAACTCTGGCTAAGAGGGGTCAGCGTGTTTGCGGTGGGACTTGGGCCATCCCACTGCCCATCCCCACAGCCACCCGGGCATTAGCCACTCACAGCTCCCTGCGTTTCCCTGCTTGCCTTAGAGTATGAGGTGTACCCTGTGTACAGAAGAGGCCTCTGGCCTTTGAGGCCTACTCTGCTGCACCCCACACTGCTGCTGCTCTTCTTCTCAGGGTTGGGTAGGAGTGGGCCCAGAGCTGGGGGAGAGTCCAGGAAGGAGGCAGAACAAGCCAGCCCTGTTCCCATGCCAGGGCAGGGCAGTGCCAGGACCACAGCAAAGCAGGTATGGGGGCCCAGATGCTGGTTTGGCTCCCTCCCTTTCCTGGGCAGAGCTTCACTGGCTTCCTTCCTCCAGATAGGATGTGTGAGTTTTCTTGTGGAGGTGAGAAATGGCAAGGCCCAGACTAGAGGCCCTGATAGAAGTTGCATCTTGCCAGATGTCATTTATTATAGCTTTTCTGTACTTGCAACACCACTTTGCAAAGCATTCAGGATGGCATGGCAAACAAGGAGAAGGAATGAGACCTGAGTGCCTGACTGATACCTCCCCCCTCCCCCTCCCCAGAACCGGGATGCCAGGCATTCCTAGACAAGTAACTGTTTGATCCTTGTCCTGGCTTTAGAGGTGACATCCAGTCAGCTACTCAGCCACTGGCTCCTCAGAAACCTGATCATGAGCCCAGATGTTGTACTAAGAGGGGCTGCACCTGCAGAAATGCTGAATTACCACCACCACCACCACCACCACCACCAACAACAACAACAACAACAACAAAAGCCTGCCACCTTGGGCAAGAAGGGAAGACACCGATCTCTAAGGATCTGCAGGCTGAAGATGCTGCATGTCCAGCCTTGGTTCCAGAGTTGTAGCTTTCCCCAGCCCTTTCCTGAAAGTTAGACATGCAGGCCCTTCCTGTGGCCACTCCCAGGCCTCCTCTGGGACCAGCAGTTCTTGGGCCAGTTCAGGAACACTGCCTTCTCTTCAGGCTGAGCACCTGTTGCAGAGATAAACAAGGCTGCCACCTGGATGTCACAGTCCAGGGTAGATGATAGGGGTTCTAGTAAGGGACCCTTCAGGATGACTGTTGATAAAGTCTGCAGTGCACAGAGGAGAGTATAGACAATCCCTGCTTCCCAGAGATAACCTCTCCTTCTTGACTGTAGCTAGCCTTGCCAGGACCAGGCTGTGGAGGAGCAAGCTGAGATTCCTGGTCAGCTGACCAGCTGCCTTGGAAGGCCAAGATGGTAGCAGTGACTGTGGACACAGAGGGAGGTAGAGGAGGTTGGATCATCCTGGATGGTGTGGGACTGCCTACATGCCTGCCTGTCCATACTCTCCTGTCACCACCCTCCCTCACTTCCCCCTTCTTGCTCCTGCAGGAAGGCAGCCCTGCCTGGAGGAAGCAGAGAGGCAGGGATGTTGGCATTTCCAACTTGTTTGAAGTCAGGAAAGCCTGAAGACCAAGTGCTATGTGACCTGAGCTTGGGCCAACTGCCCTGGAGCCCGGGGCCAGAGGCTGCTCTGAGCAGAGGCTCTGGCCTACAGCAGAGTCTGCTCTAGGCATGCAAACCTCAGATCGGCTCAGTCCCAGCTTGGACTTCTCTATCCAGACCCAGATGACAAAGCTCTTCCGACCCCAGGCTTTCTACACTTGTTTTGAGGGCTGTAGGCATGTCTTTCATTTCCTGTCAGCTTTCGTGGCAGTTAGGAATCCTCTTACAGGCAGGATCGGGGCTGGTGTCCTGGGCAGGGCTTCTGTGTGAGCATCCTTTATCCTCAGCCCTGGAGGGCTCTCCCAGCAAAGCACCTTGGTACAGAGACAGCCATCATGGAGCTGTATGCGTGGTTGTGGGAGGGACAAGAGTCAGGATGCATCCCAGAGATCATTTGGGCTGCGTTCCATGCTCAGGCTAGGAGGGTTGCATCCTCACTCTTGCTGTCTATTTAGAGTAAGCTAGATTTCTGGGATGTTGTCTTTGATCTGAGCCCGTGACGAAGTATGGCCAGTGGTGCTCTTATCTGTCTCCAGATGTCTCTGAATTGTCCTGTGTAAATGGAGCTGTTGCTTCCCTTCTAGCACACCTGAGCTGGTGCTGCTTAAGTGCCATGTTCAGCAGGGCCAGAACGAAGCCATCTGGACATTTCCCACCAGTGAGTAATGACTGTTACCTCGCCTTATGTTTAACACCCTTTTGTGTTCACCACTGCCTAGGCCACTGCCTCCTGGACTCTCTTGAAACTCTGGGCCTTTAGCCTGCAGGGAGAAGAGCCTCCTTTTGGCTTCCCAGCAGAGCTGCAGTTGCCATGTCAGAGGGAGAATTCCAAGCTTGTGGCCTCCTCCCCACAGAGAGCATGGTGTCCTACAAGTTAAACTCCTGGGTACAGTGGTCGTTCCTCTGGGATCTCGTCCTGGTTCTCATCCCCAGTGGGCCTCTAAGGCTCTTGTGCCTGCTCTACTTCCCATCCTGCCATCCAGTACAGGTAACAGATAATGTTTGTCTCAGGGGCCTGAGAGGCTAGCTATGATTGACTCTTGACAAGCTCTGTATAAGCTCAGAGGACATATAGACTGGGTTGACTTTGGTGTGGAAGTTTAGGGTCAGGACTCTGCCTAGCAGCATTCTCTCTCTTTGTACTCCGAGACAGGCTGGCAGAACCTTCAGAAGACCTGAGCATGCACCGAGTCTCAAGGGCAAGGGGGCAGGGCAGTGGCTGTATACAGTGGGTAGGTAATTATGGAAGGCTGGGTGAGCAAATAACTTGCCCTGCTTTGTAAAGAAACACACACACACACACACACACACACACACACACACACACACACACACCTGCATATGTCAGGCTGGGAAAATGGCTCAGTGTTGCCTCAAAAGCACATGGACATGAGTTCTATCCTCAGAACCCATATTAAAAAGCCAGGTGTGATGTCAAGCTTGCCACCCGAGCATTGGGAGGTAGAGACCAGATTCCTGGGGGAGATTTTCATTGCCACAAGCAGTAATGTGTTGCATGAAGACATCCTGATGTTCCTGGGTGATAGGGATTTTCAGCTCTATTATCACCCCAGGGGACTATTTCTGACATGACTGTAAATGTGTATGTACATTCATTATGCATATATACCCATGTCTGAATCCACTATCACAAACACACAGAGATGTAGGTACTGTAAGCTTAAAATGAATCCATCCAATTCAAACCCAACACAAAACCACATTCTATTTTGTGCTTCCTCCTTTGAATCTGCAGTTGTCATCTCTAACAGCGATGCTCACTGTCCTATTTAGCTTAGTTGTCAAGGTGACACAACCCAGAGTCCTCTGGGAGGAAAGCCTTGATTAAGGAGTTACGTAGCTCAGATAGTTCTGTGGCCATATGTGTGGAGGACTGTCTTGATTACAAATTGATGCAGGAGGGTCCAGCCTATTGTGGGCAATACTATACCCAGGCAGGTGGTCCTGGGTTGTATAAGAAAGCCAGCTCAGCATGGGCCTGCAAGCAAGCAAGCAAGCCAGCCAGAGAGTGACCTAGCCAACATTTCTCCATGGTTCCAGCCCTGATGCCCCTTAATGATGGATTGTGACCTGGAAGTATAAGCTAAATAAATCCTTTCTTCTCAACTGTGTGGTCAGTGTATCATTGGAAACACTGTAGCAGAAGGTAACTCGGATGCTCACAGATGTTTACTGGTTTGTTAGTTCCAGAGTTACAAACACATATAACTGTGAAAAACAAACTGACATTTGGAAATCAGTATTTGTTTACCTTTTCCTCCCATTTATTTTGCAAGCATGTAGTCAAAGCATTTCACTGAAATTATCTTCTAAAATTAGTACTAAGGCAACTATTATAAATATAAGACACAGCCGGGCGTGGTGGCGCACGCCTTTAATCCCAGCACTCGGGAGGCAGAGGCAGGCGGATTTCTGAGTTCGAGGCCAGCCTGGTCTACAAAGTGAGTGCCAGGACAGCCAGGGCTACACAGAGAAACCCTGTCTCGAAAAACCAAAAAAAAAAATAAAAAATAAAAAAAATAAATAAATAAATAAATATAAGACACAAGTGGAAGGAAAAGAAAAAGAAAAGATGCAGAAACAACTAAAATAAAACTTCTGTTGGTTCTACTAGTTCTATTAGTACTATTATATTATTAGTTAAAAATATAAAACAGCTGAGGACTAAAAGATATCTCAGTGAAGTGCTTGCTGCATATGCATGTGAGCCCTAGAATCATAAAACAGGGCTGAGCACCGAGGCTGGGGATGAAGAGATGGGTGGACCCTTGGTTCCCTGGACAGCCAATCTAGCTGAACTGATAAGCTCCGGTCTAATGAGAGACCTTGCTTCAAAAACTAAAGTGAAGAAGGACTGAGGAAGACATACATTCACACACACACACACACACACACACACATACACACACACATACACACATACACACACACATACACACACACAAAAGCACACACGCATACACACACATACACACACATACACACACACAGACACACACACACAAAAGCACACACGCATACACACAAAAGCACACACACATACACACACAGATATGCATGATCACTTACACATGTGAATATGTACACACAATGAGTAAAAAGAGCTAAAATAAAAATACATTTAGTCAGGCATGCTGACATGTGTCTGTAATGTTAGCATTGGTACAGCTGAGGCAAGAGGATTACAAGTTCAAAGTTAGCCTAAGATATATAGTGAGACCCTGTCTTGAAAAACCAAGGGCTAAGGATATACCTAAGTGACAGAACACTTACCTAGCATGCTCAAACCCTGTGCTTAAATCATCAGAATTGAAATCAAAGCAAAGACCACACTTAATGGTACTGCAGGAGGCTGGGCCACTGCAGATCTGACTATCAATGAATCTGAAAACACCCCCAATCGATCAATCTACCTCAAGAATTTGCTATACCACTCTTGGGCATATACCCAAAGACACTTCATCCTACCACAAAGACACTTGCTCAAACATATTCATTGCTGCTATAATCATAAGAGCCAGAAACTGGAAACAACTTAGATGTTCCTCAATAGATGAATAAATGAAGACATTGTGGTATATTTACACAATGTAGTATTACATAGATGTTTAAAAAATGACATCATGAAATTTGTAGGCAAATGGATGAAACCAGAAAAAAAAAAGTCATCCCAAGTGAGGTATTCCACACCCTCATAACAAGATAGATCTCCTTAGGAAAGGGAAATAGAATAGATAATTATGATGGATATGGGTGGAGGGCTGGGATAGGAGGATCAGGTGGGGAAGGGGAGAACAGAGGAAATTGAGAAAGGGAACACGGGGGGAGAGACAGCTAGCAGTAAAGAGCATTTGAAGGGTTGGACAGACAACCAATACAGGAGAAGCATCTCAGAACACACATATGAAGGTGATCTAGATGAAATCGCCAAGTAATGGGAGACACAGAGTCCCAACAGGCCTCCAAGACTGGGATTGGGTTACATCTAATTGAGTTGTTGGCCAAAGGGGTCCCATGGGAATCCCCAAACAACTCAGGCTGTTGCCAAGACTATAGGTTGCTTTTCAGAAACCAACAGCAGGGTCCCATTGTGGAAGACAACGCACAACTCATTGAACGTGGAGAAGTCAAGATGGTGCCTACATAGAGCCCTCACTCCTACATCCCAGTGTCTTTGGTACAGGAAGATATTATGCACCAAGCCACCCACAAACCCTTTGATATGCAGGGAGCACACCATGGCAAAAAAAAAAAAAATCTGTGGGAGTGACCAACAAGTATCTGATTTGACTTAAGGCCCACTCCTCAAGAAGGAACCCAAGTCTGACACTGCTGGAGTGGCCAAGAGCCAGAGATGAGGCAGCCCAGGCACCTAAGGTAAAACCCTATTGTTCTAAATGTTATAGTGATGAAATGACTCCTAACGATATTCTGCTATGCTTTGAGTATAGCAGGACTTAGAGACCAAGGCAGCATGCACAGGCCCTGCACAGGTCTGCACCTGTTCTCTGTGTATGTGTCTTCCAGTTCCGTGTTCTCATGGGACTCAAGAGTGTGTGAGTGGGTCTCTGATTCTTATGTCTTTGCTTTGGGCTCTCTTTGTTCTGTTTGTCTTGTCCAACTTCAGTGCAGTAGGTTTTTAAATTTATCTTATTATATTTTATTATTATCTCTATTATAAAAATTAATAATACTTTATTATTTTGTTTTCTAGTGAGAGACAGAAAGGCAGTGGATATGGAAGGAAGGGGAGGTGGGAAGGGGTGGAGAGAGGAGACTCTATCATCAGGATAGAATATATTACTATGTGAGAAAAGACTCTGCCTTCAATAAAAGTAAAACAGAAAAGTGAAAACAAGAAAACGAAACTTTCCAAATCAGGCCGATGAGCTGGCTCAGCAGGTAAGACTGCTCACCCCCCACCTGATAACCTGAATTCCATCCCTGGACTCCACAGTGGGAGGAGAGAACCAACTCCTTCAAAATCGTCCTTTGGCCTTCATATCTGTGCTATGGTACATGTGCCCTTCTCCTGGAGACCATAAAATGTAATTTAAAAAATAATGCAAATAAAGGTCCCAGCAGCAGCAGCAGCAGCAGCAGCAGAACATTTCAGTGAGCTCTGGGGCAGCTGCACACAGTATGACGTGCACACAATGAGTCTTCAAATGAGGGCAGCAACGAACAGAAGATTACTTGAGGATAGCTAAGAAGTTTCTCAAATTTCATGAGAATTATCTAACCACAGGCTGTCAGTCTTTATGAACCTTGGGCAGAAGAAATACTTTAAAAATGCCACAACAACCCACCTGAGAACCGAACCACTGGAAAAACAGGGGCAAAAGGGAAGTTATGGAAGGAGCCAGAGGGAAGAAGACATGTCAGACCCAGTGGCACCATGAGACAGGCAGAGGCGTCCCTGCGAGGAACTGTGTACATGCACAGCCAGTGGAACACCTTATTTAAGAATGGAATGTCCAACCCAGAATTCCACCTGCACACTGCAGACGCAGCTTTTGAAAGGAAGGGAAATCAATACAGTTCTCAGACTAGAGTACGGGTGCTCAGCAAGTGAGGCCCACAAGGAATGTCCCAGTGCTGGAATAGTGTGAGACAGGGAGCCACTGCTGCCACGGAATGAGGTCTGGAAATGGCAGACCTGGGTAAACAGAAAAGACCATCTAATCTAAAAACCTCTCTAAATGACAATCGGCTGTTTACAGCAAAATATTAACAGTGTATTATTTGGGCTTATGGCATACTCGAAACTATGGCAACAACATGAAGCGGCATGGGGAAATAGCTGGATGCCATTGTGAGGGCCTGGTTCTGTATTTGAAGGAACAAAGTTCTATTTGAAGACTGAATGTTAGCCGAAGAGGTTCCATATGCTTCCCCCTAACATTACAGGCTAAAGCCGAGGCTATTGGTTACTCCATAACCTGGTGGCAAAGGCCTATTGCTGAACACAAGACTTACATGGTTGAACGTGGAGAAATTGAGCTGGTGGCTAACGAGAAGCTTCACCCCTGCTGACTAGTACTGGAAAGTACTTTAAATGCTACTAGAAGAGGAAAGAAAACAATTTCACATGTACATAGTAAATCAGGAAGATAAACCCACCATATGGGTAACCATATTAAATGTAAATAAGTATAAAAGTTTCCATCAAAAAGAAGATTGTCAGGCCAGATAGAAAATGTTCAGCCTCACATCCTTTTGCTCTTACCAGAAAGGAAATAAAGGCCACAGTCATTATGATGCTGTGACAGTTTTAGAAGTCAGAACAAGAAGTCGTGTGGGCCCTAGCCAGGCTGCTTGTCTGTGCTGTCCCTTTCTACATAAGCCCCCGTCCTGTGGTCCTGGGCCTTTAGGGGCTTCACATCTTAGTCTTAGGACAAGTGTCAGAGCCATATTCAGAGATGGGGCAAGTGTGGGATGGGGAGGAGACACAGAATCCCATTGATGTTCTCCACTCCAGAGAGTATGTCTGCCAGTAGAGAGGGCAGATGGTAAGGAAGGCCAGGAGCTGGGCATTCAGTGAAGATACAGAAGCATGGACCATGTTTCAGAGAAACAGGACTTCAGTTTGGGTCCCACTATGGGAGCTCTACTGGCTGGGTTTGTGTCAACTTGACATAAGCTGGAGTTACCACAGAGAAAGGAGCTTCAGGTGAGAAAATGCCTTCATGAGATCCAGCTGTAAGGCATTATCTCAATTAGTGATGAAGGGTGGGAGGGCCCATTGTGGGTGGTGCCATCCCTGTATGGTAGTCTTGGGTTCTATAAGAAAGCAAGCTGAGCAAGCCAGGGGAGGCAAGCCAGTAAGTAACATCCCTCCATGGCCTCTGCATCAGCTCCTGCTTCCTGACCTGCTTGAGTTCCTGTCCTGACTTCCTTTGGTGATGAGCAGCAATGTGGGAAGTGTAAGCTGAATAAACCCTTTCCTCCCCAACTTGCTTCTTGGTCATGATGTTTGTGCAGGAACGGAAGCCCTGACTGAGTCAGGGGTACAGTAAGGTGGTGTCTGGACCCTCACTCAAACCTGTAGGTTATTATTCTGAGGAAGTTCTCACCTGCACTTCTCACTGCAGCCCCAAGTCTAACCGTCACCGTACAGGATGTCTGGCTGCCAGCTCTAGAAAATCCCCACTGATACACAGTGACCTGCTGAGAGACCCAGGATCACGTACCAGCAGAACCTGGCATCAGACAGAGGGAGAAACCACTGTCTGCTCTGCCAGAGCTAAACTGAGGAACGCCAAGGAATATCAAGGTGGGATGTTGATGGAAACACAAGAAGCTGCTCTGGGCCTAGAGTCTGAAGGGCAGAGCCAGGGCTGTTCTCTAAGGGCAGGGAGGCCAGCACAGGCTCATTGGATAGTATGGACTCAAGTCTTGCCTCCAGGGTATGAGAACTGACGTTCTGGTCAGCAAGAGTTCAAGTCAGTCTATTAACAGTCTCTTCATTTTGGCCCCAGAGTTTTCAGAAAGACCATTATAGTCAGGGGAGATCAGAGGGCATGAGGCTCAGCACAGCTGGATGGGTCACTTGGAGAATGGCTGGAGATGACCTTCCAGAGGGCCACCACCCTGTTCACCCCTTCATCCACTTCAGGATATATATATATATATATATATATATATATATATATATATATATATATATATAACTGGAAGACCCATGCTTCCAGCCACTGGACCACCTTAGCAGACTCTTGGCCCTTAGAGGAGCCCAGCATCTGGAAGGATATGGCACTCACACGACACTCCCTTTTCTGACAACTAAGGAACAGAAGTTGATAGGTAGTATGCTGGCCAAGGCCACAGTGGGGGCTCCCAGTGCCAACTAAGATAAGGCTCAGACCCAGCTGGCCAGCAGGAAAGACTACAGCTTCAGTCTTTCCTGGGAATCTGGCAGTAGTAACATTTCCAGCCAGCAGGTGGTGGGCAGCACCCCACACGGGCCGGGAGCTTCTTACCTTTGCTCAAATGGTGTAAGCAACACCACATGCTCTTAACAACTCCGGGGCCAGTTACTAGGACACAAGGAAGTGGCTGAATGCAAGGTCCTTTCTAGATAGGAGCCACCCTCAAGATGGAGCTGTCACTCTGGGAACACATCTGAGACTCCCTAAGGGACTCAGGGCACTTCCGACTCTCTCTGGAATGTGGAGTGACACAGACATATGGGGCATTCATTCTTTCACTCGCTACTCCAACAAGCCTACTCTTAAGCAAGCCGTCAAAGCCAGGAGAGCTACTGACGCCCTACCTCACTATGCAGGATGAGGGCCTGAGCAGAGGCAATCGGGGTCCTCTCAGCCTGGGTGGGGCTGGGGACACTCAGCAGACACCCTGCTCCAGACTCATTGCCTCCTTTTCTCCACATAGCCTTGATGTGGCTTGTCACCTATACATGTGCCCTAAGTGCTGTTTCAGGCCAGATGTATGGGTGCGGCTTCTCGGAGAATTCCATTTCCTTTCCCACTGAGCAATGGGAAAGGTGAGGTTCGCTGTGCGCACCATGACCACACCAGAGTATTTTCTAAAGAGTATCTACATTTCAGGGAGAGGCTCTGGTAGGGTGTGTGTTTCCCTAAGAGCCAGAGGTCGGTTTCTCATGTTAAAAAGGTCAACTAAACATTTTAATAATATTTTCACCTGTGACTTGGAGTGGAAAATCCAAGGCTAGCCAGAATGCTTAAAGAACATTTAGACAGCTCTGTTAGGGTGAGTCTCCACATTCCTAGGATGTACAGGCCTCTTCCTGCTGGGCAGACCCAGAACACAGCTCTTCTTGTCTACTGCCTACTATCAGAAATCTTCGCTCTGCCAAGTCCCAGGGCAGAAGGATTTTCAGGGATGTCTTCCCTTTCTTCTCCCTCTATGCCCCTCCACGGTTATAGCACCAGACACTGCCACCAAGGTGAGGGGGCCATTCTGAGTTGGCACAGGGAAGTCAGCTACCAGGTTGTGACACAGTGGTAGACTGTGTGGATGATGTTGGTCACTGTGGGGTATAGGATTCTGGAGATGGTGGTGGCCAGGAGGATGGCAATGCAGACCACGTGGCTGGTGATGGAGGCAGTGTTCAAGATGGTAGGGATGACAGTATGGTGGCTGAAGGCAGCAGTGCTTATGGAGGAGGTGAGTGTGCCAGTGGAGGCGGTGATAGTGGATGTGGTGGCACTAATGGCAAAATCATTGGTAGAGCTAATGGTGATTGGCATTGGATGCAGCAGAGGGTGTGTGAGAAGATGGTGTTTTAACTATAGACTATGTTGGCTCAGGTGTTTCTAAGTGGATTTGAGTAATTCAGGAGGCTCATTTCACTACAGATCATCCCTTTGTGCACAGGTGACTGGCGCAGGGTCAGACCCTGAGAACATGGAGGCTGGCACTCAGGCTCTGCAATCCACTGAGACCTCTCCAGCACTCGTGTCTGGGTCTGGAGTGAGGAATTACCCTTGTGAGCCCTGTTTAGAGGGTCTGATCTTGGTGGCCAACCTCCGGGGGACTAAGATGGGGAGGGGAAGGGGTAAGCCCCTCTACACTGCCCCTAGCTGCCAGCCCTGCCCAGCGCAGGTCTCCTGCAAGGAAGCAAATCATGCCTGAATGAATTCCTTCTGGCCGTGGGCCTTGGGTGTTAACTGTGGGTGAGGCTGAAATGGCTTAGAGAGGGCTGAGACCATCACAAGCCAGATGCCCCACTGGGGTAACTGTGGCCGGAGGCCATGTGCCTACTACCACATAGCTCTCTGTGAAGGAACAGGATCGAAGGCTCCCCACTAGGCACTGGGGGACCCGCAGCTCTGCGGAAGCCTGTCGAACTCTGTCAACGTCCCAAACAGGTCGGGCCTTGAGCAGCAGGGGCGCGCCGTGTTCCGCTGGCCTGGCTGTCGCCTAGGTGCCCTGGCGGCTGCTTGCCCCGCCCTGCCCACGCCTCTCCCGCCAGTCGCTGTCCGGCCTTGGCCGCGGGAGAGAGGAAGCGCTGTCCTCATTCCACCTCTGGCTGCCGCGGTGCCAAGTTGCTGGCGGCGGCGGCGGCAAGAGTTGGGGTGGAGGGCAGCGGGGCCCTCCCCGGAGACCCCTCGAGCTCGGGGTTACTCACGTAGAGTCCGGAGTGCTCGGCGCCGAAGAACGGAAAGGGCACCGAGAGTGGCTGCAGCCCTGAGCCGCCGTCGTCCTGCTTCGGGGTGACGGTGTCGCCGCGCTTCGTGCCGAACGGGTAGAAGTCGGCGAGGGCCACTGCAGCGCGCACCCCGCGCGCCCCGAGCCCCAGGGCTGCGGCCAGCAGCAGTGCCCAGGCGGCGCCGCGGCGCATCGCCGGGATTTGAGGGCGGGCCACGGGGCTCGGGCAGGTGGCTGCAGTCACCGCACGGCCGACTGGCCGCACCGTTCCCTTCCGCTAGCTCGCGTCGCACTCCGGAGACCCGCGCAGCTTAGGAAGGCGTGAGGCAGGACTGCGGACCGCCTGCCTAACGCGGGGACCCGGGTTTAAATAGCCTGCCCAGCCGGCCACTCGGGAGGGGCGGGGTCATGCAAATAGTGGCATTTTTAACTTGCTGGTCCGCGGAGTGGGAGGGTGCGGGAGCGCAGCTCCCAGGCCCTTCTGTGTCGAGGCTCATTAAAGCCGAACTAGTACTGGGTTGGCTCCACCTCCAAACCGGAGGCCCTTTTGCTCTCTTGCATTTGGGCTATGTTGAGGTGAGGACTTACAGTCTCCTGTCACCAGCTTAAGGCCTGCCCACAGGAGGAGCGTGGGCAAACCCAGCAGTTCTGAAGCTGACTTGTTGCCCTAAGGCCTGATTTTGAACAGGCTTCCTGTGTGTCCTCTGGGGTCCCAGTCAGGCCAGAGCATCTGGCTTTTCCTGACAGAATGTCAGTCTGGGCCACTTCACCCAACAACACTTCCACAAACCTTGCGTGGCCACACCCCAGCCCTAACCTAGGACATTAACTTTCAGAACCAGCTGAAACCTGTCCCAGGATCTATTCCTTATCTGGTTTCACTGAGGATGAACCTTGGGTCTGGGAGACTCCAAGACTTACTCAGCTTTCTCTCTTGTAAGGACTTTTTCCTATGGGATCAGTCATGCAGCACAGCTGGACAATGTTAGGGAAACCTGCGGGGTAGGCTGGTCACCCAGGCCCTGGGGGGCAAGTCAGTTGCTGTGGCTCCCTAACCTTTCTTGCTCTTCTTAAGAATTGCTTTGTTGGGGCTGGCGAGATGGCTCAGCGGGTAAGAGCACTGACTGCTCTTCCAAAGGTCCTGAGTTTAAATCCCAGCAACCACATGGTGGCTCACAACCATCCGTAATGAGATCTGACGCCCTCTTCTGGAATGTCTGAAGACAGCTACAGTGTACTTACATATGATAAATATATAAATCTTAAAAAAAAAAAAGAATTGCTTTGTAAGTGGCTGTCCTGCCTCAGGGGTGCAATCTGGTCTCTTTCTGTGTTCCCTTGGTGCCTCTTGGGGGCCTCAGTTCTCACCACCTTGTCTGCACCCAGCTCCTACTGTTAGATACATGTGACTATAAGCCAAGCCTGGGATCCCCAAAGACAAGATGCTACCTCTCAAAGAGAAGCAAGGAAGAAAAAGAAAAGCTACAGGAGTAACAGCAGCTGCCCCCGAGATTCTGGTTTGTGCTGGCTTTGCGTTTTTCTGGATTTCCCAAAATCTCTCTAACAAGCATGTGCTGTGTCTCAGTTCCACAAGGGACATTGCATATTATTTTTCAAGTATAGCAGAGAGTTCTCCGTGTGTCAGTCAGGGGTACCTAGCTTACACAGATCCTGTTCTTAGCAGACTCACCACTGTGATACTCCCAACCCTCAGCGTCGGGGACCAGGCACCAAATTTAAGGAGACCATTTTTGTTTGCACTGACCACATCTACCCCACACCTGGTACATGGCTTGCCTTCCTCTGGCCCACCCCTCCAGCTTTGGGTAGTGATCCTGGTTGGCAGAGGGGAAAGCCAAGGCTGGAGATGTGAAATGTTTTGCTGTACAGTTGGCTAGAGAAGATCAGCCTCTGGTGCCAGGCGTGGTGGCGACTTTAATCCCAGCACTCAGGAGGCAGGTGGATCTCTGAGTTTGAGGCCAGAGTGAGTTCTAGGATAGTCAGAGCTATATGAAGAAACCCTGGCTAGCAAAAACAAAAACAAAACAAAAACCGATCAGCCCTTGAGTCAGGCTTCTGGATGTAAGAGTACTCTCTGGTAAACACCGTCGTCTCATTGACCAGACCACATCACGGTCAGGACCAGGCCTTGCAAGGCCTCCTCCTGCACAGCTTCTAGCACAGAGTTGCCAGCAGGCCTGGCCACCATGCTGGGGACCTAAGAGCCTCTTGCTTCCTGGGGTTGGGCACAGGGCCTCCTTGGAAGCTCTATTCTCCTCTCTCATTGGCTTTCTCATACAGAAGTGTAGTGGGCAGCACCAAGCCTAGGGAGAACTCAGATTTGCCTTTCTGCCCATGGGGCACTGAGAAGAGCCCATAACTACCGATCCCTGCTCTCTCTGACCACACAGCCTTGCTCTACCTAATGCCCGGCCACTGTTCCCATCTCAACGCTGCCAACCTTCTCCCGGAGCACATGCCTCAGAGGGTCCTAGTCAAGGGTTTGGGTCTGCTCGGGGATTTCTGGGTTGGCGCAGCACTCAGCACACTGTCAAGTACACAGCAGTGCTCAATCGAGTCGCCGAGTATCCCTCCAGGTGTGGTGAGATGTGGGGTCCTGACTGCTTTCCACTAGCATCTCCTGACCAGCTGTGGGATACCAGGACAGAGGCCCATCTCAGAGCTGGGCTTGTGCACAGATCCAGCTGCAGGCTGGATCCTCTGATCTCCATCAAGGGTAGTGGTGTGGTACTTGCGGCCATCCCCAACTGGATGCCTTGTGTAGAATTTTAACAAGGCCTGGGAGACAGGGTTGGTGTGAGGTGGGGAGGCTAACAGATCTCACTGTTGTTGCTGAGTATCACATTAGACACACACACACACACACACACACACAAACACACACACACACACACGAGACCCACAGGCAAAAAGAGAGAGAGAGAGAGAGAGAGAGAGAGAGAGAGAGAGAAATCTTTTTTCAGGTGCTAAAAATATGATCAGGAAATACTTTTCAGCAACAAGCTGCTTTAAGTTCCCCTCTGGACTCAAGGGCGCCTTTGTCTCTACCACAGAAAGTCCACATTTATCACAACCCAAATCGTTTTATCAAGCAGGCTCATGTTCTGCAGCAGGAAACCTGAGCTTCCCAAGAGGCCTGTGACACTTTAATTTAGGGCCTGACTGTGTGTGCCTGTTTACATGGGGGAGCCCCAGAGCCACCCACCAGATGTTCAGGCCTTAGGAGTCCATGAAGGTCAAGATGGGGAACACTATCCTTGTTCCGCCTGGTAGGGGAACCAGGCTAGTCAGCTGGTCCCACACAGCAGGCCTGAGGCTGCAGCCCACCCTACCTTTTGCTGCTTCTCTTTGGAGGTAGCTGGAGTAACATATGCTCCCTACAACAATTCTTTTCTTCACAAAGCATAAACAAGCCCTTCCCTCCCTCCAGTGACCATCTACTCTTCCAGGATGGGTTGGGAGAGGCCTCAGGGTCCTGGGAAAAGTGGGTCCCAACTCCTGAGGAGAATTACATGGCCCACCCCTATGTGAGACTGGACAGTTCACCTTGACCAAGAGGGGAGGGGTGTCATACCTGCACACAGCATATGCACAGGAGACCTGCCAACCTCAGCACCCAGGATGTGACCATTGCTATTGATCTTCCGGTGACAGTTAGCTGGAGCTCAGCAAATGCTCTCAAAATGGCTATCACTTGTTTTGCCTCCAACAAATAGGAACTGAATGCAGGTGGGGCTCAGGCAGAACTTTCCCACCCACTCGAGTGGGTAGTGATGCAGGAGTTGGTCTATGGAAATCTCTGAGTCTACTTGAGGTTCATGGTGGCTAGGAACACATGCATATGTGAACTTGGGCTCCACCAGGTATCTTGGGGGCCATCTCCTGCAGGGAGCACTCTATTCCCTGTTTCCTGAACACTGAGGCAGCTGACATAGGTTGGGCATGTAGACCTGAGAAACCACAACAGATAAAGTCATGCTGCTGGGATTTCTTTTAAAGGCATTGGGAATACCCTGATATCATCATGCCAAGTAAAACATTTGGCAGATGGTATTCAGAGTAGGATGCCCACTACAACCACCCTAAATGTGTGTTTTGGAGAAGGGAACTTCTCAGGTTCCCCTCTGCAGCAGTGGGGCCTGGATTACGTGTGGTGGTTTAACCTTTACATTTCCCCTGTGAGGTTTTATTTTCTTGTATAACAATCTTTCAGTCAGGCAGAGATCACATATTCCAGATGGGTTCCAAAGAGCGGATCACCCAGGGATATTGCAGCGATCTCGGTTGGTGTAACAAATTCCACGGCATTGTACAGTGACAAAGTTGCCCAGTGACATTTCTCAGATGTATCTCCATTGTCAACTGACACAGGCTGATTTTTCAAAATATTAACGTTTTAGACATCTCAGCAGTACATGCTGGTTACATCCTGCTCCAGCAATAGTTAAAATGGAGCTCTGGCCAAACCCTTGGGTACCCTAGTTTGGAGCTACCAGCTTTTCCAGCCTCTCAGGTCACTGGAGGGGGAAGACAAATAGAATACAAGGGCCTGGGCCCAGGGAGAGCTCAGCTGTCACAGCTAGAGATTGGCCAGTAACAGACATGTAGTAGGAGGCACTATATGTACAACTCCAGGCATCATGAGAAGCCCTGGGACTCTTTCGTTGCAAGACCAGGCATGAGGGCCACTTTCATGTTCTCGTAGACATCCAGAGCACCTGTGCAGAATGTTCAGCTCATGAGCAAGCTGAGCCTCGCAGCTGGGGCTAGTAGCTCCCAAATGGACATTGGCATCCATCGAACTTCGTATAGGCCAGGAACCAAATTCGGGGCAGGCCAAAAGGAGAAACCACCCTCCCTCCCCTGGAAGTGAGACTGGGCAGTTCCAGCAGTGAGGTATCAGAGCCCACTCCTCTCAAACTCTGGGGAGAGTGAGAGGCAGAAGGCCAGGTCCCCTACCACCTGCATAGCCTGAACTGTTCACCCCAGCTGCCTCCTTCTCTGACCTCAACTGTGAGGTGTCCTTCTGTCCACTTTAGTTTGCATGCCTTTGCTTGCAGCTCATCTGAGCAGGTGGGTTGGGGCATGACCAGTATGGGGTGAGCTGTGGGGCACTGGATTTGATCCACTGGCTGCAAATACTTAGTTACCTATCTGATTTTAGCCGAGCTGCTAGGTTTCCTCAGCCATAAACGGTGTGGTCTCAGAGCACTTCTTTGAAGGCCTTCCACAATCACACACTCTGCCCAGGGCAATAATCACCAGCTAACACATACCAATGTGCACACGCCTTAGAAAATGTTTAGAGAAATGCAATATATTCTTTAGAAAATATCCCTTCTCAACACAAATACATTCTTTTATGTTGAATAAGTACACATATCTCCTACATTGATGTAAATACTCAAAGTGTGGGAATCTCAGAAGCCCTCACTGTACTGGAAGTGCTCTCCTGAGTAGCCAGTGTAAAGGCGGCCCTGGACCACCAGAAAGCACCTTGGTTGGATCACCAGGGAGCACCTTGGTTGGATCACCAGGGAGCACATTGGTTGGATCACCAGGGAGCACCTTGGTTGATCACCTGGGAGCACCTTGGTTGGGTCACGGTGTCTCATTTTGGTGCTAAGAAGTATCCAGACTTCTCCCTGCTGAAGTGTGTCCCTGCTTCTAGGTATATTTACAGGATTCCTCCTCAGCTGTCAACTTCAGTCGTGTTGATGTCCCTGGGACACCAGTGAGCCTTGCAAGGTCAGGAAGAGGAAGGCATTAACACTGCAGGCGGGCTTCCTGAATGAGCAGCGGAGGAACCCCTCGGCCTCCTGTGGAAATCTGCAGCTTCTGTTCCCCTCTCAGGTTTTGAGGGGATGGTGCAACACTTCCACAGGGGAGCTGCAAACCAGAGAAGGAGGAAGATGAGGGCTAACTACGAAGTCCTAGTTTCTCAGGCCTCCATGGGTCAGCCCATCCTCTCTCCTCCACCAGGCTGTGTTTGCTGGAACCTAGAAACTGTAGGTGGGCATATATCAGGGTACCTATGCCACTGCCAACTTCTCCTTTGTCCAAGGAAGCCATTACCAATGGTCTCTGTGTTCTTCCTTTCAAAGCCTGGGCTTCAGGACCCTTCTTCACACTGTCATCGGCAATAAAGCCTATCAGTCCACCTCAATTGTGTATTAAGTTCAACCAGAGGTCTGACAGGATGGCTGATTTTAAGTCCCTGGTGATCTTGAAGTAAACTGACAGGCTGTCACATATCTTGGCCTTAGCTACATGCCTGTGATTGGATGGATTCCAGGAGTTTCCTGCCTTTCCTGCCCCATGCCAGAGTCCTTGAAGAGGCTTCAGGAGGTCCTGGCAGAACACAAGCCATGGGATGACCTGCACCCTGTGGTGCAAGCAAGAATTTACCAGGTTGCCCAGTAGCCTAGGGGTTCTAGAAAGTGACATTTACAAGGCCAAAGAGGCTTGTTGGAAGGGAAGACAAGTCAGTCTGACCAGCGCTAAATAAGAGGAAGGCACATAGATGCCAAGAGGTGAGGCAGGAACAGGGTCTGGTAAGATGATGGCCTCGGTCTCCATAGCAACAAGAGCAGGATTACCCACTGGCATTTTCTAGCTTTTTTTTTTTTTTTTTTTTTTTTTTTTTTTTTTTTTTGCGGGGGGTGTGGTGTGATATGGGAGATTCTGGAACAGCTTCAGATCTCCAATACCCCTGTGGCCAGCGAGTCACGGGGTTGCATCTGAGTCATTTCCAGCCACCTGCCACCGTGACAGGACTGCAGTTCCTGGATGCGGAAGATTCTGTGGCCTCTGGATGTGGGGTGTGGTGGCTGGCCTTGCAGGACATTGTGTTTTTGGCTCTTGCTGGTGGAAATGTTTTCCATGTGTTTCCCTGTGTTTACAGAACTGAGGGCACGGAATGTAGCCCATGGCAAGGGAGCTGGTTTGACAGGGCCCTGCCACCAGTGCCTGGCCCAAGTAGCAGGTCCAATTTAGAGACGGAGCCCCAGGCCCAGTATGGTCTGAGGGGTGGTCAACATCCCCGCTCCCTGCAGCAGAAAGGAGTATCAAAGAGCAGTGTGGTCCAGCCCAGCTGGAAGCTGAGGTCCTCATAGGCAGGACTTCTGTAGTCTGGGAGGAGTTGAGGAGGGATAGTGTGCTTTGGTTGGTGGCTGCCTCTTTGTGCACCTTCTCACAACATTTGTTTGTTGATCATGGCCCCTCTATAGTGTATAACACCAGTTTCTCCACTAGCACAGAGCCTTAGCATGTCCCCCAGTGCATGCCACCCAGCACAGGGATGAAGGGAAGGTACTGCAGTGGAGGTCAGTGCTTGGCTCAAAAGGTCTAGTCACTGTGGGCCTGTTGCTGCCGCTGCCGCACTTCCTTGTCCAGCCGTTTCTTCAGGCTAGCTACCTGGAAACAGAGTATGGGCTGTCAGGTGAGGAGGGACCCCAGGAACACAGTCAAGGAGAGCTGAGTCAGGAAAAGGCTCTGGAAGCTGCAATCTATGGTGCCTAAGGGTTTGGGCACTGGATAGAAACAGTAGGTAGACAGACAGGGGGACTCATCAGCTTAGGTCTGCCATCTTGAACGTCTGTGAGCATCCTGTGAACAGTGAAGGGCTTATTTTCTATTCAGGCCAGGCATGTACATCAAATGACTGGGTTAAAATAACATCTCTAGTGGGTTAGGGAAACTAAATTGAGGGTAAAGGCAGACACTTCCCTGCCTCTGTATCTCAGTTTCCCTTCTGTAAAATACAATGTTGACCATCAATGGTTCTAAGGTGGTTTTGTTTCTTTGTTTTTGTTTTATTTTTGCAACAGGGTTTCTCTGTGTAGCCCTGGCTGTCCTGGAGCTCTCTCTGCACACCAGGCTGGTCTCATACTCAAAGATCCGCCTGCCTCTGTCTCCTGAGTGCTGGGATTAAAGGCGTGCACCACCACCGCCTGCCAGCGGCTCTAGATCCTAAGGTTCTTATGACTCAGCAGCTCAGCTGTGACAGGCTCAATGCAGGCACACACTTGTATGAGTGCACTGTACGCACATCCCCAAGGCTCTGCGTTCAGATGCATTTCCTAATCCACTAAGCTGCTCACATTCTGGTGTGCTCCCTGGGACTCCAAGGACAAGTGGGGGGTGGGGGTGGGGTTCCACCACTGTGAAGTGTACACAGCAGGCAGTGTCTGCATATCACCTGGGGACTAGCTGGTCTCATGGCTACCTCTGACAGAAACTATCCTATTCATCCTCTTGGGGTACTGGGCAGTGGAGATCCAGAACCCATGTTCTACCACTCCCTGAGCTGTATGTGAGCCACGGAGCCATTTCCACGAAAGGGCAAACATACTGAGCAAACTGGGAGCCAAGGCTTCCAATAGAGGTCATGTGGTTGCCCCTGCATAGGGTGCATGGAAACAGGCCCTTCCTTTCCCCTTACACAGCCCTGCTCAGAGGACCTGGGTTGCAGGCCCTACCTGCCTTTCCAGGACCTTTACCCTCTGCTGGTGAATCTGCTCACGGGACTCCAGAGCCTGTGTGGCCTGCAGCTGGGCCTCATGAAGCCTCTGAGCCTCAGCTGCCAGGTCCCGCTGGTGCTGGGCAGCCAGCTCTTGGAGCCGCTGGGTGTGGGCCTGTTCCAGCTCAGCCATCTGGGCCTGGAATGAGAACACAGGCACGGAGGGCTGCTGGGATCCTCGGGGTGGGTCCAGTGGGATGCCCCACCCTATCTTGGGGGCTACACTTCCTGTCTTGGCCCCACTGCTTTCTACTGGGGTGCTGGCCTTGGCCCAGGACCAGCGGCAGACCCGGAGCTGGCATACATATTAAGCCCACAGGTTTTGAGTCCAGGCCACCTGCTAAGGGTTTTGCCGGGCTGAAGCCCAAGCCACAGGCCCCTGGAGTGGGCCTTAAATCTGTGTGAACAGCATCCCAGGTTCCCTTTGAGGTCATTGAATATTGTTGATTATCCATCCTCCATAAAGGGTAGTCAACTGGAAATGGTTCCAAATTTACCATGGTGGAAGGGGAAACTGAGGCCTCAAAGGAGCATAGGTTGGTGTCAAGCCCTAGACCTAGGAGACATATATGGCCCTGTCCTCCAGGCCTGCCTGATTTTATTCTGTTTGATTTTTATTCTGTTTCTTGTGCCATTTTGCAGAGCCATGCCTGACTCACAAGGTCCCACCACCCCTAAAAGACTGCCCTCAGTCCTGAGTTCGGTTCTGCCTGGAACTCCCAGGGGATCTATTGTGGACTGCACTGCTGTCTTGGTTTCAGTTTGGCACTCTTCGTGGATGGTGGCCTGTCCAGCTGCCTTTTTCTGTGCATGTATGCACATGTGGCATTCACATCCATGAGCCACACATGGGTTCACCACTTGGGGACCACACCATTTGAATCTGCCCGAGGTTGATCCCCAAGCTTACGTACAGAGCCCGGAACTCCACTGGCTCACCTGCAGCTGCTGGCTCTGCCGTAAGGCCCCATCCACCTCCTGGTGTAGGTGACTCAGTGACTGGAGCAGCAGCTCCTTCTTAGCCCCCAGCATTGCCGTGTCCTCCTCCTTCCTCAGGGTCTCCTGCTCTGTCTGCAGGGAGAGGGGAGCAGAACTGTGGCAAGACTCAGGGTCTTTCCAGCAGAAATACTGCCCCTGCCCAGGTTTGCTGGCAGCTGTAGCCACAGTAGGAGTTAAGGAATGGGGAACAATTCCTGTTTTAGACCAGCAGAAATCCCTGTGGTGATCCTTAGTAATGTAGGTGGCATTTGAAGACCCATGTCCCTACTCCTTGTAAGACTCCCTCAGGCCTCTTGAGCCCTGCATGCTCCTGGGCCTTTTGCAATGCACGGGACCTTTGACCTCTGCACACCCAAAGCCATGGATCTGGCTGTGGTTGCTCTCACAGTGCCAACAAGCCTGTGTCAAACTGGCAGGGCTGGTTGTAGATATCCATTCTGAGACAGAGCCTTCTCAGTCACTCACCCCACCAAGAGGGGTACAGGAGAGGAGGGGTATCCCATTGGTGAGATGTGAGACATAAGTAGTTTCCATGGGAAGGTCAGGGGTCCTTTTACCCTGCAGATGGAACCTCTGGGAGATATAACTGATGCGGAATCCTTTCTCTTGGAGAACAGCAGAAGCCTGTCTGCTCACACAGGGAACTCTGGTTCTTCTTGGGGTGCTCTCAGAAACGTATGGGGCCCTCACTTCACAGCCTTACCAGAACTGCCACCTCCAAGGCAGGACTAGAGCCAGGTCTTGCTCTTAAGCCAGACTGCCTGTCTGCTCACTGCTGGACCTGCCTGCTTCTGGCCTGGGGTCATGCCCAAGTGCCACGAAGCTCCCTCTTCAGTTCCAGGCAGGCCTACCTTTGCCATGTGGAGTCTGAAGCCCACATGAGAGTCTCATGGACCCTGGGATATAGGGAGTTGTTTGCATGGGCAAACTTATGGGTCAGGATCTGAGCCTTAAAAAAATAAAACAAAATAAAAAACTTTCTTCTTCAGGACCGAGAAACACAAAGAGTCCTCTCCACTGGAAAGGGGACCCTGTTTCTTTAAAAATCTAGTTATGCTGCTCAAAATGCATGTTATAAAGAGGAGAGAAAAGTGAAATCCAAAATAAATAAATGTCCACATCCGGGTTTCCCCTCCTGAGACAGCAATAAAGGGTTTATGGGTTTGTGGGCCCCTCACAGCTGACCTCCTGGAACTAATTAGCTGTTCCTGCCCTCCCCCCCTTGGGCCCCAAGGATCCAAGGCTGGCATCGTGCCCACAGCTTGCTCTGTTGCCCCTAGGCAGTGCCACCTCCTTTGCCCCAGCAATATCCAGGAAGGCATGACCCTACTCCCCACCCCTGCTCAGGCTGGGGACATAACATCTTTCCCTCCACCAACTGCAGCAAGATCCTGTTGACTCTATCCCTCTAATACTGCTTTCTCTTTGTGGGAGAGCAGGTAGCCTTGTTATAGACAAGCTGGTTGGTGGCTTTTGTAACTGCCCTCACCCACTGGGTCCTGTGCCCTGAGCAGGTTTAGGGTGGGGGTTAAGTAAAAAAGCCTTGAGAGGGGCCGCCTGCCTTGGCTCTCATGCCTGATGCCCTCAGTGTCTCCACACTGATGGTTCTGCTTCCTTGCTTTGCAAATAGGGAGACAAAGTCCCAAGGGATCAGGTTGCCAGATGGCCAGCATGGCAGATTCTATCCTCCCCTCCTCTCCCTTACATGCCATCTCCCTCCTGACTGCTTTCTGTGGAGCCACTATCCTGGGCTTCTTCTATCTTGGGGTGGGCAATGAGGGTATCAAAACTCCATGCTAGCTCAGGCTAAGCCAGAACTCTGCAAAGCTAGCTTAAAAGGGCGGTGTCCTGCCTCTTCCCATTTCTTTGTAGCATAGTAGACACCAGGCTGCATAGATTCTGTCTTGTGCCCTGACTTGTGCTGAGCAATGACCATCCATAGCACTATACAGCATCACTGTTGCCCGGTCTCATTATGGCCTGCCTGCCTGCTCTGCTCTACACATGCCCAGTAAGCACTCTCCATGAGGAATATCAGAGGGGAGGCAGGCTATGAATATGGAGGGAGGCTTGCAGAGCACCATACTGGCCACCTCACTTGCTGCCCCTGACACAGCCCATAACATCCTTAATGTTGGCTGCCGTTTACACTATGAACATGACCCAGGGGCCCAAGTATTTGGGCAGAGTAGGCCACAAAGTCAGGGGTGGTGCCATTGATCCATGGTGCTTCACCTCCCTCAAATACAGTCAAGGTAGGGTGCCTTCAAGCATCTACAAGATGCTTGAAGCTTTGGGGCTGGCTCTGAACTTGGCACCATTGCCAGGCCAAGTGCAGACACTGAAGCCGACCTGACCAACCTTTCTTTTCCCAGCATCTGCTTTCTGGCCAGCCATGGGACTTCCCCGGGACTTCCCCGCCCACCCCACCACCATTTTTTGCAGCCTTCCCTTGAGCCTTCAGGCATCTTTCCTGCCTTGAAACATATACCTGTATGAGGCGCGTGCGCAGTGCCGCGAGCTCCCCCTGTAGGCGAGCCCGCTCGGTGCGCAGTGAAGTTGTTTGCTCTCGAAGGGCGCGCCTCTCTGCCCGATCCCTATGGCTGTGCGGAAGCACCTGAGTGGAGAGAGGTTACATGAACATGGGCCAGGGTTGGTGGATCCCTGGCCTCTCACAGCCAGGCATTCTGTCTGAGGATGGTCTTGGGATCTCCTCCCCCCCTCCCCCCCCCCCCCCCCCCGCTTAGGATCTTATTCTTGCCCGCAATCTATGCACTTGCTAATAACCCCTCCTTCTGAAGTGTCTATTGCTTAGCAAGAAAGTCAGCCCTCTGACTCCCTGGTGTCCCCCCAACCTCAGTTTTCCTGCCTGTCCCCCGGGAATTGGATGCTGTCTGGGTCAGTGCATGACTTCACACCTGCCTCTGGCATCTGCATAGGTCTCCTTTTATTCTGAAGAACGTATTAGGTATTTGGATGCAGAGTCTTGTCATGGTGAGCAGGTTCACTGCCTCCTGGTGACAGATCTATCTGTCATCCTGGGGCCCCCTCACCTGCTGCAGGGGCTGCTCCAGGAGCCTCCCCTTGTCTGCAAGGCTCTGGCTGTGCCTGCTGCTCTCTTCCAGGGCCTGATGCAGGGTGTCTATTTGCTCCTAGGAGGGGAAGCAGAGAGGGAGGGAAGGAGAGAAGGGCAGGAGAGGGAGAGGGGGGGGAGGGAGATGGAAAGCAGAGAGAGCCCAGAAGCATGAAAGTCATGGCATCTCCTAGAGAGCCTGCAGGTCTATGTGGCTGTAATAAGCTGTAATGGTCACGGTTAATGTGCTGTGCGCTGGTTAGTGGTTGCTGCACCAGCAGAGGATGGAAGACTCTCTGAATCTCCCTTGGCTTCATTAAGAAGGACAGAACAGGCTACCAGGCTATGTGTGTTGGGGGGTGAGGGGTGTGTGTGTATGTGCACATATGGGCTTGTGCACGTGTGCGTGCAGGTGCATGTGCCTATACTAGAGGTCGATGCATATCATCCACGATCATTCTCTACCTTAGGTTTATGTTTTTAAATTTATTTCATTTTGTGTATAAGAGTGTTAGCTTGCATGCATATATGTAAACCATATGCATGCCTGCTTGCATGTATATATGTAAATCACATGCATGCCTGGTGCCTGCAAAGGTCAGAAAGGTCTCTGACTGGATCCCTTAGAACTGGAGTCACAGAGTGTTGTGAGCCACCATGCGGGTACTGTCAGTCCTACACACCTGGGTCCTCTGCGAAAGAAGTGCTTTCAGCCCCGGAGCCATCTCTCCAACTCCTCCATGCATTTTGAGACAGAGTTATCTTACTGAACCTAGACCTCATTTACCCCACTAAGCTAGTCAGTCAACGGGCTTCAGGGATCCATCTGACCTCAGATGCTGAAGTTACAAACACGCTCCTGTCTACTGTGTGCTAGCCCTCCTGGCTGATCACGCCGGCCACCATGGTTAATATTCTCCTTCAAAATTCTGTCGGCACACCTCAAATCTTATCTACCCTGTGAACAGACAAAGCCAAGCCCAAAGTACCCAGCCAATCAGCAATCAGCAAGCCCACACCCATATAGAGACCCATATGAAACTGACCCAGACAAGCTGTCCTCTGTACCAGACCCAGCCTCTCCAGGGAGCACGTGCACAAGGGACTCACAGCAACAAGAAGTGTCAAAAGGGGTCCAGGGAAACTGGAAGAAAGGGTGAGGATTTGCACCCAAAGTCTCAGGGAGTCTGGGGTATAGCTTAGCTGCTAGAGTACATGCCTAGCGTGCATGGAGTCCTGGGTTTGATCCCCAGCACTGCCTAAACCTGGCATGTGATGTCTTCCTGTAAACAAAGTACTTGGGCGGTGGAGGCAGGAGAATTAGATGTCCAGAGTCACCATTAGTTATGTACTGAGTTTGAGGCTAGCCTGGGCTACATGACCGAAAAAACCAAACCCAGCCAGCCAGCCAAACAAACAAACAAACAAACAAACAAACACTACTGAAGGACACATAGCAACCCACAGCTAGGGAACCTGAAACACCAATAGGTTCCTTTTTTCAGTTTAAAACCATAGAAAACTGCAACAGAGGAGAATGAAGAAGATGGAACTATTGAAGACAGGAGCTGAAATGAGTGAGCCAGATAAACATGAGGGAAGAGATGGAAGTTGATTATTTGACTAGACAGATGTTGGCCAGGGCAGATTAAGAACACCAGGAACAGTAACAACAAAAAGGCCCGCCATAGTTCAGGGCAGTGGAAACCTGATTCCAGATACACCTCCGCCCAGTGACCCGCTGTGTGCATGCATCCCTGTAACGTTTACATATGCGTGTGAGCCCATCGAGGCTCAGGGTGTTGAATAGATGTGTACATAGGCTCTTGGCATGCCTAACTCCCAAAAGACTCACTGGCCCAAGAAAGGGGCAAAGACAAAGACTGGCCAGGACTGGAAGAGTCAGTGCGCACGACAGGAGTTAACCGTTCTTGAAAAGCTAATTCCTGGGCAGTACCTATCATTTCACCGATAGACAAGGACAGGAAGCTCGATGGGTCTTTTCATAGCATGAAATATTCTTGGCACAAATAAATCCAAACAAATATGACATCATTAAGGAATTACAGCTGCAAACATGTGACAGCCACTATGGCTTCAGATCCACAAAGTGAGCCCCTGCAACCGTGTGTCTCCAAGCTAGGCCAGGTGCATCTAGACTTTGACCCTAGAGCTTGGTCCTGAGGCATCCTTTCGTCCGCAGGAGAGAGCAGTGGCTCTGTAAAGCCTGTGGAACTGTTGAGGATGCATGGGCTACAAGGGGAGGCCTGGGACAGGAGCCCAAGGACTCTTGGGGTGCTGCTGGGTCTCTGGGGTTGTGACCAGGTGCTAGTCCACAGAGAACATTAGTAACCTCCCCACTTTGGCACAAGGGAACAACTCTTGCTTCCTTTGCTTGGAAACCTATCCATATGCATGTGCCCCGGTGACAAGACAGAGCATATCCTCATGCTATGGACATGGCTGTACATATAGCTGGGCCCCTGGGGTAGTCCTGTGTGTCCTGTCATTGGGCTGGGTCCCCAGGGTACTCTTGTGTGCCTTGTTGCTCTTCTGGAGTCTCAGGGCAGCCCTGTGTGTCTCCTTGTTCTGCTGGGCCTTGGGGTAGCCCTGGCAACGGGAAGCAATTGCTCTCAAACAAGAGTCGCACTGTTTGCATAGCATGGCCTACCATTTAATTAGAAAAATATGGTTTTAATTAACTTTTTCTTGACAAACACATTGGCTTATGTGAACCAAAGTGGGTGAGGGGGTGGGGTGGGGTCAGTCCCTGAAAGTTAAATAAGTTGTATAAAATGCAGGGCTTGCTTTGGAATATGCCCTAGGTTTGGCAGAGCCGGGAGGGGTGCCAGGGCAACCCTGTGGGGGCAAGTAGCCAGCTGTAGCAAGGGGGCACTAGGAAGCTGTAAGAGTAGCCATAGTCCCCAGGCCTCCAACTGGCTGGGAACACGTGGCATTTCGCTAGGATTATGAGGAAAAGATGGCATAATATGGGTAGGTTTTAGACTTCCATAAAAACAATCAAAGTGAAGTCTTCATTGAAGTCTTCGTACAGATGGAGGAAGCTGAGTGATGTCATCTCGGGGGGTAGGCTGGGAGGATGGGGGAGGCTCCAAGGGCAGATCTCTAAAGCCCAGGGAACCTGGCTCAGATGGGTGGCCCACTATGCCCCTCTGGACTCCACACTGGCAAGTCTGGAGCAGAGGACTGTCTATGGCACTGTCACTAGGAAGTCAGGCCTTTGTCTCCTTGTTCCCGGGTCTTTGAAAGGGCAGGTAACTACCCTGATGCTGGCCATCATGGCTCCTCACACCAGAAACCACTGGAACCTCTTCCTGTCTCTCTTCCTGTGGGGCTTGATGTCAGGACAGGGTCCATAAACTTTCTACTGGCTCTTACTTCCAACAATACCAGAGTTTCCCTCTTCAACGACATGCAAAGAAAAAGAGATCTCGGAAGAGTGGCATTCACAGAAGAGAACCTTCTCTGTGGCCTGAGGCTCATGGTCACAAGCTGCAAAGTCATGGGAAGCGGTTGGCCAAGTGCAGGCTATGACGGGTAGCGGATAGAAAGCCCAGGTCTGCAGTACGTGTGAACAGAGACATTCAAAGCCCAAATGGGGCTTGTGATGACAAGTAGCCTCCCCGAGGTTAGGCTAGAGGGGGTTCAGGAACAGGCCTTCCGTGCAACGACACAGGCAGGAGCAGCCAGGGAGGAAAGAGACAAAGGTCCCTCCCTGGGACATGAGAAGTGGACCTAGCCCAGCAGTGAGAGGACCCTAGAGCACAGCCAGCGACGATCACCCTTGAGATGACCCTGGAGGAATACCTGAGAACGGAGGCTGGAGGAAGAAGAGGAAACAAAGAAATACACCTGAGAACGGAGGCTGGAGGAAGAAGGGGAAACAAAGAATTGAACTGTCTTCTCATGGACAAGAAAGCACAAGTCAAAGTTCAGAGAAGTGAGCACGGATGCAATTCTTGGGGGGGGGGAACTGTACCTCATCACCGTGGCTCTGGTCAATGGGGTGGACACCCTGAAAAGGCAAGGATGGCTAGAAACCAAAGAACATAGAGGGAAGAACACAGGCACTCAGCTGCGCACATGAGGTGCAGTGCGGGCCACTGTCAGCCTTGGGTCTGGTAGGACTGAGGACAAAGCACTGAACTGGAACCACCACCCTTCTCCACTGTACCCTGGTGTGGGGACGCCACACTAGGAGGAGCATGTTGTGGAATCTATGCTGAATATCTATAGAAATAGTTGATAATGACAAAAAGGTGGGCTGGAGAGATGGTTCAGTGGAAGAGCACTGACTGCTCTTGCAGAGGTCCTGAGTTCAATTCCCAGCAATCCCATGGACGCTCACAACTGTAACTGTAGTCCTATGGGATGTGATGCCCTCTCCTGGTGGGCGATAAAGCACTCATATGCATTAAATAAATCTTAAAGAATAGTGAGAAAAAGAGTCATGGAGTGGGGCTGGAGAGATGGCTCAGCGGTTAAGAGCATTGATTATTCTTCCAGAGGTCTTGAGTTCAATTCCCAGCAACCACATGGCGGCTCACAACCATCTGTAATGGGATCCGATCCACTCCTCTGGTGTGTAACTGAAGACAGTTATAGTGTACTCATATAAATAAAATAAGTAAGTCTTTAAAAGGAGAGAGAGTGGGAGATGTCAACACCGTGCCCCCATCCTGGGGAATTCAGGAAAGACATCCCATTGGCAGTATTTCAGTCTTTGTAAAGGTTTAGAAAGTCCACTTCAAAATGATAAGCTATCTTTAGCTATGCTTGGATTGTTCACAGAAAGCACACACAGGTGAACATTCAGGTAAAACAATACAGCTCTAGCCCAGTAGGCCACCCCGACTTCTCAGATACCCCCATCTCCTGAGTGCGTGGCTGATCCTGTCAGGATCCATCAAAGCCACATCCTTCTACACTCCCTCCATGGTCCCAGCATGGAGAAAGGGGGTGTAGGCCTGGGTGGAGTTGGTGGGGATCGGTTTGACCTGGTATTTGCCTTTTCAGATGAAGCTTAGATAGAAGCCTGTGATACCCATGATACCTAAAGGCAGTCATCCTCCTTGTCACTTGGGGACAAGTGACCTGTAGCTTTTATTCCTATTCCCACCTATGGCTGCTAACTTTATCCTTCTAGCAATAGGCTCAGGGGATCCTGCTTTCCTGATGCTTGAGGGGAGGCCTTCCAGCTGGGTGTGCTCTTCCCTACACATCTGGGTCTTCTTGGAACATTTGGAAGGCCTCAGCTACCCCCTGGAGTCATGCCCCTGCCCAGGGAAGCTCAGCATTCCATGCATTGCTACACCTGTGGCCTGTGGTAGTGTCCTTTACTGAGAGGGCAGAGGGAAGCCAGAGTCAGGTTGTGTCCTATGGTCTGGACTAAAATTGAAACTCTAGAAGATACCTAGCATGGGAACACACACTTGAGTCCCACGCCAGCCCTTTTGTGTCTGAATGAAAAGCTATTCTGGGGTAATGGCAAAGTGCCTTGAGAGGATCTCAGAGTCTCCCTGTGCCTGTTGGTGTGGTCTCAGATGGGTGTGTAGACCTGGAGGGCTGGAATCCAGGCTCTGCCAGCCCCTTCCAGCTCTGTCCCCACCACCAGATCTCAGTTTCACCAGTCTGTAAAGATAACTCTGCCGGGATGGGCCCAAGGCCCGTGTTCTGATGACCGTGATGATCTGCCTGTACTGAGCTCCCAGGAGTCCTACCTGAAGCCTTCTCCTCTCCTGGCCTGCAGCGCGTGCACTTGCCAGATGCTCTGTCTCCAGCCTCTGGAGCGCCTCCTTCTGTAGGGCCCGAGCTGCCTGGGCACTCTGCAGTGCACTCTCTGCCCTGCGCTGGCCTGTGGGGGGAAGAAGCAATGCAGCCTGAGGCTCTTAAGCGCAGCAGATCTATGGGGGAACTGCCATTTGGCACTGCCCTGTCCCAGTTCACGGACTGCAAGTAGACTCAGTGAGCTGAGGCAAGTGTCACCTGGGTGACAGGTGATGGGAGAGGGTCTCTGTCTCAGCAGGAGTTGGGGGAGTGGTCCTGGGTTTGACCTTCTGACCTTGAGTCACTGATCCCTGTATCTGCTCTGCTGTCTTTGCCCTGCCATCTTTCCTTTTTTTTTTTTTTTTCTGGACTCTAGGCTGCCCTACCCCTGCACTGATTTTTTAATGTGAGGGGCAGTAAATTTAAACTAGTTGGCGGAGAACCAGGCCAAGGGCCTCTCTGAGAAGGTGACAAGGGAGTCATGTGGCTTTCTGGAAGGTGCCAAATAGAGGGCACAGCTGCAGCTGGCCTGAGGTGAAGCTGGAGGAGGTAGAGAATGGGCAGATTCAGCAGGCCCCAGAGGTTGCTGGAGTCCACCCCTCTAAATGGAGGACACTATTGAGAAAGGTGGCACTGAGCCACCCTGGGGACTGGACACAGTCCCAGGCCTACCCTAGAGCCCTCCAAAGGCCTAACACTACAAGTGGGCAGGGAGGGGACATGGAAGGGCTCCCTCATAGGAAGGAGGGGTTCACCTTCCTCTGCATCTGCTAGGTCCCTCTGAAGCTGCTCTACACGGCTCTGTAGGCGGATGCGCTCCCTCTCTGCCTCGCTCAGCTGGCTGCTCAGACTGGCCACCTGAATATCAGAGTTGTCCTAGGCAGAAAGAATGAACTCAGCAGGGTGGCATGGCAGGCAAGAGGGAGGGAGTTGGGAGGCAGGCAGGCAGCTCCTAGTCTAGCCCTTAGCACATGGGGAAGGGTCATGGGATGAGGTGGGCCACAGTCTCTAGTGAAGGACAGCTATAGTAGGTAGCCGAGCTTACACACCAGCCCAGGAACGCACAGAGGCTGGAGAAAGGGCAAGGGAACTGCCAGGGGTGACCATAGGGGGCCAGAACAGTAGGCCAAGGATTAGAGCCGAGAAACCCCCTCCCCCCAGGTCTAGTACTGGGGAAGAGGAGGCTCAAAGAAAAGAGGGGACAACCCCTGTGAACCCTGTGATTCTCTGTCTGTTCCAAGCTCATTTGTTCCCGAGGGAGTCATAAGGGGACAGCCACCATGTGCCTGGTGGAGTACTGGGACCACAGGCATCAGTGAGTCGTTGTAGGGGAGAGTATCCCCATGTTAGAGACTGTGGGGGACACTCAGGTGTCCTGGCCAGGTGTCCTCTGCCCATGGACTGTTTCAGCAGGGTGAGCCCCACAGCATTTGCTGCCTACTCTGAAGAATAGCGTGGGAGGCAACTAGGTCTGAGAGGTGGAGCCATGCCTGGTGTTTGTCACCACAGTGCAGTTTAAAAAACTGACCACAGTGTGCTTTCTGGGGTCTTGGTGCGTCGGCGATGGTCAGACAGGGGAATAGCAGTCTTGAGTGAGTGACTGAGCCCCTTCGTGCCTCCCAGAGTCCCATCTTTGGAAGGGTTTGGAAGACCTTATTCCTATCCTACCCGTTCCTGCTGGGCCTCCAGAAGCCCTTGCACCAGGTCTCTCAGGGCATCCCTTACAAAGGCCACATCGATGATGACCTCCGAATTAGGATCCACAGGTACAGGCGAGGACCATCGGGCAGGAGAGTAGGATCTAGTAGGGGGACTGGCCCTTTGCCGTCCAGGACGAGTCTGGGAGCTGCCTGCAGGAGGCGAGAGCCGAGGGAATGTGGGTAGAGGCAGACATAGATATCCTGTGCTTCTCTTTCAGTGGCTCCTGCCTCTAGAGCAGGGAGCAAGGGTATAGTAAGCACAGATCCTAAAGTTGTTAGGACTGGCCCAGCCTCCTTATTACGTAGGCCATGAGGCCTAGGGAGAGGTTGGGATACTTGGGTTGGGTACAAAACCGAATGGAAAACACTTACCTGTTGTGGGAGAATGGGGCCTCTTTGGAGAGGCCAAGAGGTTCTGACTTTGGCCTAGGCCACTGCAGAGTGTGGACCACAGCCGGCCCAGCTGAGCTTCTGCATTACGCCTAGCACTCTCAGCTTTGGCCAGCTCCTGTTCCAAGACGTGGACTCGGCTACAGGCATTGTCCAGGCTTCTCTGAAGGCTGTCAGCCTGGTTGCTGGCCTGCTGTAGCTTCCTGGTGATTCTGCCCAGCTCAGCCTGCAGGGTCTGCTCAGCCCTCTGGCTCTCACAAAGATGCCCCTCCAGCTGCTTTGCCCTGGTCTCCCCTGAAGCCTCTACTTCTGCCAACTTCTGCTGTAGCCCTAGAACCTGGAGGAAGGATGTTGGGGCTCAGATGTAGGCTTCTGATATCTAGGCTGGCTGACCAAAGGTCTAGCCAAGCCAGTGGGAAAACCGTGTTCAGTATATGTTTTGATGACTCTCAGGATCATCCCAAGACAGGTTATAGCTGGAAGGGACCCTAGACCTGCCTCCTAGTGTGTTTAGCAGGCAGATATACCTGAGTCAGATGAGGACTGTCCCTCAGCATGGTGGCATGTCCTTTAGCAGCAGAAGGCTCTGCTGGCTGGCTGCAAAGTCTCAGTTAGGGTCAAAGACTGGCTGCCCTCTCCAGCTAGGGACCCAGCTCAGCCACTGTTCTTCATCTGCTGCTGCAGAGCCTACTCATGGCCAAAGTGTGCTTTGTTATATTTCTCGCTATGGGCTGCTCCCTACATACTTGTGCACGCATGAACAGGGAATGTACTGGCTTCGGGGAAGAGGAAGCCTGCTCTCTCCCACAGAGCCAGAGCAGGGGGCCTGGCCTCATCCCCCTTTCTGGGTGGCTGCAGCATAACAATGACCTTATTCACAGAAGGAGGTGTGCGGCTGAGGTCATTCCGGGTCACATGGGCTCGGGAGCTAAGCCCCCCACATTCTAGGCATGACTGGTGTTCAAGACAGCCAGGCATGCAGTTTGGGTCTGAAAGCTGGGGGGCTGCTGAGCTCAGAAAGGCCCCTCTGTTCCTTGGTGGCATGTGGTACCTTTAATATACTGAACTACAGTCCTGGTTGTGGCTGAGTATAGTGGCTCAGGATCTGGCATAGGGGCTACATGAGTCAAGGGCATGGGGACATTGGTGCAGGGGTCGGGCATGTGTGATGGGGACGGGCAAGGGCCTAGGCATTACTTCAGTGTCCTGAAGCCTCTCTACCTGGCTCCCACCCAGAACTCTGTCCTATCTGGCTCTTTTCTACAACAAATCTGGGGAAATTAAGAGGTCATGGCTGTAATCAACCCCTTTGCCCTCATCCCTTTCACTTGCCTCTTGCTGCACACCGTTATCACAGAGATGCTGGATGGAGACAGAGAGAATGGGCATCCCAGTCTCTTTCCATCATCTGCACACACTGCCTCCTACCTTCCCCATAGGTGTTCCAATGGATCTTGTCTTGGTCCCAGGCTGGACCAGAGTTCAGTGTTCCCCCTAAGAGGGACAAAAAGCTTTCCTACCTCCTTCTGGATGCCATCATGGGCAGCCTGGGCCTCAGCTACCTGCCTCTGCAGCTCTAGTGACTCCTGTAGGTTCTTCCGCCGATGTTGTGCATCCCTTGAGACCTGGGCTTGCAGGTCACTCACCTCCTGTCTCTTCCTCTGGTTCTCAGCTTCCAGTGTCCTTACCTAGGGGCAGGGCTGAGGGGTCAGCGACTGAGAAGCCTCAACAGCCTCTACCTCTTCTCACATGTCTTCCATTTGAGGAGCTGTCCCTATTCATGGCACATCAGTTCTGGGCAGAGGGCTTGGAATTCAACCTCTCCTACTCTGCAGACCTACACCCAGGACTCCTCTTTATGTAGGCTATAGCCTGGGAGCATGGGAGGCAGCCTTGAGTTAGTTATGGCTCTTACCAGAGAAGTGGCTCTGGCCAGCGTCGTTCCACAGAAAGGGTAGGAGTAAGAAACTGATATCCAGGATGGCTATGAGGCAGGAACTGACGAGAGGACAGGGCAGGTGGCTGTGGGTTGTGGATGTCCCCTCACCTGTCTGTGGCGCTCCTGGAGCTTGCGACGGGTATCTCTCTGGGCCCGTTCCAACTCCTGCAGCCTGGTCCTCAGCTCATAGGCTTCCTTCTGAGCTGCCACTTGGGCCTCCTGAAGCAACAGCAGCTTCTGCTCCTGCTCCTCCTTGGACCTCTTCAAACTGAGCAGGCCATAGGCTGGCTGGACCCCGGGCTGAGAGCTTCCCAGAACTCCTGGGGATCTGCCCTCTGTGCTCTACATGTTACATGCTGCCATAAGACAACCTCTGGAGGGCTCAGAGTCTATCCAAACCTTAATGGCCAGAAGTGTGGGCTCTGTTCCCTTTCCCCACGCAGCTTCTCTTTAGCTCACCCTTGTGTACCTCTCTATAACACCCCCAGAGACCACATGACTAGCGTAGCTTTCCGAGTCACTCACAGGGACTTTGGTTCCCTGGCCTGTTAGACCTGCTAGATGGGAACTCCTTAAGGATACGAACAGGTTGACCTGGTCCCTAGCCTCTCTATATAGGTTGACATTCATTTGTAGGAACTTAAAACTGGGCAGCTGAAGTTTGCCTTTGTCTTTCTGGCCCAGCTCATAGGCTGCCACCCCTGCCCTGCCCTGTCACGATGGCCAGGCTGAATAGCGGGGCTGCAGGCTCCCCCCTAACTACTCTATAGGGTAACTGTGATACCTGGCTTTCTCTTGCTCAGCCCTGTGGATGGAGGCCCGCAGCTCAGTGTTGGAATGTTGCAGTACATCCTTCTCTTGAACCTCATCTTCCAGTGCCCGGCGAGCCTCCAAGGCCTCCCTCTGTAGCCCCTCACGACTCTCTTCACTGTCCTGAAGTTCTTGACGCAGTTCAGCCAGCCTTTCGTGAGCCACGTTCAGCTGTGCCTGCAGCTCCTCAGCCTAAGGGAGAAATGTGCTCTAGTGACCAGCTGGGGACCACGGGCTGTGGCTGCACAGGCAGCGGCTCCAGGAACCTGAGTGGGTACAGAAATCTGACTCTGACTGGGTATTCCTGAGTCATCCAACTCTTGAAAAAGAAAGCAGATCACTGGGGTACATGGTCCAGATAGCCTGTCTCCTCCTATGTTCACTCTGAAGAAATCTAGGATGTTGATCGGTGGTCAGCAAAGGCCTGCCCAGGACATGACTTTGTCCACACATCAGGAAGGGCCATTATTGATAGCCCTTCCTACCCACTAACCCAGGAGCTGCTCCTCCCTTTGGGTAACTATGTAGGTAGTTGGTCAGCAGCCTGGTGCTTAGCACCAACAACTGCACAGTCATCCCCTTCCGACCTACTGCTCATCTTCTCCTAAGAGTGCAAGAGATAGGGGACTCAGATCTCAGGTATCTATGCCCTCCAAATTCTCCAGCAGGCTCAGAGCCTCTCAGGCCAGGGTGCTCTGCTGCTGAAGTAGGTGGCTTTAAGGCAAGGCTCAACCCATAGGAACATGGATACCTTCAAATGCAAGGGAGGCCACTTGGTACCTCTGTGAGCTGACCCAGGGAGGGCAAAGGGCCACGGGAATAAGTTCCCATCTCTTGCTGACTGGCCCGTGGCTCACAGGATGAGCTACCCGCTCGCTCACGCTGGAAACATGGGATAGTGCCGACACACTGCAGGGGGTACCGAACTTGGTTTCCTGCCCTGAGGAGTGAGGCATTTCTGGGGAGAGGGATGTGGAGGAGGGTCAGTCCACTCTGGGGTATGAACGTGCTGAGGCCTCTGAGTCCCAACCTACAACTCTGACTAGAAGCCTCAGAGAAGGCTCCATCCTGGCTCCCAAGTGTCCCCGGGGAGGAGGTGGAGGAAGCCAGCAGGGACATGCTGAGAGAGGAAGCCACAAGAACTCAGTGGTGTTGAGTGGCTGGTTTGCCAAAAGCAAACCCCTCGTCGCTGGCTGTTTTCATGGGACATTGTCCAGGCCCCTGGCCGGCCTGGCTCCAGAGTCCGCCCGCTGTTATTGTTGTTCTGTTTTTGGGAAGGGCCAGGGCCTCCCCACTGCTCCCCTCCCACCCCCCACATGTGGGAGCCACAACCGTGCAGAGCATTTTCCGCTGAGCTCAGCAGAATTCACCCAGAAGGTCAAGGACCAGGGAAAGGGCCTGTCCATCATAAAAGGAGCTGCACTCATTTCCCGGAGCAGAGGAGATGAAAATAAGCAAAACAAATGGGGGAAGGGCCCCCCTGCTGCCAGGCCACCTCCTCCCCCGCTGTCCAGCACCCCACCCACCCCCTCCTAAGGACATCCATTCCTTTTGCAGGAATTTTACAGCCAAATCGCTTAATGTGATTATTATAATTATTTCTTTACTAGAAGTTGTATAAACAGTCTTTTTTGAAATTTCTTGCAGGGAGGCAACTCCAGAGCTCTGCAGGGAGCAGGGCAGTGAGGCAAGCAGGGGAGGGGTGCAGCAGTGGGGTGGCCTGTGTGTGCATACATGCATGCATACGCAAGCAAAGGGATTCACGTGTGCTTTGGCGCACACCCAAAGGATATGTGTGCATGTGTGTGAATGCCTGTTTACACATGTATAATAGATGTATAATGCACATGTGTGTTTGCTGATCACCTACATGCACATGTGTATATTTTTGCAGTGTCCTTATGGGCTTTCATATGTGAGCCCCACACGTGTGTATGGGAATGCATGGGATGTGCGTAAACACATTGCTTAGTATGCATACACCTTAGCGTGTATATGCATTCATAGATTTACATCTTAAATGTACACACAGGTGGGAGGTATCAACATGCAGGTCTACATGTGTGTGCATATTTACACATGTGAGACCCCCAAGAAGGTCTGCAAAGTGCTCCGGTTTGAGAGCGGGGAAATTCTGAGCCAACCTGGCACCCGGGACACTCCTCTGTTCATTCCTTCCTGCAATCATCTCTTTCCCACCTGGTCTTCTACCTTTTCAGATACCTGTCACCCTTATCACTTTCTGGGAGGCTTCCTTCCTGAAAACTCGACCTTGCCCTGAAGCTTATGGCCCTCATCTCTCCAGAGTGAGCGAGGCCCCCTCTCCAGATCCCTCCCTCTCTGTCCCCGGTTTTGAAATCGCACTTCGCTTCTCCATGTGGCCGCTGACCAGGCCTGACTTTGAAATCTGTTGGAAGGAACTCTCTCTTTGGGGCCAATATAAACAGCCTGTCATGTTCAGTCATGCTCTCTTCCTCTCCCGGGCTCTTGGCCGGCCCCTTGGGGTGTTTTGGGGAGGGAGAGCCCTCTCCTCACCACACCAGGCCAGCTGCCCTGCCTGCCAGCCTTGGCACACAGCCCAGGAGCTGTGAGGCCGCTTTGTCCCCACAGGCCCCACCTGGGTTCTGGCTGACCCCCCCTCCATCTCAGTCCACACACCCTCCTGCCCTTGCTTCTCCCCCAGGCGCCCCCAAGTCCTGTCAGAACTCCTCAGAAACACCTTTCCATCTGCTGCCCGCTGGGCCCCTGCCTGGCCTAGCTGTGGCCTCCTCTGGCCCCTCCTAAGACTGCCCCTCACCCTGTCATGATCATGAGGCTCCTGGAGCCCTGGTGTGAGCATCAGGGCCAATGACTGTCCCTGAAAATCCCACCACTATCCTACTTCTCCTGCCTTTGTTCCCCGGGCTTCCTAAACTCAGCTTCCTTCCACTTTACTCCATCCAATATGGAGTCTAGGCCTCTTATGCAGGCAGAGCCTAACTCTCCAGGGATTCCCCATGGCTCCTTAGGTGGATAGATTTCTTAGCTAGAGCTCTCCCACCCCTGGGTCACAGTGGCCTCTCAGACAACAGGCTTTGGGAGGATACAGCTCCCTACATCTGAGTCCCAGTCCCTGAACTGTGTAGAAGTGAAGGTTAGGCTGTGGAGGCACTGGGGCCCGTGCTATGTGCTTCTAGCCAGTTGTCCATGGCTAGCCTCCTTGGGTAGTCAGCCTTTAGCTATCCCAACAGGAGCACAGGTGAGGTGCTCTGTGGCCTTTCTGGGGTGAGGCAGGACTGGTAGTGGCCATGATGGGGCCTCACATCTCATAGCAAGCTATGGTAGCTTTGCTTTCTCGCAGTAATGGCTCTGCTCTGTCAGGTCTAGTCCTTTTGAAGCCAGATCTACGACTCTGGGCTAGAAATAATACCTTCAATTAGGCCAGGGACAGCTTTTTCCAGCTGAGGTCAGGAGCCAGGTGCCATTTCGCTACTCTGAGAGATGCCTCTGGTTGCCAGACTGAATGGGGGCAGTCGTTTGTCTCCTCCTGGCCCTGGGATGTTCTCCCTCCTCCTGCATCCCTGCTCTCTCAGGGTCCTCCTCACGCTCCTCTAGAGACCCCGTCTCACCTCTCTCCTCACGCTGCTTCGCTCGGCCGCTATCTCACGGAGCTTCTCCCTTAGAGTGTCAGCTTCTCTCTGGTGGGTGGAGATGGCCTCTTCAAACTGGACCTGGAGGGTTCTCAGCTCTTTGGTCATGGTGGTAATGGTAGCCTGGGTGGGGGGTGGGGAGACCACTGGGTTTGAGGGAGGCTGGTCTGAGACCTGACTGTCAGGCCTTGAGACGAGCATGTGGGGTGAAAGCTCTGATAAGCTCCACATGCCAGAGCTGGTGCTCCGAGGCCCCATAGTCACGGCTCTTGGCTTTTCTTCAGGGATCCCCAAGCAATGTCCATGGCAAGTGAGTGAACGTGGCTTGGCTTGGGGGCTCAGGTGTCCCTTTTTGCCTGGCATTCCTGTTCAGTCCATTTTATGTGGAGAGGGGGCAGGAGCAACTGCTTAGCAAGTCAAGATGCCCTGGTCTCAGTGGCATTCGCGTGTGGGGTCACCTGGCCAGGCAATGGATCTGGGATGAGCCTCCACCCCCCAATGCAGCTTTCTGGTCACTTGGGTCACCCAGCTCTGGCTGGACATGGAGCATTCTAAGTCCCGGCTCTGAGACCTACAGTATTCAGTATGGTCAATGTTGGCTTGTGTGGGGCGAGAAGGCCACACTCCAATAGAGAGCTGTGGTAAGGGACTGGGTACTGATCACCATATGTGTCCTGTCCACCCAGCACCTGGCTTCTTGAACTTCCCAGTGGGTAGGTGACAACAGGGGACATCTTCCACCCTGCAATCTCTAAACATATGTGTGCAGTCACATCTGCGGAATGCTGCCATGGTAGCTTTGTGGTTGTGACGGTGCTGGAAACTCAGTTCAGCCCAGGTCTGCTGCCCTGTCATGTCACAGTCTATAATCGCCTCTCCTGGGGTCTCCTGACTGATGAGCACCCAAAGGAGTCAGGGGTCCTCTAGGCGCCACTCCCAGGCTCAGTTTGAAGCACTTCTTTGTCCACAAAGATGTTAGTGTGCTCACCTTGACACTCTAGTACTGAGGCCCGTAGGGCTCTTCCCCACTCACTCTAGGGTCCTTCCTAGGCCTATGTGCTTCTTTGACAGGACTCTAAGGTCCTCAGCATTTGGAAGAAAACACTCATTCCCCCCATAGGCTACTGTGCCAGACTGGGGATGGAACCATCTTGGCAGAAGAGCCGGGTTATCAGTGGCTTCAGGGACCCTCCAGAGCCTGCGGTGCTACACAGAGGCACCAGTACTACATGGAGACCCCCACTCCTGCACCTGCATTCTGCAGGCCACCATCTGGGGTTACTGCTGTAGAGAGGCTGCCATCAGCCCCACCATTTGCTCTGGTCCTTGGCCCCTCCCCTCCTTCTCAACTGGCCCCTAGGATACCCAGGCCATGGCCCGGTGCACCTAGGATACCCAGGCCATGGCCCAGTGCCCCTAGGATGGCCAGGTCATGGCTCGGTGCCCCTAGGATGGCCAGGTCATGGCTCGGTGCCCCTAGGATACCCAGGCCATGGCCCGGTGCCCACATAGTTCAGAAGTGCTTGCTCAGTGAGATTGCAGTTCCTTGTGAATCTTGGGGACCAGCTCCTAGAGGCAGTGATGACTCAGGCCAGAGGGCCCCTCCACCCATCAGTGGCTCAGTGCCATGTCACCCCACAGCTGGGGTTCCTTGGCTGCACTTCCCCTCTCTCAGTGGGTTTTAATTTCCATTTTCTAAGCTGAGGTGGCAAAAGAACCCTTAATGAGCTCCCAGAGGAGCCCTGCTGGCTAGAAGGCCTGGTCCCTAGCCCAGAGGGAGACTTGGCCAGCATGAAAGAAGGCTCCAGAAGCCAGGGTTGGCTCCTGCGGAGGCCAGTCTATGAGCAGGAGATGGCAGCTTCCAGGGTCTCAGGATGCTTTCCTACCCATAGGGAGGAGACAGGTAAGGGTTCGGCGTGATAGGAAGAGTGTAGGCACAGATTGAGGACCACTCCAGGCCTGTGCCAGGGACGTGCTGTGCGGCCCTGGTGAGGCACTAGGTGTGAGAGGACATGGAGCAGAGGGGACAGGAGCCAGGGGAAGCTCCTGGGGACTGGGTACCCCATCCTATTCTGTGATGGGGGTGGTCAGAGTGTGTTGCGGGAAATATTACAAAAGTCAGTCTGCCATCTTTCCTGCCCTACTGGTCTGTGTTCTCACTCTAATACAGGTATTGGCGGGCCACAACACTATGCCCTGGCAGGGTCCTGCATGGGTGTGTTCTCTCTCACCACTGAGCAAGCGAGTTCCTCTCGCTTCCACGCAACGCCCCCCACCCTCCACAATCAGCCATCAAAACACCTAGCTACCCAGTAGAAACATGACTCTTAAAGCTTAATTATCCAATCAGATTTATATAACAATAAGACCACAATTTATAAGATGCCAGTACAATAATTTTGGAACCAGCTGATAAAGATAAAGCTTTAACCCAATTATTCTAACCTTGTGAAAAATCTTAGCTACTTGTGACTGTTTAAAACCATGCGGGATCAGGATCATTTTCCTGTTCATCTGCCTCCATGTTGGCTTCTCTACTTCTCCCCTCCTGCTACCTCTCTATCTCCCCCTGCCCCCCAAACTCCTAGCTCTGCCTCCCTTTTCCTGTCCAATCACAGGTCTGCCACTGCCCTAATGTTATTGGACAGAGAAAATCCTGCAACAAGTGTGTATATTGGGGGGAACGGGGTGTCACACCTCATTGCCATACCATTTCCTACCACACAGCACCGGGGATCAGCCCCTGCCTTCATCCGTCAGCATCACCAGGACAACTTTCCCAAGGCCTTGTCCCCTCCACACACCTGCCTCCCATTCCAGCTGGGTGGTCTGCTCTCATTGTCCACGTGGGCAACAGAGCAGCTGCCTAAGAGTCAAAGGCTGGCCACAGGGACTGTCACAGCTCCTTACTTACAGGCCATCTCCACCAGTGGGCAGGAGTAGATCTATGTCTGCCCACAAATGGGCTTCACTAGAATCAGCTTGAGCACAGGCAGGCAAAGATCGTGCTGTGTGGATCAGAAGGAAGGAGTTTAATCCTCCCCTAGCTGTTGCTACCCAGCTTGTCAGTCTTGATCAGCTCTGATTCCTGGGAGCACCAGATCCAGTGCCTGTAGCCACCATAGGCAGGGACTGGGTCACACACAGTCATAATCACTTGGCTATTTCTGCCATTGAGATTGTAGCTTTTTCCAGCACCAGGGGGACACAACACTCATGAAGTCACAAAGAGGGGACTCTACTTCCAGGGCCAGACAGAAAGGGACTATTCCGGGGGCCCTGCCAGGACTTGCTTGGCTACCCATGACCAGGCAGTTGTCTGGTCCTTGGCTAGAATCTGTCAGTGGGGCTCACCTCAGCTTGGACTTGCTGGTTCTGGGCCTCCTGCCGGGCCCGTTCCAGCTCCCGGTGAGCTCCAGAGAGCTCCTTGCTCAGCAGGCTCTTCTCTGCATCCTTCAGAGACAGGGCCTGAACATGAGGAAAGAGAGTACGTGTGAGGGAGCTGGGGAACTGGGGCTCCTTCTGAGGCACAACAGAATGCTCCCCTAAGTTCCCTGCCTGGATTACCAGCTTTTGTTTGCATGCTCTGCCACCGGGCAAATGATGGCCTGAGCTCATACCTCCTGACATACTCCATCTTCCACCCTCCCTTTGGGTGCCCAGCAAGCCTTCCTGCGGCTCCCGACTTTCCATGGTGAGAATCCTGATTTTCATCAGGCAGACAGGCGTATCATGATTTCCTATTGTTCTGGGTAACGGCTTCCTACAGTGAGCAAGAAGCCACCAACAGCACTAAAACCGGGAATGCCCGGCTCAGTAAGGGCATGAGCAGGACTCAGAGAGATCCAGCTCCAGGGCGGTGGGTCTGGAAACAGACTTCAGCCATGTCTCATTTGGATCATTGATAATGCCAGGCAAGGGAGCCCCAAGATCCCTGGATACCAGCTCTGGGAGAGTCCTGGTTGGTGAACACAGACAGGCTGGGAGAGTGATGGGTCAAACTGGTTCTCTGGGAGAACTGGAAGCTGAAATCAAACTGGTTCTCTGGCTTGCCCTAGTTGCAATGTCTGACATAAGAACTATGGCAGCAAGCATAGCATCTTCCTTAGTGTTCCAGCCCTTCTGCTGAATCCCTAGTTGAGGGTAGGAACATTCCCCACTCTTGTAGCCATTCTGGTTACCAGTATGGATAAAGGGGAGCACCCCCTCAGCTTCCAGCCTCTGTACCTCTAACCTTTGGGGTCTGCACAGACCCCTGGCAGCTAGGATGGGTTGCATTGCTGATAAATTGAAGAATGACAAGAGTCTCCGAGGAAGAGAGGTGGTGAGGCAGGAACCCTGCCCACCCGCCACACTCCATATTTTGAACAATTAAACAACAAAACAAAACAAAACAAAACAAAACAAAACAAAACAAAACAAAACAAAACAAAACAAAACAAAACAAAACAGAACTGTGCTCCTCACAGACTCTTTCCCTCTTGGCTTGCTTTGTTTCATCTTGTGTTGGGAACCTGCCCACCCTTGGCCTGTGAGTCCTCTGAAGCTTGGGACCTTGATCTGCCTTCTCCACTAATGGGCACGGCAAGAAAATACTTGTTGGCATTTTAGGCAAAACGTCCTGAAGGACAGAGTGTGGCTTTCACCGCAATGAGGTAGCAGGTCCCAGTTCAGGCCCAGCAGAGCACTTGGTGCTTCATCATCAGCTGTCTTGTTTCTTTCAGGTTCGGTCCATGCAGATTCTCTCTTCTTGCTTGAGGTCTCCCGAAGCATGAACGACGTCAGTTCCCTCCAGGAGGTACGGCATGCAGGTCTTCCCCACATGGAATGCTTCTTCACATTGGCAGCCTGGCATGAGGGGCAGAGAGCCAGGAAAAGCCCACTGGCTGCTGTGGTGACCGTTGCCCACATGCCTGGCTTTCTGTATCCTAGCACTAGAGCACAATGTTTTTGTGGCCATGCTGTGGGTCCTGAGAAACCACTGGAAGCTGTCTTCGTAGCCTGTTCTCCTCTTTCACGGAATCTTTTCTCTTAGGGGCTGTTTGTGAAACCAGGGAGCTACAGTCTGATGAGAATAGGTGGTATGGCCTGGTGGGTGGTCTCAGGTGGCAGTGAGGGACTGCCCGTGCCCCATACATGCTGCCTCCCAGAGTCCTTTCTCATATACCCGTGTATATGAGAGTATATCATCATATACTCATATATATATGATGCTGCTGAGTTCCAAGTGGCTCTGGATCCTCCACAGATGCAGCATCAGTTTCAGGCTCTCTCTGGCCTCCCCGACTCCAGCCTTATGACTCAGACACCTTTATATTACTCCTGCTCAGGACTAGCCCGTGCTTTCCATTACTTGAACCTGGTGTGTAGGACCTTCAGGACTCCTCTGCGTTTCTAGCCATCTAGCTCCTACAGATTCTGGCGGCCACACAGACACATACATCGCAGACACCCCTGAATGTTCTCATCCCAGCTGCTTGCTCCCGTCTCAGCACCCTGCCCCTCTGGCAATGCCTCAGCTTCCTCCAGCACAGGACACAGAGAGGCATACAGCTAAAACCATGGCTCCCATGCCCAGAGGTACTCTGTGTGGCTTCGGGCAGGAGATCAACACGTGCACATCTCAATCTCCTACCAGTCAAACAGGATTGTAAGAGCTTGTGCTCTAGGATGCTGACAGTCAATTAGAGGCACAATCTGACAATAAACCCCACCTCTTCTGTCCACCCATATCTTCTCCTTGCAATCTGTGATTGATGCAAGGAGGTCATTGTCCTTGCTCATTGTGATGGCATGCATACTGTGTGTGTGTGTATGTGTGTGTGTATGTGTACACTTTTCTGTTCAATTTACTCAGCAATGAATTCTTTATGGTGGCCCATTTCCTTGGAGAAGCCTGGGCTCAAGGATAACCTTTTAGACTCAGCATCTAGACCTGTGGGGTGGAGGAATGGTCAGGTTGGATGAGAGCTATGTGGCTGAACCCTGCAATTGATGGGTGACTGGCTGACTGGGTGAGGGAGCTGACAGACACATGGATGGATAGCTGACAGTGTAGCTAGTCAGAAGGACACCTCAGTGGGTAGATAGGTGGATGGCCACGTAAGTTGACAGATGCCTGGCTGGGCAAGTTAATGTATGGGTGGATGGATTCCTGTGTATATTTTTGGGTGGCCATGTATGTGATTAGAGATCTGTGAGCATAGAAATAAAGATGTTTAGTCAAGTAAGTAGAAGGAAGATGGATAAGTAAATGTAAGAACATTTAAATGGATGGATGGTCAGGTGGGATGGACATGCAAGGAAATATATAAATGTATAGATATATGTATGTTGGTACACAGGATAATGAGTGAATGTGTAGATGGATGACTGGCATATGGGCATGTGGCTAAATGGATGGGTGTATAGATGGATGAGTAGGTGGGTGGATGTCTGTTCACCAGCATTCATGCAGCAGACAAAGCTGTGGAGGCTTCAGTGCAGCCCTGGTGCTGTGGCCAAGAAGAAAGTAAGGCGGGTAAGGACCCCGATGCCCCAGCTGCATCACCTGCTGCATCTCGTGCTCCAGCTGAAGGAGGCTCTCGTCTCGCTCCTGCTTCAGGTTCTGAATCTCCCCCTGCAATGCCTCCCTGTCGGCTGTACTTCTTGTCAGCAGCTCTTTCTGTTGTTCCATCCACCGGGCAGCCGCCTCTTTCTCCTCTGCCAGTGATAAACTGAGGGTGTCCTGGCCAAGGCAGAGGATAGGTTGTGAGATCAGGAATGGGAGACAGGTTGGCGCTGGAGGCTCTGAATTAAACTTTCTAGCTTCTGAAGAGCTAGGAGTTGGTGGTCCAGCCATTAACTCTCTGTCTTCTCTATAGGGTCTCCCAAACAGAAGCTGAGAAGGGTCTCTATGGGTCTCAGCATCTACTAAAATCTAGCAGGTCTTAAGGTGCTCCTGAATCTCTACCATGTGCCAGTGGTGCAGGGGCATGGGCAGATGGATGGATGGACGGATGGACGGACAGACAGATGGATGGACAAGTCAATGGATATTCATCATATAGATGGAGGATGGATGGATGTGTTTAGATGGTTGTATGGATAGATAGGTGGGTGTGTGTCTATATGGATGGGTAAATGTGTGGATAGATAGATGGACAGATGGATGGATGGATGAATGGATGGGCGGATGGATGGGTGGGTGGATGTTTGGGTGAAGAACAAGATGTGACACAGAATACCCCCAGGGGCCTAACTAGTGAGTGGTACAGCCCTAATGAAAATGAGGCTCTGGTCTATCAGCCTGGGGCTAGGGCATTAGGTCCTCTAGGGTCCCTCTGTGAGCAGGAGCCTGCCCTGGACATCAGTGGTCCTTCCTGGACACCATACAAGACCTTCCCTGACCTCTTAGACCATGAAGAGCAGCCAGGACCCTCCTCTCTCTGCTCTACTACCTCTGCTTGCTGGGAGGACATGGCAGACCACTAGGGAGTGGCCAAGTGGACCCCGGAAGACGGACCTTCTCCCTGTGCAGCCGGGCCAGGTCCTCTGTGTGCGCCAGCTCCTGGCGCTCCAAGGCCAGCTGTGCCTCTTGCTCTTGCTGCGCAGCCTGCTGCTGCAGCTGTCCCAGGTCCCACTGCAGCTTTGTCTCTCGGACTTCCCAGTCACTTTTCAGCCGCTCCATTTCCACTGTGAAGGGTCAGATGTGTCATCACGGTGCTTCCTCTCCCTTAAAACCGCCCACTTAAGAGGTGGGTGTGGCTAGCACATGGTGGGTGAGTTAAGTGGGGGCGTGGGTACCACGAATGAGTAGAGGGCAGGAGGCCTCCATACCAACCCTGTGGCTACACCTCATGTCTTAGCTCAGGGACTGAGTTCCTCCCAACAGTGCCTTGGGGAGAGGGCGGGCAGAGAGTCCTCCCATGTAGCACCTTGCAAGGCCCGGCGAGCGAGCTGAGCAGCCTCAGCCTTTCCTTCTAGCTGTTCCTGCTGGGTCTGCAACTGCGTTGTCAGTCGCTGGGCCTCAAAGAGGCTGTTCTCCAGAGAGTTCCTCTCAGCCCTGTGGTGAAGCATCAGATAGCAGGCACATAATCCACATGGTCCTGAGGTGTCTCCTTAGTTTGCACATGTAAGAACCAATCATAATGCCATATGCAAAAACACGTTTCAGGCCAAATGAAAAACCAAAGCCAGAAATGAAACAAAATAAACAAGTCACGGCAGAATAACTCAGAACTATAAAAATAGAACAAATACAGAGGATATTTTAATCTCCTTAAGCCTGACATGAAAGCCAGAAGGGGGGAAAAAGAGGCCAACATATCTGGATACACTTAAAGGCGGGAGGAATAGTTTTCCACAGAAGAGATTCCATAAATCAGCTTGGAAGGAAAGGGCAGATAATGAAACCCATCACTTTGCCTCTAACTTAAGAAATTGATCTTTAAAAATGAAAAACAGAAGATGACAAGGGGCAAAATTGGGAGAAGAAAATCTATATTTAGTATTTAAACATAGGGATAAGTATCTATCATATACAAAGAGTTCTGGCCAATCAATAACAAAGTCAGCAAAATGAGAAAAATAACAGTTACAAAGCAAATATCAAATAGACAAAAGCATGTGAAATGTACTTAACCAGGAGAGATTAGGACCCAGGGAGATTTGAACTATGGCTAGACAGTGCCATTTATCATATAGCAGATTAACGAAGACTTAGAGGCAATCATGCCTAGTGTTAGCAAGGGAGTGCTGGGGGAGACTAAGCATGCTGACCTTGCCCTGGCAATACCTCACCCAGATACCAATTCTAGAGACACCTGACAGCCAGAAATGGATGCCCAGGATGCCCACTATAGCTTTACACAGGCTGTGAGCTGGACGTGGCTGGAATGCCAGCAAAGGGGGAAATGGTGTAGTCATCACGGTGCATCTAACGCATGCAGCATCATGCGCTCAGCAAGGGGGAGGTTGCCCAGGACAACCAACAGACCTAGAGTGTTGCAGGCAGTGGGGGGAAAGTAGCCTGTGTGTATCTGTGTGCAGAGGTCATTGTTCAGAAAACACATGGAATGAGATGTAGCAACCCACAACAGCGCCCACTTCCTGTGTGGGTTACTGAAAACAGCTTGACTTGCTGATGGTCAGCCCAGCAGGGACCGACTAACCCAGCACCGCCAGCATGGTTTGTCACTGAGCTCTGTTCTCACCAGGAACATTCCATAACACAGCAGCAAGGTATGCTGTCCATGGGTGTGTGTGTGTGTGGGGGGGGGAGACAGGGCCTTTGACCGGTTTGACAGTTTCACCACAACTCCTGTATTGTTCTGAAGAGCACCAGAAATCTACCAGGACCCCTTGATATGTGAGGGAAAAGTCCTCTGGGCCCAGGCTACACACCCTAGAAACCTCACTGTCTGCCATGCCATACCATGTTCCTTTTGTAACACTACACATTCCCTGTTTCATGAGCGAACATGCCCTCTGCCAGGGAGTTTTTCTCCGTTATGTATGGAGAACATCCTTCCTTTGAGCGGCCCTGAAGCCTCCTCGTAGGAGTGTGTCTGGATTTGCCTCTGAGGTCTGCTCACAGCCAGGGAACCTGAGGGTCTGTCCAGCTCCTTTTCCCACAGAGGCTCAAGAGCCTCTCACTGTGGTTGAGGCCAAGTGCGGAAGCCTGGTGTTACAAGGTGAAGGCACACAGGGAGTGGGTCAGCTGCAGCACGATGTGTGGGTGGGAGCCTGGCCCCTCTCACCGTCTACGAGCAGCCAGCACTCCGTGAATGGAGAGACATATGGATCAGGCATGCCCCCAGCAGCCCTGCCACCAAGGCTTCTGCTGGTCATCATGGCACATTGTCTGGTGGGTCTTCAGGGCTGCTATGTACCCATGCCTCTGGGTCCAGAGGTCAAGACTGGATCCCACCTTCGGAGGGCTCTGACCAGGCTCATATGTTTCCAGGTCCCAGGACCCCCTCTGCTCCCATTCACCTGGGAAGCCTCCTCCAAACTTGCCATTGGGATGCGTGCACCAGCTTTTATTAAGAGAGGGTTGTCCTGAGTAGTGGAAGGTCTGGGTCCTTCTAGTTCCCCATGGCCCTAGCATCTGGAGTTCTAGAGGGGAGTCTTCCAGGAAGCCCTTCAGGACTGAGAAGGCTTTGGGGAGAAAAGGCACCAGCTAGCCTTGGGTCTCTGCAGAGGCAATGGGACCAGCCTAAGCTACGCCTCTGTGGGCACATTTCCAGTTTTGGTTGTTGCCCTGTTGGTTATGAGGATTCCCCTACCTCCATGTCAGGACCATGGGTGGACCCTACTCTAGATTGCACAGCTACGTGCCTTTAGTTCCCAGGACTGCTAGGAAACATCTGCTAGACAGAAATTTCAGATGGGCTCTCTTGCTACCTCTAGGTGTCTCCCTGGGAATGAAGTCTCAGAGCCACACAGCAGAGGGAAAAGGGTCCTTGAAGTGGTAGAAGCTCTGGAAGCAGTCGACCTGAAGCTCCACCCCAAACTCATATTCTTAAGGAAGAAATTGCGTATCTTTCTTTTACTGGTCTGATCTGGGTTTCTGGTTTGACAGGGTTGTCCCTCATCTTTAGGAAGGTGACTTCAGGGCACCTCATCTAATACCGAACCACCTCACAGGCACAATGTTTTTTCTCTACGCACCCCATACCATATTCCCACAGCAGACACATCCTGCCCTGTGTCACTGTGTCTATATAGCACCTCTGCAGTCATAACACCATGGGCTGTCTGAGGGCAAGGTCATGAGAAGTGCGCCCTGGCGAGCGGTTACACTGGTACCTCAGATCAGCTGCCTCCTTAGTCACAAGCTCGCTATGTCTCTCCAGGGCTTCCTGCTTAGCCAGTAGTTGGGCCCGCTCCTCAGACAGTGTGTTCTTCTCATGGAGGGCTTCTTGCAGAATGTCCATCTGGGCCTCCTGGTCCTGCAGGCTCTGTGCCAGCTGCTTCTCTAGGGCCTGTTTCTTGTTTGTGACCTAGGGGAGGAAAGAGGGACCATGTGCCACAGAGAGAGGGGCGGGGGAGGCTGCCTGGTGTGGACTTTTGAAACCTCGAGGTCCACTTCCAGTAATACACTTCCTCCAAAAAGGCCACACCTCCTAATCCTTCTAATCTTTTCAAAGGGCTCCACTCACTGGAGGCTAAGCATTCAAATATATGAGCCTATGGGGGGATATCCTCACTCAAACCATTTAATCTGTCAGTTGTTCTGTCACAGTGACTGGAAAGTAACTCACCCAGCAAGGCAGCCCAAACGTGAGAGTGCCTTTGAAGCAGGGCCTGGGCAGGTAAAGACGGGCTTGAAAGACAGCAAGCTCGCGTTTCCACTCCATCTCGCACACCTTTGATTCTCACACTCTGGTGATATTGGAGTCACCCAGAGGCTGACTCAAAGTCTTTCTGGGAGAGTGTCTGACTCAGTGAATCTTAGATGAGCAAAAGGACTTGTAACATATTTAAAGATCCATGTGACATTGATATGAAATGGGCTGAAGACCTCAGCTAAGGCCATGTGAAAACACAGAAGGCTAACTCTTTGTCCTTGGGCTAGGCAAACCACAGGATCTAGGAAACATGGATCATAAGATTTTTTAAAAAGTCTGGCAAGGTTGTTTAGTGCATATAATCCCAGAAGCTGGGAAAGTTAAGGCAGGAGGGTTGCTACAAGCTTGAAGCCAGTGTGGGCTACACTGTGAGTTCTAGGCTACTGCCTCAAAAGCAAAGCAAAGCAAACAAAACTAATGAGTCCACCACAGCAACATAGACAATGATTAAGAATGTAAAAGAAATTTGACAAAATTAAAGTTGTATATTTTGTAAAAAGTACTGTTAAGAAAACAGAAAGACAAGATACCAGTTGGAAAAGACATTCACAGAACGTCTGACAAAGTGTTTGTATTGATATCTATGAGAGATTCCTACACAGACACAACCAAGATGCAAAATTTACGTTCAGAAAACACACAGACGCCTGAAAAAGACACAAATTCAACAGGTGCATGAAAATGTGCTGAGACCACTCGTTACCTCGGAAACACGAATCAAAACCTCCATACATAGAATATCTCGCAGAAGATAGCTTGACAATTAAAACAGATGATATCCAATACTCGAGGCCCAGGAGTAGCTGACAGAATGACAGAATTCACCACACTCCTCCCAATGACCACCATAATTTCACTTGTGTGCATGTGCTCAAGAATAGTGAGAAATGGGTGTGCAAAGGCGTTCACGAGTCTTGTGTATTACAGCCTAAGCCAGAAACAGAACAGGTGTCCAACAATAGGTATGTGAGAAAATAGTCGTGTTTATTCACACTGTGACGTGGAGTTATGGTACATGTAACTACTCAAAGAGTCTTAAAGAGTACATATAGAGAGAAACTTGTACAAGTTATCCACCCAGCCAGTGTAGGGTCCCCCATGTTGGAGCAGAGGCTGCTGGGGTCTTAGACATTTGGGCCCCACTGTGGATTGTGAGGGAGGCTTCTGGACCGGTAACCATGTTCTCATCCCAGGTGCACACACCACTGTCAAACTCATTGGTCTGCCTGTCACCCACACTGTGTGTTAATTATACTTTAACAAAAATGGAGGAATGGTGGCAAGAATAAGGGGGGGGGGAGGACCTGAGAACGGAAAGAGGTGATGCTTTCCCACAAGAGACATGGATGCCTGGACATCCCTGGAAGTCTAAGGCCCAACGGAGACAGGGTTTCCACACAAGACACACTGCAAAAGACAAAAATTATTTCAACTTGGGCCACACGGGCTGATTCTTCTCTACCACAAGGCAGAGGAATGAGCTAGAGAAAGAGCTCAGTAGGCATAATGCTTAGCAAACAGGCAGGACGATCTGAGTTCAATCCCAGAACCCATGTTTTAAAAAAATCTGGGCATGGTGATACGCTGTGTAGTCCCAGGGCCAGCAGAGCCTGGAGAACCCCTTCCAGTTAAGTTACAGATCAGCCAGTCTAGCTTACTCTTGGGGATCCAGACCAGTGAGTGACCTTGTCTTATAAACAAGGTAGATGGGGGCTGGAGAGAGGGCTCAGCAGTTAAGAGCACTGGCTGGTCTCTCAGAAGATGCTGATTCAATTCCCAGCACCCACATGACAGCCAATAACTGTAACCCTAATCTTAGGATGCCCTCTTCTGGCCCACACAAGCACTTGCACACATGTGGTGCACAGATATGCGGGCAAAACACACACTTTAAAATGAAAAATGGGGTGTGTGTTGACAAGGTGGGTAGACCCAACACACACTTTAAAATGAAAAATGGGGTGTGTGTGGACAAGGTGGGTAGACCCTAGGAATTACATATGAGGCTGTCTTCTGACCTTTACATGACTGTGCACACATGTACACCTGTACACACAAAACAAAACCCCAAAGAAATCCAACAACCAAAAGACAGGAACTAAACAAACCCAGGAGTAGTGGACAGCTCAACTGTGCACACACTGACCAAGCACCAGAGGCCAGAGCGGAACTCCAACTCAAACATGAAGGACAGTCTTGACCCAAATTTTTCTATCCCCTTGCCCCTGCTCATTGGCGCCCCCACAGGGAATCATATATACTGCTGTTGACTCTTCCGTCCTGTAGATCCTTGCCAACTTCCTCATGTTTGTGCAAGCAAGCATTTTATCCACCGAGCCACCTCTCCATCCTCCTTCAGAGGTACAATCAGCAATAGCCCAGCAGGATGTGTGATTACTGACAGCCTGGTCTCACCTGGCCCACCTGCTCCCGGAGCTGGGCACTCTCCTGTCCCAGCAGGACCACCTGCTTCTCTAGATGGTCCTGTTTCTGCTCCAGGTGCCCACATGTCTCCTTCAGACTTCTCCGCTCAGCCCGAATGAACCCTAGCTGCTGCTCCTTCTGTGTCAGCTGCTCTCTCATGCCAGCCTGCTCCTGCTGCAGCATCTTCTGCTGCTCCCGAAGCTGGTCCCGTTCCTGCTCCAGCTGCAGGGCAGGTGGGAATACATTTAATCTGTGGAGCACACACTCCGAGTTCCCACAAGCCAGCAACCCCATGCAGGTCTGATATGGAGATGCTAATGTCGCTGCTTCAGGCCTGACTAGGATCACTGGTCACCTACTCTTGGGAGATGGTGGCTTCAGTCCAAGTAGGAAGGAGATCTGGGGGATGCAAGATAGGACAAGCCCACAGAGAAGGTTCAGGGACATCTTGGGGAAGCCAAGGCATGGCTCTTGCCTTACCTGAAGTACCAGATGGTTTAGGGTGCCTTTGTCCTGGGAAAGCCCTTCCAGCAGGGCAGCCATCTTGGCCAGTGAGTCCTGCTGCTCCATCCCCTCTGTCTTCAGCCGTGTCACCAGCAGTTCCAAGTCAGCATTGCCTGATTCAGCCTGTGAGGCACAGTGGTCACCCAGAGTTGTCTCTGGGAATAGGTTTCAGAGTTTCCCTGGTAGAATTATGGTTCTGACTAGAGTTGGTGACTGGTAGCCCAGGGATTGTTCCTAGGAGCAGACACAGCCAGCCAGCATGGTTGGAAGGGGGCAAGAGGTCAGGGATGAGTGTAGTGCACAATAGCAGTGACTAGGAGCCCTGGTCGTGGCCCAGGCCACATGGGTAAGGGCAGGGGCAAGGACCATGTGTCCTTGTGCACATACCTGGGCCAGGGCACCATGCAGGCTCTCCTTCTCCGTCTCCAAGATGTCCCTCTGCAGCTGCATTGAGCTTAGTGCCTCCCGGGATGTGGCCAGCTCCTTCCTGAGCCCAGAAACCTTTTCTTCCAGCTGTTCCACACGGCCCTGGCTGAGGCCCCGGGGCCAAAGGGCAAAGTTGAGTGGTCTCTTCAGAGATGCCATGGCAAACTTGTAGGCAGAGAAATTCTAACAAACACCTTTAAGTCCAGGAACCCCCAGAGCAGCATGGTGCTCCCTTGAGAGCAGCCTCTAGTCCTATGCCTGGGTGAGGTATACACACAGGTGGTCTGTATACACAGGGCCAGGGATGGGGGTGGGTATAGGTGTAGAGATATGGGTGTGTGATGGCCAGCTCAGGGGGAGCTGGAGCCCCCCCATCCCTGGTGCTTTGCAGGTGTCTCACCTGTCGTCTCACAGTCTGAGGGACCCCAGCTGGCCGGCAGCCCCTCACAACCCACCTGGCCTCCAGCTCACGAAGGCTGCGCTCACTCTGCTGGGCCAGCTCTGCTTTCTGCTCTGCCCGCAGCAGAAGGCTTCTCCTCAGCTCTGCGTTTGTGACCTCCAGCTTCTGGGTCTCAGCCTCCCGAATGTCTGCCTTGGCCCTCAGCTCCTCCATTGTCGTCTCCAGGGCTTCTTTCTCCCTGGGGAAAGCAGGAGCCAAACCATGCTTCAGGGGTGGAGCACCTGAGACTGTCAAGACTTGCTGGGGAGGACGGCCAGGGGTGAGTGGGTATGGGACAGTGGCGGTGGGCTGGGTCCTCGGGGGCTTCAAAGGCAGAAGCGGTTCAGACAAGTCAACACTGTGTGACCCAAAGTCTCAGGCCCTAATTAGCTGCCTGAGATGAAGTAGCCACTATCTGGGACATGGCCTTCCCCTCCTCTTAAAGGAGCTTAGGGCCCAGCTCTCTGCCACACGAGCAGCCCGGGCAATCCTCACAGACATCTTTTTGCCAACAGATAATGCCTACCACCAGCTGACACCTTAGCCTGCATCCAGCACATCCCATAGATCCCCACATTCTGTGGCTCTGAATCCCTCCAGCCCCAGGTCAAAGAGTCATGTGAGGAGAGTATTCAGAACTCTGTGGTAACTGCAAAGGAGCCATGGAACCCACAGGGTATGTGGGGAGTGGGTAGACTTGGGGTTCTTTTGGCTGTGGTGAAAGGACACTGGTAGAGAAAGGTCACCTAGAGGGGAGTCTGGAGCAGGGACGGTAGGAGAACCTGGTGAAGCCTGAGCTTCTGGGGCTAGGATATGGTCCTGGCCCCAAAGAGAGCTCAGAGCATCTGCAAACAGTGCCTTTGTGTTTAGGGAAGAGAAGCCTAGATCAGATACAGTATAGGGGGCATAGAAAAGGGGGAGGAGCTAATCAATTCAGGCAAGGCGGTGCAGGCAAGGGAGTGCAGATTGAGGGGCAGCCTGGACACCAGAAGGTTTTATATGGAGATGTGGCCTTTTCCTTTTCCTGCTGTGAGGCGTCTCAGAGGTCAACTGCCCTGCCCTGCCCTGCCCCGCCCCGCCCCGCCCTGCCCCGGCCCCGCCCCGCCCCCGCCCCCGCCCTGCCCTGCCCGGCCTTGCTGCTTCCCTCACCTTTCCAGGAGATGGACAGACGCCTGGGAGAGCTGTGCCTCCTGCCTCTGGGCCTCCAGCTGGCCCAGCAGATCCTCATGCTCCTGTGCCCTGTCCTGCAGAAGCCTCTGTGAGGTCCGCAGTTCCTGCCGGTACCCAGACAGCTGCTCCCGGAGCCCCGCTGCTTCTTCTTGGGAGGACTCCAGCTTCAGACGCAGCTCCTGCCGAGGGAATGAGACCCTCAGTGAGGACCAGCTGCCAGCCAGAGCACCGCAATTCCCTTAGAAAGGCTCCAGACACCTGAGGCTCCTCCCCAGGTTGTGTGGCTCAGGGGCAGGCCCCATGGAGACCTGGCTACCAGTACCCCCTCGGGCAGGCAGTAGAAAACTCCATAAAGCTACCCTAGCTGGGCAAGATTTGTGGCTTTGGTGCCCTGTGGGCTGTGGTCACCCACCTGCTTCCGCTGCTGCCGCCTCTCAATGGCTGCCTGCACAGCCTGCAGCGCAGGATGCAGACTGGTTGGAGAGCTGGTCCGAGTTGGGGACATGCGCGAGTGTGGTGATACAGAACGAGGTGGGCTCCGCAGTCGGGCCTGTGCTTCCCTGACTTCAAAGCTGCTGCTCCAGGCCAACTCTGGACACATAGCATCTGATTGGGCCACCTTTGGATCACAGAGAGCGCGACAAAAGAGGAGAGAGAATGCATGGCCACGGTTAAACAGGACTTTCTGGACGAGGACCAGCTAAAATCAGGGTCCCCACAGGTCTTCTGCACCCAGGAAAAGCACCAGGCAAGGCCATACCTCCTTGATGCTGGCCAGGACATGGTGCAGGGATTCAACCTCATCCCTCAGTTCATCCACTGCCAGCTGGCCACCACTGCGCCGGGATTTCTGTGGGCAGAGACCCCTGAGCCGAGCAGACACACACGGCAAAGCACCAGCTCCCGGCTCCCCATTCCCTGTCCCACAAACCAGTCTCTGGATGTCAGACTTGAGTGTCAGGATGGCTCTCTCTCCTTGCTCCTTCTGCGCAGAGAGCTTCTCTACCAGCAGTGTCTGCTCTGAGAGTCTGGAGAGGGAATCAGGGTGACGATGAAGGCCCCGAGGATGCCGTGGGTCCATCAGGACTCCTCCCTATGATGTGCCTCCTTACAGTGCCAAGGATATAGTTCAGTCTGGGTCCCGACTGCATGCCTCCTCTGCTATAGAACTTTGGTAACTCTCACTATTTTGGGGAATAAAGCACCCATTCTAAGCTCTGCTGTCCTGTTTCATGGTCTCACACCAACTCAGATCTGCAGCCCCATGTCAGGATGCTGGGGAAAATCACCTGGAAAACTCTTCCCACCTCATCTCAAGCCCGCGCCTCTTGGGCCTCCCTGCATTAGCCAGCCCGAGCTGGTGGCCCACCTGGCTTGAAGTGCCACCTTCTCAGCGGCCCATTGGCCCTGCAGCTGGAGCATCTCCCTAGCCTGCTCCCTCAGCCGCTGTTCCAGGTCACTGGTCATGCTGCTGGCTGTCAGCCGCAGGTGGGAGTCGAGGCTCAGGCAGGCCATATGCAAGCGCTGGGCCGTCCGGGTCATGTCCGCCTGAACATCTGTGAGACCCCTGGGATATGAGAGTAGTATCTTGGCTGAGCCTCATGATCCTGCTGTGAGCGTGGGGCCCAGCACGCTGTCAGCCAGACCTCAGAGTGGGAGAGGCAGGCCACATGAACAATGGACAGTTTCTGTGAGTCAGTTTGTATGCCATAGAATGGCAAGGGTAAAGGCAAATAAAACAGTGAGCAGGGATGGATCCAACCAGAAAGGACAACTTGGAGTAAGATACTGGCTTCTGGTATTTATCATTTCCTCCTGTGTAAATGGGGTGCTGTTATGTTGATGGCCACTGGGAATGCCTAGGGCAGTTCCCTGTGAAGTATCCAGAAGAGACTTGATGGATCTCTGAAACCATACGAAGGCCAATGTCCACCCTCCCATCTAGAGAAGACCGATCCCCTGCCCTCCTCCCACATTCTCTATAACTCCCGCTCTCCCCTCATCCACCCACCTACCCACAGGGCAGCTAAAGCCAGCACAACTGCAGCCTAGGAGGGACCCCCATCCTACCACTAAAGTACCACTCAGTGAGCACATCTGCTTACCTCTCAATGGATGCCCGAAGCTCAGCCAGGTGTTTCTGCAGAGCCTTGGCCTGTCTCCACAGGGGAAGGATGTCTCGAGGTTGCCTTAGGCTCAACCTTTGGCTCTGAGAGCAAGAAGTTGTATCTACTCAGGCCATGTCTCCTTTCTCTTCTGCCACCCCACCCCTGGGTTGGAAGGGGACCCTGTTTTTAGCTATTAAGTCTCAGAGCCTCGCTTCCCAACCCCAGATGGGAGACAATGTCATGCCCACCAGGAGAAAACTTTTCCCAGATCCTACCATAGCAATAGAGTGTTGTCCCCCAGACAACAGGGCTGCTGAGACTCCACCCAGAAGAGCAAGGTTCTCCCAGGCACTAGGGCTGTCATCTGAGGGAGGGGCTGTTCCCCTGTCCCCTGGGTGCCATGGGAGGTCTGATGCTAGGGAGCTCTCAGAGACCAGGTGAATAAAAACACTCCCATTGAACCCTAGAGCAGCCAGCAGAGGAGGAGTTACCAGAGAAGGTCAGGCAGGAAGAAGCAGGCTTGTGATGGTGGAGTGATGAATAATGTGCCTACAGCCTTTGGGAAGCAGTGCAGCCTGGAAGGCTCTTGGTGTCTATGTGCCACCGATCTATCACCCCCAAGTCACGGTGTGTGTCCTGTGTGCTGTCCTCTGGGACCCCCACAGGGTTCCCTGAACCAGTTCCTCCCCTCTAGCTCCTGCCTGTCCTTGCATGACATCCCCACCCAATGCTCTTCAGCATGGCTTTCAGATGAATACACTCTCTGAATGCCTGGCAAAGGGCCACACCTCTTCCTGTGTGAGGCCATTCCTGACTCTTTAGCAGACCCCATGTCTGTGCCCTGACCTCAGGACTATGTGTCTGTACTCCTTGGTGCATAGCAGGGGGACACTTGGTTGTGCTCTGTCACATCCCAGAGATGAGACATGTTGGCTCCTGTCTCATTGAGCATTCGATGCTAGGCCCTCTCCTCTTCCTGACAAGGCTGAGAGCTGGCTAGCACATGGGGAATGTGCAGTCAGGACATGGAACAGGTGAGGAACCCAGCACTGTGCAACTCCATTCTCAAAGGAGCAACGGGAGCACCTGCTGCTTTCCTCTGGGGAGCCGAGCAATACCCAAAGCGGGGTCTCCTCGAACATCGCGGACACCCCAAAGCTGCACGGAACATAGTAAAGGTGAGTAGACTCGAGGGTGCACCTCTGACATGCCACACATGCCACCAACACACGCTTGTATTTTCACCCTGTTCTCATATATCGACACTCACAGACAGCCACAGGCAGGCAGGTTCACATCACACAGATCCAGACCCATACAAATACCACACACTGACACACTATACTCATACAGGCTTTCACACACTCACATGCTCACATAGCCTTACACACTCAGACTGTCATTCACCACAATGGACTCTCTCATGCCCACACACCTCACACATGTGCATATACATTATATATTTACACCTTCACATATACAAGTCATACACACCATAGACCATACATACCATACACACAGGCTTATAAACACACTGCTCACACCATAATATATGCTTGTGTGTGTGTGTGTGTGTGTGTGTGTGTGTGTGCGTGCACACGCAAACAGTCTTGCAGAGAAACTGCCTGTCTAGAGTGTTAGAGAAGAACAAAAAGAGAAACAATTCTTCCCTGTGTTTGGAACTGCAGTGCACTATCATGCAGTTTGCAGTGTAAGCGCACACACCTGGGTTTTCACACTCAAGCTTAAATCCTCCTGCAGTGTGGTTCACAGACCCTTGGAACCTCCAGGCACCCATCAAAAGCAGTTGAAAATCTTTTCTGGAAAAATCCTGTATTCACCCAGGTTTCAAAGAATTTTGACAGAGTCCCAAGGAAAATAACCAGTTCCCCATTAGCACAAGACCACCAAAGACACAAAGAGACAATGATCAGGAGTCAGCAGAACCATGGGGTCAGAATTTTGGGCAATGGCAGACGGTGCCAACATCAGATACCAAGCACAAAATGGCTGCTTGGGATATACAGCGACCAGAGGGTGGAATATTTAGAAAAGATGCAATCCATTCTCCTAAAGATGAAAATCTGATATTTGTAATTTCAGCCAAGGAGGAAGAATCCAAGGTGATTAGATGCCAGAGGGGACATCGATGAGCAAGAACAGGACGCTGAAGAAACTAGCCTAGCTCAAGGTAAGGGAGGGGAAGGAACTCAGATGATTCTGAGCACTAGAGATGGCGTAAAATTGGCACAGACGTCTTGTTGGCATCAGGGAGAGGAGGGAGAGGTGGGCAGAGCTAATACTGAAAGATTTAATGGTCCTTTCCAGTCATGAGGAAGGACAGAGGCCGGATATGTCTAGAGTAGGATAAGCAGAAACAACCCACGTGGTGTGTGTCATAGAAACCCACAGCCAGCCAGAGACAAAGTGGGACAAGTCACCTGAGCAAGGAGACCCACAGCCTTGTGCTGAATCAGGGCCAGTGGAGGTCAGAGCCTGGTTGGCAGCAGCAAAGAGCCCAGAGACAGAGCCCTTTCCGGGGCTGAAAGGAAGGCGCTGCTGCCTGGGAGGAGTTCTCCAAGGAAGGGGGAGTAAAGACTCATAAACAGCAAAGCTGAGGTGATTGGGGACATGCCTTGTTCAGCATTGTTCAGCGTGCCACGTGGGTGGCATGGGTCTGCCTCAGCAAGCCTGTGCTCAATTCTCCTAGGATGACAGACCCCGTTTCCTGATGACACTCTATGAGACAGTGCACCCTCCTTGGATCTTAGCAAGTACTTCCCTTCCCTTCTCCTGCAGGTGACAGTAGGTGTCTCCACTGTAGCTACAGCCAGAAATGACAGGTGTGGGGTAGGTAGGAGGCAGAGAGCAGGGGGTCTTTGTGGCTGCCTTCCCCTCAAAGGAAGGGCACCAGTGGCTCTCTGGATTGGATTTGTTTGAAAGGACCTATGTGGATCCAGACCCAGGGGTTCCCCCTTAGCTCCTGCCTTCATATGGAGAGAGTGTATTCTTCCAGTGGCTTGGGGGGGGGGATCTTGCCACTAGTGTGTACAGGGACACTTGTATGTGTGATCAGACTTCTTTGGAGAAGGGCTGTCAAGGGAAGCCTTTAGCTTCAGTTGTATGGTATCATCTTTCCAAGGCCACACCCTTCTCAGAAAGTCCCACATCCAATGACAGATCAGCAGACCAGACCTAGATATCTCCCAAGGTCTGTAACATTGTTCTCTGATGCTATACTTTGAGTGAGCAAGACTGTGGGTCCCTGGTGGTTTCTGGCCAGGAGCTTAAGAGCAGCTGTACAACCCAGATCCTTTGATCAGCCTCTCTGTATGATCAACAGTGTCACACATCAGAGCCAGGAATGGTTCAAGAACCCTCTAGTAGTCTTGTTCTCCTTTGCTTGAGGGACCTGAGGTGTCCCTCATGGCACAGGCTGCTGTGACCAAGCAAAATGGATTATGAGGCTCTCACCAGGAGGGACTGCATGATACCAGCTTCCCTCAAGCTGCAGGTACCAAATTAAACAGGCAGAAGTAGGGACAGGGTATGGGGCCACCTCTTTCTTAGACCAGTGATGCACCTCTTGGAGCTCCAACTTGCGCTGCAGGCGGACCAAGCTGTGTGTTGTTCTGGTCAGCTCTCTGGCCAATGTGTCGTTGGCTTTTTGCATGTGCTCCAGCTGTTGCCGAAGGAGGGTGTTTACTTGGGAAAGGCCCATGCTCCTAAATGGACAAAACCCACAGCTTCATGTGTGGTGACTTCCCAAAGAGGCACAGAGAATCCAGGAGCCCTAAATCAAGGGGATTAAATGGAGTCCTGAGGCCCCTGATCTCCACTTAGGTGCACAGCCCCAGCTCTGTTCCCGAGCATCACTGACTGCTCTGCAATGAAACCTACTTGGACCAGCACCAGGAGGACTCTTCCCAGACCCAGCTTAGCACCATCCTTCTTGCCTCAAAATGCTATTCTCCCAAACTCCTCCTCACCCCTAGCCACTCCACTGTCTCCAAGAAGAGAAAGAAATTCATAGGGTCCGGGAGGCTCAAAGGGAGCCTCAGAGGGGCAGGCTGGCAGAAGTTGGGCATCTCTGGGAGTTGGACTCCTTGAGAGATGCCAGGGATCCTGTTGAGGTTTTCAGGCACCAGGCTCCCCCGGGGCCATTCTTCCCTCAAAATGGGTTTTCAAAATGCTTTTCAGCATTTTCTCCCTCTGCCAGATTCCTGGAGGGTAAGCCAACCACGGGATGTTAGTGATGGCGAGATCACTCAAGTGAGGCTCATGGGCTGTTCCCGGGACTGGGGTGTGGTGCATTCTTGCCAAGTATGAACAAAAGGGCCTGTTGACATCAGAGAGGATTGAAGCCAGAAGTTCTGGAGTCGTGGTCAGAGTGGTTAGGAGAGCCAGAGAAGGGCACCCAGGATTGTGTGTGCCAATGGCCCACAGTTGACTGTGGTAACCCACCACCAGCAGTGATGACCAGCCAAGTACTCTGAGCGGGCATCCTGACACCACACTCAGGGGATGAGGTTGGGGAGCATTTGGCAATGGCTGTGCCTTGGGAGACTGCCCACTGGCCCAAACCTATTCCGGAGGGGGGTGCGGTGATGAGCAGATTTCTCACTCACTCGCTCTAGGCATGGCATTGATGCTTCTGTTTCCGGAATATGGGAATGTATGCTGAAGGATGTGGGCAGAGGACCAGTCTAATTCTGATGCCAGATCTCACTTGCCGGTGGGCTCTCCTGAGTACCCTGACCTCAATGCTGGGACATTATGGCTTCAGACCTCTCTGATATCTTTGCTCCCTGCACTCAGAAGTAGAGATAAATCATTACTGAGGAGACTAGAGAGTCTCACTCACCCAGCAGTGATGAGGGAACTCTCAGCTCTGTACTGTCCCCTGGCCTGTGACACAGGGAGAGGAAAGGAATCTGCTACCCGCTCTGCAGACTGCCCGTTCTCTCCCTTCTCACACCCTGGCCCCGAGGGGTGAGACATGGCATGTGAGGATATGGGAGTGGTCTCCAGTGGGAAGGAAAGGAGAGAAGCACGCTATCCAGTTCTGCTCACTACTGATCCTTCCCTCCAGGGTGCTTCCCCTGTGCCAATTTTCACAGGCAACAGTAACTCAGGATAGCTCTAATGGGTTGAGTGAGGCATAGTGGGGTGTGCACCTCCTGTAACCCTGAGTGCTTGCCCACTGGGTCTCACCTCTGCTGTGAGGCCTCCAGCCGGCTAAGAGCCTCCTCCAAATCCATGCTGTGTTCCAGCTCTGACTTCCGAAGTCGGGCCTCAGTGGTATCCAGGCGGGCCTGCAGCTGGCAAGGAGTGTGAGCCCACCTGGTCCATCTCTCCCTAGTCATCTAAGTATGACATCTTTGCCATAAAACCCACCCTGGGCAGAGGCAGGATACAGGGTCTCCCAGGAGCCTGTTCACACCAGGAGAGGGGAGGCCTGGTGGATGTTTGGATTCCATTGGGCCTGGGGATACTATGGGAGTGGTGAGATTGCCAGAAGGCAGGGTTCTGGGGATCCCTGGAGATATTTAATTTATAGGGTAGTAAACTGAGGCACTGCTGTCCCCAGTGGCTGGGGCATTCCAGATGTCAGCCACATAGGGGCAAGATAGACAGCTGAAAAGCAGACTCTCCCATCCTACATGGGGCATGAATCTGGAGCCCTCTGGCCTGGCCTATTTCCCAAGCTGCACCTCCTCCTCTCAATCTTAGCAGGTGGGAACATATTCACATGGGTGCCAAGTCTCCTTGCTACCAACACAGAGCATTATCCCAAGGGGCCAATGTGGGATTCAGGACATCACACCCAAGGCCTACTGCCCATGGCTCCTCAGCCAGTATTACTACAGTGGGGGAATCTGAACCCAGAGCCCAGAACATCACAGAATCAAGGAAGTCTTGGGAGGAAGGCACAAAGAACAGGAGGATGGGGTTGGGACACAGGAGTGTCTGATGGCCAAGAACCTGCTTCTCAGCCACCAGCAATGTGACAGTTGGGGTCAGGGGGCTTCAATTATAATGGATTGTAGTGTCACCTGGAGAGGCCAGGCTGGACAACAAGACCCTCACCCTGTCCCACCAGTGTGCTGGGGCATAATTCGGGGCTGGGTCTGCCGGCACCCTCATCTAGCTGGCTGTGAGCTGAGCTCTGACTCATAGCTTCTTAGTTTACTAATCTTTGGAAGGCCTTCTGCGGCTTCTATTCCCTGAAGTCCATTCCCAGCATCTCCCGCCCTATGCTAGGAAGATTCCCTATCCCGGAATGCACCACAGGAAGAGCAGACTCTTGAGCCATTGTAAGGGGGTCCTCACGGTCTTTGTTAGAGGGACTCTTCAGGTGGGGGCTGAAGAAAAAATCATTTCCCATAGAGTGGTGTGGTGGGAAGGGCATCAGAAAGCCGGGACCCATTGGTAGGTGGGCACCTCAGGGCTAGTGTGATCGCACTAGGAACTCTTCTAGGACCCTCATGTGTGCCTCGGGTTTTTCCACAGGTTTCTGGTTCCATGCCATAGAAAGAGCAGACCTGGGCCAGCACTGGTCCCAGGCATGGTTCTATGGCCCGAGGGCAGTGTCTCTCCACCTTCCTAATGCTGTGACCCTTCCATTGAATTCCTCAGGTTGTGGTTGACCCTAAAATCATTTCCACTGATAATTCCTAACTGTAGTTTTGCTACTGTTGTGAATCATAATGTAAATATATGATACGTGGGGTGTATGATCCCAAGGGGGTAGCGACCCACAGGTTGAGAACCATCACCTTAGGGGACCACTAGCCAGAGCTGAGCCTTGGTGTCTTCATTTGTCCTACCACATAGAACTAGGGCTGGCTCCATCGATGCTGGGAATCAGAACCCCTCCCCCAACACTGCATGGGCTGTTCTCACTTAGTTCTGTGCCTGTTGTGCCTGGTTCTGCGGCTGAAGCTCCTGTGACTTGGAGAAGATAATGCATGAGAAGACTCTGGCCTGGGAAGCGCCTTCACCTTTCTGCCTCATTTCCCTAGCTTCCTAGAGAAGGCTCTTCCTAGCTCACAGGCATCCTGGGTAACCTCTGGCTGGAGCCTATAGCTCAGAGGTCACCTCTCGCTCCCCCCATTCTGAGGCCTGGCTGGTGAGCAGAGGCAGGCTGGGGTCGGGAGGAGGGCTGGACCTACAAGCTCTGCCTGGGTTCTGGGGACTGTCATTCCTAGCTTTCTCCTCTGTTCAGAAGCTGGCTTTGTGGTTATAATTGGTAAGGCCCTGGACCACAGGGATCCTGGAGCAGATGAGAGACACACCCGAGGGGGACATCTCCTGCTTCTCCTGCTTACCTCCAGCCCCCTTTTCTCCATCAGTGTCCTGAGACTGGCTGATGGGCCCACAACAATGATCACCAGTCTTGATGGATGATCTCTGATAAGGGCTAGGCTATGCACACTGGCCTGCGGGTACCAGCTGCACACTCACCCTCTGGCTGACCATGTGACACCTGCTAGCCAGCTCTTCCCGCTCAGCATCCGCCTGGGCCAACAGGTCCTCCAACCGTGTCAGCTCCTCTTGCAGGAGTTCACTCTCCTCCCGTGCATGGGTCGTAGTAGCTGGCGGTTCCCGCAGCGCTGTGGGTATAGCATTCAGATGAGGCCAGGGCCCTACCCAAACAACTGGAGCAGTCCACGAGGAACTTCACTTCCTCTCCTGTAACCAAGCACCCTCCTATCCCTATTGCCTTTGGTAAATAGCTCTAACCCCACTTATTCATGGCCAGGTCAAGCCCCTAACAATTAAAGCATGTGTGGGGGACACTGGGTACCACCCACCATGTCTGCACGTAGTGGGACTGCTGCTTCAGGGTAGCAGGACCCTGCCCACAGAGGGAAGTTGCTTTATGCAGTGGTGTTTCTCTGTCCTTTCCCAGTGCCCAGTGCTAGCCTGGGGCATTAGGAGACAGATTAGACAGACCCATACCACACAAAGGGGTCATCAGACCCCTGCAGGAGAGAATCAGAAGTGCAGCTGGGCATCAGGGAGCCTGCCTACGATTTGGCCTCCATGTAGGGATGAATTCCTTGGAGCCTGTTCCTGCAGTGTGTTGATAAGAAAGCTTTGCGTGTGGGGCTAGAGGAGTGACAGAAACAAAGCTCAGGGTGTCCCTGCTCAACCTTAACCTAAAGTGTCAACCTTTAGGCTTTTCACTATGGTGAAAAAAAAAAAACCCAAAAACAAAAAAACAAGGATGGATAAAATCAAGACACTGGTGGTGTAACAATGTCATGAGCGCTGAGGTCAGCTCCGTGTGGCAGTGATTAATGGCCTTGTGGCTATCTGCATGACTCCCGAGGACCCTATGAAGAGAGGGTGGTTGGGAATATGGGGCTGGGAGAGTCTGAGGTGGGCAGCCAGGGACACAGGGCAGTCCTAATGGCATGGCTCCCTGAGGCCAGGCTCCAGTGCCTGCTGTGAGGCCAAGGCCAGGCTCCAGTAGCCGCTGTAAGGCTTCCCTGGTACCTGAGCAGTCTCAGCCTCACCTGAGAGTGGCTCCTCACCCAGGCTGCTCGACACGATCTCTCGGATACGGGCTGGCACAGGAGTGGGTGAGGCTCGTTGACCTTCTCCTCGCACAGTTAGCGCCCGGTCTTCCCTTCTGGCCATGGGACTCAGGATGGTGTCCTCCAACTTCTGAAAAACATCCCAGAGTCCTGGTTCTTATGGGCCCTGGAGGGACAGTTTGCAGGCGCCTCACACAAGCCCAGTGCTGTCAACGGGAGCTGCCACGAGGTCACTTTGATGTAGCAAAGAGTCCTGAAGATAGCAGACTGGAGCCAGGCTGGTCACCAAAACCACATGCCTTAGTCTCTCCACCTGTGGGGTGGGACTGTGCCAGTCTCTGGCAGTGCTTTGGCAAACATGAGGAAATCAAGAGAATGGGTATCTGAAAGGACTCCTGGCCAAGGTCAGCTTAGCTCACTCTTCCCAACCCTAAGCGGGCTGCGTTGAGTCCTGGGCCGACTCTTCATGTCAGCTTCTCTGGGATACCCAGGGCAGGTGCCTTTGTGTCTGTTCACAGAAAAACTCTCCACCACCTTCCCCACCTGGAATGGTTAGGATTATCTGCCCAGTAGAGATGGGGAGGCTCCTAAAGCCTGCCTGGTGATCACAAGCCTGGGGAAGGAAGGGGACACGACAGGTAAAGGACCAAGAACCCAAGCCCAGTTCAGAGAGGCCCAGCCATCATACAGGGTGTGCTGGACCCTGTGAGGCTAGACAGGCACAAGGTGACAAAGGTCAGCAGAGGGTGCTTACTTCTGAGAACATCTCAGAGATGTCCCCCTCAGCCTACCCCAGAGGGGAGCTAAAGTGGCCCACTTTCTTGGTGGGTCCTGAGCTAGTGAGCTGTCAGGAGAGAAAACCACATAGGTGCAGTGTGAGCATAACATCCTAGAATACTGGTGAGACACATGAGAGGGGCCTGGCTCTTCGTGAGGGATCTAACTAGGAAGGCCACCTTCCAACATTACGGACATTAACATCGATGACAGAGTCTTCGTTGTAAGCACCCTTTCGTGATTTCCTTCAAACAAGTTAGGCCGCTAAGGGCTAGGAGATTTGATTGTGACAGTAGTCACTCTTCCCTTGTGCCTGGCTGCCTTGGACAGAGAGCCATTAAGCTGCCAGCCTCATTCTTGGCAATCAACTGGACTGTTATCACGGTAGTCCAGCTGCTCTGAATGTTCCATGAACATCACCAGGAAGCCACCCCACGGCTGCTAAAAACATCACAACCTGCGGTGCTGGGACTGCAATTCCTGATTTAGAAGTCGTGTGCTGGTGTCGATGACTCTTGGTCATCGGCAGGGATGTGAGACGAACTCCCGACGACACCGCTCACTCTGTAGGTGTTGCCTCTCATACTAAAGGGTGAGCACTTTCTCCAGCAACTCAACAAAGAGCCCAGGGCTTGAGCAGCATGGGGCTTGTATCTGGCTGACCACAAGCGTGTGGTGCATTTTCCAGACATCCCAGCAGCTTGCTGGCTGCTGCTATAAAAACCTCCTTTCCGATGGTTTGTTTGTCCACTTGTGGTCCTTATTGTGTGAGTGAGGCGGCGTGGACTGGCTGTATGGCGGCGTGGGCTGGCTGTATGGCAGCGTGGGCTGGCTGTATGAATTGTAGACAAGATCCTGAGCTTCCTAGCCTTAGCAGCGGCTACAGCATTAAAGGCCCCCAAAGAGTCCAGGAGCCAAGAGCCCTGGCATCTGAAGCCATGAACTCAAATAGATACAACACAGGCCTTGAAAGCAGAGGTGTTCACAAAAGCCACGGAGGGCAGAAACGGAGAAATTCAAGGTAGCAAAGGAGCTGAAATCAGTGAGAGCCAAAGGGCAGAGCCTGGACTATAGGGACTGAAAGCCACAGAAGAATTTGGGAGAGAGGTCCTGAGGGGTTCAGAGGCAGGAGTCTGGGTGCTTAGAACTAAGGATACTGACAGGTTCTCTGAGCCCAGAACACTAGACCTCTGTCTGCCTCAAGCACCTCAAGCAGTAAGCTTCTGACTGAGAGCTCGGAGCCACGAGTCTGCTGACTGACACTTAGTGCTATAGGCCTCTGGCTTTGGAAATTCAGGTTGTAAGTCTCTGAAACTCAAGATCACCCACACCACGGGAACACCTTCTTACCCACCTATGGTTCCTACCTAGACGCGGTCTATAGGGTCTCAGATTCTCAGCAGGATTTCTTGGGGGAGGCACATGTCTTGGGGGAAGGAATGACCCTGAGCTGAAGACCTTGTCAGGGCCTGTGGGCAGTCTTGTTCTGTGACAGCAGGAAGCTTCCAGGTATAGGATAAAGGACTGAAGATTAAGACTAGCCCACAGTGGCCAACCTGCCCTGTCCATGAAGGATGTTTGAGTTGAAGGCAATGCCTTAATGACCCATGACTGATGCCAGGGGCCCCCACTTCCAAAAATTTTCAGGACAGCAGTCACCTTCTCTTCCACAGTGGGACTCGCCATCCCTTTCCTACCCAGAGTCCCCTGAGGACACTCAGAAGCCTCCCCACTCCCAGCTCATTGGAGGCCTTTTCTAGTCTGCAGCTCTCCTGGTTCTGACTCCCAGGCCTGGGCTGGTGAGGAGGCCCTGCTTCTCCAGGTACCCCCATCATCCTTACCCGGTCCTCTCAACCGTAGCTAGGCCTCTTCCCAGTCTGAATCCTCTGTGGAGATAAGCCATGGTTTTCACCTAGGCATCCTAAATGTATCCATTCCTCTCTTAAGCTAGCCAGACTGGAGTCACTCCAATATCCAGATTCTGCACAGCTCTGGACAGAGCCTGTCCTGGTCCCTGAGAGCCCTGCAAAGGTCAGATGATGTTAGTGAGTGAGCCCAGGGCGCTTCAGGCTGGGAAAAGACTTAACCTTCTCCAAGGCTTTGCATTTAACTCCCCTAGGTGGTCTTGGGAAGGTGCCCTCACTTCTCTTTCCTCCAGAGGACCTCCCAGCCTCGCTCTGAGTGGGTGGTAAACAGTTTTCCTTGGGTGCAGCGGCTCCACTGGTGAGGAGCCGGGCTCCCCTTGCTACTTCCTCCCTGGCCAGGCAGGCTCCGGGTGCTCAGACCACCAAGGCCGCTCCTGCCTTTCTAAGAGTTTAGAGCGGGAAGTGCCCAGCCATCGCTACCCGAGTCTTCTGTTTTGCACTGACGGGGGGGGGGGGGGGGGGGGGGGGGGAGGGAGAATAAGGCCTAGTCCGGTGGCAAACAGAACCCTAGGTCCTCAGATTAAAGACGTGATGCTGGCTCCATTCAGAGGTTCCCTCCAGGCCGGAAGGACCCTGCCTCCCCTCCCTCCTCTCCCCGGAGCATCAGCGGCGCCACCCGCTAACGGGAAAGCAGCGGCGCAGCACAAACTTGACTCATTCCTAACGTTTACAGAGGGTCACTTATTAGCCGGGACGTCCCGAGAGGCGCTGGGGGCGTAATAGGTTCCAGCTGTGGCCCGGTGCCTGCGATGGGTCGACGCCCAGCCAGAGCAGGAGGGGTGCGGAGGGGGAGCGGGAGGGGCGCGTCCCTGGCAGCCAGCCCTCCCCTCCCGCCTCCAGTCCCCGGCGCGCGCGGGAGGATTGCAAACGAGGGCCGCCCCGCCTCCACGCAAATGGCGCGGGGGAGGGGCGCGGGGCTCTGTTACAACGTGCAAGGGTCTGTGCTGACCCGGGCTTGGATCTCCTGGGACCACACCCGGGACCGCCTCCTTCCCCATACCCAAGTCAGGTCGTGGTAGGGAGTGGGGCTAGGAGACTTTCCAGCTTCTGCCCCGCAGGCTCTGTCCATTGCTACCACCAGTGGCTCCCCAGCCTGGGTGGGTCACCATCTTTAGGGCCAGGGGAAGGATCTAGAACGCAGCAGCGGGAAGCCTGGATAGCCTGGGGTGGGGGTGGGGCTCGGATTGTGGGAAGGACACCAAGGCTGGACAAAAGGGATCTCCACGGTCACTTTTCTAAAAGACCTCAGATTCAGAGAGTTTTTGCTATGTTTTTTTTTTTCTTCCTACTGCCCTCAGTGTCAGCTCGACCTATGCCGAAGACCTTAGGGAGGCCAATGTCCCTGTCAGTAGACTATGCATTTAGATCTAGCTCCAAATGGGTGTGTTGGAGGCTCAGTGGGGACAGACACCATGCCTCCCACTTGGCTGTGGTCCTGTTGAGGGAGTCCTATCTAGGGGACAGGCCTCTCTATCGCACCCTCTTTGTCAGAGCAGGACTAAGAGAACAGAGGACCCCCCCCCCCCCCCGCTGTGCCATCAACACACTGTGCTCAAGGATATGTCCTGATACCATCTGTGAATTTAGCTAGCCGCTCTATGTCCCTGTGGCCTAGGAACCTCACGCTGCACTTTTATCCTTGCCTGGAGACTGACTGGAGTGGGGAGTTCTGAGGACAGGGTACCTACCCTCCCCCATTCTGGATCTTGACTCAAACATTAAGGGGGTAGGGGGTGGCAGCGGTTGTTGCAGATGGGGAAACTCAGCCCAGAGACAGGGCTTCAGCCCTCAATTCGAGTCTGAAACCAGGATAAGAGCCCATCACAAGGATAGGCTCCAACTTGGGGAGGGGGGGCATCTTATCCTCCAACCCTGTTCCACAGGCATGGCCCATCTATGTGTGTCCCTTCCAGATCTGGGACGGGGGTCACTCTGCAGGTGAAGCCAAGCAATACCCAAGCACAACCACTGGTAAGGAAGGGCAGGGGCCGATCGGCCCAGACTCTGAGGTGCAAGGCCTCTCTCAGCTCTCAGAGCTGCTGTCTAGGTTGGGTGGGAAGAAGTATCAAGTCTGTTCACCACAAGGGTGAAGTGGGGGGAGGTATGGAGGGGGGTGAGGATGCAGGGGTAGGGTGTCCTTTCATGGCTGCTTCAAGCAGTGGGGACAGAATAGAGCATTCAGGTGTTCCCCCTCTTGGCCTAAGAGTCAGCCCAACTGGGACCTGGCAGGTACTAGAAATGATCCCCAGCAGGTGAGGCCAGCGCTCTCCTTCCAGATAGAGGAGAAACCAAACCAAACCAAACCAAACCCATTAAACTCTGTCCAGATGCAACTGAGGAGGTGAGGGCTGCTTTCTGTTTTCCCAGCCAAACTAAACAGGTACTGCCAAGGCCAAGGTATGAATGTGAAGTCCCAACTGCTCCTCCCGCCCCAGAGTTAGTCCTTGGTGGACTTTCTGGGGTCCTTTTACAGTGCCAGCAGCGCTGGTCCACTCCCTAAAGCCCTGCAGGGTCTTCCTGTGGCAGGCATGGTGGTCAGTAAGCAGAAATGGCAAAACACATGAGCTAATTCACTGTCTCTTGTTCATGAGTGTGGCCACAGACAGGTGGACGGTCTAGGTCCTGGCCCCCAGGGGAGAGCAGAATGAATTTCAAAAGGGACTTGGCCACTTCAGGTACGGAGAAAGGCAGGACTAACTGGTACCTTCCAAATAAAGAACTCAGCAGCAAGCAATAAGGGCAGGACCCCCAAACCTCCATTTAAAATCTCTGAGGGAGAGGGTATCCAACCGTCAAGCCCAGTGTAACTTGGATACTATCTCAGGACTGGGCTGGGTGTCTGATGTGGAGTGGAGAAATGTCCTACAACCCAGTGCAGTTCAGGGGTGGCTAGGCCTGCTGCTAATGCTGTGTGCTGAGCTCCAACAGTGCTCCCGTGTGGCCCTTTCTGGTACTGCAGGAGGACTGCCGGTCTTGCCCAACTTCTGGAATTGAGGCTGGGCTCAGGGACTCCAACATTAGAGATAGTAAGAAGAGAACCTGTGACAGTGTGTAAGTTGTGGCAGATTAAGTGGGTTGAAGTGTCTTAGCACTAGCTATAATCCAGGAGCAGATGTTTTAAAATAAGATAGCTTGACTTAGAAACTCTGCCCTTCTTTCCCTGTGTGAGACTATTTGGGACTGCTGACAGGGTCTGTGCTAGGACTGAGACTCAGCTCTGAGCTCCCAAACACTTGTGAGACTAGGCGTGCAGATCTCTAGACAGTCACCTGACTAGTATGCACCTGATTGGATGCCCATGGATCCTCCTGCATTCCTTCAGTAAACTAGCATGGCCATGAGCAGGCCAGCTGGAGGCTCAGATCACTTTGGCCTTCTGTAGAGGGTTTGGTCAGGATGTCTAATGGGCTCTGTACCTGGTAATGTCTACTCCTGTGTTTGATAGGCTCCCCTTCCCACATCCACACTGTGCCTGCCAAGCTGGGACATTGCCCTTAGAGCAGAAGCTTGCAAAGTCACAAGGGGCCTAGATGTTGAAGCAGGGGATGAAGACGAAGGGGGACAACTCACCCGTCCATCCCGAGCACAATGCTTGGCACACAAACAGGCTCAGACAAGTTCCCAGCACAAGTCATTGAAAGCCTTATTGGAACCGCCAAAGGTGTGAATCACTAACAACAAAATGACTCACAGCAGGGACTGCTCAGCAGGGTGAGGAGGCTGTCTGTCTTGTCTGCTTCTATGTCCTGATACCCACACGGGCTTCCTGGGGAAGGTGGTCAGCCTGCAATGCAGTGCAAGCAAGGGCCCGGGATAAAGAACACAGGGTGAGGAGAGAGCAGAGAGAGGGGTGGGCGAGACAGGAGAAAAAACCTGAGTGCCATTGTCAGGGATTAGCATATTCTGGTGAGGAGGCTGAGCCTCTGTCTGGACCATGAGAAAGAAGGTCTGAAAGAGGATATGTCTGGTCAGCGCAGTGGCACTGGTGTCTGGACATGTGGCTCTGGGGACAGAGATAGTCGGTACTTCCTTCCCTGGATGGCATGTGATTAGCATTGAATCCAGGCCACACTTGGACCACTGTGGGCTCCTGTCCTGGGTGGGCCTGCACTCCTGGGACCTTGTACCCTTGATCTGTGGAGTGAAGCCTGACTTTGAAGGGGGAGTGAGAGAGGGGTGGTTGGGTCCCTGTGAGCTCCAGGATGACCAAGGAGAGCTCTGGATCTTTCTGCCCACCTCCAAGACATCTGGTGATCTAGTACTTAAGTCACTGGGGATTTAATCAGTAGTATTACACAGGAGGCACCCATGAAAACCCTAATGAGGGGCCTGGTGTAGATGCAGGGCTGGGATGGCATGTACCTCAACGGGGTGCTTTCGCTCTACGCCCCTCCCCGTACCTGCCCTACTTCTTTGTGGGTGTCCTTGATCCACAGAGTGGATGGTTAAGTTAAAGCCTGAGTGCCAAGTGCTGTGCAGGTGACTGAGCTCAAGGAGACCTCGGGTTTAACTGGCCAGTCAGAGGACAGAGGGCAGAGGGCAGTCTATGATGGTGTCAGAAGTGCTTCATCCTGTGAGGCTGAGCCCTAGCCACTACCCCTGGGAAGCTAGTGTTAGAACAGGTGAATCCAGAGGGTTAAAGTCATGCTTGCCACCCACAGCTGAGCTGAGTGAGAGAAAACAGTTCCTACAGCTGAAGTCTGGCTTTAAACGCAGAAGAAAGCAGCGATGTAAAGTAGCAGAGCCACTGCAGGAAAATAAGGTGGACGCTCCTTAAAGGTTCGTGTAGGGGCTGGAGAGATGGCTCAGCGGTTTTAAGAGCACTGATTGCTCTTCCAGGGGTCCTGAGTTCAGTCCCCAGCAACCACATGGTGGCTCAACCATCTGTAATGGGATCTGATGCCCTCTTCTGGTGTGTCTGAAGACAGCTACTGTGTACTCATATACATTAAATAAATAATAAATCTTAAAAAAAAAAAAGATGCGTGTAGAATTAGAGCTAGAGCCCACAGCCCTTCTAGAACAGACACCACAAAAAGGATACCAGAGGCCCAGACAGATGGACCTGCACCCTGCTGACGGTAGCATTGCTCACAGTGGGAAGGCAGGTCAGTGGTCCATGGAGGGAAACCCAGTGAGTGGTGAGCGACGCGTGGTCCCCCGCAGGAGGGACTGCTGCTCAGCCATGCTGTGACATAGGAGGACCTCTGGGACACTGTGCTAAGTGGAATAAGCTGACAGATTCAGTTCAGTTCCCATGAGATTCCTAGAACTGCCGGATACACAGAGTCAGGGAGCAGGCTGGTGGCTGCCATGGCCAGGGAGAGTTGGTGTTTGATGGCGATGACAGTTTAAGAAGATGAAACCATTTTGGGGCCAGATGCTGGTAATGGTTGGGAATAGTGCAAATTCTGCTACCGAAACTGCACTTTAAGATAGGCAAAAGGGTAGGGTTTATGTTATTTATATTTTATTACAGATTGAAAATTGAAAAAAGACTGAAAGTCAGTGAGCCAGCCACACACACACACACATATCTCAAATGAGATGGACAAAACCACAAATTAAAAACAAAGGAAAAAATCAATGTGTGGGTTGGTTAAATATAAAAACATAAAATGGAATGTGCTGGCTGCATTTTGTCAACGTGACACAAACCTGGACATATCTGAGGAGGGTAAATCTTAACTGAAAGAATGCCTTTATAAGGTTGGCCTGTATGCAAGTCTGTCTGGATCAATGATGGACATGGGAGGGCCCAGTGCACTGAGGACAGTTCCACCCCTGGGCAAGGGTCATGAACAGTATATGAAAGCAGACTGAGCAAGCAGTAAGGAGCCCTTCCCCATGGCCTCGCATCAGTTCCTGCCTCCAGGTTCATTCTCTGACTTCCAGGAAGATGGACTACAAGCTGTAAAATGCTTCTCCAAGTTGCTTTGATCATGGTGTTTTATAGACAAGACTGTATGTTACCAGCCAAGGAGATGAAGAAGCAGGTGCCAGCCAGGGAGACCCAGTACTTTCTTGGACTTAGACAGAAGGTCTCGATTTCTGGACACTGTATTGGGAGGCAGAGGTAGCTGTTCTCCCTGCTTCCGGCCCCATGATATTAATAAGACAGAAACATCCTATCCTGATGCTATGGTGAGAGTGAGCCCTTATACACAAGTGGGAGGCATAGAGTTCATGATGCCGGATGCAGCACCTCTGCTGGGCACTGGGAAGGTGTCCGGCTATAACCCAACATGGCATATGCCCTCATGATGGATGTATGTGTGAAGGAACAGAATATCGGGTGTATGGCGGGAAGAAGTCAGACAGCTCAGGAGACAGATGTGCTGCCTTTAAAAAATAGACTCAACTCACTCTGGAGAGAAGTGGGGGCCAGAGAGAAGCACACCGAATCCTTCTGGGGCCCATGCCCCATGACCTAAGCACTTTCCACTCTTCATTAGCATCGCTCCCTAGACTTCCAGCTCATGAACCCTTTGGGGGTACATTCAAACCACACCCAAACCACAGCAACAGCCAACAGCAATAGCCAACAAATATGAAAATTTATAATGGACAAGTTCCCAGAAACTAGAACTTTTACCCAAAAGAAACAGTTTGGAAAGTTCTATGCCATTAAAGCAACCAACTCAAGAGTGGGAAACCTTCCCACACTACATCCCACCCGACTTGGGTGTACTGTTCGTTCTGGGTCTGAGAGGATCCAGGAAGCCCCTCTTCCTGATGCATGGCGAGCCCTTCCTTTCGTGTGGTAATTTTAGGGGGTCTTTGAACTCACCAAGCCAATGTCTTACCCTCAGGGACCAATCCGAGGGCTCCCAAGCCTGGCTTCCGGTTCTAGCTCTCAAGTGGCCTGTGGGGCTGGGTGCTCTGGGATACTGTGCAGTGGTGTGTGTGTGTGTGTGTGTGTGTGTGTGTCTATGTGCGCACATGTGTGCAGATGAAGTGGGGAGAAGGGAAATCTGGCCCAAGGAAGACGGATGCTGAGGAGCTTTTCCAGGCACCGGGAGTGGATTGACGTCAAAGCCTTTACTCCTGGTCTTGTGGGAGTCTTTTCCCACTCAAGCTTTGCCCTTCTCTGAGTCTCCTGGTTTCCTGTGTGTAGCCAGAGGAGGGGGAAGTCCCTAGAGCCCTGCCACTGGTCTGATAGGGCTATCTGGGCATCTCATGGCGCCTGCCTGCTGCATGTTCACCTCAGGTAATTGCACAGAGATCTCAATCACTGCTGTGCAAATAGCAGGTGTGGCTGGGCAGACAGAAAAGCCTCACCAGGCTTGGTATGACTTTCAGGTGACAGCTTCCCAGGGACAGTGGGATTAGGTACATGCAGAGCCCCCCGCCCCCCAACAACCATGCCCAGAGATGTCTGCATCACTCTGGGATTCTACTTCAAGAATGTGGGCACACATATAGACATGCCCTCCCACCATCAAGTCTTCGAGGAGCTAGTTGGTCAGGTCCTTACAGGATGATGTATGATCCAATGGGTGCTGGGCTGTGAGTGTTCTGTAAGCTCTGGTGTGCTGACCCTCTTTCTGAACCCATCACTGGCCTTGCCGTCAGAATTCAGCCTGAGACCCTTTGGGTAGAAATGTGCCAGTGTCTGCTCAGGTGAGAGTACCCACCCAGGACACTCTCTTGTCTTGTTACATCAATTAACTTATTGTTTTAATTATATTTATTTAGTTGTGTGTGGATTTGGGGTGTGTATTGCCATAGTGTGTGTGTAGATATCTGAGGGTAAATTTTGGGAGTTGGATCTCTTTACCACGTGACTCCCAGGGATCAAACTCAGGTCATCAGACTCGGAGGCAACTGTCTTCACCCACTGAGCCATCTCCTCCACCCCAACTGACTTTAATACTCTGTTTGCATCACGGTCTGTCCTATGTGGGCAGATGTGTATGTCTATGTGTACAAAGATGCTAACAGGCTATTTAGCCACCTGGCACCATCTGTGCGGTTGGTTACTCCTCTCAGGGGATCTGATATATTGTTTACCTAGGACCACGTCAACCCCCTGCAGCATGGCTTTGAGGGTCTGAGAGCTGGGTTAATGAACTCTCTGAGTCAGCAGGTCCATCTTGGGTACAGTGAGTCCTCAGTGGTCGGGGACTGTCTGGCTGGAGTGGCTGGATGATGACAGTGTAGGGATGTGGGCTGGCAAGTAGGTGGGCTTTTAGGAATGGGACGTGGTGAGGGGGACAGAGATACAGGGCCAGTTGTGTTATTCCTATTTTACAGGTAAGTTCTGTGAAGATAGAAATGGAACTTCTGCAGTTTATAGAGTGGGTACTGGGGTTATCTCCAAATTGAAGCCCCTCTTCTAAGCTCAGACTCAATTGCTCCCATCCCTAGCCACTAACACAGTGGAGCCCCTCACCCTGTCCCTTCCACGTTGGTGTGCAGGCTGCAAGCTTAGGGCTCCAGAGGGGTGCTGGCTTTCTGAGCCGCTTCGCCTGTCTGGAGATCTTCACTTGCACGCTCATATTCACACTGAGCACGTGCGCAGGTAGAATGTGCTCCTGGTGGGGGGTGGGGGGAGGGGGTGCAGCTGCACGCCGGGCAGCAGGCAGCGAGCAGCGTCCTATTTAAAAGTGCTCTCAAGACCTGCTCTCCAGGGGTCACGGAGGGGGCAGCCACTTCACTGACCTTGATCACTGTGTCCAACTCCAGCTGAGACTGCTCCGTGGTGTCTCCATCATCAGGATTGCTGGAAGTGGAGCTCATCTTGGGCAGAAGCACAGGCCCTCAAATAGTTTGTACCTGCACTCTTCAACACGTCTCTTCTTTGAGCCTCAACCACCCAGTACCTTCCTGTGTGCCTCCCCACACCTGTGTGCAGTACCTGGAGTCACTGTGCTGGTTCGGCCCGTTGAATTCACTTGCTCCTGAGCACCCAGATGCCCCACCTTGATTGTGGAGACCACACGCCAAACAAGCCCATGAGTGTTGCTGTGGCAACCAGGACGCTGAGTGCCCGGGTTTCCCTGGAAATAGGAGTAAGGGCTTGCTGTGAGGGCTAAGGAACACTGTTGCCCGAAGCGGTTTCCCCGGAGACCTGGAGTGAAGCTGACCCGAGGGAGGGACCAGCGTCTTCCTAGAGCCCCCGTTTACTGTTTAGGGAGACTTGTTTGCTTGCTGATCACACCCAGGGGTGCAGACCACAAGCCCATTCAAGGTCACTAACTGACTTAGTTCATGTGCCAAAGAACTTTGTGATCAGTAGTGAGATGTATGTCACAGATGTCTAAGGATTAGGGAGGGACGGACCTTCCCCAGGAACAAAGGTCTTCCTTTGTAGCAAAGGTTTCCTCTTGGAGCCTGGCAGGTTACCTGCTCTGCAGTGCCCTACTTAGACCGCATAGAGAAAGCATCCTTCCCCAGTTACCCTGTTGGTACTAATCTGGTTCATAAACTTACCAATACAGACTCTCAACCTACTTCTGAGACCTTCTGAACTCTGCTGCCGTCTCTGCACATTCATTCTGTAACCCATGCATATGCATACAGATAGAAAGATATATTCGCTGTGTGCTATGTGATGTCAGCGTTAACATTAGTAATTAAAGTTAGAACAAGAGAATCTGCCTTTACCTTAGGCCAGGCTACCCAAGCAGGTGGGACTAGATGTAAAATGTGTTATTGAAACTGCTAAATCTTGTAATGTTTCTTGTTAGTCAATAAATTTTGACACAGAAAACACAAGCACATTCATCTATTTTTTCTGGGCACAGTGTGCGCATGACAGAGAGGTTCCAGGAAGAAGAGGGCTGGTTCTCAGGAGGGGCCCCCCTGTTTCTTACTCAGGCATCTCTCCTGACCCCTATATCCAGTTTCTAGATTGTAGGATGGGCTCTACCAGTGGACAGCTGCTTTGCTCTGTCCTCCTCTGCCCTCTGAAAGCCCTTGACTTTGTTCACCAATCTACCCCTCCTGGCCATGTGCAGGAGCTTGAGACCCCCATCCTTGCACTCTGGATACTGGTTGGTGGGTTTGGGCCCTTATGTGGTCCGTGAGTGTAGCTTCTGGTCCAGGGCTATTGATGACAAGGAGAATTTTCAGTGCAAGTCCAGAGTATATTCTTCAACGAATCCTGTTAGATTGAGTATAGTGTGTCTCAGGAGGGCCTTGGCTAGGCCTGACCCCTCTCCTAACTAACAGGACTGTTGGACCCAGAACCCTGGACCTCCTGTCCTGCTGCAGTTGTCAAGGGCATACTCTGTCCCCACTGTCCATTCTCCCAGCATGTGACTGATTTTGCCCCTATCTGTGCCCACCTGTCTGTCAGACTGTTCAATACTTCTGCACTTGGAGGGAGACTCTTTTTCAGAGAGGCTCCTGCCATCATTCCTTCCTCCATACCTGGAAACTCACCAGAAACAGCCCCAGGACACAACAAACCCTGGATTCCCAATTCCCTGGAGAATGGTTCATAGCAGTTGTGGTACTCAACTCGTACATCATTATGACTGGCCTCAGGCATGGACACATTGGCAATAGTGGGAAGTCAGCCTTGGTACAGTGTCTGGGTTGTGATGATTCAGAACAAGTTCAGTGCACAGGGTCCACTTCCTGCTAGAGCCTACAGGGCATGCACTCTCGACCGCAAAGGGGCTGCAACCCAGACCAGACCAGCCTTGGCTGCCCTCAGGAGTCACTCTCTGTGAGCAATGGCTGCCGCCGCTGGACCTGTGAGTTCAGCCCGTGAGCAGTCCACCCTGTCTCTGGGGCATCCAGTCACCAAAGGGACAGAGATGACCACAGACAGCAAGTCAGATTCCAGAGCAGTTCCAGCCAGACAGGCTATCCCGGGGCTGGGAAGCAAGGACAGGGCATCACATTCCTTTGTGCCCTCCACCCTCTTCATGAGAGTTGTCCCTCACATGAACTGTGCTCGGGGGATGCCAGAGCCACTCCAGGGCCAGGCATCCGAGCTACTTCTGAAGCTGCATGACACCATCCTCATTCCTGACTGCTGAGTGAGGTGGTGAGGCCAGGGTAGGTGAGGCTGTGGGCACCTGGCCTGCTCACAGAAGGTACATACAGGATCCTCCAGGAGGACCTCTGACGTCCCTTCCCTATCCTAAGAAGGTTAGGGTCAGCGATGGCAAATTATGAAATTCATAAGGCGGGGGATGGATAAAGAAGGGAGCCCAGCTGTGTCTGAGGGGTCCAGATAAGGAGGACCTGAGGGGTTCCCTGGGCAGAGGAGAGCATCACCCTCTACCCACTCTGTGCTTACACGGACTACTCAGAGGATGTTTGGTGGGTGGTCCTGGATAGTGACTGCTGGGGTGGCTCAGGGAACCTCTCTCTAGGTCAGTTCTGTCTTCGTGGCAGGAGAGGGGCTGGGGCTGCTGGCCATTCACAGCTTGGCAAGGACCACAGCATAATGAATGAAATGAGGAAGGCCCAGCACACTGGATCTGACAGTGACTTCCTGGATACAACCGTACAAACATGGATGTCAACGCTAGCAGATAATTTAAACTCCATCAACATGAAATCATTACACACAGGAGGGCAATATTAAGAAAGAGAAAACAGAGCACATGGGTTGTTATGTGAGAAAATACTTGCAAGTCATCTATCTGATAGAGGAATCAAATCTAAACTATGTAAGAATTTCCTAACACTCAGCCATACAGCTCAATTTAAAAAAAATAAAAGAGCCAAGAATGGGAATGGCCATTTCTTTGTTGGACACATATAAACGGGCAGAAAGCCTTCAGAAATGTATGACCTTATTCAGTACTCGGGGGAAACTGCGAGATGAGCGTCACACCTGTTAGGGTGGCCACTGTGAAGAAGCTGATGACAGGGTGGATTAACTGGAGGCCTTGCTGCTGGAATGTGAAATAAGAAGCCACTTCAGTACAGGATGGCACTTCCTCAAAAATCAAACCCATGTCACGTGACTGGGCAATTCCACGGCTGGGTGTGTCCCCAGAACAGAAAACAGAGATGGAGAGATTTGGCTGCCATGTTCTGAGCAACCCTCATGTCTGCTGATGGGTGAATAGATAAGACTTATTTGGCCTGTCCATACAGTGAATGACTGTGCTGTATTCAGCAGGAGAGACGTTCCGACACATGTTGTGGCAGGGATGGACCTGGAGGACGTCAGGTTGAATGAAGTAAGCCAGCCACAACAAGACAGGACTGAGCAATTCCATCTACATGAAGTTCCTAGAGAAGTTCACATCTCCAGATAGAAGCACCCATTCTCCCCCATTCGGTGCTGAGGCTGGGGAGGAGTGGGGAGCTAGTGTCTCATGGCCACACCGTTTCTGTTTGAGAAGAGGAGTGTCTGGCAGGGCATGGTGGGGCATACGGAAAACTCAGGAGACAGAGACAGGTGGAGCTCTGTGAGTCCAAGGCTAACCTAGTCTACATAGTGAGTTCTGGGTTAGCCAGGGATACATAGTGTGACCATGGAGAGGGAGAGGGAGAGGGAGAGGGAGAGGGAGAGGGAGAGGGAGAGGGAGAGGGAGAGGGAGAGGGAGAGGGAGAGGGAGAGGGAGAGGGAGAGGGAGAGGGAGAGGGAGAGGGAGAGGGAGAGGGAGAGGGAGAGGGAGAGAGGAGAGTTCTGAAGTGGATGGTAGTAGTGATGGCTGGGCAATGTGAAACGTGCTTCCAGCCCAGATCATCCTTCTGATAGAGGCCTGAGGCCTGAGGTTGAGTAACAGAGGGGCTGTGGGAGAAGGTGAAGCCTGAGAAGGAAGACTATACCGCCATCCCTGAACTACACGGGCAGAAAAAAGGAGCAAAGAACTCAATGAAGGACAGATGGGAAGATGGTCTCCTCGAGTGGCCTTGATCCCCTCCTCCTCTATGGATGGATGCTGGGCAGGCTGCAGGAATAGATGGGGCCTAGCCTCCCTTTCTTGTAAAACCTTCCCAGATGGGGTCCACACTCTGATACTGCCTCTCCCCAGATCATGTGAGGGACCAGGGGAAGGTGTGAAAGCAGAGACTTCCTATGGCTTGAACCCTCTGTAGGCATGCCTATGTAGCTGTATGAGAAAGGGAAACAGCTAGAAAGGCGTAGCTCCAGCTCCTGCCTGGAGCCCCTCTGAAGTTCGTTGGTGATGCTGAAGTCCCTAGGAGCTATCATCCTGCCTTCCCCTCAGTCTCTGCTCTACCAGCCTTAAGATTGGATCTCCATCATTCCAGTCCCAGCAAACAGCAGCTCAGCTCCAGGCTGTCAGTTAGCTAGGGAATGACACTAGCCTTGCTGGCTCTGGGATACCCACACTGGCCTTGAAGACATCTTGTAGACTGGTCTTCCCCATAGTTCTGTCCTTACTGCCTAGGACAGCGGTTCTCAACCTGTGGGTCGGGACTCCCTCCTTAGGGGAGATGCCACCTCAGGTTTTCTCCTAAGAGACAGAAGGCAGAGAAAGGAACACGGGGTAGGATCTCCAAGCAGACTGGGCAGAGGCAGCATGATGTCTCCAAGGCAGCTGTAGCCATTAGATCCAGAAAAAAGCCCACCACGCTCTCTTGGAGCCTCCTGGGGGAGCTCAGCCACTGGTGCCTTGACCTAAGACTCTCTGCCCTGGAATCCAGGTGTGCTCTAGAGAGCTGGTAGCTCAGGGACTCACAATGTCTCTGTGCAACATCTGTGCAGTCTGTAGACAGCCATCGGGACATGTGTGATATGTTGAGGCAGTGGGGAGCCTACACCACATACTTACTGAAATCCGTTTCATGCACTCCGTTCAGACTGGAATGTCCCCCTCCCTGCCAGTCTCTCCCAGAGCACTTGAGAATTCCTGAGGTCTGGAGCCAGTGTTCTTGTCCCTGTGCTACACTGAGGGGTGAATCAATACGTTTGTGGTTTAGTCACCTTGTGAAATCTGTGGGCTCTGAGAACTATGCTGACCACTCTGGCTTCACTGTCTCCGCCATTTCGCCTGTTTTACAAATCAACACTCTCAGGTCTGCAGGGTGGCAGGCTTAGGTCTGCCCTGTGGGTCCCGAACACTGCCACCAGCTCCATTTTCCTCTCTCCACTGCATCCCTGTGCTGTCCTCATGTGTCCAAGCCGAGCTCAGGGCCAGCTCTTCACTGTTCACATCTATTCTGTCTGTTCTGAATGCTGACGTCAAGCCCAGATGTGGAATACACGGAGAGGACGAAGGGGGGGGGGGAGGACAGTGACAATGATGTCATTGTCCCAGCCATGGAGAACTCACTATGGCTCCTCACCAGAGGGACTAAGTAAGAAAGGACAGATAGCATTCTGGCCTGCCGGGCATACCAGATCACAGAGTGGGAGGGCAGCACAGAGGTTGAGAAGCTTAGGCAGCACCTTGCTTAGGGCCAGCGTGGTCTCATAGGTGACTTTAAGAGGCTCCCATGAAGCTGCATAGAAAAGCTGGAAAGCCCAGGTTCTGAGCAAGGAAGGAACTTCCTGGCCTGGTTGCCGAGGTGGCTTCAGAGATGGATTCTATAGTGCGGTGGGACCCACAGACCACAGACCACAGTGGTGGGGACACTGTGGGGTAGAGCATAGCAAATGCACTGTGACAGGTGGAGGAAGCCGGGCCTCTGGAACCTGAACAGCCTTGGGAAGCCATATTCTGGGCATCCCCATCACCAGAGCCAGGGCAGGCTGCAGGGATGCCTATCTCTACCCAAGGAGGTTAGCAGAAGGCCTGCTCACAGGTTGCAAGCCCCCATTTCCCCCCGCCAGAGGCTCTGAGCAGCCCCTCTAAGCAGGGCAGTTTTCCTACCCTGCCATCTGCTAACTCTGACTCAATGCTGCTCCCTGGGGATTGAGGCCATCGCAGTGTGGCTGCAGAGATGGCACCGCTAATGACGCTTGCTGGGCTGTCAACCTGTAGGCTGTTTGTAGACTAGAAACTGAACTGCCTCCTCTCACTGGGCCTCCTCTAGGGGCCAAGGGTCGATAGGGGCGGCTCCCTCCTGCCAGTCTGGACTTGCACAACTCTGAGCAGGGAGGCGGCACCGGGTAGGGCACCCACTGGCAGGTGTGGAGGGGTTTGTATGGTGAGACTTTCCAGCCGTGAGGCAGAGCCAGAGACTGCTTCTCTTAGAAGGGTCCAGCTCCTGGCCAGGTGAGCATTAGGTCTTCTCAGAGGGAGGCTGGAAGGATGGCCGGGCAGCCTGAGGGGCTGAGCTGGCCAATTATATGGATGGCCGCTGGAGGAGGGTTGATTTACACTGGTATCTGTGGAATGCAAAGAAGACACTGCCCAGGTCTGACCTGAGGGTGGCTCTTCTCCCAAGCTTCCTGAGCGAGGCCTGGGGTCCACACAGGGTCTGGCAGCCATGAGCTTCTGAGCCATGGGAAGGGAGGCGGGGCAAGGAAGACCCAGTTCACAAAGACACTGTGACTAGCTTTTGGGTTGGGGTGGAGTATGAAGCATGAGGTGCACACCCCCTCTTTCGGGTTAAGCCATTGTGTTTGGGGCCCAAGATTCAGGAAGGAGTAGAGCCTGAGGAGAGTGGTGAGTAGGGCCTCCGCCTCCTCCTCCGACAGCCCCCTGTGATACTCTTAATTGTTAGGTACTGACTCACCCCACTTCAAAGGCCTTGGCCTTGGTTCAGCTATTTAACCTGCTGCGAGAAGCCTGTCACTCTGGAACTCTGCCTGTGGAGAGCTGAGCCCTGCCTGCAGAACTGCTCCTCACCTGGGCAGGTACCTCTTCCTCCGAGCCAGTCTACACAAGCTCGAGAGCGGTCCCCAAGGGCCAGCGGGGCCCTGCTGCCTGCTGCTCGGCTCAGGGATGCCTGGCTCAGAGATGCCTGCTCCCTGTGTCTTTGCTCCAGACATGGCGGATCAGGTGCCTCTGTGGCATCACTACCTGTTGGCCATCCAGTCACGGGAGTCACCCCGTGTCCAGGACTACCAGAGAGCGGAGAATATCTTGCTTACGGTGCTGGAACGCGTCCATGCCTTGGACTCCCGCTTCATTGTTGACTATTCTCGAGACCTGGAGGCCTTCCAGTTTGCCCTACGTTCCTCAGAGGACCCACTGGATGTGGAGGTGCCCCTAGGGGTGGACTCGGAGGCTCTCCTGATCGAAGAGTCAGAAGCCACTGAGCCAGGGGATGGCCTTGCAATCTGTCGCCTGGGTGTCCTCAAGGAGTCATCTGGCCTGGAGCCATGGGTGACTGCTGACATCTTCAGTGTCTCCTCAGAGGACAGAGACAAGTGCTGTGGCCACCTTGTACCCAGTAAAGTCCTATGTGTCCTCAAAGATCTTCTGGTGGCTGCCATTGTACATTGCAAGCACCACAGGCTCATTCCACCAGGTAACAGTGTGGGGGGCGGGGAGGTACTGGACACAAGTGAGCAGCTGTCTGTACATATGTGTGACTGCTGTGTTTGAGTGCTGAGGGTATGGACTGACCCCTGTGGGCTGCATTCAGGTTCCTGGGTATGGATCTTCCCTGTGCATATGAATGAAGTGTGAGTTATCATTGTGTGCATGTGTCGGGGGGGGGGTCTGAAAACTAGGAGACTTACCTCTGGTCTGTGTGCCCCTAGCATCTCTGAGAAAGCAGATCGTGAGTCTCGTGTGACCCATTTCTGCACGGTGGTTTGGGGGAAGACCTTTACACGAGTGTCACTTTATAAATGTGTTAACGTTTAAGTCAAGCCAGCTGTTTTGTTGGCCAGCTCGCTTGCTGAGGCCTCTGGCAGGATTCCAGGAAGTCAGCCTGTTACCTGTTACACCCTGTTGTGGTGCTTGCACCTGTCCCCCTCTTCAGCCTTAGTCACAGTCTATCAGGTTGTGTGTGGATTTGGCCATGCGTCTGTGTCAGGATGCAAACACATCCATGTGAGTGTGTGTGGATGTGAATGGACATGAGTGTGCACGTGAGTACACACACACGTGAGCACAGGTTTCTATATAAACAGGCATGTGTGCGTGCCTGTTTTAAGTTATGGCTGAGTCACTAACTTGATACACTGAGCCCCAAATAGCTCTAGGCTGGGTATTTTCAAATGTGCCAGGGACCCAGCTTCAGTCTCTTGCCAGACATCTTGATCATGTTATCTGGGGTGTCAGATCCCCAGGTGGGTGGCATTCCCAGCATGGTCAGAAGCAGCTAGGTTCTTTACACAAAGATGGCTGGGCAGTGAGACCCTAATAGATGATGCTCATCCTCCTGGATTCAGCATCAGGACATCAGGTTCCTTGGAACTGGAGGCCAAAACTGAATGTCCTGATTTTGGGGGGAGGAGACAGACACAGGATGGTGGCAGATGCTACTTTCTCATGTGTTTATCTTCCCATGTCACCTTCCTGCTATTTGTACTGTGTCATCAGTGAGTGGGGTGGTTGCATCTTCCAGAGGGTAGTAACATGTCTGGGATACCTACTGCATGGAGTCCTGGTCTGGCTGCATGTCCTGGGTCCTGGGAGCCTGTAATAGTGGACTGCTATCTCATGCTTCCTAAGACTCTGGAAAATGGTGTCTAGCCGAACCCACAGCTGGGCACCTACGTTGCAGTCTGGGCTGCAGCATCCAGAAGGCTCTTGGGCTCTTAGACAGACTTCTAACACCAGGAGGGCAGCTTCTAGTGGAAGTCTTTCCCAGACCTGCTGGGCCAGGTGTCCTAGAGCGGAAGACTGACCTTTGGTGGCCAGAGGCTGTCATGAAATGTCTAGTGTCTTGCAGCTCCTCATGCTTCTTATCTGGTTATCCCTTGTACCCTCTAATGCAGCATGTGGCTTGGCATGACCATTTCTGTCTTCTTGCTTGAACTAACACAGCCATTGCCAGCTGGCCCTATCTCCTGCAGGCTCCTTACTTGGCTGAGGCACAGACCCACCTTTTAGAGCAACTAGGAGACTTCTAAGTTGTGGGCCATCAAAGACCATTCAAATCTCTAGCTCTCACTCCACTTGCATGGCCAGGTTGCCTCCTGGCTGAGAAAGGAGACTCCGCAGCATAGGCCCATTCCTGTTGCTGTGGCTGAACTGGGCCCATGGGAAATTCCAGGCATCGCTTCCAACACATCCCTTAAAAGGGAAGCTATTGCTGGTGACAGGGTTCAGCTATCCACTCCCTGGAACCGGTGAGACCAGCCAGGGCTGGCTTAGAGGTGGCCTGGTGAGAACAGGTGTGGCTGGCTGTCTTCCAGGCTGCCATTTCACAGATTAAAAAAAATGTGACTAGAGGAACACATAGGCATTTAGATGCTGATCTAGGAGGGTCCCTCTCCCCCCTCATAGAGAAACTGAGGCTCATTGGATGGAGAATCCCAAAGGTTCCCTAAGAGCTATCCTGAAGATAGTGGGTGCTGGCAGGATACACAAGGAGGCCTGGCTGTTTTCTGCAGACCGTCTTGCAATGGAGACCCCGCTACAAGGCTTGTGTTGGGGGGCTTTTGATCACACCCATCTTCCTGAGTGTTGGTTTTTCTGGCCTATGATACAGACATTCTTCAGTGGACATAGGAAGATAGAGTATTGGGAGAGGAGGTGGGGGATGGTTCCACCCTGAGCCTGTGTGATGGTGTGGGTGTCTCTGTTATCCCCCTCACTATCTCTGCTACTGCTTTGTTTCAAAAGGAAGAGCAACCAGCCATGCCACTCTTGAAATGTTCCCTCTTTGGCAGCCTGGAAATTGAGCCACCCAAGCCTGTATCTCCTCCCAGGACACCAGGGCCTTTCCCAACACAGACAGTTCTCTCCTGTAAACCTTATCTGGACTTTCCCAGGCTTTGCTGCCCAATCCCCTGCCTGTGTGGTATGAGGACCAGCGTGCACTCATGCATGCACAGGGTAGCTCTAGACCTGAGCTGTTAGAGAGGCTCTTAGTGTAGGGGGTGAGGTGGTTACAAGCTGTGATCAGGAGAAATCCAGCCTGGGTCCACTTCTTCTGTCTCTGTTTCTTCTCAGGTGAGCTGGGCTGTTATGTCTTTGTCCTTCCTGACCACAAGTGGCTGGAGGAGGGCTGTGAGTCTGCAGACTCTATAGGCGGCACCATGGCTAAAGCCTATCCTTACCAGAAATCAGTATCTAGGGGTTCAAAGTCCCTGGAATGCATTGCTGTGCCCAAGAGGACCCCACTGGTTTTCATTGAAGACGGAAGAGGTTCAGAGAGAAGCAATGGGATGTCTTTATCACAGTCCTCCAGCAAATGCAGGATCTGAGCTGCCCAGGGTGGTAGGGGTCCGGGCGAGCTTGAGGGAACTCCACCAGCCTAGCTCTTCAAACACCTGCTTTAAGCATGCTGGGACTGGGTCAGCACCATCCAGGCCTAATGCTTTTCTTTGGGACCAGGGCTCTCTCCTAGCTCTATCCAGCATGGGTGGAGCTGGGTTTTTTGTTGTTGTTGGAACATGACCACAAACAAAGGACAGATCCCACAGGTCTAGGAGGTGTGGGCAGTCTGCTCAGGCAACAAGACTGAGGGAGGGGCCTAGCAGAGAGAAGACTCATGAGGGAAGCTGTTGTTACAGAGGATGCTGTGGCCCAGCTCAGTTGGTGGGTTGTGTAATACCTCTGCCTAGATGGTAGGTAGAGGGGAAGAAGATTCAGGGAAGGGCATTAAGACGGCATGTATGGAATCCTAGACCAAGGCAGGGTTAGGCCCAGAAGAGGGGAGCTAGATTAATGGAGGGTTGTTGCAGGTTCACTGAATGCTGCTAACCTGAAGGAAGGGCAGATGCGTCTGTCTCTGCTGGTGTCCAGTGGCTGGAGGAAGATCCGCTTCAACGTTGTGCCTGTGGTGAGGAAGAAGCACCGGGTGCCTGCCTTGGAGGGGGCCCAGTTGAAGCTTGGATTTCCTGAGGGCATCTTGAGAAGAATTACCAGCCTCGGGGTGGACCTGGTACCAGCTAATGCCCAGCACTGGAGGTAGATGGCACTCAGGGACTTTGGGCCCCGAGAGAAGGGGAAACACCTCAAGGCTCCCTGAGCCTCATGTGGGAGGATCTGAGGGGTTCATCCGCTTCTGTCCTGTGGACATGTGTGTCATGCTGAGGTTTCTAGAACCTCTGGAGGAATTCTAGTGTTCAACAGCTCACAGAGAGCTGAAGGGAAGGCATAGCTGGGTCATCTTCTGCACAGGAGGTAGCCAGGAGCACAGAGCTGTTATGAGATATCTAGAGTGTTAGGTGATATCTGGAGGAGGCCCTTCACCAACATCCAGGTAAACACCAGCAGAGAGGTTGACTAAGGTCTCCACATAGTGAGAATGCTCACACCAATGAAAGTAGCTATGAGGTTTGCTAACACCCTTCACTTGGGGTGGCCTTGCCAGCTTACAGAGCCCCTCTCAGAATGTTCCCCAACCTGAGATGTTTCTGTGACTTCCCAGAAGCCTGTGAGTTCAGTGAGTGCTACTTGCTGCCAAATCAGTGTCTGTGGCAGGATGAAGGTACAGAAGCTGAGTCCATTTGAGACTAAACTGGGACTCAGGACCTGGGGCCTATCAAGTCTGATACCATTGACTGGCACATTGACTGGCATATACTTACAGGGTCACAGTGATTCTGCTAGGAGACTTACAAGACACATGCCCTAGGTGCTGCCATCTTAGAAGCAATTTTTCCTCATGAGTGACATGTAGGAAGTTGCCGTGCCATTTCTGAAACTTTAACAGAGCTCTGTGGGCCCCTACCCTGCCTCCTAGTGGACCCATTCAAGCAGAACAGAGCCTGTGCCAAATGTGCTGAGTAACCACGGGCCCACCTAGGCAGGAGAAAGGTAGGGCAGAGCAGAGCTATCTTATAAAGAAGAGAACATGAGCTTCCTGTAGCCTCACCGCTGCCAACCCTTTAGGACCGAGACCTAGGGATTGGAGGTCCTACCCTATTATGGCCCAGCAAGCACAGAAGTGAGAGCCTGTATTAAGCAAGGATCCTATACACATTACTCACCCACTGGCTCCCAAGGGGGTAAGCTTTGGTTTCCCTAATGAGCCTCAGAGTGGAGTCCATACCCCCTGCCAGACTGGGGCCCCACTGATCTCCCCTGTGTAAACAAAGGGTGGGCTGGCTGAGGTCTCCCCTAATCTCTGCTGTCTTCGATGGGGAGTCTGAAACCTGGATGTTCAAGCTAACAAACTGAACCAACTGCTGAGACACAGGGCATGAGGCCACAGAATGGCCACAGGAAGGGTGTGACCCGCATACAGGGCTCAAGAGGCTCTCTTTAGGACTGGGGCGCAGCAGCCACCAGGCCTTTTCTTTCTGGTGGTAAACAGGGTGCTGGGAACTGTGAACCCCAGTCCTGACAGCTGGGTCTGGCTTTCAGGATCTCCACTGGCTACCTGCTCAGTCGCCTGCTTGATGCACTAGGCTCCCTCCCTGGCCACCGCCTGGACAGCCTCTCCATTCTCGACCGCGTAAACCTAGAGAGCTGGCAAGGTGGCAGCCAGAACCATGGCCTAACTTTTGACCACCTGAAGGTATGCATGGTAGCTTACCACCTTGCTCTGATGCTCACATTTGCAACTAGATGGCAGAAGGTAGCAAGCCCCTGGTGTGTTCCTCATGCCAGCTCCCATGATAAGCAGTCATAGGTATTGGGAGGATTCCAGGTTCACCCGGGGATTGGCTCACGAGGGAAGTCTCGTAGCGTAGCACTGAGACATATTGGCCTGCCTTTGGCCCATTCCTAGACAGGCTATGTGGGAGCACCTGCAATCATGAAACATGATTGGGTTGGGCTATGTAAAGCCAGACCTCTCCCCTGCACGAGTCCTACCCACATCTGTGAACAGTCCTGGCCAGATTTCACTATGGACTGGAGCCAGCTGGGTACCCATGGGAGCACTGTCTCTCTTTCTATGCTCTCTGGGACAGAATTCTCAGGCACATCTTTATCCTGCTATGGCTTTGCCCTGTGTTGAGAAGAACAAGAAAGATGCAGGGGTAGGGTTCCGATTATCCCGAGTTCCCAGGACAGTAAGGGGAATCAGATAGGGCTATGAAGTCCTGGGACCCTCGTGGAGCATGTGTTCATGATTGACAGGACCCTCTGCTTGGTCCAGATGTTAGGAGATAGATGAGTTGACTTGACATTGGCTCTAGGGAGACTCCCCTGTGTGAACTTAGGCCATTCACTGCTTTCTCAGACCTCAGTCCAAGGTGGAGATCCAGTTTCCAGGGGTCACTGGTATCTGATACACAGAAAATCCTGATGCCCAAATGAACTGAGAGGAGCTGGAGGAGGAAAAGGGTCAGAGGGCACAGAAATGCAGTTTGCAGTTGGGTAATGGGGTGCGGGGAGGTATCTGGTAAGGGGCTTGGAGCAGAAGGGAGGAGGGATATCTGATGCTCTGCGGTGGGCCCTCTGGTCTGCAGAGAATGAACTCAGTGGAGGGGCATGAAGAAACACCGTAGGGTGGAGGAATTCTCAGATGTGAAGGCCATAGTCCTGAGGGAGTTCTGAAGTTCAGACTAAGGTTCAGCACAGAGTGTGATGAGAAGCCCAGAGGGGAGAGAGAGACAGAGAAGGAGATGGGAGCTTCAGCGGTGGGCAGCTGTAGGAGGGCACTCGGGATGTCAAGGAGGGGCTGGTGGAAGTAAGGCGGTGCAGGGCCGGTGGACTGGCAGGTGGGGGGCGGGAACTGGTCCAGCCACCCATTGACAGGTCCCGCCTTGTGTCCTGCAGACAGTGCTGCTGTGGGCCTCCACGCTATTCCCAGCACCAGAGGACTGGGCTGACCTGCAGGGCTCAGTGTACCGCCAGCTGGTGGTGCTGCTCTGCTGCCTGGCTACCAGGAAGCTGCCCCACTTCCTATACCCGGAGCACAACTTGCTGCAGGATGGTGGCCTGGACCTTGGTGCCATCTACCAACGAGTAGAACACTTCGCCAGCCAGCCCGAAGAGTCCTTACGAATCCATGTCACCCACCTGGGCCCCAGCCGTCCACCACGCATCGACAATGGTGTCAAAGCGCTACTGCAGCTCCCAGCCAGCGACCCTACCTACTGGGCCACCGCCTACTTTGATTTTCTACTAGATAAGGTGGGTGCAGATGTTGCAGGACAGAGTGGACAGAGCCAAGGTCCTCCCTGACCTCTCCCTCCCAGGTGAGGAACCCAGGGATGGCTGGACCTCTGGATGATTTGAGGTCACAGAGACATAAGTGCTACCTTAAGAGAGACCCCATGGGGGTTATACTGCTCTCTGGAATCCAAGGCAGAGTGCCCAAGATTGCCCCTGTGTTCCACAGAATTACCCTAAACCACACAGGACAAATGCCCTGAACCCTACTCCACCTTGGGGCTATGGCCTTCCCTGGACCTCATGGGTTCCATTTCCTAGACTTGGTTGGCATTCTATCGGCCATGACCTTTGGGACCTGGTGTTCTCTGGCCTGACGTTCAGAGCCCATTGCTTCCTGCAAAAGCCGGGACCCACCCCCATCCCAGGCCCAAATACCACCTTCAAGGCACATCTGACATTTTTTGGCCAACTCTTTCTTCTAGCAGCAGTGTCCTGGAGCAGACATTGTGGTACTGGGCATCTCCATTTTATTTTAGGAAGCTCTGCCTGCTGGGGAGCTGAAAACTCTCCACTACCCCATTTCTGGGCCAGATTGAGGGGCCTATGTCAAGCTTTCAGCAGATCTGTGCAGGCAGGGTAGGAGGATGTTGTACATCAGTGGGGTCTCCTTGGGAGTCATGCCTGTGTCGGGGATACATTGTGTGAGGCAGGGCTGGTGGAGGAGGGATGCTGGAGTGGTTCACCTTCATGGATACTGGCCCTGTGGTACCCACAAGTAGGAAATGCTTGAGACAGGCGTAGCCTGGCTGCCTGTGACCCTCTGTCCCTGCCTACTGCAGTTCCAGGTCTTCAACATCCAGGATAAGGACAGAATCTCAGCCATGCAGAACATCTTCCAGAAGACCAAGACCATGGGGAATGAGAACAGCTGAGCTGGGCTGGGAGATCCAGTGTCTACCTGTGGAGCTCCCTGGAACTTTTGGAAAAGGAATGGGGAACAGGGATGTCTCTTTGAGTGACTGGTGGAGGTACTTAGTCCCTAAGGACTCCTGTTCAAGAGATCACTGTGAGAGTCTAAGTATCCTGCCCTGGGGACTTGAGGCAGCTGCCATGTTCCAGACTGAGCTTGGAGTGCATGGGTATCTGCTTCCCAGAAACCCACTGATCCATCCATTTGATAGCCGAACAGGTAGAGCCACGAGACAACACGGGGGCTTGCTCTGCTTATGCTCCACACTACTCCTTGGGGTTGAAATACTATGTGTTCAAGGTTGAACACATTAATGCTCCAGTGTACCCCATGGAGAGGGTCCCCCTACTTTCTGTATCTCTCAGTGCAAATATAGACTCCCAAAACTATGAAAGGCTCATGTGCAAAGGATGGTTTCATTTCAAACCTTCTCCACTCTCGGGTAGAGACTGGACAGCCATCTCTACTCTGCAGAAGAGGGAATTCCATAGCTCCCCTTCCCCCATACCGGTCTTACCTGCTTCTCTGTCACTGGAGGAGTGTTCCCTGTTCCCAGAGTTCTGTGGTTCCCCATACGTACTTATTTAATCTTCTCATTAAAGGCTGTAAGCAGCTTCTCTGGAGTCCAGGTTGCTCGAAGTACCCCAGCTGAGAGACAGTTCTTCCCCATCATCTTTGATTACTTGGTGACATTTACCTCTCGGCTTCAGAACTGCAGACTCCACTCTGCACTCCAGGCTCTGGGGAGGGAACCCAGGGCCCTACATGTGTACAGGGCATGCATTGTCCCAGTGTCTAACAGCTTTTGTCAGAGTACCTACACAATGAGAGCAAGATCTGAGGGCTCTGGAAGTTATAGGACCAGGGCCTGAGCTGCCACCAACATAAAGGAAATGGCATGTTGTCTCAAGTGTGGGACTGAAATAGAGCCAGGCCCACCCTTGCCACCTCCTCGGTGATGAATATAAATCACAATGGCTGCACTTAACAGGATGAGAAGATGTGATCACAGAAAAGGCCAAGAGGACACTTTTTTTTTTGGACAGGGTCTAAGTAGTGGTGGCTGACATGGAACTTGATACTGGCCAGGCTATCCTCAGACTCATAGAGATATCCTTGGCTGCCTCCTGAGTGCAGGGATTAAAGATGTGCACCACCACACGGAACTACATTTTAAAAAAGGATATATTTTATATATTTATTTTGCTTGTACTATTGTGTGTGCACATGTGTGTGTATGTATGTGCATGTGTGTGTGTATGCATGAGAGCCACGACTCATGTGTGGAGGTCAGAGAATAACTTGTAAAAGCCGCTCTTTCCTTCTACCATGTGGGTCAGTCCAAGGATTGAACTCAGGTCATGAGGGGGAACATTTACCTGCTCAGCCATCTCATTAGTACTCAAGGGACTGTTTTGAGATTATTTCTAGTCCACTGCTCTTTAAATAGTCCACCAAAGCACAGCACATGAGGATGCAGGTGCAGAATGCAGCACTTCTTAAAGCTTACCACCGTCACAACCTCAGTAAGAACCAGGTGGACTGCCGTGAGTGTCAGGGCTAAAGGAACATTGCCAAATGGTAATGTGTCACCAAGATGCTGTGCTACACATGCAATCTATGGTAGACTAGGAGGTCAGGGTCTCTGGAACTTTCTCAGTAGGCACCAAAGCATGAGGTAAATCCTCTTTGTTCCCATTAGAAGTGAGGACAAGAAGCAATGTGTCTACTTAGAACAGGACAGTATAAATTCTGATCCCACCCACACTAACTTTCCTGTCCTGGACAACAGACAGACTTTGGGAGACATACAAAATGGTTCTGTGCTGATGGTACCATGCAGATCAGAGCCAGGAAGGCTCGCTGGAGAGTTCTTCCGTTCCTTAACATTTCTACATGACATTATGGTCTATAAATGAGCTAGACTACATTCATAGCTCTTCTGGAACACATGTGGCCTGTTGGCCACAGATTGAACAAGCCTACAGGTATATAAAATGCTCTCATTCCATAGGCCAGTTAGGGAGAAAGCTTTGTACCATCTCAAGGTCTGCCCTTGGCAAAGCTTTTGGGCTCAGAGGCTTAGCACAGGGTGAGACTTTGCCCTACCTGCCTTGGTGCTTGGTGAGACTTCTGGATCGTGAAGACTATGCACCTCACCTAGGAATATCCATTAACTACGTGACTGGGTTAGCTACCACTTTTGAGTGGAACCAGCACACTCCAAGTGTGTTTGCTATAGCAAGTTTGTGTCTTAGGGTGATCATGGTCTCAATGATCTTATGTGGATCCCTGCAAACTCCATCATGGGGGCTGAGGTCCTAAAGCAAGGGAGTGTCAAGCAGAACAAAAAGAGCCCAAGATACCATGTGACCCCTTTCCTACTGTCACTGGCCGATGTGCGTGTTGACAGGGGTGGGAGCTGTTGGTGGCAATGCCACATAGATTTGGAGGGCAATGGAGGCAGACAATCTGGAACCACTCAGGCAGGGCGAGGGAACAGATAAAGTTACAAGAGAGTGACTTGGGCCTCCTTGTCATCACACCTGTCTGGGCCTCTCCCTCACCTCATGCTGGCCTTGGTGACTCCCTGGGGACTTAGAGTCCTGGAAAGCAGCAGTGAGGGATGGTCCTCACAGAAACAGAGATTCAAGAAATAGAATTATTCCTTAATTGTGGAGATAAGAGTCCCATGAGAAACAGATACAGGATAAGAGATTACAGAGGTGAGGGAGGCTCCAGATGGTATACAAGGTGAGTCCTCAGGAAAGCCCAGAAGCTCTGAAGTTAAGTAAGCTCTCCACAGTCCACGAGGACCCACCAGGACATGTGGACACTTGGAGATATGGACATCCCACTCTCAGTACATGATAGAAAAAAGTCAACAAGTGCGCAGAGGACTGGAAGACCCATCCCCAGCCAGCCCGAGTGCTGTCTGGAGAAGCCCACTCTCATCGACAGGATCAGGTGTTAGGGCATTTACACATGTCGGCGGAGGTGTTTCCCTAAATGGTCTCGATTGTGTGAATAAAAAAGGCAGAAGCCAATTGCTGGGTGAAGGAAAAAGGATGGGACATCAAAGCAACAGGAGGAAGAGAGAGGGATGCAGAGAGAAAGGGGATTTGGACCAGGCTGTGGAGCAGGTAGGAAGCTACAGACATATAGGTCTTGGGGGCACCTATACTTTCTAGCCTCCACTGAGGGCGGAGGCCAAGGAAGATAGAAGGAGCTAGTTGCTAAGATCAACCTGACCTACATAAGGAGACCCTTCCTCAAATGGAAGGGGAAAAGGAAGGGAGGGAGGGGAGGAGGGGAGGAGAGAGGGAGGGAAGGAGACTCAGGCATACTGAAAAAAAAAATCTTTTAGTTTTCTCATAAAGAAAGTTTCCATCCCCGAGTACTGGGGTTGTTGAATTTTACCAAACACATAAGGGTAAGAAAATAGCTCTAGTTCTTCCAATACTTTATCAGAAAATAAAGGAGAAATAATACTCAGTATCAAAGGATGGAGGAGCTGTGAGCGCCATGCTGATGGCACACTGCCATAGAAAGGAACTACAGAAAACCTGCTACTGACGCCAGTCATAAGATGAACACACACATATGCACACACACGCACACACTAATAACAACTACATACACATTAATCACTTTCTCTAACACTGAAGTTCTCCTAACCATTTAGTTTGGCACTGGGTTTGTGTTGTCACTGAGGTAAGAAAGCAAGGTGATGAGAAGCGAACGGATTGGGAAAGACACGAAACTGTCATCACTCATAGGCAACTTGGTTAAGGCTTAGAAAATCCAAAGAAATCACTAGAACTGTGAACCTAGCCAGGCTGGTAGACAGAAGACTAGTATAAAAACATATTAAAAGGAAACAGTTAGGAATGAGAAAAGTCAAATATCATTTATAATATCAAAAAAACATCAACCCCCTAGTAACAAATACAATGAAAGGTATACACAAGACCTCTACAGTGAAAATATGAAACATTGCTTAGAGAAATTTAAAAGCATCTAAATGAATGCTCATAAAATCAAATGTATAATATTTCTAAGATTCCTACTGCCCTTAACCTGATAGTTGGAAAATTCCAATCAAAAATTCAGAAAGCTATTCTGTAGAAGTGAACAAAACAAGCCCAAAAATTCATGGACATTCAAAGGTTTTAGAATTTTAAAAAGTCTCTCTTCTCCCCCTCCCACATATTCAGACTTACTGGTGGCTGCAAATTTTGAGTTAATGCAGATTGACTTATGATCAAAAGAGCAGCCAGAGTAGAACAGACACCAGAACCCAACCCACACATATCAATGATCTTTGCCAAGTTGGCAGGTCAATAGGATGGAGAAAGCAAAGTTTGTTTAACAAGCATATTGTTAGGACAACTGGGTACTGTTATTAATAAAATACACTTTGCCCCATGTCTATTCAATGAAACAAATAATAAACCCATACAATAACTTCAAAATAAAGTATATATATATATATATATATATATATATATATATACCTATCACAGCCTCAAAATAGGAAAGACTTAAAGACTTTAAATAGCACAGATCACAGGAAGAAAACCCATAGGACTGCACCAAAATCAAACATACCTGCTGTCTGGGCCATCATTGGGAAAATAAGTAGGTAAGCCACTGAACCAGGAAACCCTTGGGATGCAAACATTTGATTGGGTTGAGAATACATTTAAAAAATCTATTAGGAGTGGGGGGAGATGGCTTAGTGGGTAAAGTGCTTATCAAGCAAGCACAGAGACCTAAGTTTGGATCCCAAGCACTTATGCAAAAGCTGGTTACAGCTGTGCACGCCTGTAATCCTAACCGTAGGGGAGGGGCAGAGACAGGTTTTCTGGACAGACACAGACAGACAGACAGACACACACACACACAGAGAGAGAGAGAGAAAGAGAGAGAGAGAGAGAGAGAGAGAGAGAGAGAGAGAGAGAGAGAGAGAGAGAGAGAGAGAGAGAGACTCAAGGACTAGTACAACCAGCATCCAAAAGAGGAAAAACCTACATACCTACATGCCAGCAAACTATTTGAACTGACACTTCTCTGAAGATGGTTTGCAAGTAGCCAATGGCAAGTGAAAAGATACAGGCCTTGTCAATCACCAAGGGAGGATACCATGTAACCAAGCTAGTTTGACAGTTGCTAAAGCAAAAGGATGCCAGCCATCTGGGCAAAAACAGGTGGCATGGCCACAGCTCTTATAAACAGTTTCTCCTTGTAAACAGTTTCACCTGTAAATGAAATCCTCCTGGTCTACTCAGAATAAGTGAAAGGATACAGTCACAGGAAGCCTTGAATCAGGAGGCTGTTACAGCTGTGTTTACCAAAGCACCCCCCTCGCCCCCCCCCCCCACTGGAAATGAATCAGGTGTCCATCACCGACAGGTAAAGGAAACAGAATTTCTATGGTGGGGTCATGCAGGTGAGGGCAGTCAGGCACATGTGTACAGGAAGGTCCTAAGTCCTGGACAGACTCTCATCAGAGAATATGTGTGGTCCATGGGTGACACAGCTGACCTCCAGGATCAGAAGCAGGGGATCTTCCACTGGACGACTCCTGAGTCTATTCTCAGGCAAACCACTTGCATACCTCAGTGTCTGCCTCTTGGGAGATCAAACCAAGATAGATCTGTTCTCTGGACAAAGATCAGGCTCTAAGTGATCACAAAGACCAGGCTCTAAGTGGGCATTCTGAGCTCTGGGCTTTCCAGTCTCCTCTCCAAGAATCCCTCCCCGCTCTGCTCCAGGTCCCCTGATGGCACTGATTACAGCTCTGCTGTGACTTTGTCTGTGTGCCCCTCAAGACTGTCTCCTCTGGTCACCAGGAACCACTGGGCAGCAGCCTCTGTTGGCTCCAGAACCTACCCCAGAGCATAGCTGTGACCAGTTGTACCAGGGATGTGGACTTAGCTAGGTTAATCATTCTCTGCAAGGAGGTGCATTCCTACTGATAACCTGAAGAGAGGGGCTCTCTGGTCTTGGTAAGGGGGGCATTCTCCAGCCTTCCTCTCTGGGGCTCTGAGTATAGCTGCCCAGTATGGTCCAGGTGGTGAGTGTGCCAAACAACTGGACCAGAAGTGAGGTGTGAGGGAGAAGCAGAGCAGGGAAACTGGGGCTCAGTATCTATCTGTTTAGGTGAAAATGAAACCCCAGGGTTAAGGGTTGAGGATGCACAGGGGTGGGTGGCATTCTTCATGGTCATGATCTCAAGTTATGGCCATGTGTTTGTGGGTGTCTTATCTTTATGAGTGGGGTTTCTTGTAGAGTCACTTGAAGACATCATTATGAGAGTGTGTTTAGCATGTGTTGGGGTGAGTGACATCTGGGAAATTAAAGACAGTATCCTTGGTCCTGGGAAAGGATCTGTGTACAGGCTCTAGAATAAGGGGGCTCTTTTCAAAAGGCCACACTGGGGCTGTGCAGGCAGATGAGGGGCCCCAGGTCCCTCTTTCACACCCAGCCCCACATGGTCATAGGAGATTCCTCGCAAGCACTTTATTGAAAATTCCCAAAGACCAGTGGCCTGCAGGTGGCAGCTCCATCAGAAGGTGTTTAGCATCCTGTTTCCACAAGGTTCCATTTGTAGGGAGAGGGGCAGCTTCACCCTGCTCCTTCCGGCATGGCCTGGCTACATCAGCATCTTTGCTGTCTCTAGGTCTCGCAGTCTTTTCGTTCTTGCTATATTCCCAGCCCCTCCAGGAGGGCATAGTCTGGTGAGAGGATGCTCACAACTTGTTCTTAGGACAACGTTGCAGGGCCTCCCTCAGGGCCTCCACCACACGGTCCACATTCTCAGTGGTGGCGTTGTAGCCCAGGAGGCCAATCCGTAGCACCTGGTAGGCATGGAACATGCAGATGTCAGCCGCTGTCCGCAGCCTCTTGTCTGATAGGAGCTGGTTAGGGTAGGGTAATTTTATCACATGGGATCGGCATCCATCTGGTATGCAGAAGAGAAGTGGCCTCATGGATGCCACACAGGGGTCAGAGCCAGCCCTCCCCACTATATCTAAAACATAGAGTTCAGGGGTACGGCCAGGGAGGGTCACTCAGAGCTCAGAGTGGACTTGGTAAAGCTGATGTGTGACCTCCCGACTGTGGTGGAGAGGGCTGAGGATATTCTACTTGAGGTGCTCATGCCCTTTGGGCCCTGTAGTGACCCAACACAGATGGGCTGTGAAGCAGAACTTGATAAGGGGGAGGGGTGCCTAGTGCCTCTGGTTATAAAACCCTGGCTTCCCAGAAGCCTCCTCACCTTCTCCTCAGTGGGCCCAAGACCCCCAGAGATTTCAATGCTGAAGTGGTCCAGCACATAGCTGACGATGTCCCTCCAGTTGTAGCCGGCAGGCACAATCACGGTGGTGATTGTGGGTAGCCGGATTTCCTGTAAGAAGCGCCAAGCTTAGCCATATGGACTGGGGCCCTGCATTCCCTCCAGGGACACTCATGTCCTCTATGGTGGTACTCAGGCTGCTTGACCTGTGCTGGCTTTTAGAGTCTAGAGAAAGGGCCAGAGAGAAACAGCTTGCCAGTCAGCTTTTGGCTACCACAGGGCTCCCTTGGCAGAGAATAGGAGGCATCTGGAGATTGTCAAGTGCCTGAAGAGGTTGCCCCCAGCTTTGGGAGGCTCACATCCCTCTGAAACATGGTGCGTGCTCTCACTAATAGATTACAGCCTCCCCCTCCCCATTGGACCAGTGCCTCCCACGGGTTCCTCACCGGGTCCTTCACAAAGAACTTTAAGCCCATCTCCTGCAGGTGTTTGTGCAGATGTGCTGTAGCCTCCCTGTGCCGCCGCCAGCAATTCTCCAGGCCCTGTGGGGGAAAGGTGGCCATGACAGCAGCATGTGCCAGCCCCTCTATTGCTTAGAGATACTGGGCGACTTCTGGAACCCCAGGCTCTGAGGAGACAAGAGTCTATGCTGGGCCAGCTTGAGGAAAGAGGATATCTTCTGGGTCTGGGAGGGAGAGAAGTGGAACCTAGCCTCTGATGGGTACCCAGGAGGCCCTGGGGAGACAGGCAGGACACATTTCAAAGGACACATTCCTGCCACTCAAGGAAGCTGGGATTACTGGCCATGTGGGTTTGGTGTGATCAGAGTCAGGTCCCATTCATTCTGACCCTGGACCTAAGGAGGTGTGATATATGACCTCTAGGGACAGTCCTTCCTGCTCTGGCCCCACGATCACTCCTAGGTCATATTTTGCCCACCATTAACTGCTTCCCACTGGCCACTAGATCTCACCATCTTCTTAGCAGACTGAGCTCTTTCCCAATACTCTTCCTTCTTCCATTTTAGGGTCTCAGTCTATAGCTAGCCACAAACTCTTGATTCTGCATCAACACCCTGAGTGCTAGGACTACAGGTAGGTACCATCATCTTTGGCTATCCATGACTTCTTATTTTTTCCTATCCAGCTCATCCCCTAGTTTTTGCTCCACAGGAATGTATCCTCAAATCAGAGTCCTAGCCAGGGTGTAGGTGACCGTCTAGATCATGAGTCACTTCATTTTTAACCCAGTTCTCATGCAGCAACTTCATGAGTGGTCCTAAGATTTTGAACATACTAGCCAGAGCCCAGGACTCCTCCTGGCCCCTGTGGCTGGCAATGGTCTTTGAGGGACATCAGGACTCAGAAGAAGGTGGCCAGGTTTTGGGTTTTGTTTTTTTTCTGTTCTGTGACCTATGTAACCAACTGGGCCCGTAGCCACACATCACCTCCATTTCCTGAGAGTGGATTTTGCACTGGACACAACCACTGACCCAGTTGGCCAGGAACCTGCACATGCCTGCAGAGGGCCAACCCCTTCTCTGATGAGAACTTCAGTGACCAGGAGTGTCCCAAGGGCTTGTGTTGGAAACTATCTTGGCTAGCAATACAGGAGCTACAGGTGGTGTTGGCATGTGTCTGTCAGTGACATTTATAATGAAACCCAAGGTATCTGAGCATGGTGGTGCATGCTTATAAAGCCAGAACATGGAAGGTAGATGCAGGATAATTAGGAATTCAATGCTAGCCTGGAACTAAGTTTGAGGCCAGCTTGAGCCACATGAGGATTTAGCTCTTTCTTTCTTTCTTTCTTTCTTTCTTTCTTTCTTTCTTTCTTTCTTTCTTTCTTTCTTTCTTTCTTTCTTTCTCTCTCTCTCTCTCTCTCTCTCTCTCTCTCTCTCTCTCTCTCTCTCTCTCTCTTTCTTTTTTTCTCCTTGCTCCATCTGGCCCTTATGAAATCTTCAGACCTGTTATAATGGAGTAAGTATAGACCCTGACCTTAAACTTAGATTTCCCAGTTTCTAGAAACTGTCAGCCAAATAAGTGTAACTATAAGGTACTCTGCCTGTGGCACAAACAGACTAAGATAGCCTTTGATCTGCCAACTGCTTGGCTGTATGTGCCCCATCTCTGAGACCCCTGTCACCATACCTACCTCTCTCAGAAACCCCACTTAATTCTGAGGAACCTCTCCTTTTCGACCTCCACTGTGATCTGCTGAGTCACCGAAGGGTCAGACCAGAGTGTGCCTCTGTCTGCTCTGGGCTCTGTCTTCCCAGATTCCTCTTTGAAGAAGCCAGTCCTTCCCTGACCCCCACCCCTTGGGAGGACCTCCATATTCCTGGCTACACCATAGCTTCTCCTACTCCAAAGCCTGGGTCTATTGGCGAACAGATGGACTGCTGTCTTAGGAATCCTCTTGTCTCCTTTCTCTGGAGCAATCTGAGGGAGTCACAGGAAAGGAAGCATCCCACAGGTGCCCAGTCTGAGGTGCACTCCGGCCTGAGGGGCTTCCTTCCCTTCCCTCTCCACTTCTTTTTCTTCTTCCCATTAGGGTGAAGTCCCTACTATTACCTGCTCTGCAATGAGTGCCAGGCTCTCCCTCAGGCAGTATAAGCTGGTGACAGGTGTGGTATGATGAATTCTGGGGAACAGAAAAAAAGAGCCTGGTTCAACGTCATGGTAGGGACTGGGCCAGGAGCTGACTGTCCCACCCTGACAGCTCGAGCTCTGTGGCAGGAGCCAACCATTTCCCAGGGACACTTCCTGCTTCAGAGTCACAGAGTCAGGAATGCCAGGGAGGGAAAGCCAGCCCAGGGCTTGGCACCATGTAGGGGAAGGAAAGAGGAGAGGCACATGCTTGATTGCTATCTTCCCACCAGGACTCCATGTTCTTGTGAAGCCAGCACTGGGCGCTTTCTCCCCAACAGTCCAGGACATCACTCTGATACCCTGTCTTGGGTGTTGTACAAGACCTCTCAGGATCATGACTGAGGTGGCCTATGGAACCTCTAGTTTACCTTCCAAGAGAGGTAAACTGAGGCCTGGAATGGAAAGGTAGGGTCAGGTGCAAAAAAACTGAGGGAGGATAAGGATTGTGGAAATGGTAGTGTGGCCTGTTTATTAGCCCTGAGCCTCTGGGCCAGGTAGCAAGTGGGGCCTCAATTTAACGGCTAGCACAAGAACCCTCAATTAGAACATAGGGGCTCAAAGGCACAAAGGCCTGGAGTGCAGAACTTGACCGGCATGGCTGCTTTGAGGCTGGGTGTGGGGTGGGCATCCCCTGGGCCTACCGGATACTCACACTCTGGTCTTGCCCTCACATCCCCACAATTTGGCCAAGTATTTGATGTCTGTGTAGAAGGAGACTGGCTTTGTCTTCCGGGAGTAGACCTTGAATCTGGACAAGAGAAGCCAGTGTGAGTACCTACCTGCCTTTGGCTTGGGGCTGTGCTGTGTCACGGATGCGGGGTGCATGGGATCTTGTGAGTCCAGGAGGAACATGAGTTCCTCAGAGTGCCCAACCCTCTGAGGTCTGCATGACTGTGACTGTCCCATGGGTACCTAGAACCAGTACTCCACCACTCTGTCTCTTTGTTTCTCCCACTTCCAACCACAGGTCTGTCCTGTCTCCTTTATCAGGGAAGCCGCTTTCCCAGGTGGGGCTCCTGAACCCTTCCCCCAACTCCTGGTAACCTTCATCCCTTCTTATATGGCTCTCAGCCCCGACTTTCCCTGTGACACTGCTAGTGTCTGACATGGCAGCCAGGATGAACTCCTGACCATACCAAAATCGACTCACTTGGGTCTGGACTCAGAGGTTGGTTGTGGCTGACGGTCATTACCTGATAAGGTCTCTCTCTCATGACTTTGTGTCTTCCTTCAACCCCCATTATCTAGGCCCAGGATCTAGATACCAGGATCCTGAGATGATGGTAGGACTATAGAGTCAGGGGTGGCTTGTGCTTCTCTGGCAGGTCCTATGCCAACTCCCAGAAGCTGAGCAGAGGTTGAAGGGTGGGTACTGGGCTCTGAGCATCCAGATACATTGGATCACCCCTTAGTGTGACCTCCAGAACCTCCAGAATGCTAGCCTCTGGTCCTGCCCACAGCCCAGGCCCTGCCATGTGTCCTCCCCTTTGCCCTGTGAAACATCTTCGGAGCATATCTTGGCTTTTAGGACATCCCAGCAGGGTGAACAGGGAGAGGTCTGAACATGGAGCCTTTCCCTCCCTCTAAGAGCCAGCAGTGCCCCTATCAGAATCCATATCCCAAAGCAAGGTGTGGACCACTCACTTGGCCTTGTCGTTGAAAGAGATGAGGGAGATCCCTGGTGGGGCATTCAGGACCTTCTGAGAGCTAGCGTACATGATGTCAATGCCTAGGGTAGGGATGGAGAAGGGGGTGTCTGAGATCCCACGGAAGAGTTCAACAAATAGGTGTGTTTGTACAGTCTGTACCATGCTCTGCAATTGGTGGGCCAAGATTTTGCTGAGATGTGGGTGCCGGAGAGACCTGGCCTCGAATATCAGCCCCAGTTTGTTATACTTACAGCCTCAGGCTGGAGCCTCTTAGCCTTTCTAATTTCTGTGGACAGTCAAGCATAGGCAGTACAGCATGGTGTCTGCGGGATGTCCCTGACACCATGCAGGACTGGACACGCTGCATCTGATACTCAAGCCCAGCCCTTCCTCATCCTGTCTGCTCCTACTACAGCTGGAGAGCCTCCTATCCGCACACCCATCCCAGAGTAGCAGCTGCCTCCGGTGAACCCCCCACACCCTCTCTCATGGCCTGGCAGAAACTCAGGCGGGTGACTCACTTCAGAGTCTGCTGTCCCAGGAATATGGTATGTGAGTGATGTGTCCCCAAGGGATGATGTACTGAAAAGTTGGTCCTTAGTGTGGAATGGGGGGGTTGGGACCTCTAAGAGGCAGGGCCTATCAGGATGTTATGGGGTCACTGACTATCCCCAGGAATTGACCCTGCCTAGTTCTCAGAAAAGGGCTGTTAGAAAAGACCATGCCTTTCCCTTCCTGGTCTCTGGCTCCTCACCCTGTGATTTCTTCCTCTTGCTTTACTTCTACTGTGTTGCTATCCTCCTGGAGGGGATGCATCCAGGACCTGTGCCAGAGACCCTGCCATGCTGTTTGGACTTTCTGGCTAGCAAACTGCAAACTACATAACCTCTTTGACCAGGGCCTGGAGAGACAGGGCCACAAACCCAGTTATGGTCTGGTGGTGGTTTCTACAAGAACTGTTATACTGAGTCTTCTGTGACCTCAGAGTTTGCCAGTGTGTGTGATCTAGAATATGGGGAGGGGGTCTGAGGCATGCTCTTACCTTGTTGGTCCATGTAGATAGGAACCCCACCCAGGGATGCCACCGAGTCCACCAGGAATAGGCACTGGTACCTGGGGGAGTCATGAACATGGAGGCAGCACAGTGAAGCATTGTGGGAGTTCAGATTTCAGCCTAAACTGGGCGTCTGGTGGTGGTGGTGGGGGAAGGGCTTGAAAGTCTTTGGAAGGGCAGCAGGGAAGGAGGGAAGCAGGGAAGCAGGGGAGCAGGGAAGCAGGGAAGCAGGGAAGCAGGGAAGCAGGGAAGCAGGGAAGCAGGGAAGCAGGGAAGCAGGGAAGCAGGGAAGCAGGGAAGGGTCCTTTTCACTTCTCATGTGGGCTTCCGTCCCTGAAGCAGCTCCTTGAAGCCAGAAGCAGCTGTAGCTGTAGTGCTGGGCAGGTATCTATATGTATATGGGCAGGGGGGGGGCTGGGTCATGGCCCAGATGGCTCTGTTGCTGGACCTCTCAGAGATAAATGAAGGTCAGCCTAGGTAGACAGAGTTCTGAGTGACAAGAGCTAGCGTGGGTTCCCAGCAACCTGGCAGCGCAAAGGTCTGGGCTTCCTTCTTGCCTCTACCAATAGCTACACACTTGGCCACCTGCCAGAGACACACAGCCTTTAAGACCAGAGTCCAGCTCCAGCAGCATCAAGTATGTTCATCCCCTCCCGCCCAGCTTTCCTCACAGAACCATGTAAGCACAGTCACAGGCAAAGCTTGACCCTATCTAATTAAGCTCCACACATGAGCAGGACTCTATGTGGGGCTCTTTCAGTGGGGGTCTTGCCCATATGGGCTCCACATCCCTGAGGGCCATGGTGGTCCTGCCATGCTAACCCTCTATGGCCCTGACAAGGTCCTCTTCTGGCCCGTGGTCAGCTTGATAGACAGCACTGCTGTTTTACAGAGGGGCTACCATGTCCTGGAACAGTTCTCCTGTAAACCCCTGTATGGGATTGGGGAAGAAGTATAGGCAAGGGGCAGCTTCAGGGCTAGGGAACTCTGGTTGAGGTGGGAGCAGGCTTTGAGATGCACAGGCTGGGCAGCACCAGCCTTTGCCAGCCACGGGATGCCCCAATGGGTCAGTACCACTGTAGTGGTATCTGGCTACAGGGTACTTGGTCCTATCCCAGCCTCTGGGTCCTCATCAGATAAAATGATGATAAGACACATATTCATTCTGGTATGAGCAAACCCACCCATACCATGTGACAGTGGCAGTTGGGACACCTTGTCACTGATAGCCCTGCAGCTCCCTGGCAGCATTGTCCAGTCAGGCTTTGGGCTTTGCTCTGCCCTGGTACTACCATGCCAGGCCAGCCTTACCTATGGCAGAGCTCCCCAAAACCATCCAGGGGCTGCACCACGCCAGTGGATGACTCCCCGTGGGCCAGGAACAGCAATACCGGTTTGTGCTGGGCCAGGCCCTGGGGGACAGAGGTGACAGCTCTGAGCAGGACTGATGGAGACCTCTCTCTGGATCAGCCAGCTCCTTACAGAGGGACATCGGTTTGTTGGGGCAGGACCAGGATTATCCACATATTTCCAGCTCCCTCCATAATTGGATAGGCCAATTTAGAAATAGGCACATGATGTGCCTCACCCCTTTTCTGTCAAAGCACGATGATGGAGGGAACAGAGGCTAAAGCATGGCTAAGAAGAAAAGAGTAACCAGCATCTTGCCTGCCTTGCAGTCTGTAGGTTGGGACTGGCCTGACCCACATTGAGGGGCTGCCACCCTGGAGTTCAGTAACAGGTCATGCCTCCCTGACTCCACACAGCCTGGCTGGCCCTGCCCACAGGACTGCATCCCAGACTCCGTTTTGTTTTCAGATGGAGGAAGACTTCCAAACTGATCCTGGGTATAGGAACCCCTCCCTTGGCCAGTCTTAGTCACTGTGAAGTCAAGCCATAGGCCTCAGAATCCCAGCCAACCCCACCAATGATGATTCCGGTGTCTCAGTACCTCCTCCACCTCCTGCAGTGTATAATGTTCTCCAGGCTTCTTGATCATCTGGTGCACACGGGCTCCTGACGACAGGGACAGAATGGGTGTTGAGTTAGACATAGTGTGGGGTGGGGGATAGGGGGTGGGGGAAGGACCGAAGGAGTTGAAGGGGACTGCAACCCCTTAGGAAGAACAATATCAACTAACAGAACCAACCAGAGCTCCCAGGGATGAAACCACCAACTAAAGAGTACACATGGAGGGACCCATGGCTCCAGCCATATCTGTAGCCGAAGATGGCCTTATCTGGCATCAATGGGAGGGGAGGCCCTTGGTTCTGTGTAGGCTTGATGCCCCCAGTGTAAGTGGTGAGGCAGGAGTGGGTAGTGGGAGGGGGAGCACCCTCATAGAGGCAAAGGGGAGGAGGGATGGGATGGGGGGTTATTGGAGGGGGAGCCAGGAAGGGCAACAACATTTGAAATGTAAATGGATAAAATAACCAATAAAAAAAATTTAACACACACACACACGAAATAGTGAGGGGGACCGCACTCATGCTGGCTCTCACATGGCTTTACCACAGGTGAAGTGGAGCATGCTCTGTGAGGCTTGCTTTTCCCACAGATGCAAGCACTGTCCTGGCCTCCAGGGCTTTGAGCACAGAGCTTTTCAGTGGTGGGGGTGGTGTGTGTGTGTGTGTGTGTGTGTGTGTGTGTGTGTGTGTACCTCCTCAGGCTGAGGAGGCTCTTGGCAGCCTTATCACACAAATATTATCTATGTGAGGTGACTTTGAGCACTGCAGGCGGTATGGTTTCCTACCTACCCCTGGTGCCATTCACAGGTATCCCATGTCACTTGATGGACAGCTGGATGAAGGGTGAGAGAAAGAGCAGGCTTTGACCTGTGGATCTAGGAACACTGGGACCCAAGCACCTGTCCTGATTCTTGTCTCTGAATCCCATGTCACATGAACCTGCTCACCACCAGAGTCCTAGCAGGGGACAAACCTGAACCACCCAAGTCTCAGTGAAGGGCAAAGAGTGGCTTTGGGCCTGGATGACTGATGCCCATCAACCATGTGACCATGCACTTGTGAACCATGGGGGCCATTTGCAAATGCCAGAGTCTGGCAGAAATCGAGGTGTAAAGCCTACCCTCTTCCATCTCAGGCTCTGGAGGGAGAACTGTTGCTAGGTCTGCATTTACAGACAACCAAGGCTCTGAGATTTGGGGAGAGAATCAGCCTCTGAAATTCCAGTCTTCCTGAAGATCTTAGAGAGCTGCTGGGGCTCAGATCAGGGGGTTCCCTGTAACACCTCTTCCATACATTTCAGAAACAATCTTGTCCTAACTGGACAAGGCCAGTCTGCTAGGGCTGGGAGAATGCCCGGATGCCTTCCTGGAAGAGGCAGCATCCTATTCAGGGGTGGTGGAGGCATTAGGGTCACAGGGAGGAGTGCCTAGTCAGATGGAACAGGCACTGATCTGGTAGAGATACCTTCAGGATTCCCCCAGGAGGCCTCTGGAGGGATAACAGGAGGTCACAGACCACTCTCCCTTACCAATACGATCAGCAATCTCTGCAGCCCGCATTCCCCAGATGCCATTGGTTCCAATTAGAAAGGAGTCCCCAGGCTCTAAGAGGTTGAACAGGGCAGTCTCCATGGCGCAGTGCCCTGAACCGCTGACAACCAGTGTGAGAGGGTTTCTGGTCTGGAACACATACTGGATGCCTTGCTTGATCTCTTCCATGATCTAGACAGTGGGCACACAGGTCAGATCTGCCTGCTATGGAGTGATCACCACCCCTAGATGGAGGCTGCCGCCACCAAGGCCTACCTGAAGCATCTCTTTTTGCATGTGGCCAATCATTCTCAGACTTCCCGCCGCCAGCACACGGGGAGCCAGGTTGGAGGGCCCCGGACTCAACAGGAGCCTCGTAGGAACTGACAGGGGCTTGCTCAGGGCCTCTGGGGGTGGCACCAGCAGCTGGTGCGAGCCCATGGTCTGGATCCAACCTGCCGCTCTGGAGTCCAGCGTCACACTGGCCTTGGCCAACATCCGGAACATTTCCCAGCTAGCCCTGCGCTGAACTCAGAGGCCAGGCCTGGTTGATGAGTCCCTGTTTCTCCAGTCCTTTTATTGTCAATTTAACCCTGAACAATGTTTGTCCTTCTGTCAGGGTGGACAGGACAGTGGAGGTGTGTACCTTCCACAGGGGGAGGGGAGCCTCTGGTGTCCCATCAAAGAACAGCAGTATGAAGAGCCTCACACCCCTCTCCCTGGGTCCCCTCACAGCCCAGCCAGGGGTCTGAAAGCTTCAAGAGTCAGAGAGCAAGTGCCTGAGGCTTGTAGGTCTGATGTATTTTATTGCAAGCACCCACCTGAGCACAGGGTTCCATGGCAGCCAGGCCGGGTGTGGCTGTGTTCCAACACAGCTTCATTCATTTAGTGCTGCCTGTATGTGCAAGGTGTAAGGTTACCCACTGCAGCATGGGCTAGCCTCTGTCTCTCCCTAGCATCCCCAGTCACCAGTAGCTCCTTGCATGGGTGGGACTCATGAGCCCCTGCTCCATTCTTGTTGAGCATTTGGCTGCCTAGGAAGAAAACAAACAAAGCACATGAAGTTGGGTATGGAAAAGTGAGGGGATAACGGAGAAGTTGAATTGGAGAGAGAAGCGGGTTCACCAAAACACATTGCACACATGTATGGAATTCCCAAGTAATAAAAGAGTCACACCTGAAGTCAGAAAAATCAATACATAAATCCCCTAAAAAGATTTCACAGACAAAATGTCATATCTTTTACGTTAATACCTAAAAATGGTTAATTGCAGATATATTTTTATACTGGCAAACAAATCTGTCCATTGAGTCTCAGCAGTTGGAGAGGGAGAGAAAAGAAAGCAACTGTATGCAGAATAGAATAACATTCTAATTACAGTGTTTTGTTTATAGTCTGCCTTCCAGTAAAGGAATATCTTTACCAAGAATCTATGTGTTGCATGTTCACAGGCACATGTACATGGGTGCTTGTGTGTGTTTATTGCTCACATGTATGTGCATGTGTGCTCGTGTGTGTGTGTGTGTGTGTTTTAGTCACATAAAAAAAAACAGGGTATGGGATCCAATGGGGCTCAGAGACTGCATTTACTATCCCTGGGTTGGCTGATGGGACAGGTTCGTTTCAGCAAGTGTGTGTGTGTGTGTGTGTGTGTGTGTGTGTGTGTGTACTCCACTGCATCTTCCCTCTCACGCTCATGCTCACACACAAGTCACACTCACAGAACTCACATTCACACACACACATGCCTCACACACACAGAACTCATAAATTCTCACACTTACATATGTGCCAACTCACACACACTCACATTCAGCTCTCTATAGTCATACACAGCTCACACCAGTTCTTACACACACACCAATTCAAATTCATGTTCACACTCACATACCCTCAGGCTCACAGACTACAGATAACTTGGGCATAAGGATTTCTCATGTCTCTCACTGTTAGAAGTCTCTTGAGTCAAGTTCACACTCATAATTAACCAGCTCTCTGTCTCTGTCTCTACTCCATCTCTGTCTCTGCTTCTCTCTCTCTCTCTCTCTCTCTTTCTCTCTCTCTCTCTGTGTGTGTGTGTGTGCTGGGTCAACATTTAGGAAGAATTAATGAAACTCAGGCTTCTAAAGAGGAAAAGCCACCCTAAACTGAGGGCCCTGGGAAGTTGAAGAGGCCACGCAACCCCCCGCCCCTTCCCTGCTTTGGTGAGGCCCTGCCCTGTGTCATCGTGAGCGGGGGCAGGGTGTGGGTGCCAACCTCTGAAGACTGGGATTGCTGGGAATTTCCTCATGGTGCTCAGGACCCAGGCTGTATCCTCAAAGGACCCGAGGGCCTTCTGAAGGGACAACCTTGGACTTTGACAATTGGGGACAGTGAGGTCACAACCAGCCTGAAAGCAGAGGTGCCCCAGGGACCCAATCCTGAGCTGGACAGAGCACTGGGTACAAGGCTGACTGGTCAGGCACCTGGGTTCCAGGATCACCCTGTGCCTGTGATAGACCCTTGGGAGAGGCCCAAACCTTTGCCCAAACTTTCAAGCCCCAGGTCATCCCCTCCTTCATTCCAAGTATAGGATTCAGCCATCACCACCAAGTCCCTAGAAGCTATCACCCTGTGATATAGCTAAGGACCCCCTGCCTTCTGAGCAGCCCCTACTTCCCAAGGGGACTCGCTCCCCCTCACTCGGTCCAACTCTGCTGTAGCCTCCTCTCTGCTTCAAGACCCCTACCCAGCCCCACCAAGCCCTAACAACAGGGATTTTCTGGACCATTGTCTCTTGTTGACTCTCTGGGTCTTGGATGGCTTTGTCTCTTTCATTCCCTTATGTTCTCTCTCTTGGAGATCTTGCCCTTTTCCTGGCTCTGTTCCCTCTTGGAATCCTGGGAACTGTCCATCACTGTCCTTACATGAACATCTATATGCTTTTGGAAGCCCTTCTTCAGGTCGTCAGAGCATGTGTATGTGTACCACGATGTGATCCCCATGGGAGGTAAAGAAACTGAAGGGTCACGCAGAGGTATGGATGCCAAGAAGGCGTGCACTTTGCTCAAGGCTGCAGCAGGCTCACCTGTGCTGACAGAGCCAGGAGCCAGAGGAGCTGTCGCAACTCCAGGAGGGTGTTGTCACAGGGCACTGCACTGATTGGGAGCTGGGGCATTGACAACAACAAACATCACCTCGGTTTCCCTGGAGATAAGGGTCACCTGAGTCTGGCAGCTCCAAACACCACGTCAAGCTGCAAGAAGCATCCGGGAGTCGATGTGTCAAATGGGAACCAAAAGTGTGTCACAGATGGATCTTGGCCAGCCCTGTGTTCGAAGTGGGTGTGTCAGATCCACAGGAGAATCTGGGGGGCTGAGGGGTCCCAGTAGGGTCCTAGCTCTCCAAACAGAGTCCCAAGTGGGGCCCAGCATTTATCACTCAGTACCATGATCTGAAACAGTGAAGGCAGCTGCTCTAGCCTGTAGGTCCAGAATTCATATGCTAAAGTCCTGTACTCCCTGACCCTAGTGGGTGCCACATGAGCTTTGAAGTCTGCATTTGTTGTAGGGCCCCTTACTTCTACAGGCTGCCTGCTCCTGCCTATGCCTCCAGCAGACACTGTTCTGGGACTTCCAGGCTGGAGTGGCCATTGAGACCAAAGAGTTCCTCTCTCTGACAGCCAATATAAATATACATTTGCAATGAACAATATTTTGTTATCAACATACAAAAGAAACCAAAACACATAATATTTTCTCTTTAGAGTCTTCATTAAGAGATGTATTAGATTTTCTGATTTAAAGGAGTGACTTTTACTATTTGAGAATTTTATACACTTACATAATGTGTTTTGATCAAACTCATCCCCTTCTCTTCCCTTCAATTCTCTTTATTCCCTCTCCAAACCCACAGCTTTAGCTGGAGGGGAGAACTCCCGTGTCCACCAGCCATCCGATTGCTGTGCAGCTCTGTAGGGGATGAGGGTCCAAGCCCAGGCACCCCTCTTTAGGTCAGGATCTGCGTGGCTGAAGTTGGTCTTTGCCAGGTGTATGTCCCTCAGAATCAGTCCCACCAAGCAGCTCCTAACCAGACCTGCTGGCCCTGGGTGCCTGGTTTGGTGGGTGGTGACAAGTACCACAGGCCAACGTCCTGACCACCTGTCAAATGTGGCAAAGTTTCCTCATCTGTACCCAGTGCTCAGAACACAAGGCACCCAGACGTGAAACACGGCCACACGTGCCAGTCTTAGCATGGGAGAGAGAACACTGGAAAGCCTGAGATCCAGCTAGGAAAAGGGAGCACAGAGCTGAATTTCTTTGAACAGAGGTGTCACATCCTAGGGTAGACAACAGGGGCCCAAGGGTGTGAGACATGGGATGAGTAGGGGGGAGGAGAAGAAGGAGGAAGTGATATAAATACACCATCATATATAAAGTTCTAGAAAGATAAATTAAAAAAAATTAAAGACAACTTAAGCCTTTAAAAAAGACTTGAGGCCCATCCTAACCCATCTGCCTTCAGGCCCTGTGGCTGTTATTCAGAACATAGTTCTGACTCACATTCTCTTACGCCCCTCTCCTGCCTTATACAAGACACATCTGCATCTTCCAGATCCACATCAGGCAGGGGCATAGATACCTTGTCTCAAAGGGATGACTTGGGTCTTGTGGCAAACAAGTTTAAGGTGGGAACCAAGTCTCTCTTCTGAGCCCTAGCACCCTAAAACAATGCTCACCCCTCATATCACCCTTGTCAGCCTGATGGGTAAGGAGTAGGAGACCCTCTTTAGGAATTTGGGTACAACCCCAAAACTCAGAAAGGCCAGGAGTTGGATTATCAGGGGTTTTCCAGGGCCCACCAGTGTTCCTCTCCCTGGCTCTATTGGTCTAGGCATGTGGTCCTGGGTGTGACACAGCCTACCTGGGTCCCTAGAACAGGAGTCCTCATCTCTATCCTCAAATCCCCCACCCCAGGGGCTGTGGAAGGAAGCTCCTGTGGGCTTGGAGTGAGTGAGATCCGGCCTCCTGGAGGTGGTGGTGACAACTCAGAGATCTGTTAAGGCAGCCACAGCCTAGGACAGTTACAGACACAGAAAGTAAATGAAGCAGGTAAGGCACTAGCCTAGAGGCTTCAGAGATGGGCCTGCAGACACCTCGATCTTGGACAGCTTGGGCATTTGTCATCACAGTCATGGGGTCCTGGGGTGGAGTGGGGGAGACATTAGTCATCTCTAAAGCCTGGCTCACCTCACCAACACCTGTAGGCACGACTCCGAAGTGCATGGCTGATCACCTTCTAAGTGCCCAACCCAGCCTCTACCCGACCTGGGTCCTCAGGCCTCAGTGGTTGCTTTCTCCATGGCTTCCCAGCTTCATTTTGACTCCACAGCTCACATTTCACTGCTCCTCTGAGGGCCATCACCATCTCTTTCCCAGCCTCGCATTGTTCTTTTCCTTGGTACACCCCCAAAGACTTCTGAAACTTTAAAGTAGGGAACACATAGGAAAAGGGACAATACCTCATTCAAACCCTCGCCATTCACACAGACTTCTGAGTGCTATGTCAATATCAAACCACAGCAAGAATTTAAAATGAGTATGGCTGACTGCCAGTCAAGGGTAGGCTGAGTAACCAGGCAGGTGCCCTGCCACGCCCAGCCTTGCCTCAGGAACAGTTCCCCTCCTCCTTCGGTTCCTAAGGAAAGGTCCTGGAAACCTTCTGAGGCTGTGAAGGTTTCTGATCTGAGAACCTGGCCCTACAAGTCCTCCTGTGCCTAACCATTTGGAGCATTTAGGCACACTGTCTAACAGGCAGAGAATCGGGCCCTCTGTCTTAACCTGTACTAGGATCTATGTGGTGTGTGTGTATGTATGTGTGTGTGCATGTGTGTGTATGTGTGTATGTGTGAGTGCAGGTGTTCATGTGTGTATGTGTGTGTATATGTGTGCGAGTATGTGTGTATGTGTGTATTGCCCGCGCTTTTGTCCCCCCTGGTAAGAACACGCTCAGGGCAACCGGAATCTTCTGCGGCACAAGCTTTATTGCTTACCCCTTCAGGAGCCAGTGGAGAAGAGAGAGAGAGAGAGAGAGAGAGAGAGAGAGAGAGAGAGAGAGAGAGAGAGAGAGAGAGAGAGAGAGAGAGGGAGGGAGGGAGGGAGGGAGGGAGGGAGGGAGGGAGGGAGAGAGAGAGAGAGAGAGAGAGAGAGAGAGAGAGAGAGAGAGAGAGAGAGAGAGAGAGGTGGGAAGCTACCCCGGCACATGCGCAGCTTGCTTGTTTACTACTTAGAACACAGGTGCCAGTACCATCAGCGCCATCTTGTAATGGCCAATGTGAGGGCGGCTCCTTACATGTGTGTGTGCTTGTGTGTATGTATGTGTGTGTGCATGTGTGCATGCGTGTATACGTATGTGTGTGTGTGTGTGTGTTGGGGGATCAGGAGGTGGGTGCTGTCCACCAGCATCTGAGGGATTCTGGAAGATTGACAGATAAACTTGAAAGAAAATGCTAGGGACCCTGTGCCATCTGGGCTCCCTGGCCTCTCCTGGGATCCCCTGATCTTTCTTTGGGTCTTCTATCCTTCCATATGTTCTCCTGACCTTCTCTGACCTCCACAAACCTTCCTAAGCTCCCGTGGTCTCCTGGGATTACTCTGACCCTCCCTGACTCTCACTGGTCTCCCCTGGCCTTTCCTGGAATCCCCTCGCCATCCTTTGGGCTCCTCCAGCTTTCCTTGGGCTCCCTTAGGATTCCTTGGGATTCCCTGATCTTCCCTAGGTGCTCCTGGGATTCTCTTGATGACCTCCCATTCTCCCCGGTCTCCCCTGACCTTCCCTGGAACATTCTGACTGCCCGCAGGCTCTCCTGGGCTCCCTTGGGCTTCTCTTCCGATTCCCTGACCCCCTTTTGGGTTCCCCTAATCCTCCAAGGTTCCCTGGTCTGTGTGTCTCTTGCCTCTTCAACTTGAACTTTGTACCCTTTCCTTGTAATAAGCCACAGCTGTGAGCGGAATTGTTCTAGCAAATTAAAAAGGTGTGTGCATCCTGTTCTCACAGCCGAGAAAGACTATGGCCTCAACATAGCAGGCACCACCTGCCTGGCACCCAGGTCAGCAGTGGCCCTGAGAACTCTAGAGTGCCCAGTGGAGCAACAAGAGACAGGGGGCTCAGAAGGATTCCCTGGGGTAGTGGATCATGAGGCTCAGAAGCCTGTACTCACCCTCCCCAAGAAATTATCAGTTAGGATACTGTGTGCTCCTCATGGAAACAGCGACACCCAGTGGCTCTGGCATTTCCTGGCCTGTAGTGAAGCAAAGCACCATGGGGAAGAAGCTCATCCCATGACAGCCAAAGAAGCTGAGAGGCAGGATAACGTCCACTGGAAACATGGTCCGTCATCCATCAATGGTTTAACCCATTGATTAGGTCAGAGTTCTCTCAAGGACTGGGACTACTAGTGAGGGCAAGCAAGCCTTTAGCCCTTGGGCATTTGCAGGGTTGGGGAGCTTCAACCCATAGCCTGGAGGACACAGAAAGGTCCAAAGAGGACCTGCACCTATACCAGTCCTGCATACGGGGCTTTGCCATGGCGTGTGGGCATAGATCCTGCAGTCGGCTTGTGAGAGTGCAACTTGAGAAGCTGGCCATGGGCCTCCTGCGTAAGGAATTCCGAGCCCAGCGGCAATGGCCTCTGGCAGGCATGGTCTGTGAGCATACAGATGTGTGAGGCTGTGACGTGGCTTCCACAGGACTGAGCAGGGAGCCTCACCTCATATTGACCCAGCTGGACCAGGGCTTGGCAAACAGAACATCCGGAGCAGAGTAAATGGGGCAGAGGGTTAGTTTCGTGGCCTTCACTTGCTGATGGGTGGAGCAACCCTGGGAGAAGAGCAAAGAAGGCTGGCCCATGGGCAGCAGGTCATGCTCTAAGCCAGGAGTGAACCCTGAGACTGAGGACTGTCCTGAGCAATGGGCAGAGGGGAAAGAGCCTGCAAGGGTTTGGGCCTCCAGCAGAGTCACTCAGAGGAGTTCAGGTGGTTCTGGTGGCTTCAAAGCCCTGGTGGTGGTGCTGGTAGACATGTGTGTGGGGTCCAGGTGCTTCCTGCCCCTTGCTGACATGGCTATACTGCAAGCCTGTTTGTCCAGCCAACCCAACTGTCTCAGAGCCCTCTGACTCTATGTTCTACCCCATCATCCTCAGAGAAGCCAGAAGGAACTTTCTAAAACAAGAGTCATCCCCCATACCTACCTGGCTATCGGCCTAGTGCCCACACAGCAAGCAGACCCTATGGGTGCAGCTCCTATGGCCCCAGATACATCCTTCTGGCTAACCCTGCAGTATGACTGAAGCCCAGCACTTCACAGGCACTCTAGACAGACCCTGAGCACCACACAGGGAAGCTGCTTCTGTCCTCTTAGCATCTTGGCATCCTCCATCCCTGACTGGGATGCTAACCCTGTTGCTTGCTAATCTGTGTCCCTGGGCCAGCCTATGCTTATTTTCCCATAGGCCGAGGATTCATTCAGCATTGTGATTCTCAACCTTCCTAATGCTGTGACCCTCTAATACAGTTCCTCACGTTGTGGTGGCCCTCCAACCATCAAATTATTTTATTGCTACTTCATAACTGTAGTTTTGAAACTGATTTGAGCCATAATGCAAATATCTGATGTGCAGGCTGTCTGAAATGAGACCCCTGTTGACACACAGGTTGAGAATCACTGGATTAGATGATGTTTAGGGGTCTCCTTATTACATAGTTGGGAAAGGAAGAGCTCTCTCCCCTACATCAGGACTTGGGTTGACCCTGTGGCAAGTGAATCAAGTCTCTGAGAAGAAAGAAATTAGGTGAAACTTCCCTCAGACCAGTCCACCTGGCCCAGTGCAGCACACATCCCTGTATCTTCTGTCAGACCCTTGTCAGCCTTTGACTCAGACTCCAACCATCCACTGTTACAAACAACACTTAATTGGGGTACCATCCACCCTGTAGGCAGTCCACAACCCCTTGCTGTCTTGTCTTCTAGCTTTCTCTACTCATGACACCTCCTCTAGGGTTTTATTTAACCCCTTATTTTGCTGGAGAGTTTTATGGCAAACCCTAAACTCTATTTCAGGGTGCATCCAGAGACAAGGAGAGTTTTTACAGGCCCCTGATGGGGTCATCGTCGGCTTCACAAACCTGAACATAATTACTTTAGGTTACTAAAATGCCTGTGGGCAGACATATTTTTCTGTCTACAATGTGTCTTTTGAACCTGGGCTCATAGAATCAGGATTCAAATGAGGGTGGGCTGTGTTTCTAGGCTTGATCTCTTCTGCTGTGCAACAGTGGGAAGCTTCTCTGTTCTAATGGGGGTTCAGATCAGCAAGCGGCTTGAGAGCTCAGGGTGAGGCTGGCCTTTGCATTTACAGGTGTCCTAGGGTGTCAGAACACTGGTCAGCAGGGCTCACACTGAAATGCCTGCTTTCCCTTAAGTTCTTGACCTGTGGGTTGAGACCCCTTTGGTGGGTGGGGGTTGGGGGAGTGTCTAAAGACCCTTTCACAGGGGTCACCTATGGCCACCAGTCAACACAGATATTTACATTACAATCCATAACAATAGCAAAATTATAGGCATGAAGTAGCAATGAAAATAACTTTATGGTTGGGGTCACCACAACATGAGTAACTGTATTAAAGGGTCGAAGCATTAGGAAGGCTGAGAAGCACTGCCTTAAGTGCTCATTCTCTTCCTACTGCTGTTTGAAAATACTCTGACAAGAGCCACTTCAGGGGAAAAGGGTTTGTTTCAGTTCTTAAGTCAAGTACAGTCCATTGTTGTGGGAAAATCACAGCAGCCGGTACATGAGGCATCTGGTCAGATCACACAGTCAGGAAGCAGAGACCAATGAGTGGACTCATGCTGCTGGCCAGCTCCTCACTCTACTTACACTGCCTAGATCCACTCAGGAAATGGCTTGACTTCCTACCGCAACCAAGGCAATCAAGATATATCTGGGTTGGGGTATCTTGATTCGGTTGAGATGGGAAGACCTGCCCACTGTGGGTGGCATCATTCCCTGAGCTGGATCCTAGACTGTATATAAAGGAGAAAGAGCAGTGTACTCCAGAATTCCTCTCTCCTGGCTTCTTGACTGGGATTGGGCTGTAACCAGCTGTATCATGCTCCTGACTGTGCCTTTTCTCCCATGATGGACTGTGATTTAGAGGCATAGGTCTAATGAACCCTCTCTCAAACCACGCTTGTCAGGGGGATTTCATCCCAGCAACTGGAAAGCCACTAAGAAACATTGTCTTTTCACCATGGACCTCTTGAAGAAACTGGATCAGAGTGCTAGGACTGCCCTACAATTTGGTCTTACCGTTCACAGTGGACTCTACAATATTCCTCACCGAAGCTTGATTGAAGTCTCCTGGCTCCCCTCAGCTCGAATCTTTTTGTTTTAGCCATCTCCACATGACCTGCCTCAGGAAGGCTGAATCTTCCCACTGCATGTCATCAGCTCCATTGATGGCAAGTGTGTGTGTGTGTGTGTGTGTGTGTGTGTGTGTGTGGCAGGGGGAATTCCTGCCATCCCTGCTCTGCAGTCATAACTAGCTCTTGTGAACTGTGGGCAAAAAGATTTCCTGAAGGTGAAGAGCCCTAAGACACCCTGGGACAGGGGCCAAGAATGCTAGTCCAGTATAAACAGGAGAGGAGAAGACACAACCCTGAGTCCATGGGTTTGGCAGAGCTTCTATAATCTGTCTCTTTCCAAACTCTACTTCAGTTTCCCCACCAGGGAGAGACATAGAGACGTGAGGCCTCTACTTAAGTCAAAGTCTGAGATCTAAAAGTCCTCTGGCCCTGAGGAGGAAGCAGCCCCACTAGGAAGCAATTTACCACAGTGCTTGGGTAATAGCCAGCTCCAGGCAGAGAGCGAGTGTGTGGGCGAGGCTGTTATAACGCTCCTTGTCCTCCATCATGCTGCCTTTGGACCTGGCCTCCAGAGCCGGTCTCCTCTCCCAGAGCCCCTCTCACAACCAGACCCCAGATCTCCTGTCTCAGAGATAGAAAACTCTGAAGTCTCAGGACCCAGCTAACCCTTATCTGAGAGGATATCCCTTCGTGGATGCTAGAACCTCAGGCAAAGCATGTTGCCTGCCACAGAGCGGCAACACAGGGCCATTGAGAGAGACCCTGGCTTGGTCCATTTAGAAAGGAGTAACCACAAAACCTCCACAGGAAGCAGAGTTGTATCATGTTCTAGAACAATCCTTGAGTGCCCTGTAGCTCCTGCTCAGCCACACCTCAGAGGAAGACACAGACCCCAGGGCAGGGCCATGACCTTCCCACAGGCATCCTGTGAATGGGTTGGGGGTCAGATAGAGTAGTGGATTGTGCTGGCATGAAGAAGGGACCTCTCCACTTTCGACTTAAGGTTCTATGTGTGCTCTCACATGACTTTGACATTGAGTTGGAGGTTTTTTTTTTATCCTCAGTAGATCAGTTTCCAGTCATGGTGCTGAGATACCCTCTCCCCAGGAGGACATTTGGACAGTGGGTGGCTGGCCCAACAGTATTACAACCAGTGGGATATATTGCCTGCAGATATAATTCTCTTCCCCATCAGGTCTCCATATACTTAAGTTCACCTCTTTAGCCAGGTGTGACACTGGACAGGTTGCCTGGATCCTCCTATGTGCATCACTGAATCCCAGCTTGACAGCTTTCTCACTTCTTCCCTTCCTTCTCACGGCAGGCCATGCCTTGGTCTCCAGTGTTCCCAGTGTGTCCCCGACAGACCCTCCCCTGCCTTTCTCCCCCTCACACCTTTGTGATTGTACCTGGGGAGGAGGTGGGAGGCAGACTTGGCCCTGGAAAGCAGGGATCAATGTAACTTGGAGACTGCTTTGTGAACCATGGTAATCATCAGCTGTGGGCTGGCTGTCCTCAGACATCCTCCCGGGAAACAAACAGGAATCGATCCCTCAACTCCTTCCCCCAAGGTCAGCATTTCTTCTGCCAAGAGCTAAGAAAAGAGTTGTTTCCAGTGGCTTCTGCTGCTGGTTTGGTTTTGCAATGTCATCTTCTGACCTGTGAGGTCCTTGTGCAGTGTACGCCAGTGGAAGTGGCACCCGGTCCCTTTGATGGAGCTCCAAGGTTTCCTGGATTACATGAGGACAGACAACCAAGGCTGGAAAGACAGAGTTTTTTCCAAAGCCAAGAAATATCATCTGGAAGTGGGTGATCTGGGGCTCAGGTATGCCTTTCCTGGATTGGACAGGGTTTTCCAGTGTGGGGCTCTAAGGAAAGCCACTTCCTGGCTCTGGTCAGTGTGAGCTGGGACCATAGAAGGGACTTAAGTAAGGTGGGGTCAGCAGCTCAGGGCCAGCACAACCTACTACAGGGCAGGTACTACAGGCCATTCTGACCGGGTGACTGCAAGAGACCCTCATGTACAGTGAGTCCCATGCTGGCTGGGCCTCTGAGGCCTTCTGACGGAGTCTGATTCCGATTCCTGTCTATAGATGAGGAGGAGGCCAAGCCTGTGGGGCAGGGGCTGCACCCAGCTTGTCCTGCAACAGCTTTCTTTTCCTGCCATAAGTTGAAGCAACACGTACCAGAGAGACCCACTTATTTATTAGTAGTTAGAGTTATTCTGTGACTTATCGAATTCCATTGCTAATGTATACTATCTGCCTTCCACACATTTATGTTTCAAAACATTTTAAAGGTTTCAAAATCATGAAGCTGTCACCGCTTTTAGTAAATGTCCTCACTTATGCATCAAACCTCCCTCCCTCACCACCACTTTTTATGGAAACAGTTGTCAGTTGTTGCAGTCACCACCCAGTGTGGCACTGGCAAGAGGAAAGGCAAACAGATCAATGGAGCGAAGTTTGACAAACAGACACAGCCTGATGGGCAGGCCCTGTGAGAGAGTGACGCTGTAAGAGGGAGAGAGGTGTCTTCAGTGAGGGGATCAAGCTTCATCATGGTGTGTCTGTGGGTCGGTCAGTGTCTGTGTGTCTGACACTGAAGTTGACAGATGAATTAACAGAAGACGACACTGAAAGACGTCTTTGCATCCTCAGAGACTACTGATTTTTTTTTTTCAGACACACAAAAGCACTGGTACTAACCTTAAAAGGAAAAGGCTGGGCTCTACCAAAACCATCAGGAGAAGAGATGAGCCCCAAGCTGGGCTGGCAAGATGCTTGATAGGCAAAGGTACCCCCACCCCCACCCCGCGCCAAGCTTGATGGCCTGAGTGCCATCCTCAGGACCCACATGATGGAAGAACTGTCTTCTTTGAGTTGTCTTCTGACCTTCACGTGTGTGCTGTAGTGTGCACATGTGTGTACACACAGACAGACATACAAAAATAAGTACACAAAAAGTAATAAAATTATCTAGAAACCTCGAACTGGTAGACATAGTGATAGTCTAAATAATTGGTGAATGCATTATATCTAGAGTTTGAAACTTGCAATTCAGCCTTAAGAAGACAAATGCCCAGATGAGGTGGTATGTGTCCTTAATCCCAGCACTCTGGAGGCAGTCATGCAAATTTCTGTGAGTTCCAGGCCAGCTATAGTTGCATAGTGAGACCCCCCTGATTCAACAAAACAAAGAGTGAAGGAAGGAAGGAAGGAAGGAAGGAAGGAAGGAAGGAGAGGAAGAACAGGTAGTCAACCTTCTGTTTGTAACAGGCTAAATCTTGAACTTGCCCTTCACAAAAAGAAACAATACTCATGCACAAAGGAAAGGATGTTCAGGAAATGGGTCTCAGTATCCTTGGTTACAAAAAGGCTTGGCCTTATAGGAAACACACCTTCTAGAATGGCTAAAGTAATGCATACCTGCAAAACCAAATACCAGGGAGAATGTGGAGCGACTGAAACCTTCTGGTGGGGGTGAAACGTCTACAAACACTTGGATAACCACTATAGCTCCTTCAGGTCAACTATGATGTCTGCCTACAGCCCTAGATTGTTCATAGACTGGAAAACCCGCTACAAATCCAATAGAGGAGTGGGTCAGCATACCCTGAGAAGCCGAGAACTGACTGTACCCAGCAGGAGGAAGCAGCAAGCTGCAGCTGCAGCGGCAGTCTGGGTGAGTCTTCAGTGCATGTAGAGAGAATCCACCCAGGAATGCACAGGACTGCCAACAGCATGATCCCATGTGAGATTCCAGAGCAGGAAGCTGGTCACCTTTGGGCCTGGAACTGACTGGGGCCAGGAAAGAGGCCTCCACTTGCTGGCTATTTCAGAGTTGATTAAACTGTATATTTGAGCTTTCTATGCAGAGCCAGAAATAGGCCATAGATCAAGCCCTCAGCCTCTCTAGGGATGGTGCTGACGGCCATCCAAATTCGAGTATTTAAGACTTTACATTGTTGTAGATGTGTACGGAACAGCGTCTGCAGTGAATCATGAAGGAAACGGCTGTCTAGCTGTCTCTTCCACACAGCTTTGCATGGGGGAATTTATCTGTGTACTGTGTCAGTCTTAGTGCAAGCACATTGCCCAACACCTCTTCTGCCCTACCTTCTGCTGAGGGGCTCTTCAGTGATGGTTTATCTGGGTACATTCAGTAATACTTCGAGCATCCTGTAGCACACCTCCTCTGCTCTTACGCTAAAACAGGATCACTGGAGCTTTGGGGAGCACACCTTTACTCCTTGGTCCTTAGGTGTGTGGGATTCAACCTTGGCCAGAAGTTCTGGGCATGCTCAGATACATAGGTGTCTTAGTCAGGGTTTCTATTCCTGCACAAAACATCATGACCAAGAAGCAAGTGGGGGAGGAAAGGGTTTATTCAGCTTATACTTCCACATCGCTGTTTATCACCGAAGGAAGTCAGGACTGGAACTCAAGCAGGTCAGGAAGCAGGAGCTGATGCAGAGGCCATGGAGGGATGTTACTTACTGGCTTGCTTGCTTGCTTCCCCTGGCTTGCTCAGCTTGCTTTCTAATAGAACCCAGAACTACCAGCCCAGGGATGGCACCACCCACAATGGGCCGGGCCCTCCCCACTTGATCACTAATTGAGAAAATGCCTTACAACTGGATCTCCTGGAGGCATTTCCTCAAGGGACGCTTCTTTCTCTGTGATGACTCCAGCCTGTGTCAAGTTGGCCCACAAAACCAGTCAGTACAATAAACCATGAGATAACATCTCGTTATTTTAAATTTTGCTTAAAATTCTTTTTACATTGTTGTTTCGTTATTATTAGTGTGTGTGTATGTGTGTGTGCAAGCACACATGAGTGCACATGACACACACATGATGTGTGGGGCTGGTTCTCTCCTCCCACTGAGTGCGTGCTGGGTATCAGATGCAGGTCTTTAGGCTTGGTGATAAGCACCAAGGTCAGGCAGGGCTCACCAGCACAACAACGGCTCACCTGCTGAGCCATCTTGCCTAGTTTTTCTTTTGGTTGAGCATCTTTGTGTGCATTTCCCCCGTGTGTTCCTTTCGCTGCCTGCCATTCTTCTCATCCCTGCTGTGGCTGCTGGTGGTTTTTTCTGGTATCTGGTTACTTACTAATGTCTCCTATTTATTCCCTTGCATTTCCTAAGTAGCAGAAATATTTCTCTGAAAATAGTCACCACGTTTCCTTCCTTCTGGTATTTGGAGCTGGCACCTTCTTGTCTTTACACAGAAAACAAACACTGCAGAAACACTGAGCGTGGATGGGGGCAGTGGTTAGAGTAGCTTAGCTTTCATTTATTGGAAATTCACCGCCAGCCATTTCAGTTCTGTCTGTCCATCCATCACTGCCACTTATTTATTGCCTCATATTCTTAACAGGTGCCTCACTCTTAGAAACTGACATGCAGGAATTGCATATATTTATGATATAGAGTGACAATCAAATGTATTCAGGGTGTGGCAGTCAAATCAGTAAATAGCACCTCCATCTCCTTAAATATTTTTATGAATATATATACACAGAATAGATGTAGACTATACCTCTCTCTATATATACATCAATATATTAATATCAGTTTATCTCTCTCTCCATATATATGGTCTTTGGCATACACACACACATATATGGTCTTGGGCATGTAATATATACATACATATATGTATGCATGTATGTACATATATACATATACACATATATACATACATATACACACATATACATACACACACATACACATACACATATACATATACATATACATATACATATACATATACATATACATATACATATACATATACATATACATATACATATATATATGGTCTTGGGCATGTAAGGCCAGGATTCTACCACTTAGCTCTGTCCCCAGCACATAGCATTTACAGTTTCTCTGTGTTGGGAACACTGGAAGTCTTGTCTTCTGGTTCTTTATAAACTACACAACAAATCATTGCTACCTATAACCCCACACTGCGCTGTAGCTCAGGACAGTAGACCTCACCCTCCCGTCTGTGTTTTGACAGCAGGACCCAGCCTCTCCTCCCCCACTCCTTGGAGGCTTCCCAGCTTCGAGGGGACACTGCGCTGCTATGTGTCTATAAAATTCACTATCATGTGAATATGAACATGCAGCATTTGGTTTTCAGTGTCTGACTTTTTCAACAAATACCACTTCATTTTCTTTTTAAAATTATACATAGTTAAGGATGGCTTTAAACTCCCGACCACCATGGTGCTTTTTTTTTTTTTTAACCCGGTGCTGGGTTTTGCACTCAGGGCTTGGTGTAGGCCAAAGAGACACTCTCTACCAACTGAGCTTCATGAGTTTCACCTGTCCCTCCTTCCCTCTTCCCTTCCCCCTTCCCTCCCTCCCTCCCTCCTTCCCTCCCTCCCTCCCCTCCTCTCCTGGGCCAAGCTAGGTTGTTATCTAGATTTGAATGCATCCGTCATTCTCAGCCCTCTCTGGCTTCTCTGAGAGCACTTGCGAGCTTCCCCTTGCTGCTGGGGCCATGTCCCTCTAGGACATAAGTAGAGCCTCGCTTTCATTCCTTTCTGAACGCCTTTCTTTGTTCCTTAAACCCAGTACATTTTTCAACTTCCAAGATGCTGGACCTTTTTTTTCCTGCCTGTGCTTTTATTATTACCGTGATCTCAGAAAACAGTTACCTATGTAGTTTCTTTGTTGACATTTGGGGGGGGGGGCAGCACGATTAGTAAAATGATGTCAGTGCCCTTTGGTTCAGAGAATGGCATCGGGGAAGCTCAGGCATGCAGAGGATAATGCAGATGCCAGCGAGACTGAGGGCTGAGAACAGAAGCCCAGTTACAAGTGCCAGCCTGAAGAGTGAGGAACAAATCCACTGCTGCAGCCTGGAGAAGGGGGCTTCTAATTGCTCTGGTACCCCCCCCCTTTACCTCATGTCCTCTTTTCTATAATTATTGTTGTTATACGTATTCATAACTATGCATTACAGTCTGATGAGCCTGCTTAGTGTTGCTTGTGTGTATATGATTTCAGAGCCTACCATTTGGTGTTGGATGACCAATTAGGGGGCTCATCCCTGGAGAAGACTAGGTCTCCCTCTCTCTGAAGTTCTTAGTTATGCGTAGTTCTCTGTCTAGAGATGGGGCCCTGTGATATATTTCCATCTCCACATTTTAGCATGTCTATTGGTATTGTCATTGTCTGGGTCTTGTTTAGGCAGTCACATTGTTGAAGTACCACAGGCATGGCTTCCCCATCATTCCTGGGAGACAAATCTCACAGCAGACTTGTTTCCTCTGGATCTTACAATCCTTCTGCCTCATCTCCTGTGATGTTCCCTGATCATTACATGCAGGAGATGCACTCATGGTGTCTGCGAACCCCATAACTATTTCTCTATATTTTGATCACTTATGGATTCCTGTGGTGGTCTCTGTTAGCATTCCTTCTAGGCTCTGCCCAACAGTTACCTAGCAACAGCCAGGTAGGCTTGGCTGGCTATAAAAAGACTGTTTGGCCTCTCCTCTATCTCTCTGCCCCTTCTCTCTCCTCTCTCTGACTCTCTTCTCTCCCTGACCCCTTTCTCCCCCTCCTCGCCTCCCCCCACCGTGTGTGTGTGTTTGTGTGTCTTTCTCTTTCTCTGTCTCTACTCCCTTCTCAACTCCCTTCCCCATGCCACCAAATAAACTCTATTCTATACTATGGCTGGTACCTCAGGGGAAAGGGATGCCTCAGGATGGGCCCACCAAGGAACCCCTCCCACCACACCATACCACATTCTATCAACACATCCTAGCTCCCTTTATAAAACACATCAATCTCAGTCCTGCTGCAAAAATAAGCTTATTGATGTGGGGTGAGAGCTACACTTACATGTGGATATAGAGATGGGTATTTAGAAGACAGCTGGGAGCTATATTAATTCAGGAACGTGTCTGTAGTAAGATCTCCTTTAGGGTCCATGGTCTCCCCAGCCACAGGGAGAGTAAATGCATAAAAAGATATGAGAAAGTAATAAAGGGATACAGATAGGAAAAGTCAAATCATCCTAATCTTCAGAAGACACGAGAGAGCCCAAAAATTCTACTAGAAAATTTCTAGAAATAATCAGTATTTTCAGTAAAGTGACAGGATACAAAATTAACTCATAAAAGCCCCTTTCTAACCAATGACAACCGACCTGAGAAACATCATGGGCTCGAAGGAGAGTTCACAATAGCCTCAAAACGTTATCTAGAATACACCTAACCAAGGCGGTGGAAGACTTGTACAGTGAAAACTTAGGATCTTGAAAGAAAGAGACGGAGGCAGACACTGGCAGAGGGAAAGACCTCCCAATGCCTGTGGACTGTTAAATGCAATATTGGGAAAATGGCCATCGCACCAAAACTGATTTACGGATTCAGTGCAATCCCAAGCGAAATCTTCAAAATATTCTTCACTGAAATGGAAAAAAAAATCCTAAAGTCCACACAGAACCACAGAAGATGTGGGACAGCCAAAGTCATCCAGAGCAAGAGGAGCAGTGGTGCAGGGTCCAGGTGGTGCGCCCCTAAATGATAAAATGATGCTAGCCTTGATTTAACAGCATGATAGATGAGGATATTAAGTCTCTTCATTAATTATGGTTTGTTTGCTTACCCCTGCCATACTCAAAATCTAGTTTTCATGTTTAAAAAGATAGTTCCCCTCCCCCACACTGTCTACAAGAGAACGTCCTCACTATTCAGCATAATTTGGACCAAAGAAATCTACGCTTTAAAATGACAAAAACTTATTTTAAAACTTCTAAAAGAAACCTTATTTGGCATAACTGCTTATATTTTAAATTCAAACTCTTAGACAAACTTTTTCCAAAACAAACAAAAGAAGCTATGACCGGGTCCAATCATTTGTATTATTGTGTTTCTATTGAAACCAAACAATGTTAAGATGTAACAGATCAAACCCTAAGCTCAGAGGTCTGAGAATCTTAAAGCAACTTTAACTCCACTTATTTTCCCTGGAAATAGTCAGAGGTTTGAGCTAACACTCCTTATCCAAATGTGCAAGGACGTCAGTTTCTGATAACATCCACAATGTTCTAAACCTTAACGTCTGGGGCTAACGGGTTAAATGAGTGTTTAAGGTCTCCTGCAGCAGCATTAGCCAGGACTTTAAAATTATTTCTGTTTCACTAATAAAAAAGGAAATAGGTGATACCTTGGTGATCACTACTAGAACCCAATTTCTCTTTCTTTTTTTTTTTTTTTTTTTTTTTTTTTAATATTTTTATTACATAATTTCCTCAATTACATTTCCAATACTATCCCAAAAGTCCCCCATAGCGCCCCCCACTTCCCTACCCACCCATTCCCATTCTTTTGGCCCTGGCATTCCCCTATATTGGGGCATATAAAGTTTGCAAGTCCAGTGGGCCTCTCTTTCCATTGATGGCCGACTAGGCCCTCTTTCGATACATATGCAGCTAGAGACAAGAGCTCCAGGGTTCCGGTTAGTACATCATGTTGTTCCAACAATAGGGTTGCAGATCCCTTTAGCTCCTTGGGTACTTTCTCTAGCTTCTCCATTGGGAGCCCTGTGATACATCCAATAGCTGACTGTGAACATCCACTCCTGTGTTTGCTAGGCCCCGGCATCGTCTCATAAGAGACAGCTATATTTGGGTCCTTTCAGCAAGATCTTGCTAGTGTATGCAATGGTGTCAGCGTTTAGAAGCTGATTATGGGACGGATCCCTGGATACAGCAGTCTCTAAATGGTCCATCCTTTCATCACAGCTACGAACTTTGTCTCTGTAGCTCCTTCCCTGGGTGTTTTGTTCCCAATTCTAAGAAGGTGCACAGTGTCCACACTTTGGTCTTCATTCTTCTTGAGTTTCATGCGTTTAGCAAATTGTATCTTATATCTTGGGTATCCTAAGTTTTGGGCTAATATCCACTTATCAATGAATACATATTGTGTGAGTTCTTTTGTGATTGTGTTACTTCACTCAAGATGATGCCCTCCAGGTCCATCCATTTGGCTAGGAATTTCATAAATTCATTCTTTTTAATAGCTGAGTAGTACTCCATTGTGTAAATGTACCATAATTTCTGTATCCATTCCTCTGTTGAGGGACATCTGGGTTCTTTCCAGCTTCTGGCTATTATAAATAGGGCTGCTATGAACATAGTGGAGCATGTGTCCTTTTTACCGGTTGGGACATCTTCTGGATATATGCCCAGGAGAGGTATTGCTGGATCCTCCGGTAGTACTATGTCCAATTTTCTGAGGAACCGCCAGACTGATTTCCAGAGTGGTTGTACAAGCTTGCAATCCCACCAACAATGGAGGAGTGTTCCTCTTTCTCCACATCCTCGCCAGCATCTGCTGTCACCTGAATTTTTGATCTTAGCCATTCTGACTGGTGTGAGGTGGAATCTCAGGGTTGTTTTGATTTGCATTTCCCTGATGATTAAGGATGTTGAACATTTTTTCAGGTGCTTCTCTGCCATTCGGTATTCCTCAGGTGAGAATTCTTTGTTCAGTTCTGAGCCCCATTTTTTAATGGGGTTATTTGACTTTCTGGAGTCCACCTTCTTGAGTTCTTTATATATATTGGATATTAGTCCCTTATCTGATTTAGGATAGGTGAAGATCCTTTCCCAATCTGTTGGTGGTTTTTTTGTCTTATTGATGGTGTCTTTAGCCTTGCAGAAGCTTTGTAGTTTCATGAGGTCCCACTTGTCAATTCTCGATCTTACAGCACAAGCCATTACTGTTCTATTCAGGAATTTTTCCCCTGTGCCCATATCTTCAAGGCTTTTCCCCACTTTCTCCTCTATAAGTTTCAGTGTCTCTGGTTTTATGTGAAGTTCCTTGATCCACTTAGACTTGACCTTAGTACAAGGAGATAGGAATGGATCGATTCGCATTCTTCTACATGTTAACAACCAGTTGTGCCAGCACCATTTGTTGAAAATGCTGTCTTTCTTCCACTGGATGTTTTTAGCTCCCTTGTCGAAGATCAAGTGACCATAGGTGTGTGGGTTCATTTCTGGGTCTTCAATTCTGTTCCATTGGTCTATTTGTCTGTCACTATACCAGTACCATGCAGTTTTTATCACAATTGCTCTGTAGTAAAGCTTTAGGTCCGGCATGGTGATTCCACCAGAGGTTCTTTTATCCTTGAGAAGAGTTTTTGCTATCCTAGGTTTTTTGTTATTCCAGATGAATTTGCAGATTGCACTTTCTAATTCGTTGAAGAATTGATTTGGAATTTTGATGGGGATTGCATTGAATCTGTAGATTGCTTTTGGCAAGATAGCCATTTTTACAATGTTGATCCTGCCAATCCATGAGCATGGGAGATCTTTCCATCTTCTGAGATCTTCTAGAATTTCTTTCTTCAGAGACTTGAAGTTTTTATTATACAGATCTTTCACTTCCTTAGTTAGAGTCACGCCAAGATATTTTATATTATTTGTGACTATTGAGAAGGGTGTTGTTTCCCTAATTTCTTTCTCAGCCTGTTTATTCTTTGTGTAGAGAAAGGCCATTGATTTGTTTGAGTTAATTTTATATCCAGCTACTTCACCGAAGCTGTTTATCAGGCTTAGGAGTTCTCTGGTGGAATTTTTAGGGTCACTTATATATACTATCATATCATCTGCAAAAAGTGATATTTTGACTTCATCTTTTCCAATTTGTATCCCTTTGATCTCCTTTTGTTGTCGAATTGCTCTGGCTAGGACTTCAAGTACAATGTTGAATAGGTATGGAGAAAGTGGACAGCCTTGTCTAGTCCCTGATTTTAGAGGGATTGCTTCAAGCTTCTCACCATTTACTTTGATGTTGGCTACTGGTTTGCTGTAGATTGCTTTTATCATGTTTAGGTATGGGCCTTGAATTCCTGATCTTTCCAAGACTTTTATCATGAATGGGTGTTGGATCTTGTCAAATGCTTTTTCCGCATCTAAGGAGATGACCATGTGGTTTTTGTCTTTGAGTTTGTTTATATACTGGATTACGTTGATGGATTTCCGTATATTGAACCATCCCTGCATCCCTGGGATGAAACCTACTTGGTCAGGGTGGATGATTGTTTTGATGTGTTCTTGGATTCGGTTAGCAAGAACTTTATTGAGGATTTTTGCATCAATATTCATAAGGGATATCGGTCTGAAGTTTTCTATCTTTGTTGGGTCTTTTTGTGGTTTAGGTATCAGAGTAATTGTGGCTTCATAGAATGAGTTGGGTAGAGTACCTTCTGTTTCTATTTTGTGGAATAGTTTGTGAAGAACTGGGATTAGATCTTCTTTGAAGGTCTGATAGAACTCTGCACTAAACCCATCTGGTCCTGGGCTTTTTTTAGTTGGGAGACTATTAATGACTGCTTCTATTTCTTTGGGGGATATAGGGCTGTTTAGATCATTAACCTGATCTTGATTCAGCTTTGGTACCTGGTATCTGTCTAGGAACTTGTCCATTTCATCCAGGTTCTCCAGTTTTGTTGAGTATAGCCTTTGGTAGAAGGATCTGATGGTGTTTTGGATGTCTTCAGGATCTGTTGTTATGTCTCCTTTTTCATTTCTGATTTTGTTAATTAGGATGCTTTCCCTGTGCCCTCTAGTGAGTCTGGCTAAGGGTTTATCTATCTTGTTGATTTTCTCAAAGAACCAGCTCCTTGATTGGTTGATTCTTTGAATAGTTTTTCTTGTTTCCACTTGGTTGATTTCACCCCTGAGTTTGATTATTTCCTGCCGTCTACTCCTCTTGGGTGAATTTGCTTCCTTTTGTTCTAGTGCTTTTAGGTGTGTTGTCAAGCTGCTAATGTGTGCTCTCTCTAGTTTCCTTTTGGAGGCACTCAGAGCTATGAGTTTTCCTCTTAAAAATGCTTTCATTGCGTCCCATAAGTTTGGGTATGTTGTGGCTTCATTTTCATTGAACTCTAAAAAGTCCTTAATTTCTTTCTTTATTCCTTCCTTGACCAAGGTATCATTGAGAAGAGTGTTGTTCAGTTTCCACGTGAAGGTTGGCTTTCTATTATTTATTTTGTTATTGAAGATCAGCCTTAGTCCATGGTGATCTGATAGGATGCATGGGACAATTTCAATATTTTTATATCTGTTGAGGCCTGTTTTGTGACCAATTATGTGGTCAATTTTGGAGAAGGTACCATGAGGTGCTGAGAAGAAGGTATATCCTTTTGTTTTAGGATAGAATGTTCTGTAGATATCTGCCAGATCCATTTGATTCATAATTTCTCTTAGTTTCACTGTGTCCCTGTTTAGTTTCTGTTTCCATGATCTGTCCATTGGTGAAAGTGGTGTGTTGAAGTCTCCCACTATTATTGTATGAGGTGCAATGTGTGTTTTGAGATTTACTAAAGTTTCTTTAATGAATGTGGCTGCCTTTGTATTTGGAGCATAGATATTCAGGATTGATAGTTCCTCTTGGAGGATTTTACCTTTGATGAGTATGAAGTGTCCCTCCCTGTCTTTTTTAATGACTTTGGGTTGGAAGTCAATCTTATCAGATATTAGAATGGCTACTCCAGCTTGTTTCTTCATGCCATTTGCTTGGAGAATTGTTTTCCAGCCTTTCATTCTGAGGTAGTGTCTATCCTTTTCTCTGAGATGAGTTTCCTGTAAGCAGCAAAATGTTGGGTCTTGTTTGTGTAGCCAGTTTGTTAGTCTATGTCTTTTTATCGGGGAGTTGAGTCCATTGATATTAAGAGATATTAAGGAAAAGAAATTGGTGTTTCCTGTTATTTTTGATGTTAAAGTTGGCATTTTGTTCTTGTGGCTGTCTTCTTTTAGGTTTGTTGAGGGATTACCTTCTTGTTGTTTCTAGGGCGTGGTTCCTGTCCTTGTATTGGTTTTTTTCTGTTATTATCCTTTGAAGGGCTGGATTCGTGGAGAGATAATGTGTGAATTTGGTTTTGTCATGGAATACTTTGGTTTCTCCATCTATGTTAATTGAGAGTTTGGCTGGGTATAGTAGCCTGGGCTGGAATTTGTGTTCTTTTAGTGTCTGTATAACATCTGTCCAGGATCTTCTGGCTTTCATAGTCTCTGGTGAAAAATCTGGTGTAATTCTGATAGGCTTGCCTTTATATGTTACTTGGCCTTTTTCTCTTACTGCTTTTAGTATTTTATCTTTATTTAGAGCATTTGTTGCTCTGATTATTATGTGTCGGGAGGTATTTCTTTTCTGATCCAGTCTATTTGGAGTTCTGTAGGCTTCTTGTATGTTCATGGGCATCTCTTTCTTTAGATTTGGGAAGTTTTCTTCTATAATTTTGTTGAAGATGTTTGCTGGTCCTTTGAGTTGAAAATCTTCATTCTCATCCACTCCTATTATCCGTAGGTTTGGTCTTCTCATTATGTCCTGTATTTCTTGGATGTTTTGAGTTAGGATCTTTTTGCATTTTCCATTTTCCTTGATTGTTGTGCCGATGTTCTCTATGGAATCTTCTGCACCTGAGATTCTCTCTTCCATCTCTTGTATTCTGTTGCTGATGCTCGTATCTATGGTTCTAGATTTCTTTCCTAGGGTTTCTATCTCCAGTGTTGCCTCATTTTGGGTTTTCTTTATTGTGTCTACTTCCCTTTTTAGGTCTAGTATGGTTTTGTTCATTTCCATCATCTGTTTGGATGTGTTTTCCTGTTTTTCTGTAAGGACTTCTACCTGTTTGATTATGTTATCATGTTTTTCTTTAAGGATTTGTAACTCTTTAGCAGTGTTCTCCTGCAATTCTTTAAGGGATTTTTGTGCTTCCTCTTTATTGTCTTCTTCCTTCTTAGCAGTGTTCTCCTGCATTTCTTTAAGTGTGTTATTAACGTCCTTCTTGAAGTCCTCTATCATCATCAGGAGATATGCTTTTAAATCCGTGTCTAGCTTTTCCGGTGTGTTGGGGTGCCCTGGACTGGGTGAAGTGGGGGTGCTGGGTTCTGATGATGGTGAGTGGTCTTGGTTTCTGTTAGTAAGATTATTACGTTTACCTTTCGCCATCTGGTAATCTCTGGGGTTAGTTGTTATCGTTGTCACTATTTAAAGATTGGAGCAGAAGCTGTGTTCCACTCACCAGCAGTCTCTAAATCCTGCGGCGGGGGTCGTGGGTAGCTGACGGTACCCCGGTGCTGGTCCAGCCGGAAGAGGCCTGTGGTCCTACTCAGGCCGTTTTTCTGCTTCCCTAACTAATGCAGTCTCAGGTCCCGCGCAATTGGATTGGAGCAGAAGCTGTGCTCCACTCACCAGAAGTCTTAAGATCCTGTGGCGGGTGTTGTGGGCAGTTGGCGAGTGTCAGCAGACCCTGCGCCCCAGCTGCTCAGGTGCTTTTCTGACCGGAAGAGGGTTGTGGCCCTATGTAGGCCGGATTTCTCTCTCCCCAACCAGAGCAGTCTCAGGTCCCGCGTGATTGGACTGGAGCAGAAGCTGTGTTCCACTCACCAGCAGTCCCAAAATCCTGCGGCGGGGGTCGTGGGTAGCTGGCGGGTGTCAGGCAACCCTGCGCTCCCGCTACCCTGGCGCTGATCCGGCCGGGTGAGGCCTGTGGCCCTACTCAGGCCAGTTTCTGCTTCCCTAACTAATGCAGTCTCAGGTCCCGCGCAATTGGATTGGAGCAGAAGCTGTGTTCCACTCACCAGCAGTCCCAAAATCCTGCGGCGGGGGTCGTGGGTAGCTGGCGGGTGTCAGGCAACCCTGCGCTCCCGCTACCCCGGCGCTGATCCAGCCGGATGAGGCCTGTGGTCCTACTCAGGCCGGTTTCTGCTTCCCTAACTAATGCAGTCTCAGGTCCCGCGCAATTGGATTGGAGCAGAAGCTGTGCTCCACTCACCAGAAGTCTTAAGATCCTGTGGCGGGTGTTGTGGGCAGTTGGCGAGTGTCAGCAGACCCTGCGCCCCAGCTGCTCAGGTGCTTTTCTGACCGGAAGAGGGTTGTGGCCCTATGTAGGCCGGATTTCTCTCTCCCCAACCAGAGCAGTCTCAGGTCCCGCGTGATTGGACTGGAGCAGAAGCTGTGTTCCACTCACCAGCAGTCCCAAAATCCTGCGGCGGGGGTCGTGGGTAGCTGGCGGGTGTCAGGCAACCCTGCACTCCCGCTACCCTGGCGCTGATCTGGCCGGGTGAGGCCTGTGGCCCTACTCAGGCCGGTTTCTGCTTCCCTAACTAATGCAGTCTCAGGTCCCGCGCAATTGGATTGGAGCAGAAGCTGTGTTCCACTCACCAGCAGTCCCAAAATCCTGCGGCGGGGGTCGTGGGTAGCTGGCGGGTGTCAGGCAACCCTGCGCTCCCGCTACCCCGGCACTGATCCAGCCGGATGAGGCCTGTGGTCCTACTCAGGCCGGTTTCCCCAATTTCTCTTTCTAATTAAGATTTTATTTATTTATTCTTCTCTCATACAATAATCCGGGTGGACTGTACTTTCCTCTTCCTCCACATCTCCTAGTCCCCACTCCCTTCATTTCCCCTAAATCCATTGCTCATCTGTTTCCCCTCAGAAAAGAGCAGGCCTCCCAGGGATAACAACTGACTTAACTTCATATAACATATAACATATAACAAACATATAACATATAACAAATACATAACATATAGCATATAGCATATAGCATATAACATATAACATAGCAAGTTACAGTAAGACTAGCTATAAACTCCCATATCAGGGCTAGGCAAGGTAACCCAGTAGGAGAAACAGGGTCCCAAGAGCCGGTGAAAGAGTCAGCTATGCCAACAAGGCCTATAAAATTCTGATTTCTAACAAGTCTGATCTCTTGTTTCTATTGCTGTTATTAATTTTCAGTATATTAGAAAAGATAATTTGTTTAAAAAATTTAAAAAAATACTATATCATCTAATTTTTTTCTGTAATGTGACTTTCCGTTTACATTCACAAACTAAAATCTAGTACAAATCCAATATAATAAAAACAGATCAAATTGTAACAATTTAGATAATAAAGACAAATATTTCCAAAAGTTAGAGCTAGCCACTTTAATATGAGATTATAGCTAAAAGATAAAATTGATCAAAGAAGCAAACAAAGAGGCCCCCTAAAAGATTAGTTTAAATATGCCAAATGTAAAGTAGCTCAAAGAGTACAAAAAAAAAATCGTAAATACACTGGGAACACGGTTTAGGAAAAGCTGAAGAAAAAGTATGGTCGGTCACAGGAATGGCCTGCCATAATGGTCCAGCAGCCACACAGAACCTGGAGAACAAGGATGCGGAGGCCATCAGGGAGCTAGCTAGCTCTGGGCGAAGCCAGACCAGCCACAGGGGCAGCAATAGTGCCCTTCAGTCACTCTAGGGAACTATCTGAGCGAAGTTGGGGTGAGTTGGTTCTGAGAGACCTAGAGATGAAGTTTTGCGGGGGTGGGGGTGGGTGGGTGGGGGAGTCGTCCTCTCTCGTTTCCTATCTTGGTTTCAGTTTTCCTATCTGTAGCATGAAGCTTTGAATGTCCAAAGGCTTCCATTGTTCAATCTGTGAGGCTGCATGACGACCCAACGGTAAGCAAAAGGGTGAGCAAATGCGAACCCTCAGAGCGCCCCAGACTCTGCCACTTCAGAAACCTGCAGGACCCAGCAGTCCTCCCTTCAGCAGCCAGCCAAGACCAGGCTCGAGATCTTACTGGCTCCCAGAGTCCGCCCCACAGTTGCCAAGGCGACACGCTCTAGAGAAGGGCGGGGCAGGGAGTCTAGCAACTACCAAAGCGGTTACTACGGTAACCAGGCCTCCTGTGGGGCGTGGCTCGAGGGGCTTGAGCCAGGCAGTGGTATCCGCCTAAGTTATCAGCATCCTCTCAAGCTCCTGATCGATCTGGCTATAAACCTTCAAGGTTCACCCTTCAAAAAAGGATTCCAAGGCTTTTGTCCTTGGTCTCTAGATTTGATTCTTTGCATCTTAAGACAGGACAACCTCAAATATTCTTTCAGTGTCTTTCGGGGATCTTTCTTAGCCTTCCCCTTTTGTGCAGGGTGTAGGATGGCCTCCTGACCCGCCTTGTGCCTTGCAGGATGCCCTGCAGGTCTTCCCTCAAGGTTGTCCTGGGTGAGATGGTTATTTTGCTGACTTCCGGTTTCCGTGTCCACCAAATCCCTGATTGCTTCCCCTTATCCTCCAGACCTTCGCAGTAGCTGTCCGGATGCCTCAGCGCTCTTCCTGGGCTCAGTTTGGACAGATCCTCTGTATTTGACTTTTCTCCTGGTGGGCAGCCTCTGAAAGGCTGGTTGTCCCTTTCGTCTGAGAACTTGAGTTCTTCCGATGTGTTGACTTGTTTTTTTCTATGACTTTTTATGTGGTTGAACCTTTAATTTTTTTTGAGATCATAACATAATTACATTATTTCTCCTTTTTATTCCCCCCAAAACCTCCCATATACCCCATTTTGTGCTCTCTCAAATGTATGGCCTCTTATTAACTGTTATACACACACACACACACACATTCCTAAATGCATAAACACAACCTGTTCAATTTGTATGTTCTGTGTATGCATGTTTACAGATCTGACCATTTGTTATTGGATAAACAATTGCTGTATTCCTTCCTGAGGAAGATTTTCCTCCTGCTTGTGGCAGTCTTCAGTTGCCTGTAGTGGTTCTTTGTGTAAGGTAATGGGTCTTGGAAGAGAACATACAACCACCACTTCACAACAAACAAACAAACAAAACCAGCATCATCGCCAACAACATTCTAAATATTTGTCCTGCATCCAACTCTCATGAAGGAAGCTTCTCTTTACAGCAGATGGAGACCATTACAGAAACCCACATACAATCAAAGTGTAGAGTTGTGGAGCCCAGTCCCAGTGGATACATCTACAACTTCTGTACCCGAGGCTCAGGGATCATTACAGAAGAAGGGTCAGAAAGCTGGTGAGAGCCAGAGGAGCAGGGAGTTTTCTGTGATTTTGCTGTCTCCTACGGATTTCAGATGCTGCAACCAGTGTCTTCACTGCCCAAAGAGCTGGACGAGGGCAGTAGAGATGTTAAAGGGGAGAGGGAAGTCCCTAAAGCCTCAGTCTACATGAAGGACCGCAGACAATGAAGGAATCCCAAGAGTGGCTGAACCTTTCGTGATATTATCATAGGCCCAAGACAACAGGAATTTCATATGATATAACCTGCTATTTGTTTGGTATGAGTTGGCATGACACTTTAGATGTCTACACCTCTAGTAAGATGCATAAAGCCTTTTCTGTTTTTATTGGAAGCTTTCTTAGCAGGATACATTCAGAACATTACTGAAAAAAATGAAAGAAAATGAAAATTGTCTTTTCATCAGTACTCTAGACTCTACCAGGGAGAAAGTGTTATAACTGAGCAAAACTTAAAATTTCAAACCACAGACAGAGGAAGACCATTTATTTAAAAGAGAGTGAATGTCACCCCCAACTGCTAGCAGGCTCCACACTCTTGCTAACCTTGCAAAACAAGAAGCAGGCTTACCTATTCATACCTGTCTCTAAATAATTTATCGAAACATCCCAGTGTGCTAGTTAGCTTTTGTCAACTTAATACAAATTACAGACATCTGCAAAGGGCAACCCTCAACTGAGAAATTGCCTCCATCAGATTGGCCGGTGGGCATGTCTGTGAGACATTTGATTGATGAACGATCGATGTGGGAGGGCCCAGCCCACTATTGGCCGTCTCCCCCCTGGGCAGGTGGTTCCAGGGTGTATGAAAAACTAAGCTGAGCAAGCCATGGGGAGCAAGACAGTAAACAATGGTCTATGACACTAAACTATGGATAGCTTCCATTTCAGTGCCTACATCCGGGTTTCTGCCTCCAGTTCCTGCCCTGATTTCGCTTCATGATGCATTACAGCTGTAAACTGAAATAAACCCCCTTTTTCTCCTTGTTGCTTTTGGTCATGTTGTTCATCACAGCAATAGGGAGAAAACGAACATCTCGCATCTTGCTCTATCATCATATACTTGCAATTTAAAGAAAGAAAGATGTGGAGAAGAGCCATCTAGCTGTGATGTCTGTCATCTCATTGTTCATGTTGCTTATTTAATTCAGCTGATCTGGCCGGCTAGGTGGCTGTCTTAGGGATTTGCTGTGATGAAGCACCATGACCAAAATGCAAGTTGGGGAGGAAAGGGTTTACTCTGTTTACACTTCTGCACTGCTGTTCATCACCAGAGGAAGTCAGGATAGGAACTTAAACAGGGCAGGATTCTGGAGGCAGGAGCTAATGCAGAGGCTATGAAGGGGTGCTGCTTACTGGCTTGCTCCTCATGGCTTGCTCAGCCTGCTTTCTTATAGAATTTAGGACCACCAATCCCAGGGATGGCACCATCCACAATGAACTGGGCCCTTCCTCATTGATCACTAATTGAGGACGTGCCTTACGATGGATCTCATGAAGGCATTTCTTCAACAAAGGCTCCTTCCTCTCTGATGCCTCTAGCTTGTGTTAAGCTGACACACAAAACCAGCCAGGACAGTGGCCTCCTTCATACTTTGTCCCCCTAGAAGCGTTGTGTTCAGCTGAGTAGGATGGCCTTCTTGACAGAGGCAAGCTCTTCTTTAGAACTAAGCTGTGCTCTCCTGCTAGAACTCCCAATAACTTCACAAGAGTGAAAGTGTTAGCTTGGCTTCCTGTTTGACATTCTGGGAAGGCATTTAAACAAGTGGCTCCTTGGCGACTCGAGTCTATAGCCAGGTCTCAGTGGAAGAAGAAACAGAAGGCAGACAAGAAGCAAGGCAGGTTACGAATCTCAGGGCAAACCCCAGTAGCCCTCTTCCCAAACATTCCACAACCTCACAAACCAGTACAAGCCATCAGGAACAAAACTCCAAACATCAAGCCAGCAGGGACAGTTCTGGCTAAATGCTACCAAGCAAGAATCTCATCTATGAGGGTTCTACTCATCTGACCCAACTTCCTCCTAAGACTCCACTTCTTATCTCACTGAGGATTAGGTCTGTCTGGATGCTGTAACAGAATAGTCAAAGCAGGTATAACTGGAGGGCAACACAGTCCATCATCTTTGTCTGGTATGTGTGATCCGATATGAACTCACCTCTAGCCTTGCTACCCCCAAGGATTAAGGAATAGGGTTGAAGGTTTCCAGCTTTCTGGTCATGGTTTAAGCTTTCCATGACAAACCTTAAACTGCCCAAGAGCACACCTAATTTTGCTCATTGGAACAAGACACACTCAATGTTCTCGAAGGCTCGAAAGGAGAAGCCCAGTCTGGGAACCAAAGATTTGGTCTAGGAGAAAAATATGGAACAAAAGATGGTGCTATACTCAATAAATGATAAGAATTGTAGAAACTTTTGGGGATAGAGAGGGATAAGACTATTTACCTTCTAAGTCACAATTTCTTCTCTTTTCTAGTATAGATTGATGCTTGAGTTGGAGCACGAGTGTGTGGTCTTACGGCCAGGGGAGCTATTGTGGTGCTTTACTATTATAAGTCTTGTTTATATGGATTTTGCTGTGTGCCCAGCCCCAGGCTTGGCATTCACTGGTACTAATTCATTTTGCTTTGAACACCACTGCCTGAGGGTGATTTTGCTCTCCCACTAGCAGAGGAGGCCTAGCACAAGGGATTAAAAACCTGCAGAGGTCACACAATTGATGGAGGGTTGGATTAACATCTGCCCAGGTTGCCCCAAGGCTGAAATTGTCCAGTGAGACCCTACAGAGAATCTCTTTCCTCTGTAGTAGAACGGAAAGCCAAACGGTTATTTATTTACTTATTGGATTATTTGTTTATTTTTGTACTGAGGACCAAAATCAGGTCCTTGTACACGATAGACAAACATTTGACTACTTAGCTGTATCCCCCAGTCCTGACTCCTTCCATCCAAAGAATTTAGCCACCATGTAGCATGCAATGTAGTACTGGGTTCTGCCCAGTGATGGTGCGATTGCTAGGTTATTATAACCAGAAAACATGTGGGGGTTCACCAAGGCCTCCTGACCAGGCATTCCTCTGACTTCCAAAAGGGCTTCCATGGGCATCTTCCTTTCATGGCCGCAGGTCACTTTAGTCAACACTAGGACACTCTAGACTATTTTTATGTTTGAAAGAATGTGAAATTCTCCTGTCCAAGTCTGTGGGGGTGCTGCTCCTCCAACGATGCTCATTTGGGTCCCAGTTGATTTATTCACAAAACCATTCCGTTTATACATATTTTCAAGTCATTCGTGTAGAGTGTTTCTCTAACTCTAAATCTGTTATTTTCCCTTTTGTTCTAATTTTATGTTTCTGTATTCTCTCATGTTTTCTTTGGGTTCACCGGTCCACAGGGTTTCTTTCCTGCCTTCTCCTCCTCTGTAGAGTGTATGCGTGCATATATGGTAAAATCTCACTCTGTAGGCCAAACTAGCTTGGAAATATCGGAATTCTCCTGCCTCGTGAGACTTCAGAATAATTTCCAGCCAGGGTTCATGTTAGAATACTTTACATCTCATAAATAATGTAGACATAAAAGAAGCTTCAGGAAGTATGGAGCTAGGCAAGGTTGTTACACACCAGAACAGAGACTCAAGATCATTCTCAGCTACGTAGCAGCGTCTAGACCAGCCAGGGCTGAGAGCTGGTCTCAACACAAAGATGGAGAATGAGACAATAAGGCCATGTATTTCAGAATGTGTGTTCACTGGTTTAAAACAAGGATTCAGGAAAGGAAGAAAGCATTTATGTCACAACTGTAGGTCTAGACAGACTGCACAGTGTCTGGGATAGGAAAGAAAGAACGGAAGTGATGCCCAGAAGATGAACACAGGGAACACACATCCCCGCTGGTGTGTGAGTCCTGTGCTCTGCACAATGAGAGCCCCACACAGAGCCTGACTCCGGGTGGCATTGTGGTCAGAGGGCATGGGCCTTTAGAAGGTAGAGGCTAGTGGGAAGCCCTTAAAGCATCAGGGATAAAGACTTGGCTTCAACACACTCCTGTAATGATCTGCAGTCTTCACCAGAGGGCCAAGGCTCAGGCTCAGGAGTCACCCCTCCCTGGTTGTGCCAGAAACTTCCAGAGTCATCTGCTAACACTGTTTTAGATAATTTATTATAGTAACAACAACAACAACAAAACTGACTCGTTGGGGCTGGAGAGATGGCTATGCATTTAGGAACGCTAGCTGCTCTTGCAGAGGACCTGAGTCTAGTTCCCAGCACACACACTGGGCGGCTCACAACAGCCTGTAACTCCAGCTCCAGGGGATCTGATGCCCTCCTCTGTGCTCCCAAGTCATCTGCACAAGTGTGTACTCACAAACATTTAAATGTAATTTAAAAATATTTTTAAAATTTGTATACAGGATAAAATAAAAATGAGTATTCTGTTCAAGGCAATAACCATAAGGATAAAAGTAAGCATAATTCAGCAGAACACAACCCAGTATATTTAGTGAGAAATAAGGAGAACACTATTGAATTAATGAATATTTTATATATGATGATATAGCTGATTATTATAAGTAGATTAAGTTAGATTTAAAGGTAGAAGCACAGTAGACTTAAAAATTCCAAAAATGGACTGGGCTGTGATGGCACATACCTATAGTCCTAACACTGGCAAGGCAGAGGCAGGCAGATCTCTGTGAGTTCAAGGCCAGCCTGGTCCACAGAGTGAGTTCCAGGGCAGCAAAGGCTTCACAGAGAAACCATGTCTTGAAAAAAAACAAACAAATAAATAAATGAATTAAAGAATAAAATACAGTAAAATAATAAAAATCCAAGTTCCAAGAGTGGGTTAACTAAAAAAAAGTACAGAAATTTTAACATAAAAAGCTAGCGGGGACAGGAGAGGCGGCTCATTTGTTCAGAGCACTGGCTGTGGTATAGAGGGCCAGGCTTCAGTTCCTAGCACGCACATGGAGGCTCCAGGGGATCCAATGCCCCCTTCTCATCTCTTCTGGCTCCTGCATGCACGTGGTATGCATACACATTTACTTCTGGCTAGGAACTTGACAGAGCATACTTTGTTGTTTCACTGTAATAAAGTTTAATTGGAAAATGGTAACAAAAGATTACAAATAAACAAACATAACAGGAAAGTAAAATTATTAAAGAGAGGTCACTAGGGACATGAAGAAACATTTAGATCATAATGACAGTGAAAACATAGGAGCAAATTTGTTAGGCATGTCCAAGGCAGGACAGTGGAAGGAGTCCTACTGTAAATAGATACTGTATTTACTTTAAATAGATACTGAAATTTTAAAATACTGAAAGGCTTTGAGAGAGCTACGAACAGAATCCAAAGATGAAGGAAATAGCAGATGACAAATGAAATAAGTAAAATAAGGGGGAAACCAAGAAGATGCACAAAACTAATGTTGGACTTCTGACAATATTTTAAAACCATACTGAAAAGAAATGGGAGCTGGGCAGATGGCTCAGTAGTTAAGGGTTTGCTTCAAAGGTTTGAGGGACTGGAGCTCAGATTGCCCCATCCCTGGACCTGCCTGTGTGTGTGTGTGTGTGTGAGAGAGAGAGAGAGAGAGAGAGAGAGAGAGAGAGAGAGAAGACAGAGAAGACAGGAGAGAGAGAGAGAGAGAGAGAGTAGATCAGCAAGCTCTGGGTGGGCAACTGAGGAAGACATTCTGTGTCAACATCTGGCTGTTACATGTGTGTGCACACATACAAAGCACCTGCACACACATGTGGTCTCACTCATGAATGCATCACGCAGACTCCACAAGTGGGAGGAATGTATATAACAGAGAATTTTTTAAAAGTACTGACACAATAGGTGTAAGAACTGTGTGGTGGTCCATCTTCACTGGCAACCTGGCTGAAGTTCAAACTACCAGGAGGACTTTGTCTATGAGGTGTTTCCTGAAAGGAGGAAAGAACCCACCCTGAATGTGGGCAGTGCAATCTCATGGGCTGTGGTCCTGAACGGAATAAAAAAGGAAGTGATCTGGGGCCAGCATTCCTTGCTCTCTGCTTCCCTACTGTGGACACGATGTGACTGACTGCCTTAAGCTCTGGCTAACTCACTCATCCTCCAAGAAACAAGCCTTCCCGCTGCAATGAACAGTATACTTTTTCAAGCCGTGCACTACAATAAACTCTTTCTGTCTGTTAGTCGCTCTTGTCACAGCAAAAGACCAAATTAGTGAACATACCTCCACAGCAATTCAAATATCCAAATGAGATGAGTGTCTAGAGAAAGCTGTGCCGGGATTAACAAGTGCAGCGGAAAATGGAGTCATAAACACTGTGCCTTTCTGTTCCTGCCATCCTTGAAGGTATCCTTATTCGGGTGATACTGAGGAAAGAAAGGGGTGAAGCTTCCCCCCACCCCGGCTTTGGAGGGGTGGGGCCGGAAAGGGGGTAGTCTCAGCCAGAAGATGGGGGTTCTGGCTGGTGCTGCCTACCAGTGCTGCTGCCTCTTGCTGCACAGTTGTCAACTGAAGTTGGGCCCCGCCTCACTCAGGCTGCTGTGGATTAAGTGGACAACCATTTAAAGTGCCCAGCAACTGCCAGGGGTAGAGGATGCTGCTGGCAGGAGCTTTTTGAAGAGGAAGCTTGAAACCCTAGTTTTATGGTAACGTGATGTCATCACTCCCACCACCGCAGTGCGGGGAGTCCTGGTGGGAGAGCTGACCATAGGCCTTATCCGAGTTACTCAGCCCTGGGCTGTGGTTGGCCCTGTAATTCACTGAGCTGCGAGCCAACCCTCACTGAAAAAGGAAAATCCGAGACTTGGTGAAGGCTGAGGTTTGCCATTGAAGATCCAGGGAAGCATGTGGGTTGAAGTCCTGAGGATTTAGGCTGGAGTGACCGTGTGTGATGATGGTCTAGGACCCATGGAACAGGGAGGGGGACAAGGAGGAGATCACCTGACGGAAGGATGTGTGAGGAAGAGGTGCGGGTTAGTCTGCTGTCTGTGGCGTCACCCAGTCAACAGAGCTCTCTGCAACGCTCTGACTTTTCTCTGGTGATATGGCCCAAAAGCCAAAAGAGATTTTTAAGACCTACCTGTTAACACTTGGAGTCTAAATCCCTAACCAGCCCCCAAATCCCCTCTTCAGTGAAAGATGCGCCTCAACCCCATCCTAGCCTCCCCCTTCCCCCCACCCCTGCCACGATAAGCCTGTGTTGATGTCTCTTGGTCCTGCAGATGGCTGTTTTACAGTTTTTATGATTTCAATTGAAAGCAGTCAGCATGAGGAAGGGTTCAGGGTCTGCAGGCAGGTTCAGCTGGACGCCACCAGGTCCCTCTCCTTTGGGAATGATAGGCACTGCTGAGCGAGGGGGTGCTGCACCCGATTACGGGCGTCCGTCTCCCACCTCTCACTGGTGATGTCACAGCCCTGCCCCAACCCCCTCCCGCTCCAACCTCGTCTCTTCTGTGCCGCTTTGCCCGTCCCTCTCCCTGTGCGACAAACCAGCTGGCGGCTGAGCCTCGGACGCAGCGCTCAGCCAACCAGCGCATCGGGAGGGGCTTGGGGCGGGCCGGGTCGGGGGCGCGGAGCCCGTCACGCGGTGCCATCGTCACAGCACCAGGAGCAGGCAGTAAGAAGCATCAGTTCCAGGATCGGGGACCCTCCCCGGTGCCAGTGCCCATGCACGGCCATCCCCAGTGACGCCTGAGAGGTAAGGATACTGCCCCCACGGTCTGTCGCCATCCGCGCTCATCATCCCGCACCTGTCCCTGGCATCCTGCACCCGCACTAAATGTGCATCTGATGGGAGATTCCGGACCAACGCCAATGTCCTTGTCGCAGCCCGAAGCGCGGGCTTGGAGCTGAGGCTTCCCTTCCCCCGACCTTCCCCCGCCTCTTAGAAGAACAAAGGGGCGAATTCAGGGGTGTCAGTGCTTCCTGCGAAGCTTTTCAGGGCCACAGAAAAGACTCTTTTGCTGAGGCGCGATACTTGGCCCATGTGGGTGGAGGTCGCCAGCTAGAGGAACAAGCAGATCTGGGCACAGCCTCCTTTCCCCGTATCCCTCCACTGCAGAGGAGCTACCCAGAGGGATGCGATAGAACCGCGGGGGAGGGGAGGCAGAGATGCCAAGTAGGGACCAGGACTAGGCTGAGGGGCGTCGAGACGGGGCACGGCTGCTGATCCAGGCCCTAGGGAGAGTACGCGGGGCAGCCGCTCTGGTCCCTGGTGGGGGAGGGCAGATGCTGGAGCCGACAGCAAAACAGGCGGGCGGGGCGGGGGATGCGGAGCCACGGCCAGGCACTGGCTTAATGCTGCCCATCACTCCTAGTGCTCCCGATGCTCCTCCCTTCAGAGACCCCATTTCCCTTCCAGAAAGACACAGTGTGGGAGGAACCACCCGCAGACACGCCTGGCGGCTACAAAGCCAGTGCCCCAGTAACAGGTGTGGTCCCAGGCTGGAGGGAGGGGGCTGGGAGACGCGTCGTCTGGGATGACAGAGGTCTCGGGGAGTCTGGCGTCAGTTGACTCTAGGAACATTGCCTGTGAAGACCCTCGCATTCCCTCATTAATCCACTCCTCTCCCCAGCTGCTTCCCTTGGGAAGGCCACCGCCCTCTGCTCCCGAAGGGGCAGGGACCACATTGGGATTAAGGGAGAGGGTGGGTCTGCGGTGCAGTGAGGTGCAGGCTGCTGGGGGCCACAGGAGCGGGAGCGGGAGGGGGAGGGGACAGAGGGATTGCCAAGTCATGGGGCCTGCTGGGCGCCGGCGCGACGTCGCCCGGGCGCGGACCCGATGCGCGCCCACGTCCCCAGGAATGGGAATTTTTTTCTCTCAGAGACCAGAGGACCCGTCCCCCAGTGGCTAGCCTTCCTAAGAGGGGACCGCATTGCTGGGATTAAAGGCCTGCTAGGGCAAGCGGATTGGATCAAGTGACTGCTGGTGGAGGAGGTGCGGAGAGTCGCTGCCAGTGCTAGTCCAATCCTGGGGACCCGCAGCCTCAGCGCAAGTTCTCGCTGAAGACGCGGTCACTCAGAGCTGGCCGAAGGCGGCTGCCAGGGCAACGTGCCCAGCGCCTCTGTCTAAGGAGGCAGCGGCGGCTTCAGGGAAGCTGTGGGGTTCAGGGGGGCTGGGACCGCACCTGCGGCGGCCATTTTGCAGGTGTGGCTGGTCACCTGCCCTAGTCAGGCTATAGGGAAGGGATGGACAGGACAGGCAGAGGAGGGCTGTGGTGCATACAGCAGGGTGAGGTGGGCTGTAGGGTCCAAGGCAGGCTTCAGATCTCCACGAGCATGGTCTTCCGGAGGTTCTTTGCTTTTGGTGGGTGGGGTCACTATCCAGGTCTTCTTAGGCAGAGGGTGGCAGGAATCTTAGGGTCCTCTGGGTATAAAACCTGGGAAGAGCCCTGTTCGCAAGTCAGGGACCCCGACTTGAAGCTTCCTTTTGTAGTGAGGGTGAATCTGAAGGACAGATTGTCCTTCTTGGTTTGTGGGCCACTGGTCATAGAGGCTGCCTTGAGAGGTCCCAGTGTGAGATTGAGAGCTGGCAATATGCCTGTGAGATCCATCCCCACTTCCCACCCCCAACAACGCCCCCCTCCCCCCCCCCCCCCGCCCCGTACTGCTCAGGCAGGCTGGGGTGCGTCTCTTCTCAAGGCTGCTAATTCCCTGCTCAGAGGGAGCATGGAAGCTGCAGACTGCGCCAGCCTCAGACAGGTGGAGACCTGTGCTCTGCACAAAGCCAGAGCTGATGTGTTGGATTCAGTCCCAGGCCAGTAAGAGGGGACTAGGTGGTCTAAGGATCCAGCCTGTTCTCTCTCTTCAGTCGATTGTGTTTTCTGCAAATGTAGCCGGGCCAGTCCTCCTGTGGGCTTTTGTGCAGGGTTTGGGGGAAGGGGCAGCAAAAAAAAGGTAGCAGATGAGGCTGACGAGCCCTAGGAAAAGTGCAGGAGGACCAGGAGGGTTCAAGAAAGATCATCCAGCACAAAGACTGCCTTTGGGCAGAGTCCATCGCTCTAAGAACTGGGAGGGGCCCAGTGGTCACCTGTGAACAGGGATGAGCCTGGGCCACTGAGCTGGCAAATGAGCATGTGATTTGCAGCATATAGAGGCCTGTATGTTCCCTAGAGCATGGGCAAAACCAGCGTTCTTAGGTCCAAGGACAGAGCTTCCCACTGTCCACACTGGACAGTACAGAGACTCCCCAGTGGCACCTGATGTAGCTGGTCTGCCTGCCACTTCACTCCTGAGCCCAAACCAGGGCCCACACTTGGCCTCACTCACTATTACCTTCCCAGGCTCATGGCGATACAAGGAAGGGCTGGCTGAGCCAGGCCTGCAGGTGAGGTTGCTGCAGGCCCGGAGGACCCAGCCAAGGTCAGCAGCAAAGGCTGTCCTGATTCCTTTGCCTCCTGACTCCTCTCAGTGCCTAATCCAGTCCCTTCAGGTGGCACTTAGTTCCTGATTACCTTCAGCAAAGCCTTTACAGCCTGCATTTAATCTTATCCCAGGAGTAGAGTGGGTAGGCCAAGGCAGTCAGATGGTCTGGAGGTGCCCCACCTAAGCTGGGTCCTGCTCAGATTTCAGGACTCACATCCACCTACCCAGATATCCTTAGTCCTAACCAATGCCCGGGACCCGCAGCAATGACAGGCCTGTTCTAGAAACAGGTAGGCAGTTAGGACCAATGACACTAAGTTGTTGAGTATCCCCCTGCTCCGGCTGCCAATGTTCTCAGAAGCTGGTTCCCAGGGCACTCATCTAACCTCTCAACATCCTGGTGTGAGATGGTGATAGGTCACCTATCTAAGGGTGGCTGGCAGGCAGAGACAGATTCAGGAGTTCTTGCACCCATCTAGGGCTTCCTGGGTACCATTAACCTTGTGCTGGGACAGATACAGGTCAGCTCAAAGGGAAGGGGCTGCAGGAGCAAGTCGGGGCCATTGAGACTCTAAGGGTGTCATCTTCTCCACATTTACCTCGTGGATACAAACACACCAGATACAAACACCATAGCATGTTCACATGTGTACACACTTGTACATGTCACACTCATGCACACAAACACACATGTGGAGACACATACATTCAGCATCCCTGGGTTGCTGGGTTCTTATTTGTTGTTGCTGTTGTTTTGGTTTTGAGTTTTGTCCTGTCTGAATCTTTTTTGAATAGCTCTCTTCTTCCAGCCTTAGCTCTCTCTGAAAGGTGTCTTGGGTGCTGCCTCCTTCAGAAAGCTTGCTGTTAAGTCACCAGCACAGAGGATGGAGACCACATCCCTCCTCTTCTCTCCTCTCTCTCCCTTGTAGGCTTGGGGCTGGAAAGAAAGCAGGGGAAATATATATGACACAAGCTGAGCTATGCTATTGTGTGCATTTCATTACCTGATGCTCTCAGATGCTAGTGAGGAAACAGTAGCATGCCCATTACTCAGATGCAGACACTGAGGCTCTGGGGAAGTCATGTTTGACATTTACAGACTCCAACCCATTGCTGCTCTCTTAGTGCCTTCTGTCCACCCTCCACCCCTCTCATCTGTCCTCCCCTTTTCTCTTATATCCCCACCCCTCACTTGGGGGTAGGCAACATAGTGTCACCTCCTACCATCCAGGAAGATTCAGTGAGCACCATCTTTGATATCAAAAGCTCAGGGTTAGCAGCTGGCTACACTGCCATCTGGACTAGTCTTGGGTCTGAATTTTTGAGGCTGTCTTCGCAGGGCTTCCTTCCCTTTGGGTGGAGCTCAAGGGTCACAATGGCCCCTGACTGTCCCTATGGTCCCCTCCCCTTGAGGGGATGAAGATGCCCAGAAATGACCTAGAGGGAGGGGTACCAGGACTCACCACATCCACTCACCTTCAAGTGAGCCTCAGTTTCCTCTCCTACTTGTCACCAGTTCAAAGTAAGACACTAAGACAGGGCCAGTGGGCAGCGGCTTCCGAGGTTGCTACCCTGGGTAGGGGAAACTCAGCAGCTTTGTGTTACTGGCTCTCACTTTCTGCCCACTTCTCAGTCTAGGACCACTGGCTGCAGGTCCCCAGCATGGGACAGGGCTGTAGCAACTACAACAGGTAATTCCAGGGCATGGAGGAGCACGGAGGAGCACGGAAGAACACAGGCCTGCAGTCTTGCTTGCCTGTGCATTACTTCTGTACTTTGGCAAGGCTCTCTCTTTTTAAAATACATATTTTTAAATTTAATTTTATGTGTACATGTGTTTTGTTTGCATGTATGTCTGTGCCAGAGGACCAGAAGACAGTGTCCCTGAACTGGAGTTACAGATGATCGTGAGCCCCTGTGTGGGTGCTAGGAATTGAACCCAGGTCCTTTGGTAGAGCATCCAGTGCTTGTAAACACTGAACCATCTCTCCAGCCCCTGGCAATCCGTTCTTGGTCGAGGTTTCTTTTCTCTAGACCCCAGATACCCTTTTTCTTAATAGAGTGGCTTTCTTTTGTCTCCAGGGATCCACAGCTCTGCTGAGACCCCCTTTTCCTGACACCCCAGGCCTAGGAACCACCTCCCTGTTTGTCTGATAGCTATTAGCCTAAAGCTCATCACCTTCCGTCAGTTGATCTCTACCTCTTGTCAATTCAAGCCTCTGATTCTTGGCTCCCTTGACTGTCTGTTTATGGTTTTCTACCTTGCTTTGCTGGGGCACATCCTCATGAGACTGACTATAAATGACGCATGAATCCATGAGTGTGAGGGGCTCTGCTCCATCCTTACCTTGGCAATGAGTCATTTCCTCAAAAACTGGAGGATGTGGCTTCTTAGGCCCGGGCATCCAGGCGCTTATGAGAGTCTTTATCTGTAACCCATACCCTTGGATAGGTCTCAGTGGGGCTCAATGATGCCTCTGGACCATTTCAATGGAAGATCAAGTCTCTGTAGGTTTTTGGTCTTCCCATCCTTTATCTCCTTTCTTCCTCAGATTCCAGTGTTGCTGCCTTCTTTTCTGTTTCACGGGGAACTTTAAGACATCGCTTTCCGGTTTTTGGATTGAAATTCTGTATGTCTCCTTTTCTACGTTCTACCTCTAACACATTCCCTTCCTTGACTCTAACTGTTCCCATCTCTGAGCGTTTTGCTCCCATAGTCGAAGACTCTTTTAATAGATGGCATTTGAGTATGTAAGCCGGGGCTTCGTTCACTTGTTGAGTGTGCCCGTGGCTTCCCTTTCCTATAGGGCCCATTTTCTGCTGCTTTGCTCAAGCTCTGCATTTGGCACATTTGCTCTCCTCATAGATGCTGGGTTCCTCCTTGGTACACACACATCTTTGGAGTCCAGGTGACTGAGGAGTGCTTGTGATTCATCTGCTTCCTGAGTGGGGTTCTGCCTGGAGCAGGGATCCTTTGCAGGCTCAGCCCCAGGTGATGGGGTGGCTGCTTCCAACTTACCTACCCAGCACCAGAGTTTTGGTGCCAGCCTCTGCCCTGAAGGCTGTATGTGCTCCTTAATATTTGTGGGAAAAAAAACCCTATAGCTGCCTGCAAATGATCCCAGTGGCACTGCCTATCCTGAGGTGGACAGTGGTGGTGGTGGGATAGAGTTTCAGGTTGAGCTATGAGTCTTTAACCTTCCTTTGGATTCTTTGGCTGCCCAAACGTGAACCCTGGGAAGAGTACGACAGGAGTGCCACCCTCCCCACCCCCAGCCTCTGCTTCATTGTATCACTTCAAAGCATTCTTTATTCATTGCTAGGATGACCCTACTGTGTTTTCTCCATTGTATGAGGTCTCTGCATGACTGGCAGGCGTGTGTGCCTGCCAGTGTGATGGTCAATTGGCTGAGGGTTCCCACCTCACTCTTTGCGGGTTTTGGGTGTGGCCTGGTCTGTCTTTGACTCTGTCATCTATTGAGATATGAAGAAAACCCCATTTCAGATGTTTCCCCTCTCATATTCTTTGAGAGGATTTAGTGCTCAGGAAGAGGAACTTGTTGATGCCATGTTCTTCAAAGTTTCTGGCGTGTGTGCGTGCCTGTGTGTGTGTGTGTGTGTGTGTGTGTGTGTGTGTGTACATATCAGCCCACTGAGTTATCTCAAAGGTAGGTAGATCCCTAGGTGAAGACTGCTTGCTGGGTTGCTAGGGAGGCCCTCACGTGTTCTCTGCAGTCTCACCCTTCCCTGGTGGCCAAGAGCACCTGCTACTCCTGCTCGCCCGACTTATCTGCGTGTGACTTGAATTCAAGTTCTGTAGCTTTCATACAATATCTGAGACCATACAATGACTAAAACAGAGGGGCTCATTTGGTCCACAGTCAAAGAGCATGGTGCCTGCCTTCGCGCAGCTACGGTGAAGGACTTACACTGCATCTAACAACAGCTAAAACTATCCCACTCAAGACAGAACGTGTGTCAGAGAGCCTCATTTTATATTAAAGTTGTTGTCATGATGAGCCATTAACCCGTGAATCCACACATGATCCATTTCCTCATCCTAAAGATGTGTTAACTCACGGCTCTGGGGATTAGGTTCGAGCCATGGCTGCGATCTCACCATTGCATCATGGTTGTCTCCCGCCAACTGTCCACAGGGATTTGACATTTCCTTGCTCTCCCTGTCCCATGTTGATACAGAAGCCTGAAATACACAGATATACCCCGGTCCATGCCACTCTCAGATACTGGTAGTAATGCCTTTGATGCCCCAGTTGTGGGCTATGTTCCCTGGCTCAGGAGCCCCCATGGCGGCTCAGTTTCCCTTAGACCCTGCCATTCCCACACTCCACATTAGCCTTCTCCACCACCATGCACATTGCCTTTGAGAGAGCTCACCCTTTCCACACCCTCTGGAGTGTAGTATGATGATGTTACCCTAACTACCCTTTAAAAAATTAAATATAAGCTGGGCGTGGTGGCGCACACCTTTAATCCCAGCACTCGGGAGGCAGAGGCAGGCGGATTTCTGAGTTTGAGGCCAGCCTGGACTACAAAGTGAGTTTCAGGACAGCCAGGGCTATACAGAGAAACCCTGACTCAAAAAAAAAAAATATATATATATATATAGATATTTACTATCTTGTGTGTATGTGTATATGTGTGTACATGCACACATGTGTGCAGGTGTTTGTGAGCATGTGTGCACACACAGAGGTACACAGAGACCAGAGGAGGGTTTGGGTGTCCCACTCTCCTCTTCCCCATCTTGCTCTTTTGACTTAAGAATCTCTTACTGACTTTAGCTCACCATTTTTTCAGTCAGGCTGGTGTAGGTGGGTTTCTATCCCTCCCTGCATCACCTGTTATATGTCTCTGTCTGTCTGTCTGTCTGTCTGTCTATGTATCTATGTGTCTATCTATGTATCTATCTATGAATCTATTTATGTATTTATGTAGGAATCTATCTACCATCTATCTATCATTCATTCATCTATCTATCCCTCTATTTACCTATTATCTATCTATCTATCTATCTATCTATCTATCTATCTATCTATCTATCTAATCTATCATCCTCTATCCATCTATCATCTATTATCCACCCCTCTATCATCTGTCTGTCTATCGCATCTATCTATCTATCTATCTATCTATCTATCTATCTATCTATCTATCTATCTATCTATCTATCTGTTATCTATCTATATCCATCCTATCATCCATTTATCCATCTGTCATCTATCTATCCATCCATCCTATCATCCATCTATCCATCTGTCATCTATCCATCCATCCATCCTATCATCCATTTGTTATCTATCTATCTATCTATCTATCTATCTATCTATCTATCTATCTATCTATCTCTCCATGCTATCATCCATCTATCCATCTGTCATCTATATATCATCCATTCATCTATGTGAGATCACAGGTAGCTCAGAATGATCCTGAACTTGCTTTGAGTGGAAAATAACCTTAGACCCCTCATCTTTTTGTCTCCCTTTCAAGTGCTGGGCTTACAGGAGTCGGTTCACCACAGCCAGCTTCCCACTCAGTCCCAGTACTGCATTGTATCTCCTGATTTACATACCAAGACTCAATGTGTATGCTTGAAACCGTGTAGGCTATGACCCCATAGAGACCTGTTTTTCCTATAGACATGCAGCTGATAAAGTTTAGTTTATGGAATGAGCACAGTGAAGGTTAACATTAGCTCATAATACTGTGAAGCTATTCTAATAACAAACCTTAACAAATTTAAAACATGGAAAGTTCTAGTTTTGCAAATTTCCATTTAATATTCTTTGGTCATGGTTGACCCCAGGTAGCAGAATCCAATTGTGTTAGCTACTCTTACAACATTCACCCATGAGAATTAATGTACAAAGGGATAGTTTGGTAAGGCTCAGAGTTTAGGTCTGAGGTTGCATGGCCGTATTACTTTGGGTCTGTGTGGAGACATCATGGCAGGAGTTCACTATGAGCAAAGCCATTTTAATCTCATGTTTAGGAGAGAAGAGAGGGGCTATGGTCTTATTCCGGTCAAGTACTTCCTCAGCGACTAGAAGACCACCCATTACATCCTCGCCTAAAGGTCCCATCACCTCCCAGTAGTGTAAGCTGGAGCCACATGGTCCAGATGCAAACTGTAGCCCCGGGACAGTCAGTGACCTGTTTCCCTTCAGTCTTGTTATTGTCGTCCCTAGTGTCTTATTCTCCCACACACATTTTAAGAAGCAAGTTGCAAAGTTTAAGAAAAGAGATTAAGAGATCATTTGAAACTTTGCTGGAGTCCTAGATTAATTTACATAAAAGTCAACCAACATTCTTGAGATTTTTGGTTTTCACAAAAGGTCATAATTCAGAATGGGGAGGTGGCTCAGCTGGTGCCAGGCAAACAGGATGACTTGAATTCAATCCCCAAGCACGAATGCTTGTAAGCTAAGTGCTGGGGAGATAGGGGCAGGAAGGCTCCTGGGCAAGCAAGACAGCCAGCCTTGCTGAATGGATGAGCTACAGGTTCAGTGAGGCCTCTGCTCTCCACATGCACCTGCAGGCAACGCGCGCACGCGCGTGCGCGCGCACACACACACACACACACACACACACACACTAAATTGGAAAAGAAAAGGTCATAGTTCTTTATTTAGCTCTTCTGTCATGTTTCTGGCAAAGTTTAAAGTTTTCCTTATTTGTGAAAATTTCATGGGCTCTTTAGTGATGGTCCTTAGGTACTTTGTAGCTTGGTTACTACTTTAAATGGTATTGTAAAATGTTTCTAATTCTCTGGCTTGGTGTGTATGGACAGGTAGATTTCCAACAACGCTGAAGCTTTGAGCATTATTTGTGGGAAATCTTGGCATCTATGCAAATGAGCAAATAGACTGGTGACTATCTGTGAGCTCTCTCTCTCTCTCTCTCTCTCAGCTTTGTTTATTGTTTTTTCTTGTCTTGCTGTGTGGCTGGAACCTCTGTAACAGTTAAGCAAAACTGAGCTGGTCCCAATTGTTTTATAGACGGAACATTATTTTCCAAGTCACCGAGAAGTGTAATGTCTGGGTGGGTTTCAGTGGATGGCTTCTGGGATTTAAAAATCAATTTTCTTCAAATATTGCTGAGACACTTATCATATGAGGGTGTAGAAGATGATTGATTTATTTATTTTTTAAAAATATCTGTTGAGGGTGTTATTTATTCCCCCATTCTTTGGGTGTGTGATGAATCACAATGATAGATGTCATTGTTAAGATTTATCCTAATGTTTCAGGAGTTCCAGGTTTTCTTGATAATTAAGTTTTTTTAAAAAAAAAGATTTAAAGATGTATTTATTTTATTTATGAGTACACTATAGCTGTCTTCAGAAACACCAGAAGAGGGCACCAGACACCATTACAGATGGTTGTGAGCCACCATGTGGGTGCTGGGAATTGAACTCAGGACCTCTGAAGAACAGTCAGTGCTCGTAACTGCTGAGCCATCTTTCCAGCCCGAAAATTAAGTTTTTAAAATTAGATTTTCCTACTTATCTGTTGTGTGTGTTTGCGCACTTGAGAGGCGTGGTCATGACTGTGAGTTGGTTCTCTCCTTCCACCATGTGGGTGCCTGTCATTGAACTCAGATGGCTGGCTTAGTGGCAAGTGCCTCAAACCACTGAGCTATCTTGTCACTCCAGTGCTAAGCTAATTCACTGGGACTGAGTGAATTTCATGAGTGAAATTGTCCTGTAATATCTATTTTTCTAATTTTCCTTGCTTAATTGGTGACCAAAGTTCTATTATTTCCAGCGAATAAATTGGAAATATATACTTTCTCTCTGCATCCCTTTTCTTTGACCTCTTGCAGTCTATATAAAATTTGAATTATTGGGGCTAGAGAGATGGCTCAGTGGCTAAGAACATTGGCTGCTCTTCCAGAGGTCTTGAGTTCAATTCCCAGAAACCACATAGTGGCTCACAACCATCTGTAATGGGATCTGATGCCCTCTGCTGGCATGCAGTTGTACATGCAGATAGAGCATTTGTATATGTTAAGTAAATAAATAAATCTTTTGGAAAATTTTTGCATTATTATTTTTAAAATGTATGGTACAACACACTTTTAAAGTACTACTAGTTTTTTAGAAAAATATATATTGATTATTATATAATCATAATACTTACATAATAATTATAAGAATTATTATTTATATTATTTAATTTAGTTCTTCTCTTGAGTTAGAATCTTGCTTTGTTGCCCAGATTTGTATCAATTTCCTGGGTTTAGTTGAATTCTGCCTCAGTCTCTTCACTGCTGGAAATGCAGACACACATAATGGTGCTGGGCTTGTGGGTAAATTTTTAAATAATTGATTCAGTTTTATCTAATACCATAGAAAAATTTGTGTTTTTGCTGACTGGATTTTCCCTAGTTACAGCTCTTCCTGCTTCTTGGCACATCTAATATTTATTGGCTCTAGACATGTGTGTGTGTGTGTGTGTGTGTGTGTGTGTGTGTGTGTGTGTGTGTATGTGTGTGTGTGTGTGTGTTTCCTACTCTGTGGTTCTGAGTTAGACTCTTTCTCTCTAGAGCACACTGGATGTTGCTCTGGCTGGCTGCAGCTCCCTAGAGGGACAGCTTTGTCCATCAAAGCCCATTAAGTTTTTCTAGAATAGATATCTAGGGTAGACATCCTACAGAGAGGAACCCAGGATTCTTTGGTGTCTCCACGGAATCCCTGGGGTGGAGAGGACTCTGTATCTTGGCTGACTGCATCACAAATACCTCCTTACTTGGTGCAAGTGTTGGGGATTGTTTAGCCTTTAGCTGCTCTGTCCTTTTGTCTCTGGGTCACATAGCCATGGATTGACCCTGCAAGGTTCAGGGGCACCATGGGCAATGTTTGGAGTTGTGAGCAGTCTCCTCCTTTCCAGAACTATCCAACCTCCTCACCGAACTCCGAGAGCCAAGTCTGCTTCCCGTGACTCCATCCTGGCTGGAAGCGGAAGCCCCCATTATGGTTGCTAATAGTAATTTTTTGTTATTGTTGACTAAGAATTTCTGTAGCTTCATCATGACTTCTTTGGTGTATCCATTATTTAAAAGCTTATTAAATTTTTAGTAAAATTTCTAAATATATGGGTTAGGTGTTGTTGTTGTTAATATTTAGTTTGTTTTCAAGGGAAATGATCCATCTGATACAATCTAAGTTATTGGGAGTTACTTTGTGGTCAGCTAAGTTTTACATTTCTAAAAGTTCACATTTTACCCTATTGTTTTCCATTACTGCTTTCTTCAGTGAACATTATGGCAACTGTGTCTGGGCATTTAAAACTCTAGCATCATTCAGGATGCCATCCCTGCCTGCTCCCACTACCTGCCCCTCTCCCTTGACTCTAGTAAAATTAATTGCTTGGCAATCTACACTTTTGAGTGTACATGTTCTGACCATCTGCACTCCCCAGTGGGACATGGGTGGTGGTACTTTGTAGGAGACCTTTTCTCACAGGGGCTTCAGACTTGATGCCAAGATCAGCTCAGGTGCCGTGGAAACTGCAACCTCATGAGGACCAGCCTTAGTCTCAGACTCTTTGACACTCTTGCTTTGCCATTCTTTGTGTCCTTGTGTCTCAATGTCATTGAAACAATCTCCTGTGTTTATCCCTTTAATAGTGCACCGATCTGTCCAGTCTCACAGACACTGAAGGTAGAGCTTTGAAGGCTTGGCTGTCCTGTGGTAGCTTGTAGTCATGAGTGGTCCCAGTTCTCTGGTGCCTGGCATCCGCAAGGGCTCTTGCCTTCCTGCGGACGTGGGACCTTTATTTCAGGAGTGCTGGTTATGCACTTTTCATTCAGTTTTGTTTCCTGAGTAGTTTTCTCACTTGTTTCTGATGTGTTATTTGTCCTGGATTTCTAGATGCTCCGTAATGTGGGCCAGAGGTAGCTGTCACCTCTACTGTTCTCTCTACTGAGAAATGTCCATTTTAGTGAGAAAACTTACTATTTTCTACACACACACACACATTTGACAACCAAACATGAATCTTTTGTTATTGTGTGCTTGGAGAATGTGACTCAGGCTCCAAACCTCCTACATCAGCTTCCTAAGGGCTGGGATTACAGGTGTGTGTGTGTGTGTGTGTGTGTGTGTGTGTGTAATGACAGCTAGTTTGATTTTTTAAGACAGGGTTTCTCTGTGTAGCCCTGGCTGTTCTGGAGCTCATTATGTAGACCAGGCCGGCCTTGAACTCATAGAGATCCACCTACTTTTGCTTCTCCAGGCTAAAAATAATGCTTTTTAAGTTAATATGTACTAGATTTATTTAGAAAAGTCACCAGCTTTTGCTTCCAGACTCAATTATTTTACCTGTGTAGGTTTTTTTTTTTTTAACACTATCTTCCTTTAGCAAAATAATGGGCTTACTCTGTCAGTTCTGTTTTAAGCATTGTGTGAGGAGACGGTTAAAGCATTTACCCTTTGTGCTTTGTTTATTTCAATGTCCTGGTTTTAGCATTCACTCATTCATGCTCTCTACCCTGAAATTTCATTGGAAACGAAAGTGAGCCAGACCTAAAAATGAGAGCTGGGCTTTCCATGAGGATGCCGAACAGGAGTGAGCACAGAGCTACAGAGCAACCAATCAGTGCCCATCAAAGGGAGAAAGCCACCATCATACAGAGCAACCAATCAGTGCCCATCAAAGGGAAGAAAGCCACCATCATACAGAGCAACCAATCAGTGCCCATCAAAGGGAAGAAAGCCACCATCAAGAGAAAATAAACCCTTAGAAAAGGAAAGAAAAAAAGATCCTTGATGAACATAGAAGTCAACATCTTCAACAAAATACTCAGCAAGCCAAACCATGGTAGAAAGTTTCCCCAACATTACCCTGTAAAGTGCTGGCAATGTAAAATGCGACTGCTCGGCAGTTGAGAGTTCATGCTGTTCTTGCAGAGGTTCAGTTCCCAGCATGACGCGATGCTTTACAGCCACTCATAACTCCAATTTTTCTTCCAAGCACTAGGAAGATAATATACCACAGTCAAATGATATTATTTGCTCGCAGAGGTCAGAAGAGGGCACCAGATTCTCTGGAACTGGAGTTATGGATGGCTGTGAAGGGCAAAGTGCACTGCTGGGAACTGAGCCTCTGTGAGAGCAGCAGATGCTCTCAACCACAGAGTGGCTTCTCCATCCTCATTACTGTACAATGCAATGCTGGGGACAGTTCTACCATGGAAATTATGAAACACTGGTGGAAGACATTCTGTTAAAATATTCATAACTGCTGAAAAAATTTAGATCCATTGTAATCCCCATCTAAATGCCATTGACAACTGGAGTGGTTGTAGATGCTGGTAGTCCCAGTATTTGGGAGGTGGAAGCAAGAGAGTTAAGATACTGTTCAAGGTCATCTTCAGCTACTTAGAAAGTTTGGGGCCAGCAAGGGTTACAAGAGACCCTGCCTCAAAAACAAACAAAATCAATGCACCAATGATATTCTTCAAAGAAAAAAAAATAGTGCTTATTTACATGGAACCAAAGTAAACCCTAAATATCCAAGACTATCTTGAGCAAAAAGAACAAAGCAGAAGGGATTATAATACCTTAGTTCAAAATGTATTTCATATCTGTTGTGATCCAAACCGCATGACAGCAACATATACCCAGATGCACAAGCAAACGGAACAGGATGCAGAGCTAGAAGTGAGCCCCGTGTCTGCAGCCAACTGCTTTGGACAAGGGCGTAAGGACAACCACACACTGGACTTAGAATGGAGGGTGCACGTCTATAATCCCAGCACTTGGGAGACAGAGACAAGCAGATCTCTGTGGGTTTGAAGATAGCATACATAGTGAGTTCCAGGGCTGCCAGGGCTATCTAGAGAGACCTTATCTCAAAATAAATAAAAACAAACAAACCAAAATTAAACCAGCCAACATCAAACCAACCAACCAACCAACTAACCAATCAACCTACCTACTGAACAAATAACCAACCAACCAACCAACAAACCAGCCAGCCAACCAATCAACCAACCAACCAACCAACCAACTAACCAACCTACCAAACAAACAAACAACTAATCCAACCAACCAATTAACCAAAGAAACATACTAACAAACAAGCAAACAAAAAGAAAACCAAAAAGAATACACACACAGGGAAAAGGACAGTCTTTCACAAGTGGTGGGTGCTTAGACAATTCGCCGTCCTGTGCAGAAGAATGAAGCTAGACCCCATCTCTCACTCAGTACAAATAGCTCCAAACAGGTTAAGTGCTTATATGGAAGATCTGGCGTGTAACTCTCCTGATGACATAGGAGGAGTGCTCCTCCACATTACAATCAGCAAGGAGCTTTTAGAAAAGACCTCAAAGTATAGGATGCAAAGGCAAGGCTAGGCAAATGGGAGTCATTTGGCTGCTGTACAGTAAGAGCAATCAGGAACCACCACCTGACAGAGCAGGCATCAGCAAGTGGCTCTGTCGGTGGCAGCTTCCGAGACTCATGGCTGTGCTAAGCATTGCTTGTCTGTTGTCTCTGGGCTCTGTTGAGTCTGGAAGGCCTTGCTGAGGTGTGCTTATCGTCTGAGGCAGTCCTGTTTTCTGGCACTTCTTGCTATGTCCTCATATGGGGGATGGAAACTGGGTTCTCTCTCTGGCCTCCTTTGTGAGCCAGGCCACCATAGAGGCCTCACTCTCCTCACTCAACTACTTTCCAGACATTCCCATACTTTGGAGTTTGGGGTCTCAGTACACAAACCTGAGAGGGACATTCAGGCTAAGCCTCCCACCCCACCTGACCTCTGACCTCTTTAGCTTTTGGATTCCCATTGCACACTTCCCACTGACTTCCACATTGATGCTTGCCCTGTTCATTTACGGCTCTGTCTAGTGTCTTCACCTGTCCATTTCATTCATCACATTTTTTTTTTCAGTTTGAGAATCTCCTTGTGATTCTTTATAGTTTCCAAACTGGGGCTGGAGCCACGGATCCGAAGCTAGAACACTTGTTTGCTCTCGCAGAGAATCCAGGTTTTGTTCATAGCGCCCACGTGATGACTCATACTCCAGGTTGAGGGGATCTGATGTCCTCTTCTGGCCTTATGGGCACAGGCAAAACACTTGTGCACATAGACAGTGTTTTGAACTTCAAACAGAAAACTAATTTTTTGATGAAATTCTTCCCCTCATTGACATCCTGTCTCCTTTACTGTATGATTTAAACATGCTGGCCGTGATTATCTTAAAGTCTATGTTGATAATTCCTAGGTCTGTATAGTGGTAGAATGTACAGGTTTTTTCCCCCTCTTTTGAAATCTTGGTTTTCTTCTTCATGTCCCTTTATGCCCTGCGACTTTTTATTTTAATGACATTTCCCAGACTCTTAAAAATATTGATTTATTTTTTATTTTATGTGTATAAGTATTTTGCCTGCATATATATATATGTGGGCACCATAGGCTTGCCTGGAACCCTTGGAGGATACCAGAAGAAGGCATTAGAGCCTCTTGGAATTACCTATGACTTTGAGATGCCGGGTGGGTGTTGGGAATTGAATCCAGGGCCTCTGTGAGTGCAGCAAGCTGTTTAAACTGCTGAGCCATCTCTCCAGCCACAAGCCTTGTGACTTTTGATATGAGGGCTTATGTTACTGAGATGGCATCCACACCCTAACATTGCTGTGGCCCACTGCAGATGGGTCATCTCTTCTAGAAGCTTCAGTCTCAGATCAGTTGAGGCCAGGTAGTTGCAGTTCTCACTGATGGGGCCTTGTCTGCTGGGCTCTGCTGTGTATTTGTGGGCCTCCAAGGCTGGCTTCCACGGCCCCTGTAGTCTGCAGCGCTTGCCTAACCCCGTGGAAGTCTTTGACTTTCTGATGCTCTTGGGTTGAGCTCTTACATTCTACACCTTGGGTTCAGAACTTGCCGGATGTCTTCCGGGTAGAGGTGCCTGGGTGTCCACCTTGTCATTCCATATCCTCTGAGATCTTGGCTTCCTGATTGTTTCTCAACCACAGCACTGTAGGCTTTTCTGTCACTCAGCAACAGCTCTCTGTCTGGAAAGACTCCAGTCTTTCAGCCTCTTACCACCGCGTCCAGAATGCAAATGGGCCAGCAGCCAGCACTGATCAGTGTTTTCTGCCCTGCAGCCAGCCCCTGTAAGCCCCTGCCCTAGAATCCTGTTCCTCCCACTGCTTCAGTAACTTGCTGAAGATTTGAACATTTTATCTGCACCAGATACCCACTTGCCCGGGACAGGAATGCCAACTTCCTGACGGAGCATTTTGTTCAAGTGGAACAGCCTTGTGTGTTTGTGCTTCTAAAAGAAAGTTCCAGCTTATGGTTAAATGTGGCATAGCCAATCGTCCATACTAACCTTAATTTATTTTTCACTGCATGTATGCAAGTGTTTTGCCTGCATGTGTATCTGCGTACCACATGTGTGCAGTGCTCATCCCATGAAGTCCAATAAAGGACATTAGAGCAACAAATGATTGGAAGCTGCTGTGTGAGTTCTGGGACTCAAACCTGGGTTCTCTGATAGAGCAGCCAGTACTCTTAACTGCTATTCAGTCCCCTGAACTGATCTTGTAAAACATTGCTTGTGTGTGTGTGTGAGAGAGAGAGGGGGGGGAAGGAGAGAGGAGAGAGGAGAGAGGAGAGAGGAGAGAGGAGAGAGGAGAGAGGAGAGAGGAGAGAGAAAGTCAGTCCACGGACCTGCTCTTTCTACACAGAACACCCCTTAATTTGGGTGTCAGCTTTAACTGTCAGGTTGGCATAGCCTAGACCAGTGGTTCTCAACCTTCCTAATGCTACGGCCCTTTAATACAGTTCCTCATGTTGTGGTGACCCCAACCATAAAATTATTTTTGTTGATACTTCATAACGGTAATTTTGCTATAGTTAATGAATTGCAGTGTAAACATCTGTGTTTTCTAATGGCTTTGAGTGACCCCTGTGATCAGGTCATTAGACTCCCAATGGGAGTCATGACCCACAGATTGAAAACCACTGGCCTAGAGTCATCTGAGAGGAAAACCTGGATTGGGGAATCAGGTTGCCCATGGGCATGTTTGTGGGGAACTGTCTTGATTACTATTTGATGCAGGAGGGACCAGCCCATTGTGAGCCGCACCACCCCTACGCAGGTAGTCATGGACTTTATAGGAAAGCTAGCTGACCATGAACCTGCAGGTGACCCAAGCCAACAAACAGCATTCTGCCATGGTTGCTGCTTCAGGTTCTCACCCCGCCTTCCCTCAACGATGGATCGAGGCCTGAAAGCATCAGACAATAAATCCTTCCCTCCCCAGTGCTGCTTCTGGTCTGTTTTAAGCACAGCCACAGAAATAAAACTAGAACAGATCCATAGCCAGCCTTTAAATGAGCACAGCTTTATGGTGTGTGTGATGGCTGGGGGTGGGGTGCGGCCCATTCTTTGTCCTCGTTTTTTTTTTTTTCCCAAAAATCTTATCTTGCCAGATTTCACTGAAAATCCTGTTGGAGTATCTGGGTCACAGGAATCGAACATCTGTGCAACTGAATTTGAGGAGAATGAAAAGCTTATGACGTCATCTGTTCTCATAGACATTCTCTTCCTCTCTAATGATTTCCTCTTTCCGGGCCTGGGGTTATTCGGTCACAGGATACCACCTTGAAGGGCACAGGGTGTGCTGTGGCATACATGTGGCCTAGGACTGATGTCCCAGGGCTTCACGGGCTTGCCTGTGTCCACCTTCCTCCCTAGCTAGGATGTCAACACAAGGAGACATGGTCTGCCTGCCCTTCTTGGGTGCCCATGCATAGTCTTGGAGAAGGTGCTATCAGAGAGTGGCTGGCACTGTGCCTGGGGCTGGCTATGGGACCTGGCATGAGGAGTGAGCTCAAGTCCAGCTCCCAGCAGTTTTCCTTCTCGGTGGATTTGTCTACCACAGTGGTAGGGAGATCTGCCCCTCTCCTGCAGCCTCTGAAGGAGCTGCTTACTGAGGTCCATCAAGCTGCAGTTCCAGCTTAAATACGGGGTCATTGGCTTCAACCCTACCCTTTCCACACCAGACTCACCCTCAGTCCAGGGTGAATCACACAGCCAGAGAAAGGCAGGACCAAGTTCAGACTGAGACCTGTCTGTTTCTAACCTCTGCCTGAGGAACCCTGTAGGTGCATGGATCCCCACTTTCTTCTTTTTTTAAAATTCAGTTTAAAATGTTCTATACAGTATATTTGGGTTATATTCTTTCTCCTTCCCCAGCTCCTCCCAGTTCTCCCCCTATTTCTACCCACCCAACTTCATATTCTTTATCTTAGGAAACCAACACAGGGTAGGGGGAATGCCCAGGGAGACCCCCACCTGCTCAGGGGGGAAGGGTGGTGGGAGGGGGTGACAGGGAGGGGGACAGTGAGAAGGATGTAAACTGAATAAATAAAAAGATAAAATTAAATTAAAACAAACAAGAAATACACACACATACACAAGTAAACAAAAACAAAAAACAACAACACCGTCTGTTTTGTATTGGCCAACTATTCCTGAGTGAGCAGCAGGCCCTCCTGTGTGGTTGATATACCCAGTGTTACCCATGCTCAAAATCCACACAAATTTAACCAAGACAAAATCCCAGCACTGAGAAAGGGAAGTGGGCATAGAGTCCCCCTCGTAACCAAGAAGCCATTTTCAAATGACAGCTTCTGGGAAAGGGGAGACAGTTTTCTTCACCGGAGGGTCACCTTCTTCTTCTGGTGCTGTTGGACCCCTTACACTCAGCTTAGATCTGTGCTGTTAAAAATTAGTGCTTTTCTTACCTGTAGCTACCTGCTCCCAGTTCTGGGTCCTGTTGGTTGGTCACCACGTGGTCACTGGGGGAGGTTGAAGGGAGTGGAGAAGGGCACAGCCAGGCATCTTTTGACAGCCTCTTTGAACATTGCTCCTAATTTGTGTTTCTCTTTCCCTGCAACAGGTGACTCTGTCCTCTCTGGGGCAACTGCAGCTGCTGAACTTCCAACCAACTCCACAGAAATGGCCGGGGCCTCTGTGAAGGTGGCGGTGCGTGTCCGCCCCTTCAACTCCCGGGAAATGAGCCGAGACTCCAAGTGCATCATTCAGATGTCTGGAAGCACCACCAGTAAGTACTGGTCGTCATGGCTACACCATCAACTGCTGATCACAACATAGGACCATGTCTACTAGCCAGACTCAAGAGCCAACCTAGCCTAGGTCCGAGAGTCCCGAGCCTTCCTCACCCACATGGTGTATGGAGGTCCCAGGGCTCACCATAACTTGACCACAGATGAGGGATTGTCAAAACAGAAATCTGTTCTCAGGTTCCGGAAGCCAGACATTCAAAATCCAGGCATGGGCAGGGTGCTTCCCCTCCGTTCAGGGGACCACGCCTGCTGCCTCTCCAAGCCCCTGGAGGTCGTTACCTGGCTGGGCTTGTGGCCACGTTGCTCTCCCTTCTACCCACATTGTCACACGTGGCCTCCCCGCTCTCTGTGTCCCTGTGTTCTGGTTGTTTGAGATGGACCCTCAGACTGTATCTTAAGCTGGATTAATATCCACACTGTAGCCCAGGCTGTCCTTGAACTATTATGTCAGTTCCATATATTGTAATTCCAGGTTGGTCTGAGACGCAGACACATGCCACCATGCCTGGGTGTATCTCTGTGTCCTCAGGTGGCCTCTTTACAAGGATTTAAGGCACAAGTTAATTCAGTATGCCTCCACTTTAATCACAGTCTTTATGATCTCGTTTCAAGCCTGCAGTCTCAGCTACTCAGGAGGCTGAGGCGGGAGTCTCATCTGACACTTGGTACTTTGGGTACCGTCGTGAGGGTTTGTCAAAGAAAAAAAGATGCGGTTTCCAGATAAGACCACAACCTAAGGTTTTAGAAATATGAATTGCGGGGTAGGATGGGGGTGGAAGCCAACACTATTTAACTTTGATTATAGCCTTTGGGTTCCAGCTCGCCCCTTTGTTCTTTGTTATGGTTCTCATTTGGTCATGTCAGACTGTGACAAGTGGGAGGTGTGGTCTAGTCTTGGGGAGTATGAAGCAATAAACCAGGGGACAGCCCCTTGCATAAAGCTGGGGACATAGACCTGCCCCCAAAAGTTCCATAAGCAACAGGATCTGACTGAAGTCTCTGAAGCGCTTGTCTGCTTTCTTAATGAGATGTGACTGACAGGCAGAGAGGTGGGCAGATCACAGTGGGAGGCTCCCTGGATTTTCCAAATCTGACAACCACACCCAGACTGAGGACAGAACTCAGCAGGGCCATCTGCCTCGGCAGTCCCTGCATTCCTCCACTAGGGGAGCTGTTAGCCTTGCTTCTGACTCCCCAGGTTGTCTGCGCTCACTTTGGAGGTCCTCTGCAAATGGCCCAGTGTTTGAGTGGACTCTGCTGATGACAATCCACCTAAAAAAGCTTAAGTTTTAGGATAAGAACTGGTCATCACCTCTGTTCAGGGTTGTCTGGGCCTGGTGGTCATGTGAGCCTGGCACTCACGTGGGTTCTGCCCACTGCCTTCCACAAGCTTCTGCTGGTACAAATTGTACCCGATGGTTGGCACCAACAGCGACCTACGTGGTCCCTCCTCAGGGGGTCAGGTGATGACAGGACTCACACGGTGCTCTATCATTTCTTAGTTCACAGGCAGCTGCTGGAGTTGGGGGTCTCAGATGTGTCTGTTTCTGCCTCTTTGGGTGACCACTGGTCCTATGGAGGGAGGAGGAGGACTTTGGGACCAGTATGAGTGCCCCAGGCACCTTTTGTTATTCTGTAATTGTCATCTGCGTGAATAGTGTTCTTTGTCTGAACCTTCCAGAGCTAGCAGTCACGTCCTCAGTACATCTGTCTGTCTGTCGCTGACACAGCCAGCCTGGGCCAGTCAGTGGCGTTCGTGGGCTTTATTTACGCTCCGTATCCTCACTATTACAACGGACAGGCTACACCTCTTGTGTTTATCTCTCCTTAAGTCATACTTTATACTCAGAGGTCACGGAGATGATGTGGGTTCTGGATCAGTCATGTCCCTCTGCAGGGACTCAAGGCAGGCTGATGATGGGTCCCTGGGCCACTTTAAAGAGTCATCCCAGGATGTTCCCTGAACTGAATTCTAGAAGAGCCAAGGATTAAAAAGCCAGGGAGGGAGGGACTCCACTGTGCACTTGGCTTACTTGGAACTGAGCTTGGTGGGTCATCTCTTTAGGCCTCAGTTTCCCGACCTATGCGAAGGAGTACTTGATGCTTGGTATTCCCTACGGTCCCAATCCAGGTCACTTCTGAACCCTCTAGCCACACAGAGAAACCTCTGGGGTCTGAAGGCAACTGGATCTGCTCAGCACACACACCCCTCTCTCTGCTGTGTCCCTGGCTGCAGGGGGACATTCTGATTCCGAGAAAAGTGCCCAATTAATTTCTTTCTCCCTGCCACTCTGCACACTGCCCCACCCCCACTTTTGTCCTCCCCACCGGGTGGCCACCCCTGTGCAGGCCCCACAGACCTTGTATTGTGCAGCTTCTCTTGAAAGAGCCTGGCTCCCAGGGGCCCAGCCCTGGTAAGGGGTTGAAGGGATGGAGTCTTTAATGAGCTGATCCAGGGGACTGGCTTCCAGGCCTGCATGGCCCCATTTCAACACCCTCCTGGTTCCACAGGACAGCCCATTGCTTTCTGGCCTAATGGGCTCTGCTTCTATGAGAAACGGACTGTTGGGGGAGGGGTTGTTGGCACAAACATGCCTCTGCAGGTTGGCCTGGGGGCTGTGGTAGGCCTGGTACACTCTGGGAATCCAGGCCCTCTGGGCTATGTGAACTGTGCGGAGTCTCTTTCCCTCTCAGGAGCTTAGGCCCCATTTGCAAGATCGAGGAGACAGGTTGTTGGGAGCAGGAGCAAACAGGGCCCAAGCCCAGAGTTCTATGCCAGGTGGGCCCCACAGTGGACTCTCTTATAGCTTCAAATGAAGATTGCCTGCTACCCCATCTCCTCTGAGCTTGCACCCTTCCGATGTCCTGGGAGGGCCTCACTTCAGGGAGCTTAGGGTCGATGTGGGGTACAATGATGATGACTCCAATAAGAGTCAGGGAGGATGGGGACAAGCTCAGGCTTGTCCAGGAGTGAGGATGGGATCAGGGCAGGGAATTTGGGATTACATTGAGGACGAGATCCACAGTACCAGGGGTAAGGGAACAAAATGGATAGAGGGTAGTAGGGCAATTGTGTTGTAAACAAAGGGGTCCTGGCCTCCTCCTCAGGGTCTTCAGCTCAGGCTGCACTGAAGAAGGTACCACAATTGTTTCCACGGCACCGGCCTCATCTGTGCTTGGGTTCTGGCTGAGTTGAAGCCACTCTTCCTGTGTCACAGAAGGACACTAAACCAGGCCAGCTTGCTCTCCTGTCTCCTCAAGGCAGTCATGGTAGGGCACAAATGACCAGTCACTGTGTTCTCTCACTGCCTTCCAAAGGCCTAGGCTTGGAAGAACTCCAGTCTAGGGGCCTAGGTAGGGTCTGAGGAGAGATGGCTTCCAGTGATGCTTGGACCAGATGCTTGCCCAGAGCCTTGGCGGCCTCTGAGCTTGTTACAGCAGCAGAGGATTGCACGGCCATAGGGTGTTCAGCTTCCCAGAGTTGTCATGGCAAGTTGTGGAAGGGCCATTTAACTTCAGGAATGTACAGTGCAGCCACTCTGCAGGCTGAAGTCCAAGGGTAGTCTGGGTTGAGACCTCATGAGGCTGGGAGGGAGGATCTTCCCCAGGCCCGCTCTGAGCTCCTGGAGTGTTGATGGCTTTGGTGTTATAGAGGCCTTGCCCTGTTTTCCATCTTTATCATTACAGGATGCAGTGTCCTCCCTTACATGTATATGTCTCCAAATTTTCCCCTTTTGTAAGGATGGGAGTCATGCTAGAGCAGGGTCCACTCTGATGACATCGCTTTAATGAACTTCATTTGCAACGGCTCCCATCTCCTAGAAAACTCACCTTGACATACCAGGGGGTTCACTTGGAAGTCGGTACAGGTTATGGAGAACAGTTCAGTCATGAGGTGTCTTGTCCCTCCCCATACATCAGGAAGTCATCTTGGATGTAGGCTGGTGGGGTGTACCAGGGTACTCTAAGGGCTGTATTGTGATTCTCACTAAGAAAAACTGGTCCCAAATGGTCAGAGTCCTGGGGGTGTGAGGAACTTGGCTTTCCAGACTTGATGGTGGCTATGATTATTGGCCTATGTCCTTTATGGATGTGAGACCCCAGGACAGGGTCTGCATCTGGCCTGGTGTCCTCAAGTCTGCATCAACACAGATATTAAGTTTCTGATAGTCTGGGGAACACAACCTTAGGGTGTGGGAACCAAGTCCCTTCCTGGGGCCACTGAGCACAGGTGCCGTGGGTCAGGCCCATTGAGGATGGAAAGTTGTAGGTTATATGTGGGCAATGCAGGCTTCCTGGGCTACTGGGGTTCTCTCCTGGGAAACTTCAGGTTCTAGATGTGGGATGAATGTTGGACTCACTCAGAATTTGACCCAGGCTGTGGGACTAAGGGTGCTTTAGCCATCTGGATCTCTGGGTTGGGCTGAGGCTTCTGTGAGGAGGGAGGAGGAAGCAGACACTATGGTACCTCAAGAGGAACAAGTCAAGGGAGTACAACCCATGAGCTTGGGTTGTAACAACATGGCTAGAAGGCACTCACGGTCTGACAACAGGAGAGGAAAAAATTGTGACATCCTCGACAATTAGAACTTCTCCTGTAGGATAGTGCACATGTCCCCCACAGATGCCCAGATGAGCTGTGCAGGCATTAGAGTGCCTGCAAGAGATAGGACTTGGAATGTCACAGGGTGCCCTAGACTTTAACTGCTTTGGAGATACAAGTGTGCCAGGCAGGGCAAGTAGACCAGTAGGCTATAGAACCCTGATCTAGGGATGCTGGGGCCTGCAGTATGACTGTCACTAGAAAACAGGTGTGGCCTGGTAGAACCCTCTGGCATCTGTGAGTCCATCCCAAAGAGAGGGGCAAAGACTCCTGTGTGCCTGCAAGTGGGTCTCTGGTCCCACCTAGTTTGGGGGTCTGTCTTGCCTGTGACCCTCTGAGGATTAGGGTGCAGTCTGGATGGTTGAGATTTCATTGCATAGAATTAACCAGCTTTATTATCTGTGTCCCTTGCAGCTATTGTCAACCCCAAACAGCCCAAGGAGACACCCAAGAGCTTCAGCTTCGATTACTCCTACTGGTCACATACCTCGGTGAGCCGCATCTGGGGAGAGGCAGGCTGGTGTTAGTGAAAACTAAACCGGCCTTGGTCTCGAGACCTCCTTCAGCTGCATGCTCCCCTATAAATGGGATGAAGACTCTGCCCTAATCACCTGAAGGGTCACTCTGAGTTGATCACCAACCTATAAGGATCAGATCCTTATGCGCACAGCTATGACCTTCCACTGTGTCTTCTCCTCTTTCCAAACTCAGAAATCCCAAAGCTGAGCCCGGCCTGTAAGCTCCACCATCCCCAAATGCTGAGAGATGTGGACTCTGGGCCCTTCCCTCCCCAGCCCCCACATCCAGTCCACATCAAGCCCTGCCCACGTTCTTTCCACCTCTCCCTGGATCCTTCTGGAAACATGCAGTCCATTCCCTCAATCTCCCTGGTCTTTGTCTCTCTGAATGTGGTCCCAGAATTCCCCAGTACTCTTCCCTGTTCAGTCCTTCCTCACAGTTACACCCTTTGGCTCGACCATGTTGTTTTTCTGCCTGGGGAATCCTCTGCCCTCGGGATAATGTCCTGATGCCACAGGTCATCCCAAAGGTCCCTCAGCCCCTGAGCCCTGCCTCCTTTTAACTCTAGTTATTGCTAAACCCACCGCTGACTGTCATATGAACCGGCTGGGTTGAATTCTTACCTGGGAGTCTTCCAACGTACTCCTCACTCTGCTGTGATCTCTTTGTCCCACCCCTCCCCCACTCCTCAGCTCCCCCCTGTCTCGAATTTGTGACTCAGAGGACCCCTCAGGAAGCTACCCCTGTCAGGATTAGTATGTACCATAGCACAGCTTTTCACCTCAAGGCCCTGCCCCAACTTGGGCTCTGAGGACTCAGGTGCAGTTTCAGAGCCCATAGCCTCCTAAGCTACCTCTCTTCTCTCTGCAGCCAGAGGACATCAACTATGCCTCTCAGAAGCAGGTCTACAGGGACATTGGGGAAGAGATGCTACAGCACGCCTTTGAGGGCTACAATGTGTGCATCTTTGCCTACGGGCAGACGGGGGCCGGCAAGTCCTACACCATGATGGGGAAACAGGAGAAGGACCAGCAAGGCATCATTCCACAGGCATGGCTGGGGCCTGGAAAGGAGTGGGAGGTGGCCTGAGAGGAGGAAGGGTAGGATAGGAGGGAGGGAAAATGGCCTGGGATGGGTTGCAGGAGGCCAGTCTTTGAAGGTACTCAGTGGGGACATATACACAACTTAAGGCACTGGCAGGATAGATGTTCTCTGTGGGAGCTGTGATGACTGGGGTCAGGTGACTGGTGGCCTAAGGTGTGACCACATTCTTAGGATACAGATGGCTCCTCAGAAGCTACTCAAAGTTTGACCGTTCCCAGTCCTTTTCTCCTCCTGGTAGGAGATCTCAGGGTTCTGGGGCTAGCACTTGTCCTAGTCAGAGAAGGAGGAATGCTCAAAGGAGCAGTGGCCCCACCTTCTATGCAGATGAGGACAGGCAAACAGATAATCTAAGGAAGGGTAGATACTAACCAGGGGGCACTGGAGTAAGAAGACTGGATGCTTGCTTGGTTCAGGCCTTTACATTAGAATGTGCATTTTGGAGGGACCACAGGGGTCTGGTAAAACAACACCCTGCCTGGGTACAAGGTCACCAGTCCTCATCAGCTAATGTGTTTTCCTCCATCTCTGAAGCTCTGCGAAGACCTCTTCTCTCGAATCAACGACACCACCAACGACAACATGTCCTACTCTGTGGAGGTAGGACGCCCTACCTGCCACCTGATTCTGAGTGTAAATCATGGGAGTTCGAAGTGTGGTTGGCAATGCTTTTCTGACCTAAAATGAGCATCTATTCCTGTCACTCATCCACACAATGATTGTCCTCATCCCCACGTGGGAGTTGGTAGATCAGGGCTCAGAGGTGATGGGAAGTTGACCCCTGGCAGGTGTTTGTGGTATAGCTACATATTCCTTTCAGTACAGGAGCAGACACCACAGAGCCACAAAGCCTGGGCTATCCTGTGGCTGAGGTAGCCCCAGGGTAACCAACCACAAGGGCTTATGCTATGTGGCTAGTGTCAAGATGGCTCTCAGTGGGAGAGGACTGGGCAGATGAAAGTAGGCTGACCCTGGCTGAGTGTCCTTTGTGTACCCTACCCCTCTGGGAACCACTGTCCTGCCTTGGAGTCCCTGAGGGTGTAGCTTGGTCCTGTAGGTCAGTTACATGGAAAGAGAACTGGGCAGCTGGAGAAGGTTGACACTCACACTCATACAGAGCCCACAGTCTGGATTTCCTGTATGCCCTACCCAGAAATCAACCCTCTGTTCTGCCATAGAACCCTGCCACAGAGCTCTGCTGGTGCAGCCTAGCCTCACTTTGGGGGTTCTGATGGTACATCTCAGCCTCACTTTGGAGGTCCTGATGGTACAGCCCAGCCTCACTTGGGGTTCTGATGATGTTGCTCTGTAGGTCAGCTACATGGAGATTTACTGTGAGCGAGTCCGTGACCTCCTGAACCCCAAGAACAAAGGCAACCTGCGTGTGAGGGAGCACCCTCTGCTGGGGCCTTATGTGGAGGACCTCTCCAAGCTGGCTGTAACCTCCTACAATGACATCCAGGACCTCATGGACTCAGGGAACAAGGCCAGGTATGTGGGGTGACTTGTCCTCCTTAGCCACACTCTCCCCTCTTGCCCTGTCCTTATAGCACTACTAGCCTCACCTCATGATAAGTCAGTGTGGTGGCTCCCAAGAGGATAAAGGACCTCATGTGGCAGGCCACTGAGGACACACATCAGCTTGAGAGAGGCCTTGGTTTCCTCCTGCATGAGGGCTGCTCCTGGGCTGAGCATATGGGCTGTGTGGCTCTGTTACCTCAGCAACAGGACTCTGACAGCAATATCAATAGCTCCGAGGTAGTCTTTGTGCCCAAGGGCAGCTTTTCTGTCAAGCCTAGGTCTAGAAACTGTGAGGGTCATCATGGTGACCATAAGCAATCTACCCCCTTTTTTTAGCCTGGGACACTGGTCGCCATGATGGTCCTACTGACACATATTGGTAGCCCCAGATTGCTCAGGTGGCTGCCTTCAGCTCCTGAGGGTGTGTGCATGCGTGCCCACGTGCATGTGTGTCTCAAACTACCCCTAACAGCCCCTCAGGCTTGTTCATAATAAAGCTCCATAGTGCATGTAAGACTGTGACCTTTGCATACCAGAGATAGGTTCTGAGCTGTTGCCGTGAACCCCAACTTGGGAGATTCTATGAGGTTCTTGGCAGGTTGGGGCAGTGTTGAGACCAATCCCCCCACCCATCTCAGGCAGCCTCAGACTTTTTACCCTGAAGAGCCACTTGGATGGCCCCTATTACCTCCTGTGGGCTTTGGCTACTGGGGACATGGTATGCTCTTTGGGTTCTCCAGAGTCGCTGGGGGAACATTGAGATGGGTGATGGACACTTTTCCCTTCCAAGGGGTGTCCCCACATCAACACCTGTGAGGACTTCTGTCCAGTTGGGTGATATTGATTCTCAGTAGCAGGAAGCATCTGAGACACCATATCCCCTAATATTCATGACAGCATAATTGACAAACAGGTGGGAGCTGGGCTTGAGTTCTGGCAGGCAGTGTGGTCACACCCAGGTTGGGGAGTGAGTTCCAGTGACCTGGGTGAGCACCCTGGTACCTCTGGTAATGCTCAGACCTGACCCCCGGGTAAGGGGCAGATAATCTCAAGCAGCTTCCTGCTCCCAGGACTGTGGCGGCCACAAACATGAATGAGACCAGCAGCCGTTCTCACGCAGTCTTCAACATCATCTTTACCCAGAAGCGCCATGATGCAGAGACCAATATCACCACAGAGAAAGTGAGTGTGTAGCGTGGTCTGGGGGAGCAGGTTCCACCTAGCACGCTAACTGTAGTTGGGCCAGGGGTGGAAGGTTACAGTGGTGTTTATGAGCCCCTGGTACAGACTAGCAGGGCAGGGTCTCTCACTATCCCTGGAAAGATGGTCCTGGTCCACACTGGGAACAGGACATGTGGTGGGTAGTGTCTTCTTCAGCACCGAGTACCTATGCTGAGGGAACATAGCCCTGGCATCCCCCACTTCAGATGCCCCTCCGACAAGCGACTCTTTGACACATTCAGGGGATCAGAACACACCTGGTTGTTGTTTCCTGGTGTCTTTATCTTAATCATTCGATCCTTGGGCTTCTGGAAGGATATCAGGGACATTCTGAGCCTCTTGTTGGTCTCTCTGTCCCTTTGCCCGAAGGTCACCCTATGCAACATTCTCTCAATCTCTTGGGGACAGAGCTCTGTAGAGGAGCCAAGTAGGGTCCACATCAGTCACCGATAGTGTTGGAGACACCTGGCCCCGGTGTGATGCTCCCAACTATGTCCCCATGAAATACTAACAGCCTCAGGAAGAGAAGTCTGGGGCCACTTGAGAGGACAGGTTTCACTGCCAGGGTTTCTCAGAGATGGTCCCTCTTGTGTCCAATATCTGGTCAGGAGAGGCTGTGCCTTCCTTGGGTCATGTGACTGACTACTTCTCTGCAGGGAGCCTGGCCAGGGCCCTGTGAAGCAGCCAACAGCTAAGGCCTTTTGTGGATCTGGGTTCAAATTCAACCACAGGTGATTAGAGACATCTTGGAAAATGGATGATAATACCTAATTGAGTCGACCTATGTTGCCATATAGAACACCTGGCCCAAGGAGGCAGGGCCATGGGCCATGTGCACAGCTTCTGAAGAGGTGCTCAACTGGGATAGAACATTTAAAAAGCTGTGAACAGAGATGAAGAAGGAAACTGGGGCCATCAAAGATGGAAGGATACGAAGGAAGGGTGTGTCCATAGCTCTTCAAGTAGCTAACGAGACTATCCCCAGAGGGGCTGCAGCAGCCTCACCTCAGGGGCTTGCAGCAGGAGATTGCATTTGATGCATCTGTCATTTCAGGTGAGCAAAATCAGCCTGGTGGACCTGGCAGGCAGTGAACGAGCCGACTCCACAGGAGCCAAGGGCACGCGACTCAAGGTAGGGCCAGGCTATCACAGCCAGAAAGAGCAGTGAGGCCCAGAGGCCCAGTGTCCAAGCACATGCTGCTCCAGAGAGGGCTGGATAGAAAATCTGTTTGGGGACAGAGCAAGATTGGGCTACCACCAAAGGCAAGTCTAAACAGGATGGGGGTGGGTGGGTACATGGGCCAGAATCTTTGGCGTTCAGTCGACAGAATACCAATCTTCATACTCCAGATCTTGTAAATGAGGACAGACACCATAGTGTCCTTCACACTCCATACTTTCTGCTTCCCACACCAGAGGAGACGGGCTGTGGAGTGGCAGTGGCTGAGCTGGCTAGCTTGTGTCCTTGAGGCCATCGCCTCTCCAGAAACAATCTAGCATGTCAGGAAGGAGTGTCTTTTTTTTTTTCCACATCTTTGACTCATGTCATACTGTGTCAATTGGAAAGGGCTTCTGTGATGTACAGTGTAGGGATGTGCGGGAGATTAACTAGGGTGCTGGTGGAGCTGAAGCAGGAACACTGGACCTCTGACCAGCTACTTGGCCCAGAATCCTCTGTGCCTAGTGACCTCAGAGAGCAGTTTCAGGGCCTGGAGCCTCAGCCCCATGCCACACGGATCAATCCCCATGAGATCACGCTAGATCCAGAGACCTCAGGTGCCATCCACCATCCTGACCACCTTTCTTTACACACAGGAGGGGGCCAACATCAACAAGTCTTTGACCACCCTGGGAAAGGTCATCTCTGCTCTGGCTGAAATGGTGAGCTGGCTCCAGTCTTCTGGAGCAAAATTGGTGGGAGGGATTAGAGATGTAACCCTCACTGCCCCCACGGAGAAGCTGGACATCTTTCACACATGTTCTATGCTCTATCTTTGGAGAGGTAGCTGGGGTTCAAGGAGAAGCCCAGGCAGGGATGGGGTGAGTGCCATCAAGCTGAACATGAGACAGCAATCCTCGTTAGAACGTCAATGTCCTCACCCGTAAGACAGGGATGATGTGCCCTCTTCATCACCACGTGTCAAGGGTGAACATGTTGGTTAGCATCCTTGTGGGTTGGGTAGTACAGTGGTTAGCTCTGACTGCTGTTGGTCTGGTACAGGTGCTCCTCTAGAGGGAGCCCACGGTCCTTGGAGGTGAAGAGCTGGGTTTGACATGACCTACAATGTCTACTCACCATGACACCCAGGGAAGGATCCTACAGACTTTATCCTATTTCTGGAATTCTTAAGAGGACACAAAGATTGCTGTGAGACACCAGTCTGAGCGGCACACTCTTAACTTATTTGCCTGTCATGATAGGCTTAGGGTGGCCAGCTGTGTCTGAGCAAGGGAATGACAGATGCCCGGCAGGAGTTCAGGCTTCTGCCTACAATTAGTTCCTCAGGAGCCAGCCTGTCCTCTCTGCCCACTCTACCCTTGGCCCTAGCCTTGCTCCAGGTTCTCAGACTTGTTCTGTCCTTTCTTTTCCAGGACTCTGGACCCAATAAGGTAAGCTGATTTCTTTAGATTCAAGGGAGAGGGGTTGGAAGTGGGGTGCCCTTGACCCCCGCTCCCTACTATGCTAGTCTCAACTGGAAAGCCCATACCTCATTCATTCATTTGTAACACAGGAAAAAAAATGCCCTTTAGTGGGGGCCTCAAAGTGAAAATCTTCCATCTGGATGGATAGAAAGCTTTATAGAGAGACGCGATCTCAGGCGGAAGACCTGAGGACTGGCAAGGAGCCAGCCGGGCAGTGGGTTTGGCATGGAGTTGGAAGGCTGGTGTGAGCCATTGAGGTGGTAGTGTGCGTATGGTACTGCGGGGGACAATGCGGGACAATAGGAGAGGAGTGGGTGAAGCGGGTCAGATTATGTGAGCAAGTTTATGAGAAGGTAGGAGCTGTGTGGGGGAAAGAGGAGGAGCTGTGTAGGCAACTGTGAAATACTACACACGCGGCAGACTGCAGGAAGCGTGAGGAAGTGAGAGCGAATGAGGCTTACACTGGGTGGAGAGATACAGAAAGTGGTGAGGAACCATCTGAGGAACTGTGAGGGAAATGCCCGAGGCTCTTGGTGATAGACTCTGGCAGGGACTGACGAATCACGTGGATTTTGAGAAACTGTCTATGGAGGTGTGAGGCATTATGGGAAGATGGGATGGAACTGGGAAACTGTGGGGAGCTACGTAGCAGTTGTGTGAGGAGTCATCAGAAGTGTGGGTTTTGTGGGACTGTGAGAAGTCTGCGAGCGGCTTTGAAACAGTAAAAGTTTTAAAGAAGCGTAAGCGTGCGCTGATTCCTTTCTCGTTGCTGTAACAAAACCCCCCAACAACACCTTGAAAAAGGAAGCAGGCTGGAGAGTGTGGAGTGTGCTCAGAGTGTGGAGGTGCTTGTCAGCAAGCACGGCTGAGTTTGACCCTAGAACCTTTGTACTGAAAGCAGAGCCAGTTCCCATAGATTGTCTTCTGACTGCCACATGTGTGTGTACATGAATGAATGGATGGATGGATGGATGGAGGTTTTTAAATGGAGAAAGGAAGGGTTGATTTTGGCTCACAAGTTGAGCATATGGTCCATCACGGCAGGGAAGAGATGATGGCTCACAGTCTGAGGATAGGTCCATTGTGACAGAGGACAGATGGTGGCAGGAACTTGGGAAGCAGACAGTAATGAACACCGCAGCTCAGTGGTCTCCTTTTCAGTCAGTCCAGGACCCCAGCCCTGTGAGTGGGATACAGCACTCACTTTTATGTCCAGTCTTCACACTTCATTTAGCTCAACTAGAAACTCGGTCACAGACGCACCCTGAGATTTGTCTTCTAGATGTTTCTAGATTCCTTTCAAGTTGATGGTATTAATGATCATGCTGTGGCGTGTGAGAAACTGAGGACCCAAGAGATGAACTTTCTGAGGAGCTGTGAGAAATCAGGAAAGGGCATGGGGGCTCCTGAGGACGTGTGCCCGGGCTCTTGAAGCTTTGTGGGAAGAACTTTGGGGAAATTAATTATGTGGGCAACTGGATGAGCACTGGGGAGCCGTGTAGAAATATGTGCAGGGAAACTATGTAAGAAACCATGTGAAGAATTGTTTGAGGAACTATGAAGAGTTTGGAGAAAATAGGAATGGCGGAACCTGTGAGGGGAGATGTTACTAACTGCATAATTGCTGTGTAAGGTGTGTGTGTGTAAGGTGTGTGTGTGTATGGTGTGTATGGTGTGTGTGTTTGTGTGTGTACACATGGTATGCGTGAAGTGTGTGTGTGTGGTGTGTGTGTGTGGTATACAAGTTGTGTATGTGTGATATTTCTGTGTGGAATGTGTGCATGGTGTGTGTATGTGTGTTTGGTTTGCATGTGTAGTTTGGTGTGCATGAAGTGTGCGTATCTGTGTGTGTGCATATGGTTTATGTGTGTGTAGTGTGGTGTACATGAGGTGTGTGTATTTGTATGTGTGTGCATATGGTGTGTGTATAGTGTGGTATGCATGAGGTGTGTGTATTTATATGTGTGCACGTGGTGTGTATGATGTGTATAACTTATGGACACTGTGAAGACTGCATGCGAAAACTGAAAAATGGAGAACCATGTCGGGGATTCTGTGAGGGAACGGTTTGAGGTACAGTAAGAAGTTTTTTAGGGAAAAAGTTGTGTGAGAAACTGGGCATGGCTGGTGCATTGTGAGAACGGTGTGAGGAACCGGAATGGAGTGGTGCAGAACTCTGGGGACCTGTCAGGAGCTGCTTGAGGCATGGTGTGTTTAGCCATGAGGGTTGAGTGAGGAGCCGGGCGACAGTAGAGGACCTCATGGGAACAGTGACCAGCTGTGGGAGGGACCATGATGGAAAGAAACTTCTAGGAATGGAGGGAGTTTCTAAGCATCTGGTTGAGGAACAGAACCTGAAGAGGAAGCAGCTGATGACAAGGAGACGCCACAGCGGTCTGAGGACGGATGTGAGGTCTTTGGTCCACACTCAGAATCTGGCAGACTGTGATTTAATAGGAGGCGGTGCTCCGTGAGACTTGATCTGGACCATGCTCCGGCATGAATGGGGACTGGGAAGGAGGTGACCTGGCACAACAGTCGGCAGAGTAGAAGACCAGTGTAGCAGTGACCCAGGCTTGAGATGACAGAGAGAGCGAGCAGAGAGTGGCGGCCAGAGGATGGAATGAGAACCGTAGAGTCATGGGGGGATGGGGGGTGGGGGTGCTGGGCTCCTTGGCTGATGTGGCTGAGGAGTGAAGAGCGTATTCTGTGGAAACAAGAAGTACAGCATATGACTGAGAGTTCAATTTCAGGAACTAGAAATTTAAAAACCACACCAGAATTTTTCCCCCCTCATACTGAGTTTCCAAAGGCAAAACGGAAAGGGCCTGATGAGAATGAGCTTTGGGGGAAGGACCCTCCTACCTGATGCTCACAGAGAAGTCAGTGCTGTAATTCTGAAACCCACTTTGGCAGTGTGGCTTAAGCTACCCCTGGGAGGTAGTGGAGCTCGTCCTGAGGATTATCCTAAAGAACAATGATGAGCTGTGTCTGCTCCGGAGGAAATGTAACAACCCTTGAGATGTTATCTGTGGGCTTCCCTTAGAGTGGAGGCTCCAGGGCACAGGGGATGTGTCTGCTGGCCACATCAGATGCTCAACAAACAATTCTTAGAGAAATGCACGGTAAACTATGAGACACTGAACTAGTAACTTTGTATCCAGAGTTTACAAAGCTAACTCACTCACGGAGTGTCTGTAAGAAGCCAGGATCAGTCGTGTGGAGGATGTCCGTGATGGGAGGGGGCACAGGGAGAGCAGATTAGCAAGGGGGGGGGTCCTGAGGGACAGGAGGGAGTTCTGAGAGATAGGAGAGACTGGGTGGACTTGGGAGAACGCCATTAGTGGCAAAGACTTTTCACCCTGCTCAAAGGGGTTGTCCTGGCACAGTTGCCAGGTGATGTCAGAATTCCTGGGCTTGAGTCCAGTTGAGTGGCCCAGACACAGCAGGATGGGTGAGGGAGAAGCCAGAAAGAAGTGTTAGTGCAGCCTTGAGACCAGCCCAGATAGGAGTTGCCTGGAGGTGTCCCCCCAGGATTCAGGTGAAGTGTGGGGTGCCACTGAGAACATGGCACTTACCTCCTTTCCATTCCAATAGAGTCAGGGTTGACCTTGTGTGTCCCCACAGAACAAGAAGAAGAAGAAGACAGACTTCATCCCTTACCGAGACTCCGTATTGACATGGCTTCTCCGGGAAAACCTAGGTAAGCATGTGCCAATTCCCTGGTCGCTGGGTTCTGACTTTCACTCTGGGCTATGTCGGTCTCCTTGTGGGGAAAGAAACATTGCTCAGCCACAATGAGGCCTCTTGCCCTTTCTGGGCAAGTCCTAAGTAACCCTGGAAGGGACAGCGGGTTCACAGTAGAGCCTGTTCATAGTACAGCCCTTCTGGAAGGTCAGGGGCAAAGGTGGGTGAACCAAAGCAAGTCTAGGGGTCCAGAATGGCCCTAGGGAGCCACAGAACACATGTCCTTGTGTCTGTCTTCGTGAGTGAACTTGTTTATGACACCTGAACACATTCCAACCTTTCTCTGGACCTTTAGGTTTTTTTTTTATAACAGGGATGTAGCATAGCCCCTGATTCTGAGAGCCCTGCTCACCTGCCCGGACTTCAGGGGCTGACATTAGTCCTCTTGCTGCCTGAGTTCTAAGTTCAGACAGATGATGGAGAAATGAAGGCTGTTGGATGTATAGCATGGAACCCATTCTTTCCACAATAACCTTAGGGACCCCTCTGGATACATCATGGCTGGAGAAGTTGATCACTCGCAGTGATAAAGTGAATTTTAGGTGGGGCTCTCTGACACGTCACAGCTGTCTATACTGAGATCCAGCTCAGGCCAGCATCACATGTTATGGAGTGTATAGGGGCAGATGGGCCTTAGTGAGAGGACAGGAGGGTTGCCATAGTCACCTGGTCCTTCACCTGAGATGAGACCTAAGCAGCACACAGCCAGTTTTGGCCCTGGAGGAAGGTCTCAGGGAGAATCCCCTGATAGAGCCATTCTGCACCCAAGCCCCTCTCCTCTTACCGTCTTTGCAGGAGACTCACTGGAGAGCCACACCTTAGGGATGTGGTCCAAAGAACACAGCTATCTGAGGTCAAGCAGGCAAGAGCATAGGCATGCTTGGAGCATGGACAAGTGGCAGTCCTGCAGACTGAAGCAGGTGCAGTGTGTGACTTTGTCAGGACTCCTGAGGCAACTGACCTCAAGAGGATTCACTATCCAACACTCAAACCATGGGCAGCCTGAGAGCCACTGTTTCTTCCTCTAGTTATTACATACCCTAAGCTAGGAACCTGATGTTAAATATCAAGAAGGACAGTATTCCAAGTGGGAATGACAAAAATCAGTGGGAAGATATTGGTCAGAATTCTTGGAATAAATACCAAAAACAAACAAACAAAACCCCAAAACTCTCCCTGCTTTATCTCTGCTATAGGGGAAATGGTTGGGAAATGGCTAATGAGAAATTCACTTTCCTCTGTGGGCTTCATCCTCTCCACCTATAGCTGCTGTGTGTACGAACTGCTTGTCTTCCCACAGGTGGCAACTCAAGGACAGCCATGGTGGCAGCCCTGAGCCCTGCGGACATCAACTATGATGAGACCCTCAGCACACTGAGGTATGTTCTGCAGGGGGCCCATGCCCTTCCATGTTTCAAACTAAAAACACCAGCAAAAGGGGGTTCTTTCAGGGAGCATTCACTGGGAACACAGGCCAGCAGTAACTGTTCCGGAGTGCCAGGGTATCTGTGGGCTATGTATTATGTTATATTATATCATATCATTTATTATACTTATTATATTATATAATATATATGAGTATATATTATCCTTTAGGGTACATTTCAGGGCTGTAGGTTGCTGAGAGCCCTGTGGTACCAGTCTGGAAAAGCCATACTTCTGACTGTGAGAGTGGAGACTACTTTAGCAAATGAGGTCTAAGTATCTCTCCTAAGAGCCCTACTATGGGCTGGGCACCCTGGGCTGGGAAGCCTGGATACAAGCTTCTTGATGGATTGATTTGGGGATGCTTGGCCTCTCTAGAGTATATACTTTCTGTAGGAAGTGGGGTCTATGATATTCACATGTACTTCTGGGATGGCAAATAGCATGCTGATCTGTGACACACATGTGTGACCATTCTAACATACACAGGCATTTTGCACCCCTGTTCTAGATTTGTCCTCTCTACCCTGGACTATCAAATTCAGGTCCAAGGGTCTCAGTACAGGGTAGGACAGTACTCTGAGCCTTGGGTTCCTGCACCTTAATTTTCTTGCACCTAGATAGTCAAGGCATGCTGGGCTATCTCATCTGTAGGTCTTCCCTGGTCTGTGGTTCCAGAGGCTATCCCCTAGGGCAGTGGAGTGGGTTCTCATTCTGCTAACCTAGGTCAAAGATTTTCTCCCTAGCTGCTCTCCAGGTATGGTTCTGAACACCCCTGGGCCTTCAGTGTAGACTGAATCCCTCAATCCCTGCATCTTTTTTTGCTGCCCAGATATGCAGATCGGGCCAAACAAATCCGCTGCAATGCCATCATCAATGAAGACCCCAACAACAAGCTAATTAGAGAATTGAAGGATGAGGTGACCAGGCTGAGAGACCTGTTGTACGCCCAAGGTCTTGGCGATATCACTGACAGTGAGTGTCTGTGCCAGCCTGCCCTGGGTAGGGCAGGGGCCACAGACTCAGGGATCTTTGGGGCCTCACGCCCTCTCTCCTGGGGCTGCCTCCTACTGATGTCCTGCTGGCTGTAGCCACATTTGTCAGGAAGTGCTGAAGTTGCCTGAACCTCATTCCTCCTCCAGCTCCTGGGCAGAATGCCTCGGGGTGGGAGGCCTGGGTGGGTGAGGACAAGGCCAGGTTTTCTGGCCTTGGCCTGGATGGATTGCATGGTTTGGGTTTGGAGCTGGCCCAAGCAGGCCAGGGATTGTTTCCTGGAAGCCCACAGGGCAGCTGCAGTTTTGGGGATTTCTGTGGGTCCTATGTCAGTACACTGAAGACTCCTTTATCCTAAACTTTCGCTCTGTGAGATGGGTACACGAACCCTTGGGAGACAAACGGCTCTGTTTCTCTGTCTCTTCCTCCCCTGCCTGCCTTCCCCATAGCCAACACTGTGCCCGGAGGACCCAAATGTGTGTATTCCCCACTGCTGCTCTGCACCCCCGCTTTCATCCCGGCCATGGGGGCCACAGGGCAGCACGGGTGGGGAGGGAGACCCCACCGCCTCTTCTACCTCCCCTACTTCAGGGCTTTAAAGAGACAGTCCTCCCCCATCAGACTGCCTGGTGGTACATGGGGGATTGCATCTGCCTCCCAACCACATCCCTGGTTCATTCCTGTCTGTGTGGGAAACCGGGACAATAAGTAGGCAGAGCGCAGACAGAAATGGCTCAGGCTGGACTCCTGAGCACTCATGGGCCTAGAGAGGTCATATCTGAGAGCCCAGGGATTTGGAGGCCCAGAAGGGCATGCTATCTTGGCTCCTGGCCTGGACTTACCTCTGCCTGCTCCTGTTCTTGCTATCCCCACATCTGGATCCCTGGAAGTTTCTTGAGGCTGAACGTAGCAATGGTTGCTGCCAAGTGCCGCCCCACAGTATCTCCTTCATCCTGAGGCCTGGATCTTTAGGGTTTGCCTCCCCAGCGCCCCGTGCTGTCCTGTGTTGGCTGCCGCTTTGCTGTGTGTCTGCTTCTACTGGGAAGGGCCTGGCATCTCTCTGGGTGTCACAGCTCCAATCACCATCTTTAGGGGTGATGAAATTCTGGGGTGGTGGAAGAGTAGGGGCTCCTTCAGGAATGTCCTTCTCATGCACGCATCTTCTCCGGGTTGTCTTTGGGACCATTCTCTGGGTTCAGTGGGATGATGAATAGAGCCTGGCCTGCAGCAGATGTGCAGCCCATCTGCAGATGATGAAAAGGGACACTGGGCTGTAGGGAGGAGGGATGCCTGTGTGAGCTTAGGTGAGCTTTCTGGCCTCCGGTGCAGGAGTGCTGTGAGGTGGCTAGCAGTCATGGGCTTTGGGTGCAGGTGTGGGAGCTGCAAACAGCCTGAGCCAGAGGGAGAGAGGAGGGGAATGGGTGCAGAGGGACTGTGGGTGCTGCTGAGAGAAGAAGAGGGGGCCTGTAGGTCAGAGGCAGGCAAGTGGCAGGGGTGAGGGTAGCGGAGACCTCGCATGCGCCTGTCCTGAGCAGCTGGGCCAGGCTGCTGTGCCTTGCCTGTGTTCCCCAGTTCTTGCCTCCCCCTGTCCCCACCTCTTGCTTTTTCTCCCCAACTGCTTTTTCTTCTCTCCTTCTTTCTATCTCGCCTTCCCTTTAAGCCTTAGACATGTCCGACCTCGAGAACTGTAGCCGTAACTGTGGTGGGGCCGAGCTAAGCCAAGCCCCTAACAATCTCTCCACAGTGACCAATGCCCTGGTGGGCATGAGCCCCTCATCTTCGCTCTCAGCCCTGTCCAGCCGTGCGGCCTCTGTGTCCAGTCTCCATGAGCGCATCTTGTTTGCTCCAGGCAGCGAGGAGGCTATTGAAAGGCTGAAGGTGAGGCCCACCTGGTCCAGGGCACTCCTGGGTGGGTGATGGGCATCAGTCTTTGGGACAAGGTAAGCTTAGAGAAGTGAGGAAGCACTCTTGCTTGTGAGCTCTGGGAATCCCCTGGCCCCCCTCCCCACCATGCACAGCCTCACTTCCGAGGAATGCAGCAATATAATCATGGAAGTCTTTGGCATGGGGCCACCCTGGTACACTGTGCCAGAATAACTAGTACACTCAGGCATCAGGCTGCACGAGGTTCAGATAACAAACAAGACTTCTGGGCAGTAGGTACCTTTGAAGGTTCTTGAAGCTCTCTGGGTGGCCTTGACCCTGAGTGCTAGGAAAGGGCAGCTTCAGTGAAGAATGCCAGGCACAGGGTTCTCAATGAATCTTGAAACTGGTTGAGCTGGTACTGGAACAGGAAGCAGTGGGTTGTGCAGTGGCTGGGGTAGGGGTGCCCTACTCCATAATACCTCTAGGATGCCACTGCGGGTCTCAGCAGCTCTACCTGGCATCCTGCAGGGCTGTCTGCACCGAGAGGAGAGGTGGGTGTTCACACTGAGCCACTTCCAGGCTGGCTGTTCTTCCTCACCTATGTATTCCGTGGTCCCCAGTGCTGAGTGTGGCTAGCCCTGTAGTTTCCAGCCTCATACTCCTGCGAATGCAGTGTCTCCTGCACAGAGATCCCAGACCCTGGGCTGGACTCTCTGAGGGACCAAGGAGGCAAGGGACAGAAGCTCGTGTGAGGGGTAATATAGGGTGACCAATAAGCAAGGAGCACAATATTCCCGAGGTCAGAGACAGATGACCTACTAGAGACCTGGGGACCCACCTGAAGTATGGGGGCCCTCGAGGACATAGTGGGAAGGAACCCAGGGACAGTGCCATTGATAGGAAGTGCTGCCACACCCTGAGAAGAACTGTCCTGTTTGGGAGCTGCTTTCCAGTGCCTTTGCTCTCTCTTCCTCTCCCGACGTGTTTTGAGAGTCTTGATCTGGGGCATGTTCACAGGAAGAATCACGTCGCTTGTAGGTCACCTTGAACTCTCAGAATCTCACACGCTGGCATGGGAGATGCCTGGAGTTTGAACCCTAGCACTCTGAAGTCCCTTTCCTGGCTCCCCTGTATCCTTTGACATCCCTCCTCACACACACACACACACAAACACACACACACACACACACACACACACACACACACACACACACACACACCCTGAGATCTCATTGTGCTCTGCTTCACTCCCCAGGAAACAGAGAAGATCATTGCTGAACTCAATGAGACCTGGGAGGAGAAGCTGCGGCGGACAGAAGCCATCCGGATGGAGAGGTGAGCAGCCTGAAGTGGGGGCACAGCCAGAGAGTCCTGGCCTCCAGCCCTGGAAACCCAAACCCCGGGTAAAGTTTCATTCTGGCCATGGGACAAATCTGTACTGTCTAACCTGTGGCCCTGGCCACTGGAGATCAAAGCCCTGAAGAACAGATCTCTGAGTCAACACAGTTCCACCAGTGGACAGTGCCTAGGCACTGCTAAGAGTTCCTGGTTGGTTGGTGGGTCAGGTGGGGTGAGGCTAATCCTGGGAGCCTCTGAATTTGTGCTGATTGCAGCTCTGTCTTCTAGGGAAGCCTTGCTGGCTGAGATGGGTGTGGCCATGAGGGAAGATGGTGGTACCTTGGGTGTGTTTTCTCCCAAAAAGGTAGGAGCTGGGCCATGGTACTGTGCCAGTGTGGTCAAGGTGGCACTACCTCTGGTGGATGACAAAGCAGGAAGGGCGTTCCTGGGGGCAAGGTGTAGCAGGATGGGGTTCTGGCCCAGGCATGGGTCAGCCTTAATTAGACTTTCCCTTGTGTAGTGGGTCATTCTGGTGACTGGGTAACATCACATGGGTCTCTGAACTGTCTGAGGTTTGGGTTGAATCCCTCAAGATTAGAACAAGATCTGGGAGTGATGCCCAGACTGGAGGAGGGGGTTTTTGCAGATCTACCTCCTGAGTTTATGCTGTTCCTGGAAGCATCTGGCCTTCCTTCCCAGAGCCGCTCCAGTGGCTGTATGGTAGAGAAGCGAACGCCCATGAAGATGGCACTGGTCCCCAGCCATAACCCGTTTCTAGGCCTTGTTCGTGTTGAAGAAAGGCTTCCTTGGGGAAGCAGAGTTAGACGTCTGGGCGTCTGAGAGATAGGGCCAAACCTAAAATCTGCCGTCCTGCCTTAGCGTGAGGCTGCTTGGGAGCAATGCATCAAATGATAGCTTGAGGTGGCAGGTTGGGGGACAGAGAGGTGTAGGTAGAGGTGTCCCTGTGACCCCTAACCAGGCCATGCAAGGCACCATAGGTTGTTTCACTGAGCACACAAAGAGGGGTTCATGTAACTTGCCCAAATGTGAAAAACATTATGTCAGAGAGCCTTTTTTTTTTTTTTTTGCATTACCCTTGGCTTTCAAGTCCCGTATACCAGTTGTACCAGTATAGATTAGTTGAGGATGATAGCTGCTGATGGCCAAGACTCTATACTCCTGTTCAAGAGTGTACTTGGATTTATAGTTTAGTGTGGCAGTGGCTCACTCCAGGCACCTTGAGGGAAGCACGAAGCAATCCCATCCTGGCACCTTTTCCTTGTTATAGAATCCTTGCTTGGGACATGGGTATAAGATGGCACCTAAGAAGCTTGTGGGGGAGGGGCTGAGGCAAGAATGATCTGGGACAGAAGGCAGAAGGTAGTTATCAATGGGTGTGTTTGATAGGTGGCAGACATCATGGCCTGGAGTTGGGAAGCTAACATACAGGTCATGGGTAGCCCAGCGGTAACTCCAGCAGTTGCCTCTTCCCAGGCCTCCAGGGAGATTCTTTCTTGGCCAAGGTCTTCATCCTACTTCATAATAGTTTCATTGGAGAGCCTTCAGTCCCCCAGGTTGGAATGAACTTTCTGGAGCCTAGAACTCTTGGCATAGAATACAGGGCCAGCCATCTAAGGGTTACCTTAGGTACCATCTAAACTTCACCTGGGGCCTTGCAACAACTGAGAACTGTGTCTCCCAGATCTCCTGGCAGCCAAGCTACCCACAAAATCCTCATATGCTGGCCCCACTGAACCTGCTATTACTGTCAAGATGGGCTGAGCCTGGGCCCAGAGCTTTTTTTGCCCTTCATTTTTCCTGACAATCTGAGCTTGGGGCTTTGGAGTTTGGGGTGCCCTATTAATGGTTCTCTGAAGACACCTGTCTCTCCTTCTCTGCCAGGATGGGGAAGGTACTATGTCCCCAACAAGCCCAGGTCTAGGAGAGTAGAGGACAGGCAGGATGGTCTCCTCTCTAGGAGAGTAACCCTTCTGTTTCTCTCTAGACTCCTCATCTTGTCAACCTGAATGAGGACCCTTTGATGTCCGAATGCCTCCTTTACTACATCAAAGATGGCGTCACCAGGTAGGGACTAGATGGGTCACCAGGTGGAGGGAAGGGTCACCAGCTGAGGGGGTGGAATCACAAGATGAAGGAGCCAATAGTCGTCTCCTGCCAGCTTGAGTCTAGTGGGTGGGGGAATGTGGGCACCTTCTTGCACTGGCCCCCATAAGAGCTAAGCTGGCTATCAGCCCTATGCAGCCTACAGTGCTTTTTCTAAAGTGCTTTTAGGGACCATCTGGATTTCCCTAGAGCTAGGCTGCACCGGTGGTCTCTTGACCACTTTCACTTCCTCATATTCCCATAGCACATACAGCCTGGTATTTAAAAACATCAAAAGAAACAGTTTGGCATCCCTGGGAGGCTGCATGGAGGAGTAAGCCAGCAGGGAGGGTATGCTGGGGGCTCTGCTGCCCTGCTTGCCCTGATGCCCCATGGTTCTTCAACAGAGTGGGCAGAGAAGATGCAGAGAGGCGGCAAGACATCGTCCTGAGTGGGCACTTCATCAAAGAGGAGCACTGCATCTTCCGGAGCGACTCCCGAGGAGGCGGAGAAGGTAGTGTTGATGTGCCTCCTCCTCACCCATCTCCATCCCATCCTGTTCACCAGGCTTCGGTGAGACCTAGTGGGTCAGCCCTGGCTGGGGAGAGGGGAGCCACCCACCCAACTTCCCGGCTCTAAGTGGATCCTGAATCATGTTTCTGGACTCTTGAGGACAGCTGAGTGGCACCCTCTATGAGTAAGGTGTTTGAGAAAGGCCTGGTTACTCCTGTGGCTAAGTTGCTGTTGCTTTGGGGAGCCAGCTTGAAGGCTGGACAGCAGGGACATGGTGGGTTGCTGGCACAAGGAGAATGTTAAGTATGTATGGGAGCAGGTAGTGTTGTGTGTAGGCAGAGAGACACTGAGCCACGTGCATTGAGCCCACGCTAGGGTTGAAGTGGTTTTGAGAGTATGCATGCTCTCTTGTCGGCTGGGGAGCAGCTCTCTATTTTCTTTGCCTGCCCACCACTGCCCTGAAGAAGATGGTGCTGCCTCAGTGCAGGGCCTACTGTGTTGATGGGCAGATACTGTCCATGCCTCTGAGAACAGGGCTAGTGCCCAAGGCAGAGGTCATCTGACCATCCTTGGGCCTGTAAATCCATTACTGAATCCCTGTCCAACTTGGCCACCTTGGGATGGTGGCCCTAAATGGTGCTTGGGACAATTGTCAATCCTAGATTTTCCAATCCATAAATCCCTTTCTCTCTCCTGTGTAGATGAGTCAAAGAGGTCTAGGACCTCTTGGGGACATGTTAGCCACTATTTCTTTTCTTTTCTTTTCTTTTCTTTTCTTTTCTTTTCTTTTCTTTTCTTTTCTTTTCTTTTCTTTTCTTTTCTTCTTTCTTTCTTTCTTTCTTTCTTTCTTTCTTTCTTTCTTTCTTTCTTTCTTTCTTTCTTTCTTTCTTTCTTCCTTCCTTCCTTCCTTCCTTCCTTCCTTCCTTCCTTCCTTCCTTCCTTTCTTTCTTTCTTTCTTTCTTTCTTTCTTTCTTTCTTTCTTTCTTTCTTTCTAGATTTATTTATTATTATATATAAGTACACTGTAGCTGTCTTCAGACACACCAGAAGAGAATGTCAGATGTCATTACGGATGGTTGTGAGCCACCATGTGGTTGCTGGGATTTGAACTCAGGACCTTCTGGAGAGCAGTCCATGTTCTTACCTGCTGAACCATCTTGCCATCCCCCACTATTTCTTATATTGCCCAATTATAGAAATGAATAAGAACTGGAGAAGACAAGCCCAGCATTGCCTCCCCAGCCTTGGCTTGGCCCCATCTGTCTCTGTCTTGATATTTTCTCCTTTACTGAGTGGATGGGACCCTTGGATTCCTCTAAGGGGTATTACTCATGATCAGATCTGTGGCCAGGAATGAGAAGTTTGCCTACCAGGGGCCAAGAGAACTGAGCCACTGAAGTAATGATCTTTTACACTGCCCCTTCTCTGTCTTGTAGCCGTGGTGACCCTGGAGCCCTGTGAAGGAGCAGACACATATGTCAATGGCAAGAAAGTCACTGAGCCCAGCATCCTACGGTCAGGTACGGATAGGAGCTCTAGGGGACTGCAGGGTAGATGGGGCCTTTGTGTTCATCCTCTCTTGGGCACGGTTTGCTCCCAGCAAAAGGCAGCTCTGCTATGGGCACTGGTTCAGCCCCTTGAGACCCTCTAGTCCCCCAAAATTGGGCACTTGAGTCCTAGAGTGCCTGGACCTGAGACTATAAAAGCAGAGGAAGTCTCACTCACAGAACATTTGGTTAATGGTGCGTGGGAAAGTCAGGGTGGGAGGTCCCGAATGGCTGCTTTGATGGCTCAGGAGAGAGGACAGGAGATAGACAGGTACCTGGCCAAACTGTGGTTTTACAGAGCAGGAAGAGTGGGAGAGGTTAACACCCTCCCAGCACCAGTCCCTGGGATTAAGTACTGTGAGGAGACACCTCAAGCAACTGACTTACAGGAGGGTCTGCCGCTGTCGGGTGCGATGACACAGTTCATGACAGAACAACTTAGGGAATGAAGGATTTGTTTTGGCTCAGTTTCAGAGGCTCATCCCAGCCTATTGCTTCAGGCCTGGGGTGAGGCAGGGCATCATTGTGGGCAGGCATGGTGGAACAGAGGCACCCCACTTCTTGGTAGCCAGGAAGCAGAGGAGAGAACAAGAAGATTCTGGGAGTGAGACACTCCCTCTACTTCCTCCAACAAGTACCATCCCCTAGTCACTCATCTATTATGAACTCATCAATAGATTAATCTATCTATCAATGAAGTTAGTACTATCGGGATCTGATCACCTCTCTGTAGTGCCGCTGGCTGGGCCCCAGCCTTCAACATAGGAATGAGAATCATATTGAAGCCATGGCCTTTTTTCTCCTAGTCTCCCAGCCTATATCTATCTCACAATGCAAAGTGTATTCCATCTGTCTCCAAGAGTTTTCACACACTTAAAGTTCCATCATTGCTTAGGAGCCCAAATGTAATGTGTCCTCTTAGACTTGGGGCTTTTTTTTGTGGCAAGCCCTTGTAAAAATCAAAATGGAAATAGCATACTTCTGGTCTATGACGAGACAAGGTACACACTCCCATACTGAAGGAGAGAAGTAGAAAAGCATCAAGGAGGAATGGGGCTGAGGCAAGATAAAAACCCAGAAGGGCAAATGTTAAGTAGTTCCATGTTTAGAAGCCAGGGCGTGTGATGATACGGTACAGTGCTTTGGAAGGCCTCTCCAGCTGCAGCCCACAAGGCTTGGCTTATTTCCTGAGATGGCTTTGCTTGTGGTCCATGGCTTTCATCAAAAGACATTCTGTGTCCTTGGCATCTCCAGTGTCCTGGAGTGTTCACAGCAACATGGTTTTTACTCTCATAGCTTTACACACTGTCTGCTCAAGGGCTGCCTCGGGGGAATTTAGTACACACATACACACACACACACACACACACACACACACACACATCACTTGGACATTGCCAAATCATACTGCCAGCCTGAGAGGTAACTAGGTCTGCTTGATCAAGGCTGCAGTGGCCACTGGGTGGATAATTGGATTCAAGGAAGAGCTTGCTACGACAGCCTTGCACACACATCTTCCTTGGCTCTAACGTTACATGTGCCTTTCCATGTTTTTCAAATCCTTCTGTTTTGGTTATTGCTCCTCATTTTTACTATAAACCTGGCTAAAAGCATCCACTCAAGCCCACGCCACTGCTACCTGGATGCTAGGTCACCTTGAAATTTCTCCCACTAAACTAATTAGTCCAACATGTTGAAATTCAGCCGCCTACACAGTCTTAGCACATGGACAAAACTGTAGCTGCGTTTTTTTTTTTTTTTTGTTTTTGTTTTTGGTTTTTTTTTTTTTTTGCCAGAATGCAGTGGGAATAGCCTCTAAGTCCTGATAAAATTCTTGCTCTCATCTGAAATCTCATGAGCAGTCTTTACATCTGCTTCCTGTCAGTGTTCTAATCCTTTAGATTTCTGCCAGAATTAAGCTCTCCTTACAGCACCCTGGGGCTTCTGTAGCCTGTGTCTCTAAAATTCACTGAATACAAAACTTAAGCCCCATAGTCAAATGGCCCTTTACAAGGAGAAAGGTGATTGGGAGCCATGGTTTGGCGTGCTGGATGCTCTTCCCCACATGGATGGCACTGGGATACCCAGGTAGAGGAAGTGCCGATACCCCCTCTCCCTTCGTCTCTCATCCCTTTGAGGGCACCTGGAATCCATAGGTTGGTTTGCCTCCAACTCCCAGGAAATCGCATCATCATGGGAAAAAGCCACGTGTTCCGGTTTAACCACCCCGAGCAGGCCCGTCAGGAGCGTGAGCGAACACCTTGTGCAGAGACACCTGCTGAGCCAGTGGACTGGGCCTTTGCCCAGCGGGAACTGCTGGAGAAGCAGGGCATTGACATGAAGCAGGAGATGGAGCAGAGGTGAGGCCTAGGACCAGCTGCTTGCCTGCCATGTCTGGTGGCCTTGTGTTCACCTGCTGCTCTTTTACAGGCTCCAGGAGTTGGAGGACCAGTACCGGAGGGAGCGGGAGGAGGCCACATACCTTCTGGAGCAGCAGAGGCTGGTGAGATTCCCACTAGATTCCCAGGGCTCTATTTGCTCTAGCACCCTGGCAGAGTGGGCCTCTGCTCTCTCTGGCCACCCTTTCTACTGGACTGGCCTCTCTCTTGCTGTCTAGTGGGCTGGGATGAGGCTGTCTCAATCTCCATAGTGGAGCTACAAGTCCTGACTATCTTTTCAGGACTATGAGAGTAAGCTGGAGGCCCTACAGAAACAGATGGACTCCAGGTACTACCCAGAGGTGAATGAGGAGGAAGAAGAGCCAGAGGATGAAGGTAAGAGACTCCTGAGAGAGCAGGCCTGAGATGGCTCACTGCAGATCAACTGGGCTGAACTCTTTTGCCCTGGGAGATAAACCTCATTCATCCTGGGTGCTACTGTACAGGCAGGATTTGGGAGGTTGTACTAAAACAAGTGACCACACATCTCACACTTATAGGTCACATGTTTGCTAATGGGAGTGGGCCGGAACCATGGGTGCTGATGAGAGCTTGCCCTGTTCACTGTGTGTTCTTTGGAGCCCACCAAAGACCTCACTGTGGTGCACAGAGATGCTTTTATGTTCAACATACTAGGGAAGCTCGTTTGGGGAGCCTGCTTAATCTTTGGGTCATCTGGAGCCTTTCCACACTGTTTGCTTGACTGGTTTTTCTGCTGGGGTCTACTTTCTCCACTCCAAGAGGAATAGTATGAAATCAGGAATGCAAGCACTGGGGCCCTAGCCCAGCAGGGGAATGGAATGTTCAGAGGCTCTGTCTGGGAAGAGAGGGACAGAACCCAGCAAGTCATTCAAGTTAGCCTGTTTTTCAACATCTACATCCGGCTACAGTGACTATGACGGGACTATATGTCATTTAAGAGACCACTCCAGCTGTAGTGTGGACTGAGAACAGGGCACACTCAGATAGTCCTGTGGCATCTTGACCTTTCAGAGGTCAGGATATGGTAGGCTATCTTGTGGCTTTCTTTCATGACCCACATGGCTTCTCCCACAGTCCAGTGGACAGAACGAGAATGTGAGCTGGCATTGTGGGCCTTCCGAAAGTGGAAGTGGTACCAGTTTACTTCTCTGCGGGACCTGCTGTGGGGCAATGCCATCTTCCTGAAGGAGGCCAACGCCATCAGTGTGGAGCTAAAGAAGAAGGTGGGACCCATCACAGGCGGGTTCCCCATGAGTGATGGTCTAGTTGCTTATAGTCACAACTCAGTACTAGCACTCCGTTGGCCCCTGCATGGACTGGGTACCCAGGATGAGTGGCTGAGGGAGGCACTGGGAGATACAGATAACCTTGTTGGCCTTGCTTGGGAGTCAACAAGCGGGGGGTGGGGGTGGGCAACCCTTTTTTCAACAGTTCATTGAGTAGCTTGGTGAACTATGGAATACAGAGCTGAGCTCTCAGGGGGATGGAGGGAAGCCCCCTAGGAACCCTAACTTCCACTCAGCATGGCATGGATGAATGGTCATCTTCTGCCCCTGACAGGTCCAGTTCCAGTTCGTCCTCCTCACAGACACACTGTACTCCCCACTGCCACCAGACCTACTGCCCCCAGAAGCCGCCAAAGACCGAGAGACACGGCCCTTCCCCAGGACCATTGTGGCAGTGGAGGTCCAGGACCAGAAGAATGGGGCCACCCACTACTGGACACTGGAGAAACTCAGGTGCAGAGGGTGGGCCGGGAGGTGGACGGTGGATAGGGCTCTGTTTCTCTGGGGAAAGAAACAGGCTGGGCTCTGCTTCACAGCAATGCTACTGTGTCTCCTGGTTGAATGGTTTTGTTCTGGTACTGAAGGAACAGTTTGGCAGCAGGGGGGCTTAGAAGGTGGCTCAGTGTTCCCAGCCAGATCTATGCCAAGGGCCTCAGAGACAGAGGGTCCCTGGCTCCTCCATTCTGCATGCCAGATGGAAGGCTGAGGACCTGGACAGGTGGAAGAGCATCTGTCGCGTGCCACCATTATGGATTTCCCTACTGCTTGTGTGATGTAAGAGGGCTTCTGCCTCCATGGACATTTCTTCTAACTCATGCCAAGTCTTCATGTACAATGGCGACCGGGTAAAGACAATATCTGCATGAGAAGAGTAGGATGTACTCACAGCCTGGGAAATAGGAGGCACACAGCCTACAGGGCCATAACTGGACACCAGGGCAGGCCAGAAGAGGGAAAACCAGAATACTCCTTGGACGTCTGAGAGAAATATGGAGTAGCCGGTCTCTGTGGGCCAGCTTCCTGGAGTGAGGCCAGCTTTGGGCAAGGGGCCCTCCTAGTCTCTTACTGTCTGGGGTGATTTAAGGCATAGAGAACATTGGTCAAGCGTGTGAGACCTAAGAAAGAGGAGAGGTGGGTGTGGACTTGGGGTCTGTTGGTTTGTATGTAGGAGGCAGGCTCACTAATGAGTGGTTGACTCTCCCTAGGGATGAGCTAGATCAGCGGTTCTCAATCTGTGGGTCTTGATCCCCTTTGGGGGTTGAATGACCTTTTCACAGGGGTCTCCTTAGGCCATTGGAAAACACAAATATTTACATCGAAATTCATAACAGTAGCAAAATTACAGTTATAAAGTAGTAGTAAAAAGAATTTTATGGTTGGGGGAATCACCACAACGTGAGGAACTGTATTAAAGGATCGCAGCATAGGAAGGTTGAGAGCCACTGAGCTAGGTAAAGAGGACTCTTCTCAGTCAGCCAGGCCTTCTTCAGAGGATGGCAAATATGGACAGGAAAACATGATTAGTAAGCATACCCTTTTCTCATTCAATCTGTGTGTACCTACATGCTCTCCACTCATCCCCCAGGAAGCTAGGTTGTATATATCACCATCAGTAGTAGATGTTTATCCCTCTAGAAGCCAAACTCTGAGGCCCCTAGAGCATACAATCTCATGTTCTTCCTCCTACATTTTGCCCTACCTGGGGGAAAGAATTTTAAAATACCGTCTTCTCCACTCCTTTCCTGCCTCACCTGAGCTCGCTACAAGAGCTTTCAGAACTGTGGTGGTGAATCCTATTTCTGAGTTACAGTAGGGTGTCTCCCTGCTTCTCGGTCAGTGCCCCAGCTGCCCAAAGGCACCACGCATCGGTCAGTCGGTTCTCTGCTGTCGTGTTGTCCGTGCCACTTAGCTCAGCTTGCTGTCACCAGGGGGGTGTTGGGAAGGCATTCATGGGCAACTCTTTCTTATTTGTAGGTTTTCTATGGATGCTGAACTCTGAGGACCACAGAGGGGTTTCTAGCTGGCAGAAGTCAGTGGCTCTGACAGGATGCTGGATTCTGGTGTCCTAGGAGGAGAAATAGGGTGCCTGGCTATTTCTGGACATTGGTCTGAGCATACATGGTCTTTGAACCCCAACAGGCAACGCCTGGACCTGATGCGGGAAATGTACGACAGGGCTGCAGAGGTTCCCTCCAGCGTCGTTGAGGACTGTGACAACGTGGTGACCGGCGGGGACCCCTTCTATGACCGCTTCCCCTGGTTCCGCCTGGTGGGCAGGTGGGCACCTTCTCCCTTTCCTTGTAGAGAAAGTGAGATGGTAGTGGGGTCAGAGCCCAGATCCTGGACTGGCCTGGCTTGAAGGAAGGGAGCCATATTCCACTCCTGTCTTTTCCTTAGTCATCCTTCCTCACATACATGTAGGCCTAGCTTTTTTAGGGAACTTGGGGTGCCATCTTATTAGTACTGCCTATACCTACTGTACTGCATGTCCGTCTGTGCCTGAGTGAATGTGTGTGTGTGTGTGTGTGTGTGTGTGTGTGTGTGTGTGTGTGTGTGTGTTGCCCAAGTGCCCAGGGGATTAGAGAAGGCATTCCAGGTCACAAGTGTTTTGGGGGGTGGGAACGCAGAGGTAAGATTAGAGAGTACAACCTCTTCCCTTGTTTTCCAATCTGGTGTCTGTGCCCAGCCTCCGACCCATGTCATTCAAAGAGGTCCTCCAAGTGTTTTGGCTATGGCCAGCCTGGGCCTCTGGTCTCAGTCATACCTATTGGTGATGTTTTCCAGAACCTTCTACTGACCATGGGTCTTGTTGTCGTTCGTTAGTTTGGGGTGTTTTGTTTTGTTTTCTCTTCCCATCCCAGACTGGGTGCATTTTTGTTCCTCGTCTTTTAAAGCAGCGTTTCTTGATGGTTGGTGTTTTAGTTTTAAACAGAAGTGCTCCCTGTCCCTCCCAGCCCCGCCCCACCTTCCCTGGAGTAGCTGGTGTTAACTTCTCTCTGTCTTGTCGCACTAACCTCAGTTCAGTCATCTCTGGCTGCAACAGCTACCCTCTTCTCAACACATGCATGAGCGAGCGCATGGCTGCTCTCACCCCCTCCCCCACCTTCTCAAGTCCCGACTCCGACACCACCGAGCCTGCCGAGGAGCAGAGCGTGGGGGAGGAGGAGGAGGAGGAGGAGGAGGAGGAGGAGGAGGAGGACCTGGAGGACGACGTCTTTCCGGAGCACACGCTGTGCGACGGCCAGGACCCGTTTTACGACCGGCCCCCCCTGTTCAGTTTAGTAGGAAGGTTGGTGAGGTTGAGGCACGCATGCTGGGGAGGAACCAGCTCTTTTGCTCAGGAGCACTGCTGTGGGTATCAGGGCAGACACCCGACCCTCTGGGCCAGGCAGGCAGGCTAGGGCTAGCCTCTGAGGGGGATGAGGGAGTCAGGCTCCCTCTTGTGTCTTCATGGTGGGGCATGTGCACATGTACAAGATAGATGCCCTGGCTCAGCAGGGAAGAGTCTGGCTCCAGGGGCAGAAGAGGTTGAGGTTAGGAACACACAAGTACAGCCGAGAATCCCTGGTGCCCACTCTGGGTAGCTGGGCTAGTTCCTGTAGTAGACACAGTGGCCAAATCTCAGGTACTGGTGCCACTGACTCCTTGTGTAGGGCTCAAGGGGTATTTGAGAAGGGAAGAAAGAAGTCTGTGGGCAGGACACCCCAGCCCCTTGCCTTGGGAGTCAGCTCTGTTCAACTGAGGTGCCTTCTGAGCATCCCACCCAAAGAGAAGGTACCCTGTGTTCTCGGTGCCACTCTGTTCTGAGAAATTGTAGGGCTTTGAGCCAACCAGGGCAGGGGAGGAAGGGCCTCCACCCACCTTCATGTTGTGGAGCTCCAGGCCCTGACCTCCCAGGATAGCAGGTTGAGATGGGCTCCTAACCTTTATAGAGAAGCCCTGGCCGCTTGGTTTCTGGAATAGGTGAGAGGGGCTGAGGTTGGGGAAGAGGACTGCATGGAAATAGGTCTAGCTGTTAGCTCCATCATGAAAGCAAATGACTTCAGAAGTGCTAAGAGCTTATAGTCTACCTGCTTGGGACGAGAATAGTTCTAGTAGCATCCTCTCCTGGAGTTTAAGATTGCTTCTCTGGCAATGGGAGTTTTAGAACTCTTGGAGTACAAGTATTGAAAGCTGAAGGCTGAGGGTGGTCCCTTGCAGACTATGGACTTTCTGTGGAGTTCCTTCCTTCCTTGAATGGGGGTGATGGCCTGAGACACCCTCTCCATTTCAGAAGGCAGCTGGTCCCATATCACTGGCCAGGGTCTGCTCTAATTAGCTTTTCTGTCAGTGGCTAGCGTTAGGTATGATGAACTAGCCAACCGGACAAATGAGTAGCATCTCCTTCCAAGATACCCTGGGTCTGGACTTCCACCCTGCTGGGCCTGGGCAAGAGGTGTAGATTCCAGGCCAGCTCTGGACAGGCTCCTTTCACCAAGCCTTGGGCTATAGTACCAGACCTCCCATGCCTGCTGGGCCCTGGGAGTGGTTCTGGGTATCAGGTAGCCAAAGGGTCAGGAGACACAGGGAACAATGACGTGAGGAGAAATGGGGTCTGGTCTCTGCAGTCTCATGAAAAGAGCTGGGTCCTTCCAATGTTGTTTCCCCTCTTGTGGACTTGAGATTTCACAAAATGACCAAACTTAGCAAAAGTCATCCATGAGAGGCCCGGCCCCCTGTACCACGGGGTGGTCTGTGCAAGGCTTCATTTGGCAACACCCTGACCTTTTGGTTTGGCAAGAATTGGCTTTTCCGCGCAGCAGCTATGCAGCCCTAGCCCTGAGGAGGACTCCACCTTGGTTTTCGTTTAATCCTCTGGTAGCTGCTGGCTCTCTCTCCAAAGCTTAAGCAAAATTGGGGTGCCCACTCTTGTCCCCTCTGGAAAGGCTTCCCTGGGTCCCAGCATGTGTCTCTGCACCTCACCAATCTGTGGTTAGCGCTGCCTCCTCCCTCCTGCCTCGCCACACGTGCCGCTCTGCCCGTTCTACCCGCCTCTTCTCTTCGGGGCATTTTAGCCTGCTTTAAGGTGCTCTGGGTCCTGGGCAGGCCTCTTGTGGGCATAGCCAGGGCCCCTCATCACATCCAGGGTCTCTGATGGTCAGGTGTCAGGTGGTCTGGGGATGTGGGTGAGTTAGCTGATTAAGTGAGCCCAGAGGCTCCTATTTCCCTTGCCTAATCAACACACTTCCAGAAGATGGGGGCAGGGAGCGCACTACAGAGAGGATAATAAGAGTTTAGGGTCTGGGGGAAGAGCTAGGGAGGGCACCAGATAGGTAGATGTTAACCCAGCAAGAGGCTATACTCGGTAGCCTTGAACCTCTTAGCTCTGTGCTGCAGCCTCCTGCCTTTGCCAGTATGGCTATGGACAGTGTTCTGGAGAGCAACTGGGTGTGTGACTGGTGTAGCATAGCAAGGTTGGCAAGGGCTGTGATCTGACCCTGCAGTGGCTGACACTAGTGTCTAGTTGTTTCTGGTGCCTGGAGAACAGGTAAGATGAAGCCTGGGGTATATTGTTCCCACTCTGAGCAGTGTGTGCCTGGGTGCCTTCATCTCCCAGGTGTGCCGGTTGGATGAATCCTACACAGAGCCCGGGCACGGAAATCTTCCAGATTCAGTTTGTGGTCCCATTCGAAGCCAGCACTGCCCCTGGGAGGCAGTCCAGGCCCAGAGGTCTCATCTAGCTGAATGACGTCACCACAGTGCCAAGTGGACTGGGCTGGTCATTTGGGGGGGGGGTATTGCATACTTTTTGCCTTCTCCAGCATCTGACCCCACAGCTGCAGCTAAATCTATGGTTCCCATTTGAGCTGTCCGAGGATCGTGAGGCCTTGGCCACAAATGGTACTTTTTCAGTACATAACCCCAGCCTCCAACGAAAGATGAGGGTGGGTTGGATGTGGGCCACATCTTTCCTACAGTTTGGATGTAGGCCATGGCATCCTACACACACACACACACACACACACACACACACACACACACACAATGGGAGGAAATTCTTAAGGATGCAACACAAGATTTATTCCGTGATTTGTTGCCCTGACAAGCAACGATCTGCAGGGCTGAGAGTGACCTAGAGGGTCCCATCCTAGCTCTGGCCCTTGCTGCCAGCCCTGGCTTCTGCCTGATGTTTTTATCCCTCGGTTGCTTCTCTTGTGAAATGGGCCTGAGTGCCAAATCCCACCTGCTCTAATGGGCCATGCTATAGACTCTAGACTCTGCATCCATAAAAGAGGAGGGCACAGATAGTTAAATTGGGAGGCATCACTATAAGGCCATAGTTGGTAAAAGACCTCCCAGGTGTTGGGGAGCAGCAGCTGTTGCAGGATGTGTATGTATTTCCTCTTTGGGTCCCACAGTCTCTGGAGTCACTCCACTTTATAATAGGCCCCATAGAGAGCCTGGATGGCCACCTGCTGCAGTCCTATCTCTACCTCCCTGGGTACTGCTCCAGACCCCCTAGTTCTGGACAGTGGGGGAGGGTCAAGTAGTGAGAGTGTGAGGTCTATGAGCTTCCCTGTGGGTGCTCAGGGAGCTAGGGTTACCTCTGCAGTTCCAGTAAGACCCATCTGGATAGCCTGGAACCCAGACTCTGCTGATTCCAAGCTGCCTCTGTGGCATTGCCTCCTAAGCCCTCTAGTGAAGCAGCCTAGGTTTTCAGGGCCCTGGGATGGCAGAGGCAGGTTTCAGTCTAGCTTAGGAATCCTGAGTGGCCAGCACAGGGCCTTCATCTGGTCCCCATTGTGGATATTCCCACCCCCTTCTCAGTTTTGGCTCTACTTCCTTTCTGTAGCAATTCCCTGATTGGTTTCTGGAGCAAAGGAGTTTAGGCCAGCACTCTTCCTGAAAGGTTACCATGCTAGGGTGAGTGGGTCCCATGCAGGAATCCCAGGGAGGCCACCTGGTAGCTGGGAGCCCTTGAAGGTAGCTGCCACAAACCATCTGAGGCCCCACTTAGAGGATTTTACTAGAATGACTTCCTGAAGCTCTGCCATACACAAAGAAGCTCAGAAAACCAGAAAGTCCACAGATAGATTCCTACAGTTAGAAGACAGAGCCTAGAGGAGAATGAAAATGGACTGTTGTTGTGAGAGTAGACAGATGCTCTAGGGAGCCATCGGCCCATACTGAAGCTGTGGGCAGTAAGGTGGGGCCTGCCATCCTGGACCTCCTGGGGCTTGGATGATTCTGCAAGCAGCTTGGGTATCACTGAAAGTGCAGGGACTTCTATGTGACAGGTGCCCTAGAACCCTCTAGGGACAGTAAGAGAGGCAGAGTAGCAGTGAGACCAACTAAGGGAGCTCTGGCAAGATTCTTGCAACTCGAGGTGTTGACTAGAAAGGGGGACCAGGGCAGTGCTCAAGCATCCATGTGGTGGGCACACATCCCAAGCTGCATCTGCCCTGAGAAGGGTGACACTTTAGGATGGGGTTGTGCTTGATCTTCAGGTAGACTGTGGAAGGAGCTCCAAGGTTGAAGAATTTGATGATATACCCCATAGGCATCAGAGCTCTAAGGGTTGAAGCTCATTAGCCCAGGACCTCAGCCCTTGAAGCAGGCTGAAACCCTCTCTTCAACTGTTCTCTTCTCAGACAGCCACGTCCTGGCTGGGCTGGGCTGTGCCCTTCATGTACCGAGGCCACTCCTTCCTCTCTGTGTCTCCACCTCCTGTCTCCTCTGAGCACTGAAACCCCTCTCCCCTGCCCCTGCCCCCTGCCTGTTCCAAGCCCACCTTACTGGTTCGCCCTGGCTGTCTCTCGCCGCTTTGCTCTGCTTCGCAGCTTCATGTTGTGTGTGAGCCGGCATTGGTGTCACTGGTATCAAAGCACACACTGAGGGTCGCCTGTGACTATGGCTCTGCTCCTGCAGGGCCTTCGTATACCTGAGCAACCTGCTGTACCCTGTGCCCCTGGTGCACCGAGTGGCAATCGTCAGCGAAAAGGGAGAGGTGAAAGGCTTCCTCCGTGTGGCAGTGCAGGCCATCTCAGGTGTGTGGGGGACAGGGGAGTGTGTGGCCCTGAGTCCCTGGGGGCTGGGGAAAGTCTGCCTTTACAGGCAAAGGTGGGAGGAATACTATTATGCAGGAGCTGATATGAAGATGATCTTATCTAGGACCCTCAGTTTCCTTGTGGTCAACATGAAACTTTTTCCACCTTCCCAGGCAAGCAGACAAGCGGGGCTTTGAAGGGAAGTCCCCTGTGTTGAGCCCTTTCTGACTTCCTAGAGTCATGGACTAGATAGGGATATCTCAGCCATGTAGGCTCAGTCTAAGATACCTGAGCCTGATCTGGCTTGGAGGCTGAGTCCCCACCTATCAAACCATTCAGGTGGACCCAGAGATTGCCTTGTGCCTCCCAGCGCAAGCCCTTGTGGACTGTCTGACAGCCTAGTCTACTGTCCACTTTCTCCACAGCCAAGGGAGCCTGCAGATTTGCTAGTCCCTGCCAGAGTGGCTCTCAGCAGCTGACTCAGTTTCTTCTCTATTCCCACCCCTTAGGCCCTGGTCTCAGGCACAGGCCTCAGCTAGAAGCTGCAGACTCTCCTCATTTGTGGGTCTGAGGATAGAGGCTCTTGTAGAAGGCAGACATTTTCTCATTATTCCCTCCCTCCATCATGGTCAGGAGGAGGTACCAGGACCTCAGTCTGCTCACCTATAGGCCTATGGTGTACTTCCTGCTTGGTGAGAATGTTTGTAGGACCATGGAGAATAGCATGAGGGTCATGGTTCAAAAGGTATCTGCAAGTCAGTGGTAGTGTCTGCTGTAACGGCAGCGCCAAGACGCTGTTCTCTGCCCTACTATGGTCTCCCTTCCTGGGATACTCACCATCCTTGGCTTCCCAGACACCCGGGGAGAGCAGGAGGTAAAGGAACACAGTGGGGTGCTACAGGCTAGCCAGGGTTAGTCTGGGGTGCGCATGGTGGGCACCTGGAGGATCTGGAGGCCAGCATGCCACGGTGTTGTATGCTCCTAGGTCCTCATGTACTCTAGAATGTCATACTCGCCAAGTTCTCCTACTGCCAGGTTACCAGGTGCCAACTAGTCCTCGGCGCTCATACTCTCAGAGTCTCACAACCCCAAGTTCTCATACCCCTGAAATTACTGATATGCTTGTACCCGTAGGTGCTTGTGTGCCATAGGTTCTCATACTGCCTTCCCCCAGATTCTCACCCTCCAAGTTCTCAACCTCCAGGTTCTCACACTCCAGGTTCTCACCCCCCAGGTTCTCACACTCCAGGTTCTCACCACTCCAGGTTCTCACCCCCCAGGTTCTCACACTCCAGGTTCTCACCCCCTAGGTTCTCACACTCTAGGTTCTCACACTCCAGGTTCTCACCCCCCAGGTTCTCACCACTCCAGGTTCTCACCCCCCAGGTTCTCACACTCCAGGTTCTCACCCTCCCCCAGGTTCTCACACTCCTGGTTCTCACCCCCTAGGTTCTCACACTCTAGGTTCTCACACTCCAGGTTCTCACCCCACAGGTTCTCACTCCCCCCAGGTTCTCACCCCCAGGTTCTCACACTCCAGGTTCTCACACTCTAGGTTCTCACTCCCCCCAGGTTCTCACTCCCCCCAGGTTCTCACCCCCAGGTTCTCACACCCCAGGTTCTCACATTCTAGGTTCTCAACCCCCAAGTTCTCATCCCCAGGTTCTCACCTCCCAGGTTCTCACCCCTCCCCAGGTTCTCACACTCCAAGTTCTCACCTCCCAAGGTCTCACCCTTCAGGTTCTTACCTCCCAGGTTCTCACCCTCCAAGTTCTCACCCCCCAGGTTCTCAAACTCCCAGGGTCTCACCCTCCAGGTTCTCTTCTCACCGCCCCCCCCAGGTTCTCATCCCCCAGGTTGTCATACTCCAGGTTCTCACTCCCCCCTCCCCCAGTTCTCATCCCCCGGAGTCTCATATTCCCAGGGTCTCACACCTGGAGTTCTCACACTCCTGAGTTTGTATACCTCTAACCTCAAATGCCTCTTTCTCCTCTACTCTAAAATGTCTAATCACTTCCCTGGTGTTTTGGCCACATTAGGGTGACTTTGCTGTATTGTCAAACTCTCCTCCACCTGTGATTCCTTAGTTCTCCCCCACTATGCCCACCTTGGCTCCCACCTGTCACCAGCCATGATGTGCTCATGATTGCTTAGATGAGTGGACCCTGTCACTGTGTCCCTCAGCACTGGTCCAGAGGTCCCACCTAGTGAGGGGAGAGGAGCGAGTGGATTCCAAGCTAGTAGGGAACCCGGACTTCAGAATCACCCTGGCCACATTGCTGGAAGGTGAATGTTACTGAGACATCTACACTTAGGGGAACAGAAGCATCCAGAACAACTTTTCTGAGGCCTTACTCCCCTATCCCGACAGGCCCTCCTCCTTCTGGTCTACAGGCTCTCACCCACACTGGGTAGTGTTCCCTATTTTGTCCATGTGTTTTTAGAGTCTAAGGAGCTTGCCCACAGTTCCTGTGGAGGATGAGACGGGCTTTGCAGGGGATCCTTAGGAGGGCTGGTGGGCGACCCTATCTCTAAGGGCCACCACTCTTAACTCACTGGGACACAGTGGATCCTCCATGTATCAGATGAGTTCTAATAGTTGGGAAGGTGTATGGGGCTCTGAGCTCAGGCCTTTAGTTGGCCACAGCCCTGCCTTCCCCCAAGTCATTTTTCAGGAAAAGGGTCTATGATGAAATCTGACCTGTGTTGGTTCCCAAATCTTATATCAAGACTACTGGATTTTACTGTATTTGGGGTTGCAAATATATTTCCCTATCTGGCGGTAGAAGAAAGGAATTTAGGAAACATACAACCTTGCCACCCCTCCCTGCCCCATGGCCATGGGCTGGGGTCAGCTCATTCACTGAACCCTATTGGGGCTGACCCTGGCTATCAGACACTGCTAGTAGAACTACCCACAATGCTGGAGGTGGCATAATAGGGCCCATGGGCTCTGAAGAGGCTGGTAGAGGTGTATCAAGACCCTACCATTCTCTTCTGAACACCAAGATCAGGTAGTTCAGCATCAGACTATGTAGGTAGGGCTTTTGGCTCATATTGAGTGGCCCTTGGCAAGAGCATACCTCTGGGTCCCTGAGGCAACCACAGTGGTGGTTAGTGTGTCCTGGTGACTACTGACTTGCAGGTAGCGATGTAGTTGCTTAGTCCAGTAAAGAACCTGGTCACGAGTTGCTATACCCTCTCCAAGGCCCTGAGGCCACTTGACCTGGCTCTGTCCACTATGGAAAAAAAGCTGGCCAACCACCTGCATGTTCCTTTTGCAGCTGATGAAGAGGCTCCAGATTATGGCTCGGGTGTCCGTCAATCAGGAACTGCTAAAATCTCCTTTGATGACCAGCATTTTGAAAAGGTACTATGAAGGTTTGCCTTGTATACTGGGGAACCCCTTCCACTGATCCCTAGGCTCTGAGGGCCAGCCTCGGCAGGGCACCATGGGTGTTTATGTCTGTCCCATCCCTTACTGTCCAAAACACACAATGTCCCTTTCCCAGTTTATCAGGACCCACTTGGTCCAACCATCTTCCTGAGTCTCACACAGCAAGGCATAGAGTTGGTAAGTAGAACCAACGTTTAGAAATAGGCACCCCCATTCTCTCCTCCCTCAGGTTAGAAGTTCTCGGGGGTTCCCACCAAATTCTAGATTTTTCTACCATCCTTCTTCCTGCCTTCCCCAACACCTCTGGGAATGGGAATGACCTCATTGAGGCCACCCACCTCTGATTCTCACAGAAAGAACTCTCGCAGGAGACAGTAGAGAGGTTGAGCCCAGGTAGCACCCTTCCCCAGACGTGCTTACTTGGCTCTCTGGCTCAAGATCTCAGTCTAAGGGTGTCCAAGAGTCTGCCTGTGAGCTTCCCCAGGAAGTGCTCAGGAAGTAGAACTAAGACCAGGAGTGGCTCCCTGCTTTCCTTCACTATGTCTCTCGCACTGGGGCATGTGGGGTGTTCCTCTCAGGCAGTTCACACCTCAACTCACCTGAACCAGAGAGAGTGTCAAAGTGGGCCACTCATGGCCATGGGGATGGAGGCCTAGAGAGGTGGGTGCTTCATCTAGGGGCCAATTGCAAGTCTTGCTCAGGATGCTAGAGACCCAGGTGGCAGTGCACAGATCCCTATAGCCTGTGACAGCGTAGCCTAAGCTTAGCCAGCTAGCTCTCCAGCTTTCTCTGTTTTCACAGTTCCAATCTGAGTCCTGCCCTGTGGTGGGAATGTCCCGCTCAGGAACTTCCCAGGAGGAGCTGCGCATTGTAGAAGGCCAGGGTCAGGGGGCTGATGCTGGGCCTTCAGCCGATGAAGTTAACAACAACACCTGTTCAGGTGGGTGCAGCTCCACTGTGTGGATCATGTGTGGGGGGACCAGGGCTTGAAGAGCATGGAATCTTGAGACCCCATCGCTCTGCTCTGGCTCCCAACAGCTGTGCCTCCTGAAGGCCTCATGGATAGCCCAGAGAAGGCTGCCCTGGATGGGCCTCTGGACACAGCCCTGGACCACCTCCGTCTAGGCAGTACCTTCACCTTCCGGGTGACAGTCCTGCAGGCGTCCAGTATCTCTGCTGAATACGCTGACATCTTCTGCCAGTTCAAGTGAGCCTGTTGTCTATGCCCTGGGCTGCTGGGAAGTAGATACTCTCCTGAGGGGTATGCAGCCCACCTAGGCTGTGCTAGGGGTTACTTGGTCTCATGCAATGCCCAGTGAGGCCATGGGTTCTTGGTGCAAGTCCTTGTCCCCACTTCCTCTTCTTTCTCTTCAGCTTTATCCACCGCCACGATGAGGCCTTCTCCACTGAACCCCTGAAGAACACTGGCAGGGGACCCCCTCTTGGCTTCTACCATGTCCAAAATGTAAGTGCTGGCCCTTACCTACCAACATGCAAAGGCCTAAATGCTAAGGCTAACCCAAAGGCTGAGCTTGGCTCTCCCTTTCCATCTTTCTCTTCTGAGTGGACTGTCCTGAAGGCCGTCTGGCATCAGGTTGTAGAACCTTCAATGGCATGCTGGGATGTTGACATTACATCTAGGTAGCAGGGGATCAGTAATGGGTTTAAAATTGGAACCTTGAATCCATGTAGAGCTCCTGAAAGCTGCTCACAATGAGTCTTGGGCAAATATGAAGACAGAGCATTCAGAGAAGTCATCGCTGAGATTTGTGCTAAGGACAGGTCCCAGAGTGTGGAGTTTTCATGGACACTGAACATTTACAGATACGACCCATACTCTCCCCCCTTTTCATTTAGATTGCGGTAGAGGTGACCAAGTCCTTCATCGAATACATCAAGAGCCAGCCCATTGTGTTCGAGGTCTTTGGGCACTACCAGCAGCACCCGTTCCCACCTCTTTGCAAGGATGTCCTCAGGTCAGCTGCCTAGGTCACCCAAGTGTCCTTGTCTCCAAGCAACAGAGCCCAAGTACTTCTCATTCCCCCTCCTTAGCTGACCAGGATGGTCAGAGCATGGCCCATGCCTGCCTCTCCCCTTTGGAACTGAGTTCTTTAAGGACCAATGTTGTCAGAATGTTGACCATTAGCCATGCATGGGAAGCACCCAGGGGATAGCCGGGTTTTGCTGCCCACTGGCCACTCCTGGGAAGGGAATGTCTGCCTGACTCCCTCAAGCTTTTTAGTCTCCAAGGGTGGAGACTCGGAGGAGAAATCAAAGTGAGGGAGTCTCAAGAGGCTGAGGTGTGAGGTTCAGGTACCTGTAGGTCATCTCACTGGATCCAGAAATTGGAACAGGAAAGGTAGCCATCCAGAGGTCTGGAGATGTGTTGACTGGCCTTCACTCCTCTCCACCTCTATCTCTTGGCTGAGCAGACCTCACAGCTCAGGGATACCCAGAATATGAGAACATAAGAGAAGGCAGCAGAGATTATTTGGGGCGCCAAGTCTCTGGAACCTTACAGAACCTCTAGGATGGTTCAGGGGCCCTAAGGATTTCTCCTCTCTGATCTAAGTATGTACAGACCTGGGCTCTTCCTGGGTCTGTGGAACACAAGAATAGGAGACACATAGATATGGAAACACATGGATATGGGGGGGCACATGGATATTGGGGGTATATAAATGTGGGGGACACATGGATGTGGGAACATGTGGGTATGGGGGACACATGGATATTAAGGAAGGATACATGAATATTGGAGACAAATGAATATAGGGGACATATAATAGGCTTCTTGTCATCCTTCTCTGCCCTGAGCTGTCCACTCTAGCTAGGACTCACAGACACCAGCCCAGGTCTGCTCACTCTGGCTTTTCTTCACAGCCCCCTGAGACCCTCACGTCGCCACTTCCCCAGGGTCATGCCGTTATCCAAGCCAGGTAGGTGAGGGTCTCCTGAGTCCAGTGGGGACAGTGAAGGCCCACACTACAGTTGCAAGTGTGGTTGAACCTGCTGTGAATGTAATGGTCTTCCAGGCTACAGATGCCATAGCAGGTGTCTTTTGGCCTTGCTTCATGTCTATGGAGGGTATAGTGTTTAGCTGTGTGCTCTTTTGGTCATCCCAGTCCACAAGGGAGACATTTAGAGCCAGTGTCTGGTGGTGTGATGAGTACCCAGAGGGAACTTTGTGGAGGAAAGGCTCAGAGCAGGGGCTATGGGCAGACATGGTTGGGCCCAGGAATACTGGGAGGCAGACGCTGTCAGGAGGTGGACATATTGGAGGGCCAGCAGAGCTGAGTTTAAGGCATGCTAGGCAAGGTGTAGGTGCTGGCAGAACATACTTGAACTGATACATTTGGCTGTAGTCAAGGGTAGCACAGGTAACTGATCAAGCATAGGGGACCTGTCCATAGGATAGGGCCTCTAAGCAAGTGTTTCTGCTGATTTAGTGGTGTTTAGAGTGAAGCCAACACCCTCGTATCTAGGTGTGTAAGGGCACATGCTCATTCTTGCGTATAGAGAGCATAAGTGGCCACACATCTGAGACCACGCCAGGTTTCTCATGCCTGGCTGCCTACAGCTAAGGGTAACCTGGCCATGGGTATACACCAGTGGGCACCTCTTTGGGAAAGTTGTTGCCTGTGCAGCCTTTAATGCCCTCTCCCTGATAACCACATTAGAGCATCACTTTCTTGTCTTCCTAGTGCCCGCCACTAAGCTCAGCACGATGACACGGCCTTCCCCAGGTCCCTGCCATTGCAAGTATGACCTGCTGGTCTACTTCGAGATCTGCGAGCTGGAAGCCAATGGCGAGTGAGTTGGGTACCTACTGTGCTCAGGTTGGGCACCAGCTTGGGGCCCAAAAGGATGTGATTAAAGAAGAGAGGGCACTGGAAACAGTATTCTGGTAGCCGCTGAGAATTCACAATGGCTAACTTGGAAAAGGAGGGTGCTTTGAGCTGATGTCTGGGGAGGTCTGAGACCAGGTTCTCCATGAGTGTCCCAAGCTTAAGGCACAGTACAGGAGCCCTGGCATTACCCAAGTCACTGGGTGTAGATGTCTGACTTGTAGGGATGGGGGAAATATGAGACCCTGAGAGCTTCTGTAGAGAGTCAGCCCAGAAGGACCTGACTCTGAGAACTGGGCTACTTGCTCTTCTGAAGGGTTGGTCAAGGCTCCGGTTTTCAGCTCTGGTGACTATGGGACCAGGTCCTGTGCTATGGGTGGGATGGAGAAGGGGCTCTGTACCTTACCATCACCATCTTTTCCAGTTACATCCCTGCTGTGGTGGACCACCGTGGTGGCATGCCGTGCATGGGGACTTTCCTTCTCCATCAGGTGGGGACCCTTAACCGGACCACCTCAAAACTTGCCCCCCTCCAAAAGTTACATCCCCAGTGCCAACTAACTATCCCCCTCTCCTGGCATGTGGCAGGGCATCCAGAGACGGATAACTGTGACACTGTTACATGAGACAGGAAGCCACATCCGCTGGAAGGAAGTGCGCGAACTAGTTGTGGGTGAGTAGGGCAGGCAGAGGTTGCCTTGGGAGTGTTTTGGACAAATACCTGGGTTCTAACCACAGCACTGCCCTGAGATGTGTGGCTCTGACTCAGGTCACGAAGTCTTTCTGTGCCTCCTCGACCTGTCACCCAAAAGGGAGAGCCTTGGCTCTGTTATAGCCTCAAGTTTCTTCCTAATCTGTGTTGCCCTTCCAGGGTTGCTGAAATGGCTTAAAACAGCAGACAATGGCTGGGTGTCATAGTTCTGGAAATCAAGGTGCCAACAATAAGCATACTGTCTTGGATGCTGCAGGGTCCTTCTCTGCGTTATCTGGTCTTGGGAGATGGCTGTAGTCCTGAGTGTCCTTAGCTTGTAGAAGACTATTCCAATCCCATGCTTGACAGGGTGGGCTCCATGCATTTTGCTAGTACCGGCATTTGGGAAGTCGGGTGACTGCACTCACTCTAGGATGACTTCAGCTTGGCTAATGACACTGTAGCACACTGTCTCCTCAGGACTCTAACACACCTTGTTAGGGAGGGCAAGAACACCGTCTTTCTTTGTGACTTCCTCATTTGAACTCTGCTTTACCAAGATGTCCTCTAGACTCTCATTTGGGGACACAGTAGATAGATATCCATCCCAGTATGTAGTCCCACTACCCTTGAGCATATCTCTCTAGAAGCTTCTTCCAGCCCTGGTTTTATGGACCAGATAGGTGGGAGCTCAAGAGTGATGTCATCAGAGCCCCCTTTCTGCAGGGTTGTGGATAGTTGGTCTGGGTACCAGGGTGGACACTTGTGTTTTATAAGTTTTGTGTCAGGGATCAGAAAAGGCCTGAAACCAGTGCTCAAAGGATCCTATGGGAGGAATCCAAACACTGACTCAATTCCAGGACTAAGGTCAAACCTAGCACTTGTCTTCTGGACCAAGCTTTACCTGGGGATGGGCAGGGCTGCTGCCTATGCTGGCATCCAGCGGTGTCCCGCTCACTATGTCCTCCTACTCAGACGGACATCCCAGCCTGTCTTAAGTTTCATCTCCTTCCTCCTACTTTTCTAAGAATGCAGACACCAAAGGCTGCTGATTCGGGGTGGCAATTGGGGATTTAAATGAAGTAGAGCAATAACTGCTGTGATCCAATCCCGTTCAGGTTATAGATGAGCCCCAAGCCTAGCATCCCTCCTTGGAAGGCATGGGTCATTTAGGCCCTACAAAGGGGCATTATGGGGAGGGGCCAGCAAAGTAGAGAAAAGACAAGACCCTTTGACCTTAGTCTACTCCCTAACTCCCTCTTGTGTCCTGCCTATGCATGTCCATCAGATCCTTAGGCAGAGAGCTTTGTGGAGGTCAGGACCCCGGGGCTGAGCATTTGTTCTGAGGATGCTCTCTTTGCCCTAAACCCCTTCCTGCCACAAGAATTCCAGACACTGGAGAATCTGGCATTAAAAAAGGGGGGTGGCTGGAGGACCCCACATTGCCTCCTCCCAGAATCCTTGTGCTGCAGAGCCTCAGGGAAGTAACTAGACTGTGCAGGGGAAGAAAGGGAAGCTGCTCACCCTGTTGCCGGAGCAGGGGACTTAGAAGCCATCTGTGTGCTCCTTCAAGTGATCAGAGAGTTGCTTCCAGGATGAAGAATTATGAAATGAAGCATCTCTCACAGACAGATGGACTTCAAACGCAGGGGTCTCTCAGATTCTGGAAGAGTGGCCAGTACTCAGAGTTATTGATATTTTAAAGCATTAAATTGGGTAGGGCCATCCCCTCATCTTGCTTTGGTCTCTGTGTCCCACCGGTAGCCCGAGCTTGTTAAACTAGACAGCTGAGATCTACCAGAAAGTGTAATTATAGCTGCAATATAGAAAGCCAGGTTGGAAGGAGACAGACGGAAAAGGCAAGGACCATGTTACAGGGGCCACCAAGACCTACCCCTCAGCCTCCCTGTTCACTCTGGTGCCTTTGACTGCATGGCCCGTAGTCATGTAGGGAATCCACTTGACATCTTAGCTTCTGTCCAGAGGCCTCAGCATATCACAACCACTAGGCTTCCTAGGCACTAACACCCAGCCACTGCCCTTTCCCATAGGTCGCATCCGAAACACCCCAGAAACTGACGAAGCTCTGATTGACCCCAACATCTTGTCCCTCAACATCCTCTCATCAGGATACGTCCATCCAGCCCAGGATGACCGGTGAGTACCACAAGAAAGGTGGGAGGACCACAACCCCTGCTGACCAACTCCCACAAAGGTCAACCACCAACCTACCGTGGCCTCTACTGACCCAGCCGCTCATGGCATGGCCAGCTCCAGGACTATCTGCCCTCTTTCTGACCCTTGAGGGAACAGTGCAGTGAGTGGTGGCCCATGGGCTCAGAGTCTCTCTGCTCACTTGATCGCATGTCTCCCATTTCTGATTTACACACTCATGCCATCCCATCACCTAACGGGGCCAGAATGGGCTGAGAGAGTGAGTTAAGTCCTGTCCTCGAGAGCTCATGAGTAGACGGTTGATGGGATGGGATGGGAGGCTTACACGCAGGCCATGGTTCTGAAAACCACATTGGTGTGAACAGGTCTGAAGTCTCTGGCAGTTGACCAGGAATGGGTGGTGACAAAAAAGGCCATCCAGAGCCCGCAGAGTTGGCAGTCGAACTACTTGGGTAGAGGGTGACTGTGGGTCACCAGTTGTCACATGCTTCTTGTCACTTTCCAACCTCCAGATTGTCCCAGCTCCCACCCTTATCTGAATAGGAGAGGGGTAATGGAGCCCTAAGATGCTCTTGGCAGTCTTGTAGGGTTTGCCAGGGTACATGGGCATGACAGAGGTCTCACGAAGGCTGCCAAAGGCCAGGCACTGCAAGAGTCACTCTGTCAGGGAGGATGTCTAACTGGACAAAGGCGCCTGGGACAATCTTCCAAGGATTTGTGGTGACGTTTAACAGGGCCTGAGCCCCAGCCTGGCTCTTCCCCAGTAACTCAGCCTGGTGCAGTGCCAAGGAGCCAAAAGTTAACCTGGGAGCTACAGCTAGGGCTATTTGTGGAGAAACACATTTTGAGGGGGAGGCACCCTTGGAGAGTCGAGGGAGGGGTTGTATGGCCCCAGAGTCCTGGGCATGGCCTGTGTTCTTCCAGCTCCCGAGTCCAGAGCTCCACTTCTTCACAGACAGCTGAGGAGGAGCCAGAAGAGGTCCTCCTCTCTCATAGGCATAGCGGGAGGCAGCCAAGGGCAGAGCAGGGCAGGGCTGGGCAGCAGTCAGGACAGAGACCCTAGCACACACATGGCTCTGGTCCTCACTCTGTATTTCTGGAGGTGTTTTCTGAGGAACATGGCAGTCTGAGGGATAGGCTAGAGTTCACAGCAAGCACTAGGAGGGAGCCAGACTCCGACACGAACTGGGATCTAGAGCTTCCTCTGGTCGTCCATATCCTCTTGCTGAGGAGCCGGCTGAGGCAGAGAGGCCCACTACTGCTAATATGGGTGCTGCCCATGAGTGTGGACCACTATGCCTGGGCATGGGAATTGAGGACCACAGAGGCAAGGGTGAGGGCTGGGACAGCCTGTCTGCCACTGAGTGCTAAAGAGATGCTTTGGGGTCTGGGAGTGACTTAACCCTCGACCTCTGACCATCCATTGCAAGCACTCTGGGGGAAAGGGTGAGTGGCGGGGTCAGAAGGTCTGTGGATAGGTTGGAGCCCCTGGGCTTCCCTTCCTAGTTGTCTCCTTGGACTGAAGACCTTGTTGCTGGTATCTTCCTATCATCTCCCCATCAGCCCAGATGTTGAGGTGTCCTTTACTCTGGCTAGGTGGGGGTGACTGACTGGGAGGTCAAGACTCATTGTACCTTAGCTGGCAGAACTTTGGTTAAGCAGGGTCACCCATGGCACTGAACTGACTAGCTACTGTCCAACCCCACATCTAGGCTGGAGGCCCTGGGTGCTGGGAGGACAGACAATATAACAGGGGAGCACACATGTGGCCCCTCGCTTGGCTCCTGCCCTTGCTGCTCCTGCTGGTGCAACCCCAGCCTTCCCTTAACCCCCCAGAAAGTCTCAGGCACGCTCCTTAGCCCATGGCCTCCTTCCCAGGGCCCGCTGGGGCCAGCTTCCTGTTCCCTGGACATGGCTGACATCCTAGGAGCCTTTGTGGGAAAGGCTGCTCAGAGACCAGCCACTCCACAGAGGCTGAGGCTGAGGCTTGGGCCTGGCCTAGCTCTGCTCAGGGCCTCAGGCTGCCATGCGCTTTGCCACACCTGGGCCTCTTCCTGCTCCATGGTCCCTGCTTTGCAGCCTCCCTGGCCCCCAAATGGGTCTGCCAGCCACAGGCAGCCCCCTGCTGCCGCTTGCTGCTGCTACCCCGCTGTCCTGCTGCCCACCCGCAGCCCCTTCACTAACGTGTGGTTGTTTGTGTTTTACAGGCAGTTTCTTGATTCGGACATACCTAGGTACCATTTCTGTCCCTCGGTTTGATTTCGGCCTCTACCTTCCCTCCTTCCCCGGTCACTTACACAACCCTGAACTTTTAATTTCCAGCTTTATCAACTCATAACTTGCTCACCTTTCCTTCCTGTTTCTCCCTCCTTTTAATTTCATTTCCTTGGAATATCATTCTGGTTTTATTTTCATGTCCCCTCCCCTAGCCCCCATCTTCCTGGCTGAGTCTCTCCTGCCTCCTCTGGCCTTCTCTCCTGATTTCGGCTGCTTTCGTAGTTTTCTGCCTCTGTAGACACTGGCTGGCCTCCCGCTCCTCCCACCCCAGCCTTGCCTTCTATGCCGACCTCTAACCTGGCCGCCAGTCGCTGCAGGTATCTCCCGCATGCAGGCTGGACAACCCGGCTGCTGGGCTGCACCAGCTCACAAGGGCCAGCCACTCCCTGCAAGGGGCCATAGCAGGCAGAGCTGGGAGCACGGGGAAGGGGCAGACAGGACCCACTGCCAGGAGACTCGGGCTCCCATGTGCTCCACAGCTGCCCAGGAACCCTTCCCAGGCCATGTCAGGAAGAGGGGCATCTATCTAGCTTTGCTACCCCTGCCATGGCCTCCGCCTCACTTTTTGGAAGTGGCAGGCAGTAACTCCATGAGAAGACTAGCAGGCTTTTGAACATGGCCTGTATCCATTTCAGACTTGCTCTCAGTGCTGGGTCCTGGTAGGGGAGATTGCTGTAGCTTCCTTGCACCCGGCTTGAGGAAGTCCCCACACCTATGATTGGGGCTCACTGGAGAAGGACAACCTCCAAGTCTTGAGTCCATAGTGGGTCCAGGAAGAATTTAGGGGCTGCTCTGAATGGGAAGCCAAGGCATCACCTCTGGACAGTTGCAGGATGGTGACCAGAGCTTCATGAAGGTCATCTGTCTCATGGGTCAGCTTTCTTAAAGTCCTGAGTGCTTAAAAGTTTAAGTTGTGCCACCTAGACAGAGCTCTAGAGAGAGTGGTCACAGCCCAGACTTCAGGCTGTGTCCTTGTCTGGTCATGGTTGTAATGGTCAGTGCAGGTAACATTCATTTGCTATCTTGCCTGGATACCTGGGAGTGAGGGCCCCAGGAGGAGACCCTATGGGCAGAGCTGTGGCCCTCTCAGGCATATTCTCTGGGTCATGGGGGGTGGGACACATCTGAGTTATTGAGCAGATCTTTTCTACACGCTGAGTGGACCCTCCCTGGGGAACCTGAGGCTAAGTGAGGCAGAAACCTCATCATGAGACAACTGAAGTGGTGGCCAAACTCAAGCAAGGGACACAGTCGTGCCAAGCCTAAGCATTTCTGATTTTCTCTCCCTACTAAGATGAGCTCACCGGAAGAGGTGGCCTGTGGGCTGGCTCTGGAGGCAAATAATCTATGCTCAACCCCATATAGAATTGAGCTTGCATCTGCTGGTGGCTTCTGTGTGTTTGAGAGGTCTTGACTAGGTCAGAAAGCTCCGGCTGTAAACATCTAGTGCCCCCAGGGAGCTTCTGGACGAGCAAGGAGACACTGGCACAGTGCAAAGGAAGGAATCTCGTCTCCTTTGGGATTTCTTCCTCAGCCCACAGGTCACAAACTCTGGCTTAAGCACCTGGGTTTGACCTTCCTGTAACTGTCCTTCCCATTCTAAAAATAAATTTGATAGGAACAGGCCTGGGGCTTGGCCCGAAGGAAGGAAGGGAGAGAGAGAGGGAAGGAAGGAGGGAAGCAGAGGCAGGCAAGGAAGGAAGGAAGCAAAGAAGGGAATTAACCAGTCCTTAGACTGATCCACGGGAGAGGGAGCCACTGTGGTGGCCGGAATGACCACCACTGTCATGGAGGGGGAAACCTTATCCCATGTGATCCTGGGACCGTACAGCTGAGCCAGAGGCAGCCTGGCGGAGTCATTTGCTATCTAAAGGTGGACAACTGCCAAAACTTTCTGGGAATCAGCTCGCCACTGAGGATGGGGAGCAGTGGTGGCTGCAGGCTGGGGTGAATCTGCTGATTCATGCAAGGCTCTCAGCTCAGACCCAACAGAGTCTCCCATTATTGTCACAGACAGTGGCATTTGTGTCAAACTGCAGAGCTCGTGAAGAATCACGGTTTTTATCCTAACAGCTGAGGAACCACAGCAAGGGTCCACCACTGGGGATCACATATGGGGCCTCCATCAGAGGTGTGGAGTGTTAGTGTGGGCGTTTGTTGCTTACCCACATTTTTATAAGACATTCGATCTGACATTCCACCCATCCTGTGCTCCTTCCAATGGCCTCACATTTTGCCTCCCTGACTTACGGGGTTTACCTGAATGGGCGTAAGGGTAACAGGTCCTTCTGGAGTATCCATAGGTAGTAGACAAGCTGCTGGATCCTTGCTCTCTTACTTGCCAGGTTTTGGAACTCATTTTCCTAAGTGCTTTAAGGGTTCTCTAGCTTCCTGGAGAGGGCCAGGTGAAGGGTCTCATGGAAAGCTATTTCCCCATCTACCTCCCCTGATACATTGTGAGCCAATAGCATTCACTCTTTCAGGAATCCCTGAGTCCTGTGAGCTGCATCTGACTTGACATTAGGAATTGTGGGTCCAGAGACCCAAAGCCTATTGGATACTCATTTACCCTGCCCCCACTGAAGTTGCGGACTGAGCAGGCTCTGTCCTTGCCTTGAGGTCCAGGGGGTGGGTAGCAAAGAGCTTGGCACATCAGGATCCAGCTCCTGAACTTCCTTGTTGAGGGGTGGGCCCAGTGGAGAGATAGCACCAGGGTGGAGGAGTTCAGCCATACTGGGAGTAGAAAAGGGTCCTACGAATACAAGTGGAGAGCCAGGGGCAAGGGCTTGATTGCTCTCATGGTCAGAATTTCCCTAAAGGTATGACCAGAATTTCCCTAAAGGTAGGTCTGGCCGGATCCTTCCTTCTCCAAGGGTAGTGACTATCAGGACTGGGCCTGCAGATGTGGACCACGTCGTGGAGTAAAGGCTGTCTTCCAGGGGCATGAGGCATTACCAGCTCTGGCTGCCTCTGCTGGGCTGTGGATCCAGCACCTTCCAGATGGATCTTGAGTAGACTCCCACTCTGTTTTTCTGGGTTCCCGTGCATTCCCATTGTCTGTGACTCAGGATGCAGCTGTCTGCAACCCCTTGTAGCCTGTTTGCCGTCCCAGCTTCTCAGCCCACATCCTTGGCAGGCTTCATGCTCAACAGCACTTCCTTCTCTGGGATGCTCTCCTCTCCTGCTTATCTTGGATCTTCTCTTTAGGGAGTATGTCTCCAGGTTAGACTTCAGGCTTCAGCTTCATGGTTCCCCAAAGGATGGAGCCCTCAAAGTAGCAATGGTGACCTTGAAGAGTGAAGAAAGTAGGCCAGGATGATCAGGACCCAGTTAGAGGTGTTGAGCCACCATTATCCCACAGGGAGGGTTGGGAGTGCAGCTTGCTAAGATTCCTGGTCCAGCCTCCACAGGGTATTTTGGTGGCAGCAGCTCAGTTGTTGTGCTAGGGGAGGGTCCAGCTGCATGTGGCCACCATCTGGCTTGAGCCATCAGAGCTGGAACTATGGGTTCTCTAGAGCCACAGAACTTATGGGTAGTCTCTATATAGTAAAGGAATTTGTTGATGACTTACAGTCTGTCCCAACAATGGTCAGCAGCAGCTGTGAATGGAAATCCAAGGATCTAGCAGTTGCTCAGTCCCACAAGGCAAGCAGGCAGAAGGAGAGAAAGAGTGTAAACCTTCCTTCTTCCAATGTCCTTATACCAGGCAGTGGTGGCAAACGCCTTTAATCCCAGCACTTGGGAGGCAGAGGCAGACGGATTTCTGAGTTCGAGGCCAGCCTGGTCTACAGAGTGAGTTCCAGGACAACCAAGGCTATACAGAGAAACCCTGTCTTGACAAACAAAAAAACAAACAAACAAATAAGGAAAAGAAACATTCTTCCAATGTCCTTATGTAGGTCTCCAGCCCAGATTAAAGGTGTGTGCTACCACGCCTTTAATTCCAGATGACCTTGAATTCAGAGGTCTCCCTGTCTTAATCTTCTGGAATTCATAGCCGCTATGCCTCAAGATCTCCATGCCAAAATCCAGGTCAGAAACTTGTATCACCCAGCCTCCAGATTAAGATCACTGGTAAGCCACCAATCCTGGATTGTAGTTCATTCCAGATATAGTCAAGTTGACAACCAGGAATAGCCACTACAGGTGGGATCTGTGCTTGGCTGTGTATTGTGTCATAACCAGACCTTTAACACGGAATCTCCAAGGTCAGACTCAAGGTCATTCTCCTGCTCTCAATTTGCCAACAGTCAAGCCCCAGGAGGGAAGGAGCTGCCCTATTGTAATCTGGGGAGTAGTGACACACTGGGAGTCAGTGTGTGAGATGCTTCCTTGGAGGACCTCAGTCTCCCTCTAGAAACAAACTTACCAGGGCACACCTGGGCTTCTGGCCACAGACTTAGGTCTTGAGTTTTATATTTAGGTCCTCAGAAAATCCACTTACAATGAGACCTACTTTGTTTGCCCTCTGTGGCTGGCATACCTTTAAGATTTAAGGGTCAGAGATATTGGGGCAATTTAAATATACTTTGATAATCATCATCAGCAGGCAGAGAGCTTTGCCAAAGAGTGAAAACATTTATTTACAAATGTGTATGGGAACTCACGTGTCATAGTAACCCACAGGCATATTTAGAGAGTGTGAGGCAAGAGGAAGTTTTTTAAAGTTTTTTTGTTTTTTTTTTTTTTAAATCACACCAGGTATTTTGAAATAGTAATCTTTAGCCACAATGATCAATACCAAGAGATGTCAGTAGTAGGTCGAATAGATACGCTGGGCAGCTATACTCGTAACAGTACATGTGCAAGCTCATGGTCTTTTGACTGTCTCGTGACCGTTACAAATTGTGTAACGAGAAGCAATTGTGGTGAGAAGCATCTCTCCCTGGCTTTATCCCTTGTCTGTCATAGGTGACGAGGGGACAGTGTACTCTTCCTTTCACAATATCACAGACAGTAGGACCTGGTGCTCTGTAGAGCTTGGTGTTCTCAACGCCCTCTGGAGGCCGGGCAAGAAGTGTATCTACCTTTGGAAGTATCAGCAGCTAGACCTGAAGCTGCTAATCCAGTTCTGGTCAGACTGGGAAAACTGTATGTTCCTAATTTACAAACATGTGGTGGCATTGGATCACTTGCCTAGGTCCCTGCGGTGTGGTTGTGATGATAGTAGAGGCAGATGGAGGAAGTACTCCACACACCCACTGTCCTCTCTGTGGGCAACACTTACACAGTGAATCTGCAGTGCTCCTCTCATGGGTCGTCCTCCACATGAGCACTATACTTGCTGTACCACAGGAGTTTGGCTGTCTTGTCTGTAGGCCTGCAAGGGCAGTTGTGTCCCCTGGGGAAAGATGAGAACCACCCACTAAGTCTCCTGATGTCTCTCCAGGTCAAGTGAGCCAGTTGGAAGCAAGATCTTGCCTGGAGGCCCAGACTGTTACATCCTTGGGCTCTGGTTATAGAAGGAGCCTTGTTGGCCACTCTTCTGAGGATCCTATGTGACCTGCCCCACCTTCTGCATGGTGCAGACTAGCCATTTCATATCCCTTCCATGGTGGGGGGGGGGTCCAAGGGATGCCATGTCAGTGGGGACACCAAGGGAGTGCACACAGTAGGCGGGGGTTCAGGTGACACCAGAAGGACAGTAGTGAGAGCAGTTTGTGATGGAGGGACTTTCCTTGTGCTAGGCCTGCTTACTAAGCTGTATTTGTGGATAATGGGCAGTGGAACCATAGCCAAAGCCAAAGTCAACTGAAATTCTCTGCTCACAGGGGGGCACCACTTAGAATTTCTAATGCAGCAGTCTGGGGTGAAGCTCAAGAATCCACATATTAAAAAGTTCCTGAGTGGTGTAGGGTTTTAAACTCTTTGGAGTCACTGCCTTGTGACTAGATGCTATGGTCCCCTACAGGTTGGGAGACTTGCATCTGGTGAAGGCCTCTTGTTGAACAAAGGCCTCCTGCCACAAGAAGCAGGAGGTGCATGTGTGTGCGCTGTCTTCTTCTGAAGCCATAGTTCAGTCATGGGGAACCCCTGCCAACCTTACTTAATTATTCTGGTAGCCACATCTCTAGATACTGTCTTTCCATCCTGTGGATGCCTCACAATGGGGCTTAAAGTTTGACCCAGGGATGCTGGGTTCCCGATCTCCAAATTGGTTAAATGTCAGCCTATGAGGAGTGGAAGGCTGTGTGGAAGAGGTGCAGGCTTCCCCCGAGTACTCGATGCCCAGTGATCCAAAGTGGATCCTGTACTCCACATGGTGTGAGCTTCCACTGTGGCCTCTAAGGGCCTTTCCATTGTCTGTGACCTGGGCTCTCCTACATAGGCCACCTTAGCTTCTCTAAATTCTGCTCTTCTGCCTTATGGTTGATGGTAATTCATCATGGGTCCCACATAACAACCTGCACGTTTGGGTTCCACAAAGGCGGCAGTTCCTCTGCTTCCCCTCCCCAGCCCCCCGCACTACCCCCCCTCTCAACAGAGGCTTAGAGAACACAAGGACGCTCCAGACCCTCCATTCATTGATTCACTGGGACATCACATATAAGTCATGGCTGGTGGAGAGTAATGCTAGCCACAAGGCCCATGTGTGCGGCACCCCCCACCCCCAGAGGACAGCAGTTGACCTCTAAGGCCAGTGACCAACCATCATTTGGAAGTGACTTGCAAGGAGCTTCGTTGTGTTGATCCTGGAGCCTGTTTTGGTTAGCCACCTGGCCGCTGGAAGATGACACAATTTTGGAAAGGGTTTAGTCCTGCCACAGAGAGTGGTCCAAGTTTAGTCATACCTACCTTGAGAAGGTACCCCTTGCTCAAGCCTTCAAAGATATTCCAGCATGCTGGGGTCTGAAGAGTCCTCCATGCACTCAAAGGCCAATTTTGTCTTCTCTCATTGGGGCCTGGACTAAGGCCACTTTAAGCTGGCAGGAACCACTGAATTTCCAGTAGTACCCCAGATGAGCTCTGAAACCACATTGGTTTGGCCAGACTCATTTCTCTGGGTGTTCCACTCAGGGCAGAAAGGCAAGGATAGGTCTGGGGCTCAGTCCCTGGGGGGGGGGGACTAAGCTGGGAAGGTCATACTCTTTCCAGGAGCACAGAGGGGGTTCTGTCTACACAAACATGCATGCACGCACCATTCAGGAACTTTCAGGCCACTTCAGAGATTTTGAAGGCAAAGGATGATAGATATAGATGCAAAGTCCAAGCAAGATGTGACAGGGCTAGTCCTACTCTGACATCATTGCAATGGTGACACTGGCTCCAAGATATCCCATGCCACATTTTAGCTCCTTGGTTCTGAAGGACACCTTGTTGACGTGGGGACAGTTACTGCCCTGTGTACCACAAGGGAACAGTGCAGAGAAATTCTGACCCTTGTGGTCATGGCTGGAGGCAGCTTCATGAGGATATGGGGTATCTGTGGGGCCGGGCTGGGGCTCCAGGGGGCCCCTCAGCAGCTGTGCTGGCCATGGAAGGACTGTTCTGACGTCTCGCTCTCTTCTGTGTGTGTGCGTGTGTCCTGGCTGCGCCCTTAGCGTTTCCTTCGGAAATGACACTAGGTACAGGCACCATTATCTCCTGCCCTTGCTTGCTCCACCCCCTCTATCTGTTCCTTCCCCTTCTCCTCCAATGCTGCCTGCTCTTTACCCTGTTCTGGTTGCCCGCTGTCTCCACTTGCCTTAGACCTCTCCGTAGTGATATGTGTCTGACAGTGGCCCTGTCCAGCCTGTTTTGTACCATGTCCCTGACCCATTGACCCCACACCCTATTCCCTGGACAGTGTCATACAGGAAGAAAGGCAGCACCAGCCAATCTCACACATGGCCAGGCACCTCAGGGAGCCTGCTGGTGCCCTTGAAAGGCCTGGCCATGAGGTACTGGGAGAGCTGCTGCCACCTGGCCTGTGAACTGTGTATCTGTGAGGATGCTTGGAGGGGGTGGGACTGTGGAGTGGCTATGCTACGAACTGGGGCAAATTCCCTCCCAGGGAACCCTGGATATTTAAAGTAAATGAAGCATACTGTCGCACAGCAGCCATCTTCCAGAGTAGTGGCCTACAGGGATTGTAGTACAGGGGTCCCCATGGTAGATACAAGGTCCAGGGCTCCTGGTAGTTACCCTGAACTCCTCTGGGCAAATCTGGGCCCTGCTGACACCCCAGCTGGAGATAGGGACAGAGGGAAGATCATGAGGTTGCTATTCCCATGGAACCCCTCTCAGGAGCCCATGAGATGCTGCCACTCACAGGCCGCTGTTTCCACTCCAAGCATCCTCCCCCAGGGCCTTTCCCTGGCAGCGTGAGTCTTAATGGAAGGGGTGGGCTGAGGAGGGCTTGGCCAACTCAGGGAGATCTCTGGCGATGCCTCCTTGCTCAGACTTTGAGGCTAGGACAGCTCCTCTCCCTTCCTCTGCCTTCTTCCCAGTCCACACTGGGGCAGAGGAAGCCGGGGCTGCCAGGCAATGAATGGCCCCACGGTGGCCCCTGCTTGGTCCCCGGTCTGATGCCACCAGCCTTCTTGGTGCCACCCAAGCTTCCCATCCCATGACTCCAGTAATCTCCCTGCAGTTCTCCTCTCTCTGTGTCTGTCTGCATGTTCCTATTCCCACTGAGAGCATCCCCACACGTTGTCTTTTACTTCATCTGCTTTCTTCCAGGACCTTCTACCAGTTTGAAGCAGCCTGGGACAGTTCCATGCATAACTCCCTCCTGCTGAATCGTGTCACCCCTTACCGGGAGAAAATCTACATGACGCTCTCTGCCTACATTGAGGCAAGATACCCACGTCCACAACACCTCCTATAGCTTGAGGGGCTTGCAAAGTGACATGGAGGTCCATGGACCCCACTCTCTTCTCAGAGAATGCTTCAAGTCCTTGAGTAGACCCATATGCTTTAATGCCATTGCTCAATCCTAGCACATGCATATATCTTTAGTGCTTAGATGTCAGGTTTGAGACTACAGGTTGGCTGCATCATCACCAAGCATTGCATCAATATCCCAGAAAATGCAAAAGTAGAAGCCCTTCACTGCCCCTCCTACACTCAGATCTTCAGTCATCAGGTCTATGGCCAGATGTGGGCTGTGGCCCTCTTCTGAGGCCTAGTGAAAGACTGGAATGTGCTTCTGTCTGGACAACAATAGCAAAAGAGGAGTCTGGAGAAGGTGGGAGCCAGGTCATCTAAAGGGCACCACTTCTCCATAGAGCCAGATCACTCTAGATAACAATTGTGGGCTACCTCAGGGGCAGTGATGCAACCTGGGAAATGCTGGCAGGGCCTTGACTCTATATTCAGAGCATATCTGCTGTGAGATGCCTACTGTGCACAGATGGGAGTTAGCAAGCAGATGCAAAAAGAATTCATAGTCTCACATTCAAGTGTGAGAATAACCATGCTTTGCCTTGATCTGCAGGAAGATTTCAGGCTGTGCCCTTGGTTATATAGCCAGGGAGCAGAGTAGATCCAGTGCCCCGCAGATCCTTGCTAATCTCTGTTTTCAACAATGGGGTAGAGGGAGCAGAACTCTTGCTCCCTCCCCTAGGAATCTACTCAGGGTCAGGAGCAGGCATTAGCAGCCTTCAGTGGCTCTTATATCCTAATGAAGATTGGATAGGTGCATTCTGGTTGAGCCTGGGGCCTGGGCACTCTGGACCACTCTATGCCCATGCCCTCTGTCATGTAATGCAGATGGAGAACTGTACCCAGCCAGCTGTCATCACCAAGGACTTCTGCATGGTTTTCTACTCTCGGGACGCCAAGCTACCAGCCTCACGCTCCATTCGCAACCTGTTTGGCAGTGGCAGCCTAAGGGCCACAGAAGGGTGAGCTCACTAGAGTGGGCAGAGGAGGGGGTCTGTGCATCAAAGAGGGGAACTCACCAAAGGGGTAGGAGAAGACTGCCTCCTCTCATCCTGGGCATATGGAAGAACTGTGTTGGACTCAAATGCAGCCTTGGATGTCTCCTACCCCCCAAAACCCCCCCCCTCCCAGCGACTCCTGTGTAAAGAAGCCCTTAGCTCCATAGCACAGACCTGATAGGGTAAGGATCAACCTTCTACCATCCAGGTCTCTGCCTTCAGCTGCCCTGCTGGTCAGTGCAGCACATATAGGGGACATTCATCATGTCAAGCAGGCATGAGGGAACTCTCTCTTTTCCATGGGAAGTGGAAAGGCCTGTGGATACCAACCTCCCCATGGGTGCCCTGCACCCCCACCCCAGGAAGCTCTTCCCTCAGGACTGCTTATAGCACACAGGAGAAACGGGATGGGTGTATGGGGGTGGGGTGGGTAGTGGAGGACTGTGGGCATAGCTTTAAGTGGGATATGAGTTAAGTGGCTTTGCCGGACACTGCATCCATCCTCCTCCATTCTTGCCACTTCCTGTAGCTTCAGCGGTAGAGACTGGGCCAGAACCATGGGAGAAGTGAGGCTCTCTGCAGCTCAGAGCAGGCCACTAATCTACCCCCATGGAGCCAGTGTTGAGGCCACACTAGGCACAGCAGAAGGCGCTTGGGGATCAGGACCCAGTGGTCAGCAAGGTCCATCTCTAGGAGAGGGCTGTGGTGTGATCTTGGTGGGACTGGAGTCACAGGACTAGGAGGAGGGCTTCTCTGTGAGATGTGAAGCCTGCTGGGGACTGGAGGTGCCTGATGCTGAGGGTCTGGCAAAAGTGTCCATGCCTCTTGATGCCCCATGGGTCACTCAGCTCACAGCAGAGCTGAGGTCTGGCATAGGGACAGCAGCTCAGGGTGCAACATGCTACAGTAGGAAACAGGCAAAGTCTGCCTCAGACTGAGTCGTGGTGGTGAGCTGACTCCTAGTCTGTCTGTCCGTCCTCATAGCTGTGCCTAGTAACAGTGTGTCTCCTTCCTCTGATCCCCCAGCAACCGTGTGACTGGTGTGTATGAGCTCAGCCTTTGCCACGTGGCCGACGCAGGCAGCCCAGGTAGGAGACTTTCCTGACTTCCCTCTGCTGGGGCAGAGTCGGGGCCCTGGGATGCCTGGCTTGCTCAGCCTCTGCTCCCCTTGACTTGACTTCTGCTAAGTTGGAAGCCTTACCTGCACAGTGCAAGTACTTTCCCTCCAGTCCCCAGAGTGTCCTCGATGGGAGGGCAGAGAGGAGTCGAGTCTGCTGGCTGCTGTGACCACCTATGTCATAGTCCCGTGGGAGAGGGACTATCAGTTTCTTATGTGTAAGGTCCACGTGATCCTGTGGCCTCGGGGTGGACCAAGGCCCAGGGGAGCCAATCTTGAACCCAGAAAGGAACAAACGTCAGCAGCTGTGCCAGCAGCGTTGGTATCTGTCAGAACACTAGAGTGTCAATCTCCATGCAGGGATGCAGCGTCGGCGCCGGCGGGTGCTGGACACATCAGTAGCCTATGTCCGGGGTGAGGAGAACCTGGCTGGCTGGAGGCCCCGAAGTGACAGCCTAATCCTAGATCACCAGTGGGAACTGGAGAAACTGAGCCTCTTACAGGAGGTGAGTGTGGGAGCCGCTGGGGACCAAAAGACCCCACACAGCAGGCTCCATTCTGGATCGCTGCACTTGCCTAAAGTGGATCCAGCCAGGGAAACCACCCTCCTGAGCTGACACTGCTTGTCTAGCCACAGGGTGTACGTGGGGAGCAGGATGCCGAGGGATAGACCCCTGCTGCTCACAAAAGGACCCGTGTGCATACTAGGTGTGCTGGCTATGAAGGAGAAGACACATAGGCAGGACATCTGAGTCCTGCCAGCAGTGTGTCCCTCAGGTTACCAGGCATAACCAGGCATGGCAGACCTCCTCACGCTTTACCAGAGGTCCTTGCTGCCATGCACGGCAGCCAGCACCTGCCCTGGCTGGTAACCTCACTCACCTTGGTTGTCCTGGCAGGTGGAAAAGACCAGGCACTACCTGCTCCTTCGGGAGAAGCTGGAGACGACCCAGCGCCCTGGCCCTGAGGTGCTGTCCCCAGCCTCCAGTGAGGACTCTGAGTCCCGTAGTTCTTCAGGTGCCTCTTCCCCATTGTCAGCTGAGGGTCAGCCGTCACCTCTGGAGGCTCCCAACGAGAGGCAGAGGGAGCTGGCTGTCAAGGTAGGTTGGGCGGGTGGGTGATGTGACCACGGCTTTGTCTTCACAGGCCCTGGTCATTTCAGGGTGACCCAAAGGCCCAGCCTGATCTGTGGCCAGCTTCAGTCAGACTTGCTAGAATCTGGAACGGGGAGGAGTAGGGACCAGTTCGCGCCTTGCCTGCCACCTCACCCCACTTTACTCTCCTTCCGAAGCCTCAGCTTGAGGCCTTTTATAGGCTCTTCCCCAAGTGTGATTTGTCATCTTCTGATTCCCTGAATTGCCTAGGAGCTAGGTCACTGCCTCTATTCAGAGCCAGTCCCTATTGTTGCTATATAGGCCACTAGGGAGGCCTCGCATCTTCAGGTGATGCTAATTCATAGCCTTCCTAGGAGCTCCCAAGGAGGAGGGGTAGGAGTTCCCAAGTTTGGGAAGAGGGTCTACCCCCTTACCCTGCCATTCTTCATCAACTCCCATCTGAGCACGTCTTGGAAAGGGTGGATGGAGGCCCTGTGCTGCCACTGGTGCAGAGATGACCTTGTGTTCTCTATCTGCAGTGCTTACGACTCCTCATGCACACATTCAACAGGGAATACACCCACAGCCACGTCTGTATCAGCGCCAGCGAGAGCAAGGTAGGTGAGGACCCCCATTGCCAATAGTCAAGGGCAAGGCCCAGTGAGATACCTCATAAACAAGGGCTGGAATCTGAGGAGGCTGGGGTATGAGTGAGGTCTTGACCCAGCCTAGCCCAGACCACACAGTGTTACCCAGGCCCTAAGTGTCTCTTGTTCTCTTCCCATCTCCTTAACACACTCTGTTTTCCTGGACCCCTCATCCTGCAGGCTCCTACCTGCTCCAGAAGTTCATACACTGAATAGCATCTGAAGGGGACGTCCACCTGGGTCAGGGTAGTCTGATCCTGGTAGGAATAGGCACGGCTGTGTAGGAGTGTGTGAGGAGAAACCCCATCGTCCCGAAGGCCCAGAGACCCACCTGAGAAAGATTTTCTGTCTCCTGTAGCTCTCTGAGATGTCTGTCACCCTGATGCGGGACCCATCCATGTCCCCTCTGGGTGCTGCTACGCTCACTCCCTCCTCCACTTGCCCCTCTCTGATCGAAGGACGATACGGTGCCACTGATGTGAGGTGAGTGAGCTTTGTCCTACCCGGAGAGCTTCTAGCACCTTAAAGCCAATTGGTGATAGTTTCTGGGACTCAGGGATGGAGAAAACAGGTTCAGGGGACTGTGGGCATAGCATGGGACTTAGGGAAAGGTAGGGCATGGCAGAAGAACGTGTTGGCCTTCTTGGAGGCCCCTCTGTCCAGCTAGCTCACACAGCTGCACCATGCCCTCTCTTTCTCAGTTAGCACAAATAAAAGATGTTTTAGTGAATAACCCCAGAAAGATGAGAACAGAAACACTCCCTTTTTAGGGACAGGGCTCCTAAAATACTCAGTGAACCACCACTGGTACTTTTAGAGAGGAAGGGAAGGTGTGTGGGCTTTAATACAGGCAGAGGCTGGGGATCGTCCCAGAGGAGGGAGTGGTATCTCCCCAGCAATGCAGAGCCAGCCCTGGCTGTACCACAAGCTGCTGGCTTTGGAGTTCTCATTCACTCCAGCAACCCTAGATGGAGGTAGACTCTGTGAGACCCAGGAACTCCTCCTTTTGGACAGAGACAGAAAGTCCCAGAGCTCTCCCCTAGCCGCTGTGAGGAGGGTATTACCAGGGAACACCAGTCCCTTGAGGAACCCTGGCAGAAGGCAGTCACCTTCTATTTCCAGGACCCCCCAGCCCTGCTCCCGGCCCGCCAGCCCAGAGCCTGAGCTCCTGCCAGAACTTGACTCTAAGAAGACTCCCTCCCCTGTTCGGGCAACAGAGACAGAGAAGGAACCCCAGCGACTGCTGGTCCCTGACATCCAAGAGATCCGAGTCAGGTATGCAAGGTCTTTCCTGGAATCAGAAGCATTCTAGAAATAGGCAACCAGCCCTGGCCCATGTGCAGGGCCCAGCTTGGTGTCAGGGGACCGCTCACCTCTGTACAAGGTAGGCAGGGTCCTGTGGCCCTCGTGGTAACAATTGGAAAGTGGAGAGCAGGTGAGTAGGGCAGAGATGGGGAGGTGAGTGGGGGAGAGATGGGGACCTAGTGGACTCTGGACTCTGGGACTTTAGCTTTTTTCCTCTTGAATTTCCCCACTGAAAATTGGGGACTTGTCCCAGATGTGAGATGGTGGTTCTGTTCTTGGACATCCCAAAGCAAGATATGTCAGCCACCCTCTCCCCATACCTGGTCTTCCTTCCTGAGGACCCTAGTGTAGGGCAGTAGAGTGTGAGCCCCTGTGTTGGCTCTGCCACCCCAACTTCTTGAGCCAACAGATGTGTCTGCCTCACAGCCCAATCGTCTCCAAGAAGGGATACCTGCATTTCCTGGAGCCACACACGGCTGGCTGGGCCAAGCGCTTCGTGGTGGTGAGGCGTCCCTACGCCTACATGTACAACAGTGACAAGGACACAGTGGAGAGATTTGTGCTCAACCTCTCCACTGCACAGGTGGAGTACAGCGAGGACCAGCAGGCCATGCTCAAGGTGCGGCCAGGGCCCAGCTCGGATGCACTTAGTCCTCCAGGGGAGGTGCTCCCTGTTCCCTGTTAGGGCATAGCTCCTGACCTGTCCCTGTCTCGGGCTCAGCAAGGCTCCTAGTAACAGCTCTTGGTGATGGAAAGTATTGCTGTCATCCACATCACTAACACCAGCTAGGTCCCATCTGAGGTTGGCACACCCTCACAGCCCCTACAAGCTGTCTTGCCCAAGGCACTGACTGACTGACTCATGGTCCTCTGCAAGCAGGAGCCAGCTCCTTCCAGCTCGTCATTTGAAGGGAAGGTTGGTTCTCCAGGCCATGTGGAAGGAGGCTGTAGTACCCATTGTGTTTTATTCCCTGTGTGCAGAGAGAGCTATATGAACCTAGTTGCTATGCACACCTAGCACAGAGGGCACAGCTGAAAAGGGCACTCTGGGCTGGAGAGATGGCTCAGCGGTTAAGAGCACCGTCTACTCTTCCAGAGGTCCTGAGTTCAATTCCCAGCAACCACACGGTGCCTCACAATCATCTGTAACAGCCACAGAGTACTCATATAAATAATAATTAAAGAAAAAACAAACAAACAAACAAACAAAAAGAAGAAAAGGGCACTTCATCCAGGGTCCCAGGCAGTGATGTGACCCACAGAGATCAGACTCATTTCCAGGGTTTCTGAAGGTGTTCTTTCTTGGTGGTGGCAATGGCCATGTTACCACGATGCCTTCTCACCAGCAGCTTTCCTCTACAGACACCCAACACATTCGCTGTGTGCACGGAGCACCGAGGCATCCTGCTGCAGGCCAACAGTGACAAGGACATGCACGACTGGCTGTATGCCTTCAACCCGCTCCTGGCTGGGACCATCCGGTACGGGCTGGGCAGGGAGATGGGCAAAAAAGGAAACGCCATATGGAGACCTAGCAGATGTCACTCCTCCAGGGGGCTGGAGCTCACAGGGCTTCGTGTTCTTGGGACTGGGGCATTCTTGAGCATGCTGGTACCTGTTTGAGAGTCGTTAATGCTCATGCAATAAGTCAGCTGAATGCAGGCTCTAATGGATAGACCCAGGTTCCTGTGGAGGGATTCCTCCCCTTCCATGTCACAGGCTTGATGAAGGGCTGTGGGGGAGCTAAGGTGCCACCCCAAAGCACTGACATATTCGATATCAAGTCTCTACGAGCCTAAGGGGATTAAGGAAGACCTGGGGCTCTGATGTGTAGTCTGGAGGCCTGCTGAGCGGCCTCTGGCTGCTGGCAGACTTGGGGGTCAACTCCTGGCTCTGACTACAGGTTCTCCCCTTCGCCCCTCCACCCTTGCAGGTCCAAGCTCTCTCGAAGGAGATCTGCACAGATGCGGGTCTGAGTTGAAAGCCTTCCGGACTTCCAGTGGCCCAGACCACTCCCCTGTCCATACCATCTGTTCTGTCATCTGCCACTCAGCCCTTCCCCACTACCCACCACCAGGGGATACCTGTGCTGGGCCCAGCAACCCTACCTCTGGAGGGAGGCCTATACCACATGACGAATTGTGCTCCCCCAGAGGTTGTGCGTGTTGTGGTTTCTTCCAAAATTGCTCTGGTGGGAAGTTCGGAATGCCAGGAAGGTCAGAGGGCCCGAGACCCAGGGTATTGCCGCTGTTCTAATATTTTTTTAAGCATAGACAGACTTATAATTAATATACATTAGTTAGTGGCGTTGAAACAGTCCTCTGAGACATTAACTATAAGACTGTGTTCTGTTTATAAGTATTTATTTCTAATGCCTCCAGGTAGGGCTGTGAGGTTCATGTGAAGCTACCTTCTCCCCTCCCATCCCCCCTTCAGCCTGGCCCTGTTGGTTCCCACCTGTATCTCCAGCCTGCAAGGGGCAGAGGGAGGGAGGGACGTGAACAAACCATGGCTCCTCACAGCCTGGCACAGGGAAACTCCGTCCTGGCCAGTTTTGTCTGAGATGCACCTTGCATGGTACGTGTGTGAGAGGTTGTGCAAGTCCTGAGACTTAGGCAATTCAGAAGTCACCCTGTGCTACTTCTGAGGGAACAGTTCCCAAAATGGAGCAATAAAGGTGGTGTGGGCAGCTTCATCTCAGAGCGAGGAGGATCAGGTGAGGGGTATGGTCCAACCTCGCTAGGCAGACTGGCTTCGGCTGAGCTGTGTCCAGACTGTTGGGTAGGCGGCTGCGTTTGCACACGGCTGTGGGTGACAGAGGCCATGGGTGTTCAGAGTGGGGCCTCTGACTGTAGCCTTGGGTGTTGATGAGCAGAGGAATGGATATGTAGCTCTGGGAAGTTCTGTGATCAGTGATCCCTTACGTCTGCCCAGGGGTGGCGCTCCTGTAAATCTCAGCAAGAGAACTCAATGAGTGATGTATGTCCATCAAGCACAGGAGGGTGACCTCGTGATGGTCTTGGTAAAGGGACTCTTCTGTACCTTCTGTACCTGGGGACTTTTCATACCACAGGTCCATTTGGAAAGCCAGAAACCAAACCTCAAGTCCCCAGGACCCATCAGAAGCAGTTACACTCAGCATCCAGCTATTCCAGGAATCTCCCTCCACCCTTGTCAGCCCCTCCCCCCTCTGGATCAGCTGATGGGTCTAAGCTCCCCATCAGCTCAGGCTGTCTCCACATGGCACTGGATACTCTCGCAGCCAATGTTCACAGCATCCCTACTGTCTGGAAGGTCATAGAAGGTTCTGGCTTCAAGGTCCCTTGGCATAGTTATCCAGGCATCAAGATTCAGGGTAGTGGCAGGGCTCATGCTGAAAGTAGTGTGTGCACCTGCCAGCCAGTGTGAGTCCAGTGGAAACTGAGAATTCACCCATCACTGGGGTCAGGTGCCATATGGGTAGCCACCCTCATGCCGGGCCACCCTCATCCCCAGGACTTGAGGTAATAGTCATTAGCATCAAGTGTCAGGGAACCCTCTCCATGAAGTATAGAATAAGACTCATTCCCAAGAATCCAAATCTAGGTGCCCATCCCAGAGCAAGATTAAACTAGAAACCAGGTGACCTGAGCTGTCCGCGGTGGACTGTGGAGGCAGGAGATTGAGATACAAAGTGGAGAGAAGACACCTGTGTTAAGAAACTCACTCTGGTGCTCGTGACCAGGAGGGAAGGAGCGAGTTGCTTCAATTTCTTGGTTCCCAAGGGCCACACAGCCCCCAGCAGGCAGAAAGGCAGTCAGGCTTGCCACACTCGCTCAGGTCAACCAGCCTGAAGCTGAGGCCTTGCAAGAGTCCAGCTCCACCCAGGAGGTGGGTGTCTGAGGCCAGCCAACCTACAGAGCACCTGTGCCTGGGTCGGGCTATAGAAAGGTTGGGAGCTCTAGTGCCCACCCCACCCCCATTCAGGGGCCATTCCATACTGGCCCAGTGCTGTCCTGGCATTGTCTATGAACCAAGATGGGCTCTCGGCTTTTGTGGGAGTCCTGAGTCAGAACCCAGTAACCGGAACTGATGGACCAAGAAATCTGTCCACAGCTCAGGAAACCTGATTTCTTCATGCCCCGCCGCCTTGCCCAAAATTACCTGTATTATGTCAGCTGAAGGTCATTTGTCCAACAGCTGTGACGTGGAGGGATGACATGAGGACTAGGGATAACCTAGCTGAGGCCTCTGTTTCCTGCTTGGTGCAGAAAGTGAGATGAATCTAGAAAACCACCTCCACAGACGTTTTGGTTTTGATACTTAATGTTGCTCAGGCTGTGACCTCAACTTAGTTTGGGATAATAATCAACTTTCCTGGAGAGGGGGAGTTGTTTCTGCATCCGGGGTGGGGCGGGGCAGTGCTGTGTTGGGTTCCTGTGAGACCCTGCTTATGCCTGGATAACACTTCTAATGCCTCTTGTCCCAAGCAATCATGCCAGCACCTTATTCAACACACACACACAAACGTACTAAATGATTCTCCTCCTCTCTCCTGGTACCTGGAGACCCCTAGCTATCATGGGATTGCTGAATGTGGCTGATGTTACAGATGTGAACAAGACTAAGATGGTTCTCTGCTCCACTCAGCATGGGGACTTCAAAAGACACATTCCTTTATCCCTGGGACCGGAGCCATGCAGTCCCTCAGGATGGACAGATATGGCTGACCTGAGTCTCTCCTTGAGCCTGGACCTCTATAGGTGGTTTGTCTATACCGAGGGGCCCCTGCAACTCAGAGGCTGTTTCCCTGACCTGTACATATGTGGTTGCTGTGGGCTCCCCCTGGCCCCTGTGTCATAACCACCTGATGTAATGACTAGTATCCTGCTGTTTACACCTGAGTGTTAGCTGTAGGCTCCTGTACTGTTTGTGTGCACTTAGGGCTCTGTCCAATTAAGAAATAAATGTGGCTCTCATGCAACACACATCCATTATGTCTTTGTCTGTTGGCTGCAGCTGGAAAAAAAATGCTCACAGGGGCCTGTATCCAACCAGAGATGGTACTGGCTCCCTGGTGGGGAGGGAGGTGACTTCTTAGCGATCCGAGAGGCAGATAGTGAGAAGTGCCAGATGGTGCTATCTCTGAGGCCACCTGCTTGCCTCAGATCAAACCTATTCCAGGTATCCCTACCTGTATGTACCTAGCTCTAAGCAAGCAGCTCCTTCCCCTAGCAGCCTTTTGGGGTGTGGTCCCTCAGAATCTCTGGCCCACAGGGTGTGTGCAGGCCTCAGGCTCTCAGAACTTCCTAAGGCACTAATGTGAGGCTCTCCCGGCGCCTTGGTGGTTCATGGGTCTATACTGAGGCTTGGGTTTCGAGAAAATGGATACACAACCCAAAGTCTATCAACAAGTCAAGAGCCCAGTGGTCTACAAGCTCACACTCGTAGGTGATTGGCTAATACAGAGCCGCACAGTTTCTGGGCAGAAATAAAACTTGAGTATACGTATGCTTTGGTTTCAAGAAGTGCTGATCCTGTAGGAGTTTGGATTCTGCCTGCCAAGTGGATTCTTTATATATTTTTTTGGAATGGAGTTTTGTCTTTAACCCTTTGAGAGAGAAGACAGTTCACTTAACTTCTGTTTGTTGTGGAAGATGGGATCTATGTGGGCTACAGGTGATAGCTGGTTACCTCCAAAGGTCACTGCTGGATTGCTTGGGGCCCTGAGAGAGCAGAGATGTGCTCTGGAGTCTCCTGGGGTGCCACCCTCTGGCTGTAGATGGTACTGCACTAGGCAGCAGCTGGGACTGCATCTGTCTCTTGCTGCTGTGGGTGCTATTGGGTCTCAGACCTGGTAGGCTTGAGGCTTGTGGTCAGTGGAGACCAAGAAGGATCAGAGGGCAGGGGCTACCCTTGCTTCCACTTCTGTAGATAGGTTACTGTGTTATCTTCTAACTCTGAGTTCAGTTGGCTTGGCCAGCCTGTGAGTGTCCCAAAGTGATGAGGACCTTGCTAGAATCCCTCCCAGGTGCTCCAAAGCTGGGGTTCAAATTTCCAGAGATGCAACATGGCCCTGGGACACTCAAGGTCTGGAGAGCTACATTGTGACTTGGTCATTCCACACCAAGCAGGGCTAACTTTGAAGTCACCTGGCTCAAGATTAAGGGGTGTTTTCATAGATTAGGGCTGGCCAGGGTCTGGAGTCATCTTAGGGCAAGGGCAGATTCATGGAAAACCACAAACAAACAAAAAATCAAAACACTAAACAGGGAGGCTGTGTCCCTCCTCCTGGTCCATCAGATGTTGAAAGCTCCATCTCAGCACCTAGAAGGGAGAGGCCCTGCCGGACGGCTCCCACTGTGTGGATAGAGAACCACACAGGCTGAGCACCTGACAGACCACCACAGCCATTTCCCAAGCTCAGATACCAGCATCCTGATTTCACAGTTCTGTGGGAGGCTGCAGGATTGGACAGTCCTCAAAGACAGCCAGGTGGGGACTGGAGAGATGGCTCAGCACTGGCTGCTCTTCCAGAGGTTCTGAGTTCAAATCCCAGCAACCACATGGTGGCTCACAAGCATCTATAATGGGATCCAATGCCCTCTCCTGATGTGTCTGAAGGGAGCAACAGAGTACATTAAATAAACTTAACAACAACAAAAAGCAGCCAGGTGTATTGCCCATGGCCACACTGCTCCCTCCAGACTCCCCCAGGCTGCCTCTCTGCCCTGCCCCCCTTACCCACCTCTTTCCCCCTGCAGAGCAAATCGGTGTTTCTCTGCCTTTTCTAAACAGATCTTCAGAAGAGGGGAGGCAGGGAGGGAGGAAGTGAAACTGCTCTGGCCAACAAGTGTTGTGTTTTGTTTTTGCTAGAAACAGATTTACTTTCCACCAAAAAAAAAAAAAAAAAAAAAAAAAGATGCATTTTATTTTGTTGACACATCTTCATCTACAGCATTTTAGATACTCCTCCACATTCCCAGGTCACTTCAAAGACACACCGTAGTGAAAGTGATCCATTTTCTTTCTTTCTTTTTTTTTTGGTTTTTCGAGACAGGGTTTCTCTGTGTAGCCCTGGCTGATCCTGGAACTCACTCTGTAGACCAGGCTGGCCTCGAACTCAGAAATCCACCTGCCTCTGCCTCCCGAGTGCTGGGATTAAAGGCGTGTGCCACCACACCCAGCTTTTTTTTTTTTTAAAGTGATCCATTTTCGCCGGGTGTGGTGGCGCACGCCTTTAATCCCAGCACTCGGGAGGCAGAGGCAGGCGGATTTCTGAGTTCGAGGCCAGCCTGGTCTACATAGTGAGTGCCAGGACAGCCAGGGCTACACAGAGAAACCCTGTCTCGAAAAACCAAAAAAAAAAAAAAAAAAAAAAAAGTGATCCATTTTCAACAGTCTTAGAAACAACAGCGAGTCAAAGTCCATGCCCCTGACTGAGAATTGTGTGTGGATACCACCTCCACCCCGAGTGTGTATGTGTGTGTGTGTGTTGTGTGTGTGTGTATACATGTGTACAAGCATGTACATACAGCACTCACACGGCTTCTAGAATGGTTCCAAGCTATCTTGTCACCACCACAGCCCAGATACACGTGGCTCTTACGCTCTCCCTGTATGTCACCCTGTAGAGCCATCCTACACGTCAAAGTGTTATCTCCTCGCTCTGCACGTCTGGCCCACGTTCTGCTGCATCATGGAAAAGGACTGTGACCCCGACACTTAGATCACAGCAGGATTCTTGTTCTAGCCATCCATGCAGGCCATGAGGAGCCTGGGCTGCCGGCCTCCCTGGGTCCAGAGTGGCTATGAGGAGCTGTCTTGCTCTCCGGATGCCAGCTCTGCTTCTGATGTAGCAACTAAGATACCACCCCCAGCCCTGATGCATCTACAAAGCCCTGTATGATGCTAGCAGGCCACAGCCCGTATCCCCATCCATTGTAGGCAAACTGCTCCATGTAGGAGTACCACTTCTGTGCTCCCAAAGCCAAAGGCCAGACAGAGCTGGCTCTCCAGTCCCCTCCGGTGCCCATCACCCATTCCCAGGTTAGTCACACCAACCCAGGGGGAAAAGGCTAGGGGTTTCAGACAGGCAGCTCTGCTGGGATGGCTAGGCAGAGAGGTCTTTGGAGAAGGTGAAGGATCTTCCTTCTCCTCAGTGTGACCTCATCAGTATGCAAGAAACCCAGACTGCCTCCTTGCTTTGTCCTCTGGTCCTATCCTACCACAGAGACAACTGGCCCAGGGACTCCTGGGATAAGGTTTGGCCTAGCTTTAGGGGCTAAATAGCCATTGTCCTAAGGGAAGGAGACTTAATAAATAGCAGTGCCTGATACCTTGTGCCCAGCTCACACCCTTGAAACATTCTCTGCTGTCTCCCCTCCAGGCTCCACTGCTATCCTTGGGGTTCCCAGGAAATCTCAGGCCTCTTTTGACTGTGGGCTCCCAGGGATATCCAGGCCAGGTTATCACGACCTGGGCTTTTTGCCAGTCTTTGTGGCCTTGCTTTTTATTATCGCTCTGTAAACAGGACATGCAGTAGGGGAAAAGGACTCACCCACACCTGTCCTTCCAGAAGCTTCCTGCAGGCAAGGGAGACAGGCGGATCTTAACAATGGTTTATTGGCAAATGACTTCGTGGCAGGGAGATCAGACCTCTCAGGAGGCCAGTGAAGCTCCGGTGAGTGAGACAGCTCAGCTGGACCCCAGTGGCTGCTGCCCTGGCACCCGTAGGGCATGGCCCTTTGCCACTACTCCCCTTTGTGCATCTTGGTATCCACAGAACCTGGGGACAGCTTCCCCCTGGGAGTTCGGTATTTGCTTTTCTGCCGGTAGAACAGATTTCTCTGGAAAAGGCGGGGAAGGTGGCCCTGATGGAGGAGGACAGCCAGGATCATCCCTGCAAGAGATGGGGTCAGGTCGCAGAGCAGCCTGAACGTAAACTGTCACCCAGGTCCTCCCTGCAGGCTCCTACCTGAGCGCCGGTCTGGCTCTTTCTGGCTGCACCTCTCCCTGGACCTACCCCTTAGCGTTGGGAATAAGCTGCCTATAGCCCAGAGAGCAGCCACGGGAGGATAACGTGTTTCTAGATTATGCTCTGGGGATCCAGGACTCAGGATATCACACAGAAATGCCTCATGCCATTTTCCAGTTCTATACTGCAGTCTCTCAGGTTACCTCAGTGTGTGACACTATGGGCGGGGCTGCTTTCAGTGACTGGAGGTTGGGGGGGGTATGTGCTGGATAACTATAGGAGGGAACCTCAATTTTAAAAATATCTTCATAAATATCTGGCTATAGAGCATTTTCTTAATTACTGATCAATGGGGGAGGGCCCAGCCCACTGTGAATGATGTCATCCCTGGGCTGGTGGTCCTGGGTTCTATAAGAAAGGAGGCTGAGCTAGTCAATGAAGAGCAAGCCAGGAAGCAGCGTACCTCTGCCTCAGCTCCTACCTCCAGGTTCCTGCCCTCTATGAGCTTCTGTCCTGACTTCCTTTGATATGGGAGTGTGAGCCAAATAACCTTTCCTCCTAAGTTGCTTTGGTCATGGTGGGTGTTTCAACACAGGAATGAAAACCCTGTCTAAGACGGGAAGGACCAAGGAGAGGGGCGCTGGCCCAATCTACATTTTTTTCTCTGATATTCTAAGTCCCCACCTGGCCTTCAGGTCCTTAGAGGGATAAGGTAGCCAGGGAAAGAGAGATATGATGTTCTTCTGTTGATGGTCTAAGCACATGCTGTAGTGTTCCCTACATGGAACTTCCTTGATCCCACCCATGGGACCTGCTTCAGTTCCTAGCAGCCACTTTGCTCCAGAGAAAGGCTCCCTGGCCATGGCCTGACTTGCCCCCACTCCACTGCTGGCCTTGGCCACTGGCTGAAGCAGATGTGGTGGTATTCTGGGTCTAGAGGCAGAGAGGGCACCTGCTCAGGGGCTCCCAAGCACCACACATGAGCTTGCAGTTCTTCCCCAGCAGAGGGCGCTGCCTCACAAAAGCTTTGTTCCTTTTTTGGGCGGGGGGGGGGGGGGGGGTGTTGGTTTTTGGTTTTTCAAGACAGAGTTTCTCTGTGTAGCCCTGGCTGTCCTGGAACTCACTCTGTAGACCAGGCTGGCCTCGAACTCAGAATCCGCCTGCCTCTGCCTCCCAAGAGGTGGGGTTAAAGGTGTGGCCGCCACTGCCCAGCAAAAGCCTTGTTCTTAATGATGATTCTCATTCTCTCTCTCTCTCTCTCTCACCCCCACCACCACCCCTTCCCCCAGTGATTTGATTTCAGTTCCTCACACATGGGTGACAGAAGCATTTTTCAACACAGAGCCACCTCCCCAGCTCCTCAAAGCTTGTAAACTCAAAGCTCCACAAACTTGTTTTTTGCATTGGCGACTTCCAGATGACCAAGGTCACTGGAGCCAGGCGTGGTGGTACATGCCTGTCATTCTGTCACACCAGGCAGAAGGGTCACAAATGCAGGCTGACCAGGTCAGAAGTAAACCCCACATCAGAGGGGTGAGCATGGGGGCAGCCTACCCAAAGTTAGGCCAATAACTGAAACATTAGGGTTGGAGAGAAGGCTCAGCCCATAAGATGCTTGTCTCCTAAGTGTGAGGACCTGAGTGTGATCTCTAGCACCTACGTATAAAAAGCCCGACAAACTGACCTCTGTGAGTTTGAGGCCAGCATGGTCTACATAAAGAGTTCTAGGACAGCCAGAGCTATAAGGAAAGACCCTGTCTCCAAGCTACTACTACGCCCCAAAAATCAAAGCACAGTGACATATATTTGTAATCCCAGCACTTGGGAGGAAGAGGCAACAGGTTCTCTGGGGCTTGCTGGCCAGCCAACCTTGCCTAGCCCGAGAGCTCTCTCTCCAACAACAGCAGCAGCAACAACAACAAAACAACAACAACAAAGCTGGATAGTGCCTGAGGAAGACACCCAGAGTCGACCTCCAGCTTCCAAATGCATGTGTACCTACACACATACTCATGTATGTGAACACATGTACACACATGCACATACACTTACACACAAATCAACCAATTGAAGCTGAAAAATCACAGAGGAGCCTGCAGTCTGTACTTGAGGCAAAGGAATAAGTAGGAAGTAGCCCACAGAAGAGTGGCCCTTGGGAGTAGGGCATGTGGGCAGAGAGAGGGGCTTATCTTTCCTCTTGAATTCCAAGAACCGGGGGTTACAGATTGCAAGACCATCTCAGTCATCATTCCAAGCTTGTGTTGGTGGAGAGTGCTGGGGCTTCCCCCTCCGTTCCCCTGGGGTTGCAGCTCTGTCCTGGTTTCTGGCCAAGTGTGGCCCTGGAAGGAGTGGAAAGCTCCCAAGGTTCCAGCGGACCTCAGCCATCTGGTAAAGTCACGGTCAGTGGGGGTGAATTCTAGTGCCTGGGCCCAGTGCCAGGGAGGAGTGGCCTCTACCTAGGTCAGAACTGCCAATCCCCCAGAATTGTCCAGATCCTGTAGCTACAGACAGTTGGTGGCTTTCTCTGGCTTACTCCAGTCCAGGGACTTCACTCTATTTGTCATTCAGACCTTGGGTGACTGGAGAGGGATCCCCTCTGTGCTTCAAGGAGTCCCAGGGCAGATCTTTTAGGAGCTGTATGCCCTGAACCACCCAGGTCTGACCCAAAGGGCATAGGGTCATCCAAGCAAGACCTGTGTGTGGCAGAGGCTCTTTGGTACCAGGACTCTACAAGGCAGCTTTAACTGGGTGTGTGAAGATACACTGGGAAGGGAACCCCAGATACAAGGGAACCTACTGCCGCCTGTCCCTTCTTCCCAGGAAGAGCCATTGGAGGGTCCAAGTCTCCATATCCCACTCTCCACCTAACACTACCCCACTCCTGTGAGGGTCCAGGCGGAGACACACCCATCTTAGTCACTTTCTCCAACTGTCTACACTGCAGAGATTAAGAGGACAGATCAGAAACCCTTGTTGCTTCACCCCACCCCACCCACCCCCACCAAGACCCCAGAGAGATAGGAAAGATGGCCATATTGTGAATCTGTAACCAGCAGTCTCCTGGGTGTCTGTATCTGCCCCCTGCCCAGGGACACTACCCAGGCCAGCCTTGCTCCTGCTGCTTACCTACAACAGGACCCAGGCAGTACACATGGGCATACTCCAGCAAGGTGTTCCCAGTGCAGTGGAATGTGACAGAGGCAGCCAGGGCAGGATTGAAGAAGGCAGATGTGTAGGGCCCTGCTGTGGACAGAAGCAAGGAATTCTCATGAGCTCTGCCTGAAGTGGTCTGGATGTTCAGGCCAGGGAAAGAACCACCCCCGAGACCACGGTGCTAGACATGGGACTGGGGACTTTGGGACAACAGCCCTCCCTGTTGTATGCAGGTGGTCACAAAGAAACAAGGCTGGTTCCATCAAGGCCAAAGGTCACAGGAGAGGAACTGGGACTAGGGTCTCACCAGGAATGTCTGACACACAAGTCCACACCTCACCCTGAGACTCCTGCTTTGGTATTTTACCTCTGCCTTCTGGGAGGTGGTCCAGAGGGATGTGGGGAAAGATGGCAAAAGATACGGGCAGGAAAGTTGGGGGAGGAGGAGGGAAATGGAGACACACCAAGGAAGGAGAGCCAGAGAGGGGAGACAAAAAATAAATAAGAAAAGAAGACAAGGAGAGGGGTAGAGGGCAAGATTGAGAAGTGGGAGGGGCAGGGAGCTAAAACCAGTGACGATGACAGAGATGTCACTTGCAGACCTTGGGAGAACTGTAGAGGAGTCGATGGCTAAGTAGCCACAGAAGAGAAGCGGGTTGAGGGGAGCAGCTGAGCCAGCTACTTTCAGGCCATGCCAGGAAGCTGGGCAATGACACTGGGCAGGCAGAAGGAAGCCTGGGCCTCAAGGAAATCAAGTGGTGTGTAGACCTAGACCCGGGTGCCTGGCACAGGCAGCTCGGCCGAGGGAGTTCGGAACCCTGGGTAGGATACAGCTGCTCCTGTTCAGGTTGCTGAAAACCATCACCCTCCTGTGTTCTCTGCATAGCTGGCCCCAGTTTGTCCTGTCACAGCAGGGTGCTGGAGGTCCTTCCCAAGGTCTTGCTAGTAAGGGTCACCAAGTCTTGCCCTGGGTCGGCTCAGCATCGACTTGTGCTGTTTCTGCTTTCTGGGCTCTTGGCCTCTTGGAACAAGCCTTGAGAAACTTTTGCTCTTGCCTAATGCACCATCTATAGCATTCATGGCTCTGAGGAGCAGCTAGCTGATAGCCTACAGTGCTCCTTGTCCTGGGATCATCATGTCCTGGGATGCCTCCCTCAAGGTGGGCTAATGAGACCTGGGAAGCAAAATCAGAGTGTGGGCCTTGAGTCAGCCTGACCTGGGCCCAGAGCAGCCCCTAAAAGAACACAGTCAAGATGCTAGCCCGTTCAGGGCAGAAATCAAGGACATGAGAGGCTGCTGCTGTTTCAGGACTGAATGAGGAGGGTGGAAGGACCCGAGAAGAAAGAACAACATAAGACTTGCCATGGGGTGTTGGTGGGCTCAGGGACTTCCAGAGCACATCCAGGACCAAGTTTTGAAATTGCTCCAACTGCTAGGAATTGGGGACAGATATGTGGTACAGGAATCCCCTACACACAACCCCAGGTCTAGCCTTCCAGCCCCTATTCTCTGTGAGGGGGCCTAGGAAGTGGCTATCCCTGTCTCAAAGGACTTGTGGGCCCCTTGGCCAGTGTTGCTGGGGTCCTGCTAGGTCTAACAGAGAGGGGAGCAAATTTACCTGTGTAGGCCATGAGAGTGACCAGCAGGGCCAGGGCAGGCACCCTGTAGACAAGAAGGCTGTGCTGCAGGTGGAGGAGGCTCAGATGGAAGAAGAAGGTGCAGGCACCCTCCACGAGCATGCCCTGCAGCACGGATGTACGCAGGGTCGAGCTGCAGTGTGCAGCCATGAGGCTCTGTAGTAAGTGTAGATCGCTGAGCTCCCAGGCCCAGCAGCGCTGGGTCAGGGCACAGGCAGCCTGTGCACCCAGCACCTGGGCCGACAGTTTCAGCAGAGTGTTGGGCAGCGATGCCTCCACCATGAGGAACTCCTGCAGGGCCACGGTGGGGTTGGCGGAGGCCCCATCGAAGGTGATCCCATGTACCAGGAAAAGCAGGAAGACGAGGGTCAGCAACAGGTCGGGCCCGAAGCCCCCTGCCCAGGGGCCAAGCTCCACCAACACTCGCATCTCCAGGCAGCAAGCTGCCAGCTGGGCTGCGCCTACTGCCTCCCGGGCAAAACTGGCATAGGTACCTGCTGGGAGCAGGGCTTTAGATGCCCTTCTAGTCACCTCACAGATGGCACAGGTAGCAAAAAAGAAACAGAGGGACACATTCAGACTGGCCATCAGTCTGGGTTCTACAAGGAGCAAGGACCTGGTGACGTGTGGGAGACTGGCTGGTCCTACAGCCCAAGGACAGAGGAGCTGTAAGAGATTGCACTTGGCTACTGGGAACACCCACACCTGTGCCCCTTACAAGTGACACCATTGGTCACAGAGCCAAGCGCTGCAAGGAACACCCACAGAGGACCCGCCCTGCTTAGCGTCTTCCCCGGGCTGAGGAACCCTGCTCTGGCTTCCCTCTCTCACCAGCCAGAGGCACCCCAGACAGACCATTTTCTTCAAAGCCACTACGAGGTCCGTCCGTGACTTACCCCCAGGCTCCTGGCACCAGGACAACACTACCACTTCCCAACATCTGCATTATGCCCCACCTGGTCCCTCATTTCCCTGCAACTGTGCCATGTCCCCTCTTGGGAGGAGCCCTTAGATCTGAGAGCACACTGGGTCCCTTACTCCTGGAATTAGCCAACAAATATCTGCCATTCTGGGATCCGCTAAATAGATCAGATCTGTCCCCCACCTCCACCCCCAGAAAACTAGTGCCCTAGCAGGGAGCTCTGGGCTGCAGGACACTAAGCCTACAGATGTGGGCCACTTTGTTATACCTTTGGCTTTTCTGCCTGACTGTGTACATCAAAGAAAATGCATTTTAAAAGAAAGGCTGTGAGGAAGCCAAATGATTGGCTGAGAAACATTGCCCTCAGACCCTAGGATGTGTCAGGCCAGGATGAGGACCTGTGACACCTGTTGGGGGATAGTGTCCCTCACAGCACCCTACCCCTTCACTGGATACAGACGCATGGGCAAGGCAGGTACCTTCCTGAGGTTATATGGTGGGCGGTGGCTCTCAGGACTAGAGAAATCAGGGGAGTTGGAGATACTATGGGGACTTGGGGCTGGTTTCTGGTCAGGCTGAGAAGTATGAAGCCTAGAGGTCATGGTTCTGGGATGGGGGGCTGTCATAGGACCCCAAAAGACACTAATGGGACAAAAGGATAAGTTTGTATTCAAAGGAGCTATGGGGGGGGGGTATCTTCCAGACACAGACCAGGCTAAGCAAAGTCTCTTATGAGGAGCTGCAATTCCTCCCTATGTCTGTGTTGAGAATGAAATGGGTCCAGACAAAGCATGTCCCCGGCCACATGTCCCTGGACACAGAAAGAGCATTTCCAGAAGACACTGCTATGGTCAAAAGTCAGACTGAGATCTAAACAGTGTCTCTCAAGACTCCACCATGGTTCCAGAAAGGCATGCAGTGGCAAGGGGAGAGATGGAGTGAATGGTCAGATGGAGTTGGGACACCTGCCTGGCTGGTCCCTCAGAAGTCCCAGGGATGAATGCCATCCAGGCCCCAGTGAGGTCAGAGATAAAGAACTCCAAGAGTAGGTGCGGACAGGTGGCACCCATGAGAGGCTGAGACCTGGGGTCCACCTTCTGACGCCCCAGGGAATGTGGCAACAGGCTGGCTGTTCCCTGTGTCGTGGCTCACTTTATGTGAAGGGTGAGGACCAGAACTTCTCCACCAGAGCCAGTCAGGCCACATAGCCTCTCATCTACACCACATCTCTCCTTCCTCAGAGGGAGTCTGTTCTCGCTCATGGTCTTCTTGTTTGTTTTGGTTTTTTGTTTGTTTGGGTTCTTTTGTTTTTGTTTTTGTTTTTTCGAGACAGGGCTTCTCTGTATGGCCCTGGCTGTCCTGGAACTTACTTTGTAGACCAGGCTGGCCTCGAACTCAGAAATCCACCTGCCTCTGCCTCCCGAGTGCTGGGATTAAAGACGTGTGTCAGCACCGCCCAGCTTTGTTTGCTTTCTAAATTTAGGTCTGTTTCCTAACAATGGAACCTTCTGGCACACACTGAGACCCAGGGAGGGATAGGCCACCAGTAAGCAGCAGCCTAGAAAGTAGTCAACTGTTTTAAAGCTCCAGACACAACTGCAGGAATCTAGAACATTCCAGAGGTGGGAAAGGCACCTGATACTCTCCAACAAGGAAGAAAATTCCTGATCCCAGACTTCACAATTCAGAATCCCACTGAGGTCCCAGCAAAGATGGGTCCTTGGTTTCTCTGCTCACATCCTCAAGAGATGCTTGCCCAGACCCCTGCCCACTAGGAGCCTGTTTCTGCCCATGCCCTAACCGAAGTTCCTCTCCTCGGGAAGGGAAAACAGTTTGGAATCTGCAGAGACTTGGAGCGTGGGTGGGAGAAGGAAGATTCTTCACAGGGAATCATGGGAGAAAGGGTTCAGGTGACACATCATTTTATGACCCCAACATCTGTATCCTTCCTTCTTCATTGGCAGCTCATTTCTCCATCCATGGTGGGTGTCCTGGACCAGTGAGTCTTTACTTTGGCCTCTGGCCAGTTGATCCCTGATAGCACAAATGTTACATAGCATGTATTCACACACACACACACACACACACACACACACACACACACACACACACTTCCTTCTGGATCCAGGTAGTTTAAGGCCTCCAGTCCTTGCCCCATTCAAGACTACTTGCAACCTAATATCTTTGCTTTATTACACAAATTTAAGAATCAGCTTGTCAATTTCCATTTTAATCTATTTTAAGATTTTTATTTATTTTTCTGAGACAGAGTTTCTCTGTATGGCCCTGGCTGTCCTGGAACTCACTCTGTAGACCAGTCTGGCCCCGAACTCAGAAATCCTCCTGCCTCTGCTCTCAAGTGCTGGGATTAAAGGCATGTGCCACCACTGCCCGGCTTAATATTTTTATTTTCATTATGTGTCTGTGCGTAGTTTCGTGGACAGCAATCGGACCGGAGGTTGTGGGTTCCTTGGGAACTGGAGTTACAGGCACTTGTGGGCTGCCTGACATGGGTGCTGGGAACTGAACTTGGGTCCTCTGTAAGAACAATGCATACTCTTTCAGCTCTCAACATTTAATTTTAAAATCTTGTAGAATTACGACTGGAATTGTGTTGAACATTAGGGCAGGGAGAATTAACACTGACAAACAGCAGGCTCCTCTGTAGGGGATATTTAGGTTTTTGTCTCTTCCTGTTACCCAGAACCTCCAGTGCATTGTTGAATTGAAGTACAGGCAGTGGGCGTGTCTCTTCACTCCTGATCTTTGGATTATGTGCTCCGTCCATCACCAGCCTGTGCTATTAGCTAGGGTTTCCATAGATGCCTTTGGTTAATATGACCGATTCCGCCACCCCCACCCCCCCGCCGCCCTATGATTAGTCTACTGAAAGATTTACCAAGAATGAATGTGGCAATTCATCTGGGAATCTTTCTGCAGCTTTTGAGGCATTACAGGTAGGAATAGGTACCAGGACACTGCTTCCAGATCATTCCCACCTTTGTGGAAGAGAGAGAGAGAGAGAGAGAGAGAGAGAGAGAGAGAGAGAGAGAGAGAGAGAGAGAGAGAGAGAGAGAGAGAGAGAGAGAGAGAAGGAAAGGAGGGAGGGAGGAAGACAGCAAGCAAGAAAGGAAGGAAGGAAGGAAGGAAGGAAGGAAGGAAGGAAGGAAGGAAGGAAGGAAGGAAGGAAGGAAGAACTTACCTGGATATGCCACTCCCTCCTCATTACCCCTCCTGAGTTGAGTCCAGGTTGGCTTATCTCATCAGCACTACCCACTCTGGACTAACCCTCTTGAACTCACTCTTCAGCTATCACCGTGAGTGGCAATAGTGTTGGTGTCAATAGTGGCCCCTTTTCTCAGACTCGAGCGGCAGCAATGGAGGAGGCAGAGGGAGAGAATCCCGGCCATCTTTGGCTCTGCTGGCAGCAACCTGCAGCAGAATTGAGCCACCCGGTAAGAAAAACAAGTTCTAGGATCTGAGCCAGTCAGAGGCACAGGTAAACTTGAACTCATGGCCCCTCAGCTTTCACAGGGTGCCAGTGACTGACAGAGCATCTCTTCCTGCTCTGAGGATACAATGCCTGTCTCAAAGAAACAGGGTGACAACAGTCCCAGCAGCAGCAGTGGCAGCGAGCCCTCTTAGAACTGCAGTCCATGTTGTGGCTGCTACATCTGCTGTAGAGAAGTAGCAAGTTCTGGCAGGTCTACCCAGAGTGATACTTCATATTCAGGATAGAGTCACCCCCACAGTTCCTGACCGCTGATGGGCAGCAGTGACAGCTTGCTGCCACCAAGGCCTGAGTGCAGCAGATTGAGTTTTAATAAAATGAAGATCATACCAGCTGCAGACCTGTGGTTCATCACAAACCAAAGAAGTGGGGACATCATTGCTGCTGCCCCAAACCTGTCCCCCTCCATGGCCTGGCGAGTAATGTGCGCACCATTATGTGACTGACTCCATATGTGACTGCTATATACCTCTCAGGGGCCCTGAGTGACCTTGACTCCAAGTTCCCAGGCAGTCACTATCGATAGCTCTGGATCCCAGGAGGGCTACTCACAACCTGTCACCCCAGGGACTCGGGTCAGTTCTGCCAGCTGTCACCCCAGGGACTCGGGTCAGTTCTGCCAGCTGTCACCCCAGGGACTTGGGTCAGTTCTGCCAGCTTGCTGTCCTCATGATAGCTCTACCTCCTTTTGCACCAGAGTCAACGGGCGCTCAATAACCACTACCACCAGCAACATAGAAATTATGAATTTTACCAGCAGTAGATGGTTGGGAACCAGCTCTCAAGGCCAGATGCACCGGATGAGTGGGCTCTAGGGGACCAGATTCTGGGAAGCTCACTTGCAAGGAAGTTAAAAAAAAAACAAAAACAAAAACAAAAAACAGTGAAACCAGTAGACATAGTATCAACAAATGCTTACCCCTCCCAATAATCAATGCGGGGGACAGCTCTTTAGGTCCCTCAAGTGGCACTATCATCAGGGCAGAATTTCACAGCTCAAGCTATTTCCTGGGAAACCTTCTGAGCCTTCAACTTAAGACTGTTCTGGGCACTGATATCATCATTATTTGGGACAATAGTGGGGGGGGGGGGATGTCAAAGGACATATCAGTTGACACACTTACACACCCAGCTGCAAAATTAGAACACACAGGCCTAGACAATCCCCTTGCCTCTGATGCAAGGTGCTGAGTCAGGCTTGGCCTGGCCATGAAAGGGATGGCTTGGCCATGTAAGAGACTAACAGACATGGTTCCTGCCCCTGCAGCAGAGCCAGCAGGGCTTCCACAGGTGTGGATGGTTGCTGTGGGTATAAGACTTGTTTGTATAATGATGTACAGGTTTCCACATTGCTCCTTTGAGGAAGGTCCTATCTGCTAAGATTAATGACCCCACAATAACCAGAGACAGCAGGAGTCTGGGAGGCCAGAGTGTGGCTAATGTCTCAGCAAAATGGTAAATGCTGAGACCTTCAGGACAGCTGTCAGGGCTGTGGGAAAGAACTCTGAAAACATGTGCTCAAAAAAATATGTAATTTTTCAACTAAGTGAAACATAAGGACGCAGTATGAATTGTATAAGGAGCTTTGCAGACCTGAAAGAACAGAGGCAGCTGCACTGTGAGCCAGCTTATCAGAAAGATTCCTGAGTTCAAGAGCAGCCTACAACAGTGAAATAGTGATTGAGATCCCACCCAGATAGTTTATAGACTGTGCTCACAAAGGCAGGCAAATTTCTGAATTAATTTGCAATGTTTTTAAAAAATGTCCTTTCTGTCTCTTTCTAAGAATCAGTGGACTGGGGTTGAGGTATACTGATTCATGGGATAATCAAAGGGGAACCTGAAGTGAATGACTGAATTGATATGTAAATAAAAGACTGGGCCTTGGTCTGTGAGAGCTGAATTATCTGGAGGAGCTGTCTGGAGATTTCCAGAGAAAGCAGCCTTATGCCAAACACAGTCCATCCGCTTGTAACCCATGCTTTGACTTCAGTCATTCCCTGCTCCCAGACACACCTTCTTCACACCAGGCTGGTCCTTGGCAGCAAGGGCAGTTACTTGGGGCAGACTAGCAGCAACAATACTACCCAGACACCCACTGCCTCAGCTGCCTCCATTCCTGCTGCAGAGTCAATGTGAATGCTGCTCAACTCTTCCTCCATGCCAAGCCTCTAGGTGAGTAACCTCAGTGTTGGGTTGGGTGCTTCAGGGAACCAGAACCATCTCTCAGACTTCCACTGACTATCAAAAGTGTCCCCACGTGACCATGGAACTCACATTGACCTGGATTGGGGTTCTGGTAGGGATAGAACACATAATGAGACAGCGAGTAAAGAGAACAGCCCTGATTCCTACTCCCAAACTGATCAGAGGACCCAGTAGGACCTGTGTGTCTATCCCTACAGTGGGAAGGTAGTGTCTCTGGAGATCCTGGCACAAGCCACCCATTTGCCATGCCACAGTGTAGCAAAAAAAATGCCAAGATGCCCCCCCCCAACTCAGTACAATGGAGCTAGCTTGTATAGAAGAGGAACGTTTGTGAGTTTCTGGCCATGCTGTAGGAAGCACTTGGCATGGGTATGTCCTGATGAACTGCAGTGACACAAACAGCCATGCACAGGGGCAAAGAAATTTACCAGCTACAAGTGTCCTGAGAGCTCTGTGAAGAGTGTCTCCAGTCAACGGATATCAAAACCCACCAGATTAAGAAAGAAGGCTCAGAGAATCCAGTGGAGGAGGGGGAGGAAGAATTGTAGGAGCTTGAGTGGTCAAGGACACCACAAGACTACAATCCACAGAGTCAACTAACCAGGGCTCATGAGGCCCACAGAGCTTGAACTGACAATCAGGGAGCCTGCAAGTCCTCTGCAAATGAGTTGTGGTTGTGTAGTTTGCTCTTCTCGAGGGACTCCTAACAGTGGGAGCAGGGGCTGTCTCTGTCTCTTTTGCCTGATTTTGGGACCCTTTTCCTTCAACTGACTTGTCTTATCCAGCCTTAATATGAGGGGAAGTGCCTTGTTTTATTGCAACTTGATAAGCCAGGTTTGGCTAATATCCCTGGGAGGCCAGCCCTTTTCTGAAGGGATATATATCCTTGGGGTCGGAGGGGACAGGGCAGGGGGACCTTGCCTCTAGACAATAAGGCAAAGTCAGAAGGCTGGAGCAGTGCCACCACCTTTGCCTTTATTACTGCCAGTATGGAGGCCCTCTGTCTGGAAGGTATTCCCTATATTGCCAACAGTAATGTCAATGCCACACAGATGGAAGATTTATAGTCCTACTAGTGGCAACACTTTCTGGGATTAGAGACATGAGAGCTGATTATCCATCAGTCATGGGATGCAAGGTACCATGGATCCAGGAGCCATGTAGAAAGAAGGAGCCACGAGCTCTTAGAGTGCACGGTGGTTGAAAGAACGACAGATGGCAAGAGGACAGATGGGTATTGACACCTGCCTGTGTCACTAGTGCCTCCTTGAAAGTGGAAAATAGGGCTGGAGAGATAGCTCAGTGGTTAAGATCACTGACTGCTCTTCCAGAGGTCCTGAGTTCAAATCCCAGGAACCACATGGTGGCTCACAACCACCCATAGTGAGATCTGATGCCCCCTTCTGGTGTGCTTGAAGACAGCTACACTGTACCTGTTTATAATAATAAATATTTGGGCCTGAGCCAGTAAGGTTGACTGGAGCGAGTGGGGCTGACCGGAGCTAGTGGGGCAGACCGGAGTGAGCAGAGGTCCTAAATTCAATTCCCAACATCCAGATGAAGGCTCACAACTATCTGTAAAGCTACAGTGTATACTCATATACATTAAATAAATAAATCTTTAAAAAAAAAGAAAGTGGAAAATATTAGTGATAGTTCTGTTGATGTCACCTCTTGGGGAGGAAACACCCTTCTCTCTCCTCTCTCTTCCTGCCTCTGCCTCTCTCTGGGAGAGAACTGGTGGGTAGGAAGCATTTGGAGTGTGCTTCACTCCCCTCCATACCCCTACTCTGCATGCCATTCCAGTCAGTATCCCAAAGTTCTGGCATCGCCCTCGGATGAGCCTCGTCACACACACCCTGCAAACTTTCGCCTGCTTGGCCATGGTTAGCCATCTCTTCTCATTCTCCCTGGTGATGGTCAGATGACTCCAAGACTCCTCAGTTCAGACCCTCCTCTGGAAAGCAGAGACCTGTGCACACCACATGCCACCCACACTGTCTGACCACGTATGAGTGCCACCTCCTCTTCCAGAAAGCCCATCCTTCAGCCCACCACTGGATTCTAGAGCCTGGGCAAAACAACTCTCTCTACTAGATGAAGGTTCCTGCCTTCTCCAGTTTATGTCTGTCAGTCATTCTGATAAATAACTCTAGGGTGAAGCTTCTGTGCTTAGGCATGCTGCATAATTTAGAAGTTAAATCTTATTAAATTCTATATTACATCATTCTGTGATTGCTAGTAAGTGCCAAGGAGAACTTTGCTTTGACTTCTAAAAGTTTTGATGTTTCCCTGACTTTTTCCCCCTCCCTCTGGTCTAAGCAGTTACACAGCTTCTTGGTGGAGCCCTGAAAGGGATGAGTTTAAGGTAGTGTCAGATGAATGTGAATTATAGTATCAACACAAATCGCTTTTTGTTTTCCCAGAGTGGATCTCATACAACCCAGGCTGACCTTGAACTCATGACATAAGGAGGATGGCACTGAGCTTCTGGTCCTGCTTTTCTATCTCCCAAATGTTGGGGTTGCAGGTGTGCGCCAGCGGGTCTGGCCTAAATATGGATTCTATTAGTAAATAGTTTCAATTTTATTTCTAGATTGTGTGCATGGTTTGCAGGGTCTCCACTGACTCTCCCGTCTCCACCCCTCTCATGAACCAACCTCGATTTCCTTCTCACCCGGCTTCAAGGCTGTCATGGAGTGACAGGGGGTGATTGCACACATGCACTCTGATGTGGGAGGGGGTCCCTCGATCTGAAGACAGCAACTCCGAATGCAGTTTTTGTGGAGGGTAGTCCTGAATGAACTGTGAGATCTCCTCTCCTGGAAAGCAGTGAGAGATGCAGCGGACATGACTGTGATGCTGCTCTGTGGAGCAAGTGATGGGCTCACTCCTGATCACTCCTGAGACAAGACTTGTATGTGCATATAAAAATGCAGATGTTTGTAGTAAAGGTTTGGGGATCATTGCATGACAATGTTCTCAGATATTGATTGGCATGTCGGTGAAGCCAGGATGTATGGCCATGGGCTTTGCTTTCTTGGTCTTTATACTTGAGTTCATCTTGGGGTACCTAGATCTGGGGCATCTGGTCTCCCACACTTGTCTTATCAACACCTTTCTCCAGCCTCTCACTTGAAACAGTTCTTAGAGCCTGGATTTACCAAGGCACACTTCAGGGGGTTCCTATAAGTTGGGTGGGGCCAATTGGATGTTCCCGAGTTGGATTTGTCAGCCATCCCTGCACCTAAGATTTTCCAGGACTCTGTCCCTTGGCTCGCAGACATCTGACATTCTTGCTTAGGTACCAATCTCTCTCTCAACTGCATTCTATCCCTCCACTCTAACCTTTAGTGATGGTTGGCCACACCCGGTGACAGTTACAACTGTCCACAGTGGACTGTTTAGAATTCTGCTTCCTCCTAGGCAGGCCTGGAGCAGTGGCCCAGTAATGAGAACACGCAGAAACCCTGCTGGATGGCTGTGCCACTCTGAGAGATGTCTACCCTCTCCACACTGCTGTTGGGTAAGGCGATCATGACACTGAATTCAGTCATGCATGAGCTCAAATAGGCTCAGAATCCGACACCAAGAGGGACAATATCAACGGGAAGAATACTTCTTTCTTGTGATTATTCAGGGATGATGGACTCTGAGTGAGAGGATCTGAAGCCTTCTCCTGTATTATGGAACAGGCTTCTTCATATAAATATGGTGCCTCAAACTTATTCATTGAGATGGACTGACTGGAGCTACCATCAATTGAGGATAATATGCTATGTTGTGAAGACAGGCCTGGCATTTCCTCCAAGTCTCTGTCCACAGGTTTGAGTGCTCTGTGGAAGATTCTAGCCCTATAGGAAAATATTACAGATGGCACCCAAACATAGGAACTATTGGTGTTCTTTAGACGACCACAGGCAGGTCTCCATTGCTCCACATTATTTGAGAAAAAACACCCCTTTGAACATGCAGTTCATAGATACTCACCCTGGTGGGCCTCACAATTCAACATGCCCTTACATGCCAACTGCCAGAACAAGGGGTTTGTTCCTTGAACCTGACATTTGATGCCATCTCCACCGAGCTCCAAGGAACCAGAGGAGCCCACCCAGGGCTCACCAGCCCGCCTTGGAGTCAGCTTCTGTTCGTAGTTTACTTGCAACCTGGACTTCCCAGCTCTCTCTGCCTCACAGGCTAAATTCCTGCTCAGGATCGTTCATCTCTAACGTCAAGAGAACGGTTTTTGGTGCATCATGTTCTGGAGGTGCTGGCAGAGTCCCACCTTCCATGGCCTCTATATTCTGATGCCTAGGTGGATCGCGGTTTAAATGCATGGAGAGCACCATGGACAGAAGAAGAATCCCTTAGGGAGGCAGGGCAGGTCCTGATGCTACCAGCAGCATCCTCTCTCCCATCAAGAGTACGCTTTTTGATCCCTTCTTCTAACTCCTTCCACACTGTCTCCTCATTTCTTTACATTCAATGTGTGGTACAACCCAGAGCACCAAGGGCTAAACTGGCCACGGTCTCAGCCTCTAGCCTGCAGTCCTGTTCCCAACCTAGACACGGTTGTCCATGTGTCCTCCATGGCTGCCACCTGTCCATGTCTTCTCAGAAAATATACCTGAGGTCTGGGACCCATCTCCCTGAAGCTCCCTACACTATATACATGAATGCTCATATCTAAATTCCTATCTTCCTTTCGGTGCCTTCTACATGATGAGCTGGCAAGTATCTAGACAGCAGCTCTTCCTGGGAGTGGGTAGCTGCTTATCTGAGATTCCATAGCTCACAGAACACAGGGGTCTTCAAAGCATACCCATCTTGTGGGAACAACCCTCCTTTTGGCCTTGCATTATAAGATGGATCCCCCAAGGCCTCCCCATGCCCCCCAAGGCCTCCTACTCTTTCTTATGTACCGCCGGACTCATAGCTTACTGATCACTATGTGACAGAGCCCCTCCCCCTACACACCCCTCTGAAAGTGAGTCTTATCCACAGTCCATAGGTCCCCCCTACCCCAACATCTCACACATTTTCACACACTCTCTCTATTGAAGACACTTTGAACTTGCCCTCTATGGGCAAAACATGTGCAGTTGATTCTAACTAAACAAGCTCATTAGGATAAGAAACCAGCTATAGCCATGCTGGGCCAAGGAGAGGAATCTCAGCACCTACTCACCTGTGCTAGCCTCAGTCCAGAGGGTAGCAAAACTTGGGTACCCATAAACTTACCTTCCCTTCCCCCTCTTAGAGGCCAATTACTTTACAAGCCTGGGGCTCTCTTATTCCTGCCAAGCTATTATAAAGGCAGGGCTTGGCCTTGCCTTTCTTAGCAAGCAAGGAACTTGTACTATAGCCAAGATGTCTTGCAGCGCTCAAACACTAGAGCTAAAGTAGAACAGACCATGAGTGGCTAAAAGGAATCAGCCTGATGTCTCTTGTGGACCTGTGGAGCAGGTCAGCCATTCTCCTGGCTTCCTTTGCAAGTTGCTGGCTTGATCTTAAAAGGCATCTCTTGATTTGTGACTGACGGTTGTTCTCACATGGCAAGTCCAAAGCTGACTGGTTACCAAGGAGACAAAATGTTTACTATCTGGCCCTCTATAGAAAAGGTTGGCCAACGCTCATGGGGACTCCTGGCTTTGCAACACTACCAGAACCAAAGCCACCTGCCTGCAGCCCTCCACACCAGTGATCCCACACTAACCTAAGAGGATGAAGGATGAGCATCCTGCCGGGGCCTCAGAAAGAGCAGAGTCCCTCCCCCCCAACTGTGGGCAGCTGACATGACAGATAGATGTTCCCCATTGATCTTCAATTGCCCCTGGCAGAAGGGGGCACTGAGGTGGTGCCTAGTCTTCACTTCTCAGCTGGCACCTAGTACATAGCCCAACTCCTCTCCTGGACCTCCTGCTGCTGGCTGCCCCAGTATCTCTGCACATACTGAACAAGGCAGAAATGAAAACGGCACACCTACAAACAGCACCCACCTCGACCCACAGGAAGGACTGCACCGTCCTGTTCCGTGATGGTACAAAGCTACCTTCGTTTCACCTGTTCAATGAAGACACCAGAGTACCCGGCATCCATCAGCCCTACTCGGTTACTCAGTCCAGGGCAGACCCAAGCTTCCTCAAACTTTATCATAGCTAGGAGTCTTTCCCAACTCCTACATCAGTCCCACCTCTGGCTCAGCACAGTAAGCCTGCAGGTAGCCAGGATCTTTTCACCATGTTTAGACACACACACACACACCTGCCAGCAAGTGGCAAACCAGGTGTCGTTGCTCCTTAGGCCTCCTGAGTGGTCGAGCTGCCTGGCCCTGGTACTGGTAACGGGGCCATGGTGCTATTGGCAGATGGTGGAGTCTGACCAGCGCTCACTGGGATTTCCAGATTCTTGCTTCTCGTGAAAGGGAATCAGACGGGGACATTTGACTAGTAGTGGAAGCAGAGACAGTTTATTAAGGAAGAAAGCATCTCCGGGGGAAGAAGTGGGCCAGAGTTTGAAGAAAGGTCAGAAGCTCAATGGCGCCAGTGCCTAGTGCGTCACTTGTATAGTGTAAGCTCTTTGTGGGTCTGCTACCAGTTGGTCTTAGAGAAACTGGATCTAGGACTTTTCTGCCAGTTGGTTTCTTTCACATGCTAATGCTGATTACCCCCTACCCCCTGCTCCTACTCTCCTGACACAATCACTGCTGCCACTAAGGGCCATGATGGTTGGTTGTCCTTTTCCAGGTTCCAGGTCACAGGCTCATGCAGTAGTTCTGCATCATAGCAGCAGTAGACTAAAGCTTTCTCCTGACTGGAGGGGTGGCTTCCATGGCTTTTTTTTTTTTTTTTCAGTGATGTGATGAACATTTGGGTGATTTTAGTCCCCTATTTGGACTGACAATGTCACAAAGACAGAGGGACTGGGGCCTGCAGTTCCACAGGCACTTAAGTGGGCAGTGTTTGACACTTATTTTTCAAGTAGCATCCAGGCTTGAACCACCCCACCCCCAAGCCTGATTCTCGGGTTGGTCCGGAACCCTGGAAACCAAATGCCTTCTCTACCCCCATCACCTAGGCCTATGCAGAAGCCTACGGCCATGCTCAGCGGGTGAGACCTGCGATCCTCTCTGATCCACAGCAGTCCCTTGCAGAGGGGCACACCTCAGACCAGTGCCAGGAGGTGACAGGGCACTATCCCCCGGCCCTGGCCCTGGCCTGAGCACTCTAGGTTCTTATTCTGGGTTGGCCACAAAATGAGTTCAGGTAATAAGGTCAAGTCCTAAAATTTTCTTGGCTCTTACCCAAGGGACAGATGTAGGGCAGGAAGTTTCTCCTCTCTCTCTCTCTCTCTCTCTCTCTCTCTCTCTCTCTCTCTCTCTGGATATGAGCAGCTGGGCAGAGTTGGGGGTGAGGTGGGGCAGGAGCCTCTTGATCAGGCACAATGGATCAGCCCCCAGTGGTCCAGGCATGGCATGGGAGCCAGAAGTAAGAACTGCTCAGGCTGGCCACCTTCTGCTCAGAGAATTACTGAACCCAAAAGAGGTTATCCCCAGGGACCTGTGCTCAGGTGGGTTTAGTGCTCAGCATCGTCTGAGGCCATTGGGTGAACAGCATTCACTGGAGGTAGCCTCCCTCATACATGAACAGTATTCATATTCATATAGGGCTTCCATACCCCCAGGGCCAGGATAGGCTGCAGAGGCACAGCCTCCCCGGCCCTAGCCCAGATGTCCCCGTGCAGCTGAGGGGAGAACAGGCCTTTAGAGACTTCTGCTAACTAGCACGGTTTCCTCACTCAGGCCCACAGAGCAGCAAGGCCCAGGATGAGACCTTGGCATCTCTGTCTTGTCTTCAAGACGGAAAGCTCTGCCATGAGTCACTGTCCTAAACCCAATTCCAAGAGCAGCGAAGCCTCCCGGGACAGGCCACTTCCCCAGAGGAGGGCCATGGTGGATGAGAATGAGGCTGCCCCTTGGCCAGGACCACCTCATTACACATAACCCACCCCAAACCTCTGTTTCAACCTAAAGCTCATGTCAGAACTGCAGAGATCACACGGAGGTCGCTGTTGTTTCTGTTCCTCTTTCTACTGTGGCCACCCTGATTAAAGTTGCTACTTCACACCACTGCTTGCTTGTTTCATTCCTACTAGCGATGATAGTATCGGGTTTGGTGTGCACCTCTGGAGGGGTTCCAGATTCTTGTATCCCAGAACACAAGGACCTGGACATAGATACACTGATGCTAAGAAGCAAAGCAAGTTTCTTGGTATTGTATGAAGAATGCATCTCCAAGGGAGGAAGTGTGTTGGAGCAGGGAGAAAGTTTAGAAGCTCAGCACTGTCTCAGGAAGGATTGGAGTGTTTGTGTTAATTACTTAGGGTAGGTTTCAGGGGTGTCTTAGTTAGGGTTTTACTGCTGTGAACAGACACCATGACCAAAGCAACTCTTATAAGGAGAGCATTTAATTGGGGCTGGCTTACAGGTTCCAAGGTTCAGTCCATTATCGAGGTGGGAACATAGCAGCATCCAGACAGGCATGGTGCAGGAGAAGCTGAGAGTTCTACATCTTCATCTGGAGGCTGATAGCAGAATACTGACTTCCAGTCAGCTAGGATGAATGAGGTTGAGGTTTTTGTTTTTTGGTTTCTTGTTTGTTTTTTTCGAGACAGTTTCTCCGTGTAGCCCTGGCTGTTCTGGAACTCACTCTGTAGACCAGGCTGGCCTCGAACTCAGAGATCAGCCTGCCTCTGCCTCCCAAGTGCTGGGATTAAAGGCATGCGCCACCACTGCCTGGTTAGGATGAGGCTCTTAAAGCCCACACCCACAGTGACACACCTACTTCAACAGAGCCATACCTTCTTATAGTGCCACTTCCTAGGCGGAGCATATACAAACCATCACAAGGGGGTTCCTTGTGTAGCACTGTCTTTGTAGTTTATTTGTACAGTACAGGCTTTCTTTATACATCATATTACATACATGTAGTTCATAATGAGTTTGCAGGTCACTTTTTAAGATTTTATTTTATGTATGTATGCACACTGTCGTTCTCTTCGGGCACACCAGAAGAGGGCATCGGATATCATTACAGATGGTTGTGAGCCACCATGTAGTTGCTGGGATTTGAATTCTGGATGAGCAGTCAGTGCTCTTAACTGCTGAGCTATCTCCAGCCCCTACAGGTCACCTTTGAGTGTTCTGGAATGCTTCTGCACCTGTTCCAGAAGCTTCGGCCAGTTCTAGCAGCCCTTGGTGGTGTGTAGAGCTGTTCTCGCCATCTTGTCTTCACTAACAGGTATTTCTCATATACTTTATATCCTTTTTTGTAAGGCCTTCCAGATCCCACACTGCACCCAAGTCTCCTACCACCTTCCTGAGAGCTGTGGTCCCAGGGGGTGCTGGAAGACAATGGTCCGTGCTTTAATGTCTTTTTAACAAGTATTTCTTGCTGTGAAGGGCCACAAGCTCTGGTGAAGAAGAACCACAAACCTCTGTTGTAGCCAGAGACTGGGGAGATTTGGACCTTGTGTGGTATAGGGATTTGTTGAAATACCCATCTCACAATGAGTTCTCTCTGAAATGTCTGTATCCTAGAAGACTCAAATTTTGTATGGAGGTTAAAAACACCTAAACAAGAATAATTTGGTTGTGTCCACCAGTGACCCTGAACTGGACAGGGCTTGTGTTTCACATTGCTTTGGCTGCTATAACCCTGAGCGTATAACCGTTACCCACAGTGCTATAGTTTATAAGCACCCTAAGTATGCACACACTATAGGTCAAACAATGTCCCCTAGCTTTTGAGTGAGGGCACCCAATGTTAAGGCCTATTATTAGATCAAATAGGATAACTCCCATTATTAGACTAATACAGGGCACATCCCCAACAGGAACACCCGCTGAATTCTGAACTAGGACAGTAAGCTGCTATTGCAGAGCAGAGCCCCAGGAGCAATGTGTACCTGAGAATCAGTCCTTCCCTTGAGCAACAGTTTGTAGTTTTAGATTCGTCATTTTTCAGTCTTTAAGTTAGTCTGTTGGTCTCATTATCTCCTCCACAGCACTGAGCAATCTTTAATTCAAAACCTGCACTTTCAAGGGCTCTTAATAGACACAGAGGAGGGCTCAGACCTTAATGACAGAGACAAAGTTGAAAGCATTCCTATGCTGTTTAAGAGGCAATTTGACAGGCCGGCCATTTAGTAAAGTAGCAACAGGTTCTTTCTACCCAGGGGCTGTGACTTCCTCAGCCACTGCCTTTTGACCAGGATTACAGTGCCAGCCATAAAATGTCAACCTGTAGGGCAGGCCTCAAGTCCAATCAGAAGACAGCTAGTCACCCCCTATAATAGTCCTGTGTAATCAGAAAAATTATACAACAAAACAAACAGCAAATGGGTAGGGAGGAGTTTGTTTCAGTTTCTTTCCTGGACCTCTTGCTCCAGGGTGTGTCTTGTTACCTGGGAGAGTAAACCCACACCATCAGGGAATGGGACTGTGCACAGTACATGAACTGGAAGGACATGACACAAATTTTGACCATGCTCCTTGAGCTGTGAGTAGGTTTGAATTTGGAAAGATAAAAGCATGGCAGCTGGTTATCTTCTTAGGACAAACACTGAGGAGGCAAGGCACCAGGGCTCTGTAGGAGATGGGAACTAAAGTTTTAAGGCACCACAAGCCATTTCATCAGGCTCCAGACGATTAGGATCTGATCTTTAGAGGATGGGGAAAAGGATTGTTTTGTTTGTTTGTTTGTTTGTTTGTTTTATTTCTACATTCCCTCTGACCGATCAGCAAGGTCAAATCATCGAAGAATAGAGATCTCTTTCCTTCTGGAGCCGCTTTACAACTGGGAAGAGGTGCTAGGAGACCTGGCTGGTGCCTCTCTGCCACAGAACCCTAGGAGCATAAGGCTAAAAGGATTGAGCTATATATTTAAGAAGAAGGTGGATGGTTATCCCAGGAGGTTAAAAGTCATCTTGTGATGTCATCTGGAGGTCAGGAGGTCCTCAGTAGGGAGACACAGCGTCAGTATAGATGTTAATGATAGATATCCCTGAGACAATCCTACTCAGAGCTCCATACCCTGTAATCCAAAGCTATCAAACATGTCAGGAGGTTAAATAAACAGAAGCTGGTGTTTCATGTTGCTATGATAAAATACCTTCACATCATCAACTTCAAAAAGCAGGGTCTATTTTAGCCAACATCCCATGGTCATCTTCATCACTGTGAAGAAGTCGGGAGCAGGGAAATCAGTCACTGTAAGGCAGGCAGTCTCCTCCAAACAGAATCACCAGGAAGTAAACATCACAGGTCTGGGAAAGACAGAGTTCACCAGGGGCCTCCCCAGGGTTACAGAAGCAGGTTAACAGCTACTGAGGTGGCTGACTAGCCATGCTGCCGAGAGGAGAGTCTCAGCCGTGCCTGCAGGTTGTATAAAGAGCTCTAGGAATGTAACCTCCCTGAGTCCTGGTTGGTGTAGCTTTTCTATGACGTAGATTCCTTTGATATGGGGTTGTCTGGTGTGCAGATCAATAAGTCATTACATACTTCCAGGAGGACATTGAAGGGGAGACAGGTCCTGGGCCAGGGCCTATCCAAAAAGGTGGTGTTATAACCAAAGCCCTAAGCTGAGATAAACCAATTAGACTACCTGGTGATGTGGATGGAAGAGTCCTGCCATCTGAAAGCAAATAGGAACTGGACAGGAGAGAGCATAAAGCTGGCCTAAAGCTGTGAATCAGGAGGATGCACTAGTTGGCTTTTTCCTTGCAGTGATGAACACACGACCAAAAGCAACTTGGAAAGGGTTTCTTTGCCTCACAGGTTACAGCCCATCAGGAAGGCAGGAACTCAGGGCAAGAACCTGGAGGAAGGAACTGAAGCAAAAGCTACGGAAGAACACCCTCACTGTCAGACTCCCCACCATCTGCTCCGCTGCCTGGGGTGACACGGCCCACAGCAGGCTGGACCCTCACACATCCCACACATCAGCTCTCAAGTTAAAAATTGCCCCACAGACATGGCCACAGGCCAGCCAATGGGGACAACCCTTCAATTTAGAGTATCTCTTCCCGGGTAACTCTAGTTTGTGTTGAGTTGACAAAAACTAACCAGCACAGAAGGTATTTATTCCAAGAGCACTAAAGGACTGCAAGCTCTACAGAGGATTGGAGCCACCCGGCCTCATTTATTGTCTTTAGGTCCTGTCCCATTCTGGAAGATACATTTCATGACTTCCCAAATAGGGGCACTACGTAGAGATAGTTACACGGGTGCCTTAGCTCGGTAGCCAGGAATTGAGAGTTCCTATCACTAAGGCAAAGTCAGGGCAGTAACTGGCCTGCTCTCCATGGCTTGCTCAGCTTGTTTTCTTCTATACCCTAAGACCACTTGTCCACTTGTAATGGGTCAGACCCTCCACATCAATCAATCAATCAATCAATCAATCAATCAATCAATCAATCATTAAGAAAACCATAGGCACATCTTTTTTTCCTTTTATTGAAACTAGATTTTTCCCCCTAATATATCCTGATTATGATTTCTACCACCCAGTTCCTCCCCACATCTCTTTCCATCCAGTCTCTCCCCCTCCCCCTCTTCCTCTCCCTCTCTCCCTCCCTCTCCCCCTCCCCCTCCCCCCACTAGAAAACCAATAGGCTTCAAAGGGATAATAATAATATAGCAAAATCAAATATAATAAGATAAAATCTATCACATTTGGAGTTAGACAAAACAAACAAACAGAAGGAAAGTAACCTGAGAGGAGGCACAAGAGTCTGAGACCTGCTCGTTCTCACTCAGGAATCCCATAAAAGCACTAAACTGGAAGCCACAATATATGTGCACAGGACCTGATGCAGACCTATACAGACCCTTTGAATGCTGCCTCAGTCCCACTGGCTCACATTAGTTTGCTCTTATTGATTTAGATGGCCTTGTTTTCTAGGTATCCTCTATCTCTTTGGCTCTTAAATTCTTTCTGCCTCCTGTTCCTCAGGGTTCCCCAAGATCTGAGGATTTGATGGAGATATCCCATTTAGGGCCGAATGGTCCAAGGTCTCTCACGTTCTTCATAAGGTCTGTCTGTAGGTCTCTATATTTGTTCCCATCTTCTGCAGGAGGAAACTTCACTAATGATGGCTGATCAAGGCACTGATTTATATCAGAATGTCATTAGAAGTCAGTTTACCACTGTCTTTTGTTGCTGCTGCTGCTGTGGTTGTTAGAGCAGCAGTATTTGTTTTTACCCTAGATCTCTGGGCTGTCCAGTCTCTGGTTCTTGGTCACCCAAGCCGTGTTGGGTATGGGTTTTGTTTAGTGGAGTGGAGCTCACATCAAATCAGGTATTGGTTGGTTACACCAACACACTTTGTGCCACCGTTACCCTGGCATCTCTTGCAGGCAGGACACTATTGTTGATGAAAAGGTTTCTGGCTGACTTGGTGTTTATGTTTCTCTTTTGGTAGAGTGCAGGCTACCTTCCTATACCAAAGGTGCTAGAATGTAGGGGTGAAGGCTCTGTAGGCACCAATTTGACTTCTCCATGTTCAATGAGCTATAGATGTTGGGGCCTTGCTGTCAGTTTGTGGAGAACAACCTATGGTCTTGGCAGCAGCCTATGTTATTTGGAGATTCCCGTGAGACCCCTTGGGCCAACAACTCAATCAGATGTAATCCAATCCCTATACTAGCAACTGTATTTGGTGATGTGACCATAGATGGCCTGTTGAGACTCTGTCTCTCTCACTGTTTGTGGGATTCCATTCAGATTGTCTTAATATAGACACAATAAAAACTTCTTCTGGGTTAGGTTCCCACACTAGCCCTCAGACTTGTCTCTCTCCCTACATTCCCTCCAGCACTCCCATTCACCCATAACTATCTATTCCACTTCTCTTTCCTAATGGATCCATTTGTATCTCCTAGTCCTTTCTCTGTACTTATCCTCTGTGGTTCTATAGACTATAGCTTGGCTACTATCGACTTTACTTAAGCAAAGACAAAGACAAATTTGTCATTTACCTCACTCAGGATAATTTTTTTCTAGTTCCATCAATTTACCTGTGAATTCCATGATGCACCCCCACACACCTTTTTTTTTTTACTTTTGAGATAGGGTTTCTCTAGGTAGCCCTGGCTGTCCTGGAACTCAATCTGTAGACCAGACTGGGCTCAAACTCACAGATTAGCCTGCCTCAGCCTCCTAAATGCTGAGATTAAAAGCACACACCACCACACCAGGACATAATGATGCCATTTTTTAATGGTTGAGTAATATTCCATTGTGTAAACGTAGGACATTTTCTTTATCCATTCTTCTGTTGAGGTGCATCTAGGTTGTTTCCAGTTTCTGGCTATTATGAACAAAGCCAATATCACTCATTAAAGAAACAGGACTACCTACATGCCAGTCTTACAGAAGAATTTTCTCAATTGTCATTGGTTCCCTTTTTTCAGAGGACTCTAGCTTGCGTCAAGTTGACAAAACAAAGCAAAACTAGCCAGTACTCAGAGTGGACTTTAGGGGAAGTTATTCATATAGCATGAGCTTTCTCATGACTGCTTTGTCAAATGCAGTTTTTAACAAGTCACAAGTTACCTTCAGATGTTCTGGAGTGTCCCCACACCAACCCCGGTGTCTCTGACACCAGTTCTAGTTGACCTTGGGCAGTGGAGGTACTGGGGCTCAGCCTTCCTCTTTGCCAATAGTATTTTTTTTTTTAAGATTTATTTATTTCATGTATATGAGCACACTGTAGCTCTTTAGACATACCAGAAGAGGGCATCAGATCCCATTATAGATGGTTGTGAGCCACCATGTGGTTGCTGGGAGTTGAATTTGGGACCTCTGGAAGAGCAGTCAGTGCCCTTAACCACTGAACCATCATCTCTCCGGTCTGCCAACAGGTTTTTTTTTTTTTTTAATAGTGTGCTATTTGTTTGACATTTATTTATTTTTTATTTGGAGGATGTGTTGGGGCCAGAGAACAACTTGTGGCGTGGCTCGTTCCTAGCATGTTAGTTCCCGGGATTTGAACTCAGGTTGCCAGGTTTGATTGCTGACACCCATGCCAGATGAGCCATTTAACTTTCTCATTTTTTTAGTGTGCTAATTTTGCAGCTTTTGTGTAAAGACTGTCCTTCATTTTCTACCTCCCGTCTTCTGCATCATCTGGACAGATGGCCAAGGCTAGCCTGTGGGGGTGTGGGATTTTCCCCTAAAGCTGAGGTTGCCAAAGGAAGGTAGAGGTGCTCTGCTGGTTCTGTGGGCAGGGGACCCAATACTGCACACTAGGGGATGCTATGGGGACCCCAAATGATCTATTTCTCCCCTCCTGATGCTTTGTTTCTATCACCGGCAAGCTACTTGGAATAGGTGTCTGCTGTTGTAGTCTAGAGGCGTAAGACTCAGAAAAGAACCATAGGCACACACGTGTGGATCCTATATCTTGATATTGTATAGATATGCCATCCCTTCCTTCCAAGGTGAAGGTTTAGATAATACTGCAGAAGAGAGGGTGGAGGGGATGTGAGAACTGGAGGGAGAGTGGGCGAGTGTGACAGAGAAGCCATTTCTCTGGCTTAGGATGATCATCAGCAGTGAACAGGAAAAGCGCTGCTTTGATCCACAGAACAGCTCGGCCCACAGTCATGCCAGTGAAACAAGCAAAATACGGCTGTGACGAATAGGCTGATGATCATGAAGCTGTTAGCAGTCCTTGGCAGAGCGAAGAGGGTCAGCACACCTTGGGTTGCAGCCACAGCTCCCTCACACCCTAGCCACATTTTTGTCCAGAGCAGGTGTCCAGTGTGTGTGTGAGGTGGAAGTTTAGTGGGGGTTGGTAATCTAGCGGTGCAGTTTGGGGATTGTTATCTATGCTGAGTGAGGCTTCTTGGTGACGGAGCACCCAAGAGTCACCGCGCTTTTGTAAGTAACTCCAGGAAATCAGTTCACCAATTTATACTTGAATGGAATCCTTTCTCTGGTGTCTGGAGGATGAACAGATTTTTGGTTTTTGCAGAAAAGGTCATACAAAAAAGGGGCCAGTTAGGCAGTAGGCCTTGGATGAAGTAGGGGTAGAGGGTAGGGAGAGCCACTACCCGCCCTCCCCTGAGCTGGAGGGACTCTGGCTCTGGGTAAGGTTGTAGCATTTGGACCAAGACAAAAAACAAAGCACAGAGGGGGAAGCCCAGGGCTACCACATCTCCAAATGTGCCCTGACTCAAAGCTGGCTTTGTGGCTCATCCTTTACTCCAGAGATCCTCGAAGCCTGGGGCCACATCCTCAGAGAGCATGGATACCAAACAGCAATCTTCCTCACAACAAACTCCAGCAGACCACTACCATAGCCACTGTCCTCAGGAATCAACAGTCCCACTATAGAATGGAAATACCAGAAGAGGCTCAGGACCGATTGCTCAACATGATGTTATGACCATTGGGTCTCCTGAGCTGGAACCCTCAGAATACAGAGCTGGAGCAACAGTGACAGTCATGGGCCTTGGAGGACAGCCTGCCAGACCACAGCTGCTGCCCTTTTGCCCAACCCTACCTACATGTGGCATGAAGTTTAGAGGTCCCGAAAGGAAGAAGCCATTTGAGGGTACTCTGGAAAGATGTCTCCTGGCTCTCTGAGCTGTATGTCCATCCTTTACCTCTCATCACTTGCGTTTAGGTGACAGAGGACCTTGCCAGGACCAACTCCGGAGAGGGGTGTATCCTAAACTCAGAGTGGCTAGCCATCAAGGCCCCATTCTGGTGCCCAGGGGTTCTAGATCTGGAATGGCAGATATGTGGTTTTGTTCCAGGGTCCCTCAGGTTGGACGTTAGAGCCTGAGTCCTCTGATCCTTTCAGGGGAGCAGATGCAGCCTCTCTAGGCCAACTGGGTCTCCTAGAGTGCTCAGACCCCGCAGCAGGTTCAGGCTGATCCGGGCTCCTTGCTCACATCACAGGTTCCTCTGACCCTTGGCACATGCTCACTTCTTCTAGGTGAGGCTCAGGATCTGGGAATCTTGGCTCTTGTGGGGTGTGTTGGAAGACGTGGCTGGCTTGGACGCTTCCTGGAACTCTCTGGCCATGTAGTAGTAACAGATGGCATCCAGGCAGCAGTTGGTATCTGAGAGTTTGCCTGTGATGGACAGGGCACGGCTGAAGGTGTCTCGGGCAGCACAGGTATTGAGGTTCAGGGAGACCTTCACCGTCAGGACCACATGCAGGGGCAGGAAGCAGATGACAAACACAGCCAAGTTGGCCCAGACCATGTGGGTGGCCTTTCGGGTAGCCTCCGCCTGCCCCACATCAGTGGCCGGCCTTCTCGATAGCACAGTCACCACCTGCAAAGAGCAGAAGACCACAATGGCCAGCGGCAGGTAGAATCCCAGCAGCGAGAAGGCAGTGGTGCTGAAGTTGTGCCGGGCTTGGCTGCTGAAGCAGAAGCCACCCTCCTGCATCCCCAGGCGCCAGCGCACTACCAGGGAGGTGATCACTATCACCCAAAGGGCCACACACACTGCTGCAGCCTGTCTCGGGGACCGCAGCTCACGTGCACGCAGGGGATGCCGCACTGCCACATAGCGGTCCACAGCAATGGCAGTGACCAGGCTTATGCTCATGTATCTATTGGCCAGGTAGATGCCCTGTGAGAGTTGGCAGACGGGTGTGTCTGAAGAGCTGTATTTCAGGGAGTACAGCATAAATGGCAAGGAGCAGAGCAGGCAGAGGTCGGCCACAGCCAGGTTGGTCATATAGATGCGGGTCTCCGTCCACTGGTGCATGCGATAGCAGAATATCCACAGTGCCACGCTGTTGAGCAGCAGGCCCAGCACCAGCAGCAAGGCTGAGTAGATGATGAAGAAGTTGTTGACGGCAGCAGGCCACGTGAGGGTGCTGTTACAAGTTGTACTATTCATGGTCCTAGGGCTGCAGGAAGGTCAGGAAGTCAGTGAGGGTAGGTGGAGGGAGGGGCCCCAAGGTAAGGCCCTGCCCTGTCCCAAAGCCTGCCCACCTCTGGGCAGGAATTCTGGAGCAGTCATGCCTCACACACCTGAAACTCCCCTTCCCAAAGAAACCACAGAAACTGTTAAAAAAAAAATCAAAAAGAAAAAACAAAAAAACCTCTCAGGGTCTAATCTCTGCTCACTGGACAGCTAGGGATATCCAAAGCCTCCAGAGATGATGGGAAGACTTAATGTGGCAGACCATTCCGAAGCTAGAGACAGAAAGACCCCGCCCATCTCCTTAGTCGGTCTCCTTGGACCAGCCTGATGCAGGGGAGATGGCGGTAGTAGGAGTGTCTACAGGTGCTCTCCAGCTCTCTAGAGCTCAAGTCCTAGGCAGAGATGAATGCCCACCAGCCTCACCCAGCATGCAGTGGGAGGCCTCAGCAGGGAGACCTCAGAGGAAGTTCTACCTATTGGCCTAAGGATCCCATGGGCCTTATAGCTTTCTGCCCCCACCCTGGCTGCAAGAAGACACCTACATTTGATTGACAGATGTAGCCAGCACTCATTCTGCCTGGTCTGAAGGACAACAGAGGGTATAGCCTGAGATGGTCTCTGGAAAGCTGTGGAAACTTCTGAGGTACCACCACTAGGCCCACAGGCTCGTGTCTGAGATCTGGGTTCTCAGAAGTAATAGTCCTGTCCTGGATGGACTCAGAGGTCCCAGGCACTGCCATTGTCAGGAATGTCTCCCTTGTCCACTCTCTACAATGAGGCCCAGGAGGGTACCCGAGCCCATCAAACCCCAGCCAGGTGGGCTTGGGCAGTGGCCTGACATATACTGTATGACAGGTGGCATAGCAATCAGACACCCTCATTCAACCTCCTCTTGGGCTAGCCTTGGCTACCCCATTAGATGGGGCACTCCACAACATTGAGAAGGAACTGAGCCAAGAAATGCCAGCAAGTGCTGATCCCAGGCACACTGGACACCTAGCCTGTCCCCTTGTTCCTGGTTGGGTACCAGGACCCTGAACAGTTGCAGGATTGGGTAAGCCATAGGTCTAGAGTTTATTGCAGTGGCTTCCTGCAGGGAAAGATGGCAGAGGAGAAGAACTGCGTTCACCAGGGAGAGGCAGGCCCAAGCCAGCTATCTGCCTTGGAAATTCACAAGACATGTGTCCTTTCCCATACAGGAAATGAACAAGCACCCACCCCAGTGATTGCAAGCAGTGAGGGGACGCAGGCCAAGGCTCATTTCCTCCTCGGTCCCCAGGGAACCTACACGCCTCCAGTCCATTAGAGAAGCAAAACCACAGATCCTAGCTGAGATGAATATTCTGCTATCATATTTTATGTCTAGATTCCATATCTGCCAGACTAGAACAGCCTATTTGCCAGCAACCATGGTTTCACAAACCATGTGTTTTGTTTTGTTTCTTTTTCCTTTCAAACAACCCAGAGTTCTGAGGTTCCTGGGGCTAAACTCTTTAGCCAGGCTAAACTCCAAGGACTTCCTCAGAGCCCCTGACACTGACTGTGAACCTGCTGCCCTTCACTCTCTGATACACCCACCCAGAAGCATCCTGTGTAGCCTCCTGCAGAACGGGTCCCTGGAATTTGTTCACTATCCAATAGGAGCGTCTGGGAGTTGGGCAGAATGGCTCCTGGGATGCCTATGGGGATGCCTTTTAGCATCGTGGCTCCCACCTGAGGCCTCTGCACCTGAAAACCTACACTACTCACACAGTCTTACTCCTGCCTCTGGGCTTGCAAGGGGCAGCCTGGACTCTCAGTGATCAGAAGCCTGTATAGGTGAGACGTGGGAGCTCTTCGTGACCCCTCTTTAATGTCCACTGTCCCACATAGCTACATGTGGCTTCCTATTGCGTACACAAGCTTGAAATTTTCAGGTTAGATTCAAATGGCCCAGTATTTTGTAGGGTCAGGTCAAAACCTCTGTCTGCTTAAAAGACAACACAGAACTCTAAGGAAGGAGGATTCAAACATCCCAACAGGTCAAGGTGCACAGACAGCTTGGAAGAAACATCCTACTCCGGGAACCCTGGCCCTTCAGGACACCTCCCCACAAAGTTCAGGATTTCAAGTCCCAGGGCCCAGCTACAGACAGCACATCCTGGCCTTGACTCAGTATAGCACAGGGACCGTAGCCAGGACACTCCCAACTGCCTCAGAAGTGCAGGTGGGTTGCCCTCAACAGGCACTGACATCCATCACATAGCCCATGCAGGGATGCTCACCGTTCAGTTTAGAGAAGCTGCCAGTGAATGCTGGGTTGGGGAAATGGTACTTTTAGGCTAGTAACTTCCTACCCGGTGTAAAATATGGGGCTGACACGGGGAGGGGAGCCAGCTGTGCACAGTGCAGGCCCTTTACCTCTGTGGGCCTTATGGCTAGGGGACACAGACGGCTGCTCTATGGATTCAGCACTGACCATCCAAAGAGGTCTGCAGAGGCTGATAGAAAGCCTGAGCCCATCCCTCGGTCACCCTGACATCTGGACAGGGACCTACAGGTCCCTGAGCACTTCTCTGTTTATCATCAGGCCTGGGGCCCCCACCCACAGCCTGAGATAAGAGGGCAAGAATAAGGCACTGTCAGTAGGATACTGACAGAACCACAGACCCCTACAGAAACGCCCTGGGTCCTATAGCAGGCCTGCGGCTGGGGACTTGCTGCTCCTCTCAAAGGCATACACACTTGTTTTCTATTCTAGCTCTGGAGTGCAAGACACCACTTGCACAGAGCAGACTTTGAAGTCTCTGATGAGTTCAGCACCAAGGCCTAGAAACATCCTGAGTTACTTTGTACTAGCCATTTATATCATCCCCACCCCACCTCAACCCCTAAGGAGAATAGCTACACTGATCCTGAGCAAATACTTCTGACCAGGAAGCACGCCCTGAGGTTCCAAGTCCCCAGCCCAGTCCCAGCTGTGCTCAAGCATACCCATCTGCCATCACCTATGTGACATAGCCCCCATCTGGCAGGCCGAAGCTCAGCCCCACCCATCTGACCAACCCCAATCCAGCCGCAGCTCACCCGAAAAAACCCCATCTCTACACCCCCACCCGCATCTGATGGACCCTGGCTCAGCCTAGCTCTAGCCTTACCTCATCTGACAGACCCCAGCCCAGCCCCACTTCATTAGCCCCTTCTCAGCCAGCTTTACCCCTCTGAAAGACTCCGGCCACAGTCCATCCCCATCCTCACCTCAGCTAATGGACCCCAGCCCAGCCCCATCCCATCTAACAGACGCCATGCCAGCCTTACCCATCTGACAGAGCCCAGTCCAGCCTCATTCAGCTGATAGCCTCCAGCCCAGCATCAATTGATACATCTCATGTAGGTCTGGCCCGTGTGGAAGCCCCAACTACATCAAGGCATCCACCTGTTCTCCCCGGGGCTGAGGTTGGCCAGCCACAGCTGACTGTCTTAAGCCCGCCTGTAAGTGAGGGCGACTGTTGGGCTTATTGACGACAGCAAAGGGGAGGCGGCAGCTCCACCCCTACCGCCTGCACTGTTTTCCCCAGCCCTAAGGCTGTGCTGAAAGGTGGGGATTTCTGGAAGGGAAGCTGGAACCTGCCACCTTGGCTGACACCTACAGAGAAGCAGCAAAGAATGCATTTGCTCTGGAAACAAAGAGTGAACCGTCTAACCAGGCAGCTCAGCCCCACCCTTGGATGTTTCCTCTTCCCTGGCTCTTTTCATTCTTAGCACCACTGGGCAGGTCCTGCAGTATCTGTGGTCACAAAATGGCACCCTGCTCCCTGGTCAGAGGCAGCAAGGTTCCCTCTCTTCCATGCTCCTGAAGATGTGTTCAACAGTCATGTCCCACATTCCTCCCTGACAGATGACTCAATCAGCATGTGTGGATAGGGCAGAGGCTGGCCTGGTTCAGCCAGCCCACAGATAAACCCACCCAAGCCACTCCTGACCTAGCAGCCAGGCTCAGAAGCCTTTCCAGGGCTCATTGTCTTCGTACAGCATATTGCCTTACACCAGTGGGCCTTGGTAGGCAGTCTTTGCCCCAGATACTTCACGCAGGGCCCAGGGGTCTTTCCCGGGGCCACAGGCCACCCTTCTGCAGATTACCTTCCCAGCCCAGCCGCCCTTTCCCCATATAAGCTCCATAGCATCTGACCATAAATAATAGATAAGTCTTCCTGCCTTCAAAGACAGTGAGGAGCTAGAGAGAGTTTCACTCCCACCCTTCCCCCTTTTCTTTTCCCGGGTGGAAACAGATCCTGAGAGGGGATTTATTGGTTAGGGTGTCACAGTTGGTGGCAAGTTTGGGACCAACACCTTAGTCCCCTGTATCTCCGGCTGAGCTCCCTGCCCAAAGGGAAGCCCTAGTTTGGCCCCACCCACTCTCTTTCACTGTGGCCTCCACAGGCACAGCCTATATGGTTGACTGCCTTTCCAGGCCTGTCCCACGGTGGGTACGAAGCCTGCTGTGGAGGTTCCCACCTGCAGCCACGGTGCTTCCCGAAGTGTCTCCTGCCTAGGTACTGGACCAGGTTTCCATCCTTACTCTCTCCCCATCTCACACTCTGGCCTCAGCATCTGCCCTGTGGGTCAGTAGAAGGTACTACTGGGTAGAGGCATGGTCCCTACCATCATGTAGACTGGCTCACAGGACAGGGTATTGCTCTAGGGGATTCTTCCCTCTGGCTAGATAGTTGGGATGGCAACTAGCAACATCAGGACCTTTCTCCCCTCCCCACTAGGCTTCTCCCCTACAGTAGCCTAGTGACCTAGAAGGCTATATATTTCAGGAAGGCACTCAATGTGTGGAGATCAAGCTGGGCTTGGAGTCACCATCTTCTTTTGCACAGGGTACAAGCTGCCCTCAGTCCTGCCTCCACACCCTACCAAGCCTCCACTTGTACTCTACACTAGGCTCTGCAGGGGACTCAGGTACTCAGGACAGATCCAAGCTGTCCCATGGGGCTGCCTAGCCCTTTTCTCAGAGGATTTAGATCCCAGAGACCTGGTTATTGCTGGTCAGGTTTCAGGGTCCATGTCAAATCCACAGTCTCTCTGCTTGGCAGTCTTAGACCCATATCTGCAGGCTTCTGGAGGCCAACTGCTGCCTCTTGCCTCTAACAGCCTCAGCTTCCAGGTAGCATTCTCTCCCTGAGGCCTGCCTGCCCCAGGCCCCCTTCAGTCCTCACCTTCTCCCATGCTGAACCTGCTAAACCCACACCAGGCCCAGTCTCTCTCCCTCTCCCCCCCTCCCCCTCCCCCTTCTTCCCCCTCTCCCCTCTCTCCCCTCTTCCTCTCCTTCCCTCTTTCCTCTCTCTCTCTCTCCTTTTCCCTCTCCCCTCCCCTCTCCCCGCCTCTCCCTCTCTCTCTGTTGGCCTGTGGGTCAGGATGTAGCTCTCAGCCACTGCTCCAAAGCCATGCTAATGGACTGTAGGCAAGTAATGTAATGAAACTGTAAGCAAGCCCCAATGAAACGCTTCCTTTTCTAAGATTTGCTGTGGTCATGGTGTCTCTTCACAGCAAAAGGACACTGACTAAGGCAGGTGCTCAGGCCTGCAGGCAGTTGGCAAGCCGTGCCCTCCCCTTGAGGATTCAGGGTGCTGTGGCCACCTCCAGTGCCTGAGTGTGAGGTTGGATAGAGCCTCACCCTTCCATCCACCTCCCTAGGGTGCCTAAGGCAAAGGGAACACCAAGGGCGACCCTGTCTTTGTCTAAACTGCTTGCATTTGTCTTACTAAGACAATCCCTACAGCACCGATTTTGCTTTTCTTGAAGTCTATTTGTTTTAGGGCCTCGTAAGTGCTATGCCCCAGGTTGTGGCCATGTGACCCAACCCCGGAGACAGGATCAAAAGGCAGGGTCCTTTGTGTCCCCGACTGCAGCTGTGCAAGGTAGGGCTGGCAGAGGGGATGTGACCTAGCTCCCAGCTCTATACTGGTATTTTCAGTTCTCTCTTCAGGGAACCAGGTCTTGAAGTGACAGCTTCCCGGAGAACACCCCTCCCCCACCAGCTGTCTCAAAGCCAGCAAAGACATGACCCCTGCTTCTAATGTTATTTTGCTGATAGGATCATGGACTCCACCAGTGGTTGGTACAGAGTGGAAGTATAACAGCTGGAGGTGTGAGACTCACTCAGCCATTGGCCCCGCAGGGATCTGCCTCTCCGCAGGGATCTGTTCCCATTCCACTCTCCAGCCAGGTCCTTCCAACACCAGTCCTCGGCCTGTCAAGACCACTTCCCTTCACTCTACAAGTCCCAGCCCCACTTCACAGGATGACAAGGTGCCAGAAATGGTAACACCCTTGAGCTCCACTTAAACTGAAGTCCCTCCCCATCTCAGGACCCCAAGCTCTCCAACTCCTCAGTAAGATCCCACCTGGAAGCCTTCTGTTGTCTGCCCCCCACCCCCACCCCCATACAACCCAGTATCTTTCCCAGGAAGTGGCTGTGAGACAACCCGGGGAAAACCCTTACTCCATCCATCTCCTCCCACCTTGGACCCAGCAGCCCTTCTTCCACAGGGCCCGGCTTCAATGAACCCTCTATTCTCTGCTCTCTACTTTCTCTCCAGCTGGCCATTCCCCATGCCACACTCTTTTTCTCCTGGGTGTTTCTAAGCCCCCTTGCTGTCCTCCTCTTTCAGTGTGTGCCTTTGCCTCCTCTACAAGGTGATCCTGACAAGGTACAGTTAAGCACCAGGCCGGGGCTCTCACCTCCAACCCCAGAACCTGGGAAAGGCTACTGTCCCTGTCATTGTCTCTGAGGCCTTGTCCGGCAGCTGTATGCTATGGGCCAGACTTTTTGTCTAGAAATTAATTCTTACAAAACTCTCATCTGGCCGGGTGGTGGTGGCACACATCTTTAATCCCAGCACTTGGGAGGAAGAGGCAGGTGGATTTCTGAGTTCGAGGCCAGCCTGGTCTACAGAGTGAGTTCCAGGACAGCCAGGGCTACACAGGGCTATACTTACTGAGGAGTTGGAGAGCTTGGGGTCCTGAGATGGGTAGGGACTTTAGTTCAAGTGGAGCTCAAGGGTGTTACTATTTCTGGCCCCTTGTCCTGTGAAGTGGGGCTGGGACTTATGGAGGAAGTCCACAAGTGAAGGGAAGTGACCTTGACAGAGAAACCCTGTCTCGAAAAAAAAACCAAAAAAACAAAAAAAAACAAAAAAAAACAAAAGAAAACAAAAACAAAAACAAAAACCACCACCAACAAAAACCTCTCATCTACTGCCAATATGAACTCAAGTGTCTGATGGAGGTGGTAGGATCCGGGACTCTCCTGAAAGTCCCTGGTAGACTAAGGCTGCAGGGAGTGGGGTCTTCCTTAAGCAGATTTGATAGAGGTGACCCAGTGGGGGATGGATGGATGACTGGGACACTGTTAGCTCTGTCCTACCCCTTCTCTCGGCTTTTCTGTATATTTGAGAATTTCCCTAAGTTTGCATGAATACAGGAATGACTGTGCAGCTGGCCATGAGACGGTCTGTGAATAGCAAAGTCCATCCGTTGTTTAAACAGACAGAGTAGTCAGGCAGTTGAAGGAGATGACACCACAAGGCCTGTAACTTTGTTGTGGGGTCCCTTCACTCTGACACTTGTCCCATATAACCCCTCGGTGGCTGCACCCCAACTCTCTTGGCCTTTCTGAACAAAGAAGGCCCCCCCCCAGGTTCCTCCAACTTCCTGTTATGGCAGCAAGAACTTCCACCCCTGCAAGTGATTTAAGTTGTGAGTGGCAGGGGAGGCCTAAGCCTCCTCTGAGTGTGAGGTGACTAAAGGGGACAGATCAGGCAGTAGCCAATTTCTGTATATATTCTTTAAAAATTGCCCTATGGCCTCTGAGATCTGTGCTGCCCACTCACACAATCACATATCTACACATGCCTTCCACAGAGCTATGGCTGAAGACAAAGGTGCGAGCATGGAACAGAGAGAGCAGGCTTGGCTAGGCCTGGATTCACTCACCCTCTTAGTTGCCTGTCATGCCACACAAATGTGTTTGTACTTTCCACTCAAACTGATTTAAAATGACCATTTCAACAAAAATGTGGCAAAGGCAATAAGGAGAAGTCAACTTAGTTTCAGGAAAAGCACTGAGGTTAAGCTCTTTGTAGTCAGTCATATCTGAGAGCCCGGGAGTCCACAGCCTCTGGTGAAGTCCTTGGCTCTCTGACAATGTCCAGGCTTCCTGGAAATGAAGGCACATCCTTCCACACAGAGGTACTCACTCTCCCTTGGACAGCTCCAGCTCTGCTGCTCCTTGGCTGCCTCTTCTCTCTGAAAGCTCTTTCAGGACTCTGCTCCCAGACACTGGGCTTCTCTCTCCTCCTGTAACTGGTTAAGCATATTCCCACACACAATTACTGCAGCCCTGTTTTGTCTGAATGGCTTTGCCCACATCATGGCTTCGTCTTCCCGGCCTCTCTTCTGTCTTAAGCAGCATGTAGATCTGATGCACAAGTCCATTCCTTCACTGGGCAACTTTGGCCTCTGGCCATGCTTGCTCTATGATCCTGTGCTGGTGAAACTTGTACAGACCGTGGTTGGGAGCTCTGATGGGAGAAGCTACTATAGGATGGTCAAGAGACATGGAGAAAACCCAAAGAATCCTCAAGTATTGAATGGGGCTCTTATAGAGCCCTGACGAAAGCTAAAGGGATTGATTTGAGGGAGCTTTAAGAGAGTGATGAGGGGATCAATATGAAAGGCTTCTGGAGACATCTGAGAGAGTCCTGAAGAGATTCTGAGGGAATCTGAGGAGAGTTCTAGATGGATCCTGAGGAGGCCCTAAGGGGACACCAATAAGGTCTGATAGGATGCTGAAGCGGTCCTAAGAGGGTTCTATGGACATCCTGAGAGGGTCCTGAGGAGAGCTGCCAGGGTTCTTAGCCCTGAAGGGCTCTCCATTGTGAGGTGCTGAGTAGTGGCAGTAAAAGCCACTCTTCCTGCCCCACTCATCCCTTTTCTGTATGAGGCCAGCACCCACCTCCAGCAGCAAATGTGTCCTGAGAGATGCATGGGCATTACCCTTCCTCCTAGGAAACTCGCACCCACTCGTCTCTCCGTGCCCACAGATGACTTAGGTCAATGGGGGCCCTAAAGACAACAGAAGTATTATTACCCTCTGAGAGAAACCTTGCCCACTGAGCACAGCAGGTAACTCATGGCAAGAGGAGGATCCTGCAGGATCCTAAGGGAAGGTAGCAGCTTACTGACTTCCAGTCTCCTTTACACACGGTGGGTGGGATGGGGGTGGGAGGGTGGTTCACTCACCTCAGGCAGCACTCTTCTACTCCAGGTGGGCCTTCTCAAAGTGCTGCTCAGTTTCAGCACTGCCCCATACCTTTGTGGAACCCTGTGGGAGACAGTGGGATGGGACCTTGAGTGCTGCCCACGCCACAGTTCTTGCCTTGTCAGGGCCTCATTGCCCTTTACTGCCCTCAGATTGCTCACCCACACTCTCTGCTCTCCTTCCCCTTTCTTGACTAGAAGGCTGGCTTCTGGCCTCACGCCAGGCCCACTACTGGCGATGCTGTCTCCCTCCACAGCACTCCAGTCACCAGCTGTCTTCCCCAGCCTCAAGGGGGTTTCAAGAACACTATACCTTTCTAGCAGAATCTCCTCCAGTCGATCCACCTCTAATCTGAGGGCCCCTCTAGCTACCCCACTCCCACCCCTAATCCAGATCCTTGACAGGCTTCTGGGGAAAAAAAATGCTCACAGGTCCTGAACTGTGGCAGAGACCTCAGACTAAAAAAATCTGAAGGGACAAAAATGTCAGCTCATGCCAGGCAGTAGTGGCAAATAAATGCCTTTAATCCCAGCACTTGGGAGACAGAGGCAGGATCTCTATGAGTTCAAGGCCAGCCTGGTCTACAGAGCTAGTTCCAGGACAGCCAGGGCTCCACAGAGAAATGCTTTCTCAAAAACCAGCTTATGAAAGTTGTGTGTAGTGAACATCTTACTCTGCTCCAAGTGAAATGGTCACACCCATAAGCTTACATTGGGCAAGTGGGGCCAGTCTCTCAGTGAGGGGTTTTCCTATCTCTCCATCAGGACACCAGCCTTCTGCTTGGGCAGACTAAAGTACTATGTCTTGGGTGGGCCAGGAGTTGGCTTAATCGGTACCCTAGACACACTGAGGCAGTCCTCTTAGAAACCCAGAGCTGAGAGTTCTTACAGCACCCTTCCCAATACCCCAGGACCACCAGCCCTCTGAGCCACTTCCTCTGAGGTTGAGCAAGATGCTGCTGACGGTAGACAGTGAAGCAGAAGAACGTAAGTGCATGGGTGGTTAGAGATAGGAAAAAGTTATTCAGCATGACCAAGAAAGGACAGGCACAAATTCAGCTCTCTACAGCACCATGACCCCTCCAGCAAATGGGTACACGTCCAAAAGTCTGATGATAATCTCAGAATGACTTCCTCTGGCGTGACTCACTCATCCCTAGGACATTACATGGCAAGCACAATGAGAGCTGTATTTATTATCTGACCCAATAACCTCGTATCTAGTAATCTACCACCAACAGTGAGAAAGTAGTGAGCAGATGCTTCAGGGCCAGCAATGCAGTGCAGATCTGCAGAATGGTAACAGCACATAACCTCACACGTCAATCTGCAAGGCTCTGGTTTGAAGGAAGAATGCTGGCACCATGGAGCACTGCAGAGCTGTAAGAAGCAAGAGGGTGGGTATTCTGTGTCTACGATCTATTTTTAAGCCAGGCAGTGGTTGTGCATGCCTTTAATCCCAGCACTTAGGAGCCAGAGGCAGGAGGAAGATCTCTGAGTTCAAGACCAGCTTTGTCAACACAGTCCCAGGACAGCCAGGGCTACACAGAGTAACCCTGTCTTGATAAACAAAACAAAACAAAACAACAACAAAATCTTTCTAAGCAAGTGTATGTGTGTGCGTGGGCACGCATGTGGTAGTGGGGTTGAGGGGGTGTACTGGAACATTATGGCCTTCTTTTCACCTTTTACTTTTATACAGGATCTTATTAAATTTCCCAGGCTGGTTCTAAACTCACTCTGGGTCTTGAACTTGTGACCTTCTGGTATCAGCCTCTAGGTGAGCCTGAGAAAACATGTCTTTGCTACAAGACCCAGACAGTTTATATTCTTTTAACTTTTATCCTTTTTCTTTTTTAATTTTTAAAAGACAGAATGTCACTGTAAAATGGAGGCCAGCGTGCTGACTGGTCTTATGTCAACTTGATACAAGCTAGATTTATCTAAAAGGAGAAAACTTCAACTGAGAGAATGCTCCCATCAAATCCAGCTGTACAGGGCATTTTCTTAATTAGTGATTGATGGGGGAGGGCCCAGCCCACTGTGGGTGGTGCCATCCCTGGGCACCTGGGTTCTATAAGAAAGCAGGCTCACCGGGAGGCCATTGCTGGAGCATCTGCCGGAGACATCTTGGTTCCCAAATCCTGCCAAGACAAGTCTACACAGGCTCCAGACATCGGGCACCTACCCTGCAGGAGGAGAGGTGTGCACCCTGCCCAGGAGGGCTTTGCCAGAGCATCCTCAGGAGCCATCTACCTTCCCGGATCCCGCCAAGACTAGTCTGCACAGGTCAGAGTATGGACTACAGAAGCTAAGAGCTTCTGGGACAGGCCGTGTTTTGGGCCTTCATCTTCTGCCAGGAGGCAAATCTGATAAACAGATATCAGTGCACCTTCTCTGCAAGAGGAGAGCTTGCCTGCAGAGAGTGCTCTAACCACTGAAACTCAGAAGAGAGCTAGTCTCCCAGGTCTGCTGGTAGAGGCTAACAGAATCACAAAAGGAACAAGCTCTAACCAGAGACAATTATAACAACTGACTCCAGAGATTACCAGATGGTGAAAGGCAGACATAAGAATCTTACTAACAGAAACCAAGACCACTCACCATCATCAGAACCCAGAACTCCTACCTCAGCCAGTCCTGGGCACCCCAACACACCTGAAAAGCTAGACCTGGATTTAAAGGCATATCTCATGATGATGGTAGAGGACATCAAGAAGGACTTTAATAACTCACTTAAAGAAATACAGGAGAACTCTGCTAAAGAGTTACAAGTCCTTAAAGAAAAAGAGGAAAACACATCCAAACAGGTGATGGAAATGAACAAAACCATACTAGACCTAAAAAGGGAAGTGGACACAATAAAGAAAACCCAAAGTGAGGCAACGCTGGAGATAGAAACCCGAGGAAAGAAATCTGGAAACATAGATGCAAGCATCAGCAACAGAATACAAGAGATGGAAGAGAGAATCTCAGGTGCAGAAGATTCCATAGAGAATATCTGCACAACAATCAAAGACAACACAAAATGCAAAATGATCTTAACTCAAAACATCCAGGAAATCCAGGACACAATGAGAAGACCAAACCTATGGATAATAGGAGTAGATGAGAATGAAGATTTTCAACTTAAAGGGCCAGCAAATATCTTCAACAAAATTATAGAAGAAAACTTCCCAAACCTAAAAAGAGATGCCCATGAACATACAAGAAGCTTACAGAACTCCAAATAGACTGGGCCAGAAAAGAAATTCCTCCCGACACATAATAATCAGAACAACAAATGCACTAAATAAAGATAGAATACTAAAAGCAGTAAGAGAAAAAGGCCAAGTAACATATAAAGGCAGGCCTATCAGAATTACACCAGATTTTTCACCAGAGACTATGAAAGCCAGAAGATCCTGGACAGATGTTATACAGACACTAAGAGAACACAAATGCCAGCCTAGGCTACTATACCCAGCCAAACTTTCAATTACCATAGATGGAGAAACCAAAGTATTCCATGACAAAACCAAATTCACACATTATCTTTCCACGAATCCAGCCCTTCAAAGGATAATAACAGAAAAACAAAACAAAACAAAACAAAAAACCAATACAAGGACAGAAACCATGACCTAGAAAAAGCAAGAAAGTAATCCTTCAACAAACCTAAAAAAAAGACAGCCACAAGAACAGAATGCCAACTTTAACAACAAAAATAATAGGAAGCAACAATTACTTTTCCTTAATATCTCTTAATATCAATGGACTCAACTCCCCAATAAAAAGACATAGACTAACAGACTGGATACACAAACAGGACCCAACATTCTGCTGCTTACAGGAAACCCATCAACCCATCTCAGGGAAAAAGACAGACACTACCTCAGAATGAAAAGCTGGAAAACAATTTTCCAAGCAAATGGTCTGAAGAAACAAGCTGGAGTAGCCATTCTAATAACTACTAAAATCGACTTCCAACCCAAAGTCATCAAAAAAGACAAGGAGGGGCACTTCATACTCATCAAAGGTAAAATCTTCCAAGAGGAACTCTCAATTCTGAATATCTATGCTCCAAATACAAGGGCAGCCACATTCATTAAAGAAACTTTAATAAAGCTCAAAGCACACATTGCACCTCACACAATAATAGTAGGGGATTTCAACACACCACTTTCATCAATGGACAGATCATGGAAACAGAAACTAAACAGGGAGAACAGTGAAACTAACAGAAGTTATGAAACAAATGGATCTAACAGATATCTACAGAACATTTTATCCTAAAACAAAAGGATATACCTTCTTCTCAGCACCTCATGGTACCTTCTCCAAAATTGACCATATAATTGGTCACAAAACAGGCCTCAACAGATATGAAAATATTGAAATTGTCCCATGCATCCTATCAGATCACCATGGACTAAGGCTGATCTTCAATAACAACATAAATAATAGAAAGCCAACATTCACGTGGAAACTGAACAACACTCTTCTCAGCGATACCTTGGTCAAGGAAGGAATTAAGGACTTTTTAGTTTAATGAAAATGAAGCCACAACATACCCAAACTTATGGGACACTATGAAAGCATTTCTAAGAGGAAAACTCATAGCTCTGAGTACCTCCAAAAAGAAACTAGAGAGAGCACACACTAGCAGCTTGACAACACACCTAAAAGCTCTAGAACAAAAGCAAATTCACCCAAGAGGAGTAGACAGCAGGAAAAAAAATCAAAGTCAGGGGCGAAATCAACCAAGTGGGAACAAGAACTATTCAAAGAATCAACCAAAGGAGAAGCTGGTTCTTTGAGAAAATCAACAAGATAGATAAACCCTTTGCCAGACTCACTAGAGGGCACAGGGACAGCATCTTAATTAACAAAATCAGAAATGAAAAGGGAGACATAACAACAGAACCCGAAGAAATCCAAAACATCATCAGATCCTTCTACAAAAGGCTATACTTAACAAAACTGGAGAACCTGGATGAAATGGACAGATTTCTAGACAGATACCAGGTACCAAAGTTAAATCAGGATCAGGTTAATGTTTAAACAGTCCCATATGCCCTAAAGAAATAGAAGCAGTCATTAATAGTCTCACAACCAAAAAAAATCCCAGGACCAGATGGGTTTAGTGCAGAGTTCTATCAGACCTTCAAAGAAGACCTAATTCCAGTTCTTCACAAACTATTCCACAAAATAGAAGCAGAATGTACTCTACCCAACTCATTCTATGAAGCCACAATTACTCTGATACCTAAACCACAGAAAGACCCAACAAAGATAGAGAACTTTACACCAATTTCCCTTATGAATATCGATGCAAAAATACTCAATAAAATTCTCGCTTACTGAATCCAAGAACACATCAAAACAATCATCCATCCTGACCAAGTAGGTTTCATTCCAGGGATGCAGGGATGGTTTAATATACGGATATCCATCAACATAATCCATTATATAAACAAACTCAAAGACAAAAACCACATGATTATCTCCTTAGATGCTGTGAAAGCATTTGACAAAATCCAACACCCATTCATGATAAAAGTCTTGGAAAGATCAGGAATTCAAGGACCATACCTGAACATGATAAAAGCAATCTACAGCAAACCAGTAGCCAACATCAAAGTAAATGGTGAGAAGCTGGAAGCAACCCCACTAAAATCAGGGACTAGACAAGGCTGCCCACTTTCTCCCTACCTATTCAACATTGTACTTGAAGTCCTAGCCAGAGCAATTTGACAACAAAAGGAGATCAAGGGGATACAAATTGAAAAGGAAGAAGTCAAAATATCACGTTTTGCAGATGATATGATAGTATATATAAGTGACCCTAAAAATTCCATCAGAGAACTCCAAAACCTGATAAATAGGTTCAGTGAAGTATCTGGATATAAAATTAACTCAAACAAGTCAATGGCCTTTCTCTACACAAAGAATAAACAGGCTGAGAAAGAAATTAGGGAAACAACACCCTTCTCAATAGTCACAAATAATATAAAATACCTTGGCGTGACTCTAACTAAGGAAGTGAAAGATCTGTATGACAAGAACTTAAGTCTCTGAAGAAAGAAATTAAAGAAGATCTCAGAAGATGGAAAGATCTTCCATGCTCATGGATTGGCAGGATCAATATAGTAAAAATGGCTATCTTGCCAAAAGCAATCTATAGATTCAATGCAATCCCCATCAAAATTCCAACTCAATTCTTCAACGAATTGTAAGGGCAATCTCCAAATTCATCTGGAATAACAAAAAACCTAGGGTAGCAAAAACTCTTCTCAAGGATAAAAGAACCTCTGGTGGAATCACCATGCCTGACCTAAAGCTGTGCTACAGAGCAATTGTGATTAAAAACTGCATGGTACTGGTATAGCGACAGACAAGTAGACCAATGGAATAGAATTGAAGACCCAGAAATGAACCCACACACCTACTGGTCACTTGATCTTTGACAAGGGAGCTAAAACCATCCAGTGGGAAAAAAAAAAACAGCATTTTCAACAAATGGTGCTGGCACAACTGGCAGTTATCATGTAGAAGAATGTGAATTGATCCATTCCTATCTCCTTGTACGAAGGTCAAATCTAAGTGGATTAAGGAACTCCACATAAAACCAGAGACACTGAAACTTATAGAGGAGAAAGTGGGGAAAAGCCTCGAAGATATGGGCACAGGGGAAAAAAAATTCCTGAATAGAACAGCAAATGGCTTGTGCTGTAAGATCGAGAATCAACAAATGGGACCTCATAAAATTGCAAAGCTTCTGTAAGGCAAAAGACACCGTCAAAAAGACAAAAAGGCCACCAACAGATTGGGAAAGGATCTTTACCTATCCTAAATCAGATAGGGGACTAATATCCAATATATATAAAGAACTGAAGAAGGTGGACTCCAGAAAATCAAATAACCCCATTAAAAATGGGGCTCAGAGCTAAACAAAGAATTCTCACCTGAGGAATACCGAATGGCTGAGAAGCACCTGAAAAAATGTTCAACATCCTTAATCATCAGGGAAATGCAAATCAAAACAACCCTGAGATTCCATCTCACACCAGTCTGAATGGCTAAGATCAAAAATTCATGTGACAGCAGATGCTGTCGAGGATGTGGAGAAAGAGGAACACTCCTCCATTGTTATTGGGATTGCAAGCTGGTACAACCACTCTGGAAATCAGTGTGGCGGTTCCTCAAAAAATTGGACATAGTACTACCGGAGAATCCTGCAATATCTCTCCTGGGCATATATCCAGAAGATGTTCCAACCGGTAAGAAGGACACATGCTCCACTATGTTCATAGCAGCCTTATTTATAATAGCCAGAAGTTAGAAAGAACCCAGATGCCCCTCAACAGAGGAATGGATACAGAAAATATGGTACATTTACACAATGGAGTACTACTCAGCTATTAAAAAGAATGAATTTATGAAATTCCTAGGCAAATGGATGGACCTGGAGGGCATCATCCTGAGTGAGGTAACTCAATCACAAAAGAACTCAAATGATATGTACTCACTGATAAGTGGATATTAGCCCAGAAACTTAGAATACCCAAGATATAAGATACAATTTGTGAAACACATGAAGCTTGGGAAGAACGAAGACCAAGATGTGGATACTTTGCCCTTTCTTGGAATTGGGGGCAAGGCACCCATGGAAGGAGCTACAGAGAGAGATTTTGGAGCTGAGAGGAAAGGATGGTCCATCTAGAGGCTACCATACCTGGGGATCCATCCCATAATCAGCCTCCAATCGCTAACACCATTGCATACACTAGCAAGATTTTGCTGAAAGGATCCTGATATAGCTGTCTCTTGTGAGACTATGCCAGAGCCTAACAAACACAGAATTGGATGCTCACAGTCAGCTATTGGATGGATCACAGGGCCCCCAATGGAGGAGCTGGAGGAAGTACCCAGGGAGCTGAGGGGATCTGCAACCCTATAGGTGGAACAACAATATGAACTAACCAGTATCCCCCCAGAGCTCGTGTCTCTAGCTGCATATGTATCAGAAGATGGCCTGGTTGGCCATCAGTGGAAAGAGAGGCCCATTGGTTGTGCAGACTTTATATGCCTCAGTACAGGGGAATGCCAGGGCCAAGTGGTGGGAGTGGGTGGTGGGGGATTGGGTATGGGAGGGTGTGGGGGACTTTTGGGATAGCATTGGAAATGTAAATGAAATAAATACCCAATAATAAAAAAAAGTATGAACAAATTATGCACAAAATGAAAAATATACTCAATTTTGATGTTATAGTAAAGTTTAGTAAAATAATTATAATAAATGAGGGATTGTTTACTTGTTGAACAATGATATATATAAATTAATTTCATAGATTCCTCTTGTTAAATGAATTTAAAATTTAAAATGGGATCTTGGCTCCGGGACTCCGCCGAACTTAGTCTACAGGTTAGAGTGAGGACCACAGAGGCAGACAGCTTCTGGGACAGGCGGGAGCCACAGAGCCGCTGAGGCAGCACCCTTTTGGGGCCGCAGACATCCGGCACCCTCCCAGTCGGAGGACAGTGACCTGCCCTGCAGGGAGCGCCATCTTGGCTCCGGGACTCCGCTGAGCTTAGTCTCTACAGGTCAGAGTGGGGACCACGGGGGCAGACGGCTTCTGGGACAGGCAGGAGCCACAGAGCTGCTGAGGCAGCACCCTTTTGGGGCCACAGACTTCCGGCACCCTCCCAGCCGGAGGACAGAGACCTGCCCTGCAGAGAGCGCCATCTTGGCTCCAGGACTCCGCCGAACTTAGTCTACAGGTTAGAGTGAGGACCACAGAGGCAGACAGCTTCTGGGACAGGCGGGAGCCACAGAGCCGCTGAGGCAGCACCCTTTTGGGGCCGCAGACATCCGGCACCCTCCCAGTTGGAGGACAGTGACCTGCCCTGCAGGGAACGCCATCTTGGCTCCGGGACTCCGCCGAGCTTAGTCTCTACAGGTCAGAGTGGGGACCACGGGGGCAGACGGCTTCTGGGACAGGCGGGAGCCACAGAGCTGCTGAGGCAGCACCCTTTAGGGGCCGCAGACATCCGGCACCCTCCCAGTCGGAGGACAGTGACCTGCCCTGCAGGGAGCGCCATCTTGGCTCCGGGACTCCGCCGAACTTAGTCTGTACAGGTCAGAGTGAGGACCACAGAGGCAGACAGCTTCTGGGACAGGCGGGAGCCACAGAACCGCTGAGGCAGCACCCTTTTGGGGCCGCAGACATCCGACACCCTCCCAGCCGGAGAACAGTGACCTGCCCTGCAGGGAGCGCCATCTTGGCTCCGGGACTCCGCCGAACTTAGTCTGTACAGGTCTGCTGACAGAGGATACTCAGAATCCCCAGAAGAACAACCTCTGAACAGAGACAACTATAACAACTCCAGAGATTACCAGATGGCGAGAGGTAAAGGTAAGAATCTTACTAACAGAAACCAAGACCACTCACCATCATCAGGACCCAGCACTCCCACTTCGCCCAGTCCAGGGCACCCCAACACACCTGAAAAACTAGACCTGGATTTAAAAGCATATCTCATGATGATGGTAGAGGACATCAAGAAGGACTTTAAAGAACTACAGGAGAACATGGCTAAAGAGTTACAAGTCCTTAAAGAAAAACAGGAAAACACAACCAAACTGGTAGAAGTCCTTAAAGAGAAACAGGAAAACACATCCAATCAGATGATGGAAATGAACAAAACCATACTAGACCTAAAAAGGGAAGTAGACACAATAAAGAAAACCCAAAATGAGGCAACACTGGAGATAGAAACCCTAGGAAAGAAATCTGGAACCATAGATGCAAGCATCAGCAACAGAATACAAGAGATGGAAGAGAGAATCTCAGGTGCAGAAGATTCCATAGAGAACATGGGCACAACAATCAAGGAAAATGGAAAATGCAAAAAGATCCTAACTCAAAACATCCAGGAAATACAGGACACAATGAGAAGACCAAACCTACGGATAATAGGAGTGGATGAGAATGAAGATTTTCAACTCAAAGGACCAGCAAACATCTTCAACAAAATTATAGAAGAAAACTTCCCAAATCTAAAGAAAGAGATGCCCATGAACATACAAGAAGCCTACAGAACTCCAAATAGGCTGGACCAGAAAAGAAATACCTCCCGACACATAATAATCAGAACAACAAATGCACTAAATAAAGATAGAATACTAAAAGCAGTAAGAGAAAAAGGCCAAGTAACATATAAAGGCAAGCCTATCAGAATTACACCAGATTTTTCACCAGAGACTATGAAAGCTAGAAGATCCTGGACAGATGTTATACAGACACTAAAAGAACACAAATTCCAGCCCAAGCTACTATACCCAGCCAAACTCTCAATTAACATAGATGGAGAAACCAAAGTATTCCACGACAAAGCCAAATTCACACATTATCTCTCCACGAATCCAGCCCTTCAAAGGATAATAACAGAAAAAAACCAATACAAGGACAGGAACCACGCCCTAGAAACAACAAGAAGGTAATCCCTCAACAAACCTAAAAGAAGACAGCCACAAGAACAGAATGCCAACTTTAACAACAAAAATAACAGGAAACAACAATTACTTTTCCTTAATATCTCTTAATATCAATGGACTCAACTCCCCGATAAAAAGACATAGACTAACAAACTGGCTACACAAACAAGACCCAACATTTTGCTGCTTACAAGAAACTCATCTCAGAGAAAAAGATAGACACTACCTCAGAATGAAAGGCTGGAAAACAATTTTCCAAGCAAATGGTCTGAAGAAACAAGCTGGAGTAGCCATTCTAATATCAGATAAGATTGACTTCCAACCCAAAGTCATCAAAAAAGACAGGGAGGGGCACTTCATACTCATCAAAGGTAAAATCCTCCAAGAGGAACTATCAATCCTGAATATCTATGCTCCAAATACAAAGGCAGCCTCATTCATTAAAGAAACTTTAGTAAATCTCAAAGCACACATTGCACCTCATACAATAATAGTGGGAGACTTCAACACACCACTTTCACCAATGGACAGATCATGGAAACAGAAACTAAACAGGGACACAGTGAAACTAACAGAAGTTATGGATCAAATGGATCTGGCAGATATCTACAGAACATTTTACCCTAAAACAAAAGGATACACCTTCTTCTCAGCACCTCATGGTACCTTCTCCAAAATTGACCACGTAATTGGGCACAAAACAGGACTCAACAGATACAAAAACATTGAAATTGTCCCATGCATCCTATCAGATCACCATGGACTAAGGCTGATCTTCAATAACAAAATAAATAATAGAAAGCCAACCTTCACGTGGAAACTGAACAACACTCTTCTCAATGATACCTTGGTCAAGGAAGGAATAAAGAAAGAAATTAAGGATTTTTTAGAGTTCAATGAAAATGAAGCCACAACATACCCAAACTTATGGGACGCAATGAAAGCATTTCTAAGAGGAAAACTCATAGCTCTGAGTGCCTCCAAAAGGAAACTAGAAAGAGCACACATTAGCAGCTTGACAACACACCTAAAAGCACTAGAACAAAAGGAAGCAAATTCACCCAAGAGGAGTAGACGGCAGGAAATAATCAAACTCAGGGGTGAAATCAACCAAGTGGAAACAAGAAAAACTATTCAAAGAATCAACCAATCAAGGAGCTGGTTCTTTGAGAAAATCAACAAGATAGATAAACCCTTAGCCAGACTCACTAGAGGGCACAGGGAAAGCATTCTAATTAACAAAATCAGAAATGAAAAAGGAGACATAACAACAGATCCTGAAGACATCCAAAACACCATCAGATCCTTCTACCAAAGGCTATACTCAACAAAACTGGAGAACCTGGATGAAATGGAGAAGTTCCTAGACAGATACCAGGTACCAAAGTTGAATCAAGATCAGGTTAATGATCTAAACAGCCCTATATCCCCCAAAGAAATAGAAGCAGTCATTAATAGTCTCCCAACCAAAAAAAGCCCAGGACCAGATGGGTTTAGTGCAGAGTTCTATCAGACCTTCAAAGAAGATCTAATCCCAGTTCTTCACAAACTATTCCACAAAATAGAAACAGAAGGTACTCTACCCAACTCATTCTATGAAGCCACAATTACTCTGATACCTAAACCACAAAAAGACCCAACAAAGATAGAAAACTTCAGACCAATATCCCTTATGAATATTGATGCAAAAATCCTCAATAAAATTCTTGCTAACCGAATCCAAGAACACATCAAAACAATCATCCATCCTGACCAAGTAGGTTTCATCCCAGGGATGCAGGGATGGTTCAATATACGGAAATCCATCAACGTAATCCAGTATATAAACAAACTCAAAGACAAAAACCACATGGTCATCTCGTTAGATGCGGAAAAAGCATTTGACAAGATCCAACACCCATTCATGATAAAAGTCTTGGAAAGATCAGGAATTCAAGGCCCCTACCTAAACATGATAAAAGCAATCTACAGCAAACCAGTAGCCAACATCAAAGTAAATGGTGAGAAGCTTGAAGCAATCCCTCTAAAATCAGGGACTAGACAAGGCTGTCCACTTTCTCCATACCTATTCAACATTGTACTTGAAGTCCTAGCCAGAGCAATTCGACAACAAAAGGAGATCAAAGGGATACAAATTGGAAAAGATGAAGTCAAAATATCACTTTTTGCAGATGATATGATAGTATATATAAGTGACCCTAAAAATTCCACCAGAGAACTCCTAAGCCTGATAAACAGCTTCGGTGAAGTAGCTGGATATAAAATTAACTCAAACAAATCAATGGCCTTTCTCTACACAAAGAATAAACAGGCTGAGAAAGAAATTAGGGAAACAACACCCTTCTCAATAGTCACAAATAATATAAAATATCTTGGCGTGACTCTAACTAAGGAAGTGAAAGATCTGTATAATAAAAACTTCAAGTCTCTGAAGAAAGAAATTATAGAAGATCTCAGAAGATGGAAAGATCTCCCATGCTCATGGATTGGCAGGATCAACATTGTAAAAATGGCTATCTTGCCAAAAGCAATCTACAGATTCAATGCAATCCCCATCAAAATTCCAAATCAATTCTTCAACGAATTAGAAAGTGCAATCTGAAAATTCATCTGGAATAACAAAAAACCTAGGATAGCAAAAACTCTTCTCAAGGATAAAAGAACCTCTGGTGGAATCACCATGCCGGACCTAAAGCTCTACTACAGAGCAATTGTGATAAAAACTGCATGGTACTGGTATAGTGACAGACAAATAGACCAATGGAATAGAATTGAAGACCCAGAAATGAACCCACACACCTACGGTCACTTGATCTTCGACAAGGGAGCTAAAAACATCCAGTGGAAGAAAGACAGCATTTTCAACAAATGGTGCTGGCACAACTGGTTGTTAACATGTAGAAGAATGCGAATCGATCCATTCCTATCTCCTTGTACTAAGGTCAAGTCTAAGTGGATCAAGGAACTTCACATAAAACCAGAGACACTGAAACTTATAGAGGAGAAAGTGGGGAAAAGCCTTGAAGATATGGGCACAGGGGAAAAATTCCTGAATAGAACAGTAATGGCTTGTGCTGTAAGATCGAGAATTGACAAGTGGGACCTCATGAAACTACAAAGCTTCTGCAAGGCTAAAGACACCATCAATAAGACAAAAAAACCACCCACAGATTGGGAAAGGATCTTCACCTATCCTAAATCAGATAAGGGACTAATATCCAATATATATAAAGAACTCAAGAAGGTGGACTCCAGAAAGTCAAATAACCCCATTAAAAAATGGGGCTCAGAACTGAACAAAGAATTCTCGCCTGAGGAATACCGAATGGCAGAGAAACACCTGAAAAAATGTTCAACATCCTTAATCATCAGGGAAATGCAAATCAAAACAACCCTGAGATTCCACCTCACACCAGTCAGAATGGCTAAGATCAAAAATTCAGGTGACAGCAGTTGCTGGCGAGGATGTGGAGAAAGGAACACTCCTCCATTGTTGGTGGGATTGCAAGCTTGTACAACCACTCTGGAAATCAGTCTGGCGGTTCCTCAGAAAATTGGACATAGTACTACCGGAGGATCCAGCAATACCTCTCCTGGGCATATATCCATTAGATGTCCCAACCGGTAAAAAGGACACATGTTCCACTATGTTCATAGCAGCCCTATTTATAATAGCCAGAAGCTGGATAGAACCCAGATGTCCCTCAACAGAGGAATGGATACAGAAATTATGGTACATTTACACAATGGAGTACTACTCAGCTATTAAAAAGAATGAATTTATGAAATTCCTAGCCAAATGGATGGACCTGGAGGGCATCATCTTGAGTGAAGTAACACAATCACAAAAGAACTCACACAATATGTATTCACTGATAAGTGGATATTAGCCCAAACTTAGGATACCCAAGATTTAAGATACAATTTGCTAAACGCATGAAACTCAAGAAGAATGAAGACCAAAGTGTGGACACTGTGCACCTTCTCAGAATTGGGAACAAAACACCCAGGGAAGGAGTTACAGAGACAAAGTTCGTAGCTGTGATGAAAGGATGGACCATTTAGAGACTGCCGTATCCAGGGATCCATCCCATAATCAACTTCTAAACGCTGACACCATTGCATACACTAGCAAGATTTTGCTGAAAGGACCCAAATATAGCTGTCTCTTGTGAGACGATGCTGGGGCCTAGCAAACACAGGAGTGGATGTTCACAGTCAGCTATTGGATGTATCACAGGGCTCCCAATGGAGAAGCTAGAGTAAGTACCCAAGGAGCTAAAGGGATCTGCAACCCTATTGTTGGAACAACATGATGTACTAACTAGAACCCCGGAGCTCTTGTCTCTAGCTGCATATGTATCGAAAGATGGCCTAGTCAGCCATCAATGGAAAGAGAGGCCCATTGGACTTGCAAACTTTATATGCCCCAATATAGGGGAATGCCAGGGCCAAAAGAATGGGAATGGGTGGATAGGGAAGTGGGGGGGCGCTATGGGGGACTTTTGGGATAGCATTGGAAATGTAATTGAGGAAAATATATAATAAAAATATTAAAAAAAAAAAAAGAACCAGGGGAATGCCAGGACCAAGAAGTGGGAGTGAGTGGGTAGGGGAGTGGGAGGGGGGTCTGGGGGACTTTGGGGATAGCATTTGAAATGTAAATGAAGAAAATACCTAATTAAAAAAAATAAATTGGGAAAAAAAAATTTAAAATGGTAATGTTACAATAAGGACATAAATATAATTTAGAATTAAAGGTAATAAAAAGAAGAAAGAAAGAAAGAAAGAAAGAAAGAAAGAAAGAAAGAAAGAAAGAAAGAAAGAAAGAAAGAAAGAAAGAAAGGAAGGAAGGAAGGAAGGAAGGAAGGAAGGAAGGAAGGAAGGAAGGAAGGAAGGAAGCAAGCAAGCAAGCAAGCAAGCAAGCAAGCAAGCAAGCAAGCAAGCAGGCTGAGCAAACCATGGGGAAGCAAGCCGGTAAGTAGCACTCACTCTCCATGGCCTCTGCATCAGCTCCTGCTTCCTGGTTCCTGCCCTGCTTCTTGTCTTGATTTCCTTTGATGACGAATAGAGATCTGGAAGCACAAGCAGAAACTTTCCTCCCCAACTTGCTTTTCTGCCATGATTGTTTCATTACAGCAGTTGAAACCCTGACAGCTTGCCTAAAACTCACAATCCTTTGCCTCTGTGTGATGAAATTACAGGTCTAAGACTCTTCTATTCCCAGATACTTTCTATCTTGTTTATGTGGATACAGTAGCTTTTGAAGTTTGTTTGTTTGGCTTTATTTCTTGTTGAGACTGGATCTCACTATGTAGCTCTGGCTGATCTGGAGCTATGTAAACCAGGCCATCCTGGAACTTATAGATCTACTAGCATCTATCAGACTGTTAGGATTAAAGGTGTGTGTTACCATGCCTGGCCTTACAAAAAACTGAATTTTAAAAAAATCCTTAACAGTGAAAGTAAAGCAAGGCTAGTTCACTTGTATTATGAGCAGATAGCACAACCCTTCCACTCTTCTAAGTGATTACGAAGCTCAGTCATTTCAGCCTGCTTGCAAAAAGAATGACCCAAAAATCTTGTTTTCAATAATCATTTCCAAATTTTGTTTTGTTTTGTTTTTGAGACAGGGTTTCTCTGTGTAGCCCTGGCTGTCCTGGAACGCACTCTGTAGACCAGGCTGGCCTCGAACTCAGAGATCCACTTGTCTCTGCCTCCCAAGTGCTGCGATTAAAGGCATGGACCACCACTGCCAGGCCCCCAAATGTTTTAAAAGTGTTTTTCATATATATCAATACATTCCAAAAAGAAAAAAAAACCCTGTAAAACATTACACAAATCTGCACTAGTTTCAGCAACTGTAGTTGGCACATGGCACTGTCACTGGGTGCTCTATGTCTGAGGAGGAGATAATAGAACAGCTGGGTACTGCTGAGTGACTGTGGATAGGGTGAGGTAGACCCTGTATAGATCTGAATTTGAACCGGGAGTGCCTTACAAATAATCAAGATCTTAGTTCTGACCATGGACAAGGCCTAGACACAAAGGCTTAGCCAAATAGTGACAAGTACTCCTGAAGTCAATACTGCATCTATTGTGGAGCAAGAGAAACACTTCTAGAAGGCAGCCTAGGATGGAAAGTGTGTAAGATGAGCTTGGAAGGTCTTTTTGCAAACCAAATGGCCACAAATGTGACAAAGGCAATATTCACGGGGGCTCAGCCATGACCCCGAATTTGCTGCTCTGGGTAAAGAAGGGATGGTTTGGGTATCAATGCACTTAATGCAGTGGAACATAACCAGTTCAAATCCATGAAGCTGTGATCACCCTTTAAAAATCTATCACTCACTTCATAAGTTCACTTTTAAAGCTAGTCGATGAAAACGAAGATTCACACCCTTATCCTGCCCTCCCACTCAAACTGCATCACATGGCCAAATAGCTCCTCTAAGGAGAAGAGAATTAGAGTGTGGCCATTCTGCAGACTGTGATGAAGCTCTGGATGAAGCTGGCATCAACCCTGGAGTCTTTCACAGTATTCATGTAGCTACTCTCACAGAAATTACCCTTAAAGCAAGCAGTCGAAGATGACAAAGATATTATTGCCCAGCTTCTGTGGGTCAGGAGTCAGGGCTCCACCAACCCAGGGCCTCTGGGTCTCATCTGAAAGCTCTTCATGGAGGGTTCCTGCTGCATGCACTACAGGATTGTCAATCTGGATCACTTTCTTTACAGGCTGCTGAACTTCCCCTAAGGCAAAGAAATAATAATGATACTGCACCATCTTTGCTGCAGACTCAGCCAGCCAAGAGTTTAAAATGTTTCCCCAGCGAATTGCTATCCCTTTGTCCTCCCGGAGAAAGTGGTTATACTCCACCCTTCTGTTCTTTGGAGAAAAGACAATTTCCATATCCTTGCCATCAATGGCGGGATGGACTGTTCCCAGTAACTAGAACTAGTAACTTTCTTATCAATGACTTTTTATAGATTTAAAGGACACCCCCCTTCAGTGCGGCAGATCAGACCAGCAGGCACCTGTAACTGAATTGGGGTCCACCCACCTGGTAACCTCCCATGATTCTCTTTATAAGGCAGTGTCTGCAGCCCTGGGGCAAGATGTTAGTAATCTGCATCTCTCTGGTTTGCTGGCGTTCTAAATGAACCCATTGTCTTGCTCCCTCATGCCCTTAAGTCACTGGTATTTTGAGTAGCAGACAACAAACAGGCTAATGGGTACAGAAGGAAGCTTCAAGGTCCCCTTGCCTATATACAAAGATCTCCTCAGCACCTGAACATCTAGTCTCCCACAGCAGCTGCACATTGTGGACGACTGTACAACATGGCAATTGGGTTTCCTCATACTCAGCAGAGAGAGGAGGTATCCTTGACAGAGGCCAGTGTCTTCGCCTAAATTCAGAAATAACAATGCATTGAGCCGGGCGTGGTGGCGCACGCCTTTAATCCCAGCACTCGGGAGGCAGAGGCAGGTGGATTTCTGAGTTCGAGGCCAGCCTGGTCTACAAAGTGAGTTCCAGGACAGCCAGGGCTACACAGAGAAACCCTGTCTTGAAAAAACCAAAAAAAAAAAAAAAAAAAAAAACAATGCATTGTATTATTTGCTGTGAGAGCATAAGTTGGGTCCATCATTAACAGCAGGGGTATTGGGAGGCAGGGGACTGCTGGTCACGTGATGATCATCAGTAGTTGCATCAGAGAGCCGACCATCCTTCCTACAACATGGTCTTGCCAGGAACCGAGTAACACCAGAGTCTGTGAAAGTTGTTGGGAGAAAGATGGGCAGTAACACTAAGGCATGCAAGAGGGCAGGATCAGCCTGTGGGGGAGCTTCTCAGGGCAAGAGACATACAAATAGTTATAAGCTAAGAGGCAGATACTGGGGCAAGGAAGGTACCCTCAGTGAAGAGACTTAGAAGGCCCATCCGTTAGCACATTAGCAAAATGTGTGGACTCTCTGGTCTCCACTGAGTTGCTGCATCAAAATGAGGGGTCAGGACACCAGTCATAGCTAAGCCTGTGTCACATGTCACAAGGGTCAGTCAGAGTCAGAGGAGAAGGAAGAAATTGCCAATTCCTCATTGCTATTGGTCCTGATGACACAAAGCAAGAGCCAGTTGACATAAAGATGAGGCTAGTCTCCCTGCTAAGGGACCTGACAAGAGGCCCTTCCTTTTGGATGAACCTAGAGGAGGAAGAGAAGAACTGAGTATTACAGCAGACAAGAGGAGAGGCTAGGAAGAGTGAGCTGAGAGAGAGAGAGAGAGAGAGAGAGAGAGAGAGAGAGAGAGAGAGAGAGCTGACGTGACGTGCCCCACAGAGACGGCAGTGCACTGGCTGCAGCCCCTTCTGGGGTCTGTGCATGGAGGCATCTTTCCTTGGAGGACCTGCTGCCCTAGCCTATGGATCCACCCTGAAAGATCACATAGAGGACTCTGACCTGTAGCCAACACCTCTGGTCCTGGTTCAACTATGGAAATTGCTCTTTTAAATTTAAGATGGGAATTGATCTCTGATTCTTCTTTGCTACCACCCAGCCAGGGCAGCAGCAATTATGAGGCTCACAGACTTTCTTTTAGAAGCCCTTTTTATTTCTCATTCTCGGCTTTTTGTTGGTGAAATGATTAAAATAATCTTAGGTGGAAGGCACAGCAGTAATATTGCTCATGATTTGATCCTCACTGGCATGGGTATGGGGGACTTGTGGGGTCCCTAAGCATAACAGATAATTTTGGCTATGCTGGGCAGTGGTGGTGCACACTTTTAATCCCAGCACTTGGGGTGGGGGGCGGCGGAGGCAGGTGGATTTCTAAGTTTGAGGCCAGCCTGGTAAACAGTACAGTCTGGGCTACATCGAGAAGCCCTGAGTCAAAAAACAAAACAAAACAAAATAAAACAAAACAAAACAAAACAAACCCAACTCTCGCCCAAAACACTATCAACGTGACATGACCTAGAAGTCCTAGGGAAGAGAAGTCTCCTCAGGACTCCGGCTGGGTGGCCCTTTTGGGTGCCTGCTTTTGTGCTTAGAGACCCAAATCCATCTACAAAGTGGGGAAGAATCATGGCCCAGGAAAGCCAGACACTAGTTCAAGTCCCCAAGGGAGTGATAGGGGGCAGAGAGTGCCAGGCTTCCTGGCAGAAAAAGGAATGGCATGTAGTGCACACAAGATTATGCAAGCTATAGAGAAGTCCAGGTAGCTGGTGGCTGATGGGAAATAGAGGAGGAAAACAAGGGGGTGGGGGGGGCACCCAGAGACAAGTCATAGGAGCAAAACGCATCCTAAAGGTGTTTAGCTAAGGGGCAGTGTCTTAGGGTCTTACTGCTGTGTGCAGACACAATGACCAAGGCAACTCTCTTATAAGTCCCTTTAACTGGGGCTGGCTTACAGGTTCAGAGGTTCAGTCCATTATCAAGGTGTGAGCATGGCAACATCCAGGCAGGCATGGTGCAGGAGGAGCTGAGAGTTCTACATCTTCATCTGGAGGCTGCTAGCAGAATACTGACTTCCAGGCAGCTGGGATGAGGGTCTTAAAGCCCACACCTACACTGACACACCTACTCCAACAAGGCCACACCCCCTGATAGTGACACTCCCTGGGCTGAGCATATACAAACCATCACAGGCAGATACCCCAAAGTGCTATTGAAATGGATTTTGTTTTGTTTTGTTTTGCTTTGGATTTTTGAAGACAAGATCTTGAGGTAAGATAGAAAGACAGCAAAAGTGTAAACACAAGAAGAAAAAGGAGCCCTCAGCCCAGAGTCTGGCTTTCAAGAATTCTAAGAATAGTAAGTTATCTGCAAAACCCTCCTCCCTCCCCTGTGACTTTCTAGGAATTCCACCACAAGGCCCCTTTCCACTGAAAGGACTATTCCTGCACCCTTGTGTAACTGTAGCGGCTCCTGCTTATATTTCACCATCTTATAACCCCATGCAAGGCACTTTTTGATCAACCATATTATCCCATTTATTGAAAACTAGGAAGGAAGACAAGTAACCACTCAGCAACCCTTTGAGATGTCACTGAAAGCCACCAAAACAGTATGTACGGCTAATGCTAGGACACGTACAGCTATGACTTTCTGTTGAGTAGTCACACTTGAGTGTGCTCTATCCTGTCTGTATCTCTCTCCTTTTTAAAAAGATTTATTTATTTATTATATGTAAGTATACTGTAGCTGTCTTCAGACACCCCAGAAGAGGGCATCAGACACTGTTTCAGACAGTTGTGAACCACCATGTGGTTGCTGGGATTTGAACTCAAGACCTTCAGAAGAGCAGTCAGTGCTCTTAACCACTGAGCCATCTCTACAGCCCTGTCTGTATCTCTTGTCCTCCTCACCATGAGCTTTACAAGACCCATGTTAAAACTGTGGTAAACAAACTGCAGCTCTCTAAGAAGCCCATACTCATGCTCTCGGGCATCTTCTTTCTGAGTCCATCTATTTTTAGGAAGCTCCACTACTAGATACTGGCTCGGCCTAACGTTCTTCTGTGCATCAAAATTAATAGTTTGGTTTTCCTGCATTTAGTCCCTGAACTCCTCAGGATACTTCAGGTGATAGATAGACTTATGACTCCATCCCAGCTGCTTCTGACAGTTTCACCACCTAGCCCGGGCTGACCTGGAACTCACAATATAGCCCAGGACTGCCTTGAACTCATGACAATCCTCCTGCCTTAGCCTTCCAGTTACTAGAATTACAGGTATGAACCACCATCCTGGCTCTGTTAAAAGTGTTAATTCCAGGTCTATATTGTAAAGGCATATGGGTGTCTATAGAGATAGCACAGAGAAAGAATATTTCCCAAGCATGTGAGAAGCTCTAGGTTCAACACAGTAAACCAACCAACCAACCAACCAACCAACCCCTGTCTAGAGTTAACCAAGGAATTACTTCTCTGAGGACAGGCTGGGCTGCCATTAGGCATTAGGGCAGTGTGGCTGCTCTGAGCCCATCATGGATGCTCTGAGGAAATGCCAGCTACAAACACCACTGGTACCATGGCTTCTACTCTGGGGGACTTGCTCCAGTCCTGACCACTTCAGCAGCCAGGAATTACTCTAGGCAACTATACTTTGGCCATAAAAACCCTTGGTTGTTGTCTCTGTGACTCTGCTCGTCTTTCCACTGGAGGAGCTCAGAGAGAGTTTCCTTTCTTGTTTGTTCCTGATTGGCAGACATTCAAGGCTTATGACTGGTACATATGTAGGGTGGTGATGGTGGATGTGAAGGCGGTAACATAAACACACCCCTTTTCTGGCTAGATTATACACCACTGTTTCTGCTTTCTGGGGTTAGTCCTGGAGACTTCTCTTCCATTTATCAACCCCTGGTGTTACGATATGAAGCCATAATAAAGGTTTTTCCAAATGGTCTCTTGCCTACTTGTGGTAGAGCAGGCTGGGCTGGTTGTATAAAAAGCAGAAAAAAACTCATCTTTATTCTCAGGTCCATTTCCTCAACTCCCTCAGTGCTGAACTGTGATTGCATCCTGGGCCCACTGAAGCATCAGTCCTTAGGGGCCCCGTGGACTCCCAGGTCACCCGCCCTCAGTGCACACCTGGTAGGAAGTACCTTGCTTCTCCAGCAATGGCATCCAGCAAAGTTAATATGGCCTCACTTTGAAGACTTTTTTATAACTATTTAAGTGAAACTCTAGATAATAACCACCAGAAAATTTATGTGTAGAACTTAAAATGATCTTGAAGGTTCTCTGGTACATTGCCCTGAAACCCTCTGGTGCCCACACTACCACAAAAGCCACTTCCTCTGTGGCAGTCATGGTGCACATGTCACCTTGCCGTCTCCTACTCTGACCTTTCCTCTCACAGTCCTCCTTGTGAGCCCATCTAGGTCCTGGCCCTTTCCTTGTCATAGCAGATTCTCTTACTCCTATTGATCTGACCCCAAACTGCCACCAGCCTGGACTCCGGCTTGAGCCGGGCCATGCAGGGATCTGCCTAACAGGTGTCTTCTGTCAGGTGCCTCCAAAGCACTTTGCAATCAGTTTGTGTCTAGATGACCTCCTCATCTACCCCTCTTATCACCCCAAATGCCAATTTCCCCTAAAATTTGCCAATTCAGAGTGACCTCTCTCCTGCCTACCCCAGATATGAGAGTCTGCTTCTTCATCCTCCTTTCTTACCTCTCTCCTCCTTCTAAGTAATCATCAATAAATTAAATATGCATGTGATAAGTCCTGCAATAATCACTGACAATAAAACAGAAATCTAAGATGAGCTGATATAGGAGATAAATGGAATAGAAAACAAGGGAACAGCTACCCAAGATGGGGTGGGGGGGTGCATAGGGGGTAGATGAGATAAACAGAAAACAAAGATGGTCGCTTCAAACCAAATAATATCAGCAATTACATAAACGTAGCCTCATATAAACACTCCAATTAAAAAGCAAAGACAAGCAGAGGAGATATAGCTCAGCAGGTAAGAACACTTGCCATGAAAGCTGTCAAGGCTCTAAAGATGGTCTGGGCTCTATCCTGTAGCTCATGGGAAAAGCCGAATGCACTGGCACACATCAGTAGTCCTAACACTTCAATGAGAGACAGAAGGTGGAGACAGAAGAATACCCAGAAGCTCATCATGGGTCAGGAAGCCCCGAGCATGCAATGAAGGAACAAGAGGGATCTTCCTCAGAAAAGTGCGAGACACAGCACTGATTCCTGACGGCAACCCTCTACCATGTGTGTGTGGCACATGCTCACTTGCACACACACACAAATACCCCCTAGAACTAAAATAAAAGCAAAGATTATTACAGTAAATTTTAAAACCAGGATGTAACATTATGCTGGCCGTGTGATACTCACTTTAAACACAAAGGAAAGTTAAGAGTAAAACAAAAACAATATAAAACAGTAGAGAAGTTGTAAAATTGGAGCACAAATAGTAAGAAAGCTTGCTTGGGTGTATTAATGTCAAACAGACTGGCACTAAGTTCTAACATCTTTCACAGGAACTCAGAACAGGCAACCAAAAATTAGTCAGGACATGTTACTCTGGATCATTCCTGAATGGAATTTATAGGACACCACACCTAGCAACAGTGGGACAAGGATTATCTTCTAATACTGTCTTAGTCAGGGTTTCTATTCCTGCACAAACATCATGACCAAGAAGGAAGTTGGGGAGGAAAGGGTTTATTCAGCTTACAGTTCCACATTGCTGTTCATCACCAAAGGAAACCAGGACTGGAACTCAAGCAGGGCAGGAAGGAGGAGCTGATGCAGAGGCCATGGAGGGATGTTCTTTACTGGCTTGCCTTCCCCTGACTTGCTCAGCTTGCTTTCTTATAGAACCCAAGACTACCAGCCCAAGGATGGCAACACCCACAATGGGCCCTCCCCACTTGATCACTAATTGAGAAAATGCCTTACAGCTGGATCTCATGGAGGCATTTCCTCAAGGGAGGCTCCTTTCTCTGTGATAACTGAAGCTCCTTTCTCTGTGACACACAAAACCAGCCAGTACAAATGACCCCTTGTCAACTTGACACACAAACACATCACTATTAAGGCTCAATCCTTACATTCTTATTCATCCCCAAGATCTAAATAACTTTAAAAGTCCCACAGTTTTTATATATTCAAAGTTCAATCCCTTAAAAATATCCAATATCTTTTAAACTTCAAAGTCTTTTTACAATTAAAAGTCTCTTAACTGTGGGCTCCACTAAAATACTTTCTTCCTCCAAGAGGGAATAATATCAGGGCACAGTCACAATCAAAATCAAACTCCAACCGTCCAGTGTCTGGGATCCACTCATGACTTCTGGATTCCTCCAAGGGCTTGGGTCCCTCAAATATAACAAAGCTTAACTAAAAATCAATAACAAAGAACTATGACATCTAAAGAAAGCCCAAAAATCTGGGTGTGGTGACACATGTTTGCTATCCCAGTACATGTGAGGCTGAGGCAGGAGGATGGCTATATATCCAAGACTAACCTGAACTCTATAGTGAGACTGTGTCTCAAAAAAACCAAAATATATGTATTTTTTTAAAGTTTAACTTGAAATGCTCCCAAAACACCACATTTAGAAACATCACTCATGACTTCTGGATTCCTCCAAGTGCTTGGGTCACTTCTCGAGCTCTGCCCTTTGTAGCACACAGCTTGTCTTCTAGGCTCCAGATGCCTGTACTCCACTGCTGCTGCTGTTCTTGGTGGTCATCTCATGGTACTGGCATCTCCAAAACACTGCTGTCTTCTGCTCTAACTAGGCTTCCCCAATAGTTTCTTCATGGTGCTAAGCCTCAACCCCTTTGCATGACCTCTTCAGTCCTGGGCCATCAATAGCAACTGAGACTGTACCTTCACCAATGACCTTCCGTGATCTCTCCCAGTGCCGAGCCTCAGCTGCTCTTCATGACCCCTTCATGCCTTCACAACCAGTACCACCTGGGTGACTCTTACACATTACCAAGTCCTTCTGCAGCGCAGGGTACAACCTTGGTTATCTCTGGAACACAGCCTCTTTGTGCTTTCAGAAAACACTTCCCAGAAGGTGTCACCCCAATGATGCTGGTCTCTTCTTAATCACCGCTAATTTCTTAGCTCCAGCTAACCAGCATCAATAGTCCCAGTAATGCAAAGTTTTTGCTTTAGTAGTTCTGGTATCTTGTTAATCACAGCTGATTCTTCAGCCCCAGCTAACCAGAACCACAGAATCTTCCCAATCGAAATAGCAATGGCCCTGATAAGAGTCTTTAATCTTCCCTCTGAAATTTCACAAGCCAGCCCTCCATTTTCTGCACTGTTCTCAACAATATCTTCCAAGCTCCTACACAACACCCCACAGAGCTCTTAACACCGAATGGATCTTCTAGCCCAAAGTTCCAAAGTCCTTTCACAGTCCTCCCCAAACCATGGTCATGTTGTCACATGAATACCCCACTATGCTGGTACCAATTTGTCTTAGTGTTTCTATTCCTGGACAAAACATCATGACCAAGAAGCAAGTTGGGAAGGAAAAGGTTTATTCACCTTACAGTTCTACATTGCTGTTCACTGCCAAAGGAAACCAGGTCTGGAACTCAACCAAATCAGGAAGCAGGAGCTGATGCAGAGGCCATGGAGGGATGTTACTTACTGGCTTGCTTCCTCTGGCTTGCTCAGATTTTTTTCTTATAGAATCCAAGCCCAGAGATGGTATTGAAAGAAAGATGAAATTTCAAGACTTGTAAGTCATATAAAGTACTCAGAAATTGCTGGTTGTTTGTGAGCCTAGAGGCTGCCTGGGGCTGAAAACAAAGAAAAACAAACCCAGGTATGCCCCGTAGTTAAAACATTCCTGGGAACAGCTTAACCTTAAAGAGAAAGAGAAATGTGATGACATAACAGGGCTATCTAAACTGAGTCAACAACTCACAGAACTCTGACACCCTGCACGTACATGTAATTTTTCTGCTGATGTTTAAATAAGCCAATAGTGTGTCGCTATGCTAAATTCCACACCCCTAAGCCCCTTACCCCATAAAAGCCCCAAGCTTTCGAGCCTTGTGGCCAACATCCGTTATCTCCTGTGTAGGATGCATGTCGGTCAGGAGCTCCGTCATTACTGCCTCATGTGATTACAGGAAGATAGATTCTCGTGTTTGTTTGGGTGCTCTCTCACTCCCGAGACTAGTGTGGGGGTCCCCAAAAGGGGATCTTACAGTATCACCCACAATGGGCTGGGCCCTCCCCCCTTGATCACTAATTGAGAAAATGCCTTACAGCTGGATCTCATGGAGGCATTTCCCCAACTGAAGTTCCTTTCTCTGTGATAATTCCAGCCTGTGTCAAGTTGACACACAAAACCAGCCAGTACAAATACATATAACACTGTCAAAGCAGGCAACATGTCAGCCTGTAAAGGAAGTCTCTGTAAAATTAAAAGGCTTTAAGTCTGGTACTGTGGTGTATCTCTGTAATCCCCCACACTCAGGAAGCTGAGGCAAAAAGATCAGCAGTTCAAGGCCAGCCTGGGTAACATACAAGAGCTTGTCTCAAAAAGTTAAAGCAAAAGCATTGAAAAGGGGTTGGTGAGATGGTTCGGGGTTAAGAGCACACATGTTCCTTCAGAGGACCCGAGTTCAGTTCCTATGTTGTGTGGCTTATAACTGCCAGTTCCAGAGGAACCCAATATCCTGGCCTCCTTGGGGACCCAAATCCACGCACTTATACATATACATGCACATGCACTTGCATGCACACGCTTGCACACGCACACACATACATACACACACAAACGTTTTAAACAGCCTTTAAGTTTATATAGAGAGTATGTCCCTCAAATATAACAAAACTTAACTAGAAATCAATAACAAAGAGCTATGACATCTAAAGAAAGCCCAAAAAGCTGGGTGTGGTGGCACATGTTTGCTATCCCAGTACATGTGAGGCTGAGGCAGGGGGATGGCTATATATCCAAGACTAACCTGAACTCTATAGTGAGACTGTGTCTCAAAAAAACCAAAATATATGTATTTTTTAAAGTTTAACTTGAAATGCGCCCAGAGCACCACATTTAGAAACAACCCACAGATCGATGAGGACCGGAAGAGCCATAGAACGCATTTGGGACTGAATGGCATTGAGAAGGGAACTTATCAATACTCAGGGAGAAGCCAGTGCTGTGCTTACAGGGCAATTTGTGGTTTCCGTGTTTATTTCAGGAGCTGAGATTCCACTTTAGGGGCTGGAAAAACAACAAACTAACCCAAACAAACAAAAGAAAGGAAAAATGGTAATTTAATGTGTCAGAACAAAATGTTACCAAGAAAATAGTTTTATTTCTAAGCTGGAGTTACAGACAGTTGTGAGCTGCCATGTGAATACTAGGAATTGAACCCAGGTCCTCTGGATGAACAGCCAGTGTTCTTCACCACTGAGCCATCCCTTCAACACAAGAAAGTAGGTGTTGAAAGCTGTTGTAACCTGGGCCTAGTGGTGAAAGTCTGCAACCTCAGCTTGCTGGGGCCTTAAGGAGGAAAGTCATGAGTTCAAGGCTACTCTGGCCTGTGGCACTTTCAGTGGTAGCCTAGACGACTTAGTGAGATCTTGGGCAGGGTGGGGGTGCATGGGGGGGGCGCGGTTATTCGTAAAGGTAAGTAAAACTGGCAATCTTCTGGCTAGATTGCTCAAAGCAAAACAGGTACAAATCACTAATACAAGAAATGAAAGAAAAGCCTTGAGAAACTTCTACCGATTGGAGTAAAAGGGTATTAATAGCTTTAACCAAATACATTTGACAACTTTGATAAAATGGATGAATTTATTAAAAGTCACCCCTTGCCAAAGTTAGGATCAAAAACACAAAATAGAATTGCTCCCATCCATTAAAGTTTTTGAGTTCATAATTCAAAACACTCCTATAAAGGAAACACTCCACGCTGATAGTGTTCCTCGTGAGGTGCATCTGCATTCAAGGATAAAGTGAGCTGAACCTACTGAGACTACTTTCAGAATCTCTCAGAGAAACAGACCACAGGGCATCCTCTAAGGCAGGCCCTGTCCTCTCGTGCAACTGCACACAAAAGTGTTAAGACCAGAGTCACACATGAACACAACCATGAAAAATCATCCCCAAACCCCAGCAATTAGACTCAACAATGTGTAAGCTGATGGCACGCCATCAAACAGTACCCCGGGAGTATAAGGCTAGTTTTATCATTACCTGCCAGAGAATTCATCACATAATAGGAAAAAAATGAAATTCATATAATTTATGTAATCCCCTCAGTAAGTACAGATATATTTATAATTGACAAAATACCCTGTTCTGACAGACAAAACTCTTAGTGGTCTGAGACTGGAAGAATCCTCCCCACACATGAAAAAGAACACCCAGAGGTAACCGACAGGAAACCTCACACGAGGCAGGGAGAGGCTAAAGTTTTTCCTCTGTATTCAGAGACAGAGTGGCTCTTGCCACTGCTATCACACGGGCACTGGGGGTAGGAGGGGTGGGGCAGCCAGAGAACACAAGGGTGGGAGAGGGTGGCGCTGAAAGAGTGAAACAGCTTTGTCACCTAGGGTTGAAACATGCGTATACAGAAGCTGTATTTACAAAAAAAAATAATAATAAGGAAAGAAGAAACTTAAAACTGGCAGGTGAATTAGAAAATTATAGGATGCTGTAGTAATAGGCTAAACAATGTATCTCTGTACAACAATGAACAATTAGAAGCTTAAACTAGAGTACCTCTTAGGGACACAGAAACACTTAGGAGTAAGTGTGTAGCCTGTGTTCTGAGAGAAATTAAGACAACCCTAGACAGACAGGAGAGGAAGATACTGCTTCTCTTGAGGCAAACCCTGAGGGGGATCCAGTGCAGCATGGGACAGCACATATCACTGGTTTCCTGGCTGCACTAGATTATGGCCTACCACTCAACATAGGCAACCACCCACATTGCTACACAGCCTTCTAGAGGTCCTCACGACTTTAACCAAAGAGAACTCACACACAGTCCTATAGGCAACTCCCTATTACCCATGATGTTAATATTCAAATCTTTATGTCCCATAAGGGCTTTGCCTCCAGCCTCGTGATGGGGTTGTTCTCCAAGTTCTCTCCCCACACCACAGGACCATGTGTGAGGATGCTAGCCCATCTGATCTACCACCTGTCCCCAGCTGATCTACCACCATACTGTATGTTCATCTGCCATCTCACTGTCTGGATGCTGAGGCTACCTGTGTCTAGATGGTCCTCCCTAAAGGATCACAGGCTCCAAGGTGAGGATGCTGAACATCTCGGCTACATCTAAGGCATTAGAATGGGCAGTGTGCCTGCCACCAACCTAGACACACTAGTGTCTTCAGGATGAAGTGAGGTTGGGAGATGAAGACTCGGTGTGAAAGTTGAGTGGGCTTCCTGCTCAGTATCCTCGCTGGGCCTGGAGGATGAGGGACAAGCCCAGATCAATTAGGATTCAATCATAGGTTCAAACACAGGTGTCCTGACATGACACCTTTCCAGGCTCTGGGCATCCACAAAGCACAGTCACTGGTCCCTGGCCCAGAAGCCTTCACCATAGCCACCAAAGCTAGGCACAACTTTCTGGCAGGTAAACTGGCCAGCTGCAAAGGAGCAAGTATCCCAGGAGCTGAAAGTAAGCCTAGCCTGAGCTGTGGTCTGGGTGGAAGAACTGCACACATTCTTGACAGAGCCTCACACTTGTGTCCCCTGAGACAAAGGGCCAACAGGCCCAGACTCAAGGCAGCATTATATGGGTGCTGTTTGAGGACAAAAGGACGGCTGGGGGTTCAGCACCAAGTGGATGACTCAAAGTTCTGCAGATGAAGTTTGAGCTCCCTTCCAGGGGGACGTGCAGAAAATGCTCCCAGCCAGCAAGGTCAGCCTGCCTGCCCTACCAAACCAGGAAAGGCCCTCTGAGAGAGCAGCTCCACTGGGGAGGGCCCAGAGGCTGGCTGCAGCATGTTTCCAAGAATAAGGTGATTCTTCCAGGTAAAAGGGGTTAAATTTGGCAAGTATCAAAAGAAGCCAGGGAGGCATTCCTAGGGAGCTCTGCAGGTTAGTAAGGCATGCTTATGGGTGGGAGGAGTGAGGGGGAAGAAAGAAAGAAGAGCAGATAGGGGAAGGGAGGGAGGGGAGAGGGGTCAGGAGAGTGCAGTAGCAGAGCATGGGGCTACTGGCTGACCTGATGTTCGCCAAGGTTCCGGCAGCCCAGCCCACCCTGTTTCGCCTTCTATCCCATGCTGCCCTTCCATGACCACGTGCTCTCAAGACCAGGGCTCCATACTCACCCTAGAGGCTCTGGACCTTCCAGGTCGACTGAGCTCAGGAGGAAGGAGAGGTGAGAAAGGTCAGAGAAGGGCAGCCAAGACTGGGCAGCACACAGCCTCGGGAGGCTTTTACCCACTACCCTGGAACAGGAAGTAGTGCTGGGAAGGGGCTGAGCTAGTAGAGGGGCCAAAGTCTCCTAGGAAGGAGACATTCTCACACAAACACACCCAAACTGCCCTTCTGGATCTTCCGGGTCCACCTTCAGCCCTTCCCTGCCACCAAAGATAGTTTGCTCGGCAGGCACGTCGCCGCTCTGGACGTGGAAGAGGAGTCCTGTCGAGGAGCCTCAGCTCTTCCCAGGAACCCGGAGTTCCCATCCAGGTTGCTTTATATATTAAATGGCTTATAAACAATAGACACTCACCTGATACTTCTGGAGGCTACAAGTCCAAAACCAAGGTCTTGGAGCCCCAGAGGCTGGTTCATGCCTGGTCATCTTGCTGCAGCCTCATACAGTGGGAGAGGTAAGGGGACCCTCTAAGGTCCCTTCTATAAAGATACTGTATTAGTTACTTTTCTCATCGCTATGACAAAATACCTGATTTAAAATAACTAGATGGGTTTATTTTGGTTCACGAAAAGTAATGCAGTCCATCGTGGTGGGAAGTAGGCAGTGGGAACACAAGGCAGCTGGCCACAGGGCACCCGCAGTCAGGAAGCAGAGACAACTTCTGGTATTCTGCTTTGTGTCTTTTTATTCATCTGGGACCCCAGATGGTGCTCCCCACACTCAGCATGGTTTTGCTTAGTTCGGTTAACCTTCTGAAAACAGACACTCTTGGTGTTCCTGGGTGGCTCAAGTTCCTGTCAGGTTGACAACCAAGATCCTGCCAAGCCCTAATGCCTGCTCCCACCCTAGTTAAGCTAGTCCTGCAGGCCAGATGACAGTGGGAACTGCCACTACAGGGCTTGGCATACCAAGGGCAGTGAGCTCTTGACCCTAACATCACAAGCACTAAAACCCCTCATAGAGTCTCCACCTGTGTCCTAAACACCTTCCCAAGGTGCCAAGTAAGGGAAGGCAGACTTTCAGATCTTGGTGGTGCCCAGAGCTTTGGAGTGCCACTCCTTGGCAGCCCTTGACATTCTCGGTGTCCACAGTGGTCTATGCTAACCCTTCAAAACCAGGGCTGCCCTGAGAAGCAACAGCCTGGTGCCTATTCTTCATCCCTGCCTCAGCTAGGCACCTGGAACTTCTCAGACCATGGAAGGCAGGGTCTAGTTGAAATGTCCCAATGATCTTAAAGAGTGACCCACAGCTTAATTGCGCCTCCTGGAGGTCATTGGGGGTGATGCACATCAAAGAGCAATATAGTTCAGTACTATGGCAGCCCTCAAAAGGCCTCTTCCGAGAGCCAAGACAAGCATGTGGTGACACTTGTGAAGATGCATGGTGCTGTGGAATTCCGGGCAAGGGTGTGGGGTTCCTGCTGCCTCCAAGCCCTCAGCAGATCTCTAACACCTCTGTCAGCTGGGAAAAGCCCACTTCATAGAGGCTTTGATCTGTTCCTTGGGCAGCCTGAGGGGAGAGGCATTTTAAGGATCTTTCCTGCAAGCTGTAAGGCAGAGTAGCCTTCCTCAGAGTCTTCCTGAGATGTCACTGGAGCTACTACCAAAACAGATGCTGTTGAGAGGGGAAGGGACAGCCAATAATAAACATGTTAGTCTAGTGGACCCCTGGGAAGGGCTGTTGTGGGACATCAACAGGTCCTTAGGGCCTACCTTAGCTGGGAGGCAGCCTTGCACAGGCAACAGAGTCAGGTAGAACCCAAAGGCCAGGGGGTTTTGCTTCCATACCTCTAAAAACCCTAAATATAAGGTTGGGGCTGCCCAAGTGTCTTCTAGGGAGAGAGTTCTTTCTCCGCAAATAAGCTGCCCCAGATCCCGTTCTGCTGTGCACCTCCAGAAAAGGGGGTTCAGTCTGAAAAAACACTATCTAGGCCACGGGACTGAATTACTAATTACCCAGGAAGAACAACCGGTTGTCACAGGTAATGGGGGGACAGCAGACCCTGACTAGTGTGAATGTCCTGTCTAGTTCAATTGCTACTTGCTATGCTGTTGAACAGACGTGCACAGGTAGGGGATATGATGGCAGACTCAGCACTGTAGCTGGAGACGAGAAGAGGGCTGTGATGACCGGGACAGAGGCCCTGGGAGCAGCTATAGATCGGAAGGTGGCTGCTGTCCAGCTTGATTGGAGCCCTCAGTGGTTACTTCCAAAGGAACGACCAGGTTACATCCTGTCAAGCCCTCGGGCCTGCTCTAACCCTAGTTAAGCTAGTTCTGCAGGACACTATAGGGTTTGGTAAATGCCATGGGTTGTAGGATCCAATTCCAAAAGACAAGCCAGGTGATAGCTCTTGTTAATAATAGAGCCACCAAAAATAGCTGCCCTGGGACGTTATGGTGTATTAACAGAGGTGATGTAGAGGGCCATCAGCCAGACATCTGACCAAGCCAATCATGGATGGGTAGCACCTCAACCTAGTCCAAAGTCCCGCCCACAGAGGACATACTTGCTGTCCACATCAATATGACCACAAGTTCCTCCAGAAACTCTGGGCCTCTCCTCCATGGTTGTGTACTGGGCAGGGAACCATTCTGTCATCGTACAGGCCTAAGGGTCCAGCCTATGCACAAGCCTGTTACAGTAGGACACAAGAGTGGCAGTAACAGTCCAGCCAAGATCAGCTTATGCAAGTCCAGAAGGCCCACTCACTGCAGCCACCCGGACTGCAACCGCCTAACTGGGACTTAGAGAAATGACTGCTACACTTAGAGCACATCACTGGGACTGAATGTCACAGTCCAGGTGAGACTGCAGTTCAGGGAGGCCAGAGTAGGATGCCAAAATCGCCAACTGCCAGAATCTTTTGTTTCCCATTCCCCATCTCCTCCAGAGCCCAAGCCGCCCTCACCCATCCCAGCACCCATCCATCCAGTCGAAGCTGGCTACTAGAATGTTAATTTGGCCTTGGGCTTTTTGGAACAAGACCAATCCATAAATTATTCATGTTTATTTATAAAGTCACATTCCAAAAATATTTCAAGTAATAAATAGGTTTTAGCATTTGTCACAGTCTGCCTGCCTAGTGTAAGGCTTCCAAAGTCAAGAAGGGTATGTGGATCCCGCAAAGCTTTCCACAGCAAACCCGGGCCCCAGGAATCTCCTGGCCTTCACTAAGGAATGAAGACACCACTTGGGAGTTCTAGCCCCACCCTGCAGCACCCACTGGACCCGAGATGTCTTCAATCCAGTACAAAGCACCCTATTTTAGCCCCAAGGTCCACAGCCAGCCCCCAGAGCTGACGAGAAGCTGGCTTGTGGCTGGCTGGAGATGCACCTGGATGCTGGGCACAGGGGCAGCAGCCACTCTGGCCATGGCTGGCACACAGGTTCTCGTGTCAGGCTTTCATCACTGCCATAAAGGAGACCTGCAGGGGAGAAGGTACAGTTGGGTCCCACCCTTTGCTCCCCACTGTTCCTCCAGACACCACCTGAGAACGATACAACCCAGCTCCCAGGGCTATCCTGTGGCTCTTTATGAGGGTGTCACAGCACCGTTTATCTCAGAGGCCACTTGCAGCAAGGCTACTGGGAGGAGGGTGAGGGAATTAAAACCCAGACCACCAAGCAGACGTGGGCAGGAGAGCCAAGCGAGGCAAGGGTACCACATACAAACCTCCTGGAGCAGCTGGCCCAGCATCTCCTGGCTGTGGATGGACTGCCTGTGGAGAGAATATCTAGTCATCTCCCAAAACTGCCTTACAGACAGACCTCCCACCAGACCCAGGCCCTACTCCCAGGCTTAGACCAGCAGGGAGTCTTAAAGTCCACGGGCCCACTTCTTGGCTCTGCTAGAAAGGCAAGAGCCTGGACATGTAGGCCAAGCACAAGGCTCGTAGGGAAGAAAGTTACAATGCTGTGGGCCTTGACCCCTGCTAGCCTCCAAGGCCTGGAGACCTACCTATCGATTCTGGTTGCTATGGTTACCGTGAAGGTACCCTCTGTATCTGGCAGGTAGGTGGAGGGAACAATCCTGTAGTTCCCCACAGAAAGGAGGCAGAGGCGGCTCACTTCCTGGGCATAGCAATGTGGTACACAGCTTAGCAGTGGCTCCTGGAGCAGCAGGGAACACGCGTCCTGGTTCTCACCGTCTGCTGGAACCTGGGCAACAGTGCAATTGGCATGGAGGCCCATTCAGGGTGGCATGGTTTGCTCTCACTCTGCACAGCACCAGCTAAGGGAGTACTGCCCTGGCTCAGCTGGTATACCTGATGTTCTCAATCCTCGAGCCATGGAACCACTATGCTAAGGAGAAGAGCCATGGAGCCAGGACACCCTTGTCAAAGGCCCTGCCAGTGGTACCCGACCCTGAAGAACATCAGATTTTCACACACACTAACCAGGCCCCTACATAAAAGCACTCAAGAGTACTGGATGGGCCCTGGGCAGGGGCACTCTATTTGGAGTTTCAGGTGGCCTGACTCAAGATTCAAGGAGTCCAACTTTCTGGGATGTACCGACAGCCCTCAACAGAACTTTCTTAATGAAAAAATCCTGGTCTCTCCTGGCCATGTCACCTGCATTCCAGGTATACATGTTTCCACTCAGAACAGTGAATCCTGCTGTAGCCCAACACACCCTCTGTCAATGACCACTGTGATGTGAAGGCCCAAAGTGGATATGGCCTCATGGGATCGGAAGCCTCATTGCCACCATGGAGTCTGCAGCCCATGACCCTTGACCTCTAGCACAGCACTTCTCTCTCCTCCCCTTCTCCAACTAAAACTTTGATCGGTGTGTTCCCGGCTGCCGGATACGAGGTGGAAGTAATGAAGAAGCAGCCTGGGGGGACCTGGGACTCACTGAACCTTCCCTATCCACAGCAGCCTGGCAGGGAAACTGTGTAAGCAAGCCCCTAGGCCAGCACAGAACCCACACGCTCAGGCCCTTTGGTGGCCTCTCTTCCATTACCTATGACTGCCCCGGGGTTAACAGCCTCAAAGTACAGTTCCCAGAGCATGTGTCTTGAAGTCCTGAGCCAGACTTGAAAGAGCTTTGCCTCAACCATGCAAATATCTATCTGGAATCTTCTGGGCTTGTTGACTGTGGCTGTAGCGCCTGACCACCAAGCTGTCCTGCTACTGGCAGTGGCCAAGTACAGGTCTCTCCTCCTTCTTGCCCTTCTCGAGTCTACAGCCTTTCCAACTGAGGCCAGACTTCTGCCCTGCTCTACCTGATCCCATTATACAACAGCTCTTGCCAATCCCACTTGGAACTGAGTGACATGGGAAGGATGGGCTGTGAGACTGCCCAAGGAGTGTGACTACAGCATGTGGTGTAAGTGAGCGAGGCCTCTCTACAGTAACTGCCTGGGGCCACATCACCTCAGGGTGAGACTGGGCTTCTCCCTCAGAACCCCTAGAGAAGTCCAGAGCCCAGCCAGGGTCACAGGTAGGAGGCATGCAGTGGATGGAATGACCTCATACAGGGAGGGTATTTGGAGTGAGGTGAGCTACCCCAAATGACCTCAGTGAATAGTCTTTGTGAAACATGCAATGAGTCTTTCATGAGGCCAGCTAGCTGGACCACCAGGCCCAAATGACAGAAGCCAGCCTCTGTGTCACAGTCGCGGACCTCCCCTCAAACCTAACTCACCTGAAAGACATGGAAACCAATGGGGTGCAGCTGGCTGTCACTGAGCCGGCAGTGTTGCTGCAGGGTGATACGGATGTAGCGGGGGCCAGCACCCTCAGGAACGGAGAAGGGGAGGCAGGGATTGCAGGGGTAGGAGGCAAAGTTCCTGCTGCCCCCAGCTGTCTGGCCAGCTCTCCAGCAGCCCCGCAACTGCACAGTCTCCCACTCGCCTGCAGGCAGGGCTGATCCAGGCGATGCATCCTTGGTGGCCAGCCTGACAGCACTGCAGGACGATACACAGAGGGTACTGGCAGCCTGGTCCAAAGGAACCTGCCCAAGTCCTACCCTCACACTGAGCACACCCTAGCTCCTCCCCAGGCCTAGCTAGCACTGGCTCCTTACCTGAGGGAGATTTTCCCAGTGGAGAAGACTCTGAGCAGGAACTGCCCTGGCACATCCTTCAAAAAGGTGCTAGGGACAGCCAGGTAGTAGCCTGGTGAGAGCTCACAACGCAAGTGGATCTCACGATCATACGCATGGCACGCAGTGCCAGCCACAGGGGGTGCAGACAGGACTCTGGGCAGGCTGATCTTCCGTTTCTCTACCTGCATGAATGGAGGTGGGAGGCTGAGAGTCACACCCAGGCACTGGACCTCTGCTCCCTGCTCCTCCCTGCTCTGAAAAATCTAAGCCTACAGAGCACATAGCATCCATCCTCTTGAGCCAGGTGAGGATGCCAAAGACCTAGGGCTTCCTTCAGAGGGTCAAAATAGGCAAATCCAGAACCATGTTCAAAAAGGCCCATGGCCAGGGCAGCCCGGGGGATGCTGGAGAAGGTACTTTCCAGTAACTTCTTTTTGCAAGAGGAAAGGACCATGACATAGGCCCCCACTCAAAAAAGGGTCAATGAACAGTGGTGAGACTTGTCACATGGTATCAAGATACACAAGATTAAAATACAGCCACTGAGTAAGCAAAGAGCAGTTCCTGACCTACCTGTTCTAGGAAATAGATACTAGTTTGTAAAACTGACCAAATGTCTCAGCCTGACCATAAAATAACCCTATACACATACAGGCTGTAATGGAGGAACCAGGAAGGCAGCTAGGTGGGGTACACAAGGCAAGCAGCAGCCCTAGTATAATGGGAAACTCTTCCCTTGGGAAGATGGGGACTGTAGAGATCAAGCTAGCCTCCACCTCTGCGGTGGGGTGGGTGGACTTTGAATCAGCTGCTTCCGTTGCTCTATCAGAGGTGTTTGATGCCAAAGAACATGGGAAAAGGAATCAATAGCCAAGGGTGGGAGCTCCTGGGCCCAGCAGATGCAGTTACCTTCCAGATGTGCAGGCCCACAGCCTGGTAATCTTTGCCTGGGAGGTTCACCGGTGCAGGGCTGGCACCCGCCAGTGCCCGAGTCTGGCTCACTAAACGCCTCCGGGGTCTCTGAAGAACAGCCACACACACCTCGCTGGGCTCCAAGAGCCGTAACCAGAACTTGGGGTTGCAGGGAAAGCAACTGTTGTTCCGGCAGCCTCCTGCTGACTGCCCTGTCACCCAGGCACCAGGCAGTGTCCGTGTATGGCACAGCACCCTCTCTAGTGAGTGGGAGAACACACGTGTCAGCCGAGAGGACTGAGCTGGCTCTGCTGTAGCCACAGGCTGAGGTAAGCAGACCAGTGGCAGTCAGCTCACCCTCTGAGAATCACACCCGCTCCCACCTCCAAACCCCCAGTCAGTCAATCAGGCAGAAAGGACGGTACCCGTCCCTGCTGTGCCAGCCCATGCAGGCTCCTGGCTTCACAGAGGACAGTCCACTCCTGCTGGCAGCCCTACCTGTGTGGAGACTCTGTAGGTGGCCGGCCTCTGTGACTGGGTAGCCGATGGTGACCTCATCAAACTCCCTGAGGAACTCCTCTTCCTCTACCCAGAACTCTCCTTCCTGGAGTTGGGCCAGCAGCTCAGACTCCTTAGCTGGCTCTACCTGGTTCCACCCTTCACCTCTGCAGGAAATCTCATTTCAGTGCAAGCTCAAGATGTATTATCAACTGGTAAATAAGGCAGTGGGACCCTGGGGAAGGGGCCTGGGGTGGAGAGCCTCAAACTTTTGCCATACACTGCACTGTAAACTCTGTTACTAAGTGTCCTATAGAAGATGCGTCCTATGTGCTGGCTGTCCCTCAGAACCTTTCCTTACCAGGAGGACCCCACACCGGAAAGAAGCTGCCTTCTTAAGGCTATCACAGCCGAGTCTGACCCTTTAGTCTCTGAAGGAGCTATTGGGTTGACTGGAGCGCTGCTCAGTTTAGTGACACTAGACCCAGCCTGCACACAGAGGGTAGTTGGGGTCCAAGAGCCTCAGTGCTCCCAAGCCTCAAAGGGGTCCTGGCTTAGTTGGGTCTTAAAACTGAGCTGAGGACTTCAGCTGTGGGTCACCCTCAAACCCCTATGCAACAAAAAGCATTCACTATCCTATACATACCCAAGGTAAAACCCCATAAAAAAAAGTTACATGACCCTAGTTCTTCCAAGACCTAGAAAAAGCAAGCACTTTGATACACAAATGAGTGCAGAGCGAGCTTTCCTACGGGAAGGCAAGCACCATCCTGGCAGCTAGACATGACACAAATGGGGAGCAGAGCAATGCGGCATGGATGCCCCAGGATACCCACCCCTCTTCCCACGTGCAGCCTGGTACTTACCCTTCTCTCCAGAGGCCCTGCCAACAACGCCGGCCCCAGGGGTTGTGAATCCGCAGCAGGAGGATACCCTGGCCAGTCCGACTCCTGAGCTCCTGCAGATCTGAGATGATGAAGGCATGGAACTCCCCGAGTTCCCTGGCACCTATGAGAACAGCCCAGTCGTGTGTAAGACCTGCATCACCATGTCCCCAAACTGGACAGGACATACAGATTCCTGCTTCCCTGCCCGTGGAAGATGCTCTGGGTCTCCATAGTGCTAAGGCGCCAGGCCAGCTACTTGCAGTGCTCACTGGCATTCTGTGCTGAGGGCTGATGTTGGCCTTGGCTCTCTACCACCAGGATTCGATGCTGCACACAGCATTCCCTCCTCTGGGCCTCAGTTCCCACCATGGGTGTGAGACCATCTGACTGTCATGTTGAGGACTTGAGGCCAAGAGGAATTCCACCTGGCCAGAGACCACAGGACAAAGGGCCCTGCCATGGAAGAGGAGAACAGTGCTATTCCAGGAGGGTGGAAGCCAGAAAAAGGGCAGGAAGGCCTATGTGGCCACAGCTCTAGTTCCAAGGACTCTGCAGCTCCTTCTTGGTGTCCCTTTTAGTTCCAGCCCTTGACACTTCAGTGGGTCCCAGGAGCTCTTTGCCAGAGAAAGGAGTTCTCCAAAATTCAAGAATCAGCTTCCCCCCACACTAGGACTGACACCACCAACAGAGTCTTATGGCCAATGGCTAGCTCCCACCTCAGGAGGGAGGCTGGGTGGAGTCGGCATGGCCAGCAGTGAACACACCCTGGCCCTCCCCTTGAATCCCAGGATCTGTCTGAGGATCAAAGACCAGGGCTTTGTCAACTCTTAGTTGTTGGTCTGGCCAGTGTGATTACCGATTAGTTCTGGATTATTTCTTTGTTCATATTTTATTGTTTGTGTTTACATGTGGGTATGTGTGGGTGGGGCACATACACATGTGTGCGCGGGCTGGCAGACAGACATGGGGTGGTTCCTCAGGAGCTGCCCACCTTATTTTGAGGCGGGGGTCTCTCAGCAAGCCACAGGCACCCTCCTGTCTCCACTTCCTCAGAGCTGGAATTCCATGTATACATCACCATGCCTGACTTTTTACTTGGGTGCTGGCTGTCCAACTCACGGCCTCGCGCTGTGCAGTAACACTGTACAGACTGAACCGCTGCCCTAGTGCTATTTCTGAACCTAAGTTATAGCATACAAATATTCTTTTTTTTTTTTGGTTTTTCGAGACAGGGTTTCTCTGTGTAGCCCTGGTTGTCCCAGAACTCACTTTGTAGACCAGGCTGGCCTCGAACTTAGAAATCCGCCTGCCTCTGCCTCCTGAGTGCTGGGATTAAAGGCGTGCACCACCACCTCCCGGCTGCATAAAAATATTCTTAAACGTGTATAGAAAATTGCATCAGAAAGATATGGCCAGACATGTAATAAGTGACAACGGTCTCAACACTTGACAACCTAAGTTTTTAGCAAGTCTGAAACTCAAAAAACAAAAACAAAACCAAAATCCCAAAAACCAAAACAACAATAGAAAAAACAAAACGCAGCAAAAAAAAAAAAAAAAAAACCTGAACTATTTAACATTGCTGGAGGATCAAGAAAACCACAGCAGGTCCAGCAGTGGAGGGAGAGATTCCAATTTATGTAAAAGTGGTATACAACAAAACCAGAAAAGGCTGCATACATTCAGGGAAAAACTCAAGAAGTACACTAGAAGGTTCTAAGTGGTTTACAGTAGTTCTATTTAGGTGAGCTTTTCTTTTTTCTTTATTTTGTACACAAATTTCTCCTCATGAACCTTAATATGTCAGTAAGATAAAAACGGCTTTGGACTTTGCTTTGTAAGCAACTGGGGCACGGGTGATGGTGTGGCTAGCTTGGATGCTGTTCTTGCTACTGCTTCTAAGCTGTCTGTGTGCAGCAGGGGACACGATGTAGGTCCCGCCTTGCCCTACATGAAAGGACTAGTCTAGGAGAAAGAGGATAACCTCTCTCTAGAGGAGGGGTAACAGGAGGACACACAGCCAAGACAGCCTCTCAAGGATTCATTTCCTTCTCTGTAACAAGCTAATGGTGGAGGGAGTTGTAGCCATGTACCTGCTCTGGGGCTAAGCACAGAGCAGCTGATTAGACACCGGTCCTTCAGGTGGAGTAGCTGCCGACAAGTTCTGTGCTCCCCACCACTGGGCCTGTCCTGCTGGCCGCTGGCTTTCATTACATCCTTCAGGCTCCACCTTTCTGCCAGGCTTCCAGTGAGATCCACCAGGGCATCTGCCACTTGCCCAGCCCACAGGTGCTCATACGATCCATGGACCCTGGGGAACCAATAAGCACAGGAAGTATGACCTTGTCACTGAGATTCTTGGCTGTCCTATTCCCACAATCCATCGCACCCCAAAGTACCCAACCACCCTCTCACGGCACCCTGATCGCCTCTCTCATGGCCTCTCTGCTTTGTGTCACATCTTCACCCAGCCATAAACGTCAGCATTTGCCATATCCCTGCTGTTTTCTGCCCAGGTTCAGACTCATCCCTTCTCTAGTGTGGGCAGCGAAACACAAGGCAAAGGGACAAAGAGGCTCCATCCTAAGTTCAAACCCCATAGTCCCAAGGATGACATTCTGCTAGCTTTCTGAGTCCCTCTGCTCAGACACCTGCCCAGCAAGCTGCCAGTCTCCTGTGCAAAATGCACACCCCAGGTAGAGGGAGTGCTGAGAGAGCAGGGCTGGAACAAGCAAGCGCTGTTCCATGCCAGGCTCCTCCCTCCCCTGAAACAGGGCAACAAACTCCTTGTGTTGAATGTCTAGAAACATACATGAGGGCATCTTTGCACTGGGGCTGAGAAATGAGGGGACCTTTCTGTGGAGTGCTGGGAAATACGGGAAGGGAAAGAGTGGCAGGGAGGGCATACCATAGTCCTAAAACCAGTGTCCATGTCAGGACCCACAGGACTGGCTGCTGGACCCTGAGGAACACATAGGACTCTGCAGCCCAGGAGAGGTGAGATGGGCCTCATGGAGGCAACTTGGTGCTGAAGCCACCCAGCCTGGCTGACCCCATCACTTCTGTATCGTACATACTTAGCATAGGCCTTTTCCAGTAAGGGAAGCCAGAACACATCCTCTCTCTGGCACCGGGAAAAGCAGAGTCTCCCGGCAAGACAAGGCAGACGATCATCTATGGTCACTTCCTTCCAGTGTCCAAACTGCCAAATCCGACAGGTGAAGAAGCCTTGGTATTTCTGGTCAGACCAGCCTGGCTGTCCTGGAGGGAAGACCTAACACACAGGAGAGGCCAGACAGATAGCATGGGATCAGCATCAGTGTGTTCCTCAGCATCCCAACAGGGCAGCCTCCACAGAAGCACTGCAGACACTTGAGGGGTCACCTGAGAGAGGGTCCACCTGAGAGCCACCGTCACCTGTATTACTCAGTGTCCTAACAATGCAGTCTTGGCAGAAGCTCTATGAGCACCTGCTAAGAGCAAAGGGCTCTGCTCTGTTAGATGTCACATCTTATGTCCATGTCACACCAATACAAAGTCTAGCTTTTCATATAAATAACTCATGTCCCCAAAGCTTATAGCCAACAACGTTTCACTGCCCCAAATAAGCATTTGACCTGAATCCAAAGCTTTGGTAGACAGGAGTAACCCAATTTTTTTTTTTTTTTGCGGGGGGGAGGTTGGTTTGGTTTGGATTTTGGAGATAGGGTTTCTCAGTGTAGCTTGGGCTGTTCTGGAACTCACTCTGTAGACCAGGCTGGCCTTGAACTAAGAGATCCACCAAAGGCATGTACCACCACACACGGCTTCCATAACCTACTGGCCTAATAGCTCTTCTTGTTTCTCAAAGCCAAGTGCCCCAAACTGGCCAGTCACTGGCCAGCTACACCCATTGCTAGCTTCTGTCAGTAGAGAAGGGCAGGCTCTAGACTAGGGAGACTTGGTGTGGCGCTGGCTCCAACACTCAGACACACAGGAGCTATGATGACGACAGCATCAGTGCCTTCCTTTACAGAGAAGTTAGATGCCAACAAGGCTGGATGGGGAGGAAGCAACAGGGACAAGCTTAACCCAGGGCTCGGGACAGGACAGAGTCACAAATGGGTAACCCCCCACCCCCATCCCCACCCCCATCCCCACCCCCCAGTACTGTTGCCTTAGCTGAAAACACCGAGCAATGAGCCAACCTAAAACATGCGGCACTGCATATCAGAAGACCGTTTTAGTCACCTTTTCTCTGTTGGTATTTAAAACTTACGCATGAAAAAATAAAAATAGAAAGAAATCAATCAAGTTTAAAAAAAAAAATCAAACCAGAGACACAAAATGCCTCTGCTGACCCTGTTCTACCTGCCAGGTTGGCCTGGTTTTGTGTCCCACATGTGTGGGTGGCTCCGGTCTGGTGGACAGGACGCACTTGGGTCACTGTCTTGGTGTCCTAACCTTTCCCACCACCCATGCTGCACAGACACAAATGTGCCCCAGCAGGCCCTGGATCTGGAAGAATGTCCTGTGCTGTGCACTAGAAATAACTGAGTGGAAAGAAGGCTGAGGTGGGCTCTGTACCTGGTCCAGGAGGTGTTGACTCTTCTGAAGGGCGGCGCAGGCACACAGGAACCAGCAATCCCCCAGCAGCCCTTGCTTCACCTGTCCCTCCCATGGGTTATCTGGAAACAGCTGAGGTGTGGCACAGATTTCCTGAAATCAAGCCATTCAGAGTTAGCTCACGCCTACAGCTACTCTTCAAGCTAAGAACACATGAACCCAGGGCAGGCTCTGGAGGCACTTTCTCATTCTCTGAGCTCCTGGCCCCAAATGGAAGGAGAGGTTACTTCTCTGTCGCCCTGTCCTTCTGTCACCCTGTCCTTCAGCACTTCCTTTGCTATAGTTCTCCCATGGCAAGACCTCAATTCTGGAGGACCCTTTTAAATAAGTTTAGAAATCAGCTCTACTCTATAAATTTATGGTGACAAATATCAAATGGGTCCTTTGTACTGTAGAAAGTCTACTGTTTGTCTAGCAGGTTCAATCCTACATACCTTCTGCCTTGTCTCTCTTCTTACTCCCCTTGCCTGGACACCTCAGCTACCAACCTGTCCTTCTGCTTCATAAAAGCCACTGGCCACCCACCCACCTTTTGCTACCTCTCCTTGTTCAGGCATCCCATTCCGGAGGCAGACCACACCAGCCCGCTAGTGGGATAGAGATCTCCCATCTTTAATAGCTAGCAGCACTGTATTCCCTGCCTAGGCTCCCTTCAATGACAGCTTCTCAGAGAAATGACCAATCTTACTGCCCCTCCCTTCACTATCAGCAAGTCAATCATCCCCAACACTGCCTCAATTTCACCTGTGTGATGTTAGATACGACAGGCATGTCCTGTCCTTTAGTAACTTTCATGGCTGTCCCCCGACCCTCAAGGGCATGGAAGCCCCCTGTAGCTCCATGATGCCACAGGCTCCTCTGCTCCTTTCCCGTCACTGCTTGCTGCATCTCACCTGTTGCTGACTGCCTGTCGGGGTGCTCACATGCACATTTACACATTAAGGCTTAAGGTTAAGTCTCAAGTCTCTTTTTCTACTCCTTCCCTCCAGATCCTGAGTGGCTCTTCTAAGCTGGACTGTAACCGACTCTCCCACCTATCGTGCTCTTCCTGAGCTTCTGACCCATCTATCCGACAACTCCACCTGGACAAGGCAGGAAAGCCAGGCACTGCTTAGGACCACCACCCATCTATCACTCTGGCCAGGAAGCAAGAACTCATTCTTTTTTTTTTTTTCCAATCTATCTATATAAATCATGTGTGTTTGTCTATGACACAGTGTGAATATGGAGGGCAGAGGCTAACTTACTGCAATGAGTTTTCTCTTTCCATCATGTGGGTCCCAGGGTCCACACTTAGGCCATTACCATTGTTAGTAAATAACTTACCTTCTGCTCAGCAAGCAGCAGGGCCATTTCAATAGCCCAAGAAAACACTCTCGATCCCTGCTCTGGCTTCTACTTCAAACAGCCACTCCTCCCAAAGCATTCGCAAAGCTGTCTACTGCAAAGCCCACCCACCCAGCTGTCAGGCTAACCTGAAAGTCAACATTGACTTCTAGCACCACTGAAAAGGGCAGTCCCCATCGTGCCCTGTTCATCATCTCCCTCCCAGGAGCGAGCTTCTTCCCTACTGTTCTTCTGTCTTGTTCCCCATGGTTGCTACAATTACAAATAGATACACTCACATGGCTACAATATAATAGTAAGTGCTGAAAAGAACAAAAAGACACTATACTGTGTCCTAGTCACCAAAGAGCAGTTCCAACAAACTCACCCCTTAATTCTCTCCTGACACCTAAAACATGTTCACCTACTTGTATGTTGTGTGTGAGTGTTTTGTTTGACTCTGTGTCCATGTGCCTGTGGTGCCTTCAGAGGCCAGAAGAGATCACGGGATTCCCCTCAGACTGGACATACAAATGGCTGTGAGCCACCATACGAAATCCATTTTTTAAAAAAAATCTATTTATTCACTTTATAACCTAATTCAGCCCTTCCTCCCCTCCCAGTACCCCTCATGAAAGTCCTCTCCCTACTCACCATTCCTCTTCTGAGAAGGGGAAGCCCCACTCTGGGTGCCACGCCTCCCCAACACACACGCACATCAAGTCACTGTAGGACTAGGCGCATCTTCTGAAACCCCCCTTTTAAAGTAAAAACAAAACCTAAACTCCAAGGGCGTGGCCAACAGGGCTCTTTCTCTCCCTTGCCTCTCAGTGTTGCTCAAGAAAGCCAGGATGCTTAGCAACACCACTGTGCCAAGCAGGCAGCACAAGGACTGGAACCCTGCCAGCTGTCACTGTTAGCACTACATGCATGTGGGACAGGCTGTCCCCCGGTAGTCTTTCTGCTGATAAGCCACGTCTAAAAAACACCAACAAAAACACTAGGCTTGAACATCCATCCATTTAAGCTGCAACAAGGGAAAAAAAAAAAACCCAATAACCAAAACCCCTCCTACCACAGCCCTTTCTGGCTATGAGGGGTAACACTGTTGTGAGTTGCATGCATGGACCTAACAATACATAGTTCCACCTGCCTGTGCCATTTAAGGGAGCCCTGAAAAGCAACTCCTTAGGTTTTCCCAGTTGTTAAGCACAACGCTCCCCGTGTTCTGTGCTACCTTTTGGTGTTCATACCCCAAAGCCAAAAGCTACTAGAAGAAATGTAGAGCAAAGTGCAAAGCCAAGAAAGATTGCGCTGAATTACACCCGACAAAACTTAGGTGGTGGGATGGTGCTGGAAATACTGCTTCTAATCCCTTCTTAATATCAAAACAGCTCCCTACTACCTGACTTTGGGTAGGAGTGTATTTTAGTAGAAACCCCAAGATAACATCTAAAAGACAAGCCTTTCGATTGCTTCTGTCCTCCTCATTTGAATTCTCAGGGTTGGCTATCACCTTTTCTGAATAGGCTTGAAAGCGAGGTCCTGCTAACCCCGGAGTCCACCTCCGTGAGAAACATATCCACAACACCCGCCCAGGCCAGAGAACCTGCTGCACCTGGGGTCGTCTCCAAGTGATGTCCTCCCGAAACTGGGCCAGAGGCGTGGACAAGTTGTAAAAGAGCGAGGAGTCCGAGGCGGGGAATGCCGCGTCCCGGAAGAGCTCCCGCGCCGGCGTCTCGGCCCGGACCGCCCGCATCTTCGGCGCCCTGGGCTCCCATCTGCGGCCCGTGGACTCGGTCGCCGCCCGGGAGCGAGTGCGCGGCCTTCACTGCAAACCGTGTCTGCTTAGCCCGGGAGACCTACTGGTGCAGAGCAGCCTAGCGCCGCAAGCTCCGTTGTCTAGGTAACCCGGCTGGAGCCAACCAGGAGCCGTGCTTGTGTCATGTGATAGAGCTGCCTAATCACCCACGAGCTGCTGCGCAGAGCCGTGCAGGACTGGTAGGTTCTGCTCTCGCAAGAGGGCGTGGTCCCCGTGTTTCTAACTGGGCGGTGCTAGCCTGATGTCCGTATGCTTTAGTGCTCCAGACAACGCAGCTGTAGCCCCTTGAAATCGAAGTCTCAGCGACCACGGGAAGCTGAAAAGTCACTTTGGTTTAGATCGCTTTGTCAATGCTATCCCAGCATGCAGCGCCGTTCCCAGCATACATCGCTGATCACAGGCGTTGTCTACTTCCCAGCGTGCTTCGCTCCTTCCGGTGTGAGGCAGGAACTTGGCAAAGCGGTGGTTCCTCCCTGTCTTCTGAAAGAGCCAGTGAGGAAGTGGCTCAGCGAATCGCGTTGTTACCCTTCCGTCGCGGTGGTGGTTGCGTTGTTCTGGGGAGGCAGAGGTGTCACTGGGGTTGAAACTTGCCGGGCTCGGGCATTTGTCTCAAAACGATTGGGCTTCAGACGCTATGGATCCTAAACGGCCAGGGAATGCGTCTGGAGCATTCCTTGAAACCTTAAATGGCCGGGCTATGGTTTTGTAGACTGGATGGTGACCAGGACGTGGACTTGCGGCTCCACGATTATTCGATGCCATGAGGAGGACAGGGAGAGGACACTCTCCTTCTGGTGCCTGCTCTTCCAGTTCCCAGGAAGGACCAAGTCAGCCAAGGGCTGTTCTCTGTGTCTTCTCCAAATGTATTTCATCAAGACTAGAAGCTTCATACAGAGACAGGAAGGGAGATGAAGAGGCTTCACACCTTGTAGACTGCAGTTTGCCACCTATTAGGGCTGCTCTGATATTTTTTTCCCTCCTCTGGGCCCCTTTTTCTCGGTCTTGGATAAAAGGTAGTCAGAGGAAATGCGGTTTGTGCAGTTAAGTAGGTCAAGTACCCGTTGCCTAAAGAGGAACAGCCAGGCCAAGCTTTTACCCATAACCTGCTGCTTCAGAGTCTACACAGTTGCTCCTTCTCCCAGTGAGAGGCTGGGCTGCTCCTGCATCAGCAGCAATTACTGCTGTGGCATGACACAGTTACCTTGGCTCCACTAGGCCTCAGCACCATGATTTGAGGTGCAAGACACTTAACTCTTTATTGTGGTTATTTAAAAAATGGAGTAGCCACATAGCCCAACATCTCTTTGGGATGCTTTTTCATTTAGTACTTAATTTCGAATCAGGGGACTGACTGGTGGGCTGAAAGCTGCACTATAGTTGAGTCATTAAGAGCCTAGACTCGGTTTTCCAGGAAGTCTTGAATAATTGTGACAAGTTATCCGCAACTCAAGAGTTATGCAAACTGGTTCACCCCCAGAAGTCTCATGTGAGTGGTTAGCTCAGGAGAACAGCTCCCGAAGGCCGCATCCATAACCAGGGCTGGGCCACGGGCAGAGCCTGACCTCCGGAATCTGGAAGGAAAAGCTGCTTAGTGTTACCGTTGCTGTGACAAAACATGACCAAAGCAACCTGGGGAGGAAAGGGTTTATTCTGCTCACCAGAATATGGCGCTTTCCATAAGGAGGGGCGCTATTTCCTGGCTCCTTTCCTGCTTTCTTACAGAACCCAGGACCACCAGATCAGAGATGGCGCCACCTACAATGGGCTGGCCCTCCCCCATTGATCACCAATTAGGAAAATGCCTTGCAGCTGGATCTTATGGAGGCATTTTTATTTTCACTCTCTGATGACTCTACCTGTGTCCAGTTGACATAAAACTAGCCAGCACAGACAGGAAGGCAGCTGATGCTAATTAGATAGCCTAGGCCTGCAGAATGGTTGTACTTTAGTCAGAGTTGGTGTCAGGACAGCTTATCAATCCACTTGTTTTAACTCTCATTTTTGAGACCTATGACCTGTTTTCTTCCCAGTATGTAGCTGTACTGGCTGGTTTTGTGTGTCAACTTGACACAAGCTGGAGTTATCACGGAGAAAGGAGCCACCCTTGAGGAAATGCCTCCATGAGATCCAGCTGTAAGGCATTTTCTCAATTAATGATCAAAGGTAGGAGGGCCCATTGTGGGTGGTGCCATCCCTGGGATGGTAGTCCTGGGTTCAATAAGAAAGCAAGCTGAGCAAGCCAGGAGAAGCAAGCCAGTAAGTAACATCCCTCCATGGCTTCTGCATCAGTTCCTGCTTCCTGACCTGCTTGAGTTCCAGTCCTGACTTCCCTTCGAATCAGGGGACTGACTGGTGGGCTGAAAGCTGCACTATAGTTGAGTCATTAAGAGCCTAGACTCGGTTTTCCAGGAAGTCTTGAATAATTGTGACAAGTTATCCGCAACTCAAGAGTTATGCAAAGGGTGATGAACAGCAATGTGGAAGTGTAAGCTGAATAAACCCTTTCCTCTCCAACTTGTTTCTTGGTCATGATGTTTTGTGCAAGAATAAAAACCCTGACTAAGACAGTAGCCTTGCTCTTGAAGCCAATTTGGAAAGGGCTTTCTTTTCCCTCCCGGCCCATCAACATTTCTGATCTTAGATCCTAAGGTGCCAAGAAGAAACAGCACTAGTCTAGGTGGACAGATGAAAAGGAGTGTGAAGCCAGCTGGCTCTTGGCACAAGTGCTCACAAATGAGGCATTTAAAGTCTGAGCCCAAACTGGCTGTGGTGGAACACCTATAATCCCAATACCCAGGAGACAAGATTTGAGAGTATTGTGGGGCCAGCCTGAGCCACACAGCAAGAACCTGTCTCAAAATAACAACAAAACCTTATCAGCCAGAGGTTCTTTATGCAAGGAACCCATGAGCTGCCAGCTCATGTCACAGGATATTGTGAGAATCCTTCACTACATTAATGCCCCCCATCACACCAACTCGCAGTGGGAAGACTGAATCAGAGCACTTTGCATGCCCATGGATGTCTTGGAGCCCTTTGAAACCTGAGCCCTCCTTGCTGCTTCCTTTCTGAACCCTTCTTTCTGCCTACCCTGGTTTTTGAAGGGCATGCTTTCCGACTTCCTCGGGAGATCCTTTTCCGAAGCCCTGTACACCCACAACTGAGCATTTCTCTTGACAGTCACACATTCTCATGGAGATACAGAGATGGAAACAGGGTCAGCTTTTGGGTTACCAGGTTATGCTGGAGGTAGTGATGGAGAATAAGAGGCAAACTCAGCCTTAGAGAGGAGAGAACTAAGGTGTCCTCAGTGAAGGGACAGGTAACACCTGCCAGAGAAGACAATGAATACAGCCAAGAGTGTAGTCTTTGGTAGACTGCCATGCTTGCTCGGGATCACCACACAGCGTCTATACTCTTAAATAACACTGCTTTCAGTTCTTTGTTTTCTGCTAAAGTCATCTAGGGATTCTGACCTCTTCCTAGCTCTGAGGTTGTAAGTTCAGAAAGGAGGGTGTGCCCCAGTTCTAGATAGTGAGACAGTAGTTGGTGTAGGTGGCTTCAGTGGTTAAAGTGCTTGTTGCCGAAGTGTGCGAACCTAAATTCCATTCCTAGCATCCACATATAAACCTGGGTATGATGACATGTTTGTCTTAGTTAGGTTTCCATTGCTGTGAAGAGACACTATGACCACAACAACTCTATAAAAGAAAAACATTTATTTGGGGCTGGCTAACAGTTCAGAGGTTTAGCCCCGGTTATCATCATGGTGGGAATCATAGTGCCATTGTCTTAGGGTTTCTATTCCTGCACAAACATCATGACCAAGAAGCACTTGGGGAGGAAAGGGTTTATTCAGCTTACTCTTCCACATTGCTGTTCATCACCACAGAAAGTCAGGACTGGAACTCAAACAGGTCAGGAAGCAGGAGCTGATGCAGAGGTCATGGAGGGATGTTCTTTACTGGCTTGCCTTCCCCCAGCTTGCTCAGCCTGCTCTCTTATAGAACCAAGACTACCAGCCCAGAGATGGTCCCACCCACAAGGGGCCTTTCCCCCTTAATCACTAATTGAGAAAATGCCTTACAGCTGGATCTCATGGAGGCATTTCCCCAACTGAAGCTCCTTTCTCTGTGATAACTCTAGCTTGTGTCAAGTTGACACACAAAACCAGCCAGTACAGGCATGTAGACAGACATGGTGCTGGAGAGGTACCAGAGATTTCTACATCTGGATCCACAGGCAGCATGAAGTGAATGAGAGACTGGGCCTAGTTTGAGCATCTGAAATCTCAAAGCTCACCCCTAGTTACATACTTTCTCCAATGAGGCCACACCTACACCAACAAGGCCTAATAGTGTGCCACTCCCTATGGGCCTATAGGGGCCATTTTTATTCAAACTACCACAATGCTCTTATAATAATCCCTGTGCTGGAGAGACATGGATTAGGACCTATGCTTTATGCTAACCCAGCCTAATCTAATTAGCCTAAACTAATCCACCAAGCCTCAGATCCCAGTAAGAGACTAGGTCTCAAACAAGGTACGTGCCTTGACCTATTTCCTAACAACTTCACCTCACTGCCCACTCACAGAGCCCAGGGCCAGTCACATGCTTTGTATCACATTTCTCAATCCTCAAAACCGTCTCATGGGTACTAAAATGGAGTTGTAGATGAAAAGGCACTTGGGCATGCTCACACAGTGCAGCCTGGAGTCGGCCAAGACCTTCCTGGTGTGGTGTGCAGAAAATACAAGGTAGGTATCCCATCCAAGTCTCCAAGTGCCAACATGTGCAGTTGGAGCACTTCCAACTGCTGAAGTCAGCTTGTAATCACGTGGTGCCATGCCAGAAGACAAAGACCAAGGTACTGAGAATCTGGTGCAGACAATCATAGTGCTAAGCGACCTGGCCGATCAGGCAAAATCACCTCGATTTGGAGCCCATTGGGGATATATTCACTTTAGATGGAATTGTTCTGTTGAAAATGTTGAGCTCTTTGGAGATAATGCAGGCATTCTGCTTGCATCATCTACAACATAACAACCAACATTGTGGGGCTTCCTCTGGTTGGGGACTGGGAGCAGGCCCTTTGTGGTTCTGATTTCAGGTCTTTCAGAACATAAGGTCAATATGTGAGACTAGAGCTGAACGCATCTGCATGCTTGCTTGGGGCTAGGGGATCCACTCCACATTCACATCCACTCAACATCCTGACTTCCTCACGATGTGTCCTCCATAGTTCAGCTTTGCACAGGCTGGTTATACGAGGGCAGGTTGTTGCCAGAGGAAACTTCACGAGAAGGCAGATGTGCATGCCACTGTGTTTTATGACCCACCTCAAATGGCAAGGTCTGTTGTCACAGAGAATTGTGATTCTAGGAGTGAGTGAAGGGAGTCAGCACTCTTGTAAACTAAAAATATATATCACACTTGGCACTGGGGTCAAGGACAAGCCCTTTGCAGTGTCTGAAGCTTCAGTAGTGAGGCATGGGTTCCTAAAAGAAGCGTGCTGAAGGGCAAAGCTGTAGCTGTGTGTGGTGCAACTGCCTGTAGCTCCAGCACTGGGGAGGAAGAAAGGGGACCACACAGGACAGAATGGCACATTTAGGCCAGCGAGTGTTAGAAGCTGTGTTTCAAGAAAGACAGATTCTAGCAGTTCCTTCAGGATTGGAAGACAAACACACCATCAGTTTAGGAAGCTCATGAGACAGAAGTAGTAGTAGTAGGCAGGTATGGATTTTGTGGGTCACCCATGTTATCAGGTCCTGGGCCTGTGGGACTAGCTGCCACCATGCACATCCTAGATCCCTCCAAGTCTAAGAATCGATGGGAACCTGGCAGGCATTTCAGGGAACCTAGGACATATGTCTAGAGAAGCAGCCTGGGGGCCAGCTCCCCCAGCATTTTTTCAGGGTACAGGTAGTGAAGGGAGATTCGTGGGTCTTGAGCAGTAGTGCAAGCTGTAGTCCTGGGCTTCAGAGGGTGACTGACAGCCAAGTATGAATTGCTCTTTTGTGGAATTGTCTCATTTAGGGTACAGTGAGTGGGGCTGAGGTTCTGGAAACCTGGGTTTCTCTTCTTCCTCAACAGAAAGCCTCGAGCTAGAGGAACCGTTCCAGTCAGTGTTTGAACAGAGACCCTATCTTCCCTGCAGCCTACCCTGAGGAGAATGAGGAAAGGCCCACCTGGGCAGATCCCAAGGGCATCAAGGGTCAGAGAATGTTGGCATGCTGAGATTCTGATCCATCTGAGCCCCAGAGATAGTCATTTTCCCATTGTATGAATGAAGAACCTGCACTTCAGACAGAGTGAGCGGTCCATGACTCGGGAATAGAGAGGGTAGGAAGGACATGGCAGTTTTGGAGAGAGGCAGCAACCCAAGCAAGTTATCCTAGTTAGACTTCCCATTCCTACCATAAAATACCACAACCAAAGCAACTCGAGGAGGGAAGGGATTCTTTCATCATTTATTTCCAGGTAATGGCCAAAGGTAGCACATGTCATCTGTGCACCTCAGGTAAGTGACACTGCCTCTCTGAGCGACTCCTTACATTCTTAAAATGAATACAGCCTGGCTACCCTGTCTCTATGTCTGAGGGAAGTTAGGGCAGGAACCAAAGCGTGACAGAGACTAATGCAGAGGCCACAAAGGGGTGCTTCGTGCTAGCTTGCTCAACATGTTATTTTATACAACAAAGGCCTACAGCCTAAGGGTGGCCCCACCCACAGTGAGCCCTTCAGCATCAATCAATCAAGAAAATACCCCATGGATTTTTTTATGGGCAAATTTTATGGAGGTATTTTTTTTTTCCAATCAAGATTTCTTCTTCTCAGATGACTTTAGCTTTTATCAAGCTGAGGAAAAAAATTACCCAAGACAGTTGATCCTTTATCAACTTATCACACAAACACTTTAGTACCCCACTGTAACCTTTCCTTTTCTGTTCATCCCCAAGATCTTGTATTAATTTTAATAATATCATATAACATAAGTAACTTTAAAAGTTCCACAGGCTTTAAAACTTTTCATCACTTAGAAGCCCAATGTCACTTTAAAATAGTCAAAAGTCTTTCTAAAATTTCAAAATTTCTCTAAAATACTCCAGGTCAAATAACTGTGGGCTCCCATAAAAAAAAACCAAACAAACAAAACAACAACAACAACAACAAAAAACAAAACCAAAAACTTTTTTTTTTTTTTTTTTGCTCCCAGAGGGAAGAACCAGAACACAGTCACAAATTATAGCAAAACCGAGGTCCAACAGTGTCAAGCTCAGTGTCAAATTTCCAGGACAATCTTCTGGGCTCTAAAGGACCTAAGGCTCTAAGGAGCCATCTCTCCAGCTCTGCCATCCATACTGTACAATGCATGTCTCATAGTCTCAAGCCAGCTCTGCTCTACAGTTGCCACTGTGCTTGTGATCCTCCCATGGGTCTGGTATCTTCCATACACTAAGGTCTCCTCTGTAACTGGGCTTCTCAACAATAGCCTCTCCTGGGCTCTCTTCTGTGATTCTTACCCTGCCACACAGTGCCAAGCCTCAGCTGCTCTCCATGACTCCTTCATGTCTTCCAAACCAGATGACCTGGGTGATTCTCACATATTACCAAGTTCACCTGCTATCAGGAGATGCAGCTTTGGCCTCCCCTTGGGGCATGGCTTATGTGTAATAATTCTAGGAAATACTCCCACACAATTTCACCTTAATGACACTGGTCTCTTTTCAATCACCACTAATTTCCCAGCTCTTTCCCAGCAAAGCAAAGGTTTCATTTTAGTCATGCTGTGCTCTTATTAATCACAGGCAATTCTTCAGCACAAGCTGACCAGAAGCACACATTTTCAATTCAAAATATCACTTAAACTTCCCTGGTAGAGCTTTTACTTCTCTCTGAAATGTCATAAGCCAGGCTCTGTTACCTGCACTACTGTTAGCATCATCTTCCAAGATCTCACAGAAATCCATTAAGCTATGAGCACTCAATGGCTTTCCCAGCCTAAACTTCATACTCCTTCCAAAAACACATGGTTAGATCTGTCATAACGACATCCCACTTCTGGTACCAATTTCTGTCTTAGGGTTTCTATTGTTGTGATAAAACAGAAGCAACTTGGGGAAAAAAGGTTTTATTTCATCTTATAATTTCAGGTAACTGTCTTAGGATTTCTATTGCTGTAACAAGACACCATGACCATAAGCAACTTGGAGAAGAAAGGATTTGTTTTGCTTACACCTCCACATCATAGTGTATCACTGAAAAAAGTCAGGGTAGGAACTTAAGACAGAAACTAAGTGGAGTCCATGAAGGAGTACTGCTTACTGTTTTGCTCAGCCTGTCTTCTGCTACCTAGGACCTCCTAGCCAGGGGCAGCACTGCCCCCAGTGAGATAGACCCTTTTACATCAATGTTTAATCCAGATAATATCCCACATACTTGCCTTCAAGCCCATCCTGTGGCGGGATCTTTCTTAACACTCCTTCTTCCCAGATATGTCTAAGTCTGGGTCAAAGTTGACAAAAACCAACCAGGATACTGCCTATCACTGAGGGAACACAGGGTAGGAACTCAAGCCCAGGCCAGGAACCTGCAAATAGGAACTAAAGCCAAAGCCAAGAAGGAGTGCTAGCCTTGTCAGTCTAGTGCGCCATTCTCATCACTGTGAGCATTCTGACAAAATTTCAGCTTAAATAATTTTATTTTATTTATTTATTTATTTATTTTGGTTTTTCGAGACAGGGTTTCTCTGTATAGCCCTGGCTGTCCTGGAACTCACTTTGTAGACCAGGCTGGCCTCGAACTCAGAAATCCGCCTGCCTCTGCCTCCCGAGTGCTGGGATTAAAGGCGTGAGCCACCACGCCCGGCCTAAATAATTTTAATATGACCCTATTGCCAAAATGGCTGACAGATTTAATGTCATTCCCAAGGGCATTCTTCAAAAAATAGAAAATAAACCTTAAATTCATATGATATTAAATATCCTGAGAGGAAACAGCAAAGGTAGTGGTATCACTGATTTTAAATTATACACACTACATAGCCATAGTAGAAAAGCCAGCATGGTAGTGGCACAAACAGATTCTGAAACCAATAGAATAGAACAAAGGACCTAGAAATAAACCCATTCAGCCATGTTCTGATAGAAACACAACAGTCTCCCTTCTCTCTGCTCCACTCTCTTTGCATGTGTGTGCTCAGTGTGTGTGCACACACATGCTTGCCATGATATACATGTATGAAGGTCAGAAGAAAATATGATGGTATGTATATGCTTGGCCCAGGCAGTAGTACTATTAGAAGGTGTGGTCCTGTTGGAGTAGGTGTGGCCATGTTGGAGTAGGTGTGTCAGTGTGGGTGTGGGCTTTAAGACCCTCATCCCAGCTGCCTGAAAGCCAGTATTTTGCTAGCAGCCTCCACATGAAGATGTAGAACTCTCAGCTCCTCCTGTATCATGCATATCTGGATGCTGCCATGTTCCTGCCTTGATGATAATGGACTGAACCTCTGAACCTGTAAGCCAGCCCCAGTTCAATGTAATCCTTATAAGAGTTGCCTTGGCCATGGTGTCTGTTCACAGCAGTAAAACCCTAACTAAGACAGATAACTTTGTGAAGTTGGTTCTCTCCCTTCACCTGTAGAGGAATTCTGGGGATTGACTGAACCTAGGTTGCCTGCTTTACGTAGCAAGCACTTTTACCTGCTGAGCTGTGGCCTCCCTTCCCCCAGCCTGGAACCTGCTTGCTCAAGGGTGGAGCTACCGGCTCATTCGTCCTGCCACGCCCACTGCTGGAACCTGCCTTTGCTGCCTGGAGGCACACACGTGTTCGTCCTGCTACTGGACCCTGAGTTACTTGGCGGGATATTGGGTTCCCTCCCCCTTCCTTTATAACTGAGTGTCTGGAAATAGTAAAATTGAGCCTTGATCAGAATGTTCGTTGTCTTGGCTCCATTGTTTCTTCCGCCCCGTCTAGATTCCTCTCTTTTCAGTTCGAACTGCCATTCTCAGTTGAACCGTTCGTGTTGTGGACTGCGGGCAGGCCGCAACACTGAGCCACCTGGCCTGCCAAGACATCTGATTTTTGACAAAGGTGCTCAAAACATATGCTGGAAAAGACAGCCTTTCATCTAATGGATATCCATATGTAAGAGAGTGAAATTAGATCACTCTCTCTTGCCTTTTCCAAAAGCCAAAATGGATCAAAGACTTAAATATGAAACTTGGAACTTTTATACTGCTAGGAAAAAAACAAACAAACAAACAAAAAACCCTTCAAGATATATGCACAGGCCCCCCAAAAATAAAAACAAAACCAAAACAACTTTCTGAAAAAGATGCCAATGGCCCATGAAACAACAAGAATGAGAGATGGACTTGAACAAAATTAAAAAGCTTTTGTATAGCAAAGGAAACAGTGTGAAGAGATAGTTTAGAGCAGGGAAAAAAAAAGGTTTTGCCAACTGTACATGCACAAGAGATTATTATCTAGCATCTATAAAGAAGCCTGTGGTGATTTGAATATGCTTGGCCCAGGGAGTGGCACTATTAGGAGGTGTGGCCTTGTTGATGAAGGTGTGGCCTTGTTGGAGGAAGTGTGTCACTGTGGGGGTGGGCTTTGAGGCTCCTATGCTCAGGCTCTGCTCAGTGTAGAAGTTAGCCTCCTCCTGGCTTCCTGCAGAAGGTGGCTGCCTTCAGATCAAGATGTAGACTTCTCAGTTTCTTCTCCAGCACTAATTCTGCCTAGAGGCTGTCATGATAATATTGGACTGAACCTCTGAATCTGTAAGCCAACCACAATTAAATGTTGTCTTTTACAAGAGTTGCCTTGGTCATAGTGTCTCTTCACAGCAATGACATCCTAACTAAGACAAACCTCAAAAGAATAGATATATCGAATTCCACTCAAATCATCTGATTACTAAAGAAGCAAGGGAATTCAATAGAAAGTTCTCAAAAGAATAAATACAGGGCCTGGTGAGATAGCTTGGCAGGTAAAGATGCTTCCCACGAAGTCTGAAGACCCGAGTTTGATCCATGGAACCCACACAGCAGAAGGAGAGAGCCTATTCCCACAAATTATTCTCTGCCCTCCCTACACCAATGGCACACATTCATGCACACACACAAATACATACATGTAATAAAACCCACAAATGACCAATAAATACACAAAAATCTCAACATCCATAGACATCAGGGACATTCAGATTAAAAACTATATTGACACATGTAGCTGTTAAATCAATCAAAGAACACCCTACGTTGAGATTCTATCATTCAGAATGCTAATATAATGAATTAAACAAAAATTGCTGGAGTAATATAGACTAGTGCAGCTACCATGGAAAGCAATGTGGAAGTTCTCCCAAAAATTAAAAATACAACTACCATTTGATCAAGCTAAACCACTTCTGGGTTTGTATCACAGTGACTCTAAGACAGTCAGTCTACAACAGAGATCCCTGTGTATCTGTTTATTATCACACTGCTCACTACAACCAGGATATGGTATTAGCTTAATGTCCATCAGAAGATGAATGGATAAAGAAAACATGGTAAATAAATATAGTCAAGTATTCAGTCACAGGAAATTATGAAACTAGGTCCTTGGCAGGGAATTTGATAGAACTAGAGATTATCATGTCAACAGAAATAAGATGGGGGGGGGGATGGTTTGCAGGAGAGATGGCTCAGTGGTTAAGAAGACTGGTTGCTCTTAGAGATGATTTACATACATGTAGACAAACATACATAGAATAAAAAGAAGCCAGGATCAGACCAAACCCTTTCTCTAATATGCAGACTAAAGAAGGAAGGGAAGAGGGGAGCGAAGAAGGGAGGGAGTGGGAGGAAATTCATTGTGGGCATGCAACTAAAGAAGGGGGCATGCGAAGGTAACACGTGAGTGCAATGTGTAGAATATGAAAACACAATCGTGAATCCCAGTGTGCTGAATATGAAACATTAATTGGAAATGTCCCAAGTGTCTGGCGTTTACACTACTGCCATTACTGTTTGATTCACGGGGCTTGTTCCTATTGATGTAGTCTATTTACACCCTCTCCCGTTTATGTCTGAGCTGTCTGCTCTGATGCTCTTTGCCAGTGTTCCCTAGCTGTGTCTTGAGTGCAAGCTTGGATTGTTTCATGTTGTCCTTTATGTTGTTGGCATTAACCAGTAGGTGATCTCAGTTGTGCCATGTCTTTATGCCGGAAGTTCTACAGAACACTTTCCAAGTCTCTGGGAAGGAGAGAGCTAATGGCCATTCCAGACTGCACAAGACACTGCCTTTAGAAAGGGTCCCAGAAAACATTAGCTGGGCTCCAAGGAGCCAGGTAAAGGCTCTTGGTAACACAGGGACTACCTGAAGACCCACTGTCTTCTCACACCACTGCCTCAGGACCTTCAGGTTCCTGTGGATTCCAGTCTCTTCCATCAGGACCCTGGCCTCTGAAAATGTTTTAAAAATTAGTTTATGTGTGTGAGTGTTTGGTCTGTGTAAATATCTCTTCACTACATGTGCCAGGTACCCACAGAGGTTAGAAAACAGTATCCAATCTACTGGGACAGCAGTTACAGAAAGTTACAAGTAGCTATGTTGACTTGGGCATGGAACCTGGGTCCTCAGGAAGACCAGCCAGTGTTCTTAACCACTGAGCCATCTCTCCAGATCCCCTGTCTGGTTTGTTTGTTTGTTTTATCTTTACCCACAGCTTCATAGATACCATGTGCCTACTTAATTCATCCCTACTTTCTTGAAATGTAGATATCCCCTAACTGTTCTACCTCAGCCTCTCTGATGGTAACTGGGACTATTTGCTAAATACTCCTATGCACAGGCCACAGTAGTTTATGGGAGTAGAAATGGGACATGACTCTCAAGAGTGTGCACTAGAGGTAACATCCCCTCCATGTCTTTTAATCCTTAGCACACTGCCTGGAAACACTTAAAATCCCCTCCATTGGTACAGATTCCTGGGTTTCCCCAGGCAGAGGGAGGACAACATACCCTCACCATCCCTTTGTGGTTCTGACAATTGTGGTTGGGGTGTAAGTTAGCCTCTATGCAGAAATCCCCCAGGAGGAGGGATGCTGCCCAAGAGGACACTGGGCATGTGTTATTGACAGGGTGGGGGTGGGGGGTGGGCTGTGGGTAGCAGCAAACGTTGGGGTTTGAAATGTTGGTTTGCCATGGGATGAGAACAAAGCACCCGCTTAGGCTCACAAGGCAGACAGTGGAAGGGTAGGGTAGGTATAGTGGAGGAAACTGGAAACACTGGCTGTACATGGCTGCTACAGACTGACCTAGCAAGACTTTGCAGGGAAGCAACTCTAAGGCAGTAGTCCAGCTTTGCCAGCTGGAGAAAGGGCTCAGGTGGAGATCAGGAACAAGGATGTGGCTGAAAGGGTGCCCCTCTGGACCTCTAATGGCATGCAGAGCCAGAGCCGGGCAACAGCAAGGAGGGCATTCTAGGCAGGCACCTAAACCTAGAACCTTCTTTCCTGCCACCATGGCCTAAACCGAGGTAGTAATTTCTGAGAGTCACTTCTAATGTTATACAGATCTTAGCAGTGGTTGGAGGGCATTGTGGGTACAGCTGGTCTAGAAGCAACGCTCTGGGAGACCACGAAGGTGTCAACTTGTATCATCAAAGAATGAGTTGGTGACATGACATACTTGAAAGCAACAATTGAGATTCTGCTGTTGAAGAGGGCTGTACGGATGTCTTCAGGTGTGGGCTCTCTGGAGGGTGGCCCTGGGGCCAGAGAGAGAGAGCAAAGCTGAATGAAATACATAGGATTCTTGGCCATGCACCCTCCAGCTGCCTGTTATATTTTAAGTTGGAAAATACCTCTCACCCCCAGTGCAGGCTCCGATGTGTAACACTTGGCTGTCAAGTTTATGGTGCTATTTTGAAGGCTATGAAGCCTTTAGGAGATAGAGCCTGGCTGGTAAAAATAGGTCCCTAGGGGCTGGCCTTCCAGTCATATTTGCCTGTAGTTCTGAACTGCTCTCTGCTGTCTTGTACTGAAAGATCTCAGCAAGCCCCTGACGCCACTGACCGAGCCTTTCCTGCCACCATGGCCGAAGACAACAAACTATTCCTTGTTTCTTTCTATCAGATACTGTTACAATAGAGAATAGTAACCTTTCTCTTCTGCAGGTGTCTCTGTGGTTGTCCTCTCTGCCCTGTGCTGGTTTGGAGGGATGGCTGGAGTAGTCTAGAGTGTGTGGGCACTATGCACGTACACTGTCAAAGGAGAGGTGACCCTAAGTCCTGGACTCATTTGGGGTGTATTAGGGGATGCTCGACTGTGCTGAGGGGAGGTTCCTTGGAAAGGTGAATGGGACATTCAGTGACTGGAGCTGGCTAGTGGGTGGAGGCTTCAAGTTATTTATCTTCCTATTCCCTGTAACCATGTATGAAGCTGACTGTGACTGAGTCTGGCGGTGGCTTGTGACAAAAAGACATGCCACAGCACACTGCCAAAGTTGGAGGCCGCAGAGTACCAAGTAGTCCCAATGATGGCTCTGTCACCAGCTTGTCTTTGAGCAACCACAAGGAATGGCTTCACATGACAGAGAACTTCCCTTTTGTTAGCCGAGACATCTGACCTCACAGCTTGCTGTGCTGGAGTCCAGGCTCAGCATTTCCCATGAATCCCTGTAATGCATACCTCTATTGAACTCTAGTGTTAGAGGCCTGGGTGCCCCAGTGATAAGAGACAGAGGTGTGGTCAGAATCACAGAGACTAAAGTCCAGATGAGGGTGACAAACATCCTATTTTAGGGTCCTGAATGTCTGACTGAGGAGCTGAGAATAACAAGGATCCACCTTCTCCCTGCCTCCCCCTGCTGACCCGTCCCCATCTGAGCCTTCAGGGTTAGGTTCCCACCTCTATTTAGGTCTGTCTATTGGGACAGGCTATGACCATGATTCTGTGACCCGTTCTCATCTCTTCCAGCCCTACCCCTAGCAGCTGGGTAGGTGCAAAAGACAGGGTAGTGACAGACAGGAAGGGAGGTCAGATCTGCAGAGTGGAGATTTAATGGGACAGTCACCATGGTTCCTGCTGCAGTTCCAGGCTGAAGGTCACAGCCTGGGGTCTTTCCTAGCAGACAGGCACAGAGAGCACCAATGGTACACAGGTCACCACAAGGACAGGCCATCCTTCCCTGTACCTCTGGGGACCTGGACTCCTAGTGCAGAGACAGGCCTGCTTGAGAGGTCTAGTCTCTCCCTCTGTCTCCTGCCCCCACACCGATGGAATGCCTGTGTCCTCGCCCCTCTGTCTTCTGTCCCTAAAGCAAGGCTTTCCATCCAGCCCAGGGGCTAGACACAGGGCTCTGCAGGAAAGCACATTTCCAGGACCGTGCATCCTGGGTCTCTGGCACACGTTAAGGCACATTGTGGTTGTTGCTGTGGGACCGCTGGGGTCACTGTCCCCAGTGCAGTGTCAGCAGATGCTGGCTTCCAGGGTGAGGCATGGCTGTCAGTGTTGAAACAGGAGGCATAGTGTGTATAGGCCATCCCTGGGGCCTGCAGTGCAAGAGAGCAGGGACAGGGTGGGCCCTGGTCCACGAGCATCAATGGATACAGTTCCTTTTCCCCATGCCCCTGGCCTGGAGCCAATGGGAGGGGTTATGGTCCCGGGCAGAGCTCATGGCCAGAGCCAAGGCGCAGTCATGGCGGCCCGGACCACAAAAGGCACAATCGTGGTGTCTGGGAGGTCGAGGGTCAGTCACCATCAAGGCTAGGCAGACACATTGACGTCCCTGAGAGAGATGGTGCTGCTGGGGGCCTCGTCCCCGAGCAGCAGGGCTGGCGAGTCTGGGTTCGTGTCTGCCTCAGCACCGCCCAGGTCCGTGCTGGGCTCTGTACTCGGCTCGGCACTGGGGCCTAGCCCCTGGGACAGGATCTGCTGGATGGTTCTGCGCAAGTTGGGATGCAGCCGGCCCTGGGTCTGGTAGAAGACCTCTAGAGCGAAGGACTTGAGGGCACCAGTGCAGAGGTCCTCGTACAGTGGGATGGTGTACATGCGCGACATCTGTGGAAGGCACTGCGTCACGGTAGCAGGCTCCCTGTGTACCCTCCACCACCCAGATCTCAGATGTGCCCCAGATGCTCAGGATGGCTTTGCCTGGACTCATATGCTACAGTGCCCCTATCAGTCTTACCCTCCCCTCTCCCTCTAGGCTGTCTCAGAATTTGGGCTATAAGGGCTGGGCAAGGAGTGGGGATGCTGTCCCACCCTCCAGTCATGCCCGGGCATGTAGTTGCACCTGGCTTTCCAGGAAACGGCGGACCCTGTGAAGATCAGGATAGTAGTCATTGCGGACGACGATCTGCAGCCAGCGGATGCGGATCTCAGCGTTCATGGAGTCCAGCAGGGATGAGTAGCACTTGGACAGGCTCATCACCACCTCTGTGGGGTGGTGGGCAGGTCAGGGCTGGGCTGGAGCCACATCCCTTTCCCAGGCTACCCTGTTGACCACGGGGACCCACCCTGAGGCAACGGGGATCCATCTAGCAGCCGGTCCAGGAAGAGTGCTGTCTGGAAGGTCCTCCATTTGGAGATGTCAATGGCACTGGCCGAAGCTGCCGCCTGCTCCAGGGGCTCTGCAGTCCACAGCTGGAAAAGGGCTTCCACAGGCCGGGTTAGGCTGGACCCCTGTGACAGGTCTGGCTCAGCCAGTGGTGGGCCTGTGGCATTGAGCCAGCGCTCGAACTCCAGCCCTGCAGGAAGACCAGGCCTGGGGTCCCTGCCTAGGTTTGGGGAGGGCCCACTGGAGCAACTTCCCAGGGAGACTCCAAGCCCAACGGGTATCCCTGGGCAGGTGATCTCTTCTAGGACCCAGGGTCCTCAAAGATTATGAGCAATTCCCTAGAAGTTTGTGCCTTCCCCTTGGAGCCACTGGAAAGGGCTCCTCTGAAGGCCACAGGGAGGCCAGAAAGCTTGGGTTGGTGACCAATGGATCTCCACCTGCTACATGCCTGTCCTGTATATATCACTGGGCTGGAGAAGGCTCTGCACTGTCCTGTTCCGTGAAGTACACAGGCCCTGAGGACCCCCACCAGCCCCACAGAGCACTTATACACCTTCTAAAACTTAGGGTCACCATTCCTAGACTTTGAAGCCCTCTAGCAAACTCTTGTTTTTCCAAGGATAGCTCCTTTAGTGCTTCCTTTAGTCTCCAGGCCCTCAGATCCCCAGGAGACCTCTACTATGCACAAGCAAGGTCAGCCAGTTCTAGGGCGAACTGCTTGCTCATCCTCCTCTAGGAACTTTGAATGGCTCTTTTTGCAACCCTTCCCTACTGGCTGCTTAGCTTGGCCTGCTTAGCCCAGGGGCCACCTCCTCCAGGAAGCCCCTGCCCCTCTCACCCTGCTATGATCCTTTAGACTGGAGGTACAGATTCCTCTTTACACTCACGGCATCCTGACCTAGACCCCACACAGTGCAGGTGGTTGGCAGCCTCACCTGCCCGGCAGTCCACGCTCTGCTCCTTCAGTTCAGGGAAGAAGCTCAGGAAGGAATCCAGTAGGTCCTGGGCCACCACACTGGTAAACTTGTATTTCTCCACATAGGCCTGTGAGATGAGGGGCAAGACCTTAGCAGGCATGAAAGGCTGGGAAGGTCTAGCTCTGGTAGAGCAGGGTTGGCACCATGGGGCACCTTCTAAAGACGTGCATCCCAGTCCAGGTGACCCACAGGCCCTGCTGAAAGGGTAAGGAGAAGGAGGGGACAGTACCTCCACAGACCATGTCCCAAATCTGGCTCCCAGGTCCCCTTCTCCTCTGGGAAGGATAACTCTGCCAGCTGGAAGAAGTTTTGGACATGAGGTGGTGGGCCCGAGATACTTACTCGGAGAAAGTCGTCAAAGCGCTGGGGATCGCCACAGAGCTGGGACAGGTAGTACACGAAGCAGTAGCCCTTCTCATAGGTGAACAGGTTCATCAGGTGACTGGGATTCACTCCTGAAGGGAAACACCTTGTCTGGGATGCCGCTGGACACGCAAGTCCTGCATGGCGGGGCTGGGGCGGTAGTCTAGAACTGAGGAGCGGGCAACAATGGGCAGAGCCACAGTCCCTGACATGAGTATCGACATCTTGGGTACACAGATGGAGTTTGCTCTACTCCATGGAAACCAGTTCTCAAACCCTGTGGGACTATGGTAGGTGGAGGCACCCGAGAGGTTTTCCCTGGGCACTATGGACACCCAGGCTGGCCTTGGAAGGAATTCAGGCATGGTGAGGTAGAGAAGCCCTGGCAAGGCAGTGAACAGCAGGAAAGGAGGGCCTGGGGATGCCATGCATGGGTTCCCAGGGTGATTCTGGAGTAGAGAGTACCTGGTTCTAGCTTGACCTGCAACTTGCTAACCGGACTATCTTCCCCAAGAAGCCGCATCTGCCTATGCAGGGCATCCAAGCGGAAGGCTGTCTCTAGGCAGGTGAAGGCAGCCCCTGAGTGGAGTCAGAGTAAAGGCAGAGGTCAGGGAGGCTGGAGGCCCTACAGCGGGGTTGCCACTCTCTACCCACCACCCAACCCCTGACACGGCTAGGTGCTGTCAAGCTGGAGGCTAGACAGGGCTCTGCGCCCGTTGCAATTGGTGCCTAAGAGGGCTCAAGGCCTCTACCCCTGCCATAGCTGCCCCAGACAATACCATAGGTCTCCGTGGTGATGCGGCGCTGTGCATAGGTGGCCAGGCCCTCACTTAGCCACATCTCCTCCCAAGTAGCGTTGGTGACAGCATTGCCGAACCAGCTGTGGGCTACCTCATGGATGACATCAATCACCAGGAACTCGTCACTCTCAAGGATGGAGGAGATGATGAAGGTGAGGCAGGGGTTCTCCATGGCCACGATGGGGAAGGAGGGCGGCAGGAAAACGATGTCATATCTGTGCCCATAGGTGCAGGGTCAGGAATGGAGGGCTCTGACCATGGCTCACCAAGACCACACATGTATGCTTCACCTGGGATGGCAGCCCAGCCCTGCAGTCCCCTTCCTCTCCAGGAGACAGAGGACAGGGAACTCAAAGAGGTCCCAATCTAGCCCTACGTCTATCTTTGGGGGAAAGAGTATAGTCAGCCAGGAAAAAGAGTGGACAGACATACCTGCCCCACAGACAGACATACCTGCCCCACATGTATGGTCCATATAATCGCTCTGCTGCACTCAGCCACTGTTCCACTGCACCCGACAGCTTGCTGGTGGCTGTGGGCAGGAGGCATGGCTCAGCCCACACACGGCTCCTGTCACAAGGCAGAGAAGGTGGACTGAGGCTGAAAAGCCCCGACCTTACTTACCCCATGGATCTCCCTCTACCTTGCCTCGCCCTGCTCCTTGGATGGGCTCCTTCCCACAACAGGTAGGGGAACTACTTAAGGAACCCAAGGTGAATTCTGATCCTTTTGTTAATGAAATGAAGGAACTGGGAAGGATAGGAGGGCACAGCTGGTTGTGTGGTAGTCCCGGGAGTGCAGACCGACTGCTAGGCAGGGCACTGGATGGGTCAGTTAGTTTATGTTTGAGGACAGTGGGTGCAGAGGCACAGTAGGCATGTGCATGGTCTGTAGCCTTCTGGGCCCTTCCTGAGGCTCAGGGGCCCAGAACAGTGTAGCAGGATGCAGAGGGGCCTTACCTGGGCCCAATGTCTGCTGGCTTGAGGTCTCCGGCCACAAGGGCTACGAGGTAGGCGGGTACTGGGTGCTCCATGTGGAAGTGGTAGAGGCCTTCCTCTTCCACGTACACGCTCTGGGTCGCACTCATCAGCACCTGTACCCCTAAGGGGGCCTGCAATGGGCTAGGCTGAGGATTGGCACTCTACCACACAACCACCTCCCAGGAAAGGGAGTCACACTTTTAGTCGGGGACTCCACAACTCAGGTCAGAGGACCCCCTTGTCTGTGACAGGGGACCTCATGGTCCCATCAGAGCCCTCCATCCCCCGGAGTGACCACTGCAACCAGGTCATCGAACTCCATCCATATCCAGGAGGAAGTCCTCAAGTTCTTATCAGATAGTCTCACAGGTTGGGTCAAGGAACCCTGTCCCCTCGAGAGGACCACACACTAGAGCCTTAAATCTGCTCCAGTTGAAGGCTGCCATGCTTTGGCTATAACTCAAGGACATCCCCCAAGTTCCTGAAGGTCTAGAGGTCTTGGAAATCAAATATCAGGCAGCATCTCTTGCTCAGTGCTGTACCCTGGTCCCTTCACCTGGCCTCCAAAAAGCCTGTCTTTGATTCTCTGCATGACTGTCCCACTAAGCAGCTGGATCCCAGGCTAGACAAGCAAGAGGAGTACAGAAGTGGGTGGCCAGAGCCCATCTGCAGGCCTGCTGTAAGCTCCAGCCCGGACAATGGCCAAAGGAGGCAGAAACAACCCCAGCCGTGGTCCTGACCTTGACAACAGCTGAGTAGGTGCACTTGACCGCCGGCGTATCGAAGCATGGGAAGAAGGAGCGGTTGCACACCGAGTGTCCCTGGGTGAAGACGAATGGCTTGGCATTGCCATAGGTCAGCTCCGGGTCCAGCCACCAGATCTGTAGGCAAGGTGAAACACAGGCAGATACTGTCACCTAATCCAGAGCTCTAGGTGCAGAACCTGGGGACAAGGTGTTGGGAAGAGCCCTTACTGTTTTGTTACAGGCCCATATCTGTTCCTGCAACCATCACCTGCCCACCTGGCACACTCACTCCCCTCCCCTTGCAGGAACTGTCAATTCAGTTTGTGTGTGCCTGATGCCAGCCTTGTTCCAGACAGGAGGTCACATGTTTGGAGCTGGCCCACCCATGATATCGTGCTGCCTGGGGAAATAGGAAAATGCCCGCCATGGTATGAACTGAACTTCCAATGGGACACGGAGGGATGGTCAGAACACCTGGGGTTGAATACAGGGAACTATGGGAACCCGGAGCTTCCTTACATTGGTGTAGAGGGAGTCAGCCCTGGTGCTGGCCAATCTGTGGGGGTAGAACAGAGACTAGATATGCTCTGATGTGATGGGCGTGTCAAGGGGAGGGCCTCTGAGGCCAGTGCCTAGAGGGAAGGGCTGCAGCAAAGAGCAATTCCCAGTGATTTCTCCCTGCCACCACTCCCACCCTCCTTCAGCCTGCCCTCTCAGAGCCAAGGTCACTGGCCTAGCCAACCTCTTTCCCAGCCGTAGCTGTCGAGACATTCTGAATCTTCAGATGACCAGGTCAGGTCCCGCCCTCACAGAGGAGCTTCTGCCACAAAGCAATGTCTGCCCCCACACTGCCCTCTACTAGCACTATAGGATTGCTGAAACAAAGTGACTTTTTCACTTTGGTTATCAAGGGCCTATGGATCCCTTTAGGCGCCATAGATAGAAAACACCTGAATACTTCTCTGAGTGGATAAATGTGTGTCCCCAAGACTGACTGTCATCATGCTGATACCTCCAGACCCCAGATGAGGGGTGGTAGTATGTGGTGGGGTTGCTTGCTGCCCCCCAGACCCCAGACCTTGTGTGTATAGGAGCTATTCATCCAATAGATCCCAGACAGGATGCCTGCTTTCAGACCCCAAAGCTGTGTGGGAATGCCTGTCCCCACAGACCCCAGACCTGGGGAAGGAGTGGGGAGGACTATGACACAGAACCCAGGATCTGGGGAGCTGTCTGCATAGGCAGGCCCTAGACGTGTCTTCTCCCAAGACTCAAGTCTGGGGAGTAATAGCCGAGAGTGGTAGCGCACACCTTTAATCCCAGCACTCAGGAGGCAGAGGAAGGCAGATTTCTGAGTTCGAGGCCAGCCTGGTCTACAGAGTGAGTTCCAGGACAGCCAGGGCTACACAGAGAAACCCTGTCTCAAAAAACCAAAAAAAAAAAAAAAAAAAAAGACTGGGGAGTAATGCCTTGCCTCACAGACCTGGGGGTGTGCCTACTCCACAGAGCCCAGATCTGGGGGAGATTCCCACCCCAACAGATCCAGAGTCTGATACCTTCCCCACAGACTCCACACCCAAGAGGCTGCCTGTCACTGGGTCACAGACTTGGGTGGGCTGCTCGCCATGGAGAGCTGGTCAGGTGTCTGCTAGCATTCCTGGAGCTCTTCCCAGCACTGTCTGCACCAACAGCAAACCTGCAGATGCGTCTTTCTTTCTTTCTTTTTTTTTTTTTCTTTTCTTTTCTTTTCTTTTTTTTTTTTTTTTGCTGGAGAGCTACTTAAATGCAGCCTCCAGAGGTCTGGGACCCAAGGGACCTGAATGGAGGAGCGTTCCTGCAGCAGATCCTGTTGCCAGTGGGTTCCTGGTTCACTCAGGGAGGACAGGCTCCCAAATGCCCTTCAGTCTCTCCCTTCTCATACCAGCTACACTTCAGCGACGGTGTTTCCATCTCCCCTTCCACTGAACCCTCAGGCTCCAGCGGGCAAGGTGCCTTTCCAGACACCAATAATACTACCCTAAAGGTGAGAGTCGCCTGCCCCAGAGCACGGCAGCTGATGGGCTGGTGGATAAGCAATGGGTTAACTGACTTCAGATTCTGTAGGGCAAGAAAAAAAAAAAAAACAAAAAACTGTTCTTGTTGGGGTGGGAATGAAGGCCTGGGGTGCAGAGGGGCCCTAGACTCTGAAGCACCTCCAAACTGCCGCCCCTAGAGTTGGATCCACTGTCAGGGGCCTGGGAAACCTAGATGGCTCCCTCTGCATCCTCACTAGGCACAGGGCAGATGGGGATCTGAGTGCTGAGCTTCTCAATGCTCATGCGCAACAGTAGGTGCCTGAGGTTAGAGGCCAATCTGCTTCCATGGGCTGGCATTGTTATGTTACCCTGGAGCCACCCAGACTCTGAGGACCCTGCAGCTTTCCCTGTCCGGAGCAACCACAGCCCCCATACACCCGCCCCCCCCCCCCCGATTTAGTGCAGCAATGAAGGCTCCATTCCATTCCTATCCCTCTGCTGTTAATGGAAGAACAAACACACATAGCACACATCCACAAGTGGCAGCCAGGAAGTGCCTCCCTCATCAGTCTTCACCTGGCATGCTAGGCAGCAGACCTAACATCTGCAGAGGCTTCACACTACCACAGCCTACCACAGCCAGCAGAGGGCTGAGCCCTGGTGACTAGTTACAGGCGCAGGGGCAGGGACTCTGGGAAGAGGTGGCAGGCCCCAGTCAAGACTCCTGAGAAGAGTTCGGGAAGCCCACAGGACTTTTGTGAATCCCATCTGGTTTTTTTCTGCCCAGATGTCAACTTGTCCCTGTGTGGCTCCTGGCCTGTTCCTTTGGGCTCCCCAGGTGGGGGCAGATGGACCTTCCAAGGGCCCTGCAGAGCTGCTGCCTGTGCTCTGTGTATCCATGGTAGATGTCACATGAGCGAGCACTCTCTCCTACCTGGGGAGCTGGAGGGAGGAACCTTGCTTCAGGAGTCAAAGGTCCTGCTCCATTCTGCAACCCCATTGGCCCCGTGCTACCCCAACACTAGCTTTACATCCTTTGCTTTTTCCATCGGGGCCTGTGGGATGGTGGGTGCCCTGTGCGGAAAGGCTGATCAGAGCCCTGTGTGTCTATTGGGAGGTGGAGCACACCTGCCCCAGCATGTCACAATACAGTGTAGGGAGCCCAAAGCCACACCTCACAGCTCACAAGGCCTTGTCTGTCACCCACTGTCCCTCGTTCCACCTCCAGAGAACAGACCCGGGTGTCCTCAAGCCTTGTGAAGGTGCAGGTCACAGGGTGGCCCTTCTCTATCAGGCGCTCTCAGAACACCCCTCAATGCTGGGCTCTTACAGCTGACTTAGCAGAGCCCCACCAGAAGCTGCTCTTGTACCCAGATACGGGTACAAGACGGGAAGTTGTCGTTCTCCCCTTCCCCTGAGAAACACACTGTTGAGTATCTCCACTGTCCGTCGGGCCTGGACCTGGGGCTCTACTCGAAGAACTTGTAGGCAATATTTGGGAATGACTGCGGCCACTTAGGGTAGACTCTTGGTCCAGGCTGCCCCTCGCCCTCTGCAGGTGTCCCAGGGGCAGGGTACAGCTGACCCAGCAGTGAAACGAACGAGGGGTGCCTTCAGAACCCCTCTGACCACCCACAATCTAGAAGCCCATCCGGGCGGGACTCACGGCGGGGGCGTCGGTCGAGGTGTAGCGTAGGATGACCTGGAAGGGCTGGTGCGCCTGCACCTCGGGAGGCAGTGTGACGGTCAGAGAGGAGCCATAGTCGGTGAACGGGTCCAGCCTGAAGGCCAGCGGGCAGCCGGCAGACTCCGCTCCAGGCGCATCGGCGAAGGCGGGCAGCGGGGGCCCCGACCCCGGGGCAGGGAAGGCGAAGGTGCACGGCGACTCGGAGACGGCGGAGGCGCGGCGGAACGAGACCGAATGTAGTCGCAAGGCCGGGTGCGCGTCGAGCACGAGCGCGCGGGGCGCGGGCCGCAGCGCGCACAGTTCCAGCACCAGGCAGCCGGCCAGCTCACGCGCCTCGGGCCGCAGCTCCAGGCCCAGCTGCAGGTGGCGGAGGCGGAAGAACTGCGCGCTGGAGGCCGAGGCCACGTCCAGGGCGGGCGGCGGCTCCGGCGGCGGGCGGGCGGGCGCGGCTTCGGCGCCGGGCGCCTTGCGGCAGCAGCACTGCGCCGCCATGACCACCGGCGCTAGGTGAAATCCATGGGCGGCGGCCACTGTAGGCCGCGGGCAGTGGGCGAGGGGCCCGGGCGGCGGCGGCGGCGGTGGTGGTGGTGGTGGTGGTGGTGGTGGTGGTGGTGCTGGTGGCGGTGGCGGTGGTGGCGGCAGCGGCGGTGGCGGCGGGGCGCGGGCACAACAGGAAGTCGCGCCGGGAGCCGCCCGTCCCGTCCCCGCGCCGTGCGCCGCCCCGCTCAGGCTGGGCTCGGCAGCCACCGGGGGCGCTGTATGCGGCCCCGGGCCTGTGCACCGAGACGCGGTGCGAGCGGCGCGAGCGGCGGAGCAGAACGCGAGGCAGGACGCTGGGGAAGGCTGGGCGTCTTCAGCTTGCGCGCTACAACTATGGCTTGCGGGGTAGTCTTGGAGGCGGGACCGTCGCTTTCGCAGGGACGCAAGTGACACCTCTTTCAGTCGGTCCTCAGACTCCGGGAATGATTCTTGTGGTTACCCTGATGCGATTCCCCCTGAGTCCTCCAATTGGCCTGGGCAGTAGCCATCGGGTGCAAAGCGGCTTGGGAAAATGCACGGCTGTCAAGTACATAGTCCATACAGGTGTGACTATTTAGATTCAAATTAGGCATAAAGAGAAGCTGTCAGTAGCACTGGCCGTGTTTTAGGATCGGCTTTTTGTTGTTGTCGAGGTGTGTGTGGAGTGAAGACACACTGATGAACGCAGTTCTGCCTTGAGGCTCCTATGTAAGGGCTACAGAGCTGCAGGGGCATTTTAGGCTAGCACAACAAAGCCGTTCAAAGGTTGAGCTGTCCAATACCAGTACCAATACAAGGTGTGGACAGAGGTGATCTGCTGTCTATCGGTAGGAGGAGGGACAGATTTTGAGGGAGAGGGACTTTTAAAACTGGGGGAATATTCTGGAGAGACACACTCTGTCTCCTACTCTGATAGTGTGGGTGTAGTGTCACTTCTGGGGAGTGCCCAGCTGTCTGGATTCAGTCTCCCCAAATGTAAGGTCAAGTGAACCAGCCCTCTTTCCACAGGTGAGAGGTACGGCTAAGTCTCCATGCGCCTTCTTAGCTGGCAGTACCTGGGATCACTCCTGGAGCCCTCATTTCAGACTCCGCAGGAACTCCAGGGCTCACGCCATCATTCAAAGGCAAGGATAAGAGGGAGGAAGACCGGGCTCAATGGAAACCCCTCAGAATTCCAGCATTTGGGAGTCGGAGACAAAAGCATCAATAGTTCCCAGTCATCCTTGGCTGTATACGGAGGGGGTGCAGCCAGCTGGGTTAAAAAGAGTAAAGGAACCCAGAGTTAAGGTTATCACTACTTTCAGGTGTCCAGTGGCCTGTCCACAAGATTATCTACGAAGGGATTCTCGGATTCTCAACTCAATTGGACTGTCCTGTTGGCCTGGGTTTCTTTTGTCCGAATGATGTAGATTGTAGGGGTCCCCCAGCCCAGTCTCAAGTTGTACCCGTAGAGGTTGGGGGTCTTATCATTTCTGTCTTGGTGATACTTCCTTCTGCAAACAGAAGTTGTGGTATGGGACAGCCTTGACTCAGCTATTCCACTTCTACAGACGGACTGGGTGTGCTGCCACCCCATATTTTTATAAGGAGCCAACACGGCTCTTTTGTGACCAAGAGGACATTTTGCATTGTAGAGTCAGTAAACTTCAAACTCCAAGCCTCCAAATGCCTTCACCACCATGGTGCCCACCCCAAGAACCTGTCCTTCTAACACTGATAAGTTACCTGGAGAGGCCCCTTGTGGTTACAGTCAGTGTTAACACCCAAGGCCCCCCTGAAGAAGTGTTTATAGAGAGGGGTCCTGGAGTCCCTGAGGCAGAAACATACAAGAGCTTGGTCTGGCCAAAGCTACAGCTGAAATTGCTCCACAAACTGAGCTTGTGGGAGTAAAACGTTCCGGGTACACCCCACAGATAACTTTCAACCTGGTCATTATGTCCCTATACTTTTGTCACTTGTAAGTGACTTACTCTAGTCAAGTTAGCAGGACAGGAGATATGCCCTACCCAGATGGAAGGGCAGTGGCCTCTTGGAAGGTGGTGTGAGCAGGGATCAGCTAAACAATCTGGGTGCAAACCTGGGCATGAGGCCCTGTTCTCTGCAAGTCACTGCAGCTTCAATGGCGGAATGGGGACAGTAGCAATGGTTCCTTTAAGGGACTTGGGAGAGGAAGCTCAGTGGTCAGATCAGCTAGCGCGTGCAGCAGTCCTGAAATGGATAGTGCCAGCCATTCACTCCTATAGGACTGGTGCTCCCCACAAGGGGTACAAGTCTTGACCACGAACTGTGTACCTCACATCCCCTTAACATTGAGTTCTGCTAAGTAAGACACCTTTATTCTTTATTCTAAGGGAGAGCCCTCCACCTGAGGACCCAATATGTCTTTACACATAGCAGATATGACCTTTAGGCTCTTCAGGGGACAAAACAGGGTGTTGGGTGGTGACAGACTATGACCTACAAGTTGATGCCGACCAACCGCTCAGGCTCCACAGGAACAGGGAGTAGAACAGGGAAACCATAAAGAGCAACTCGGGGGTTTTATTCACTTTATTTATTCACTGATTAGCCAACCAGTGGACACACCTCTGTAATTTACACACGGAGCCCAGGTTCTTTGTTTTCCACCCACTACTACTTTAAATCGTGGCTACATTTGCAGGGCGCTGATGGAAGCAGATGTCTAAGAGAGGCTGTGTCTGAACTACAAGAGCAATCAACACAAGGTGGCAACTGATGGGCCTGTCCACCAGCTGGGGAAGATAGCGCACAGGACATAATGGTAGCTTGGCAACGCTAGGTCAGGCGTTGATGCTGATACAGGTTAAGCAACGAGGTGGGAGGTGGGCGGCTGTAGTTGCTCAGCTGCAGTCTGCACGGTCTCCCTTCCATGGCACAGCAGCTGTAAGCCAAAGGTGGGCCCATGAGCTCCTGCTGGGAGACTCTATGTTCATTTCTAAGGGACCAGAAGTTCAGGAGGCAGAGAGGTTCTGCCTACAAACCCAGGCACTCCCTTGGAGCAGGCAGCTAGGACTCTGATCTATATCACTCGCTATCAACCGTTCGTAGGCTTCCCAGACTCTATCCTTCACGCAATTTCTCTACCTAAAACGTGCTGGTTTGGATTTGGTCCAAACATGATGAATAAACGAAGTCCCCCTACTCAGTAGACGCTCCTGTACTACAATCAAGATGGGGCAACACCCAAGGCCAGCTGCCTAATAGAAAAAGGAGGGAGGGGACACTTCCTTTCAGTATAGACACTTGGTCACCCAGCAGCTGAACGGTGCGGCTTACTCCGGATCTTTGGGCTCTCGGGGCAGGATGGCCTGGGCCTGAAGGGTCTGCTCGTACTTCTGCAGCTGAGCCCAGAACCCCAAATTGGGCTCGGCTACCGGGCGGGCGCTCTTCACCATCTGTAATCAAGAGAGCTGCGGTGAGAGACGCGACAGACAGTCCAGGGTGCAGAGGCTCCGCCCCGCGTGTGAAGGGTGGAGCCCGCCCCGGAAGAACCACTTGGTCTCTCTGTGGGACCCGCCCCGGAAGACCCGCCCCTGGACGCTCGCACCTGGAAGGCGCGATCCAAGCCGTGGCCGCGGTGCCGCATGAGGTAGGCGGTGCAGACGGCGGCTGAGCGACTGCGGCCGTTCTTGCAGTACACGAGACAGGAGCCGCCGTCGCGCACCGCGGCTTCCATGGCGGCACAGGTGGGCTCCAGGTGTGTCAGCAGGTCCTCAGCTGGGTCGTCGAACACCGGTACGCGCAGCTCTGCCACTCCGGGCGCGCGCGGCCCGGGCTGCTGGCGGGAGACATTGACGCACAGAGTGATGCCCGCGCGCATCAGCAGCTCTGTCGCACCCGCGGCTCGCGCATTCCCGATGAAGAGCGCGGGGGCGACGCGCGCGAACGGCGGCGCTGCAGCCTCCGAGGTGCCCATAACCCCTGCGACCCTAGGGTCATCTAGGGGCCGCGAGTTGCGGGGTTGCCACTAGGAGGCGACCTCACCAGCTCGTTGGGCGGAGCCTTTCCTGTCCTCGGCTCAGGATTGGCTAAGTTGACAGTGGGCAGGGCCGGCAGCTGGCGATTTGGCTGCTGGGACAGGGAGGCCCTGTCATCTGCCTTGGTCTAGACGGGTGACTAGCCTCTTTGGTGAGGGCCAAGGGGTTGGCCCTCTGCCCAGGACAGCAGGCCACAGGTCAGTTGCAGCTCTATTCCCTTTCGTTAAATGCTTTCTAGTAAATCGCCCCTTGGCTCCCTCATTTTTTTTTTTTTCTTTGTAAAACATGGTTCATAACCAGGCGTGGTGGTGCATGCCTTTAATCCCAGCACTCGGGAGGCAGAGGCAGGCGGATTTCTGAGTTCGAGGCCAGCCTGGTCTACAAAGTGAGTTCCAGGACAGCCAGGACTATACAGAGAAACCCTGTCTCGAAAAAACAAAACAAAACAAACAAAAAACCATATACAATAAAACTACCACTGAATTCGTGTCTTCATTGACCAGTCTTTTATTTTTCTTTTAAACTTAATCGATAGTTGTTTGGGTCAGTACTGTGACTTCCCAAAGGCTATTTAGAATATTTAGTGAGTCTGTGGAGTTGACTCGGTAGGTGAAGGCAACAACTGTTGCTAAGCTTCATGACCCCCTACAACTCTTGCAAGTTGTCTTCTGACCTGCACGGGGGGCGCCCTTTCATTTACACAAGCACTCACAAAATAATTTTAAAAATTAGAAATAGAAACAGTGTCTATGAGAGTCAATTTTTTTTTTCCTGATGTCCAGGATTTTAGAGGATAGTTTTTGTGAAGTTTCACCATCTCACAGCCCTAGATACTTAGTTAATTTCAGTTTCAATTTTGTTATAATAGTGAAAACTTGGTTTCACTTTCATGGTTACGATTTGCAACTAGAAGTCAGTTTCAATTACTCCTTACATCCCCACTAGCCAATCTTCAGTAATCTTGCCAAAATGAAAAAAATATGCCTATACTCTCTCTCTTCCTACTACTAGGTCTTGGTGACTCCCAGGTCATGACTGTAGTCTGGTCCTCCTCTTGTGCATCCAGGTCCGCCTGGCTGCCAGCTCAGGTGGAGGAGGCCTTACCAGCAACTATCTTACCTTTTTGACCTCCTAAGGAAGGAACTGACTTGACTTTACTGGGACAGGAAAGCAATATGTGGTCAGAAAATGGTTCTAACCTCAAAGGGACTGAGTTAAGTATGAATGGCCATGATTGGCAACGTGGCTTCAGGTTGCCCCAAATTGCTTGAGAACTCGCACTAGCTAACTGGGAATGCAGAGTGCTTTTGACCACAAGTCCCACCCCCAGTGACATACTTTCCCAACCAGGCCACACCTCATCCTTTTCAGACAGTTCCATCAACTGGCAATCAATCATTCAATCATGAGTCTATGGGAGGCATTCTTACTCAGACCCCCATAGATGGCCTCAGGAATGGGATTGGGCTAATGGGAATGAGGAGGGGTTCGAAAGTCCTTTCTGTCGTATCCAGTGGCAAGCATGGAAGCCAACTTTGGGTAAAGGCAGGGGGACTGGGAGGAGCAGTCGGCAGAGTTTGGGACCACTGAATCAAACCAGACTTGGAATCCGATTCCAAGATTTCTCCATGTGCTTCCCTAGGTGGTACTGGAGGTGGGTGTTGTTCTAAAGTCTCTGGTCTCATATTTCACGCTCAACTCTACGGAGCTCAGGTGTTGCTTACCAATTCTGTCTACCTCTGGGCTCTCCCCAGGGTACTGGAGCATACTCTCTGAAGCTGGGGTTTTCTGGAGATGAGTCCTGACTCCACCAAGTTGTGCTGATTGAGCATTCGTGGGAGTTGACACATCAGTGCAGTGGGTCATGACCACATTCTTATTTTTCAATAGGGATAGTGAAAAGAACAGAATACACAAAGTATTGGGTGTATGCAAGTAGTGGGTAAACTCTTTATGAACCTTTTCTGAGCTTTGTTTTGCCACAATACAAAAGGGGTCTTGGCATAATGTGTTGCTGTCTTACACAGGCTTATTGTGGGTTGACAGTTAACAGTTTAAGCCCCTGAGGACACAGGGGACAGAATAGTTCTATGTAGAACAGCCCTGCCCTTCGACTTTCAGCCTGGATTTTGAAGCCCCTATTGTCCTTCATGGCACTCAGTAGTCCTGAGTATGGATGCAGCATATGGGAAGTGCCCACAGGCGCTGTTTCTCAGGCCTGCTGACTTGACAGATTGAATCAGCCATGCTGGGGTAGACCAGAAAGCCCACCTGTTCCTTATCCTTCTACAGCTCCATATGTGCTGACATTTTCAGGCACCATTTAGTCTTAAGTTATTTAAAATCAAAGGGCCAGAACAGAGTTCACACAACACACACACACACTTTAAACAATGGAATTTTTCACTTAGCACATGTCACATATATTTGTGTACTTTTTCAGACAACAGTTTTGGGCTTGGGCCAATTGATGGGTACATGCCATCAGTGGCACCCTGTATTTTTTGTCCTCCAGTTTTGTGAGGCCATAAAACCACCTTACAGGCAGTTGAGGCAGAGTCCTTTTGGAATTCCTCTTTTCTCACTGTATTGGCTAGTTTTGTGTCAACTTGACACAAGCTGGAGTTATCACAGAGAGAAAGGAGCTTCAGTTGGGGAGATGCCCCCATGAGATCCAGTTGTAAGGCATTTTCTCAATTAGTGATCAAGGCGGGAGGTCCCCTTGTGGGTGGTGCCATCCCTGGGCTGGTAGTCTTGGGTTCTATAAGAGAGCAGGCTGAGCAAGCCAGTAAAGAAAATCCTTCCATGGACTCTGCATCAGCTCCTGCTTTTTGACCTGCTTAAGTTTCAATCCTGACTTCCTTTAGTGATCAACAGCAATGTGGAACTGTAAGCTGAATAAACTCTTTCCTCCCCAACTTGCTTCTTGGTCATGATGTTTGTGCCGGAATAGAAACCCTGACTAAGACACTCACCATTGCTTCCAAATGTCAGAATTGGGTCCAATTTGTGATTTCCAGTGATCTTCTTTGTTAACTTTTCAGTCTTTAACAGTTTTAGTAGAAAAGCCTCGTTCCCAGCCAGTGATTCACTGACTTCTATAGCAACAGCAGTGGCTCAGTGGGCCCCTTCATGTTTGCAGACACCCGTTTTGGCAAGGAAAGCCGCTAATTTGCTGAAAGCAAGTTGGCCTGAAATCAGTTTCCAATCATCAATCCCTGGAATCTGCCAAGTTTACCAATCCACCAAAATTTCAAAAGCTAGTGTTCCTAGGTTTTCTTAGCGAATGTTAACATATTATGAAAACATTCCTTTGGGGAGAGGATGGGACATTGGGATGATGCAAGGTCTCACGCTGGTCCAGGCTGACCTCTAACTTGGAGTGATTTTCCTGCCTCAGCCTCCTAAGTGCTGGGATGGGTTCCCCACTGTGCCTGGGGAATGTGTATGACAAACCGTGGAAATACAGCTTCTTGATCTTTGTCTGCTAAGTGCCCATGTATGCATTTATAAATATAAATCCATTTTTGGCACATCGTATCTTTTGGCCCAGTCTCACTATCTGTATCTCCTCCTAAGGCCCATGGGGCCTCAGCACACTGGTATCTAGCCATTCACTGTGCCTCTGGACTTATACTCCTGTGCATCCTGTCTGCAACCCTGTCCTGGAAGCCCCTCTCCTTGAGGTTCCCCCTCTGCCAAAACCAGGCTGCACCCACTGCTAAAGCTGAACTTGGCAATTAGACGGCCTTAACGAAGCCTTGGCTCCAGGGTCTTCCCCAGCTTTCTCTCATGAGTGCTGGTAGCTTCTGGTCCAGAGGCTAATTCAAAGTGGGTCTGACACGCTAATCCAGCATCCACAGAAGGATTTGAGCATTAGCGGTGGCAGAGCCTGCTTTCCCAGCTCAGGGATTGATGGTGTCTGAGACAGGCCGGTGTCAATCGCAGCTGGGCTATCTAATTGCAGATTTGTCCAGGGGCGGGTCTGAATGGGGTTTGGGGGGGGGGGGGGGAGTGAAGGGAGGAGTCAGCACAACTTGGCTAGGATTGGCTGTAACTGGGCGTGGCCGTCTCCATGGCAACGTGACGCACTTCTGTACTGGATTTACCCCATTACTCTGAGACACTTGGTGTGATTTAGACCAAGGTTTCGGTCTGCTGAAGGTGACCCTGAGGTCAGTGGCCGAGGCTAGATCCCACATGGTCTTGACGACCCTTACAGTGGCGACCACTCCTGGGAAGGCCAGGGAACGCCCCACCCCCTTCCCCGGACTCCCATTGGCCAGTAAGCCCTTAGGAGCTAGAGGGGTCTACTAGAAGAATCCGAAAGGCTGCGGGCTGTTCCCCCAGCTGCCACTGTCCACGGTCCTGAGGGCGAATTGTGACCACAGATTTATTTCTAGGTTTGAAGAGGAGAGATATGGAAGAAGTTCGTTCCGTTGTTACCACGGACTCTCAAGGCTCGAAAACTTTAAGCTCCAGAGGTCTGGAGGGGCAAAATGGTCGGTCTCTTGACACTGAGAGCCAGGATTCCGTGAAGAGCGACAACTTCTTCAGAAGGTGCAGGGGGGACTTGAGGGCAGGAAGGTGTAATCAGTACCACGGGGCCAAGCATCCGCTGGAATTTAATATTGGGGCAGACCTTAAAAATTCCCTTAAAAGGGAACCTTGTATGGTGGTATCCTACTTTAATGACGGCATTGGGGAGACAGATCTCTATCAGTTCAAGGCCAGCCTGGCCTACATAGGGCAATCTAGACCATCTAGGGCTGTACAGTGAGACCCTGCGTGCAATATTACTATTATTACTGCTACTGCTGCTGCAGCTAATGTTACGATTACTACATTGCTCAAAGTTCATGTTGACTAGAGCTCTGCTTTTTTTTTCTTCTTCTTCTTCTTTCTTTCTCTATACCTTTTCTCTGCCAACTGGAGCTCACAGTCACAAGGTTCTAGGAAGCAAGGCTTCATGAGCTCAAACACACTGATACCTGGACCTTGGGCTTCTGGCTCCTAAAACCAGGTGGTTTGTGGAAGCTGCCTAGCAGACTCACACAGTCTCTCTCACAGATGAGGAAACTAAATCACAAAGGGAGCCAGGAATCCAGTTAGGATGAGCAATTGGAAGTGGCAGAGCCAGGTGACTGGGCCCTTCCTTCTGTGCCAGCTGCTCATCTCTAAAGCCTCTTCACTGGCCTTTCCAGCTCTCTCGGTTATAGTTCGATTTTTTTTTTTTATTGAATTCACATTTTTTTTCCAGGAACATTCCCTTTCTTTCCTCTTATTGATAGCCCTTTCCAAAGAGTAGCCAAGTGGTCTTGTCCATGTTGGGAGGCAGGAACTTCAGGCCAGGTCTCACTTTGTTAATATCTCTGTTTAAAAAAAAAAAAAAGTGCCAAGGTTAAATGGTGCAATACAGACTCAGACTCCACCCTCAAACAGTGCTGGAGGTGGAAAACCAAGAGCAAAGGGCCTCTGGCTCAATGTTCTTTCAGAGATCTCTTCCTGGCCTGTATTGACCTCCCTCTGTCTGTGCGTTTCATCTCCCATTTGTGTGTCCCTATGCCCAAAAGAAGGTGCCCTTCTCATGAAAACTAGTTACCCTGACCTAGGGTCCAACCTAATCACCTCAGATAGGAAGGACATTTCTGAGCTACTGGCTTTTAGGATTGCAGCATTAGGATTCCAGCTCAGGGCTGGGGATGTGGCTCAGTTGTAGTGTTTGTCTAGCATGCCCAAAGCCCTGGGATCAACCCCTCCAGACCAGCACAAGCCTGTCATGGCAATGAGAGGCTGCAGTTCCACATCTGGGAGGCAGAGGCAGGAGGGTTGATGTTCAAGATTACCTTAGGCTTCATATTACATCTGAGGCCAGCTGGGGCCACAGGAAGACCTGTTGGACAGGGGAAAAGAAAAGAGAAGAATTTACAACAGTCTACAACAGTGCCTTCCACCTTATCATGATAGTTCGAGTATCTGTCCTTCCTGGCTTCTTTCTATATAATGATATAAAGATGGTATAGGATACCAAATATTTCATCTCCTCACAGTGGGAGCCTTTCTCTATTGGGTAGATGCTGAGCTTAGGTTCAGTGCACCTTTACAGGCTCTCAAGATCTTGCTGGTGTGCTGGGTCAGGGGTTTGTTAGTCAGGTTTTTTTTTTTTTAACAGAACAGAATTAACAGAGTATATATGTTATATTCTGTCATATATAATATATAACACATATAATATGTTATATATACATATATACACATCTACATATACAAATTTGATATATGTGATATATTAAAGTGGCCTACAGGCTGTGGTCTGAGTAGTCCAACAATTGCTGTCTCCTGAAAGAAAGACCAAGCAAGAATCTGGTAGTTGTTGAGACCACAGGTCAGATGGTTCAGCTGATCTTTTGTCTTTGTTGTAATACCAAATAAGTAGGTTCTAACAACAGTGAAGGACTGCCTCAGCAGCAGGAGGGATGAACTTGCCCACAAGAGTGAGGACAAGCAGGCAAAAGCCAAAGCTTCCTGCTCCCACATCCTCTTTCATAGGCTGCAACCAGATGGTGAAGCCTGGATTTATCGAGACTCTTCTCTCCTCAGACGATCCAATCTAGAAAAATCTTTCACAGGTGTGCCCAACTGCTTGGGTTTTAGTTGGTCCCAGCTGTAGCTAGGTTGACAACCAAGGCTAATCCTCACAGGGTCTGAGGGATGCCACGTTGTGTGCTGCCAGCCTAGCCGCCAGGCAGACTTTGGAATGGGTTGGTTTCCAGAGCCAAGGTAACAGTACATGGCACCCCGGGAGAGCTGAGAGGAGGCTGGCAGGGGAGTGGGTTTAGGCTGAGATCAACACAAGGTCGACAGTGAGGCAAACCTGTCTCGGGCACACCTCTCCCTAGTGCCATACACATATTCTGCAGCTGTCCATCTGTCTGTCAGTTTGCTACCCCTCCAGGTGTTCTTAGATCTTTCCTGGATCTACCTGTGTATTCGAGTGTCTGTTTCTTGCCCAGCCTGAGGCTGGTCCTGTCAGCTCAGAAGGGAGGACTGTGCTGTGGGCACATCGTCTGGAAATAGCTAGAGGGGCTGACAGGTCCTATCTCAGGGGTGGGCGCATTTACTGTTGTCAGTTTGTGCCATTTCTTCTCGGTTCATTTCCTGTGCAACCCTGGCAATCGTTGCATCCTGTATGCCTCGGTTTCCCTTTGAGGAAATCTGGATGCTTGGGGCTATCTGGAGATTGATGTGAGATGGGGGAGGGTGGTACTCCGTGCAGAGCCACTCTCCCAGCATTCCTCATTGCTTCTCCTTTGCCTTCTGTCTTTCTAGGAGCAGTCCAGGGGATCTCGGAGAGGATGAGGAGGAGTCTGAAGGCACCGTGGGCGATCAGGACCTGAAGGGGACTTACAAGCAGCTTGTCCAAGGGGTTCAGGAGTGGCAGGATGGCTGTGTTTACAAAGGGGAGTTCGGGCTCAACATGAAGCTTGGATACGGCGAGTTCTCTTGGCCCACAGGCGAGGTAGGGAGCTTCAGCAGGGCTCTCTTCCTGGGAGCAGGTGTTGTAGACCTTTTAAGTGGTCCACATGATAGGACTGAGGCTTTCTACAGAATTCCAGAGAAGTTCTCCGCACATTTCCACATCGTGTTGTGGGGTCTGAGAAGCTACGGCTGAAGAAGATTTTGTTGTTGTTGTTGTTTTTTGTTTTTTTACTCTGGGTGAATATTTTATTATTTAAAACATTCTCATTTATTCTTTGACAGTTTCATACCTGTTTACAGTTCATCTTGATCATATTTACCCCACTCTCTGCTCCCTTCAACCCATCTGACATGTCCCCTCTCTTTTCTAAGTTGCTCACTGAGTACAATAGTGGTCCTCACATTTACATGGGTGTGGGACTCTTTACTGGAGCACAGGGCAACCTACCAGCAGCCACAACCAGAAGAAAACTGACTTTCTCATCCCCAGCAGCCATTAACTGCCAGTAAATAGCCCCCAAGCTAGGATGGGGGCACTGGAATCTCATGTAGGTCTTGTGCAGATAGCCACAGACACAATGAGTTCAGGAGTACAGTGGCCATGGCATGCCATAAACCCAATATTTTACAGATCTGCACCCCGTCCTCTGGTTCTCAGTCTCTCCCCACTTCTTTTTTTTTTTATAGAGAGATTTTATTTGTGTATTTTATGTATATGAGTACACTGTAGCTGTACAGATAGTTGTGAGCCATCATGTGGTTGCTAGGAATTGAATTTTGGACCTCTGCTCACTTTGGTTGGCCCTGCTCGCTTATTCCCTGCTTGCTCTGGTCCAGATTTATTTATTATTATATCTAAGTACACTGTAGCTGTCCTCAGGCGCACCAGAAGAGGGTGTCAGATCTCATTATGGATGGTTGTGACCCACCATGTGGTTGCTGGGATTTGAACTCAGGACCTTTGGAAGAGCAGTCAGTGCTCTTACCTGATGAGCCATCTCACAGACCCTCTCCCCACTTCTTCTACAGTGTTCCCTGGGTCTTGGGAGTGGGAGATAGATTCCGGCATCCCATTTAGGGCTGAGCACTTAGCAATCACTTATTCCCAGTGCTTTGACAAGTTATGAGTCTCTGCACCAACTGCTGCCCACTTTGAAAAGGAAGCTTTTCTGGCCAAGGTCGAGGGCAGCACTAATCCATACATATGAATAGTTAGAAGGTGGCTCAACAATAGACGGATCTGGCAAAACAACAGCAGTAAGTTCTTTCCAGGAGAGCAAAATGTCTTAAAACTTCAAATTTCTGCAGAGACTCACATATTTCACCTTCCTGAAATTGCTTGCTGTTTAAGATTAAAATGATGACAAGGATGCTCTCAACTATCAAATGGGAAAGCACCTAAGATCCCTAGGCTATACCCAGGACCTAAATGGAGACTTCTGGGAGGCAGGGACCCAAGGCTGAGCCCACGACCACCTTTGTCTGTGCTTTCTGGTATCAGTGGTTGGGTAAGATGGCTCCGTGTATAACGAAAGGGGATGCAGTGTGTCTGAAGCCCGGTAGGGCCACAGGGGAGTAGTGCTTTGAAGCCCTGTGCTCGTTCTGTTTTCCTGTTATGCATGTCTAGGGCAGCCCAGCAGCCATCTGATGCTGCTCATGGCGCCAGGGGAGTCATGGACTCCTCTTCTAGTCCTCTGTTCCATGGTGCGACTCTGCCTGTGGCAAGGCACAGTTTCTTTAATGTGGGGCTCAAGACTAGAGTTACCTGGTCCATCCTCCAGCATCTAGGCCTCCCATTGATTCAAGAAACAGGAACTTCTCAGCCTTGTTTCTAAAGCCCCATGAGCCCAGCTCCAGTCAGGCTATGTTGATCCAGGCAGCTGTGGCCTGGGGCAGGACAGAGGTAGGCATGCTGTGGCCATCTACTCTTTCTGGCAGGAGCATTTCAGAGCAGGGGAGTTACATGGAGGTGGAATGGGGTGGGGAGTGTATATGAATCAATGGAGGTATATTCACCTAGAGGAGAGCAATGGGGATGGGGGGAGAGAAGTTGTTCACGATGGGGTCTTAGGGTTTCATTGCCGTGAAGAGGTATCATGACCAAGGCAACTTTTATAAAGGCAAACATTTAACTAGGGCTGAGTTACAATTTCAGAGATTCAGTCCATTATCATCATGGAGGGAAGCATGGCAGCAGGCAGGCAGACATGATGCTGGAGGAGCCTAGAGTTCTACATCTTGATCCAAATGCAGCCAGAAGGAGACTGTCACATTGGGCATATCTTGAGCTTAGGGGACCTCAAAGCCTGCCTACACAGTAACAAACTTCCTCCAACAGGTCACACCTCCTAATAATGTCACTCCCTACGGCCTAGCATTCAAACACATGGATCTATGGGAGCCAAACCTATTCAAACCACCACAGATGGGGTCTGAAGAGAATTGAGGTGTCAAGATAGGAAGAAGGGCATGAGTCCTCTAAGACCCAGAATGGGAGGCCCCAGCAGTCCTGGAAGACATGGGTAGCAGGAGCCAGTTTGGGGCTCCATGTTGATGGTGATGCTCGAGTGTTTGTGTCTCAAGTCTTCATCTGGCTTCTCATTTGCCCACTGTTCATGGCTTCTTCACAAACCATAGCTAAGGGCTCCTGGCCCAGCATCTTCTGAGGATGGAGATGCCACCTAACAGCATACAGGACAAGTACACAGCCTGGGGGACTGGTAACACCTTCCTTCTCTCTCCCATGCCCTTTGATATACTCACCTGACATACTTACCTGAAGGGCTCAGGCAGGACAAGGGCGGGCAGAGGCTCACAATGGACCCAGTACTGAGGAGTCATCATAAATCGACCCTACTTTGTTCCCAGCCAGGTTCAGGGTCCCCTACCAGCAAGCATCCTCCAGCCAGCTTGGCCTCTGTTACCTGATGGAGAGCTCATAGGGTGGGGTCAGGACTCCTAGGAGGGAAGGGCTCTGCCAAACCTAGGGTGGGTGCTGGCCTGGCAGCAGCTCTATGCAGTTCTGAACTTCCCAAGCTAGTCCAACCCACAGCAGAGGGCAGGGAAGATGAACTCGTGGGCTGGCTGCCTGGAGACCTCTCTGGGTATTCTGAGTGACCAATGCCAGTTATCACATTGGCCACCTGGACTAAAAGAAGTCTTGTGTCTGGGCTCCCAAGAGGCCTATCACAGCTTTGTAGTCCTCATTCAGCCAGGTGTTGTAGTCTGGCTTAGCAGTCACCTACAAAGGTAATGGCCTCTCTTTGATAGGAGGCTCATGGACCTCTCCTCTTCATAGGCCTACCATGGGCAGTTTTACCGGGACCATTTCCATGGCATGGGCACCTACACGTGGCCGGATGGCTCCAGCTTCACAGGCACGTTTTATCTCAGCCAACGAGAAGGCTACGGGACCATGCACACAAAAACAATGTTATTCCAGGTGAGGAGATGCCGTGATCACATGATAGGTGGGACTGCCCATGTGTTCACGAGGGTCTGGCTGCTGTGTGTTCACTCGAGGGGCAGGGTTGCCATGTGTTTATATGAGGGGAGAGGCTGCTGTGTGAACACATATATGAGGAGTGGGGTGCTGTGTGCTCATGGGAGGATAGTACCACAGTGTGTGTATGTCTGGAGGGGCCTCTGTGTGTTTAGGTGAGGAGTGGGGGGGCAGCTATTATCTAGGACACTAGAGAAAAAGATATTCAGGCTTTGGAAAAGTTAAAACAGAAGTAGCTTTCTCATTTTAGTGACTGTAATGCTAACAATAATAAGGATCTAAATAAAATAATGAGAATGTGCTGGGCGTGGTGGTACATACCTTTAATCCCAGCACTCGGGAAGCAGAGGCAGGCAGATTTCTGAGTTCAAGGCCAGCCTGGTCTACAAAGTGAATTCCAGGACAATCAGGGCTACACAGAGAAACCCTGTCTTAAAAAACAAACCAAAAAAAAAAGTACCATGAATACTTATTTTTAATATATGAAATAGCTCTTTCTTATACATATTATTTAAAATTTGCCTTTTTTCCCACCCCTTAATTTATTACATATACTTCACAATTATATGCAATCATATATTAGAAAGTTTTGAAAGTTTCAATGAGTGTAGGTTTGTGTGCTCTGGGTACTGAATGACTCCCTCCCCCATATGTGTGCCCCATGCCTTTGTCCAGTTAGCCATGGCTGCCCTGCTGCCTGTAATTGGGCCTTTGCTTGAGAGGGCCACAAGGTGGCGCCCTGCAGAGCCATTCTGTGTCTTCCTCTTGGCCTGCAAGGCAGATCCAGCTCCATAGCCCAGTGTTCCTGTTGTTTCTTTGGCTATTGAAGTCTCTGTGATATGGAATCAACACAGCTCAACTGAAAGAGCTTTAGACTGTTTCCTGTTTGGGTCGATTGTGAATAAAGCCGCTATGCACACACGTTTAGTTGGATTTTGTGTGTTCATGTAAACAGTAAATGCGTGGTTTTTGTTTTCCTGGGAAAACTTGTAAGTGTAGTCTGAGGGCCATGTGTTGGGATGCTTCCCTTCTATGATGTTTGTCCTGACCAATGGATGCAGGGTGGCAGTCTGCATCCTTGTGATCCCTGCTACACTCCCAGCCACCCCCCCCCCTTTTACTTATTTTGAGATAGCGTCTGATCAAACCGCAGAGCCTAGCCTTGAACTAACTGGGTAACCCAGGCAGATCTCAGCTTTGCAATCTTCCTACCCAGCTTCCCAATAGCTGGGGTTACAGGCCTTTATCTGCATGCCTACCAACTTTATAGTGTTCTTCTTCTTTTTCTAAAACCTGTTTGTTCATGTGGAGGTCAGAGAACAACTTTGTGGAGTTGGTTCCACATTTACATTGGTTTGGAGAATGGACCTCTGGACAGTAGGTTTGCATAGCAAGTCTCTATCTGCTGAACCTCTCATCCACACAAGGCTAACTTTTTTTTTTTAAATAAATACCTCTCCTCTCCTTTCCTCTCCTCTCCTCTCCTCTCCTCTCCTCTCCTCTCCTCTCCTCTCCTTTCCCTCTCCCTCTCCCCCACACCTCTCTCTCCATCCTGAAGACTGCATGACCACAGTTTGTCTCCCCAAGTCCCTCACTCCCCACCTCCCCTCTGACTTCCCCCATTCATTCCTCCTCCATTTCTCTTCAGAAAAAGGTGGATCCCCCATGGATAGCAATTGACCATTGCAAATCAAGTTTCAGTAAGACTAGGTACCTCCCTTCATACTGAGGCTAGAGAAGGTGACCCAGGAGGAAAGGGTACCTAAACCAGGCAAAAGAATCAGAGGCAGCCCCTGATCTCACTGTTCGGAGTCCCACAAGAAGACCAGGCTACACAACCGTAACCTCTGTGCAGAGGGCCAAGGCCAACTCCTAAGTGCATTTCAACAGCTGCTGACTGACCACAGTGTCTTCCTGACTCACAGACGTTTGCTGTTTGTATTATTTTAAGTTGAATATAAAGTTTTTGTTTTTTATTTATTATCCTTTTGTCTGTTGACTCTGCCGGTGGTTGAACTTGGTAAGTTAGAATGTCTCAGCACCATTGAAGAAATTTAAAATGACTCCTTACAGTTTCAGCTTTATTACTCTGAGACCATGTTATTTCTTTTATAGGTAGATTTTTTAGATTCATTACATGTCCCTGGTATTTGTTTTATGCCCTTTTATTATAATAAGCTGATGTACCCTTTTTAAAAAATAATCGCTTCAGGCCAGGTTTAGTCCCAGCACTTGGGAGGCAGAGGCAGGTAGATCTCTATGAATTGAAAGCTAGCCTGGTCTATATAGCAAGCTCAAGGATAGCCAGAGCTATATATATAGAGAGACTCAGTCTCAAAAACAAACAAATAAAAAAAAACAAAAATAAAATAAGCAAAAACCCTTTTCACTGTTTTATGACCCAAAGTCTAATTTTAACGTTAATAAAGTTATATAAATTTGGGGGTATTATTTTCACTGTGTCGTGCCTATCACCATAATTTTAAATAATTTTGGCAGTGCTGGAGTGGAACTCAGGGCCATACACACGCTAGGATTATGCTCTCCTGAGCTACCCTTAGCTCCCACAGACCAGATCACAAAGATTTTTTTAAGGAAAAAAAATATCTGAAGAGCTTTGATCGTCAGTTATATTTAAAAGTGATATTTTGGAAAGATTGAACTAAATACAAATTCTATAGTAAAATGAATTCTCCCTCAGGACAAGAGATGTAGCCTGTTTGGCAGAGTGTTTTTGGAGCATACACAAAGCTCCAAGTGTGATCAGCAGCACAGCATGAGCCAGTGTGGCAGGGCATGCCTGCTATCTACACAATGCTCTCAGGAGGACCAGCAGGCTAAGCTCAGTCCTGGACATTTATTTCAAGGCGAGCCTGGGATATATGAGACTCTGTCTTGAAAAAAATTAGAATTTTACACAATTTTTTACTTGCTGTAGTGTGGCTACTAGAAAATCTACACTTGATCTTAGCCAAAAGGCAGAGAAGCGATGCTACTAGAAAATCTAAGCTCATGTGTTTTTAGCTCGTGGTTTCTCATCTGCTTTTGATGAGGTGTGCCAGTGTTAGTAGACACACATTTGGGTGAAGCCTGCTGCCTTGTATGTACTATTCTGACATCACTACCCAACATTCCCCTCTCTCTCTTCTGACCTTCATTTGGATTGACAGAATATTGAAAAAAATCATCTCCCTCCATTATTATAAGAGCATTACACTCTATCCTTTTAGGATGCCCCACAACAGTACAGTACAAGATGAGGTCTCAGTTTGAAAATTGCAAGACTGAGTGTAGACTATTTCAACTCCATTTTCCTATTTTGAGTTATATACTATTTTAATAACTATGGAAAGCACACATTTCCATATTTTGGACAGCATATCAGGAGATGCGTGCTTTGTTGTTCCTTTTCTACATCGTTCTTTAGGGCACAGTTCTTTTGAGACTCGTGTATTTCTGTGTTCCACTTGGTTTTATTATAGAGAAGTGCTTCACTGTGTGGATATCACACGGTTTTGCTGTTGTTTTGTTTGTTTGCTTTTAATTCACTGATAGACATTCTTTTGAGATCTTTTGAATTTTTGGTTACTGCAAACCACTAAGAACAGTTGCCTCTCAGTCTTCATGCAGGCACATGTGTGTGTTCATTGTTAAAAATACCTAAGAATGAGGGTGCTAGTTACAATGTTAAGTGTGCAGTGAGTTACAATGTTAAGTGTGCAGTGAGTTACAATGGTAAGTGTGCAGTGAGTTACAATGGTAAGTGTGCAGTGAGTTACAATGGTAAGCGTGCAATCAGTTTCAATGGTAAGCGTGCAATCAATCAGTTTCAATGGTAAGTGTGCAATCAGTTTCATAAGACCACTCCAAGCTGCCAAGTGGCCATGCCATTCCAGCCATCAATAAAGGGACTGCCATGACTCCAGGTTCTCCTCAGCACATGGCAGTCGGTCTTTTTGACATTAGTATCTGTGGGCACATTGTGGCATCTCCTTGTGATGCGAGCTTGGAGCACTTTGGTGGCAGGTAATGCTGAGTCTCTCTCACTCTTGTCTGTTATCTGTCTGTGTGCAATCAGTTACAGTGAATTGTCTGCATATATGTTTAGTGTTCATATGTTAGTGTTTATGTTACTATGGTTAAAGAGCTCTTTATGCTACTCTGTCATATGAGTGTTTACCAGTAATACAATTTGAAATCAGCCCTCAGCCCTATGGTGTCTTTCCTCATCTGTATCCTTTGAAGAATAAATTTAATGCAATTAACATTAAGCGTAGGACTTGTGTGTACTAGGCAAGCGCTGTGCCAGTGTGAACTACGCCCACAGTCCTCTTTTTAGCTTTGTATTTTGAGAGAGGGTCTTACTGACTCACCCCGGCTGACCTGGAACTCACTCTGCAGTAAAGTTTCACCTTGAATGTATAGTCCCCCTTGCCACAGCCCTGGAGTGGCTGGGAATACAAGCCTGTTTTGTTGCGAGGTGCCAACCTGTGACTTCAATGACCCTTGGATTATCTTCTTGAGTTGTTTTCTACCAGTAGAGCTGCTGGGTCTTGAGCAAGAGCACTTGTGGGACACACACACACACACACACACACACACACACACACACACACACACGACATCTTTTCCCCCTGGAGTGCCTCTTTCCTTATAGTCCTTGTCTTCCGTGGCTTTCTAGTTTCTCTTCCTGGCCCATGTGCTCTTGTAGCTTCCTACCTAAGTGTCTCTTGAGCTTTCCAGAGAAAGTGCTAGCTCCTTGCTAGGCCCATCAAGCCTGCAGACCACCTGCCTCCTTTGACTACCCAGCGACCTCCAGGCATCTTTTGATGCCAGTTTAGAAGACACATGCCTTTTGGGAAGCTAGGGCTTTCCTTTGACCCCTGCACCAGACCAGAGCTCGATCTTGTTGAGATCCTTCTCTGTATACCCAAGGCAAGTGGTGACGGAAGCACTCGGAAAGGTCTAGAAACCGAACGGTCCCTTGGGAGATCATAGAAAGCAAAGGGCAGTCCCTCTCCTCTTCTTTCTGCTCTCCTCTTCTCCACTCTGCTTTTTCCCCCTCCTATCCTCCTTCCCCTCTTAGCTCATACCCCTGGGGGCTGGGTGCATCGCTTCATGAGAGCTGACCAGTGAGCACAACCTGCCCGAGTAGAGGGAGTTTGCTACTTTCAGTGAGTGAGGAGCACTCTTTGGAGCAAAGTCTCCCTCAGCTAATTGAGTGGGAGAGGGAGGGCTGATGCAAATCCCCACTGGAAGGCTCCTTTCCATGCATGCACCCATGGACACACTCATCTCTAAGTCGTGAAAAAGGCAGTTCAGAAAAAGGCAGAGCCACATACTCTGAGAGGGAGGGGGCATCTTTTGATGCCAGTTAAGAGCACGAGGAACAAAGTCTACTGAAGGGCTAGAGTGAATCAGAATGACAGGTGGGGGAGGGCTGGTCCTAGTAAACTTTTCTGAAGGATTCTATCTGAAATCAACCAATAAAAAGGCTTTGAATTTTGAATGTTCACCGAGTGCAACAAAGCAGGCAGCCATTTCCCTGTCTTCATAAGCACAGATGCATGTAAGAAAAGCTGCCTGCCTAGCAGCTAACTCCAGGGCTGCAGAGGTCTCTAGGAGGCGAACATCCCTGCATGTCTCCATCACGGCCTCAGCTGGCAGCCCTTGGTCATGCCCTCAGCTGAGAGAGAGGCTGTCCCCACCCCTGCCCTTTGTCTTCCAAACTTGCTCTGTTTGAGTGCCTCACATACCTCACACCTCAGTCTGTGGAGCGGATGAGTACTTCTCTCAGGAGTACATTTTCCTCTGCTGATTTTAGGAAACTGTCACCTGGTAGAAAGCCTGACTGAGTGTCTCTCCTGGCCCTGTGGGCTCCCCTTGCAGGGATTGTACAAAGAGGACCAGAGATTTGGGCCAGGCATCGAGACCTACCCTGATGGCAGTCAGGATGTTGGACTGTGGTTCCGTGAGTACCTCCTCAAGCTGTGCACAAGGGTTCCCAGCGGTTTCTCCTTGGTAAACTACCCAGAATTCTTGGCCTTCCTCACAAAATCGAGAAGGAGACTTGATCTCTCAGATGAGAAGGTGGAGTTGGGTCTTTCTGAGGAGCAGGACCCCTTCTTCTATGACTATAAACAGTATCTCCGGAATGATGACCTAAAGCTGCCTCCAGAGATGCACGTCTATTCGACCGACAACAGTCACCTGCCCATGACCGACTCCCTGCGCCAAGAGCTAGATGACCGCATCTTCATGAACGAGATCCCTCTGTTCATTGAGGACGAAGAACCCTGGCTCATAACAAATGAGACTCCTTTGTTGGTCAAAATCCAGAAGCAAACTTACAAGTTCAGGTGATCTTCATTTTTGTCCCCTCACTGAATAAGGAATCCCTTTCAGGAAGAGTTCTTATGTTTTCCACTGCGCAGCTACAGCCAAGGGCCTGAGTACTGTTTAGTATTGCTTGTTGGATGAATGTGAACACACAGCATTTGCTTTAGTGACTCAGCCCTTCCCGTGCTGAGAGACCAGACAGGTGCCCTGAGAGGAGGGAGCCAGGCAGAGACCTGAGGCATCTGTGTCTCAGAACTAGAGCAGACCACTGTAGGGGATGTCCCTTCGGATAAACTCCTGAGCAGTTACCTGAGGTGAAACCTTGGGTTTTGGACCTGTGTGCCTTCCATTTTCCGAAGGCCAGAGCTTGTATGCTTTAAGGCAAGGTTCCTATCTGCTAATAGAATTTCTGTGAGTCAAGTCCCCGTGCATACCAACACAACAGAAGAGATAGCTATTTTCAATACTTGTTAATGAAGGGTCTGACATAGAGCCAAGGGTAGAATTCAGGGAAGGAATGGGGCCTGAAAACTGGTTAGACCTTTGACCTTTCCAAGGAAAGCCATGGAAACTTACACTGCCCCACCATATCTGAAGATAATCTGGGGTATGGAGGGTGTGCTGGGAAAGTCACCTGGGGAAAACTGTTAACCCTAAAAGTTTAATACTCAAGAATCTTCTACAGTTCTTACATCCTTAAACATGGCCTGCAGATGCCAGTGGACATTTTAGAATTAATTGATGGGCGCCAATGACTTTTCCATTTATCTACTCATCCATCCATCCATCCATCCATCCATTCACCCATCCACCCATCCATCCACCTATACACCTTCTTTACTGACCCATCAATCAGTTCATTCATTCACCCACTCATCTATCCTTTCACCCGTGCAACCACACTTACATCTATCCACCCATCTACCCATCCATCTAGTCACTCTCTGTACCCACTTACCCTCTCCATCTACACTGCCGTACCTGTCTTCCAGTCCATTCCACCCATGAATTCCCTCATGTACCCATGCATTCCCTCATGCACCCATGTATCCAACCCACACAGATATCTACTTACTCACTCCATCCACCCACCCACCTACCCACCCATCCATCCACCTATGCCATGCATCCATCAACTGTGCTCATAATCATTGATAACTATTGAATGAATAAACCCATGAGTTCTTGATTGTGAATGGCATTCTGAGCACACGGAAAACTCCATTGTTGTGTGATGACCCTGGGCTAGGGGCCATGCTCTTCTCTACTCCAACAGAAAGCAAATGAGTAGAAGGTGGGATGTGTGTGCTTGGCTCTGAGCAAGTGGGGCTGTGTGTACGCCAGCTTTCTGCCCACTCAGGGTTCTGCTGTTGAGAGTAGATTTCTCAGCAAACCTGGAGTGAGCCGGAGGAGTCAGACATGTATAAGGATTAGTTGTAGTTCTCGCTGAACACTTTATCTCTAGATCACATGTCTCCTTCCCTGGGTATTCCATCCTGATTGTAACTGACTGGCAGTGCAGCCATCAGGGCTCAGGGTGATAAAGGAGTGGTAGAGAATAGAGAACCCAAGGCTGGAAGCAGAATTCTGGTGGGTCAGAGGAATGAAGGGTGGAGGGAGATAGCTCCTCTTGGGTTATTTGTCATGGAAGGTATTAGGCTATCCAGATTCTAGTCCAATATCAGCGAAGCATGTTGTATTGCCAGGAACAAGGATGCTCATACCAGCTGGAACATACCTGCCATCCTGGAGGGGAACCGCAGCAGGTTTGGGCCCAGCGGCCCCAAGGAGCAGATTTCCAAGAAGATGATCATGAAGGCTGAGGAAGGGGACTATAACTGGATTTTTGGAATCTTGAGGGACAACCTTGCCTGTGCTGACGTGGCTGACTCCAAGGGTTACACTGTGCTGGCCGCTGCGGCAGTAAGTCCTTTTTGTGTAGGAACGCTGGCCTGTGGGCTGCCTCCAGTGGCCCACTCTAACAGGGACTATCTGATAGGAGCTGCTAAGCAAAACCCCATGTATCCAGTTGTAATGTTCAAGGCCAAAAGGAGGAGGCCTGGGAGTGGTCCATTCATTTCTTCATCACATACCCTGAGTGTCCTTTCACCAAGGATGAGCATGCGTACTGTGTGTGTCCTGCTCATTGCAGCCTTGATGCATGTGTGTGTGCTTGTGCATGTGTGCGTGTGTGTGTGTGTGTGTGTGTGTGTGTGTGTGTGTGCGTGGCAAGCATGGACGGCGGGTGGCCCTCCTCTGTCTGCTGAGGGCTAGCTTCTGTGTTCATAAGTCTGTCCTTGCCTCTCCAGATGCATTCTCACCTGGACATTGTGAACCTTCTCCTGGATTACGGCGCTGACGTGAACAAGCGCTCGGACGAGGGCATCACGCCCCTCAGTATGTGCTTCCTCCAGTATTATCCCTGCAAATCCTTCCACCCCAACATTGCTGAGAGGACCCTGCTTCAGGTCAGCCCCCGTTGACCACTGCAGCACCATCACCTGCTATACATCCTCCTGGCTATCTACCTAAATGGCCACAGCTCCCTCCCTGATGTGTAAACCAGGGCTACACATGGGGAATGGAAAGATAAGGCTAGTTGGGGAGAGGGTCAGAAGAGAGTGCCTGGGAACTCCCAGAAGCATCCTGAGCCATTCCATGTGGAACAAGGGGTGTGTGTCCCCTATGAGCCGCCATGTGCACAACAGCCTGGGGTCTGAGATGTGCCTCCCCACTTCAGCATGCTGGAAAGGGCAGTGTGGCTAGGGAAGGGGCAGAGAATCCACACGTCTAACAGACTCCTAGCCATGTGGAGGTCTTCAGGCCAGGGGCTTCTCTTTGAGAGCCAAGGTGCCTGAGGACAGAGGACAGGGGAACCAGCACTACTGGACAGAAATATAATTTAAGCTGTAACACAAGGCATGCATATATAATTAAAATTTTTCAGTAGTCATATTAAAAAGAGAAAGCAGGGAAACTAATTTTAATGATGTAGTTTTATTTAGCATGGAGCATGCAATACAGGCCCTGCCCTGTGTGCACAAAAGAACAAGAGTGGGTCGTCTCACCAGCAGCTCCTCCTTGGCTTCTACAGCACTGCCCGGTTCTAGATAGAGCACATTGTGTAGGCTCAGGAGGCACAGGTGGCATGGTAAGCCCTGACAAGTGGCAGCTTGCTTCTGGTATGGGGCAGTGACTTCAGAATCATCCCTGCCCCGGCAAAGGTGTGTAAACTGTGAAGGAACTCTGTGCTGCCACTCAGGTTCTTCCAGGGGCTGCTATGGAGAGAAGAGCTGCAGCCCCTTCTCCTAATGAGACCTTTTTTGGTGCTTTGCCATAGGAATCTCCTAAATCCTTGGTCACCCCCAAAATTTCATTCTTGCTTGCGGATGCAAATATAGATTATCTCTACGATGTGGGCATGCCCGTAGCAGGTGGAGATGAAGTGAAGACAAGCAGCCTGGATGACTCCCTGGCCTCCATGCAAACCCCAGAGTCCAGCAACATGCCTCACAAGGAAGAAGTCTCCCCAGTGAAGACTGTCAGCACTGACGTAGAGAAAGAGTCTGAGGAAGCGGCAGAAAATGTGGATGCGAGCACCTTGTACAGCGTCGATACAAATTTCGAGTCTACCAAGTGCCTGCGGAACTACACTATTAATGTCTCGAGGGACATCATGGAGAAGAGTGCCCAGGCCTACAGTTCATTGCCACAGCACCCCTGCTTCCCATACAAAGGGACCGTGAGGAAAATGGCACAGTCCATGGTCGAGTAAGTCACTGATATTCTATGGCAGGGATGGAGGATGGCTTCCAGGATGAGTCGCGTTCAGTGGGTACCCATCACAGTGCTGCACCACCGCTAGGAGCAGTCTTCTTGAATTTGTGACGGCTGGTCTTAACATCCACTTGACACAAGCTAGAGTCATTTGGGAGGGAGGGACCTCAACTGAGAAGATGCCCCCAAAAGATTGGGCTGTGGGCAAGCCTGGGGTGTGATGGCTGATGTGAAAGGACCCAAATCACTAAGGGTAGTGTCACCCTTGGGCTAGCGGTCTTGGGTTCTGGGTTCTGTAGGAAAGCAGGCTGAGCAAGCCATGGGGAGAGAGCCAGTAAGCAGCACTCCTCCATGGCCTCTGCATCAGCTCCTGCCTCCAGGTTCCTGCCCTACTTGAGCTCCTACCCTTACTTCCCTCAATGATGAACCTGGAAGGGTAAAATAAAATAAACCCTTTCTTTCCCAAGTTGCCTTTTGTCATAGTGTTTTGTCACACTAAAAGAAACCCTAAGACAGCATCCTTGCAAGGGCACTATTTGATGGGGCTGCATTCTCAACAGGTGGTCAGTGTGTGGTATGTGTGTACGTACATCCACCTCACTGTCTGGCACGCACCCTAGGAGGGGCTAGTGCCCATTTCAGTGAAGTTAAGTGACCCATTCTTGGCTGAAGTCCTGCAGGACCACAGCTGAGGTTGACTGGGGCAGCTCGCACAGGGAGGTTTGTTGTTAGCTATGCTTATGAGCCTCCCAGGGAGAGAAACGGCCTCCTTGGGTAGGCTGCCCTTGGAGCAGGTTCTTCCTGGGCAGGAAAACTAGGTACTGGGTACAAGGTGTTTGTGTTGTCAGCACCCCTCATCCCTTGCTTAGACGATCCTGTCCCTCCCTCCTGTGACCCTGCCCTTCTGGTCCCTACAGACGCAGAAATCGTTGGATGACCATCACGTTGCTGCTCCGTAGAGGTGCTGATCCTAACCTGTGTCAAGTGCCCATGCAGGCTCTGTTTCTCGCCGTGAAGGCTGGGGATGTGGAAGGGGTGAGGCTGCTACTGATGAGTGGGGCCCAGACGGACATTCAGTTTCCTCCACAGGTAGGTATCGGTGGCCACAACTTGGCAGCGGCAAGATGGATGTGGGGCACACACAGACTCCCAAGTCCCTCTTCACAGAAGCCCATAGCTCCCCAGAGCCAGGAGTAGAGCTGATTCACCCTCCTGTAAACACCTGGTGTGTGAAGTGTTAGCGACACCACAGGAGGGAGGTGGCCTCCCGGTGAGGTTTCATGGTGTCAGCAGATATGGTTCTGAAGCTGCACTATCTATCTCTTACAGTGCACCATGACACATCTAGTGTTCTAATGCATTCCCTTCCCTGTATCTGAAATAAGTGTAAAATAAGGGCGTACGAGGGGAAGCCAAGGGCAGATCCACCCTCCTTCACAGTGACATCAGCTTTATGGAGAGACAGGAAGAACCGAAGGAAACTGTGTTTGAATCCCTAAATCCAGCCAGCAAAAACCAAGCCTGGGTTTCCTGCCCACCTGTCTGTTTCCATGTCTCCCTTTGACTAAGTCTGTGTCCCTTCTGTCTTGCACTGTTGCTGTCCACGGTGGAAGCCAGTGGTCTGTTCGGCACTCTCAGGCACCAGTTACTTCCCATTTGAGCTAGGCTCACCTCTTGGGGAACACATAAACCTGTGTGTGTGCTGGAACACCGAAGATGGAAACTCAGAGCTGCTACAGAGGTTCTTGGACTTCCTGCGGTTCAGGGCTCAGTTTGTCTAAACCTTGCTCATCCCCATACCACATACCACAGTTTGCTCAGTCACAGAAACCACACTACTTCAACTCCCAATGTCCCTGGAAGCACCCCCTCCTGTCCCGCCCCAGGCCTTGTGCCCTAGGGAGAAGGTCAAGGTGAGGCTGGGCTCCCTGCACAGTTCCCATCTGACTCCAGCATCCCTTGTTGGGCTTCCCTATGAAACCCGGTAAAGAATATCACCTCGCCATAGCTCAGTGGTCTCAGCTGCACTGTGTCCCTTTGTCGGAACTCTGATGGTGGTTCAGATCTCGGCAGTGGCAGGAGTTTGCCCCAGGCTGTGTGCTGTGTAGAGTTTGCCCCAGGTTCCTGTGTTGGAATATTCCCCTGTTCGACACATCCCCTCCTGGTGAGCTCTTTCTGCTTTCTAGGCTAACCACACCCTGCCTTCAGGGAGTTCTCCAGGGACACTTTCCTATCTGAGTGAGGTCACACTGAACTGGGCTGGGGACAAGTGGGGCATATCTTCCTAGCCACAGCCTGGCTGCCCTGACTGGCTTCTCTTAGCTGCAGGGTTCCCATGACCACAAGCTGCTGGAGCTCAGAGACAGTCCATCAGGAACCATCTTCAGAGAGACGGGGAGAGGGATGCTGTGGGGACAATCAGAAGGCTGGTCAGGAGCTATGTGGCTATTAGGTTGTGGTATCTGAGCCAGAGCCTGGAAGGGACAGGGAGGTGCTACTCTCAGAGGATGGTGTCAGACAGATGGCCTAGAATCAACTGGCTTCAAGCCAAGCAGTCACAGCTGTGGCCCTGGATGCCTGTGTGTTACCCGGACACCTGTGGGTTACCTGGCACATCGAGAGCATTCAGTCCATTTGCTGTTCGTGCCCTCCTGGGCCTTCTGGTCCTGCACCCATGATGTTGGTGTGAAGGAGATGGTACTGCGGTTACCTGAAATTGTTGCAGTAACGTATGCATCCTCTCATCTGCTCAGGCAGCAAGGACCCTGACATTAACCCTAACCTCACCTCACCTGCCTGGCTGCAGGTTGGGTTTCACCCTTACCACGCTTCCTCTGCAGTTGCAGTCCCTGACCCCGCTCCACATCGCAGTCTCTCTTCCCGGGGAGGAGGGCGTGAAGATCACTGAGCTGCTGCTCCACGTGATCACTAACGTGGATGCCAAGGCGGCGGACGGGGACTACGCGTACAAAGGTGGCAAGGTGCGGCTCTGTATGGACCTGTAGCTGTCCCTACCGACAAGGGGCTTGGGGTGGTACAAAGCAACTCATATGTAGGCTCTGACCACTGTGCTCCTGGCCATAGCCACTTCTGGTGTGGACAGGCCAGGTGGGTCAGCACCCAACCGTGGCCATGGGAGGAAGTAAGGGCTGGGGATGTAGCCAGGCATGGATGTAGCCAGCCTTTAATTCCTAATACTCAGGAGGCAGAGGTGGGTAGACCTTTGTGAGTTCTAGCAGAGTCTACATAGTAAGTTCCATAGAGAGACCCTGTCTCCAAAAGTGGGAGGGGCTGGGGATGTGGCTCAAACGGTTTAATGGTTTCCTAGTATGCAGGAAGCCCTGGATTTCATTCTTCAGTACAACACAACAACAACAACAACACAAAAACACAGCTACCACCACAGTAAAACAGGCTTGGTGGTGCTTGCCTTTGAGTCTAGAGGCCATTTTGAGTGACTTGAAGAATTCTGAGGCCTATGTGTGGAGGGTTGTGGGAAGACACCCCACATCTGTAGTCTGCAAGTAGGCACTCTGGGGAGAGGGACACTCAGGACCTGACTCAAGCCTTGTGTTTCCCACAGGCTGATCTCCTGCCCTCAAGCCTGAAGCTCAACAATGAGCCGGGCCCACCCAAGAACTACTACTCCACACACACATTCATCCCAGAGGAGGGCGGGCGCACAGCTCTGCACGTGGCCTGTGAGAGAGAGGACAACAAGAAGGTGAGCAGCCATGGGGCCCTGACCTGGGTTGGCTGGTTTGTCACAGAGAGGAGTGGGACAGTGGGGGGAAGGGACGGGCTGAGTCCTGAGCCTAAGGGACTGTAGGCCAGGCAAGAGCTGCATTCAAATGTGATTGTGTGTGTGTGTGTGTGTGTGTCTATGTTTTACCTGTAAGGTGGGATGCATGCATCCATGTATCTACATGAGTGGGTATTGGGATGTGCATGCTTGGGTACTGCATCGGGTACTCCTGTGTCTCTGTGATAGACCTAGACAGGAGATGGAAGCTCTGGTGTGAGTGGGCCCCCCCCCTCTCGTCACAACTTGAGAAGTTGGCTTCTCAAGGTAGGAGTCTGGGCTGCTGCAGCCAGGCCACGGATTCTGAAGCTGCTGCGGTGAATTTTCCAAATCTACCATACTCCAAGTGGAGTTGAACTCTGTCGGAGTGTGAATGGAAACCATGAATAGGGCCCATGAGTACTCCGGCACTGACACACTCTCTAGCCATGCATGGACCCACATCTGGCTTGGCCTGAGGTGCCATGTGTAATCTTTTTGTGCTTGGGTCTGACACACTTGGGATTCAGGGACTCCCAACCCCCAGCCATCCTCTTGCCTTCACGGCCCTGTAGCACTTAGCTCCCATGCACCTGAGGACTCAGTCCGAGCTCGGCCTGTATAGGAACTGCCCAGAGGAGACTGAGTGGCCAGAGCAAGGTCAAGGAATTGGGAGGCTGGGGTGGGGGAAGTTCCAGGGTACAAATGCAGGATTAGAGGTAATGTTGGACGGGGTGGGAAGGAGGAGAGAGGCAGTGACTGATCCATCAGATCACAGCTTCCTTAGAAGGAAGAGAAGGAGCTAGGCACAGGGTCCCACCATTCCCACCAGAACCGCAGAGGGCAGCTGGGAAACCCATGCTGGGGACAGCTTCAGGTGGAAGCTGAAGCTGCAGCAAAGGGGCTGGGGAAGGAGATTGGTCCTAGCTCCTAGGATTTGTCACGTCCCGAGGGTGTAGCCTCCGCAGAGCATTCAGGGCAGCTAGAGAGGAGTCCTGGCAGCAGTGGGAATAGAGAGGCCACTGGTCACCAGCAGAGCTGGGGGAAGAGGCTCGCAAGTAGTCCCAGCTGAAGGAACTTCCCTCCATTATCCCTGTCAAAGGTCAGGGCCTTGTGTGTGGCCATGCTAGCATCACTGTCCTTTGTCCTTTGAAAGCATATGTCCGGCAATTTATTCACTGGCGCCTTTCCTGTTTTGAATGTTTGGAATCTGACTGAAGCTCCTCCGTCTCCCCCACCCCATGTCCCTGCCTGGAGTCTCTGCTTAGGTGGTGCTGGTGCAAGGAGCAGACAGTTGAGTGGTTGGCTTGGTTTTGAAAGTGCCAATTGTGTCCTTGGCAGCATGTCCAGGCTCCTGGGGGTGGTGCCTCTGCCTCCATATGCTTCTGCCTTTCTTCCCGCAGTGTGCCAGGGACATCGTGCGGCTCCTTCTGTCCCACAGAGCGAATCCAAACGTGCTGTGGAGCGGCCACTCCCCGCTCTCGCTGGCCATTGCCAGTGGGAATGACCTGGTGAGAGCTTCTCTCTACCCATGAGTCTGACGCCCCTGCACCTGAGCACCCAGCCGCCTGCCTTGGGCCCCTGCCTCTTGTGTACCTGGCTCTTATGCCCACAGCTCCCGTGTACAGGGGCACCAGGCAACAGTGCGATTTCTGCCACCTCTGAGCCTCTTCCTCCAATCAGCTACTATGTTTGTGGTGTCATTTTTCCATCTACCCAATTTCCCACTCACTAAGCCATCCAGCCACCTACCCGTCAATTTAGCCATAGGGCTACTCAGCCCGCGTTTTCTCACCCACCCACTTGTTCATACATCCAGACTACCAGTGGCCTACCATCCCAACTCCTCATCCAGCCCTCCTTCCAGTTAACGTGTGCTTACTCAGCACCTTCTGTGGGAAGACAGGCACCACTATGAGCAGAAGGTTTTGAATAGTCTCTGGTTTGAGGACCCCCGCTCCCACTCCCCCATACACACATTGTAGCTGGAAGCGTCAGGCCCTAAAGCAGCAGGCAGCACAGTTTTAGATACTGATGAATGTTGTTAAGAAAAAGGAGAGTTGAGGAGGGAGTGGCCAAAGGAGGCAGACAGGATGTGCTCCTGACCAGTGGTGTGTACATGGCCCAGAGCCACTCTTTCCCAGGCTAGAAAGTACGGCAGGAACAGTACCCATCAGAGCAGCTGCACCAGTATGTGCACCAAAATAGTGTCAGAACCAGGTTCTGGGTAGAACCGCACCTCCTCCCTAAGACGCTCAACCACGATCCTTCCCACCCATCACGTTCCCTGTGGGTGGGACCTATGGGTAGTACCCAGGACTAATGGTCACTGAGGAATTTGTCTGTGCGTCCAGGTTGTGAAGGAGCTCCTGTCCCAGGGAGCTGACCCCAACTTGCCTCTGACCAAAGGCTTGGGCACTGCCCTGTGTGTTGTGTGTGACCTGGTCTATGAGCAACAGAGGAGCGTCGACAACAAGATTGCCCTGGTGAGTGAGGGGAAGCGTGGGAGGATGCTGGGAAGAGGTAGGGGTGGAGAGTACCTGCTGGGTTCAGGGTGGGATAGGCTGGGTCATCCTAAGATCATGTCCGTGACTAAAGTAGCCTAGCGGACACAACATCCAGCACCCACCCTCCCCACCCCCACAGCGCTTGGGAAATGAGATAGCGTCAAGCTGTCGGCAGTGTCTGGACCTAGCAGGTCTGCATGCACATTGCAGGTTACCTGAAACCCGGGTTTATGACCTATGTTAGTGAAATATGCTAAGAAAGCAGACAGTACATTTGTACCTTTCCACAATGCCTGAACACATTTATTTAGGGTTTTTTTTTTTTCCTGGTGAGACAAGGTCTTGTTCTGTAGCCCCACCAAGCTTCAAACGTATAATCTTTTGCCCCAGCCTCCTAAGTGCTGGAATTATAGCTGTCCTCTACCACACCCAGCTGGAATTTATTGAACAAAAGCCACGTCTAGCCCACAGGCCGCTGCTCACCACCCCCTCCTGATTTTACTTGGTAGTCAGCTTCAGCTGTCAGGATTGGACTCCAAGCCTCGCTGTGAACCTGATAACCCTCAGGCTGCATCTCACACAATTAAATGTTCAGGTTAAGTCATGGCTCTAGGGTTCCAGGAGGTTACACTGGAGCAGCTGTGACACCTGGTGCGTGGGCATAGGGCACTGCTCAGCTGGGTAAGCTGGATTTAGCTTCTGAAGGTTGACTGACACCCTACTCTGTGTGTGTGTGTGCCACCTTCTGTTTATCTACTCATCCCTCAGTGAGCTAAAGGGGTATCCCTATGTCTTAGCCATCATGATTTTTGATGCTACCATGACCATGAATGGAATCAGAGATGGCTCTCCAGGGAATGGCGTCTCAGGATGAGGCCAAGCCTGTCTACCCTATTTGCCTCTGGCTTTTTCACACACATGGGGGATGGCCACCATGTAGGCAGTAGGGAATCACAGCCCTTCTGGACAACTGTAATCTCCTCCGGCTGCCTTTCAGCTATCGAGTATGCCCACACGAACTGGGAGTCACGCACCTTATGATGTGTTCATGTGTGGAGCTGCCCTGCACAGCCCCATGTTGAAGGTGGCTTCTGCCACCCCTCCAGTGGCCTTGTGTGCTTGACAGATTCTGTGTTCTTCAGATTGACCGGCTCATTAGCTACGGGGCGGATGTCCTGAACCCTGTGACTCTTGTGCAAGGCGATAGGACGGCTGTGGGCACGGCAGTCGACTATGGCTACTTCAAGTTCTTCCAGGTGTGGCTTTGTCCTGAGCAGGACTTCTCTGAGACCTGGCTTCTCTTGGATAAAACTAGGAGCCCACAGTCAAGCCTGGTCTTCTTAGGCAGAAGACCTCATGATGGTGAAAATGTGCTGTTGGGTACCTGTGAGCAGGTGTCCTTCTGTGTCCTCACAGTCACGTTTCTGAGGACAGAGAGGCAGCCTGCTTACTCAGTCACTCTGTAGTGTCGGGTGGGGTGGCCGGAAGTCCTCAGAGACCACATTCACCAGCATGTGGCTGGCTGGTGAATAGCAGCCCCAAGGACTCATTGTGACCCTGTACTCTGTCACAGGACCGGAAGATCGCCCACTGTCCCTTTCACGCTCTGATGCCAGCAGAGCGGGAGGTATTCATGGCCCGGAAAAGGCTGCTGGAGTACTTAGGCTTGCAATTGCGCCTTGCTGTCCTCAGCAAGGAAAGCCGGCTGGACACGAAGGCCCTGTACCTGAGCAAGAGAGGTGGGTGAGGCTCCTCAGGGTGCATCCAGTAGCTCCGTTCTTACCCAACACCCTCATCTGCTCAGCCACATCTGACCACCCCCTCCCCCATGACAATGGCCCTGATGGTCTCACTTTCTCAGTCGCATCAAACCAGAACCCTCCCTGTACCCACCGATTTCCCCACACACGTCCACTGTCTGCCTCTCTATCACAGCATCCCAGTTGCCCACCTGCATTACATCCTTATACCCACAGATGCCCTCGCTCATGCTGTGCCCAGCACACACCTACCCACCCACATGAAATGCCAACATGGGACTCCCTGCCCGCACCCTGTTTCCTACCTCCACATACCCCAAATGATACCCATATATACCCCAATACCCACCACCAAAACATGTAGGGTTCACTTATCCACACCCACTCCTGCATATAAACCAACCTCTACCTCCTCTTCATTGCCGTGAATTTAGCCACAATTAGGCTCATCAGCTCTTTCCCCCACAAACTAATTCACTTCTATCCCACAGCCACATTGGCTTGCTGCATATATGCCTGTCTACCCAACTGCACACTCACATTCCAATATCCTGGACCCCGACACATGTCTATCCTCCCCAACACCCACACTCACATCCACCTACCCCTGTTCTCCACAAATAGTTCCCAGTTACATGCCCACACTTACACACAGCCATCTACACAGCTGTCCTTACACACCAGACTACCATCCTCTCTTAGGCACAGTAGCACCCTCCTACACACACTACTCACATTCTCGCCCTTAAACATATCAGCACTCCACATTCATGCCCCGGACTTACATAGTGCAAACACACACACACACACACACACACACAGAGCCACGAGCTATTCTGTACCTTTGTCTCTGCCCACACAAACTAAATTTCCCTGACACGAGCAGTTCTCCCATCTGGAAGTGGATGGAGAGTGTGGAGGCCGAGTTGTGGCTGCAGTGGCTGGAAGGCGATGCCTCTCTTCATATTTGGATCCCACTGTGGGACCCAGGTTAAGCCTTGGGATAGGATATCACAGAGAATGCTGGGCCTCTGGTCCCCCCACAGCTCATAGGCAGGGGGCCCATCTGAGAAGAGCTGGCCATGCAAACTCTCCTTTTCATCACCGAGAGGGTCCTGGAGTAGGAACTTCACCCCTGGAGAGGTTTGCCATTCCTCACTCTGTTTCCAGGGCCTTGGCACTGTGCTGCACAGCATACGCTTCAGCAATGAAACAGACTTATTTTCAATAGCACATGGACCAGGTCAGGCCGAGTATTGAGATCCACGTGGGTGCTGATCCACTGGTGCCTCCCGCTGAACTACAGGATGGTTTCCTACTGGAGAGAACTTGGAGAATCGAGGGCACAGGAGCAGCCCTGAGTTCAAAACAAGCCTCAGCCCTGGCCTGGGGGACTTTCCCTTCAAATAGCCATGAAGTGATTAACTCGCTCTGACAGGTCATTTTAAGGCCCAAGCATGCGTCTGAAACCAGTGGAGTGACCAAGCCAGCACTGAAAGTGCTAATCATCCAAGCTAGAGGATAAATCCCAAGAAGTCTAAGTGCAAAGGAATCCGGAAACTGTTTACAACGAACTGTCAGAAACCCAAAGGCCAGGAGAAAATCAGAACATCCAGAAAATAAATGGCTTCGTGCTTTCAAGTGAGTACCAACACCCGACTTCTCATCAGACACGACTCTTCTTTTAACAAACTCTCTTTAAAGCGTTTGATGTGTGTGATTGTTTTGTTTGCCCTTATTGCATGTACACCACTTGTGCACCTGGTGCTCAGAGAGGCCAGAGGAGGGTGTCGGGTCCCTTGGACCTAGAATTGCCATGTGGGTGCTGATAACTGAGCTAGGGCTCTCTGGAAGAGAAGCCAGTGCTCTGGACCACTGAGCCAAGGAGAAATTACTCCTGACTAAGGAAGACAGCTGTGCTACAAGGACACAGTTCCTCCTCTTCCTCCTCCTCCTCTTCCTTCTCCTCCTCCTCCTCCTCTTCCTTCTCCACCTCCTCTTCCTCTTCTTCTTTCTTCTCCTCCTTCTCTTCCTTCTCTTCATATTCCTCTTCCTTCTCCTCCTCTTACATGATAGATTTAGCTCTCATAGAATAATAGATCTAGCATCTGCCTTTGACATGGTGACCTGGTATCATCTGCAGACCCAAGACAATCAAAACTTCCCTCAAAACAAAACAAAGACGCAACACCACACTCTTTAAGGTTTCTGCAAGTGATCCAAAGATCATGCAAGGCCTACAGGAGTGATTAATCAACAAAATCTGTTAAGCTCCACACAATCAGGCCATAGCACCGAAAGTTAAACCTGGGCTTGCCTCTCCTCCTGCTGTTGCTGAATCAGGAAGGCAGGACATCCATTTCCAGGCTGGCCCAGCCAACAAAGCCCCAATAAGAGGCCCTTCTTCCCAGAAAGCACGGAGGTCAGCAATCCTCATGCCATCTCTGGCTACCTCCTTCAAAATCCAAGCTCTCGGCTGAGTGCATTTCCGCGTGGCCAGAAGACAGACTCTTCTGTGGCATTAGCCTCCATTGAGGATAGAAGCACAGCCCCAGTTTCAGTGCTGATGAGCATCCCGGGACTCTGACCACCTGCTGGTAGGGCAGGATTCCACGCCAGGAGAGGCAAACTGAGAAGACCTCCTACTCAGGCCTGGGTACTCAGCTCCTAAGGTAGAGAAGTGTGCCATTGTCTCCATCACCAACTCTAGGACCACAGCTCATAACTACTCAGAAGAAGAGAGCCCTAAATCTCTCTCAGGGACATAAAATCCTTGTAAGCGGAGTGTGGCCAGATGATGCCTCTGAGCCAGCAGGGGTTCTGAGGACCATTGTGAGAAGAGTGGGACCCTGCTGGAGGGACAAAGCTAGACAACTGTGGCTAGCTCCTAGAGAGCATGGGGAAGTGGCTGGAAAGAGTGAGTGAACCTGCATCACTGACATGGGGCTGTCTGTGCAGCGAGCCCTGACTCGAGGACCATGCCAGTCTTTGAGCAAATTCTGTCAGGACGGTGCACTGTTGGCAACCAGCCAGCAATTCAAAGAACTAACCAGCCAGGCATGGCCAGGGGAGAGCCCTGCGCAGGCCACCCCCATCCTGTGGTGACTGACCTCAGGCTGTACCTCTAAGGGCACAGTACCAGCAGCAGGGGAAAGTAGAGCAGTTACGTTCCTCATTGCTGTGACCCAAAGCCTGACAAAAGCAACCTAAGGGAAGAAGGGATTAATTTGATCAACAGTTTAAAAAGGGGGATTGCGGTGCATCTTGGCAGGAAGGCGTGGCGGCCGGAGTGGGGGCCGCTGGTCACATCTCGTCGGCCATCAGGATGCAGAGATTAATGTTGCTTCCTCCTCTTTATTCATCCACGGACCTCAGCCCAGGGCATGGTGCTGCCCACATCAAAGCAAGGACTGGTCTTCCTGTGTCAGCTAAGTCTCTCTGTCTCTTTGGTGATTCTATATCCTGCTGCTTGCCTATCAAGATTAACAATCATGAGTCTGCTTGTGTCAGTCTCGTGACAATCATGTGTCAACCTGACCCCTAGACACATCACCTTTTAGTTTAGTTTTATTACTTTTGAAATTACATTTAGGTGTGTGTGTGTGTGTGTGTGTGTGTGTGTGTATTATAGGGTGAATGTGGGCTTTGCCACATATGTGGGGGTCAAGACAATTTGCAAGAACCCAGAATCTGTTCTCTGCTTTTATCATGTGGGTACCAGAGACTGAGCACAGGTCGTCAGGCTTGGTGGAGAGTGCTTTACCTGTTAGGCCATGTCGCTGGTCCATGAATCACTTCTAAACCATAGCATCCTACTCGTTGTCCCTAGAGCCTCGTTCTCATCTCATAATGCATGGGGTTAGCAGTCCCATTCTAAAGGGCAGACAGAAGACAGCATGGAGATTTGAGTGATATGGCCCCCATAGGCTCCCATGTTTGAATGCTTGGTCCCCAGCTGATGAAACCATTTGGGGAGGATTGGGGGGGGGAGCGGTGGCCTTATCAGAGGAGGTGTGGCACTGGGGCAGACTTTGAGGCTTTCAAAAGTCTGTACCATTCCCAGTTAGCTCTCTGTGTCTCAGGCTTAGGGTTCAAGATATAAGCTCTCAGCTACTGCTCCACCAGCCATGCCTGCCTGCCTGATGCTATATTTGTTGTCGTGATGGCCATGAACTCTAACTCTCTGAAACTGTGAGCCCCAGATACATTGTTCAGTAGGGTTGCCTTGGTTATGGTGCCTTACCACAGCAGTAGAGAAGTAACTAAGACAGACAGCAAGATCAGACTAAAGTGAGACCAAAGGTCAACAGAACAAACACCAAATCCTACAGCTCCGTGGATAATCATCTATGGACTTTCTGGAATGATGTGGGCTCCCAGAAGCGTTGGATAGCCTCGCCCTCCAGCTCTGCTACAGCACACTTAGTCTCTCTGGTGCCAGTTCTGCTCTCCACCCTCAGCTCTCTGCCCTCTCTCATCCTTGATCTGAATAACCGTGAGCAGAGACCATGCCACAGCCTGAGCCAAAGAAGTCGCTACATTGAGAACTGAGCCAGCCCTAGTTTCTGAAGACATGGGCAGAATGAAGCCAGATTCCTTGCTAGAACATAACCTGAAGGGCCCTAGTCCAAGCCCCAAGGTCCCGATCCTCCGGAAACGCCCTGAGTGGAGGCCCCACTGTCCATGCTTCCTCAGGTCGCTTGCTCTAGTTTCCCAAGCTCCCACCAGCATTGCCCAGTGAGGTCTGTTCACAGCAGCGTAGGGCTTGGCTGTCCGGTAGCTCCCCACTCTTTAACATTCCTCCCACATGCCAGTTCCTCCACATGATCAGATCTGTCACAGCAGCAGCCTCACCTCTCCACACCCGTTTTCTGGTGTAGTTACTTTTCTTGTTACGACGGCAAAAACACCTAACACATGCAAACTTGAAAGAACGTTCATTTTGGTTCACAGTTCAAAAGGGGAAGTCATGGAGACTGGAACATGAAGTGCCCTTCACCTTGTATCCCCAGTCCATAGCAGAGGGAGGGGGAGGGGGAGGGGGAGGGGGCTCAGCTCCTATCTCATCATTTACTCTGGGCCCCTAATCCCATGGGATAATGCCACATATGTTCAGGGTTGGTAGAGCCATGTGAGTTCAGCCTGTCTAGAAATGCCCTCAGCGACAAGCTCAGAGGTTTGTCTCCTAGGCAATGTTGAAATCCCACCAAGTTGATGAGGTCAACCACCATTATAGACCATGCACACTTTGGTTTCTAAGCAGGTAGCAGCTGGCTTCCGAGGAAGGGCAAGGAAACACAATCAGGACTTCAGAGAAAAGCAGGAGGCCATCAGGGCAACTCCTTCAGAGAGCCTGTGAGCTGGGCGAGGCTGCCTGGTAGCCTTTAGTGCTATGGCAAGTCAAACCCTGAATGGAAGCGGGTAGTGAAGGTAGGAGGTAGGGCTGCAGGTGGGCAAACCCTATGCAGGAACATGATGGCCATGGCTGAGGGCCCCTCGCTGAGCTGCCACACTCCCCTGATGACCGGGTGCTTATTCCTCTCTCTCTGCAGCAGAGCTGGCTCCCTGCCACAGGCTGAAGAAGAAAGGTTCCAGCTCACTTAGGACCCAATCCGTGGAGAAGCAGTCGTGAGTGCTGTGGTCTCTGGCCCTACTGTCCCTGCAGGACCACTTTCTCTCTCTCTGTCCTGAATAGCCTAGCCTTGGCCAGGCATCTCAGCTCACAGGCACAGGATCCCACCAGAATAAGACTCACAGTTGGAAGTCTCAGGACACACTCAGTTGAGCTGGCTGTCAACTGGGTGGGGCACAGCTGAGCTCCACATCTTCAGGAGGGTGGTGGCCACCTCCCAGGGCAGAGCACAACCTAGCTCACCCACTGGTTTTCTAGGAAGCTCCTGTCATCCTCTTGCAGGGGAGTCTCTGTAATCATCCACGTGCCCTTGGAAGGACCCATGCATTCTGAAGTTCAGGGCAGGGATAGAGAGGGTGATGGAGGAGGTTGGTGTCTTGAGTGTCACCCCAAACCCGAGCTCTGAGCTCAGATAGCAGACCCATCCCTGCAGCCTGTTTCCTTGGGTTTGTAATCTGCCCCCAGTTGCCATGCTGGATTGTTGTTTGAGCCTCTATGGAACCTGTGGTGGGCCCAAAGGCTCAGTGTGCATCAACTGTTCAGAATAACCAACCAATGTGGAGACCCTCCTAGGTAGAGACATCAAGTTGATATGTGGTGGCTGCCCTGCCTGGTGGAATGGGTGGGCATGAGTGCCTCAGGAGCTCAACGGTGGGTGCAGACCTGACCTCGGGATTCTGTTTATAGAATTCCCTTTTACAAGTTTTGCTACCAGTGTGGCCGCTCCATCGGGGTCCGCCTCTCACCCTGCCCCCGCTGCTATGGAATCCTGACCTGTAGCAAGTACTGCAAGACCAAGGCCTGGATTGAGTTCCACAAGAAGGACTGCAACGACATCATGGCCATGAGTAGGTTGGGGGCCACGTTGGGATGGGCTGGTGAGGGGCCCTACTGCTTCCTAGAACAAGGACGCAGTGCTGGGGATGGGGTTGGGGCTGAGAATCACCATCTCCCTTGAAAGCCCCTCAGCTTCATGATGATTTTCCCAGAATTTACAGCTGGGACTGGCTGGGTGGTTGTGTGTGTGTGTGTGTGTGCATGCATGAGTGCATGCGTGCATGCGTGCAGATCTTGGGACAGGGCTGGGGAGCTGTCTTTGAAGGGTGACCATAGCAGTCACTTCCTCTTGCCTGCAAGCAACCCTCTAGCCAAGTAGGGTGGGACTCTCTTTACCCCCGGTAGCATTGGGGATGCACAGAGAGGGTGGCATTTTGGTCTAGGTAGCAAGGCTTAGTGGTTAGTGCTCCTGGGCCTGGCCTCCTAGGGACAGTCCAGGCTCATCTACCTCTTGAGTGTCTTCTTCAGACCCAACAGTTGGACCTCCTTTCTCCTCCCCATGCCTCCTCTTATCCACCCAGTGCCCCACTTGGAAGGTTCGGCTTGGAGGGTGGCAGGATCTCCATGAGGGAACAATGCTTTGTGCTGAGCTTGGAGAGGAGCCCAGGGGTTGCACCCTGTGGTAGCCTGACACAAGAAGTGTCTGCACGACGACAACTGTATTTCACAGCAGTCTCATCCTCCTGACCTGGCAATAAAGTGACCTATAGTGTGTTCTTAAGTCTGTGCCCCGCTCTGCCATTGCCTGGGCCAAGTCCCAGAGTCCTTGGCCATGCTAGCTAAGTCTATATCGATGGTCTCTCATAGGGCCTGGGCTGGGCTGGGCTGGGCTCTGTAGAGGGCTGGTAGACAGGCAGGCCTAGGGTCTTTGCCAGAGAGCTGACAGCAGGGCACTGGCAGCTCCTGGCTCATGCTAGCACTGGCTTTCCCAGTTGTAGGCATTCCCCAATTGCAAGGAAGAGCCATTCTCTGCTGTCAAGACTCTATAGACTCCAGGGTGCTCTTGCAGTTCATCAACTGGGTGTCTACCATGTGCTGGGCATGTTCTGGCGCCACAGTGGAGGTGGAATCACAGGGACTGATAGGGATAAAGGGACAGGGATGGAGCAAGGTGGGGTGGCCAAGGTTGGCAAGTCTGCCCTGGAGAATCAGATCCATTTTCTCATGAGAAAAGGGGAAGGCACGTAGTGAGGATTGCAGCCAGGCCTAAGGGTGTCTGGGGCAGATATGGGGCAGAGAGCAGAGTGGCTAGACACAGGACTGAGGGGGCAAGGTGGAAAAGGGACTATAGAGCCTGCGAGGACTGGGGGAGACTAGCTGGGCAGCCATTCTTCCAACAGCAATACTGCTGCCTGGCTTTTGACTTCAAGGCTCACAGAGGTGGTGAGCAAGGCTTTTGTACATAGATGAGGAAGCCCACGGACAGAGGAAGAAGCTGTTCCTTGATGGAACTCAGCCATAGGTGGCTTTCCAAGAAGGGCTCCAGAGAGGCAGTGACTGGAGCTTTGTCCCTTAGTACCAGTCAGTTGTCACCATGGATTGCAAAGTTCCTTGTTCTAGAGGGCCAATGCTAGTTGGGGCTTAGGAGCTGGGGTGCTGCTGCCCATATTAGCAGCTGGGTGTGTATGATATACTTCCATTCTGCCTATTACACTTCCACGCGGACCACAAAAGCAGACAAATGCAAGTTATCGTTTCCACGATACCAGGAAGGGCCATTGTCACTCTGTGTGTCCTTCCAAAGGGGCCCGCACCTCTCCAGACGTGCAGGGATTAGCCAGATGTGTACACATATACACACCAAAGAGTGTGGGCATCCCTTGCTCCAAACAAGGCCATGAATGAATACCTTCTGATTGTATCTGTTCTGCAACATTGCCTCCAAATGAAAACCTTACCGTGTTTTACTTTATATGTATATTTTATATTTTGTATGAATGTTTTGCCTACATGCCTATATATACATCACATGCATGGCTGATGCCTATGGAGGCCAGAAGAGGGCACCCGGTATCCTGAAACTGGAGTTGCAGACAGTTGTAAGCTGCTCTATGACTGCTTGGAATTGAACCAGAGTCCCCTGGAAGAGCAGCCGGTGCTTTTAACCACTGAGCAATGTTTCCAGCCACTCCCTAAGGATTTAAAAGGAGATAATAGTGGCATCCTATCACATTAAATCTAAATGTTTATTCTGAACATTTTGGGGGCTATATCTAGATTTTAATCTGTGCATGCACACAGCACTCTAGGATGCCTTGCAGACATGCGCACACACCCCTCTACGGATTTCTGCCTCGAACAGTATGGCAATTAATGTGACCTAAAGTTTATTTTCTGGTCCCATCGTTTCTAAATTAGTGTGTGACCAATGTCACTACACATGGAGGGGCCCGAGTGCCAGAATGTTACTCAGGCCATGTTGTCCTTCAGTCTACAAAGGGTCACACACACACATCCACACTCTCTTTGGGTTTTCATCCATTCCATTGGGTTTGCAGGAAGCCTTCCCCATGTTCTGAGGTGTGCTCTCAAGAGTGACGTTGTGTGACATGCGTCCATGTTGGTGTGATGCTTATGTTCTTTCACTCTCTCACACCCTCTGATGTAGGGACCTCTGTGGCAGTGACTCCCTTCTCTGTCTCACCCAGGAAGCAGCTTCTTGCAGCCCGAGCTGTACCTCTATCATGCTGCCAGAGCCATCCGTCCCTGACAGGTTGAGGGAGCGGTCTCCAGATGGGGCTGCAAACAGGGCTGATTTTGCCCAGGTGTCTACAGATATTTCAGTATGTCACTGTTTGATGGACCCATGGGTCTTCCCTAAGGTGGAAGACTGGCATTCATGTCTCTTCGCTGTGCACTGCCGCAGACTTCTCCTTAGCTATGTGGCCTCAACCTGCTGAGTTGTGACACATTTCCTGTCTGATAGACAGACCAACTCGTATCTCCCTGAATCCCTTCCAGACAGATTGTGCGTGTGGTCATTGGCTTTGCAGTTGATTGGTTTCAGTGAGGATCAGTGGGGAGGTTTCAGGTGAGGCTTCCATCCCTCTCTTCACATGGGATTTATAGAAGGCTCTACTCTGGCTGTCACATCCCATCTCACCCACGGAAGTCTAATTATCTCTGCCTTCAAAAGCAAAACTGAATGTGGCCCCATCCCTCCCCTTCTCACCATCCTGCCAAGATGTTCCTGGCTTCTCTGTCCAGTCCTTGAACAATGTCCCCTTCTGGCCTTGCTGTTCTGAAGCCTAGTGGTCTCCTTGACATTGCAGCTTGTCCTGCCTTCAGCCCCCACCCAGACACTCTGGACCCTTGTGGCTTCCTGTAATGCCGCCCTCCACTGAGTGGCTTTCACTGGGTCCCTGTCTGTGCTTTTCCTGGTAGCCACAACCTCAGAGCTGCATGGTCGCTTCTAGATCAACTGTGTTGTGAGCCCTCACCCTCTGGGTCGCAGGACCAGATGTCCTGGTTCCTGTATCGTGAGGACCCACATTCCAGCACAGCCAAGTACATTTACTGTTTGGTGGTAGAATTGAGATGGGGAGCCATATACATAGATGACGTTGCTCATTAGAGCAAGGAAGGGTTTTGTGGCCTTGGGGCATATAGTCTAAAAAACCTCCTTTAGCTCAGAAGAAGAGGTCAGATGCTAGGGCTGCAATTGGGCTGGAAATTGTACCTTTTTTCTTTCCAGGAGCATCATCTTCTCGCTGTCTTCTCAGGGCCTTGGTAACCCCTGTGGAACAGTCAGCTTTCTCCATGGAATCAGGTAGGCTTGTACTCTAGAGCAGTTGGAGGCCTGTACTATCTATCATGCTAAGGAGCAGGAGAAAAGTGAGGCAATTCTAAAGTGGCCATGTCTAATGCCACTGCTGCTCCTGACTGCAGAGAAGGGAGGTGACACCCAAAGCTGGTGCTCAGAGCCGTGCCTCCTCCCTCCTTACCCACAGTAGGGCTGCTGGCCCCAGTGATGCTGGGCAATCTGTAGATATAGTGAGTATTCTGGGGCAGGTGGCATACAAAGTAGAAGAGGTCTGCAAATGGTCAGATGAAGGGTGTGGCCTTCTCCACCAGATACCTGTTGTCTACTGAAACATCAGCCCAGCTCTCTCTAGGAGCAAGTCCAAGCATCTCAGAATCCACCCCGTGACTCCTGCCACCAGCACTTCTCCTATCTTAGGGGCTTCCTGCATAGTATTGAGGCCATTGGCTGAACCTTCCGTGCTGCCCCAAGGTAGGAGTGGGGACAGCAGGGGAAGGAGCTGCCCCAAACCCTAACAGCTGCTCTGCTCTGTCTCTGGTAGTCTCTAGCTGCCACATGCCCTAGCTACTCACCTGCTAAGCCTCCACCTTGGATCTAAATTCCATCCCTGTTGGGAGATGTGTTTCCTTCTCTTGTTCTAGGGTTGGCACGTTTCCAAGGTAGCCCACTCAGGCAGGCAGCCTTTGGGTAGTCACACCAGCTTGGATGGACCTGCATTTCCTGCCCCTCCCCCCCATTGAGTTGGAGTAGCAGAGGCTCAGGATGCAGTTTAGGGTCCAGCTTGCTTAAAGAGTGCCCGTGCCTCCATCAGGCACCCCAAGGTCAGGAAAAGTGGGGAAGATGTCCATGAGCAGAGCAGAGCTGAATCTCAGCCTTCTCAGTGCTGCCTGACAGGCAGATCTGTCTTCAGGTTGCTCCCGAGATGATGTCCTGGTGTCTTCCAGTCTCTGCCCGGGAACTTGAGTGTGTAAAGGACATAGCGTGTGTCCAGGCGCTCCTGGCTCTGCTCCAGCCCATGTGCTCCTGTGCCCAGAACACTGGCGGTGGGGGGGGGGTCAGCTGGGCTGGCAAGATAAAGAAGACAAAGTGGGCAGAGACTGACTGACTTATTGAGGCTGAGGCACCCGGGGACTCTCCTGAGGGGATTGGAAGAGAGGAGGAGCTCCTCTGGAGACCCTTTCCCTCTCCCAGGTAGGTCCTTAGGCCACACTTCAGGTGCCAGCACCTGTGCCGCCTAGTGTCTGTCCTTCCCAGAACCCCTTCTCAGAGCTCACCTGGAAGTTTGGGTTCTCTTTTGGGCTAGACTTGGCTGCTCTAGCCCTCTCCGTCTGAGTCAAAGTGTCCCGCTTTTCACCTGAGACCTCCAGGGCTCACAGGGAATGAGCCTGAAGCAGTGAGGCAGGGTGGTGAGATGTGAGCTGTGGCGAGTGATTTGTCTTGCCACCTTCTGAGAATCCATAGACTCCAGGTCAGTGGGGGAAGGGAAGAGAGAGAGGGTTCCTTGGGAGAAGAGCCAGGAATGTATGTGAAGGTATGTATGTGATGGCTTAGGACAGCAAGCAGGATAGGGACAAGTTGTGTCTGAGGGGCTCTGAGGGAGGCAAGGCCCGACAGGCTATAGACACAGAGGGATGGCGACGCCTCATAGACTAAGAAGTCAATAGGGGTAGCAAGGGAGGGCAAGGTCTGGGAGCTGGGGCTGGGGTCTGGCTGGAGAGCAGTAAGGAGAGCCACCTCTTCTCAGCCCCCTTCCACACCTGGCCTTCTGGGAGAGTGGGCTGCTGCCAGCGTCTAGGCCAGATGACCATCTTGGCTTGGGACTAGAGGCAAAGGAGCTGTGGGTGGACCGGAGAGGGTCTCAGATGGCAGCAGAGAACTTGGATTGTGTTGGAGATGGAAGCCTAGAACATGGGCACCAGGGTTCCCTGTGGAAGCCTGGGAACTCGTGTGTTCTCTGGAGGGGGAGGAGTAGGTAGCCATGATCTGTACTACAGACAGTGTAGCTGGAGCCAGGTCGGTGACTTCCCCTAGTTCGTTCCGTTGAAGCCTGGGAAGGCCATGCAGTTCCTTCTGTTTCTCCCAGATCCTGGTCTCCCCTGACTATGAAGCCAGGAGGCGTCTGCAGACCACACTGCTTAGTGGAGGGCATCGTTTCCCCACTGTGTTCTCCTGGCCTTGTTGACTAGCTGGATGTATACAATTGAGCTTATTTCTGGGCGCTCTTGTATTCTTAGCCATGTCCCTTGTCTGTCCTTACCTTGGTACTGTTACTGTTTCAATTACTTTAGATTTGTAACAGGCTCAAATAGAAAACAGAACAACTCCACACCTTCGTATTCTGTATTCTTTCTCACTGCTTTAGCTCTCAGGGGTCTCTTGTGCTCCCGTGTGAATTTTAGGATGGTTGTATGAAAGCTACTATAGGAACTTTGAGAGAGATTACATCGAATCTGTACATTGTTTTGAATAGTATCAGCATTTTAACAGTATTCCATTTCCCAAATCCAGATCATGATATATTCTTTTATTTACTTAGACGTTTTTTGTTTGTTTGTTTTTGTTTTGTTTTGTTTTGCTTTGTTTTAGACAGGGTTTCTCTGTGTATCCCTGGCTGTCCTGGAACTTGCTCTATAGACCAGGCTGGCCTTGTACTTCATCTGCCTCTGCCTCCCAAGCACTGGAGCTAAAGGCGTGTGTGTGCCACCACTGCCTGGTGTACTTAAGACTTTTAATTGCCAATGTGTTTTAATTTCCAGTCTTCCACTTATGTGGTTATATTTATTTTTAAATCTTTTAATTTTTATGTAATCACAGATGAAATGTTGCTCTTAGCTCCTCCCCTTCATTCTTCTTCCCTGCCTTTCCCATCCTATAGACTTGTGAATCTTGCAATTCCTCATATTATTGATTTCTAGTTTCATACTATGTGGTTAGAAAATATATTGATAAAGTTTGAATTATGTGACCTGCCCTGGAGCTGTTCACATGCCCAAGACACATGCACATGCGCTGTGCTGTGGACCGGGTTACCTAGTGCACCTGATCTTCACTATTTTTTTGAGCTCATTGTTTCTTTGTTCTTCTGTCTAGATTATTCACACCTCACAGGATTTGGGATGCTGAAGTTGCTGCTTACATTCCCCACAGACCCGGCTGTTTTATATTTCATGCATGAATGTTAGGTGCACACTTACTTACAACTGCTATATGTCCATAGATGATGGCCATATGGTGACCTTGTGATTTGAACTGGAAATGTGTTTGGTGGTCAGACACGTCTGTTGTCTTTTAGTCTGCATGGGGTCTATCTTAAAATCTGCTCTCTGTCAGCCCATGTGTGTGCTTAAAAGTGCCTTAGTTACTCTCAGTTACCTTCCATGATCAAGGCAGCTTGTAGAAGAGGCCTTTATGGGGCCCAGTTTCACAGCATGAGTCTATGACCATCATGGCAGGGAGCACGGTGACACGCAGGCAGGCAGGCAGGCAGGCAGGCAGGCAGGCAGGCAGGCAGGGGGCTGGAGCAGTAGCTAAGAGCTTACATCTGATCCACAAACATGAGGCAGAGTAAAGAGCTAAACCTCAAAGCCCACCAGTGACACACCTCTGCCAACAAGACCATGCCTCCTAACCCTCCCTGAACAGCTCCTTCAGCTGGGGACCATCATTCACACATATGGGCCTATCGGTGATACTCTCACCCAGCCCATCATACAATGCTGAGATGAATTCCATATACAGTGTAGAGTTGGATTCCTCTGGCCCAGCCTCACGGGCCCTGCGTGTGTCCTATACTGGCTTAGGAACTCCTGGTCCTCCTGCCTTTGCCTCCCAAGTGCTGAGTATAGTTTAAATTTTTATGTAATTATTTTGGGGTTCATACTTGAGTGCTGAATTGACATCACTCCTACCCCACCCTCTCTACCTTCCAACTCCTTTCATGACCTCCCAATACACACACATACACCCTTCTTGCCTTCTCTCTCTTACACACACACACCTCTTACCTATTCTCTGTCTCTCACACACACATACACACTCCCTTGTGTGTGATGGATCTTCCATTGCTCTTACAATTCCTCATCTCTCACTTTTAGTCTGGCTATGTTTCAGGCCTTCATCATCAGGTTGATGTTGCTTGGAATCCTTTCAGCTTTACAGCTCCAGATAACCTACTCATGCCAAGGTTTAGATAGTTTTGGCTATTGTGCCCTTAAATGAGCCATCCAAGTCACCTCCTCGTCCTCTGGGGTTTGTCCAAGACTGGGTTTGGTTATTCACAAAGGGTTGTCATAACCACATAGTTTCTAATCGCCCTCCCCCTCATTTCTCTCTGATAACACCTATAAACGATTTGGGTTTGCCTATGATCTGGTTCCCAGGGTACTGGATCTGGTGGCAAACTGTTTTGCCATGTGGTGATTTAAAAATCTCAGCTTACCTCTCTAGAGGCTTTTGACTTCTCTTTCTCAAGGGGATCTCCCGACTTCTCTGTGGGTGACCCCAGCCTTTTACACTTGCTCATTACACACTGTCACTAGCCACTGACCTTTTGTGGGTGGCCCTGGGATGCAGCATGAGCTTTCCTGGTCTCTCCCAAGAATCAGAACCCTGTTGCCCCATGGTGTTCAGTCACTTGGGCCTCAGTGTAGGTCTGCACCTGGCACACGAATTGGCCCATTTACTGCAGGCTCTTAGTGACCTCTACCCCTGGGTTTAGTCCATCTGAAATCTATAGGTACAGTTGACTGTGAAACAGTCACAAATCCCCATTTTTATGTTTGTGCAGAAAGAGATTCATGTTAGCAGTCGACCGTGTTCCTGTAACATCTCATCACAGAGTAGCTGGGGTGACTGCACAGCCTGATGCTTTGCGTTCTGTGGGTTCACACACTTTTGGCTGGTTCACTTCAGTGCTCTTTTAGATTGAGCTCAGAAGTAGGTCTGTCCTGGAAGTGAGTACTCCCACTCATCCTTTTGGGATATATAAAAGGGATGTCTTTAGTCACCAAAGTATTACTCTCTGGGACAATTCATTTGTGTATTCATCTGAGTTATGTGTAACTGTCCTCATCTGGGAGGTGTTACTGCACAGAGGGAGATTCTGATGGGCAAAGACTGCCCCCATTCCTCACCAGGCAGCCATGGTGTCTCACTAAAGCATCTTAATCTCTACAGCTTTGCTGCTAGGATTCCTAGTACCCTACCAACCCACCCAGTGTCACCTTGCTGGTCTCTAACCATCCTTCTTTGATGACTTGAAGAGTACAGGCATGTGAATGGATGAGTTTGGGTGAGCACATGTGTGCAGTCTAAAAGCACCACACTGGTCTGCAAGATTGCCTGCAGCTGTGGGATGCTCACAGGGGCACTGGCTGCTGTCGCTAGGCTGTTGAGGATGCCTGTGCCTTCCTGAGTTTGCCTAAGGCTGAGAGCTGGTGATGACAGAGAAGGGACTCCTCTTGGGGAGCATCATGACAGGACTTGGAGGAGAAAAGGGCTGACATGGCATTTGCCTGGCATTCATTGAGATAGCCCTGTCCTGCACCTGGCTGCTGACTATGCTGGACACCTGTCTTATGTATTCTCCTTTTCCTGGCAGGGAGGGCTCTCCAGTTCCAAATGTCCCAGGTGTTCATGAAAGTCCAGCCTGAGAAGTACCCGGAGCAGAATAACCACGTATCCAAGAGTGTCCAGCTCAGAAGGAATGTGGAGTCTAAGAACCAGGTGTCCAAGAGTGCCCAGCTCAAAAACAACCCAGAGCAGCAGAAGAAGGGGTTCATGAGGCGGAGAACCTGCTTGACGGCCTGACATGGCGCTTCACCTGCAGTTACCAGTGAGCACCAGCATGCCCACCTCATTCTACATGGAGGCTCTATTGAGCCATTACCTCACTCCATAGTTATCTATCCTGGCCACTCAAGGAGACAAGACTGTACCCCTACCCTCTCCCATGGAAAATTCTGGGCTACCCAGCACCAGGGCTTCCCAGGATTTAAAAGAAGGCAGAGTGTGAGGACCCAGCTGCTACCCTGGGCCTGGGCACTAAAGTATCCTTGGGTGGAATCCAATACCCAGCCAGAGCTGTGGCCTTTGGAGAAGCCTCTCTTCTGGGAGCTGTGGCCCGGTAGCATGAGGGGTGGAGCTCATGCTTGAATAGGCCCCACTGAATGGCAACACTGTGGGCCCCAACTCTGGTAAAGCACACATGACACATGGCTGAGCAGGGATTCTTTGAGTCTGGGCTACTGAGTGAGCTTCGTAGCAATGGAGGTAGGCACTATGTACATAGGGACAGGTCAGCTCCTTGAGGTGAGGGTGAACTAGCCCTGAGTATCTTACGTTACTTAGAACATTTCTGCAGATGTAGGAGAACTTGGGATAGACTGGTGTGTCAGGATATCCCTTTTCCCTACACTGCTCTCTTGGGTACCTCTGAGGCACCCTGGCAGGAATGAGAACTTTTCTATGGCTAAGACCATGCACGGCATGTAGATGGAGGTGGGTTAAAGAGGTGGAAGGCCGGTGGAACCCACGTAGGCTGGCTGGCTCTGGTATCCTGGCTCCCTCCTCCCATAAACTTTGGGATGTCCAGTTGGCACAGACAGGTATCTTCCCAGGTACACTTGGAGATAGATGTTCAATGGTTGCCACCACATGGAAACCCCAGGACTTTCCTACAGGCGCAACCCCTCTTCACCCTCCTCCTAACAAGCTCCAGTCTGTGCTCTGCCATGGGCTGGGCGTGTCAGGCTCACATGCACACACACCAAGTCTTACCCGTTTACATGAGGTCATGTCCACTGTAGGTCCCCAGCCTTTAATTCATACAAGGACTCAAAGAACACACATTATCCACTGACACCGAGTGACAGAGAGCCTCATTGAGAAAGGACCCAGTACCCTGGCCACTGTCCTGGCTGCCCTGTATAGCATGGGTGCTGCTGTCCTGACACCTAGGCACTCATCTCAGAGCCCAGGTCTAGCTCCCAGTGCCCCTGCTTGAGTGGCACTAGCAGGGCTGTGGCTGGGTTGAGTGTGCTCAGGGCATGGGCCCAACAAACCCACAGGCCAATTATGGAGAATACCCATCCTGGACCAGGGGACCTGACTACTGGGCAGGCCTTGGTGCTGTGCTGGCAATAGCCTCTCTAACCCAGTGACTAAAAGAAAGTTAAAAAAAAAATTTAAAAAAAAAAAAAGCGGTAAGCAGCCTTTTTTCCAGGCCTTCTGCATGTCAGGACCACTGTCTTCCTGGATATAGCAACTCAGCATCCTCTAGGCCCTGGAAGGGAAGATGGAGCCTTGACAGCCTTGGTAAGCCAGGTGCCCCCAGGTCTCGAGGCCATAGGAGGAAACCAGACTCCAAGTGGTGCCCTGCGCCTCTCCAGTGCTGTCAAGGAAGATTGAGATGTAGCGCTCAGTGGACAAGGACACTGAGGGTCTGAATGTGCATGTCTGTAAAAGCCCTTGACTGTCAATGCTGCCCCAGCTCCTGCAGAGCTGCCTGGGTCAGGAAGGGGCCCAGGCATCCTCTTGACCTGCAGTGCCAGGTCTCATTGACCCTGAGCTAAAGTTTCACCAGCCACCCAGCATCCCCATGGCCAGGTGACCTTTCTAAGTGGGGTAGGGGCTAGATGTAGCTGGCTGTTCCCCTGAAGTGAGGCTCCTCACGTGGACCGCCAAGGCCAGTCTTTGTGAGCCCATCTGAGGGGACGGAACATACCCTCAAACAGTGTGGCAGAGTTGAGCGTAGTATGGCTGTGCCAGCTGCCACCTCCCACCTCACCTATGTCATACTAGAGGAACCCCACAGTGGGTCTTTTTTTGAGAACCAGATTCACTGAGCTCCACAGTGGCACAGGGTCCTGGTCTGCTGTGTGTGGGGATCCTGGCTGCAGAGCTTCTTCTGAGTAGAAGGTATCATGCATAAACTTGAAGGCCCTGCCAGAGCCTGGGCAGCAACATACTGGCATCCCCTGCAGGCTTCCCGGGGAGCTGCAGGATGGGCCTCAATTTCTGACATCTGTGGCCCATGGGGTCTGGTAGGGAGTCCCCAGCGGGAAGAGGCAGGAGAGGAAGGCACAGGCTCACTTGAGGTCTCCGATGGGTTGTAGCTAACAGCCTCCCTTCTGGTTGGCCTCATGAGCTTCTGGGGGTGGTGCAGGAGGGTAGGGGAGGAGTGTGCAGCCAGAGGTGCCCCTGAGGTCCCTGAAATACATGGCTTTTGGGGACACTGGCTCGCAGCTGACCTGATACAAAATTAAAAGCTAGGGTGACAGGCGTGGCCAGACCCAGGAGGCCAGGACCCCCCCATGCACCCTGCCCCAGCACTCAGAGCTACTGTCTCCTTATCCTGCCCTGGACCTCAAAAGGCCAAGGGAATTAAATATGGTCTGTTGCATGTTTTGGCCAAGACAGTCCTTGGGGCTAGGGGGCAGTTACCGCCACCTGGGCCTGGCTGCCACAAGGACCAAGGTGACGAGGAAAAACAGGAAGAAGCTGTGGGGCTCTGGGCAGGTGGCAGCTGAGGTCTTCTGTCCCTCCTGTTCTGACAGGCCGGGGAGGGCATGGGTCAAGGGGGTCCGGGAGCTGGAGCTCTTCTTGCTGACCCTCCGGCCACAGGTGTCATCTGGGCATCCGCCACCGCTGCCGGAGCCACTGCCGTCATCACCTGGGGAAGACAGGAGGCTCCAGCAGGCTCTTCCTACCTGGGTTCCTGAGTGCTCAGGTGACACTGGGAGTCTGAGGCCCGTTGTGCCCACCCGAAGACACAGTTCCTAGGTCTGCCTCCTGCTGTTCCCACCTGTTACATGATAGCCAGATGGACATCCTGGCTGGGCCTCAACTGTGCTACAAGGACACAGGGCCCTTAGAAGGCCCCTGGCAGAGGAGTCTGGAGAGGCCTTGTACCCTTCCACTTCTGAGCAGGGGCGATCCCTCCCCAACCCACCCCAGCCCTGGGCGGGCCTCACTGGCATCCTGGAAGTCCACATCGTTGCCGCCATAGGCGCCACGTAAACGGTTGGTCATGATCTTGAGCTGCATAATCTGCTGGCGGATGGTCATGTCGGGCTTGGTGATGTCCACTTCCACCTCAGGGTTGTTGATCTGGTTGGCCAGGCCGTCACCCATCACCTCTGGTAGGTACCTGGAACAGGGCAGCCAGCCGGAGCCACGATTCATTCCATTAGCTTTTGCAAAGGAGTCTAACCAAGGCACATTGCACCCCATGACACCCTGAGAGCCAGCGAACCTCTAATGCATTGGTAACCCATGTGGGCTCCATGGTGGGGTGTGGGGTATGTGGTGACTTCTGGGAGCTGGTGAATGTGTGGGATCCTCCAGGCCACTTTCCCTTGCTCTGGGCATCTGTGAGGATGTGGCCAATGGCGGGCACCTACCGGCCCTTGGAGATTCCATTCCAGCAGCGGTCGTCACTGGCAGGACTCATGGCCATCTTCTCACTGCACAGTGTCCCTGGGAGGCTGATCCAGAAGTCCTGAATGTCTCGGAGCTGGGCCTTGGCCTCAGAGACCTGTTGGATGGCAGTCAGAGCAGTGAGAAGCCTGGGGGACAGACTGCCTATGTCCCGTCCCTCCCATGTGGATATGTCATGGCCACTGAGATGGGTACACTTACCAGTTTTTCCAGAGTACCTGTGGAGGGCTTCTCCTGCAGTGCCAATTTGCCACGGCGACGCTTCTCCTCGGGACCTGAGCCGTGGGGATTAACCTTGGGGTTTCCACAGGCCTGGATGACCTAGGGAGACACCAAAGGGGTTCTGGAGGGACCGCAGGGTTTCTCAGGCCCATACCAGGGACAGACCCTCCAGTGCTCACAGTGGCACGCCTCCTCCCACCCTCACCCCCCGCCCCCAGCCCCCCCACACCTTAGCTGTGAGTGTGTCCTTGTTGTCCTGGAGGGCGTTGATGGCCTCCGCCAGCCACACGTGCACACCGCCAATGACACTCTCTGCACCCGACGGGCCCCAGAACTTGTCAGTGATGAGCACCATGGAGTCTGGCAGAGGTGTTAACATGTGTGCACATTACATTACATGTGCACATTAATGACAAGGTCACGTGAGCTCACATTCCGACTGAACCAGCTTACACTCTGAGCATTCATCACTAGTGGATACCCACAGGCAGAGCATAGGTTTCCACGAACACACAGGACATCTGGCAATCTTGCCTAGTTCATTTCCATATATGTCCATGTTAGCTCATGCAGGTGCTGAACATGCATGAATAGCTGCTGGCCCACCATGTATGCACATAATCACACCAGACCCTGAACACATAAACTGTGTGTGCATGTGCATGCTTGCATACCACACAGATATAATAGCACATACACACTGGCTCATAGTGCGAACGTACCTGTCAGATCAGCATACTAACCAACTCATGCCAGCTACATACCAGTGCCGACATGTATGCATGCTAATTTGCCCCGTATCAACAGAGGTACACCGTGATTCCTATGTGTTGGCATATGTGTATGTCAACTCCCCTTATGCTAGCACATGCGCATGTAAGTACACCTGTGATGGGCAGGGAGTCTCTGTGCACACCACCGACTGGCCCATTGTGTGTATCATACTTAAACATATACAATGCCAGATTGTGTATGTTTATGTTCATACATGTATGGGTTTGTCACATATCACCTCTGTGTTGTTGTATATGCATGCTGAAGCAGCTATTCTACCATATGCCTTGGGACAACAAAATCTTTCCCTTGATCCCCAAAGCCCCACTCATATCAGGCCTTCAAACCTTCATGTGGCCCACACCAGGGACTACTGCCTCCCAGGACCTCTGTCTGCATGGTGCTCCCAAGGACAGGCCAGATGGCCTGGGGGGTGGGGCTCACCCAGGAGGTTCCTCCACTCGGCATCCAGGTCAGCCTGGTTGGCAAGGCAGCCTTTGAGCACATTTCGGCAATAGTCGGGGCAGGGCCGGGCACCAGGGACTCCCCGGCAATGAGCACAGTAGACCAACTTCATGATGGCCCGAGAACATTCTGGGGCCAGAGGTACCTGGAGAACAAAGGCAGCCTGAGCCCCCGCTGCAGTCCTTGTGCACCTGGTCACCAGCTAGCCCTGAGGGAACCCCAATGTGAAGGGCTTGGGATGCAAGCCAGAACATCTAGGCTCTGCTCTAACCCATTGTGGGACTTTGCCTAGGCTAGGCTATCTCAGGTACACGTCACAGTCCCAGGACTACTGCTGCCACAGGGCTTTGCTGCAGATAACCGAGGTCCATGGGTTGGGAGGTGACTTACCGCACCTAGCTAGAGATGGAGGCAGTGCAGTTTAAAGCTGATACTCTCTCATACCCTTCCCCAGGTGGATCTGCATTGTGCTGTCCCATTCACTGAGCTACGGTGCTTGCCTGTGAGGCCTGTTTGCTCAAGGGCCAACTGTATCATTTTCTTGTTTCCTGTTTCCTGAGCCCAGCAGACCAATGGCCCTCTTCACCCTGCCCATAGCCGCATTTGGATAAGGACCCAGGACTGGGCAGCAGACAGACAGGCTTTAAGTGGACTCACATCTGAGGACCCACTGTAAGCAACCGATAACAGGCTGCAGCTATGAGCCTAAGAGCCAGGAGGCTCAGAGAACAGGGCTGAGTGTTGGGGATACCAAGCACCCAGGGCACAGCATGAGGAACTCCCAGGGGTCTACTCAGAGCCCCAGGCAGTGTTTGTACCTGGGCCACCTTCCGGACTACATCACTGGCCACACCCAGGCCCTGCACAAAGGAACGTGCAGCCACAAAGGCACGGGTGGCCCGCAGGCGCAGTTCTCGCGGGGCATCTCCAAACGGCCGCAGTGCCTCCGCCTGCTTGCCCAGGCAGTCCAGGTAGTCTTCAGGCAGCAGCTGGGGGTGCAGCTGCTTGAAGAGGCGCTCCAGCAGCCGTGCCCAGAACTCGGCCAGCGTCTCCTCAAGGTGCAGGTTGGCCCCACGGTAGTAGAGGCGCAGCTCAGCATATAGGTCCCGGAAGGCACGAGTGTTCTGCGTATACAGGTCCCCAAAGGCCCCAGGGAAAGCCTCTTGCAGTGTGCGCTCCGAGTCATTCAGCAGGCGCTGGAAGTGGTCTGTGCACAGAGGAGAGGCAATGACCCGCTGAGGGGGGGGGGGCTCTGCTTCTCTGCCAATCTACTCATGGGCTTGACAGAATATCCCCCTCTTCTCAGAGCCTGCTTATGCAGTCAATAAAAGCTGGACACCATATTGCAGAGGCTTCCTCAGGCTCTCCTCATCAGAGGTGCAGAAGTCAGGAGTGGCCTCTCAAGGGTCATAGGCACCTGTGTACTTAGGTCTCTAGCTCCAGAGGCCATTTCTGAGTTGGACCTTAGGAACCAACAGATGCTGAGATTCACTGATTCTGGGAGGGACTGTAGTGGGAGTGGTGGGAAAGAAACCAGAGTGAGCCTTGCCTAGCTGCCAACTGCTCTGTCTTCTGCCCCAATGCTCTTGGTTGCTCCAAGCAGCCCTCCTCCTCCCCCTGTTCTCCAGCAAACCCGCCCTGCTGCAAACCAGTACCCCAGATGGATACTTTTCGGTGAGGGCGGAAACATGTGAATATGTGCTGCAGATTTTGAGGTTCGGGGAAATGTCACCGTACTTCACATCTCTGGGATGGAGCCCTGATTGTGGCATCCTCACTGGAAGTGAGATCAAGGTCTGAGGCTGCTCAGCTCCTCCCTCCCACACCGTGTTACAAAGGAAGGCTTAGCAACAAGTGTCAGAGTCTGCAAATGGTTAGGGCTCTCTGATCTGCTGGGATTTCCCAACCCTTGAAGCTATGGCCCAGCTGTGGCTAGACAAGCTGTGCGTGCTTCCCCTCTTTGGCTTTACAGTTCATATTTTCCCAGTTCCACCCCACTGCAGGGGCTACATCTTTGCCTGGGCCCTGCCTGCATCCCTTCCGGAGTCAGTGAACCTCTCTGTTTAAGGAGGGGACTTTCTAGGGGAATGGGCCTAGGGCCCCACAGAGTCCTTGTGAAACATTCTATCACTGATGGAGCTGCTGCCCATATACAGTGGCCACATGATTGTAAAAGTAGCTAACCTGGTCTTTTGAAGTGCACAGGAGTCTTTCTTGTCCTGGCCAAGAGGTGGTTACCTCAGGACAGGCCCTGCACTTTCAGCCTTCAGTCTGAGCTTCCTGACTGAGATATGGTAGCTGGGATAGTGGGCCTACCACGGGGACCCCAGAAGATGCAGGTGATACAGGTCAGCCTTCTATAGGTCTGCAGGGGAACTCTGCTTGGGACACAGAAGCACCCCAAGCCCAGCTGTTCCCCTCTGAGGAGCAGGCCCATTCTCCCTAGGGCCCTGACAATAATTTGGGTTCATTGTTCTATTCAAGCCTGGTAGGAAGAAGGAGACCCTCCTATGGAGTTAGCCATCCAAATCTTAGCCTCTGGCTCCTCCCCCACACTCACAAGTGCCCACTTACCATCAATGCCATGCAGCTGGGTGGCCAGTGTGGCCTGCAGGGCGCGGCTGCTGTCATGGAGTGCGGTCTCCAGCTCCATCCGGCTGTGGTTGGCCAGGTTCTCCTCCATCTCACTGGTACAGCAAGTGTAGCCCTGGGGGCAGATCCGCAGGTGCTCGCCTGTGGGATGGCAAAGGGTGTCGTGAGGGGGAAACGTGGTCCAGGATGCACTGCCCAAGATGGGGCTCAGCTCAGGTTAGGAGCCCTTTGTGAAGGCAGAGATGGGGAGAGGGGGCACATTGTAGGGCACAGCTGGGCTCCAGTGTCTCTGACCTCCCAGGGCCTCTGATTAAGATTCAGGGATGGGGTACCACAGGTTATCAGGGTTATCAGAGGGCTGAGCCTCAGACTAGGAGTACTGTGTGACATAGTCCAGCACCTCAGGAGTGCAAGGAGAGTCCTAGCAGGGCTCCCTGAGAGCCAGCTCAGACCTCACATGGAGGGAGAGGCTGCCCGACTTAGGTTGGGGACCTGACAGAGGCTTTCAAGCCTGGCAGGTGCCTCTGCTCGGGGGAGGAAGAAGAACTCCAGCCTCTTCTTAGCCCAGGCCGGTCTCAGAGGCCACCTGGCTGACAGCAGAGTGGAGTGCCCCATGAATGTTCTGCAGGGCCTGTGTCAGCACTCTGCAAGGGCCCTGGGTACCATTCTGGGGTGAAGAAAAGCGTGCTCTGTGCAGGCACTGGGTCCCAAACAGAGGCCACTCAACCCTGGCCTAAGGTTCCCACTAGCTGGACACATTCCCAGTCTCCATAGTGTTCTGGCTGAAACTCCCTCCCCTGCCATCTATCCTGGGCTGGTGAGCTGACCTGTCAGCCCTTGGTGGCACTGCAGCAGTACCATTCAGGACAATATCAACTGCCACTTGCTGACAGAGGGTTGCTTTGGGCCTACAATCGGCCTCAAAGTGTCCACCATGGAGCCCTTACAGTACACACCCGAGAGTCTCCTGGCATCAGAAGAAAACCTCAATGGGAGAGGAGGCTACAGCGACACCTTTTACAGGGAATCTGAGGCTTGGAGACTGGCTTTTGTCCCAGTTGGGGGCTGAGTTACTCAGGACTGGGCCTATGCCTGACCCTAATCTGTTCTACTCCCTTCTCATAGGGTCACACTGCTGTCTCTGAGCCTAAAGACAGAGCCCTACAGTCCCTACAGGGACTGGGTGGATCAGAGAGGCAGGGGCAGTGGCCCAGCCTTAGGTGAAAGGTCTGGAAAGAGGGAGAGGTCAGCAGGGATTCTAGAAGCTTCCCTCGTGCAGGAATGCTGATTTTGATGTTATGGGGAGCCAGTGAAATGCAGAGTTTCCAGAGCCCAGAGTAGGTGCCAGGGCTGGTACCTGGGCTTTATCCTTGCTGACGGGTTGATGGGAAAGGCAGGATGTGAAGGACTCCAGGATGTGATACTGCAGGCTGCCATCAGAGGTGGGGGACTGAGCCAGAGGGGAGTGGACATCTTGTCAAGAAGCATGTGGGGGCAGGAACCTGTGACCTCAGGATGAGGCCATTATGTGTTAGGGGACCTAGACCCCATTTCTATGAACCCTTCCCCCTCCCCTGAAGCCAACTGGGAGTGGAGATCTCTGACTAAGGAGAGATTCTGAGGTTGCATTCACCCTCAAGAGCTTGTTACATGATCACATCCTTGTCTTTAGCAAGCACGAGCATTTATGTGTGCTGGATGGTGTGTGTGTGTGGGCATAATGCAGAGAGGAACTGTGTACAGCCTCTGTGATTTTGACCTGACATGGAGGGTATATATCCCCAGATGCCACCCCTCCATCCCCAGGTAGGACAACCTTCAGATCTGCTCTCCCAGGTCTCAGGTTGAGGGCCTGGCCTAGCCCTCCTCCTGATTACTAAGGTATGGGAGCTGTGCTTCATCCCAGAACCCTGTGGGGACTTTTGGCCTCACAGGCTGAGTCCCACCTGGTTTCAGGGTCCCCAAAGGCCCACAGAGCAGGGCAGTGGCTGACAGCTGGTAGAAGAACAGAAGGAATTGTATTCTGATTCAAGGGTGCTTGGGGGAGTCAAGAGAAAAGGGAGTCAGAGATGGGAGGTGCACACGGAATGCCCCTCCCACTGCTCCCCTACCTGGTACCCTCTGCTCCTACCACTCTGCTTCCTCCTGCCCAGGGCACCTGCCTTTCACAGGGGCTGCAGGTCCTGGGAAACAACATGTTATTAAGCACCCAACCTCAAGAAAGGGCTGGGTTGGGGCCCAGACAGCTGGGAGCTGCAAGCCTAGGTCCTGCCCCTTGATCTGCATCCATTGATTCCCTTCCTTCTAGAGTAGGGAGGGCTGAGCAGAGATTATCCACCTGCAAGCAGGCTACAGCACAACAAGGTGCAGGGCCTTCTATTTGCTCTGCTCTGGGCCATGGCCTGCTGGGCTGAGGTGATACGCCACATCTCTCTCTTTGAGTGGTGGGGTTTAAGGGTTACTTCTCTTAGAGGGGGAATCATGGGGGGGCACTGTAGAGGATGACCCATCTCTGACTCCAGCAGTGAGTGGGGAAGCAGCTCTGGGGATGGAGGCTTCAGGTATCAGGATGGGGCCATCCTGGGCTCAGCTGGGACAGGGGCACTCTGCATGTGCAGGTCAAAGGTTTTAGGTGGAAATATTGAGGACCAGGCTGCACAACAGAGCACTGGCAAGAGAGAGGTGGGCACAGCCTTACTGGCCCCTCCCATGGTTCCCGCTCCTCTGACATCCTTCTCCATCTTAGTGGTCCCAGTTGCCACCCCTCACCACATAGACAGAAGAACGAAGCTGAAACAGGAAGAAGTTAATTAAGGACACACACTCAGAAACAGAAACTCGCCCCACTCCACGGCAGGTTCTGGATAAATGAGACCCATGAGACTCTTGGCCAGCTACTATGAGCACACCCCATCCAATGGCCTCCCCTGCAGCCCCCTGGCTCTGCCTGGCCACCTCACCCAGCCAGCCCGGTGACCTGCGTTGTTCCAGTTGCCCCAGCACCGCCCCCGTCCCTCCCTCCCTCCTCGGACAAACACGGGAGTGAAGACACGGAGCCAGAGCCTGGGCACCGGCCTGAGGGCCCCGGGGAGGCTGGGTCAGGCTGCCCAGAAGCCCATGCATTGGCAGACCTGCTTGCTGAGGGTCAAAGATAGAGGAGGCTTCTTAGCTACCTGCTGAGACCCAGCCCAACTGGAACCACAGGTGCTCAACATCAGAACAGCTAAGGCAGGCTCTGCAAAGCTCTCTACACTTCCAGGAAAGCACTGGAGTACATCCCCATCATAGGAACCGTCTCTCCGTTCTACCCTAAAGGGATGAGCGTACCAGCAGCTTCCTCCTTGCCAGCCCTGAAGATGGGTGGGAGTGGAGCGGCAGTATTGTTCCCCACTGACCCCGCCCATCTCTCGCAGAGTTGGTTTCATTTTTCCAGATCTTTCCCTCCTGGGTTTTTGGGGGGCACTACCCTCCCCTGGCACTCACAGATTTTATTTGGGGAAGGGGGTTGTTTGTTTATGGCAGGTTTCCCCCACCTTAGTCCCTTTTCTAAGTCTTGCCCCCAACCCCAAAGCCTCTCAAATTCCAAGACCCCTGCTTCTTGTGACATTTAGCGTGGCAACCCATTGCAGCAAACCCATGGGCAGCAACTGCTCATTTACCTCCTCCTAAATCTGGCTGCTTGCACCCCATCCCCGGCCCCCCACTATTCTCCAGAGCAGACAGCAGCCTGTGGCTTCCTACCTTTCAGGGTCACACCCTCCTGCCACCTGCTGACAGCTCCAGCTCCTGCTCCTCCCTCACAGAGGCAGCATCCCTCTTGGTCATCATCCACAGTCACCCCAGGACTTTAGCAGAGTCCAGCATCCTGATGCTACCCACAGACATCTCTGACCTGACCTCCCCTGACACTTCAGGGACCCAATGCCTTGAAACCCTCCACCTTCTGAAGATAATGCAGAGTCATGCTACCCCCCCCTGGTCCATTCTTCCAGAAGCTTCCTGTACTCATGGGGGAGACGCAGAGTGGAAAGCCCACTTCCTTCACGGTCCCTAAAACACTCCAGCTGGCACGGCTTGGGGGAGTGTAGGGGCATACAGAGTATAAGCTCTCAGCACCGCAGATAAGGGAGAGGCACAGGCTACACTCCCCTCCCCAGCTGCTGGCTCCTAGAGCAGGCCTTTCTGTTGACCGGTGGGTTAGAAGTAAACCAGCCCTCTGTGCTCCTGGGTTTTCCAGCCCCAGAGGCTGAGGGTCTCCAGGACGTGACAGCCTGGAGCAAATGGCCCAGCTTTCTGGGGGACTACTCACTGTCCAGGCTCCAGGGGGGCTTTCACCACTGCTTGCTCCTGTTCCCCAACAAACCTGTCTAGTTCCCGGGGGTCACACCCGAAGGAAGACATTTCAACTCCATCTCTGAAATTGGAAAAGCATCAGGCACAATCCCCTCCCCGCCCCCACCTCACTCCCAATACTTTTCCACCCTCCTGGATGCCTTCATGATTCCCGAGCCCCTGCCTCCAGTTCACCCAAATGGCAACATCACCAAGAAGAACCTCCATCACGAACAGGGACCCCCTAACTGGGGGGCATCGGCTGCTGGCACTTCTATGGACTCGGTGGGAGGGGTCATCTCCGGGCAGGCAAGGGCTCCTGCCAGCTGCCTCTCCAGCATCAGGCCAGGCCCTGGGCGAACAAAGCCTGGGCGACACCTGCAGCTCCTACCGACCGCTGCCTCCTCCGCAATGGGGATGGTTCTGTACAGCTGGAGCCGGTAAGATAAGCCGGAGCTGCAGATGCAGGCGCCTGCTCTGGCGCCGCAGTGAGGAGGGGGCGCTGGTGCAGTGGGCGCGGCTGGTGCGGAGAGCTGAGTGCTGCGGCAGGCAGAGGGGGGCATTTGGAGGGGGGCTGCGGAAAGCGGGAGATGGAGGGAGAGGAGAGAGGGCGATGTGATTGGCGGGGAAGGGGCTTGCCGCAGTGGGCGCGGCAGAAAAAGGAGGGAGAAAAGCGAGCGCCAAGGCTGTGGCGGCGGGGGCGGGGTGAAAGGGGGGATGGGTTCAGTAGAGGAAGGGGGACTTACTGCGGGAAGGGGGCTGCGGCAGCCTGAGGGGGTGCAGAGGGAGGAATGGGGTAGAGAGGAATATCTAGGATGGTGCAGCACAACTTTAGGGAGATGGGGATAGGATGGAGGTGGGAGCTGAGAGACATGAGTGGACATCAGGGCTGATGACCAAGCTCTTGATGGGAAGGGAATGAGACAGAGATAGGCTGTAGTGGGGGTACAGCTGTGAGAGAATGGAGCTGAAGATGAGAGGTGAACGCATGGAGGAGGGGGAATGCAGACAGGAATGGTGATAGAGATGGCGCCTAGCAGACGTAGCCTAGTACCAGCTTAGCGGAAACCCTCCTGGCCTTAGAACCCCTTTCCCCACGGCCGCTCCAATAGTGTCCCCAGCTGTGGATGCACTCCGGATAGCAAGGGCGATTCCAGCGCCAGTGAGTTGGTCTGGCAAATGCAGAGCAGCAGAACTCAGCAGGAAAGGCCAAGATGAGGCTAAGGGGCGCCGGCGTGGCATGGTGGATCCCACAACCTAGGGCAGCAGGGCAGTGGCAGTCTCACTGGTGCACACGGCTGAAGGCAGCTTCCTGGGACGCACCTCCTCCCGCAGCCTTCACTGGCGCGTCAGCACCGCCCCCGTCTCCCTGGAAACAGTAGGCGGCTGCGGACCCCCCCCCTCCTCCCCCTTCGATCCACGGTGCTGGCATTTCGAAGGACTTGTGGATCAAATCTCTGCCTTTGGGCTACTAGCCCCAGCCCAGAGGTGGGGGTGGGGTGTATCTGGTGCTGTGGCTCATTGGCCTCAGCAGGGCACATACTCATCAGGAACTAGCTAGAGAGGACCATGGATGGCTAGACCTGGAGAGAGACTGCTAACTGCATTGAGGAGGTCCCTCTCTGGTAGAACATCAGATCTCCACTGCTGGGCACTCAAAGGTCACCGCAGTGTCCCAGTCCTTCCTATTACTCCCTTCCCTGAGAACCCATCCTCAAAAGCCCCTGCCTCCAGTTCCCTGATACACTTCTCTTAGTCGTGCCAGCCAACCTAGCTCCAAACGCTACCCAGGCTGCCTCTTCATCTATGCTCCTGGCCCTCCTGGGACAAGGGCAGCTCCCCAACCCTGTTGATCATCATCCCCTTTCCAATCTCTGATTCCAGATGGGGAAAGCCACTTACTCACATTTCTTCCTTGAAATGGATGGGTGCCCTCAGCCTTCCTAGTCAGTCACACTACTGGGGACACAGGAATCTTCTGGGCAAACAGCTGCTCAGCCAAGGGGGCTTTGGATCCAGCAGACTCCCAAATAGATGCTCTCTAAACTGCCTGCTCAGACCACCTCACCAGTGAATGCCAGGTAGGAGGTGCCTCAGCATGGTGAAAGGTCCCACTGGGGCTAACGGTCTTGCCCCAGTGCCTATGGTTTCTTGGTACACATTAGAGATGAAGAGGACCCTGTGTTCATGTCTACCAAGACCACAACTTTTTGAATTGGCAGCAGGGCAGAGCCCACTCAGAGTTTGTAGTGTTTCATCACCAACTCAGTGAAACTCAACCTGGCTCTCTCGTTCACACCCATGTGGGTCAGGGTGGCGATTCAGTCAGGAAGTATATAAAAGGGAGGGTTCGTGCCAACTGCCCCCCGGCTCTACAGCGTTTTCTCATCTAGCTGGCTCACCGGTCCACTTCTGGGCCCTGTCTGGGCCACAGGGCAGCTGAGGAGACCTGTATGACAGACTGGGTCTACTTCCTCAGATGTGTCTACATGGACTAAAGAGACTCAGCCCCGTAAATACCAAATTGGCAGAGGTGGTAAAGAGAGGCCATAACCCAACCAGGATGGAGCCCAAGGCAGAAGCACCAGGCTACTGGCTGCCTGGCCAGCTGTTCCTACTGGTCTGGCAGCCATCCTCCTGGGCATATCCCTCACCTCCCTGCAAAAGTTGTTTACCTCCCCTTCCCCAGAAAGCTCCACTTCCTTTCTTTCAGCTCCACCCAGCAACCATGCTAGCTCTCATGCTAAAATATGTATAAAATATAATACATATAATAGTCAGGGGCACCTTAGACTGGTGTGGACATTTCTGGAACAAAGCTGCTGCTATAACCAACTCAGACCTTCCTCCAAGCAGGTCCAAGAGGCAGAGCAGCCAGCATCTTGTGGTATAAGGGAAACCCAGAAGAGGAGTTCCCATCCACGAGGGCTCCTACTCCTAGCACGACATGGTCAGTGCCATGCAAACAAGGGTCTGGGGTTAGAATCACTTCATCTGTCTATCACTGACCTTGGTGGCATACAGACAGTCAAATCGGCATACCCAAGGTCACACTGGCTGGGAATGGCCACGTGAGCAGTGCTGGCCTCCCTAGATTCTCATCCCAGGGGAATTCCTGGGTGGAAGGCAAAGACTACAGCAAGAGTCAACATGCTCTGCTGAGAGGCAGTAGTCTCGACAGCTTCCCTAGGCTGGGCTGTCCTGACAGCACCTCTGCCCAGCAAGGGCATGCATGTGGCTTCTAGCTGTGGTCCCATAACTCCCTGCAAGCACAATTAGAGGAGGGTAGCAGGGAACTTGGATGCCAATTATATTTGATTTTTTACGCGTGTGTGTGTGTGTATCAAATAGAGCCCAAAGGTACAAATGGATGTTTGAATGAACAAACTCTTAACTATAAAATGGAATATTGTTCTGCTTCAACGAGGGAATTCTGACATGCTGTGAGATGGCTGTCATGCTCAGTGAAAGAAGCCAAGTGAGGTCCTTAGGACTGACAGAACCAAAAGAGACAGAGAGTGAAACTGTGCATGTCAGAAGCTGAGGAGAGGAATGGAGTATGTGTGTGTGTATTAGTTTTGACTTTCAAGTTGACAAAATCTAGACTCATCTGGAAAGAGAGCCCTAGTGAGTTCTTATCTAGATCATGGCCTCCTGTGGCCATGTCTGTGGGATCCAGTCCACTGTAGGTGACACCATCCCCTAGGCTTGAGCCTGACCTGTGGAAGAGCGAAGAAAGCTAGTTGACAGCAAACAAGTCATCACCATAGGTGTATCTGCCTCTCTCTGCTCTTTACTATGGATGTGATGTGTCCAGATGTCTCAAGTTCCTGCTTCTGACTTCCCTGTAACGATGGACATGTAAGTCAAACAAACCTGATTCTTCCCTAAGTTGCTTCGAGTCAGGGTACTTTTACAACAGCAACAAAAATAAAACTAGAACAGGGATCAATGTTTAATGGGGACAGAGGTTCAGTTGGTGACAACACACCATTCTGAGAAGCCAGTCATTGTCTACCCACTGGGGTGGCCTGCCTTTTCATGGCTGTGTCTTGCAGTTCTTTGTGGGGGTGCACTGGCTAGTTTTATGTCAACTAGACACAGGCGAGAGTCATCAGAGAGGAGGGAATCTCAATTGAGAAAATGACTCCATAAGAGCCAGCTGTAAAGCATTGTCTTAATTAGTGATTGATGGGGAGGGTGCATTGTGGATGGGGCCTCCCTTGAGCTGCTGGTCCCGGGTTCTATAAAAAAGCAGGTTGAGCAAGCCACGAGGGAGCACACCGGTAAGCGGCACCCATGAGTCTGCATCAGCTCCTGCCTGCAGGTTACTGTCCGGTTTGAGTTCCTGTCCCGACTTCTTTCCATGATGAAGAGCGATACAGAAGTACAAGCAGAATAAACCCTTTCCTCTCCAACTTGCTTTTTGCTCATGGTGTTTCGTCGAAGCCATAGGAACCCTAAGACATGGGATGTGATCTAACTGAAGTCACTGTCACCGGTGGGCATCCACCCACAAGCACACAGTTCAGCCGGGATGACTGAGGTTCCCAGAAGTGATGTGACTCACCCACATCAGACCCTGGGGCCCGCTGAGCTCCTTCCCCCGGCCCAGGCTTGGCTGGTGTGTGAGACCTCTGGAGCTCTCAGGCAGCCAGCCAGTATTCCTAGGGACACAGACGAATGCTCGCCCATAAAACCAGGGCTCCATGGGCCTTGCTGGAGTCAGATGTGGCCACTGCACTGGTCAGCAAAGTTCCTGTCTGGTCCTGGCCAAGCTTTCTGAAAATGAGATCTCAGGCTGCTGGGCAAGGGTCTGCAAGGTCCTGCTAGGAGGCCATCCCTCCTGTTACTGATGACAGTCTCACAACTCAGCCCAGAAAGGCCCCTCCCAACCCCAAGTGCTCCTGGGACTCCTACCCAGCAGGGTTTTGTCACTGTTATTTGCACAGGCCCTACTCCCCAAAGCTCAGACTCACCCTCTGTACTCTAGGAGCAGGTGGCATCATGGGACCACTCTCTGCTACCTCAGTTCTCATCCCTCCTCAGGGATGCTCACACAGCTATCTACTGAGGTGACTTGGTCCCACCTTGTCTACACTCAGGCTCTTGCCAGTGACTGCTGGCAGGCAGAGGGCTGGCATAGGGATCCGGTGGGTGACACGGCTGTGTGTGCATAGGGCTCAGGGCAGGCATCTTGGATCCCTGGAGGTAGACAGTTGAAGGAAGGAGCCATGCTTCCCTACGGGAGTATCAGGACTGTGTCAAGGCCTGGGATCCAGGACAGGGAAGGCCTCACTGCTTAGCTGCTACCTGCCCAGGCCTGGCAAGAAGCTGGTCCTGTGACACGCTCCTGTTTCCTCCTGCCTTTCCTGAGACCTGAGGTGTTCCCATCCCTCACCTCCATTGGCTTCTTTTCTAAAAGTCAGCTCCCACTTTTCAACAGCAGCCCTGAGAGTGATTGCTGGCCTGCTACCCACACAGCCCTGTCTCTACTGCTGATGTATCCTGGGGACACTGTCCTGGCATGATGGCTTTCCATGATGGGACCAGTGAGCAGTAGCTGAGTGGCTGACATGACTTCAGGAAGGAGCACTGTAGGACACTGGCTAGGTCCTCCCTGCCCTGTGGCTCCTCAGCCTCCCTGGATGCCTGGATGCTGATTCTGTCGCTCACAGCCTGCCTGGAAAAAACAGCACCATGGAGGACCCAGCCTCCCTGTTTCCCAGGAGCTCCTCTGAAGGCACAATACAGAGCCCAGCAGCCAGCCCACAGTCACACAGCCAAGTGAGGGCAAAGCTCGCTCTTGAACTAGGTGGATTAGCTAAATCCAACAGATCAGGCTTGGATTCAGTGAGGATGTTTCTCAGTGTTCACTGCTGGCTAATGGGCACTGAGCAGGTCACTCTCCTGACATGGTTCTCAACCAATGGTGTGACTTTCTCCAACAGCCTAGCCCAACATTCCTTCTGAGTCCAGTGTCACTGTGCCACTGCACACAGCACCCACAGCCCAAGAGCACCCATCCATATGCCTTCTGGTCTCCACTCTGCATGGCTCTGATGTCACCATACTGACTGACCCCAGACTGCCCACTCTGCCAAACAGAAGCCCTGGAAGCCTGGGAACAGAACTTGGCTGCATCCTGACACCCAGAATGCACTGTGTCTTCCAGGGCAGCTTGGGGATCTCTACTCCAAGGAGGCGCTAAGGCACCCAACACTGAATTCACAGAGCTGTCTTCTAGCCCTGCCCTACTCTGAAGACATTTGCCACCTTTGGTGTAACTACCACCCCCGTGTTGGTTAATATATTCATTTGGCAGGGTTCAGGATCATCTAGAAGATAAACTTCTGGGCAGGCCTGTGAGGAAGTTTCTAGATTGCATTGAAGTGGGAAGACCCATCTGACATGTGTAGTAGTATCTCTTGGGGTTCAGTGGTAGAACACTTGCCTAGCATATACAGGCTGTGGGTTTGATCCTGTCCTGGCTAGTATTATGACAACCTGACACAAGATAAGTCATTTGGGGAAAAGGGAACCTCAGTTGAGAAAATGCTTCCATAAGAATGGCCTATAGTGCAGTTTTATAATTAGTGATTGGGGGCTGGAGAGATGGCTCAGTGGTTAAGAGCACTGACTGCTCTTCCAGAGGTTCTGAGTTCAATTCCCAGCAACCACATGGTGGCTCACAACCATCTGTAATGGGATCTGACGCCCTCTTCTGGTGTGTCTGAAGACAGCTATAGTACTCATATACATAAAATAAATAAATCTTTGGGCTGGAGAGATGGCTCAGAGGTTAAGACAGCTACAGTGTATTTACATATCATAAATAAAATATTTTAAGAAATAAAATAAAATTAGTGATTAATGTATTATGGATGGTGTCACCCCAGAACTATTGGAAAGTCTTAAGGAACAAGCCCTAGGCAGCACTCCTTTATGGCTTCTGCATCAGTCCCTGCCCTGTTTGAGTTCCTGACTTCTTTGCAAGAGTGTGACCTGAGGGGTGTAAGCCAAAACAAATTTCTTCCCAAATTGTTTCACCGTGTTTATCTCAGCAATAACCTAAGACAGACCTTCAGTGCTGTAAGAAAACAAACCAAGAAGGCAAGCTGAACCCCTGAATTTAGGAGCTCTTGACTGTGGATACAATGTAACCAGCTGCTTCAAGCTCCTCCCACTGCATCTTCCCAATCCCAATTTACCTCCCCCTTGAACTGTAAATATATTTACAAAATAACTTCCTTCAATTGCCTTGTCAGTTTCTTGCAGCGGCAACAAAGTTGTTATTATACCCTCTTCTTCTTACCCCATCTAGCCTTAACCCTGTGACTAGACCCTTCTCTGGCTCCACCTCCTGGGTTTTGTTATCAGCTGCAGGCTTTTGCCAGAGGTTCAGCCACAGTGTAACAGTGCATGATCCTCATCCCCACCTCCCACCCTGTTGAAGGCCTGCTCGCCTACCTTCTAGTTCCTTTTTCATGACTTCTCTCTGCTCTCTCAATACCAGGCTAGACTCTGCTACTCTATGTTCTTGGGTTTGGCTATAAATCCTGCTGAGTTTTGTAGGAAACAGAGGCTGGTTTCTGAGGTCGACAAAAAGCTCTAAGGGCCCAGCCCAAGGCAAGAGTCCCACCAGATGAATAACACAGAAGGCTGGGGCCATCATATTGTGACTCTGCAGGTGGCTAGAGCTCCCCCCCCCCCCAGACAGGGTTTCTCTGTATAGCCCTGGCTGTCCTGGAACTCACTTTGTAGACCAGGCTGACCTTAAACTCAGAAATCTGCCTGCCTCTGCCTCCTGAGTGCTGGGATTAAAGGTGTGCGCCACCACGCCCGATGTGGCTAGAGCTTCTTAAGCCACCTCGATGATATGTCAAGAGAAAGCCAAGACTGCACTGCAGGACAGTAGTCTGGGAGTCCTGGACTTGTCCTGTGCAGCCTAGGGTTGGGTCACTTCAGCAGGTGTGTGGCTCCAAGGCCCTCGTTTCTTAGCACTTCGTGGTGCTGGGGACAAAACCCAGGGCCTTGCATGTGCTAATAAGCCAAAGATCCACCATGGAGCCACACTTGTAACCCTCCCTATACTTATTGTTGTTGTGTGTGTATGTGTATGTGTGGGTGCTGTGCTCATGGGGAGGTCAGAGCATAACTCTGCTGTCAATTCTCTCCTGCTTTTACCCGGGTTCTGGGGCTCAAACAGGTTTTGAGGCTTGTGCAGCGAGCACTTGTATCTGTTGCATCATCACAGTGATCTCCCTGCACTTTTAAGTGATCTGTGCAACATCTGGTTGTGAGTCAAGCAAGGCCATGCTCAGAGGCAAACTTGACACATGCCAGCCTTCAAGGACCCCATTAGCTGCACAGCCTGAAGAGCGCTCTGTCTGCCGCTAGGTATCAGCACCAAGAACAGCACCCAGCACACAGTAGGTGCTCTGGCAGCACCCCTAGAGGTTTTAGAGTACCCCGTAACCCTGCCATACATCACCACTGTCCACACTGGTGATCACACTCATTTCTTAGCTCAGCCCTCGGAATGGCAGGCTCTCTTAGTCACTCAGCTGGATTTGGGCTCCGTTCTGAGCCCCAGTGCCATCTGGTGGAGGCTGTCAATTTTTCAGAGCTGGGTTTAGTTTGGAAGCATGAGAAGGCTACGGAGGCCAAGACACTTGGGCCTTCTCTTTGACCCGAGGAACTAGCCTCCATCTCCCACAAAACTCAAAGAGCGTTTGTTGGAACACTGCAGAACACAGTGGTGTGCCCTTCCCTGTGAACACACCATGTTGTGAGACCTGGTAGCTGGTTTACTGTTCACTGGAGTTTCAAACTTACGGCAAGTGTGCTATATTCTAAGCTATCTGCTACAAAAGTAAAGGCACATGAAAAATATCAGTGGTTTTTACACTGGTCAAGCCCCAGGTTCTGTTATTCCCAGCCTGGATGGGAGTCAGTCACCTTACCCACATTCCTGAATGCTGAGTTTCATTTGTGTTCCTATAAGGACCCCGGACTTGCACTAACACTTTAATGCCCAATTGTAAGCCTTTGGATCCAACTCCACTTCCTCTCCCTACCCAAGGTCCCCCTGACTTTGGTGAGCCTACACCTCCCACTTAAGTCCTTCTCATGGTGCCACTGGAGTTTGTGGAAGATCCTAAGAACTCACAGAGAAGAAAGCTAAACATGGCACCCACGAACTGCTAGGAACAATGCATTACCAAAGTTCCACACGGTGGATTCTGGTCAGGATTATCACATCACTCATAGAGGGCGTGCCCAGGGTATCTGACCTATGGCCATCAGCCCAGAGCCCCATATGAACACATGCTGGGTAAGATGTGCCAACTTGGAGTCCTAGGATATCAGGATGTACAGAGAGTTCTGGGTACTGTTACAAGAGTGTAGGAGGGACAGAAGTTAGGAATGGTGAATTACTAGGGATTTTGGTAACTTACTAAGAATTACAGTGAATTAGTAAGAACCTTCTCCTTCTAGATAACTGTGTGGTCCAGTGTGTCCCGAGCTCCATGACAACTGTAGATGTGTAAACGTCTGAGCCAACCCCAGCAGCAGGTGGCATCATCTTTCTCCCCAGAGACTGACAGATGGTCACAGGTGGGTGGGATGTATTCCCTGTAGCCCCCAGAGCCTCTGATGGGCACTTGCAGCCACGATGCTTGAGGACACACTCAGACGTCACCATAGGTCACCTTCAGATTGGATTCTGAGGACCACAGGTAGCCACAGACAATGAAGATGCCCCGGTCACAACAGGAGGGATGGCCACCCACAGATAACCGTCTGGGATATGGTCAACAGCTATCTTTAGTGGCTGGGAATCCTTCTGAAGGTGTTTCTGAGGCTACAGTAAGCCAGAACGGCCTATGGGGAGGTGAGCCACCTGTTCAAGGTCTCATCAGCGCCCTCCTGTCCCACATCTGGTAGTATTGCTACTCGAACACACCATCCTCACTAGAGGCTGGTGGGTTTACGACCACTGTAGTCTGAGGACTACTGGGTTTTGGGGGTGGGGGTGTCTGGAAGTCCTGACTCAATTTCTCACTAGATCTTAAACATGTTGAGTCAGGGGCTAAAGGAAAAAGGCCTTACAGCCTGGCCAGCTTGGCTTAGGCATCTGGGACCAATAAAAGGCCAGCTCTGATCTTAAAAGATCTACCTGGGTGTGGCCAGCTGAGGATGTGCCGAGTTTACACCTCTGTCCCTTCAGTCAGCTAGCCAAGGCCCTTTAGGACACGCTCCCCTAATCTAATCTTTCCAGTGCTGGCTTCTGATGCCTTAGTCCTCTGTCCCTTTTTGCACCTGAGGGAGTCTGTGGCTCGAGAACTCTATCTCCGCCCTATGGTCTCACTCTTGCAGTGTGGACACTATTTCAGTACCTATGAGACAGGCTTACTTAAAGGTCTCCTCAGTTTAAATAAGGCAGTGTGAGTACCCAGGTTAGTACCACGAGCTGGGACCCACACAGGCACTTGCCAACTCTGGGCTGGGGCACTGACTTACTCAGACTATAAATAGGAACTAGTCAGGGTATCAGACCTCTACAGAGGCTCCACCCTGGCTTAATCTCTGGGACTCAGTTTCCCATGTACATGCTAAGCAGTGCTCTGCCCACCAGCGGCTTTGGAGCACTCATCCCCTAGGTAGATTACAGGGCTTCCTTTCTGAGCCACCCAGACACAGGCCCTAGCACTGGCTAGAGGCCAACTGAGCTCGCCTCATCCACCTGTGGTGCCCACACAAAGACATACCATGTTGACCTCCTGGCACTGGCCTCCGGGTTCGGTCCACAGAGGGCCTGCTCTCGGTCTGTTTTCCTCTCTGTCCTGGCCCTGGCTTCCCAGGGTTGGGGGAGATCGGGCAGATGGCCAGGGAGCAAGATTGACGGAGCCCCCAGGGGCTGCCCTGTCACCTGGCCAAGTCCTCAGGATCTAGGGAGCGTTTTGTACAAGTGAGCAGCAGCCTGTTTGGCTGGCCCTGGCCCCGGGGGAGACGGCCTGTTTGGCATGCTTTGGGGCTTTCCACCAAACCCAGTCTTGTTCCCGCCCCTTGCTCTCCACTTTCCTTGAAAATCTGTCCTAGGGTTGAGCCTCCCATCTGGCTTGACTCTTCTGTTCACAGGTGGTCTGTCTGAGGACCTCTGGTGCCACTGACTGCCAGCCAGGGGTCTTCAGACTACAATCCTGGTTCTGTGACATACCGCAGAGATGTTTCACTGGTTAGCAGTTATGGGTCGGGCCACTGAGGGAGCATTGTTAGACCTAGCATATCAGCAAGAAAACCCTGGCCTGCCACCATGGAAGGAAGGTCTTCTGGGGAGGCAGGGGTCAGCCACGGGGAGAAGCTCTGATGAGAGGACTTCAGGCGGGCAAGGTAGGTGGGGAGAGGTGTGACTCTGAATGAAACAGAGAGCCGAGATTTCAGCAGCCGGACAGAACATGCTGAATCAGCACCGAGAATGCGATGTAGACATCATGGGGTCCTTCCTTGTTGAGTCCCCAAAACCCCGTACATGCGAGTATGATTCCCCCATTCAAACTCAAGAATATTTGTGAGGTTTCTGCAGACATTAACTATTAAGAGTATATGAGCGGGCCCTAATCCAAGACAACTGTTCTTTTTAAAACTGTGTTTTTATAAGAAGTTTAGAAATAGATATATGGGAGAAGCTATGCAAAGATTAAAGTGTGGGTTTTTAAGCCAGGGACACCAGCACATCTCAAGGATGCTGGGAGACGCTGGGCTCATGTTCTCCCTCCGCTGCACAAAGGGAAGACCCTGTCTGGTGCCTGGCCTCAGGCTCCCAGTACCCCAACCATGAAGCAATGTCTGCAGTCACATCTTCCCGTTTGCTGTGCTTTGGTGCTGTGGTTCTGGAAATGAAAACACTAGGATTTCCAGGGCTGGTCCCCTGCTTGGCACACAGGGAGAACTTGGGAGTGTTCACCATACAAATGGACCCAAGACCTGCTCAGGTGAGATTCAGAGCAGGAGTGTATATGCCTGTCAGGGAATGTTGGGGACAACAGTGGCAGAGGTGGCCCTGGGTGAGCACAGGAGGGACTGATCTAGGGGGATGGAGTTATATGCCAGGGCAATGAGAAGCCAGTGGAAGATAATACTGAGGGCATAGGCAGAGGAGAAGCTGAGGGTAGGTGGCTCCTAAGGGAGTCACCAAGGATTCTTGTCACTCAATGGGGTGGCAGGGAGTTCCCCTCACACTCAAGAGCTTCCCTGGCATGGGGTGCTGATGGGCAACAAGTTAGACATATAGGCACCCCTGGCTCCCCCCGTGTTCTGGTAAGAACCCAGAACAACAGCCTCTTCATGGTGTGGGTGGTGGTGGTAGAGCTGAGTTCAAGGAAGAGAGGACCATATCAACCCAGGGAACCATGCCTCAAAACATATGGGAGAATTTGAGCATTACAGGTGCCGACCCAGGCCTGCTCTTAATCACCACCAAGAAAGGCTGCCAGCAGGGCATCAGCAAGGTGCTTGGGTTCCAGGTGAGAGGCAACAGCCTAAAGCCACTAAAGGACATGGGTAGCATCCAACGCCACATGACTGTGCCCACAGTCAGGGTAGGTCAGGGCTGGACAGAGGCTCGAACTTCATGAGCGGGGGGTGGGGGGGGGTGGTGGTGGTGGTGGTGGTGGAGGTGGGGGCTCTGCTTATGTTCTGACATAGCTAAGACTCTGAAATCCCTCCTGACCCAGCCTGAAGAGGACAGTCTTGTTTAAGGAAGAGTCCACCTGTCCCTGCAAGTGACAGCCGGACTACAGGACCCATGGTATAAATGGAGGTGTGTTTCGCACACTGGCTGAACCTACCTGGCTCTAAAGTGCATCCCCGCTGCTTGGCTGGCATACATGACAGTAAAGCCCCAGTACTTTGGTGGGTGAGGTGAGAGTAGGCCTGTCACTAGAGACTTGCACTAGTAGTCTAGTGTCACTATCATTGTCAGAGCCCCTACCATATTCCTTGGCTAGCCCTGTGTACAGGGCGTCTGCCAACAATTCTTTTGGGACCTGGTCCCATCAAGATCAGCTTGCCTCTCCCAGTTATTGACAATCTGAGGTTCTGTCCTTGGCCCACAGGAGGCAGTCAGGATACCTCTGTGCACACTTTGGGTCACCCCTGTTATATGTCTAGAGCTAGGGAAGACATATAACAGTTATATCTATATAATGTCAGTTAAAAGAATTTCTAGATCCTAAGAAGGAGCCAAAGCAGAGAGTCAGAGAACAAAGAGTAGCTGAGAGGCCCACAAAACCTGCACTGCAAAATCCTACTTCAGGTCTCCAAGCTGAGACAGCACCATGCTTCCAGAACACAGAGCCTTGGAAAGGAGGTCTGCTCCGGCTTTACTGAGGAATAGCTGCCAGCACAGGCTTTGACGTTTGTCAGACAAGGCCCTAAGAACGGTATGTGGCCTCTCTGGCCTTGATGTCCTCTTCTCTCCAGTGGCTCACACAGTCCCTCTCACCCAGTGCTCTTGGGGTAGTTGTGAAAATGCCTCTTTGGAGCCAGTTCATCAGGAACCCTCTCAGCTGATGGACACTATCACCTGTGCAGTGTGTGCTGACTCTGCAGAAAGCCTCTGGAGCCCAAGAGAGGAAGTTTCCATGGAGAAACAGGATGGCCTGTCCAGCACGAGAGCCGCAGTGCTACAGCAAGGACCCAGGTCATTGCATCACGCAGACGGCCGTGCTGGAACATGGCTCCCTTGGGCACACGTAAGCCCGACGACCGTTGTGCTGGGGATGATGAAAGTCAAGCTCTAAGCAGCACACTAGGGTATGAGGACCACCCCAGGCTTCAGGCTGAGCCACACAGGGGTGTCTCTTCCTGGGCAGAATAGGGTATGCAGATACTTTCAGTTCAGGGTGGCGAATGTGCCAGTGACTTCTGAGAGCCACAGACCTTAGTTGGCTTCTGTAGAAAGTCAGACAACTCCTAAGAGGTGGAAAGGGCATACAGGAACAAGAGGACTTTGGATTCCAAACTACTGTACAGAAGGCCAAAGCTCACATAGAGACTTAGAGTCCTGCTGGGAGCTTAGTGAATAGTCATTGTGGGGTTTTGGTATGAGGTGCCCACCTTAGCTGGCAGGCAGGCAGGAACACTGTGATTTTAGGGCATCGAAGCTTGATAGTTTTAAGTTCTTCTGATGCCCAGCCCCTACTCTGCCCAGGCTGGGGACCCTAAGGAGGGCTGTGCGCACTCTGCTAAGGCCATCTCCACCTTCCACCTCCAGGCTGCAGTACAGCTGCCAAGAAACACGTGTTCATCTGCAGTTGTTTATAGAGAACCTACTTGGTTGTGGCCAGTGGCCTTGGATGGACTTTGTGTTGACAACAGAGACCAGGCAGGGGTAGTCTCTGACCCTAGAATCCAAATGGAAAACCCTGGTACAGAGCTAACCACACAGGGTACACTTAGTAACATGGCCCAGAACAGTCCTGCCAGCTAAGAGAGACTTGCTTGCCCATGGCTGTGATGAAGCAGTGGGCTCCTAGCAACCTCACCTAGACCTTGCTCCCCAGCAGGGCCCTGGCACAGAAGGAGGATACCACTGTAGTGGCTGCCTCCCCTGGCTAGTTCTCCTCTACGGAATGGGACAGCTGTCATCACTGCTGCCTGGAACGGCCATCCAGAAAACTAAGCAGTGCCTTCAGTGAGGAGCCAGCCTCTTACCTACAGTACTGTTTGATAAAGGGGAAGTCTCCTGCTATTTCTGGTCCCTAAGACTCAGGGGCAGGAAAGGACATCCATTTGCCCATAAGCCACTCTTCCTCTCTCCTAACCACCCAGTGACGACTCCAGTTGAACCTCAGCAGGCACCTATCTCCTGGGGGTATTCCCATATTTCTTATAAGTAGGGATTACATAGGAGCTCCAGGGAGGACTGCGCCATTAGGGGCCACCAGAGGGCGCCTGGTCCTCAGAGTCCAGGTCTGGTGGCACAGAACCAGACAGGACCCTGAGCTTGGCTGCCCTTTGGGCTACTGCTATCTTAGGAGGTCACACTGTTTCTCACTCTACATGCTAATACTCTCTTTAGTGCCCTGGGGCTTGAAGGTATTCTCCCACTCTGAGGGCTGTGAGGTGCAGCCCACGGGGTTCCAGAAAAGTGTGGCACCAGTTCTGAGGTGCACCAATAGGGATGATGGGAAAACATAGGCCCCAGCCTTGCATGTCAATAAATAGGGTGTCTCTGAACAAACACTGGGCCCCAACCAGTATGACTGCTGTAATTCTGCAGGGTGCCTACACACCCCAGCTGGATGGGCATCTACGGCTGTCCTCACAGACATCAAAGCCTTTTGCTTGTCTTGTTCCTAATCCCCCACATTCCCCAACTGCAGGGCAGTAAGAACCAGGCTCTCTGGAAGGACCACACCTCTGCTTCTTTATTTTGCCCTCTCGCTGCCCTTGTCACTGCCTACATTGCCAGTCCCTGCCTACTCGGGCACAGTAGCTGTGGGTGGGTACAAGCTCAAGAAGGTCTCCAAGAAGGCCTTAAGATGGGTGGCATATCCATGCCAAGGTAAGATGTAGGCTGGAAGGCCTCAGGCTGGTATGTGTGCGGAGCAGGGTACGTCTGGCAGGGATAAGAGATACACAAGGATGTCAGGGTATATGTTCCTATTTCTGTGTGTTTGGAGGTGGGTAGAGTGAGCAGGGCACCAACCAAACTATACCTGCTGCTGCCAGGCACCGGGTGACAGTGCCCAGAGAACTGTAGGAGGTGGCTTTGGCAATGGCAGGGCTGTATGTAGAGAGAGGCATAGAAAGGCCTGTTCTGAGGGCATTTGAGAGGGAGATAGTCAAGAGAGACTCAGGCCATGCAAGGTGTCTTGTGGGTTCTGTCTCTCCCCAGAAACAGGGTTCTCCATGGCTGGCTATTTACTGCCATTCCCAAGCAAGTTGAAGCCACAGGCCACCCCTCTGGGCAATACTCTTACTTTCCTCATTCAGAGTGCCTACGACACCAGTTGAGTTTGGCTTCTAGTCTGTGAGCCCCCTCAGTTTCAGAAGAACCCCACAGCAGGAATTCCCTGCTCACCAAGGCCCTGGTGTTAAATTTTTTATCCAGGAAAGCTCCCCACAAATTTAAGAGCAAAGCCTGGGGCTTGGGAGGTCCTTGGGACATTGCATAGGCGCTCCAAGCTCATAAAGATTCGGTTCCCAGAGCTCCTGAGGCAGCAGGGAAGGGAAGGGAGGGGAAGGGCTGCTCTCAGCAGCTGCAGGGCCGAGGCCGCCGCCAGGAGGGCCGCTCTTCTTACAAAGAGATGACAAGGCCCCTGGGCGGGATCCAAGACGCCGACCACCTGCAGCTGGGCTCGCAGCTCCAGGCGGCCCGGAGCGCCCGGTCAGACCACGAGTGTGCTAGGATAGGGGCGCTGGCGGGCACAAGTTCCTAGGCAGGAATCCCCTCGAGCCCTGGGGTCCCCTGAACCGCGCAGCGGGCTCACATTTCCTTAGAACCCAGGCTTGAAGTGTAGGATCTCCCCATAAATCCCACCTAGGCGGCTCCTGCTGTGGATCCGCGTAAATTCCTAAGCAGAACCCTTGACGCCTCTGGGAGAGGTCCGCATAGAGAAGTTCCTAGCCCACTGCAACCGGGATATGCGACCCAATAGACCGTCCCAAAGCTACCGCTTGCTTCGCCGCAAGGGCGGCAGGCACGCTGTCCCGGAGCTGGGATTGCTGCCCCGCCGGCACAGTGGGCCAAGCTGGGGACCAAAGACGCCCAGCTCCAACCCTAACCCAAAGGGAGCGCAGATTGCTATGGGGAAGGGACTCTAGAGCGTAGTGACTGGGAACTGGGCAGCAACAGAGCGGATCGGAGCTCGGAGGCGAGGGCCGTGGGGTATAGACCAGTTGAGGAGCAGGAGGCCACTCCAAGTCCAGGCGGCGGGTTCTGGCGCCCGGAGCTAGCTGCGGCGCGGGTAGGGGCCCAGATCAGACCTCCCGAGTGCTAGGGTCCGGTGCCCCCGGACGCAGCGCCCTTACTCACCCGAGATCTCTGCCTGAGGCACATCGCTCAGGCTAAAGCCCTTAGCCCCGTAGATCTGGCGGACTTCGCTGCAGCTCCGACTCTTGCTGGCGGGGTCCCCGCGGGCGCAGACGACCAGCGCGGCGGCCGCGCACAGCAGCCACCAGCCTCGGGTCCGGAGTTCCATGGCGGGGCCCGCGGCTCCCTGGCCGCCGGTGCGCGCCTCCCTCGGTCCCGGCCGGCCCGCTCAGCCCAGTGTGCGCGAAGGGCAGAGCCAAGGTCCCAGCGCGCGCCGCTCGTGGTCCAGAGGCGGTGGCAGCCGAGGAGGCGGAGACAACAAAAGCCGGCTGCGGCTGCGGCGCGGGGAGCTAGGCGCGAGGCGCGAGGTCCGGCCGCTCAGTCGGGCCGCCTAGAGCGCGGCGGGCGAACGCGCAGCCCCGGCTCGGCGCCTCCCCCGCCGCCCGCCCGGCCCCACGGCGGCCGCGGAGAGGGGCAGGGAGGGGCGGGGAGCGCGGGCGGGAAGAGGGGAGCGCCCGGGCGGGGCGGGGCGGGGCGAGGCGGGGCACGATCGGGGCGCACCGGGCGCCCCTTCGCTCTCCGGAGGGAGAGAGGGAATGCTCTCTCAGCCCAGGCGATGTGCTCCGTTGCCTGGGTGAGATGGGAGGCGGGGCGGGGGGGAGAGCCGGGAGTGCAAAGGCCGAGTCCGGGGTCCCCTAAGGCGCCCCCCCCAGCCCAGCACCCAGGGCGGCGGCACCACCTGTGGGGGCGGGGGCAGGGCGAGGGGGGGCAGCTGAGGCAGGGCTTCCCTCGCCGGACGTGACATCACGTCCTCCGCTGGCCAATCAGGAGCTTCCCCGCCCCCAGCCGAATTCGGCATCTCTTTGCTCCTTTACATCCTTCACCTTACCGGCTTGCTCTCTTAGCGCTTCTACTACTCAGTCCTGGTCCGGTCACTTCCCTACTCACCTGCCGCCCCCTACCCCCCAGCAACAACTCCTACATCCATACGCCCTTTCTAGCCGCCCCTGCGCAGCTCCAGTTCTCGTCTGACGTGTTTTGGAGGAGGATGAGGGGGCTGAAAACTGGCCAAAAAAAAACTAGCCTTCATCAGCTCAGATGACTTCAGTTGATGCAGATTGCCAGCGACTGTTACGCTCCTTCTTCGTGACTGTTTAGGTGCTAGAGCAATGGGGCAGAGGCAGGTCTGTAGGCTTGGGTGCAGCGTGGTAGGTGACCTCTGGCAAAAGGGATAGAGTGAGGAGTTAATGTTGGGCAGCTCAACTCCAGGCCAGGTGTGGCAGACCAACTGTCACGCAGCTGCAGGGATGATTGTGGGGAGAAGGGACCCTACTTGGGACCTACCTGGGAGCTGGCGATGGTGCTGGGTCTGGAGTTTCTTGCTTGGCTGCTGCCGGGCAGCACTGTCCCTCCTGCTGTTCCCTTTATCCTATGAAGAGGCCATCATAGCTGAGGTTAGACTGAATCTAGATACCTAATCTGGGAATGGGAAGAAAACGAGAAGTGGTTTATGGTTGAGAGTCATAGATTACCACTATGTGTCAATAGAGTGCAGCACTCTTGGATTCAGCTGAATCAGGGCTTTGCAGGTTTGTGGCAATACCCCCAATCACCCATGCCTCAGGATGTCCCTCCCATCAGGGGTTCCCAAACTGTCGTTCTGTCCACCTTAGGGGGTGGGTTTCCTGTCCTAACTCCTAGGAAAGTGATCCAATTAATCTCTGCAGTCATTGCTTGAGAGTAACAATGGAAAACCAGTCTAATGGAGCAGATATCCTCACATCCCTCCACTGTAACACTGCTCCTGACTCACGGACCCCTGTCCACTGCATGTCCTGGCCAGGACAGCTTGGATCCCTGTCACTTTTAATAGAGGACTTGTGATGGCCAGGGCTCCTACTTGCTTTCTGTGTTCTCCATGTGTTCTGGCCTCTCAACATGCCATCACCACTGAATGCCTCTTTGTAAATTGACCAGCCTAGATAGTTCCTTGGGGTAGGCTCAGTGTCTGAGCCATTTCTGGACCCCAAAATGGCAGGTCTTTAGGCTATGGCCTTTGCTATGATGCTGTATAGGTTGGCTGTCTTTTCTAGGGAAATCCTTATCACTGTACCCGCAAAAGAACAGCATAGCACTTTCCCACAGGTCACACTACTGGCAGCCAAGATAGTGCTCCAAAGTGGTGCTCCTCTCCATACTGGAGTCTCCATAATCTTGAGGAACCACGTATGTGAGCAGCCCAGGGGCTGACTAAGGAAGCCTGAGGGGAGCATGTAAGGACTGGCAGGTCCCCAGTAGCCTTCCCTCCCTTCCGGGGTCTCAAACCTGGGATGGAAGCGGCCTTAGTGCTCCCAAGAAGGGGTCCTTAGATGTGTTTGTCATGCCAAGGCCAAGTTTCTCTTCTCACTTTTACTGATCAGGACACTTTACGAAAGGTAGCAGAAAGCTGTCAGAGAGTGTACCTAGTTAGGTGGCACCTGAGCTAACTCACCTGCCTCAACCTTGACTGAAAGGAAATAAACCTGAGACTCAATGGTGAGTGTCCACCTTTTACCAGCTGCGTGAGCAGCCCGGATCACAGCAAAGCATCCACATCTCCTCTGGAGGTGGGAGGAAGTGCATTTGGGATATACCAAATATGCAGGAGATAATCTGCTCCCTCCATGCTGAGTGTTGTCTTTTGAGTTCACAGAGGTCCCTCTGTCTCAACCCATAGTCAAGGGGCAGGGAGGCACCTAGGCAACCAGTCCTCTCAGTCCTGAGTAGGCAGGACCTGTCAGCCTTGGCAATAAAAAGCAAGGAGGCTGAGCAGGAAATAATTGTTCAGGCAGCCGGAGTTGAAAGGACGTCATGGCAGAGGGGACTCTGCTGAAGCCATCCAGCTGCAGTCAAGGTGACAAGATCTTGGGAGGAACAGAGTGAAGATGCTGCCCACCCCACCCCCACCTCCTGGGGCCTCTGTTCAGCTGTGCTTACCCATGCAGCTTCCTTCCTCGTCACCCCCACCCAACCTACCAAGAAGGGAGACTTGATACATTTTAGAGTAACAGTTGCTGAGAGGTCTTGAATCCCAAAGTGCTGGCAGCTGGAAAACGGTTATCCCTGTGATGAGAGCTGCTCCCAGCAGACCTTGCCTTACTTGCCTCTGTATGGCCGGCTGCAGAGTTATAGTCACATATGAGGCAACACAAGCAACAGCTTAGCTGTCCCTCAGCTGAGCCGTGGCATCGCTTGACGCAGGTACCTCTAGGGCAGTGGATGTCAAATCCAGGGTTTTACCTGGTTAGGGCTACCTCCTGTGGCGGTTCAGAATGGAGTTACAATGAGAGATTTTGGGAGGATGGGTGCTGGAACCACTGTATGACCAGTAAACGGGGATGCCTTGGGGTCCTTGCCTGCCCAAAGTGGGATATGAGATAGAAAGCAGAAATGAATGAGTAGAAAACCAACCTAAAGGGAAACTGCATTCCTTCAAGCCAGTTGAAGCTATTTTCTATATTCACAGAGTATGAAACTAAGGTGAGGGGGCCAGCAGAGTGCTTGGCCCCAAGCACCTAGGTTCCTCCATAAGAGTCCTGAAGGGATCTGGGGCGGGGTGGGGGGCAGGGTACTGAGCTCTGACTTCTCAGAGGGACTTAGGAACAGGCTGGAGATCTGTTGATTCCTACCAGGCCTACTGTCCACCCCCATTCCTTCCCCCTCCCCTGTTTCCTGTGATTTGACACTACCTCCCCCAGCTGGTGGAACCAACATGTTTCATGTTCTCTCTGGCTTCGTGATCATCCTTCAGTCAAAGTCACTGCCATCTGTTACAGGTACAAATTGGTGCAAGCAGGGGCCAGAGGCATGGACTAGGCTCAGGAGACAGGTGACGACACTTCGACCTCGTAGGAGGAGGTGTGGCGCCTGGGAAATATGGAAAGCCTAGGGTGCCCATAGCTCTGTAGCGAGCCCACCCTGGGCAGCACCCTGAGGAAAGAAGCAGATGCTATAGGGAGTCTGGTGAGAGGAAAGTGGGCTCCAGGGGCAGCTGGCAGCATGGAGGCAGCATAGGCGATCAGGACAGCCACCTCTCTAGAGATGTCTCAGCAAATGGCATCAGGATCTCTGCCAGAAGGAAGCAGAACCCCGAGTGGCCCTGTAGAGCCTGGGCAATGGACCGAAAGAGCTGTCCCTCCCACCTTTTGCTGACTCAAGAACGATATAGCGTTCTATGCCTTTTCTCTCCAGGTCTGGAGGAAATTCAGTCTCATTACTGTGTTAGGTCAGGATGATATCCAGGATTTCATACAGGGCTCTCAGACCAAGATAGGCCTAGGAGATTGCCCCTTTGTGGGCTCTGGAAGGTAGGGTGCTGTCTCCCCATTTACTTAAATAAGTTCCCAGAAAGTCCTCCTAGTCCTAGGTCAGGTCCCAGGACGGAGATGCTGATCTTCAGGTCTGCATTTTGGGGTTGCCCTCGCTTCCCGGACTTGACGGCTGCTGGCGTAGGCATGAGTGCATGGGGTGCATGAGATGCAGGACAGAGACAACACAAACACATCCTGCTCAAGGGTGGTCCTACCTGTACTTACCCCCTGCTTGCCCCAAACCCCTGCCTGCGGGCGCTCCACATCAAGGCAGCACTCTGGCAGCTGCTCAGCTCTGCTGAATCCCAGGTCCCTTTGATCAGCCGGAAGTCTGGGCATGTCTCCGTACCCAGGCCAGCTGAGAGAAGGCCTGCTCAGACAAGGTTGGGCCACCCATACGGGCCGCAGCTATGCCCCCACAGAAGCCCACTTCTGCCTCTGTCTGAGTGCCCCAGCAGGAGATGATCCAATATACTCAGCTCTGGGCTCAGCTGTCCTTGTATCCCTGGAACCATTTTCCTGCTTTGCTGCCCTGACTCTGAGACAGGTCCCTGAGGAGAGAGGGAACTTAGACATGAGTACCCAGGCAGGTCTGATGTGCTTGGACAAAGCTTTCACATGGCGGACAGGTGCAGGGGAACCAGTGTGCCAGTAATCTCAGGGCCTTGGGCAGTAGGAGCGGGGCTGTCCCCCTGGGCTCGTCTGCTTTCCTTTCTGTACGTGGATTCTGCCTGCTCCCTGTGAAACTCTTCTACTTAGACAGCTGCCAGCTTCTGATCCATTCTTCTGCAATCCGGGTAGCCTGATTGTTCATTTTGTAAAACTAACATCAATCAGAAGCCTACAGGGACTCTGCCTGCAGAGCAAAGGTCAGATCCCTGAGTGTGTGGGACAGAGGACAAGAGCCCCATCCACATCTCTAGAGGGGCATTTCTACTGAGCCAAATGCTTTACCTGTCCCCCTCCCCAAAATTCCAGCTTCTTCCCTGAGAGAAGAAGGTGAGGTGTCACAGTGCTTCCAGCATTAGAGGTTTGGAATAAAAGGGTCTTGTAGTCATATAGGTAAAGCCCCTGAAACCCCAAGAGCATGGAGACATTCTTGCCTCTGGCCTGCGTCACTTGTGTGTGATGGACATGGCTCATAAGCTGACCTGGATCCCCACTTATTCTATGTTCCAAACAGCCATTTCTGGGGTAAGACCCATTATTATTATTATTATTATTATTATTATTATTATTATTATTATTATTATTATTATTATTTTAGGTGGGGTTTCTCTGTGTAGTTCTGGAACTCTCTCTGTAGACCAGGTTAGCCTACGACTCAGAGATCTGCCTGCATTTGCCTCCTCCCACATTCTGGGATTAAAGGGATACACCGCCACCACCAGGTGGGTACAGCCAATCAAACATACCTGGTAAATAGCTATGGAGATGAATGCTGTCTGGTGGGTTAGGCCTGGCACCCCCACCCCCCACAGTGAACTTCCATTTGCTTTAGGAAGAAGCCCATGGACATGTAGAACACCCACCACCTAACTCCTTGGGAGCTCCACTGTTGTTTAAAGTGTGGCCTAGAAAGTCTAGCCATATTGCTTCAGTATATGTGGGTCAGGGTCAAGGTATCTGGTAGGTCTCCATGGCAGTCGCATGCACTCTGAGCCTGCTCTGGGTAAAGCCGTCCACCAACAGGAGTTTAGGTAGAACAAACCCTCTCCCCCAACCACCACACACACATACCTCATCTCCTGGACAATGCTACTCTCTGACCTTTGTATACATCCACAGATAATGACCTCACTCAGGGCCAGAACACTAAAGTAGGTGCCATGTGGCAGCTCAGTAGAGACACAGCCACTCTGAGCAGTGTCTTTCTTCATGGTTATTCTGGACATATCTGTCCCTGGTGAGGCTGTTATGGGACTCCTAGCTGTTGCTCCCAGGATTATCCCTAGGGAGAGTTACCTCAGAGCTGAGCTGGACAAGGGAAAGGGACTAGGTAGGGTGTCTTCATCTCCCAGCCATGGAAGGCAGAGAGCAGGAGTGCACATCCACCTCCATCTGGGCTAGGAGCCCCAGGCCCACTTGGGAGGTGTCAGTGGCCTCTGAAACCCTTGCTGGCAGCTCACAGGCTGAGGAGGACCCAGGCTTGCACTGGGTCAGGACTCAGGTCTGCACTGTAGGCACTGGCCTAAGGCAGGAAGAGACAGGCCCATAAGGTAGAGTCTTGTTATAAGGGGAGGCACCACACGGGTCTGGAGAGCAGGTTGTACAGCCTTAGTAGGTGAGCTACAGCCCTATGTCATATGTATTCCTCTCTATAAGGGCACCTTTGCCAGGTGGTCTCTAGAGGGCAAGAACCAAGAGCAGTGGACCTGAACAGGTGGGGTGCACAGCTTCTTGACGCCTGGAGGAGAGACAACAGGGTCTGCAATTTCTGTGAGTGCTCCAGGAAAGGGGATGAGAGGGTAGCCACACTGAGGGACTTGGGGTGGGCAATACAAGGATATTCCAGGATCCTGGATGGGTCAGGGAGACTGGTCTCATCCAACAGGATGCAGCTGGAGGTGGAAGAGAATTCCAGCTATGGCGCTGGGTGTGGGAATGTTGCTCACAAATAGCCAGTGGCCAATCCATGAGGAAGAGAGGGGAATAATACTGAAACCAATCTCAGTTGATGATTTTAGTCCAAGAAGCCGTTATCCACAGCCTATGGCAATGGCCTGACCAGCAGTTAGTTAGCCAGTAGCCAAGCCTGGCTGTATGCCCTAACCTTGATTCAAACCACTCTTGCTGGGGAGAAGGTAGACACAGGAAGTGGAGTGCCCTTCTTAGAGGCGATAATGGCATTGATAGCTGGCCTGACCCTTGACTCTTGTCTTCTACTGATAGTCTGGCCAATGTGTCTTTACAGAAACAGGCAGATATGACAGCCTCATTCTTCCTGAGAGCCTCATGCCAAAGTGCTTTCTTTCTTAAGGTGGACTGGATACTGATGGAGGTGTGTTGGCCTGTTACAACATCAGGCACCAGCCACTTAGGCACCTGAAGGAGACCTAGGATGTTACATGGATAGCCACAATAAAGTCTCCATGTTAAAGCTGGAGAGTCAAATCAAAACTTTACTACAAATCTATGGTCATCCAAACAGACATGCAGACTAATGCCTTGAGGGCACATCTGTGTTCCTCTGTGGTCATTTGCCATTGACAAGAATACCAAGGCTATTATGGAAGGAAGCAAAGTCCCTTTAACAAACGAGTCCAGGACAACTGAAGTTAGACTTTTCACTCACACAATGCACAAAGATGAACTGGGAAGGGATAAAAAACCTCAAAGAACTAAAATTATAAAGCCCTTAGAAGAAAATCCCAGGTGAAAATTGTGATTTTGGATTTAGAAAACTATTCCTGGCTGTGGATTTTCTTTTTTTAATTTTTTTTTTGGCAAGCAGCAACATTTAAAAAGTAGATACACTCGTCTTCATCAAAATTACAAACTATGCACTGAGCTGGGCATGGTGGCACACACCTTTAATCCCAGCACTCGGAAGGCAGAGGCAGGCAGATTTCTGAGTTCGAGGCCAGCCTGGTCTACAAAGGGAGTTCCAGGACAGCCAGGGCTATATAGAGAAACCCTGTCTCAAAAAACAAAACAAACAAACAAAAACAAAACAAAACAAAAAAACCACCAAAACCCCAAAAACCAAACAAACAAAAAAACTGCACCAAGGAGCATTACTAGAAAGGTAAAAGGGCAGCCCAGAGGATCAGAGAAGAGTCACGCAAACCACCCCCGACTGGGAGGTAGTGTGCAAAATGTAGAAAGGCTTTATCATCAAAGGTAAAATGGTCAGCTGGAGAAAGGACAGAGGAGCGGAATAGGTAATCTCTGCAATGGTATAAATGGTTCTATGGTGACTTTATTACGTGAATTCCAGTAAAACCCAAGAGAACAGGGTGTTCCTGAGGGGTAAGTTGGTAGACTGGAGTCTCAGACAGCCTGGTGTGGAGCCAGCTCCTCGAAGAGCTGACACTGTCATCCATCCAAAGTGGCTCCAGCATGGAGTACCAGAGTTAGACTGTGGTGGGGACTGGCAGAACAGAGCCATGCCATGGCAACTTCTCTGATTCTAAAAACTTAGGGGAGTTTCTCAGGATGAAGGTGCAGAGCCCTGAGGCCCCACCTAAAATGCCACCCTACCCCTACCCCTCTCCCCATCCCCACCCCGAGCCCTGCAGTGCCACAGGGCTTCGCCCTAAGCAGAAGCTGAGGGGCAGAACGGGCCTCTGGAACCACAATTAGAAGCAATAGATGCAGTCAGTAGCTGCCAGGTAGACCAGAGTCAACTATCAGTGCCCTAGGAAGAGACCAAGACCTTCACCAAGACCTGTTACAACCAACCAGACTCTACAGGACAGGAGAGGGCAACAGAGAGAGCCAGCCTAACTGTTCCTTGCTATGGGAGGGAGGATGGAGACAGAGTGAGCTAGTCTCTGTCTCCTGTCAATCAATCCACAACAAAGCCCCTTCTTTGTGCTGAAGGTTGAACCCAGGGCTTTGTACAGCTTAGGGCTTATCAAGTGCTCTATCAATGAGCTATGAATCCACAGCCCCTCCCTCCTTTTGTATTGGGGAAGGATCTCCTTAAGTTGCCCAGGCAGCTTTGAACTTGCAGCCCTTCTGCCCATTCTCCTGAGTGCTGGTATTACAAGCCTGTACTGTCAGCGAGTATTTCTTTTCCTTCTTGTAAAAGCTGGTACGGAAGTATCAGTCTTTACGGCTCTGTGCAAAGGGCTCACTCCCAGACAGAAATGGTGCTGTTGGAAATTAATGATCAGTTTATCTTCAGTCTGTACTTTCCTTCTTGATGTTGTCCAGGGCCAGCATCCTTCCTCACCCCTCAGGAGCTTTGGGTGGTACTCGAAATGAGATGCTGAGGGTTCCATTGGGCTGCTCACTGGGAGGGAGAGCGACAGGGAGACACGGAGCTGAAGCTTGCTTGCCAAGCTCCTGGAGGGGGCAGGCCTTAGCTCAGTTTCCAGTCTGCAGCCCACTGTGCATGGGTTGACCTTTCACACACCCACAGTACTGCCATATTGCCACAGGGACATGGTTTGAGTTCCTCTTCAAAACTCACATGGAAACTCGGTCTCCAGGGCAGCAGTGTTGGAAGGCTCAGTAATGGCATTAGTGACATTATGTAAAGGTCTTGTGGGATGGGGTGACTGTCTTTCTAAGTCACGTGAGGATATAGTAGCTTTCCCATCAGAAGGCACAGTGTTCAAGGTGCTATTTTGGAAGACGGTTGGGTATCTTGATTTTGGATTGCCTGGCCTCCAGAGCCTCCAGAACCATGAGAAATGCTTCTGTGCTTTATAACTTACTCAGTGTGTGGCATTGTGTTAGACCTGCACCACTGACTTAAGATTGTTAAGTTGTGGCCACAGCAGGCCACAGAGCACACTGGACAGGAGCCTGGAGAGAATTACTGAGCAGCAAGGCCTCTGGGACTTGCTTGACTTGCAAAACCAAGCTAAACATAACTTCATCTGGGTTCTTGTACACACTCAAAGACTAACACAGGAGCCAGAGAGATGGCCCAGTGGTTAAGAGCACTAGCTGCTCTTGTTAGAAGACTTAGGTTCAAGTCCCAGCACTCACACAGTGGCTCACAACTGTCTGTAACTCCAATTCCGGAGATCCAATGGCCTCTTTTGGCCTCCATCTGCAAGCATGTGGTACACAAACATGCATTCAGACAGGGCACCCATACACATACAGTAAATAAGATAGAATAAAAGAACTTGGGCATGCTCAGAAGTAGCCATCAAACTTAGGTGTGTGTAAGATGGCCTCTGTGGGAAAATATCTGTTCAGATCTTCCATGCTTTTAAATTCCCACTTCTCCACTTCTTATTGTAGAGAAACTAGTGATATCTGGGCTGCACAGTGTCTTAACTCCTTTTGCTGTGGGAATGGCAAAAGCAACCCACACTAGAAAAGGTTTGTTTTGGTTTGCAGTCCATGTACAGTAGTCCATCATGGTGGGGACGTCAAGGCAGCTGGAGTCGGAAGCAGTTGTCACATCACATCCACCAACAGGAAAAAGAGAAGTGCTCCACGCTGCTGCTCAGCGGTCCTTCTCCACGTCCACAGCCAACGGTCCCAGCCAGGGAATCCCACCCACACGGACTCACCATCCCACCTCAGCTAATACAGTCAAGATGGTCCCCAAAGGCGTGCCAGGGGCCGGTCTGCTTCTTAGTTTTCACTGCATATTAAGGTTTCTGATGGTTTAAAATTCTGATTGTGAAAGTGAAAGTACCAGAGTAATAGGGATAAGAGGAATAATCACAAGTTGTGCCCCTCATCAACTGGGGAAATATTTGAAGCGTCCCCAGTGCATGGCTCCAACCAACCAATGACAGTAGCAATCTCGGTGTGTACCATTTTCCTTATGCATACAAATGGGTGGTGATGCTTGTTTACAATTTAGGCCCAGTAAGAGATTAACAGCTACAAATAGCAGAGTGGAACAGCTGTACCGACACACTGTATTTAAAGTTTCATGGGTAGCGCCTCTCTCTCAACTCCTCATGCTGACAGTAGATTTGACAGCTAAGGAGGTCACCATGTGACTAGCAGGTATATAAGCATGGACACACTGCACAGGGAAAGATTTCCATCCTGGGCAGACATAATGCGGCAACATCAGACTTCTTCCTGTTATTCAAAATGCTGTGCAATTCAAAACTGTAATTGCTTATAATATATTTTCATTATATATATGTATATGTGTGTATGTATGTATATATATGTGTGTATATATGTGTGTGTGTGTATATATATATATATATATATATATATATATATATATATGTTCCTCAGTAGCTGCAAGAAGAGAAAACAAACAGTAGATGAAGGGGACATGACTGTGTATTTAACACGTGCAAAGAAAGGATGTGATTTTAATAAGAAAAAATCCATAAGATGTGTTTTCATTAGAAGAAAAGAAGAGTAGTTTTGTCTCAAAGCAACTGGTGATGGAATACAAAAGAAGACACTAAAATCAAACCCAATTGGGAAAAATTGGGAATAGTGGTGTCTTAGTTAGGGTTTTACTGCTGTGAGCAGACACCATGACCAAGGCAACTCTTATAAGGACAACATTTAATTGGGGCTGGCTTACAGGTTCAGAGGTTCAGTTCATTATCATCAAAGTAGGAGCAAGCATGGTACAGGAGGAGCTGAGAGTTCTACATCTTCATCTGAAGGCTGCTAGCAGAATACTGGCTTCCAGGCAGCTAGGATGAGGGTCTTAAAGCCCACGCCCACAGTGACACACCTATTTCAACAAAGCCACACCTACTCCAACATGGTCACATCTCCAAATAGTACCATTCCCTGGGCCAAGCAGATTCAACCACGACAAGTGGTGACACAATTATAATTCCTGTACTTGCAAGCTGAGGCAGAAGCATAGCTTGGACTAGTGAGGCCCCATCCCTAAACTAAGCAAATGAGCAAATACTCTGTGTAGAGAAAGCCGGGGCTCTATGGAGGAGGAGTTTAAATTGTAGTCATAGTACTTGGACTGGCAATATAAGTTAAAAACATACATTGGTGGGTGGTTGAAGCTTTCAGTGTTAAGGAGACAAAGGCTTTCTGAGTTTTGGTTTGATCTTGAATATAAGGTTTGTTTTTTGCTTTTGTCTTTCATCTTTTAAGCAATTGGCCCAGGCAACAGAGATTTTTGTATTTTATGTTTTTTCCATGTTTCCTATTGTCTTTAATTGCCCTTTGTCCATGGAAGGAAAGTATAAAGATGCAAGTTCTTTGTAGCATTCTCCTTAAGCATCGTGTAACTTTGTATTTGTCTCACGATGACTTGAGACCTCAGGCAGGGGTTTAAAACCCTTTGAGGTTAGTGATTGATAGCTTCCCCAAACCAAATTATAAATTAAGTCCTTTTAGCCTCGAGCTAATTCTGGGTTCCTGGAACATCTCAAAAGAATACACTTTCTGACCTTAAAAATAGAGCTGTTGACCTGACAAGATGGTGCAACTTTGCCTGATGACTGGGGTTTGATCTCTAGAACACAACGTAGAAAGAGATAACAGACTCCCACAACTGTCCCCTGACCACCATTCACCTACCATGCAGTATTTGGACACACACATGAAGAATGACAACGACGATGATGATGATGATGACAACAATGACGACAATGACAGCATCATCCTTTAAAAGATGTAAAATTAGACAGGTTACTTGGTTGTGGTAAACTTCATAGTTCATACGAAATTCCAAGCAATATGGTGTACTTTCATGTGATACTATTAGTCATAAATAGAATTATTGTTCACACACAGTATGCCACAAAGCAACCCTGATACTTCTCTTCCATGAGAGATTTAGAAAGCAGCTTTAATACAAAATTGCAAGATATATATACATACATATGACTCTGACCAAGTTCAGATCTCTAATAACTTAGAAGTCACACCATTGAACTAAAAATCTCCAAAAACAATGGAAAAATGACTGGACCTCAAGAACTGTGGGGTGGGAAATGGGTGGAATTCAAGAACTGTGTGATGTTTCAGCTTGATGGTCGGTTGGCTGGGTGGAGAGTTAGCAAAGTTCACCTATGGGTGTGTCTGTGAGGGCGGGCGCCTCTAGGGAGGATCAGAGCGTGAGCTTTTGCCCTGACAGATGGTCTCATCCCCTCCCTGAGAACACTCATATGAAATGCTGGCAGGTGTTTGGTCCAGCATCACATGCTGGGTCCCCTCTTCTTGTTGTGCATGTACTGGGGCCAAACCTGCACCCTTTGAATAACATGTTTTACCGGATATATACTTCATACTTTCCAAAATGTCTTGGCCTTTCTTTCAAATGTTTTCCACATGAAGCTTGACCTCAACCCGTCAATCCCATAAACTCGGCTGAAATCTCCCTGAATTTATAGATCACTGCTCAGAGAACTGGCCTCTTCTCAAAACTTGAGTCTGCACCCCCAGAATGCACTGCATAAGTCAAATCTTTCTCTTTGGCTAATTTATTTGATTTTTTTTTAAACGAAGTTTCACAGTTTTCATTGTGTAGACATGCTTACACTTTCCGGGCTTGTCTCTTTTAAGAAGTGAAGTGTTGTAAACAATCGGGAATTTGTGAGGCAGAATTGCATCCAGAGCCTCAGTCTTCTGAGAGTTTGATTGTTGCTGTGTGAGGCAACCCACAGTGTCACCACATTGGCGAATCATTTTTCAGTTGCATGTTCCCATTTCCAGATCACATGACATCTGTGTTGGTGATACCTTGTACTTTAAAAATGAATTTTCTCTTTTATAAATATTTTTGTTAATTTAAAAAAGATTTATTTATTTATTTATTTATTTAATGTCCACTGGTGTTTGCTTTTGTGTTTGTCTGTGTGAAGGTGTCAGATCCTCTGGGACTAGAGTTACAGACAGTTGTGAACTGCCATGTGGGTGGTTGGAATTGAACCTGGGTCCTCTGGAAGAGCAACCAGTGCTCCTAACTGCTAAGCCATCTTTCCCAATTTTTATATTTTAAACAATCGTTTTTATTATTTGAAAAAGTCATACCTGCATATAGTGTTTTGATCAAATCTACACCATACCCTTTTCTTCAATTACTCTCACCCATCCCCCACGCCACCTCCCTCACCCCCAACTTCCTGTATGCTTTTTGTTTTTCTAAAACCCACTGAGTCCACTTAATGCTGCCTGTAGGTGCATGAGTGTATGGCCATCTACTGCACCATACGCAGCCTCTCTAAAGAAAACCAACTCCGTCCCCAGCTGCCGTCAAATGCCAACAGCCTCTGGGATAGCGTGGCCGTCCTGAGTCTGGTCCAAGCTGAGGTTTTAATTGGTTTGATCTTGTGCAGGACTTGTGCATTTCTCTCAGCTACCATGATGCACTTTTAATTTTAAAATATGCTTTTCATTTTTATAAAATTATACTACTTCAGGCTGCGAAGAGGGTTCAGTCAGTGAAGTGCTTGCTTTGCAAGCAACGGGACCTGAGTTTAGTCTCTAGAACTCACCAAAGCAGAGCCTGGTGGTACACGTTTGTAATCCCAACAGAGGGGAAGCAGAGACAGGCAGGTGCTCACCAACCAGTCCAACTGGTCTAATGAGCAAGCTCTAAGCCAATGAGAGATGTCTCAAAATAAGTGGATGGCATTCCTGAAGAATGACATCAAAGTATCCTCTGGTTTCCACAAGCACATGCACAGATTTGTGTGTACCTGCAACATGCACACATATGAACACACATGCACACACACACACAGGAGTACACACACACACACACACACACACACACACACACACATACATACGTGAATACACACACACATACTTTATTACACATAGACACACACAGATGCACATGTACATGCATGCACACACATGCACACACACATATGTGTGCGCATGCATGCACACATGCACGTACATGCACACATATACACACACAGTGGCTGCCTTGACTGTGATCTTTGGGATCTACTCCTCTTTGGGATATGAGGTGTTTTCTGCATGGCTCATGTGTTCAGCCCAGTTCTCAGGGTAGTAGTATTTAGAGCTAAGCTCTGAGAAGTGACTTGCCCGTGAGTGCTCTGACCTCATCAATGGGTGGGTTCATAACAAGATGGCATGGTTGGGAGAATGGTGAAGTAGGAGGCAGGACTTAGTTGGAAGGACAGTTTACTGGGAGCTTGTCTTGGGAAGACGCACATCATGCTGTCCCTTTCCTACCTCTTTCTGCTTCCTGGCACCATGAGGTGAGCATCGCTGCTTTTCCATGTCCCCTACCGCCAGCCCTGATGCTCTGCCTCACCTCTGCCCAGAAACAGCAGAGACAAGGCAACCATGGACCTATGAGCCAAATACATCATTTGTCCGTTAAGTTGTTCCAGGCATCTTTTACACTGGCAAAAAAAAAATCATAAAAATAGAACAAACAAAAAACAAGCCAACAAATAGAAAAATAAGTTTTTTTTTTTTAAAGCTAGCCATTATTCTAATTTCATCTCTGTTGCTGTGATGAAACACTTTGACCAAAAGCAACTTAGGGGAAGAAAGGGTTTATTTGAGCTCACTGAGCAGGCTAGACTGGCTGACCAGCAAACCCCAAGGAACTCCCTCTAGGCCTCTCCAGTGCTTACTGGTTCAAGCCTTTGTGGCCATCTTTTATTCATGGGTGCTGGGTGTTGAACTCAGGTCTTCAGGCTTGCATGAGAAGCACTTTAATGAGTCATCTCCTTAGCCCCCACCATACCAGTTTAAACTTTGGCAAGTGACACTCAGAGATGTACACATGAAGGCTGCCCAAGGGCTGGGTCTGAGGCTCCTGAGTGAGGGCTGAGTGTTCTAAGAAAGAGAGCAGAAACCACTGCTCAGAATTGTTGATGCTTAGCTCTCAGGGACAGGCCAGCCGGCCTTGTCATTACATGTGGGCTTGTGGCTCAGCAGCAACCACAGGGTGTGGTGCCCATCTGCAAATGGCCCAGGGCCCTGACCATCCCCCACTACAGTCATACCAAAGCATACACAGCTTCAGGTGGGCTGGGGAGCAGGAAGTGACCTCAGGACTCTGCCTGTTCCCAAAGCCTAGCCAGGTCTCTGTACACTCAGTTCTGCTGTCTGGGTTGGCTCGAGACCATTGTTTCACTGGAGAAATTACCCTTCACCCCCCCCCCCCCGACTTTCCCTACACAGACCAAACACCCTCCGTGCCCCAAGGCCCACTCTGCTCTCAGCCCCTTCCTGTGTTGTAAGGATGCTGAGACCTTGGGGCCTCAGGGTAGCATCTGCTCATCCATCTCTCCCTGGGGCAATGCTGAGTGGTTCAGGCAAAGATTTGTTAAGTGACCCTGAGCCAGTCTCAGAGCTTGGGCCTCCTTTCAAGAGCTGCTACAGGCTGCTCTGTCTAGCCCTGTTCCCCACAGTCACCACATGATGACTTAGAGGCATGGACATTCAGGGCCTCTTCAGGCCTCACATGGCCACAGTTAGACCTGGGCTAACACCCTTTAGGGACCACCTTATTGATGTGTATAACTTAAACAACTAAACTAAACTAAACTAAACTAAACTAAGTTACCATAACTAAACTACCTTACCTAACCTAACTTAACCCAATTACACTAAAAAAATATCCTAACCTAAACTGACAGTCCACAGAGCAGGGGAGGGCCCCTTCGCTGCTTGGATAATTCTGAGGACCGTGGCAGTAGCAGCAGCAGACCGCGGCTCCCTTGGAATGCACGGTGGTTTTGTCTACCGTGCTCTTTCCCCTCCTTTAAATTACAGGAGGGCGGAGGGCTTGGCAAAATACAGCTCAAGACTTGCCAAGCCCAAACTATTTGTTAAAAAAAAAAATCACAAGATTTTTGCCTAAACTCTAAAAAGGATTTGATTTTGCCCGAAATCTGAGGTGGGTGCTGACAGCCCTGAAGACAAGCTTAGCTATGGGACAGGGAGTCTTGGGCTGGGACCTGGGTGTTACTACACTGTGGTCCTGGCCAGGACCCCAGGGCTTCTCTGGTGCCGCCTCACTGTAGCAGTTCTTAGCTGAGAGCCTTTAGATGTTCAGACTATTCTGTCCGTGAATACAGCCATGCTGAGGAGATGAAGGAAGGGTCCTCAGAGCCCAAAGGTCTGGGGCTCCATAAGGCCCTGGGGTACAAGGAGGACAGCAAGACTCCTCACGGTGGATATCAGGGACGGACACAGGCATGGGCTGGAGGAGGACCATGTGAAGCAGTGTTTGTTTTTTTTTTTTTTTCCCCTACCTCAACTGTGCTGCGGGCTTGGATACTCCTCACTCTGCTTTCCTTCAAATTTGAAGGCTCAGGCAGGAACAGCCAGTGTCTCCCTACTTGGGCCTCCAGGGCGTGGGACAACTTCTTCTGAAGTTGCTTGTAAAACTGCCCAGCCCTGCACTGGCCTGGATTCCTGAGCTCTGTGGAGCCGACTTCACTGATCAGAGCAGCTGCAGAGACCCCTGCCTTGCTCTTTCCCACCCGCTCCTTGTCTCCACCCCAGTCTGAGATCCAGAGGGAGGGAATGGCCATGTGTGCCCCAGGGCAGGCAGCTGGTCTGCCTCTGCCTGGTTGTCAAGAGCCATAACCAGTGCAGGGCGAGGATGGAAGAGGCAGGGGTTACCTTGGGGTGCTGATATACATATACATATACATATACATATACATATACATATACATATACATATACATATACATATACATATACATATACATATACGGTTGGGACATGGCTTCTATGGGGGATCTTGGGATGCCATAGCTCTGGATGATTCTGGGGGTGCTGTCAGGGTATGGATTCTCAGACACTGTTCATCTTGGCCACTTGAGACTGGGGGAGGACCAAGCTGGCTCTGCATAGGTTTTCTCTTACTCAGGACTACCTTCATTTGTAGGAAAGACAAGGGCTAGTGTAGAAATAGGTGCTGAGCAAGGACTGAGCAGGACCCACCAAGCCTCATGAGTTGCCCTGGGGCATGCTCTGGAGGGGAGACCCCAGGGAGGCAAGGACCTCAGAGCAGAGCAGCCAGCTTGGAGATGCATCAGACACACAACAATGGTGTTGGTTGTGTGCCTGCAGGCAGGACAGGGATGTCATGATATTTGGAGAGCATACACTTCCTGATAATGGTTAGGGTTGTCCTAAGGCTAAGTCTCCATGAGCCCAGGGGTCAAAGACATGGGGCTGCATTCTCACGATCCCCAGGGGCCAGTGTTCTAACAGTTAGCAAGGGCTCTAGCAGCAACCTTGGCAGAACCTCGGGGTCTTACTATGATCTCTCAGGCATAGACCTCTAGAGAGGGGGGTATCTGCCACTCTCTGCCCTGGGTAATGCTGCCCTTTGGCTTGTGATCATGGGGGTCTGTGACCATGAGGGTCTATGGCTATAGTGTCTGTGACCATGAGTGGGCTGTGACAGTGGGTGGGCTGTGACTGCTCTAGTTCATCCTTTGAAGTTTGCTACACTGGAAGTGCTCTGCTTTGCAGCTTTCCCAAAGGGAACCCCATGTGTCTCTTGTCTCCCCAGGGTCTGTCACTTTTGGATTCTGGCTGGATAGGCTGTCTTGCCCCCAACCCCTAGGTGGGTTAGGAATGTCAGCTCTAAGAGCTTGTTTTTCCAGGTTGGGGACTAGTTCTCCAGTACCTTCTTCCACCCCGGCAGTGGCAAAGGTTCCTGATCTGGGCCACTTTGCTGTGGTTATAGGTTTGATCCTGATTGGAAGTATCTCATGCCTGTGTGGTTCTTTGACTGTGTTCCCAGTCATCTGGCTGGATGCTTTCGTTGCATTCAGATAGAAACCATGAGGAGGCAAGGAGAAGCTGTTTCATTGTCAACAATCCTGGGCCTTTGTGAACAAGCCTCATAGCTTAGGTGTTGGGATAGTAGACTCAGAGCATTACAGCTCCAAACCTTGAGTGCGAGCACCCTGCTGCTTCAGGCTTTGGAAACCAGAGATGTAAGACTCTAGGCACCAAATCAGAGAGTTATTGTTGTGGGATAACTCCAGTTATCATAATCTTTAGCGTCTGTCAGCAGTGAGTGCAACTGCTACAGGTGTCGGGCAGGCCGGTAGTGACACATGTTCTAGACTCACTTCTGTTGCTATGAAAAAATACCCTGGCAAAGGAGAAAGGGTGTATTTTAGCTCAGTTCCATATTGCAGTCCATTGTGGTGGGAAAAGTCAAAGGAGCAGGAGCGTGAAGCCATGAGTCCTAGATAGAGTCAAAATCAGAGCAATGTGTGCAGAGCCTGCTGTCTTCAGCTAGCCATCTCTACTCACACAGCCCAGTGTCCAAAACCCAGGAGTAGTTCTGCCCACTCTCAGGCTGGGCTTTCCCACATCACTTAAGGTCATCAAGACACCCCCCCCACACACACACACAGATAGGTTGTAGTGTTTTGAATAGGTATGCTTGCCCCAATACACTCATATATTTGAATGCTTGGCCCTTAGGGACTGACACTATTAGGAGGTGTGGCCTTGTTGGAGGAAGTATGTCACTTTGGGGGTGGGCTTTGAGGTCTCATATATGCTCAAGCTATGCCCAGTGTGGTACACAGTCTCCTTCTGCTTCCTGTGGATCAAGATGTAGAATTCTCAGCTCCAGCACCATGTCTGCCTGCATGCTGCCATGCTTCCTGCCATGATGATAATGGTCTAAATCTCTAAAACTGTAAACCAGCCCCAATGAAATGTTTTCCTTTCTAAGAGTTGCTGTTGTGTCCCTTCACAATAGATCCCTAACTAGGACACATGCCCAAAGGCTCTGCACACACACCCAGATCTAGATAAGGCCTCCTCGTGGAGACTCTCTTCGCAGGTGATTCTATGTTGTGCTAAGATGACAACTAAAAACTAAGCACCACACCAGCATTGTAACTTGTTGGGATAGGTTACCTGAGACCCCTGGCCCTTAAACCACACAAGATCCCTATGACAAATGCACTGACCAAGGCTTTCATCTTCAACCCTTGTTGTCTTTGTGGCCTCAGCTTCCTGTGTTTCTGACTCAGACCACTTGAGAAGTCTGGAACTGGGGGCAGTCAGGGTGTCTCTTATCTGGTTCTCAGAGTGAGGCTCAGCCTGCTTGTGTAGTCAGAACTGGGGGTACATTAAAGGTGTTTGTATAGATCCTGGTAGAACTTCATGCAAACGAAGGACTATGTTTGCACCAGTCACAGCCTTTTGCTAGGCCTCGAGGAGAAATGCTTGCTTATGCCCTAGGTGAGAATAGCTACAAAGTCATCTTGAGTTCAACAATGCCTTTGTGGTGACAAAACTTTGTCCGGGGTAAGCAGTTGGAAGCAGTCACTTTGGCAGCAAGCAGCTGTAGTGTCCGTGTAGCTTCCTTAAAACGAATGATCATGGGGCCGTTTAGTGCAGGTAGGCAGTGTGAGGGCAGTCTTGGCTGACAATCATGGATCAGTCTAATAGCTGCCAATGGGGAGTCAAGTAACCTTAGCCTCCAAAGTTTAATGTTCAGAAAGGGAAGCAAAAGGGGCTTGAACTAACAGCCAGCCTGAGCAATAGTAGCCATCTCAGTCTTTAGTAGAGTCGAGAAGGCTTAGCTCTTTTATTGCCCCAGGGGAAATGAGACTCTCTCATTTGTCTTATTTTCAATGATTTTATTGCTTTTTGATGCTGGGTATAAACAACCTACCCAGCCCTTCTCCAGGACCTCTAGCTGTCCGATCACATATTTAAGATTTCCCCTTCCTGCTATGATATGAAGACTTCTCAATTTCAGACATGACATCATGGTTAGTATTTATTTATTTATTTATTTATTTATTTATTTATTTATTTATTTATCTTGCTGTCTTATACAAGCTAGAGTCATTTGAGAACCACAAACCAAAGTTGAGAAAATGTCCCCACTAGATTGATTCGTGGGAAAGCTTGTGTTGTCTGAGGGCCCAATGCACTGGAGGTAGTGCTAGTCCTGAATCCCTTGGTCCTGGGTTGTATAAAGAATGCAGAATAAATAAACCACAGTGAGAAATTCAATAAGCAGTACTCCTCCATGGCCACTGCATCAGGTCCTGCCTCCAAAATCCTGTTTTCCCTCAGTGATGGAGTGTGGCCTGAGAGTTAAAAGCTGAAATAAATCTTTACCTCTCCAAGCTGCTTTTGGTCTTGGTGTTTCATCACAGCAATAGAAACTCTAGCTAATACAGAAATTGGTATGAGGAATGGAATATTGCTATGACCTAGCATGAACCTAGCCATGATTTTGGTAGGACTGTGGAAGGACTTTGGAATTTGGGCTGGAAAAGCCATAGAGTTTCCAGAGCTGAGTGGGTTATTCTGTGAGATCCTGGAAGATCAGAGTACTGAGAGCCATGACTTAAATGGAGGCATGACCTGTGAAGTTTCAGAGGAAAGTTTGAGGGTCCTTAAAGCTCTATATATCAATATTCTGAATTAAGAATCTGGTCAGCTGGGGCTATAGAATTGGCAGCGATTAACAAGACATCAGGACTTCTGAACTTAAACTTTTGTTTTTCTGGGTTAATGGATACTGGTCAGCTGGGGCTGAAGATCAGCATCATTAAGGTGAAACCTTCTGAGAAGTGTTTCTTCAGGGTCAGCACACAGAACCTGTGTTCCATAGGGGGTCAAGGTTGTACCTCACTCACAATGGCAGCTGAACTTGGTACTGTGTAAGAGTTTTCCAGGGGGCACTGGTTTTGAAGGCATGAAGGGGTCATTGAGAGAAGCTGAGGCTTAGTGTCATGAGAGGTCATTAGTGAAGGTGTAGCCTCAGATGCAGTAAAAAAAAAACTGTAGAGAAATTTTAATCTAGCAACATGGTTTCTCTGGTAAGTGATCATATCCAAAAACCTAGGTCTGTGTAATCCAGCTGGAAGGCAGATAAGCCACACACCTAGAATCCCTCCTCTGGCTGGAATACAGACATGCCTTTAGTACACATCTTTAAGGTAAAATAAGTTTGTAGAAGGAAGCAGTCATGTTTGAAAGTGAGGTCTAATTGAGAGGCAGACAAAGTGATGAATCAGAGAAAGATTTGACAGGATGAGTCAGAGATAGGATACGCCCATCCCTCAGGAGAACAGCAGAGGGAAGAGAAGCTATATAAGCACATCACAGGGAGAGAGAGGAGTCCGCTGGGAGTCAGTGTAGTGAGTGCAGTGCTGTGGAGCTGGGGTCATTCATGAGGTCATGGAGTTCAGTGCAGGTCAGCAGAAGGAGCCAGAAGATCAGAGCAAAGTGTCAGAGTTAGTTCGAGGCCAAGCAGATCAATTCAGTGAGAAGCTGAGAGAAGCCAGATTGAATCTGTCATCTTGGAGAGGAGTTTGACTGAGTCAGAACGGCTGAGTTGAACCAGTCAGCTGGAGTTCAGATAGAACTCAGATAGAAACGGTGAGCTTATTTAGCAGTAAGCTTCCAAGACAACAATTACATCTGGCGAACAGAACAAAAGATACTTTTATAGAAGATGGTTGAGTTCTGCCTCTAGGTTCCTTCCCTGGCTTCTCTCAGTGAGGGAGTGTGAACTGAGAGTTATAAGCTCTCCTCCCTAGGTTGCGTTTTGTCGTGATGTTTTATCACATCAGTAGAAATGCTAGCTAAGATGTATGATAGTATGTGAGCGCTTGGCATTGGACTTCTTAGCTTGGCTGAAGATGGGCTACCTCACCTCACAGCTGCACAGGATTTTAACCATGGTGTCTAATGATCAATTTTAAGTTAAATGTTTGTTTTTCTTCTTGAAATGTTTTGTTGGCATTGTTACCTGCCACAGTGTCTTTGAAAAAGTTGTAGGGAGTTGATAGATTCCTGATACTGAGTCTGTGTGCCTCTCTCTGTCTCTTTCCGTGTGTGTGTGTGTGTGTGTGTGTGTGTGTGTGTGTGTGTGCTTAGAGGCCAGAGGTCGGCCTGAGTTGTGTTCTTCAGTAGCTATCTACTTTGTTTTGTCAGACAGGGTGTCTCGTTGTCCTGGATCTCGCTGAGTAGGTCAGGTTTTCTCTTCCTGCCATGATATTTAGACTTCTAGGCTAGCTGGCCAGCAAGCCCTAGGAGTTTGCCTGCCCCTCCCCCACCCCGACCCCCAGCACTGAAGTTGTAAGTGTGTGTCTCTATGCCCAGCATTGTTATTTGGGTTCTAGGGCTTGAACTCAGATCCTCATGATTACATAGCAAGTGCTTCACCACTAACTAATCTCCCCTCTCCCCACCCCCTTTTCAGACAGCCCCATGTAGCTCAGACTGGTCTTGAATGGGCTATGTGGCCAAGGGCAACCTTGAACTCATGATCCTCCCTCCTCTAGCTCCCAAGTGCCGGGACTACAGGCATATACTGTCAAGCCTAGCTTGCCTTTTCAATTCGTTTAAGATCTGTCTTAAAGATATATTTAACAATTTCCTTCATGTTGAAATTTTGCATCTCTTGTTAATTTTACTTCTTGGGACTTTTCATTTCTATTGCTACTTCAAATAGAGTCTTGACTTCCATTTGATTTTCTGCAATTTGTTGTCTCTTGTCCTTAAGAAAGAAGTAGATTTTTATTTCCAGTCACCCCACAAATCCTCCTCAGGCTTACAGCAGCATTGACTTGCTTTTCTTGTTTCTTTCCAGGTGCAGTCTTGTGTCTAAAAACATAACTGGTATCATTTGTTCACTTTCAATTTTAAAGCCTCTTGTCCCCTCTCCTTACCGCACCTGCTAGCTCCTCAATAGACAATATAAGCTCCTCCCTTTTTGGGAGACAGGGTTTCTATGTAGCCCTGGCTGTCCTGTAACTCACTACATAGACCAAGCTGGCCTTAAACTCACAGAGATCGGTCTGTCTCTGCCTCCCAAGTGCTTGGGATTAAAGGTGTGAGTCATAACGCCTGGCTGCTTTTATTTTCTTAAGAGATGAAGTCTCACTGTGTGCTGGCACACTGTGTACAGCCATCAAGTGTCTATGCTTGAGCACTGCTCCAGTCTCAGCTTCTCAAGTCCTCAGGTCTTCTTTTTACTGCTTTCTTTTGGGATCTCTAACCAGGTTTAACTTTTGTTTTGAGCGGATAGAGTTTAGGATTCCCTGTGAAGCAGTGCTGCACATTGGGTCTTTACTCCGTGGCTGAGGTTCCATCTGGTCTTAGTTCATCACACTTCTACCTTTCAGTGAGAAGAGCTGCCTCATTCCATCAAGCCTCTCTTGACAAGAGCCTGTCATGTCAGAATCTGCCCCAAGGATCCATAGGATTTCCTACTAGGAACAACAATGAAAATAGAACATTTACCTTTTCTTCTTTCTTCCTCCTTTCTCTCCTACTATGTGACTATAATGATCATTACAGCTTAACAAGATTTATTTCTATTTTATGTGTATTGCTGTCTTGCCTGCTCATATCTTTTCACCATGTGTATGCCCTGGTGCCTGCTGAGGCCAGAAGAAAGACTCAGGTCTGGAACTGAAGTTACAGATGTTTGTGAGTTTCCAAGTGAGTGCTGAGAACCAAATCTGGGTCCTCGGGAAGAGCAGCCAGTGCACCATCTCTCTAGTCTGTACAGGTTTTTTTTTTGTTTTTATTTTTGTTTTTGTTTTTTTGAGACAGAACCTCAAATATCCCAAGCTGGCTTTGATCTTACTATACAAGTGAGAATGATTTGGAACTTCTGATCCATTTACCTCTACCTTCTGAGTCCTGGGATCACAGGCAGATGCTATCATATCCAGTGTATGATGTGCTGGGGCTAGAACCCAGGACTTCTTCCACTCTCAGCAAACACTTGACTAACTTAGCTACATCCCCAGCCTAGTATTAGAGTTCTTCATGCATGTTTTGTGGTCAGTAAATACTATTATTTCTCACTACAGAGATGATGAAATCAACATATTCTCACCTTTTCCCCAACTCTAAGTACTCACATCCTTTCACACCCTTGTGCTATCCAACATCCTGTCTGCAACATCTGTGTCAACTGCTGGCCACATCTGTATCATTTTCACTCCTTGCCACTCTTCTGCCCTGGATTTTCTTCTTACCTCTTGCTCTCACTGAAGTTAATGTTGCAGTGGTTTTATCAGCATGATTGCTTTTGGAAACTATGTTTAAGTCGTGGAATGATTAAGGATGCTTACTGCCCAGGGCTTGGATTTTGTTTGCCTTCTAACACAGAGTGTGCCGTGAAGAAGTTTGAGCCTGGGCTGGAGAAAGTAGCTCAGTGCTACTGCTTGTCTAGCATGTGTGAGGGCCGGGGTTCTACCTCTCATGCTGAAAGAAAGGGGTTTTCAGGGTGCTTATGCTTCCTTTACTGGGGACACGATTTAAGGGGTGGGTGGGGAAGGGTGACAAAGACAGGTTAGGTCTCCAGTAGATTATGACCGTATTTGGATGTACAGTCAGAGATGGGGATACATATTGATGTTGACTATATGATAGTCTCCCAAACCCAGTGTACACTTCTGCAAGTCAAGCCCGCTTTTATTGTGATACTTCCCTCCCTCTTGCTGGGCTTGGTCCTGAGCATCCCTCTCTCAACTTGCTTCCCTGGATTCTGTTGTTGTGGCACCATCTTTTCGTGTACAAGAGCACCTGGCTCACTAGGGACCTACATTACCCTCTGCCACACTGGCCTACAGTCAAGCACTGATTAGCCTACCTTGGAGAGTGTCCGCAGGTAAGTTATTGATTTCCCTGTTTCTCTGGGTAGGCGGGATGGAGGAACTGCCTTACTGTGCAAAGACTGGGAAGGCCTTGGGTTACCAGAGATTCTGTGTCACTGCGTGGGTCTGCAACACTGTAAACTCTCTAGGTCTTTAGATTTCTGCTGGTGATGTCCCCATGGCTGTTCTTGCCTTCACAGTAACTCATGTAGCTACTTCCTCTTTCAGGACCTTCAGAAAAGGCAGATACCCATGATGTGCAGAGAAACTCTTGGGGAACATGACCTGGAAAGTACCCTGACCGACCTTTGTGACCCAGCACTCTGTAGAGGTACACCTCAAAGCCACAGAAACAAATAGCGGTTCAAAGCCTTGACTACAAATGCAACTTTGGCAACATTGTAACAGCCTAGCATAAAAGTAACCACTGTTTATCATCTGGTCCCCAAACAATCCGAATCTGTATCCATACATTAGAGTATGAACTATCAATGCCCTGGAATGGGATAGCAATACATGTGGCATTGAAACAGTAGAGACCAGGTTTTACAGGTCTCTACTTGTATGAAATGCCTGCAAAACAGCCAGAGGCAGTTGGTCAAGGGAAATCTAGAACCAGGTGGGAAAGTAGTGACTGGCAATGGTAGAAGGTTTCTTTTTGAGATGACAAAGGTGTTTTAAAGTCAGATTGGGGTTGTGGATGTGTAACTCTGTAACTATGTTAAAAATCATTAAGTGGTATGTGGTAAGATGGAGCACACCACGGTATGTAAGTGATATTACCACAAAGCCATTCCAAATTGGGCAAATGTAAACACAGCTCGGCACGTATTGATGCTCTTCTTAACATGCAAGACATAAATCCACTGCTTGGAGGGTGCGAGACATCACTTAAAAGTGCCTCTGAGCCAGATCAGGGCAGCCCCACTCTTCTTAAGGGTTCTTGTTGAGGGTTAAGTGTTGAGAAGTGTTCTTGAGAACGACAGTTTGGAGTTAAGCCTTTGCTACATTTCCATCATGAACACTCTTTGGTGTTCTGTGAATGACTGTACCACACAAGGTGGGTATCTGATCCCTGGAATGGTAGCTGGAAGTCCCTTCCCATACACCTACTGGCTTGACTGTCTTCATGGCAGCCTGGCTTATTTGGGCATTTGAGATTCCATCTAGAACTCCTGCATCTGCAGAAGATCCCACCTCTACAACTACAGCACGCACTCAGGAGGCCTTGCTCCAGTCATCACTTCTCCAAACAGCCTCACCTGCTGTCTTAGTTAGGGTCCCATTGTTGTAAAGGAACACCATGAACGTGGCAACTCTTATGAAGGAAAACATTACAATTCAGAGATTGTCATCATGGAGGGAAGCATGGCAGCAAGCAGGCAGACATGCTGCTGGAGAGGGAGCTGAGAGTTCTACATCTGGATCGGAGGTCAACAGGAAGAGATAGTGAACCACTAGGTACAGTGTAGGGATAACCTCCTGTACCATGCCCAGATGTTGTAGCATTAAGCCTAATAAAAGATTGCCTGCAAGTGTTTTATTTTATTTATTTATTTTTTTTCTGGCCTGAAGGTCACTTATATCGTGGGAGAGCTGGCTAAGACAATGGCCTTCACCACAGCAGCAGCTATGACAGTTATAGTGATGCAGTTGGGGTAACAGCAAAAGTAGCTGTAGAGATTCCTGGGGCAGAAAGTCAGGGATGGAGACAGATGAGGGAAGATGCCGCAAGAAGGGGAGAGAAGGCAGAGGCAGAGAAGAGTCAAGTTGAGAGACTGTAGGTCCTGGGTACCAGGAATCAAGCCAGGGCACTGCTATATCCCAAGGGTCAAAGGTGTCCTGCACCTAAGGCCTGAGTGTCACAGCATTAGATGCTGTCAGGAGATGAGTGTCTTAGGGCTTGAGGGCATAGCACAGGCCATCGCCTGCTGTCACAGACAATGCTGTAAGCCACAAACCACTGGCTGCGAACAAAGGGACACTGACAGTGAAGGCCCAGAGCCATGGGCCTCTGACATAAGAACTTAGATATGTAAGTCCCTGTCCTTTAGAGCCTGAAGCCACACACCTGTAGCTCTCAGGACCCAGAGCTGTAAGCCTCTGAGACTACTGTCAGCTTAACACATCTTATTCTTGCCCCTCAAGGGCCCAGTTCCCTCCACACTGATGGAGCTGTCCTTTGTCCATTTGTGAGTTCTTCCAGATAGAGAACCCTGGCCAGCTTCCGGGTAACACCTTGGGCCCAGAAAATATGTTATGGAATCTTTTAGTGTGAGGTGGGAGACACATCTTGCTTTGTTTTTTTTCCTAATAATTTATTGAAAATTAAAACAATATAGAGAACATCTCCCTGATTCTTCTGAGCTTAAATGCTAGCAGGTGGGGTTCATATCTAGATGATTATGGCTTGCATTTTAGAGTTTCTCAGTCTTACACTGTTGCTGAGCAGGCCTCTGCCTCCCTGTCCCCAGGAGCGTGAGATGATGTTAGCTATGGCAATGTTTACCTGTCTCCTATTCTGCTAGCTTCCTGTGTGAGAACTGGCCGCACTTCCTGAGCACGGTGAGCTCTTAGTTGGTTCCCACTGGAGGCTGTTTTATAGGGTTGCTGTAACATACACCCCCAAATCAGTGGCTTAAGTCAACACGAGCCTGCTCACCTACAGTTCTGAAGGGTGGAGCAAAGGTGGAGGTACTGGGGAGGGGGGTATGTCTGACCTTTCTAGTGGCTCTGCTTAGAGGAACCATTTCCTGGCCTTTCCTGCTTCTCAAGCCACCCTGTGTCTCCTTCACTCTGTTCTAGGTCTGTCTGTCCCTGTCCTATGACTTCCTATTCATGGGTGACGCAGGCTGTGTTTTGTCTGTTCAGCAGTTGCTACCAGGAAGGCTGCTGACAGGCAGCCATCTTGCTTCTGGGTGGGGCACTCTTTCTGGGTGCACCTGGAGATGGGGTCACTGTCAGAGGCTTGTGTTTCCAATCGAACCTCCCTTTCATTGACATACCTGCTGCCTGCCTCCTGGAGCTTAGACCATGGAAGCTCAGATGAGGTTCTGTTTACTCTGTCTACTAACAAATCCTTCCTCTTCCTCTTCCTCCTCCTCCTCCTCCTCCATCTCTACAGTCCTTCCAAGGGAGAGTCTTTCAATGAAAGGCAAAAGAAGCCCATGAGGCCTGTCTGCCTGCCAGGGGAGAGTCAGGTGCTAGGCTCACAGGACAAGGTTCTGCTCATGATGACAAGGCCAAGGATTTATCCAACCTCAGACCCTCACCTACTGTCTGGACATAGTGAGAGGAGCCTCAGAGTCCAGGAGCACAGATGGATGGACCTATATCTGTGTATATAGGTTAAGGTTTAGACTGGCGAGTAAGGACTGCATATATGGGCCCCCTAAGACCAAGCATAGCTACTTGAAGTGAAGCACAAGTTATTTATACCTCTGGCTTTTCTCTGGCCACTTTCCACAGAGGTGTACTGCCACACATATGCCAAGTAGTAGCTGGTGCTTGGAGAACCCCAAGGTCCTCCCTGGAGTCCTGGGGTAATCTTTGAACCTCCCCTGGACCTAGGTGATCTTTGACTAGGACTCTATTTGGGAGACTGCTTTCTGTCTGTGGGTTCTCCCCTGGGGCTTGTGGCTTATTGCCTCACAGGAAGACATTAGAGAGAGACTGGCCAAGCTCCAGCCTGTCCCCTTTGATGTCTCTGTCCTCTAACCTCCCAGGCTGGGCCTTGTCTGGGCAGGCAGCAAGTCCCTACCTTCCCAGCTATGGATCCCTGAGGGCAGTAACAAAGACACCTGCCTGTCCTGAGGGCAGTTGCAGGGTCCAGCCCAACTGACCTGCTTGTCCTGAAGGCCAGGTCCCTTTTCCTATTCAGACACTTCTTTTCTCTCTACTGCTTCCAGTCTCTAAATTGGGAAACTGAGGTTAGAAAACAGAAGCAATGTATGGACATCAGTGGCAGGATTCTGACTGGGGCCTCACCCTGGGACAGACCTTAGTTCTTGGCTGGGCTCCTTCTCTTTGCAGATCCTTGAGGTAGTTTGTGGGGAAGCACAGCTGTTGGGACAGCACAGCTGGAAGGCACAGTAAACAAAAGCAAACTATACAGGGAGGGAGGGGCCTCCAAGCCTGCTCAGAGCCACCAGACCCAGCAAAGGGTTCTGCAGCTCTATTAGAACCTGGATCTTGGCAGTGATTCAAGGAGGAGGATGTCTGGTTCTGTAGGTGTGGCTCAGATTTCTTTACAAGCCTGCCTCTTGCTGGTATCGCTCCTCACCTGAGTAGGACAACTGGTCTACCCAGGAATGTTCAGCTCTTTCATGTCAGATGGCGTCCTGCTCTGCACCTCCCAGGTATTCAGACCTGCCTGTCATCCAAGACCAAACACCAGGATCAAATGTATTGTGTGTAAGATGCCAGCTTCCTTCTGCTATGTCAAGATGGAAAGTCACATGATCAAGCACACACTCTTTGCTTTGTTGCGCTCTTTGACTTTGTACACATTGGTTTCTCATTTTGTAGCTACCATCCTGGAGGTAATTTGTGACTAACTCAGCACTGGCTTCTGATCAGATGAGGGCTGTGAGCAAAGTTCTGGACACTACACAGTTTCTTTGGAATTGTTGCAGTCAGACAAAGCTTCTGGAAGTCCCCTCAGTGTTCAGGTTTGTTCTGGACACTGGAAGGGAGAGTTCAATCTCCCTGGAGAGTCTCCCTGGCATGATACTGCTCCAGCCTGCAGGTTCTGTCTTTACTGTGAAGCTGGTCCGGGCTTGGATGTCCTTGGGAAGCCTCTCTGGGGCTGGCCAACATTTCTCTCAGAAGACAAGGCTTGGCTCATCCTCTGCCACAACTCAGCTTGATTCCACGGATCAGGGCATCAGAGACAGAAAACAGACCTGCTGCTCCCCACATTCTTTGTGGGCACTTGCCTTTCAGTGTGGGCTGCACAGGGTACCCAATCTACCATCCTTTGAAGGAGTCAGCAAAATGGGATGAGGGGTTTTGAAGGGTGTAGTTAGGGAGGTTGGAACCCCAGAGGCTTGAGGAATGCCATTTCTGACCAGCCCACGTAGCACTTCAGGGCCTCTGCTGCTCTATGGCCTGTGGCCTGCAGGTGGTCCAGCCTGGCCCCAGGTAGCATTGCCTATTTGAGGATCACCTTCCTGTGTGTGTTTTGCCCTTCTCATTGCCCCCTAGTGCCACAGGATTAACCTAGTACTGAGGACTCCTCTGCCAGCTCCATATACTAGTGGTTCCTGGTATCTCCCTCCAGAAGCCCTTCAGGGCCATTAATCCCTGTAGAGTTATCCTAAGCCTCATGTTCCCTGGGCCATCTCTTTGTGTTATATCAGCAGCTGCCAGGGCCAGAAACTGGAGCAGGATGCTCAGTTTGTATGGCCCTTTTCCTATTCGGCTCCAGTTTGTTCCCTCATGGGTCAGTCAAAGTTTGGCGTCCAGTTGGGCCCTTACCCTAGCTTCCATGATCCAGTGTGTTCTCTGAAGTGGTCCAAGTCTGTTCCCAGTCTTGACTCTTGGTGACCAAAGTCAAGGAGTGCTGATCTCTGCAGTCCTTCTCCAAACCTGAGGTTTGATGGGCACTCAGGGGCCACAGGTCCTGCCTTATGTACCTGTCTGGCATAGTCCTTGTGTTTCCCATGGTATCACAAGCCTCCAGGTCCTTTATCCAGTGAATGATCCTCTGGATGCTCTGCTCTGATCTGGGGTGTTCAATGGTAATTGACTCCATAACGGGTGTGCCTGCCTGGTGCTGTGGTGGTGGATACCTCACCCTCCTGTACTGCTGAGGAAGCAGGCAGCCTCAGCTTGTTAGACTTTGTCCTGGGTAGGCCTTGTGTGGTGGTTGGAGAAGGTATGTAGGTCTGGCTGCCTTTAGACATGGTTCCTCTTGGCTGAGGAAGACCCTGGGGAGGCCTTGCCTGTATGCTGGGTAAGAATTCTGCAAGGAAAGGTCAGCCGTTTATGGCCTTTAAGGAGGGGTCCAGGTAACTCCGATAAGGGTATGTGCCAGTTGGGTGAGTTTTAGGACCTCTGGCTAAATCTTTCCCAACATCACATCCTTTCCTGGCCTGATAGAATCTCTGTGTGTGCAATTACAGAGTAAAGTGCCTTGGGTTCCAGAGGCTGGAGAGGAACCGGAATGTCCCCAAATCCTCTCCAGGCTCACAGCCTTTGTGAAGGCCATAGTATCAGATATAGACCCACTCCAAGCTGGAGGTCCCTGCCTAAATGGCTCTCTCCAGTGGACTTCTGAAGTTCTAGCTCTGGGACTTGGGGACATCATGACTCAGCAGTGCGTGAGGAGTCATTTTCAGATGTACTGTGCAGCCACAGGAGGTTCCGTGACTCAGCTACTGTAAGGAGAATGAGTCATCCCTCTTCTGACGCAAGCTATTAGTCAACATTCAGACATGCCTGAAACCCAAATAGTCTCATTAAGTCCGGGGATGGCATCTCCCTGCCCACCGTGACTGCACTAGATCTGACCATGCTGAGCCGCTGCAAAGCTCAGAAAGCTTTGATGTAGTTCTCAGGAGTAACATGGCACTGTTTCAGGGACCATGCACATGCATGTCTTCTCATTTGTGGTGTAGAACTGTGCATAAGTGTGCTTCAGGGATCAAGGATGCGACTACAGATGGGAAAAGCAAGAGATTCAATTAGAGAAAACAGTTAAGCATCCTCAAGGCCAAGCTCGGGCAATACAGTTCATTCAGGACTCACATTTCTTTTCGAACTTTTATATTTCCTAATTCTGCAGAGTAGGCCAGGAAGCCAGGCAACAGGGAGCCCATGAGCATATATGGCTGGAAACACTGAGAGGTCATGGCTCTCTCTGTTTGGGGAAGAGCATACTAAATAATGGCGCCATTGCATAGGAGGCTGAAGCAAGATTCCCAGCTGCCTGGGGCCTGACACCGGCAGTGTGGACCTGGGAAGCAGCATGTTCAGAAGGCAGCATGGATTCACCATATATATCAAGATTTATTTATTTTATATATGTAGGTACACTGTTGCTGTCTTCAGACACACCAGAAGAGGGCATCAGATCCCACTATAGATGGTTGTGGGCCACCATGTGGTTGCTGGGAATTGAATTCAGGACCTCTGGAAGAGCACTTAACCATTGAACTATCTCTCCAGCTCCAGGATTCACCTCTTAACATCACTATCAACTGTGACCTCCTTGGCTGCTGAGCCACTGCAGGCTCCAGAGTGTACAGGTGTATGTCATGTTTTGCTTCCTAGCATGGTTTAGAACCTGCCACTGTGGGGAGGTCTCTACCCACAGAGATTTGGCAGTTGCTGTAAGTTAGCCCAGCCCCTACTGAGACCGAGACATTTGCCAGTAACTCATCCACTAGGCAGTCAGGGGAAGTTCGGTGCCCCATGCTGTAGTGGGTAAGGATGTCCTCCCAGAGGGATGAGTGCAAGTCCCAGGTGGGAAGGCTGTATTTGAGCTGAATTGTGGGCATCAGGGACCTCAATTGCTAGCATAGGTCTTGCCTGTGGACCTGTTGTAAGCAGCATGCTGGGCCCGAGGAGAGGGGTTTCCATGACACCCACAGAGGGCTGGACTCTATGCTTGGAGTGCAGGGCTGAGTACCAAATAGAGGAGTCTCTGGCCTAGGACATGACCTTCTACAGTTCTCAAGTGCAGCCCAGAGGACTGCCTTGATGGTCTGTGGTTGGTGAGACTTTTCCATGAAAAAGGAAATGGTAAGAGGATCAGAAGCTAGCTGGTTCCCAGGGTGGAAGCTACTCAGATACCCTGCTTGGTCAGGAGGAGATGCTGGAGACCTGTGGGTGGCTATCCTTTGTCACCTCTCAGCTTCTCATCTGGGGCTGCCTCCCAGCCGGTTCTGGGACTGCCCCTTTGAAGAGCTGCAGCAAGCAAGTGGGTGTCATGTCCGTGTTTCCGTTGTGGAAAGGGAAGTGATCTCGAGAGTCACGCTTCTGCTTGTGCTTCAGAGCAGAGAGCCAAAATCAGAGTCATCCTTAGAGGGCGAAATTTATGTCCAGTATCTGACTTTTGGGGGTGGGGTGGGATGTGTGTGGGGGTATAAATTGTGTGTTTGCAAAGTCAAGGATGACATGCCAAGACCCTTCTGGGCCCTTTAAATCTCTGGACTCTGAGGAACTGGATTGATGAGTATCGGAAACAGGTACATGGGGCTCAGAAGCAGAGGAGATCTCTGAGGAGGTAGCAACAGCCATCTCAGGTGAGCTCACCCTTCTGTGGTCTCTGTTGTGGACTCAGAGCCGTGTCGCACAAGCTGCTGGTGCACTTCTAAGAGAACACATGCATTTTCAAGCGTGTGGTTTTTGTATGTTTGTTTTTTACCCACTGGCTTTTTATTGGAGAAAAACAAACAAACAAAAAACGTATAGACTGAGTTCACAGAACTAACAGTTCAGCATGCTGCATTTTAAGCCCATGAGTGCGAGCATGCTCTTGAAACTTCCATCCAGACATGAGATGAGCTCTTGTCCCCCAACATGATTGTTGGGACCCAGTAGATGAGACTGCCCAGCATTGTTTGAGGTGATTTGTCACAACCATCAAACCATGCAGCCCTGATGGATGCTGCCTTCTTTTGCTTAGATGCTGTTTGCGAGGTTCGTGGGCTTGTCGGGATAGACAGTTGATTGTTCTTTACTGCTGTGTTCACTTGTGTGAAAACACAGGGCTTACAAGCTTTCCCTGGGCTCTAGCCAAGGGATGCTTGCTTGCTGTCTATAGCACAGGGATCTGGGCTCATGTGTACGCGAGTGGTAGACGGGAATGTTCCCCTTCAGAAGGCATAGCTGGGGCGCTCCTCAGGAACTCTATGGACTTTACACACAGGATGTAAGTGTCCCTTGATCTGCTTTAACCCCTGAGTCCTTAGACTCATCAGAGCTTTTGATTTTACAGGTGGTCTGTGCGGGAGTAGCAAGTACCACTTTCATGTTCATCAGCACATTGTGAATGATTTTCCAAATCCTTTGCTCATTAAAGGAAATCAATTTTATTGTTGGTGTCTTAGGGTTTTACTGCTGTAAATAGACACCATGACCAGGGCAAGCCTTATAAGGACAACGTTTAATTGGGGCTGGCTTACAGGTTCAGAGGTTCAGTCCATTATCATCAATGAAGGAGCTTGGCAGCATCCAGGCAGGCACGGTGCAGGAGGAGCTGAGAGTTCTACATCTTCATCTGAAGGCTGCTAGGAGAAGACTGGCTTCCAGGTACTGGGATGAGGGTCTTAAGGCCCACATCCACAGTGACACACCCACTCCAACAAGGCCACACCTCCTAATAGTGCTCAAGCATACACAAACCATCACAGTTAGGAAGATGACTCTGGGCAAAGAGCATGTTGTACAAACATGAGGGCCTGACTCGGGACCCCCATTACCTGTAGAAGGACTGGGTGCCATGGTCAGTGAGCTCCAGATTCAGTGAAAGACTGACTCGAAGAATAAGGAAGGTGGAGAGTGGCTGGAGAGGACATGAACTCAGACCTCTGTTCAACATTTACATGTATGTGCACCCATGACCCTCTGCACCCCTTCCCCCAGTGAACAGGCACACATATCCTCATGCACACACACACACACACACAACACACACACACACATCTGTGTGCACAGCAGTGTACTGTTCTATTGTTGACTTTTTAAAGTTCTATGTAATGATTTTGTGAGAGGAGGGTCACATTGCTGTCCAGGCTGGCCTAGAACTCTTGGGCTCCAGTGATCCTTCTGCCTTCTGAGAGTAGCCAGAACTACTGGCAGGTGCTACTTCCTAGGCTGTGGCAGTTCTTTATATATGTCAGAGACTAATATGCTTTATTATATATAACATATGTATATATATATATATATATATATATATATGAAAGTATATAACATATATTCTCATTTCTCATTTCTACAGTGACATACCTTCATGTTCATCTGCTGCTTTGTGAATGGTCTTCCAAGTCCTTTGCTCATTAAAGAAAGCCAATTTTCAGGGTTGGGAAGATGGCTTAGTGGGCAAAGAGTGTATGTAAGCATGAAGAGCTGTGTTTGGATTCCTGGCACTTGCAGTAACATGTAAGTTACATGAGTCAACTCTAATAAGAGAAATAGAACTACATGAACACAGAAATCCTCTCTGTCCACAGAGTGCTGGTGTCATGACCCCTTCCCCTGTGGGTTCCAGGGCCCTCTGATGGTGATGCTACAGAAACCTCTGGAGCACTGGGCTAGAACCTGGGCCATCTTTTTGTAGACTTTGCATGATCATTGGGTGACTTAGTCATGGCTTCTGTTCCTGCATCATGACCAAGAAGCAAGTTGTGGAGGAAAGGGTTTATTCAGCTTACACTTCCACATTGCTGCTCATCACCAAAGGAAGTCAGGACTGGAACTCAAGCAGGTCAGGAAGCAGGAGCTGATGCAGAGGCCATGGAGGGATGTTACTTACTGGCTTGCTTCCCCTGGCTTGCTCAGCTTGCTTTCTTATAGAACCCAAGGCTACCAGCCCAGAGATGGTCCCACCCACAAGGGGCCTTTCCCCCTTGATCACTAATTGAGAAAATGCCTTACAGCTGGATCTCATGGAGGCATTTCCCCAACTGAAGTTCCTTTCTCTGTGATAACTCCAGCTTGTGTCAAGTTGACACAGGAAACCAGCCAGTACACTGGGTGATGCTCAAAGCTGATACGAGGTAAAGGTATGGAAACACCCATTCCTCCCCTTCTATTGTTTAGGGAACTGAAAAGTCAGTAAGTGTTCAGTACAAATGAGATTTCTCCTCATATTTTGTTGTCTCAACAGACATGGATCCTACAAACATGGAGGGCACACCCTCATGAATATGCAACTCCTATTGATCCTGTTTCTATGGAGACCATCAATCAATACAGTGTGGATTCAATAAGGCTCATGTGTAAAGTGAAGACTTGGCTTGTGGAGTTGTGGAACAGCGTGTGGTGTAGCTCACTCCATCAAAAAGGCCCCAGAAGCCGAGAGCCAGTGGTATGGATTCTGGCCAGAAGGATGCTGGCAGTTCAGCATCAGCAGGCAGGGAGTAAAAGGGGCCCATTCTTCCTCATTTCTTTACTCTCTCTGGATCAGCAGGGTAGTGGTTAGTGTCACCCCAGAGCAGTTGAAGTTTTGTGGGGGTGCAGGGCTCAAGACATGAGCTTAGTACTGAAGATGGTGGCACCCTTGGGCCCGCACATAGCTCAGAGCGAGAACATTCGCAGTGAAGCTGGGTTTGGATTGGTGAAGAAATGGATTCCCATGGTACCTTAAGGCCCTGCGGCTCGGGCATGGGGAAGGACAGTGACACCACTCACTGTGTAGGGATATCAGGTGGGCTCCTGGCACAGGGTGACTGAGACACCTTCCAGAACAGCTAAACACTTTGCTTAGAGGTGTGTGCTGTATGGTCAGGACCTGGGCTGGACATGACAGCTTGCTCAGGTCAGGGCAACAGATTGAGTATGGCATGGAATGAGAGTGCAGAGGGAGAGGGGCATGAATGGAGCCTGGGTGTAGAAGGTAAGGTTTAGGGACAAATGGGGATACTAAGGAAAGGCAGGAAGAAAGCATTTTTGAGCATGACATAGTCTTAGTGTGCCAGAGAGACTGAAGCAATGCTTAGACTTAGCAGCAGTCTAGGGCACTGTGGTTCTCCCTCCTAAGTTCCTCTGGCCTTATCTCTTCTGATTTCTGCTGTATTTGTCACCTGAACTCTATGGTTTCCTCTGTTCTCTCTCCTCACCTGTCTTTCCATGCCTAGTGACAGTCTTATGAGGTCCCCTGTCAGCAAGAGCCCATTCCCTTGCTTCTTGTGCCAATATGTCCCCTGGCTGAGCCCTGGGCTCACAAGGGCCCTTCTGACTATGTCCCTACTCCCTCTCAAGCAGTGTCTACCCACTCATCACTCTTGGACCTCCTGGATATGGCTACTCCTCCCCAGTCCCATCTAGATGTCTACAGTGTTCCTGTTCTCATGGGGATGACATCTCTGAGACTGACATTCTCCTTGGTCATCCACCATATCTCAGGGTCCAGCAGGCACAACTCATGTCATCTGCCCCATGTAGGCATGCTGGGGATGGAGGAAGAGCCAGAGGGCCAGGAGAGAATGCAGGAAGAGATGAGGGTATGAGACAAGGGTATGACAAAGCCTCAGGAGCACTCAGGAATGAACATTATGGTGCTGTAAGCAGGCAGTCGCTACGGGTGGGCGAATGATTTCCCCGGACAATGTTAGTCAGGGCTCCCCTTCCCTTACCTAGTGTTCACATTGCTCCTGCTTCCCAAGGGAACTCTCTCTGGAATGGATCCTTTTGACTTAGATATTATATAGTTCTTTTTACTTGCTTGCGTTTTGCTATTGTTCTGAGGAAGGCCTTTGAGTAGCCCAGGCTGGCCTGGAACTCACTGTGTCTCCAAGGCTCCCACACACTAACATCCAGGATAAAAGCATAGTGCTTAGAAATAAAGCAAACAAACAAACAAACGAAACGAAACAAAACAAAAAACAGAAATAATGTATGCACTATGATTGCATTCACATGAAGAGGTTTTATGATTTATTTTTATTTATTTATTTATTTCCAATTTTTTATTAGATATTTTCTTCATTTACATTTCAAATGCTATCCTGAAAGTCCCCTATACCCCTTCCCCCACTCTGTTTATTTTTATTTTTGAGAATTTGTTAAGATATCCCTTGTGGCCATGTAGTGGTGGCACATGTCTTTAATCCCAGCACTTGGGAGGCAGAAGCAGGCAGATTTCTGGTTTCGAGGCCAGCCTGGTCTACAGACTGAGTTCCAGGACAGCCAGGGCTACACAGAGAAACCCTGTCACAAAAAAAAAAAAAAAAAAAAAAAAAAAAAATCCCTTGTAGTTAACTGAGTGATTGACATAGAAAAGGCACTTAAGTGCTGGGTGGAAAAGTGTTGTTAGCATTGAGGACAACAGAGAGTGAACCTGTTACAGAGTTGAAATGACATGCTGGTGTAAGAATTCCACGTGACTGCAGGCACACATTTGATCTTATTGCATTGGGCTAGTAAAGTCCACTGGATCTTTGTGGACAGAGGGCCATTTCTGAACATCCAGATGAAAGGAGTTGGCTTGGAATCCACGTCAGGTGCAGCTGCAAAGATGCCTCTGGCCATCCCAAGTACTCTCTCACACCTGCATGGCCTCTGAACCTGAGGAGGGGCTCAGTCTACCACGGACTATGAGGCCACACCTTCAATCCATGAGGCTAACATGGGCACCAGAATGGTACAGGTCCACAGGGATGGGAAACTCCACGTAGCCCCAGGAAGTGTTGAGATGGACATTTTCTCTGTGGTATCCAAATCCCTGGGACACCAGAAGAGAATAGGGAATGGGAAAGAGATGAAAGTTATGGGTGTGGGTCTCGTGTTTCTCAGGCTGGCCTTGAACTTGTTATGTAGCAGAGGGTTGGCAAGATTGGGGATATGCATCAGTTGCCTCTCCCTCTCCCTCTCCCTCTCCCTCTCCCTCTCCCTCTCCCTCTCCCTCTCCCTCTCCCTCCCTCTCCCTCTCCCTCTCCCTCTCCCTCTCCCTCTCCCTCTCCCTCTCCCTCTCCCTCTCTCTCTCTCTCTCTCTCTCTCTCTCTCTCTCTCTCATACACACACACACACACACACACACACACACACACACACACACACACAAGCTTGGGTTTACTTTCCAGCACTGTATACACCTGGCATGGTGGCACATGCCTGGAATCACAGCACTTGGGAAGTAAAAACTGTGTGTGTGTGTGTGTGTGTGTGAGAGAGAGAGAGAGAGAGAGAGAGAGAGAGAGAGAGAGAGAGAGAGAGAGAGAGAGAGAGAGAGGGAGGGAGAGGGAGAGGGAGAGGGAGAGGGAGAGGGAGAGGGAGAGGGAGAGAGAGAGAGAGAGAGAGAGAAGTTCAAACTGGAAGCCAGCTTAGGAAATTCAGTATCATATCTCCAAGGACTTCCGGAAGTTCAACCACTCCCAGGACTAGTTGCTTCAGTCAGCACCTCTCCAAAAGGGTCCTTCTTCCTGTCCCCAGATGTAACCTCCTGCCTCTCAGCCTCCAGAGAAGCATGCTATTAATTGCTCAACGATAAATGCATTTCCAGCCCCCCTCCCTGAAAGTTCTGTCCTGTCACTGGCTCTGATTTATGGAGTTTGGTGGAGACAGGTTTGAACAAGGTTAGACAGGGGTCGGTGTGCTCAGCTGCCTGCTCCAGAAAGAACTTTGGTCCAGGAGCCTTCCTTGGGCACCCCTGGGAGGATGTTATCCCTGTAGCCCTCATAGAGGTTTTTTATCCCTTTGGTGTTGGTTCAGGTCCTGTACCTAGCTGCTGCTGGCAGGCTGAAGGTGTTAGGGCCACTCTGCAGGCATGGGGGCAGAGGCCAACTGGGTGGGGTATGTGACTGGGTACTGAACAGGGAGGGTACATGCGGCAGGCAGCATCTGGGAATGAGTGGTTCCTGGCTTTGCAGGTCTGGCTCACAGACCCTCAGGTTCCTGTCTGGCTCCCCCTCCTAATTAGTATCAGTCCTCCAGACGCCAGCTCCCACGTGTTGTCTGCCCCTCCAGATAGGCAGTGTTTGGTTCTTATCCTCACTGGGGTCTGGGTCCAGGAATGGGGGCTGGGGTTATGAGGCATGCAGGTCAGGCGACATTCTGACCTGAAGCCCTCTGCGCCAGTGTTTTAATTTCTCAGGGGGACTGCTCACTGCACGCTGCTGGAGAGAGGTCTGTGATATGCTCACCATTCAAGACACTCAAGGTTGAGCCCCACCCCCTTTTTTCCTTTGTATCCAGTCCTGCCCCTTTTCTTCCCCTCCCCTTTCCTGGACGAGAGGCCGGGCAGAACTCTCCAAGGCCCTCTGTCTTGCTTTTACCTGCAGCTCCTCTCTCTGCAGCATTCCTGCCATCACTGTGGCACACTGTCTAGAAGCCGTGTTAGCTTCACAAAGGGCAGAGGTATAGCCAGAGATTCTTATGCGGACTTTGTGCTGTGGAACGGGAGTTTCCCTTCAGGAGATGCTCTTAGGCACACATGGCAATGTCTTTGTTTCTTGTCCCCAAGAACCAATGCCAAGAGGGTTCTGTGAGTTGAGCACCTCCCAAGGAGCTGAGGGGGTGTGGGTGATGGCCGGCTTCACAGCACCAAGGGCATCTGGGGCAATAGAGCCTTGGGCACTGCCTCCACCCCCAACACACTCTACCCCTGGCAACACCTGCAGCTGTCCTGGGTTAAAATATCCTCGACTTTTCTGTTGGACTGTCTGACATCTTCCTGCTCCTGCTGCATCTGTGAATCCACCATGGGGTAGGTCCTGGGCTTCCCCTGTGACACTTGAGTTACCTCCATCCTGTGAGGAGCTGAAAAGGGCAGGGGCTGTCTAACACGCCCATTCTGTTTGTCTACACTGAGAAGTGGAGTGGCATGCTTAAGGAGGATTTGCTGAGGGAGAGAGAAAAAGCCCATAGACGTGACACCAAGGCACAGAAAAGATGAAGAAGGTAACCACAGCACCAGACTGGATGAACTTCGGGGTCTAGAATATGTACAGAGCAGCTTAGATTATTTACAAAACAACAGGTGACCAAACAGGGCATATAGGCACAGCACTGGGACTTGCACTTCCAGAAGAGATCTGGATGCCCAGAGGCACGAGAAGAGGTACCAGACTCATAGTGTCAGGGAGATGTGCTGTGGGGATACAGCTGGTTACCAGCACAGGGCCACACAACTGGCCAAAAGACACACAGATGGTGCTGTTAGAAGCAGGGACTGCCACTCACTGAGTAGGAGCTGTTACTTAAAGATCAGCTCAACCTCTCTGTGTCTATATACCCACCCGCAAAACCAGGAATATGAAAAGACACCTCGATAACACACAAACTGCCCTTATCTCTTGTCCCAGCACCCAGAACTCAAACACCCTGAAAGGCATCAAGAGCAAGGGAGATGCATGTGGTATAGGTATTCAGGTAAGGACTAAGCTTGTTGATCCGTCCCATAAACAGACAGCACAATGGGCTGGCCACCACTAGCCATACCAGTGGATGTCACGGAGCTGTAACTACTGAGTCATCTGACTCAGGAGGCAGCAGTAACCTTGAGTAAAAAGAACATTGGGAGAAACTGAGGCATTAACTCATAGCGGCTGAGGGCTTAGAGCATGTCCTACAAAAGACCCAGGGGAGTGAGTGTCAGCACCATAGACTGATGGCCATAGGCTGATTACATCCAGGAAAGCCTCAGCATCGACTCTGCAAGTACCAGCTCTCTGCAGAAACCAGCGGAGGGTAGCACATCCCAGCTTAATACAGCCTGGAGCACCGTGGAACTGACCTTTCCTCCAGAGGCTCTTGGGTACTGGTAGGGATGTGCCTCTCTAGGGTAGAGCTGGTAGCCCTTGGGGTGCTGGGTCTCTGACACAGCTGCCTCTGTGCTGAGGGGTGGGGACAAATCTGGTACCTCTTGGGGCTTCAATCACCTGAACCATCTTCACTGAGAGGACTGTAGGCCCTCCTTGGTCCAGGAGCCTGATGCTCCCTCTCCTGAGACCTTGACCTTTTTTATGTCTGCAGGCTCTTCATAAGTCATTGTAAATGAGAGAGGTGGGGCATTTGCCCAGAGGAGTCCTTACAATTAGGCCAGGAAGCTGCTTGAGTGGGTCCCTTCCCACCAGCTTCTCCAAATGACAGTCTGCGGCAGTGTGGCTGGCTATATGACTCCTTAGAGATTTGGTTCCAGCTGTAACAGAGTATGTGCTGGCTGGGGCCTCTCCAGGTCCCTGGGCCCAGAGTAGCATTCTTCTCTGGTCTCCAGGACCATTGTTCTGAGGCCATCTTGGGTCACACCGGCTGCCTTTGTAAGGCAGCTGGAACATGCAGGTAGATGGTCTGTCAGAGCACTCCATGTGACACACCCTTAGCCTGTCCATTTCGGGATGTCTGCTAAACCTTGTCGACACTGTCTCTCAGCCAGGTGGCCCTAGGGCTCAGAACTACACATGCAGCCAGAAGGGCAAGACGGGTAGGTAGGGACAGAATGTGCAGGTCTTATGGGCCCTGGGATTGGGAGGGGTGTGAAAACCTGGGACTGGCATTAGCTAAAGCACCACTGGGACTGCTGTGCTCCTCGTTCTGAGGCCCCACAGACAGCAAGGACTGTGAAGGAGGCAGGGGTGAGGGTGTGTGTGTGTGTGTGTGTGTGTGTGTGTGTGTGTCAGGTCTCAGGCCATTCCTGAGGATTTCTGCACAGATGCTGGAGACCCAGCCAGGCCTGCACCACTGGGTCTGCTAGGGGTAATATTTCACTTGAGGGAGAGGAACCAGGAAAGGCCAACAGAGGGATGGGATTAGGGACCCTGCTGTCACTGACCTTCTGATAACAGGACTGGGTATCCCTGTGTATGTGGGAGCAGGTGTGTTTGCCTTAGTGAGTGAGTCTGCCCCTGAGGTTGCTCCTATGCACGTGAGGCAGTACGGATGTGGAGGCATGGAAGGTACCCACAGCCCAGCTCTTTACACAGGAGGGCCTCAGGGCCTAGCCGAACAGAAACATAGTTTTTCCTTGGTTGAACCACAAAGCCCTTCAGAAACCTGGTCCTAGCCTATTATTCAACCAAATCCCCTTCCTTTGCAGTTGTTTTATTGCATTTCTCAGCTACGGGGCAGATATTTAATTTCTTAAGATGTTCTTTGCATTGCCTGAACTTTGTCATACGTGTGCATGATCCACTGACCACAAAAGCTGAAGTGAAGACTGCACAGTGTGTTGTTATTTGTCACTCAGCTGGCCTTTCTCAGGGCGATGCACAGCTGCTGAGTCCTAGGCCCTGCTAGGGAGTTCTGCCTGTTTCAAGATCTACCCATGGGTATCAGCTCCCTGTGCATAGTCCTAGCTAAGGAAGTTATTACACATCTGCCCCTGGGGAAAATGAATTGGTGGCCCCCGCAGAACATCCAACATGAGTATTACCCCAGGATACCCTCAGGGGAGGAAGCCCTGAGAAATGGAGTTTTTCTGAGGGCTACTCAATTTCCTGCCATGACCCCAGGAAACTTTTTTTTTTTTAACCTATCTCTAGCCCAGGAAAGGAGAGAGACTTTGGAACAGCTTGAGGTGACTGACTCCTGGTGGTCCAGAAGCCATTATGGAGGGCACAGGAGCCACTATCAAGGAAGAAGATAACGATGTCAACCTATGAACTTCAGTAGTGTTTACGAGCCTCCTGAGCCAGTGTCAGAGTCACAGAGACAACCCCCCGCCCCACCCCCCACCTCCAGGAGAACAGATGGTACCCCTGCCTTGAGTAGGTGGACTCAAAGGTGTCCCACGAGGAAGGTAGTGTCTCTTCCTTCACATACAACAGCCCACCTCTGAGCTACCCAAGCCTTGTCAAGGGGGTGAGTTTGGCCCAAGTGGACAGGATCAAGGAGTAGCATGGTGCTCCAAGCGCCTGGAGGGCCCTCTGGGACACAGCCAAGAGCTGGGCTGTGGGTGGCCAGGCCCCAGGCTGTTCATCCCATTCCACCGAGGGCAGCCTTCTGCTCAGGCCGAGCAGGTGCGGCCCCAGACAGCTGGGCTGCCCAGCATGCTTGTGGCGTGAAGTCAGCTGCCCAGCCCGGCCACCAGCCGCACCCTGGCTATTTTGGGAGCCTCCAGCTAAGAACTCTGCCTAGCTGTTCCCACCCCTGCAGCTCCTGGGAGTCTGATTAGAGTGTGGACAATGCCCCTCTTGTTGCACATCTGTCCCTTCCCCATAGCCCCTGCGGCCCTCTCTTCCCCCATAGACACAGCTGGTCCTGCCTGAGGGTGGGGAGCTGTGCCTGGCAGGAGGAAGCTGGCCTTGTCTTAGGATCACAGCAGAACTGGGCCTCAAAGCATCAGAAGGAAGAGGCTGGCAGGATGGCCTTGGTAGCATTCACTGTTAGAGAGTAAGAGCTTGACACCCTCAGAGACGTAGCCTACCCTACTTTGGCAAAGAGGAGATCTGGGAAATTCTCCCCAGATCCTCCTACCCTGGGCCTTCCCCAGCCCTGAGATTGTTGCTAGAGAGGTGGTCAGGGTAGAGCAAGATTTGCTGCTCAGCAGGGCTGTCCCAGTCTCTCCTGAACAGTTGAGAGCATGTGTGCGTTCCCTGCAAATGGCAAACTGCATTGATTGTTCCTCCTGTGATTGTCTGGACAGATTTCAAGACCTAATGTTAAGGAGTGCATTAGACTTAGTCCTGGACTAGAGCATGTCCCCCTGAACATGCATTCTGAACCTGGAATATTCGCCTTGATCTTGGAGCAGGCAGCCCTTCGCCTTGGAGTATGTGCAAGAAGCACCTGCAGAAGCAGGCGTGGGAGGAGGGACCTTTAAGCATCTCTTCTGCTGGGCTGGGGAGTTGGGTTCTTGACTGTGGGTCAGATGAGGGAGAGGATACAATGCTGTGGGGTGTTGTGGGAGCAAGTGAGGCTGGGCCACTATGGGGCAGGTGACTTTAGTATTAGGATATTTTGGTAATAGGACCCATGATGGGGTTCTGAGTGAGCTGGGGTGAGGTCAAGGGTCAAGGGGGAGGAGCAGAGGGCCTGGAAGGACATAGTGGAGGTCACTGGGGATATAGTTAAATTGAGAGGGCCAAGGACCCATGTTCATGGAGTGTGCTTGGCAGAACACCGGTGTACTTGTGTATTCCATCGTGGAAACAAGGCTAAAGGCTCTGGCTGCCTTGAGATAGGACCTGGCCCCGAGTTCCAGATGCTCTGTCTAGGACCCGGAGGTATCTGGGCCTAAGCCGGAGTGCAGCCCTTGAGGACAAAGCATGCTCCATACTCTGGAGTCTGGTCTGACCTCGGTCTTCCCTGAACTCCTGCTGTGGGACCTTCAAGCAGTCCGCCTTCTCCAGGCTCCTGCTCATCTTTGCCTGTTCTGGCTGTTGTACCAAAATCCCATAGACCGAATGGCTTATGAACATTATAACCTTCTTTGACCCTGAAATCCAATCAAGGCAGAAGCAGATGCTGCATTTTCTATGACATTGAGGGCCAACTTTTCCATAGGTGATGTGTCATTGTGTAAGGGGCAAAGAGGCTATTTCTACCTCCTGCCCCCTCTCTCTGTGTAGGCTAGAGGTCAGCCTTGAGTATCTTCCCAATTGCTCCTAGCCGTGTTTTTAGATAGTGTCTCTTAGTGATCCTGGAGCTCACGAATTCTGCAAGACTAACTGTCCAGTGAGCTCAGGAGTCCTCTCATCTTGGATTCTTCAGTGCCTGGATTACAAGCATGCACCACCGTGCCTGGCTTTTCCTGTGAGTGCTGGGAATCTGAACTCAGGTTCTCACGATTGCTTGACATTCACTTTATCAACTGAGCTGAGTCATCTCTCCAGCCATAGCTGGTTTTTGTTTGTTTGTTTGTTTGTTTTGTCAGAGTATCTCATTGGCCTGGACCTTGACAAGCAGGTTAGTGAGACCCGAGAATCCACCTATTTCCACCTTGACAGTGCTAGGATTACAGATGTGCATCATCATGCCCAGAGTTGGGGGTGGTGTCTGAGGAAACAAGGCAAGGACTTAATGGACAGAGCTATCTCATGGCTGCTTTTCTTCCTTTGTAAGGACTTGAATTCTCTTCATAAGGGCTGTTTGCACGATAAGTAAGTACTTACTTATCCCCAAAGGCTCTCAACACTATGGTATCGAGCATTAGGTTTCAGTATGTATATTCAGGGGACAGAAACATTCTGACCATAGGAACAGCGTAGCAGGCAAGTCCAAGGTCCAGCACAGGTGTCTCTGGGAGCTGATAGCCAGGGGTCTAAAGGGCTGTCTGAGGCTGAGTCTGGCTGGGCCTGCTTCCAAGGCTCAAGGTGAAGCCACAATCGTGTTCCGTAGGCCAGGGATTCATATACTCCATGCCATTATCTCGGGCAGGCAGTGTCTGCCTTCAGAATACCTCAGCTGCTAAAATGAGCAATCAAATGGGTACTGGGAGCAGGATCTGTGATGCTGTTAGGGAGCCAGGAGGCAGGTACTAAGGGGCCTCCCTGACAGGAGTCTTGAAACCATGAAGCTCTGCTCATGAGCCCTTTGCTAGGATGCATGACCCCAGCAGCTTTGGGATGGGCAGTCGTGAGTCCCACCAGGGCTCGGGTGTGGGAAGTGTCAGGGCCCTGCCTGAGACTCTGCTTAAGAGTCCCGGGGGATGAGAATGCCAGGTTCTTTCACCAGGATGTTGAGTCTGGGCTGACAGAACAGGAGCCACGTTTGAGGTCCTAGTGGAGACCTTGCTTTCCATAGCTTGTGGTGATCCCTATCTCCTGTGTGAAATATGGAATTTTACTGTGGAGCACCTCCTCAGAGCAAGGAGCTAAATGTGGTCTCTAATCTCTCTTTTTACCTCTGCCCTTCCTGGGTGTCCCATTGGGTGGTGTCTTGTTGGTGAACTAACCAGCAGGGAGGGCAAATGCTTATTCTTAGCTCTAGATACTTAATGGTTTCTCTTCATCCAGTAAAGTGTGAGCCGTGTGCTCAGCCCTTGACGGTTGTGAGCTATTTGAGCATCCCTGATGGGGAGATGCTAGCCCCTAACTCCTGTCTTCTTCCTCCTCACTTCTCAGCTCCTTTGACCTGGTCCGTGTTCTTCCAAGCTCCTCAGCCCTGCCATGGGTGTGTCTCATCGCTGCCATGGGTGTGTCTCAGCCCTGCCATGGGTGTGTCTCAGCCCTGCCCCTCCAGATAAGAGTCAGCTTCTTTCCGATTCTCCCCAGAAGAGGACCTGTGAGCAGGCTTCCGGAAGCTAACTGCCACCCTACATCCATCCAATCCTTGGCTCACAGCATCCTGAGCATAGGAAAAGCCACCCTGTCCCCTCCACGTTGGGCTTTCCATACACTGCACTGGGTGGAGCTTCTCTCAAGAGCTTCAGTGCCCATGATGGAGGCTTGTGATGGTCTGTATATGCTCAGCCCAGGGAATGGCACAATTAGAAGGTGTGGCCTTGTTAGAGTAGGTGTGTCACTGTGAGAGTGAGTTTTAAGACCTTCTTTCTGGCTGCCTGGAAGCCAGTATTCTGCTAGCAGCCTTCAGATGAAGATGTAGAACTCTCAGCTCCTCCTGCACCATGCTTGCCTGGATGCTGCATTGAAAACCCATTCCCACAGGCTGCCAGCTGATATCCTCTTCTTAAGAGAAGGCTGGAGAGGGGTACACACAGATCTCCCCTTCCCCCCTTTCAGAGATTCCTAGGTCTGTGTAGCCTGGCAAATCTTGGCTTCCCTGGACGATGTGGTTTCTGGGGCCTCTGAGGTCAGAGCAGAATAAAGGCCACTGGATGTACTGGCAGGCTGGCGCAGCTTGGATTTCTGAGCCCAGACAGGGCAGAGGAGGGCCGTCCTTGCTGTTCTCTGGCCACTTTGGAGTCTGTGGCAGATGGTTCAGGGTTTTCATCTCCGAGGGGAGAAATCTCCCTGTTCCTGGGAGTCATGATTGAGGAAACTGGGTGGGCTGCTGTTGACCCTGCTGAGTCTGGGCATTCTGGATAGCTGTGCCCAGAGGTGACAGAGCTATCCTTGTGCTCACGACCAGCACTGCTGGGCCTTAAGAAGAGGTGTCCTTGTTCAGGACAGGAGGGGTCAGTTTAGAGCTCACACCACACATGCCTCTGAGACCAAAATCAGATTCAGATTCTAAGCGATGCTGAAAATCTTTGGAGCTTAGAAAAAAAACACCCCAGATTTGGGGGAGGAAGACAGGTGTTCTAGAAGTATTAGGCCCGTGCAGCCTGAGCACCCCAGATCCAGCACGGAGAAAGGATGCTGTCTCAAAGTCTTGCTCTGAGCTGTGCCTGTCTGGAGGCATCCAAGCCACAGGGTGGAGGAGAAAGAACATCCAGAAGCCAGAGTGCAGCCAAGAAACTCTCCTTTGCGCTCAGGCCAGCCGGAACCCACAGGCTTGAACCAAGCAAGCCAGGCTGCAACTGCACCCCAGATTCTGCGGGCACCGCCCAAGATGCTGCCTGAACCACCACACCACAGGGCTTCTTCCTGCACAGACAGACATCTGTTTGTGCTGTGGGGGTGGAGGGCAGATCCCCTGGGATACTGTGTCCTGACAGCATGTGGAGTGGGGGCAGGGCAGGACACCGAGGTCCTCTCAGGGTTGAGGTCCTGACCTTCAGGGGACAGAGGATTGCTGTTACTTCGGGTCTGTAAGATGACAAAGGCTGTGGCTGGAGCCTCAGCACTGACTTCAGAGCCAGCCTCCTCTTTTCCTGTTGACACAATTAGGATGGGACCAGCTTTCTGGGAGCGTAGGTATGGGCTAGGGATGGATGGTCCCGTGGTAAGGTATAAGAGGGTGTTTTTGAGTTCTCTTTGATACCCTGCAAAGAGGGGTTGTTGGTGCCATACAGAGTATGTGGTATGGGTCCCTCTCCTGTAAAGGATTCCACATGGGCAGGAGTGATGAGCTGTATCCTTCCCCATTGCCCACAAGCAGGCTGGTGAGCTGGAAGACTCATGGACTTGGATGAAACAATTCTGTTCCCACAGCAGATTGTCTCTTCCTGACTCCTACTTGGTGGGTCCAAGACCTGGGGGTGAGGAGGGACTGGCACAGTGCTCTTGGGGTATCCTGGGTGTCTTGAAGGTTCTGAGCTAAGGCTGGCCCATAGACTCCAGGTCAGTCAAGATTAGTGAATGAGTGAAGGCTTTGGGAGCTGGCTGACTGGTGCAAGCATTTCCCCCCCTCCCACCCCCCTTGATGCGCAAGCTTGGGAGAATAGCTCAGCTTTCCCGAACATATGTGTTTCTTGTTGCTGTGATAAAAACACAGCAGAAGGAAGGAGAGGTTTATTTTGGCTCTTTGTGGTGGCAGGATATTGAGCTAGTCACATTGAGTATGGAGTTAAGAAGTAGAGAGTCATTGGGTGGTGGTGGCACACATCTTTAATCCCAGCACTTCATAAACAGAGGCAGGTGGATCTCTGAGTTCAAGGCCAGCCTGATTTACAGCACAAGTTCCAGAACAGCCAGGGCTGCACAGTGAAACCCTGTCTAGAAAAACAAAAATCAAAACATGAAACTAAACGATAGAGAGATGAATGCTGGTATTAAGCACTCCTGCTCCTTTTTATTTCAGGGTCTATTACCTAGGGAATAGTGCTGCCCACAGTGTCCAGCCTTCTTGCATGAATCAAGAGAGTCACTCGTAGACATGCCAAGCAGCATCTCCCAAGTGTTTCCAGATCTCATCAAGCTGAGACTTGAGATGGACAACCATAGCTTCTTTGCAAATGGAGTGACCCCTCTGGGCTGTTGTGAGAGCTCCAAGAGCTTGGGGGACTGGGAGGGGAGTGAAGTGCTTGCTAAGCCTGCAGTGCTGATGTGACACAGATTCCCTCCCCACCCCCCCCACACACACAGTGGAGTCTCAGCTGGCCAATGGGGATAAAGATAGAGCTTTCTGGGTGGGGAAGCATTGTGGTGAAATGACATGAATTCATGGGATAGGGGGACAGAGACTGTTCCACTGAGTTAGGATAAGAAGGCCCAGTGGGTGAGCCTTGATAGCAAGGAATTCCTGTGTCTGGGGTGGGATAACTTGTGTGAAGGCGCGAGGGCGGGGGGGGGGTATCCAGTAGTCTAGGATACAGCTACTGTCCTTGGGGGGGGCATAGCTGAGGAAGACACTTAGCTTGCCCTGGAACAATACCCTTTTAAATCCAAGGACCACAGAGTAAAAGAAAAATCAATTTCCAATTACTTTTAAGCCAAAGGCTTTTCAGCAAGATAAACTCAGAAGGTGGTAGCTGAAGAGTATTGCTATAGAGCACAGAGTGTCATCCTGTCTATAAGATCTGAATGGCATGACCTTGGTCAAGGTATCCTCTATGCCGCAGGACCCCTTATCTTCCAAGGATAGGCTGGACATGCTGCTATCCATCTATTCTGTGAGCTCCCGTGCACTCACTGGTGTGCCATTCGTCTGGGATGAGCACTGAGGCTGGAAAGAAGGGGTAAGGGTGGGTGGGGATGTCCTACTGTGCTTTAAATGAGAACTACCAACCTCCGTGCTTGAATACTTGGTTCCCAGTTAGTGGAGTTGTTAGGGAAGGTGTGGCTTTGTTGGAGGAGGTTTGTCACTGGGAGTAGGCTTTGAGGTATCAAAAGATTCATGCCATTCACGGCATACCCTGTCTGCTTTCTGCCTGTGGATCAGATGTGAGCTTTCCTGTCCTTATTACTGTGATCTGGATCTGTCCCAGTTGGCTACTCTGGAGTCTACACTTACAGCAGAATGGATGTCATCACTCAGAAAGCCACATAGAGTACACAAAGGCTACATGGTGTCCCTTTGATGCCACACATGGGGAAGAAGCATGTCTAGAATTCACATCTTTTTCTTCTGGGACCATTTGTTTATAACAAATGGAGCAAAAATCCTATGTCTAGAAGTATGTGCCTCTGTGTGCCTGCATGCACATGTGTGTAATGTGTGTATACATCTATGTGCGTGTCTGCATGTGTGTGCATGTCTGTATCTCTCTGTGTGTATCTGTTTGTGTTTGTATGTGGTTGTGTGTCTGTGTGCATGTGCATGCATGTATCTGTGTCTGTGTGTCTGTCTGCTTGTATGTGTGTGCATCTGTGTCTGTGTATCTAACTACATGAGTATGTGTGTGCATGTATCTGTGTTTGTGTGTCTGTTTGCATGTATGTGTGTGTATCTGGGTCTATGTGTCTATCTGTGTGTGTATGTGAGTGTGTGTGTGTGTATGTGTGTGTGTGCATGTATCTGTGTTTGTGTGTCTGTTTGCATGTATGTGTGTGCATCTGTGCCTGTGTGTCTATCTGTGTGTGTGTATGTGAGTGAGTGTGTGTGTGTGTATATGTATGTATATATGTATGTATGTATGGGTGTGTGTGTGCATGTATCTGTGTTTGTGTGTCTGTTTGCATGTATGTGTGTGTATCTGGGTCTATGTGTCTATCTGTGTGTGTATGTGAGTGTGTGTGTGTGTGTATGTGTGTGTGTGCATGTATCTGTGTTTGTGTGTCTGTTTGCATGTATGTGTGTGCATCTGTGCCTGTGTGTCTATCTGTGTGTGTGTATGTGAGTGAGTGTGTGTGTGTGTATATGTATGTATATATGTATGTATGTATGGGTGTGTGTGTGTGCATGTATCTGTGTTTGTGTGTCTGTTTGCATGTATGTGTGTGTATCTGGGTCTATGTGTCTATCTGTGTGTGTATGTGAGTGTGTGTGTGTGTGTATGTGTGTGTGTGCATATATCTGTGTTTGTGTGTCTGTTTGCATGTATGTGTGTGCATCTGTGCCTGTGTGTCTATCTGTGTGTGTGTATGTGAGTGAGTGTGTGTGTGTGTATATGTATGTATATATGTATGTATGTATGGGTGTGTGTGTGCATGTATCTGTGTTTGTGTGTCTGTTTGCATGTATGTGTGTGTATCTGGGTCTGTGTGTCTATCTGTGTGTGTATGTGAGTGTGTGTGTGTGTGTATGTGTGTGTGTGTGTGTGTGCATGTATCTGTGTTTGTGTGTCTATTTGCGTGTATGTGTGTGCATCTGTGCCTGTGTGTCTATCTGTGTGTGTGTATGTGAGTGAGTGTGTGTGTGTGTGTGTATGTATGTATGTATGTGTGTGTGTGCATGTATCTGTGTTTGTGTGTCTGTTTGCATGTATGTGTGTGTATCTGTGTCTGTGTGTCTAACTGCATGTGTATGTGTGTGCATGTATCTGTGTTTGTGTGTCTGTTTGCATGTATGTGTGTGTATCTGGGTCTGTGTGTCTGTGAGTGTGTATGTGAGTGTGTCTCTGTGTGTGTGTGTATATGTATGTATGTATGTGTGTGTGTGCATCTGTTTGTGTGTACATCTGTGTCTGTGTGTCTATCTGTGTGTGTATGTGAGAGTGTGTGTGTGTATGCGTGTGTGTGTGTGTGTGTGTGTGTGTGTGTGTGTGTGTGTGTGTGCATGTAGAGGGTAGAGGTTGACCTCAGGCCTCAGATGTTACTCCTTAGGAGCCGTCATTTGTTTTGAGACAGGGTCTCTCACTGGGAATTGTGGCTTTTCCAGCTTGACTAGACCGACTAGGAACCCACCTGCCTCCACCTCCTCAGCACTGTGTTTACAAGTATGTACACCATACAAGCTTTTTCTGTGGGCAATGGGGATCAAACTCAGGTCCTCAGGCTTGAGGTAAGCATTTTACCAGCCGAGCTTCCTTCCCAGCGCCTGGCATTTATTTCTGAACAGACACCAACAGAGGCAGATCCACACACGTACCTGCAGGTACACATGTCCTTGTCCTTATTAACACCTATTGTCCTTCCTGCTCACACTTCCCCAGGAAACAGAGGCTTCACCATCCCTGAGCTGTGTGCTTGTCTGGGTCCTACTGGAGCCCCGCTTTGCTCACAGGATGCCATGACCACTGGATAAGGATCCCAGTGGCCTCTGCAGCTTCTCTCTAGCTCTCTGGGTGTGTTCTCTGTTGTCCCTCTGACTCCACACATGTTCTCATCAGCATTTCCACCCTTTAGCATTCCTACCCTGTCCGGTGTCCTGTCCTTTGCAGTGGCTTTCTACAGTGAGTCAGGCAGGTGTGGTGTGGTTGTCTAGGGCACTGCAGGTCTGAGGAGCTTCTGTCTCTTGTATAAAAGCTTAAGGATGGGCTGGATTAGAGATCTGAGTTTAATTTTCTACCAAGTTCCAAGAACACTTCTGGCTGTGTCCTCATCTCAGTTCTGCCCTGGGCAAGCTGGCACTGTGGAGTCAATTCTCTCGGGGTTGTGCTTCTTCAAGGACATCTAGAATGTTCTCTTTCAAGTCTCTTGACACCCCAAAGGTTATGTTTATTGCCTATCAGTGACTCATGTGCCTTTGACTGTCAGTGGTCTCTCCTCTTGCTTTGTGGTGAGGTCTTCTCTATCACTCTTTCACGGGCTCTTGGCTTTTCTGCCTCAGTTCCCTCAGTGACTTTGATTACAAATGTGACACTCAGTCTCCTGTCTCTCCACTTGGATTTGTTTTCTGTCTTACATTTCCTGGGGATGCCTAGGCCTTCTCTTGAGTGGAGTCTGTCAACTTCCTTGTCATTTCTATCTCTTGAGTACATCATTGTGTGACCATTGTAGTGGTGGTATGAAGTGGAAACCTAAGGTTCTTTGGAGAGACAGTTGTGTTGGATGGTGTTTTGTTGGGACAAACACATGAAGGAGTGTTTTCCTGAAGTGGACACAGGTGAAAGGTTAAGGCAAACACACGGAGGAACGCTTCACTGAGGCAGACACAGGAGAAAGGATGTTCTGCTAAAGCAAGCACGTGAAAGGACACGTGATGAAGGATTCTTTGCTAATGACATGCATGTATTGGTCCACCTTACATTGAGTAGTTGAGCTCCATTTGTTGGGACTCCATAAAGAGAAATGCACCAAAAATCTTCTGATGGTGTGCTGCAGTTTCTTGCTGCTTCCAGGGACGCAGGCTGATTGGATGCACATGCTGAGGCAAGACATGTGGAGGACACATGATGTTTGAAGGGTATAATTAGGACTCCATAGAGTGACAGACAGAGCTTGGCTTGCTAGTACAACTAGCTGTGCAACACTTCTGGGTCTCACATCTTCCTTGATCTTCACTTCCCTGAGAGAGGCACAGCCAAGAACTTCTCCTGGTGTTTCTGTTGGTCCTTCCTGCTGGCTCAAGCTGAGGCTGAGGCCTGGCTGTCTCTGCTAGGGCTAGGTCCTGTTACCACTGTTGTTAACCCAACTCTACCGAACTGAACTGCCGATTTCCAGACAACATAGATGAGAGTTGCTCCAAAGAACCTTTCTAAACAGGTCCACTTCCCCTGCCATCTCCCTTCCAGATCCTTGTTCTTCGACTATCTCTGCTGGGTGGTGGGTTTCAAGGGAGGTTAAAGCGTTTAAGAACCATTATTAAAAATAAGGGTTTGAAAAAAATTAAAGTTACAATGGTATGTGTGCATATGGGAGGTCAGAGGTCAACCTTGTCATTCTGGAGGCACCATGCACCTTGTTTCTTGAGACAGTGTCTCTCAAAGTCTGTCACAATTTTTAAAAAGATTTAATTTTATTATTTTTAATTCTATGTACACATGCGTGCCTGTGGATGCCCTGAATCTGGAGTCACAGGGTGTTGCGAGACACCTGATGAGGTCCCTTCTCCCATGTCTTCAGCCATCATTCTCAGGGCTGGGTCAGCCACCCAGGTTAGGATTCCAGATCCCTCTCATAGGAGGAGCAAGCTGGCAGCCTGCCCCATTTAGGAATTATGACCAGAGGCCACCTCCCAGCAATGGTCCTAAGGACTATGAAGGGAAGAGAGGAGAGCCTGGAGGCCACTTCATCCTGACCATGACATCTGCTACCACATGTCAATTCTCCAAATCAAACATCACTCTGGCAAGAGGGACCTCTGAATGTCAAAAGTAGGTTTGTGGACACTGTCTTGGCTTCTTTTCTGTTGCTTTGATAGAATTCTTGGATTAAATCAGGTAACACAAGGAAGAAAAGCTTTATTTGACTTACAGTTCCATAGAGTTAGAGTTGGCCATCGTGGGGAAGGCATGGCAGAGAGCATGTGAGACCAGTTCTTTACATGGCGTAGCAGTCAGAGAGCAGCGAAGGAGCAGGAAGTGGAGCTATGCAGTCAAAGAGCAAAGCCCTCTCCCAAGGTGCAACCTCCTCCAGCAGGGTTCCATCATCTCCTAAAGGTTTCATAACGTCTCTGAATAGCACCCAAAGCCAGGAACCAAGTGTTCAACCACAGGAGCCCATGGGGGCCATTTCACATTGCAACCAAACTTTCTGATATCTTTCTTCAACCTTACTGTCAAGCTTGCCACCACCTCCCTCACAGGGCTTCCAGACCTTCTTACCTTTAACTACTAAGTGATCATGCAAAGTTCTAGCCTCCCAGACACCTAGCCTGAATGCAGGCTGACCACTCTTATGGACCCAACAGGGGTCTTGAAGGATGGGCTCGCTGTCCCAGGACAACTCAGTCAGACTTTGGGGATGCTGAATTTGGAGCTCCTCAGGCTTGGATGCCAACCATCTTGGAGATTTGTGCCCATTTTGTCACTCTTATGAGTGTTGGAGGACATGCAGGTGAGCTGCAGACTTAGTGGCCCAGAGTGCCTATATGACACACAGGAGCAAGCCTTGGGAAGATGGGGCTGGTGCTCTTGTTGTCTGGTTGCCCTGGGAGATGTGGAAGACCTTCCATCACTGACTGCAGCATGGGAGGCTGTGTCCATGATTCCGGGAGAGATGGGATGGCTCATGGCACCACTTGACTACAGAGAAGGCAGCCTATGTGCACGTTGCAGGTGGGGACTTGGCCTCTGGGGCTGCTGCTCACGGGGTGGCTGGCATCATGGAATGACAGGTGCAGAGGCTTGGCTCACACAGCTATAGAGCAAATGTTGCATTTTGATCTGAGGAAAGAAGTCCAGTCCAGACACAGCAAGGATAAGAGGAATGACGAGGGTGTGGTTGAGTGGGGAGAGGCTACTTTTTCTTGTGCGTTTCTCTCTGTCTTAAGTGTTATCCACTTAGATTTCACACAAGTTGGTCCATTTCTGGGGTGATACATGTATCAACCTGGCACCATAGAGAGGAATGTGTGGAAGTCCAGGCTAGAGGCTCCTCACAACCCTTTCTTTTCACAGGTAGGTGTTTTGTTTTGTTTTGTTTTGTCCAGTAGCCTATAGTTCAGACCTCTGTAAAAAAAAAAACCACAAGTGGGAACGTCCACTTGCCAAGCATGGGAGTGGACAGCTGGCTGGAGCTTCAATGTGTGGAGCTCCCAGCTGCCAGCAAGCACCTGTCCCTTCCTGACCAGGGATGCTCCGTCCTTCCTCTGCTGTCTCTTAATGTTCCCACGAGGCTGTGTGTTTGGGGGAGGTCTGCAGTTCCAGCCACATTGGGGAAACTGAGGCTGGAAAGCATGGAGTCAGAAAGACCCAATTCTCGAGAGTATCTTGTGCCGGGGATTGAACCCTGGGCCCCAGTATTGCTAGGCAAGTGCTCTACCATGGAGCTATTGCTTCAACCCCAAGTTAAACACGGTTAAATCTTGTTAAGAATGTTCTTATCTTATTGTAAGCAGCCTTTAGTGGTTATTTTTTTCCTTCAAATAAACTAAGCTGTTGGATTGTCTGATGATTTGACCCATTGATTGATGTCTGCCAGACCCCTCATTTGTGCCTGACTGCCTTGAGCAGGGGGCTGTCACCGAGCTGTCATGGCACCCTAAATACTTTCAATGGCTTGAGAAACTGTACTTCAGCTGATAGGACCTCTGCAGCCACAGTGCTGCCAGAGTCACATGCTTCTCCTTCAGGGACAAATTTTCTCCAGCTGTGATGCTGCTGACAACCCCACTCAGAGTTGTCACAAGCCTTGGAGAACTTTAGGTGAGCTTGTTTGCCCTGAAGCTACCCAGGGCAGGAGGAAGATCACTTCCCCAGTGACTCAGCAAAAAGTCTATGGAGGGCACAGCGTAATAGTTATGACTGGCAGAGTCCAATGCTATATGGATGCAAGGCTGTGGCTTGTGGAATTATACTCTGGGCACACGTTGTCAGTCCCTCTTCTGCTATACAATCAGGCTTCTCTCCTGGGTATTGACTCCTGGTATTGCAAAGGTTAGGTCTCATTTGAGGTATCACTTGAACTTTTAGCTATTTTTGCTCTTTACTATGGGTAGAGTGGGCTGGGCTGTTTGTGCAAAAAAAAAAAAAAAAAAAAAAAAAAAAAAAAGAGAGAGACCTGGGGCTTCTAGCAGTGACAGCTGAATAGTTATAGAGAGTCAGGACCTGATACAAGAAGCTCTGAACTGTAACACCAGAAGGCAGATAGAGAGATCCAGGGAATCACTACAGCAGTGGACAGTATAGAGAAGGTGAGAGACAGTGCAGAAACTGAAACTGCAGAGCACAGGAGGCTGTAAGAACCAGAGGCAGGAGTTGAGCCCTCAGGCTGTGGCTCCAGGAGTCCAGAAGAGCTCACAAGAGACATCTGAGAGCTGAGGGTCCTTATCCAAACCTCCAGAGCTGTAACCGGATCTGGCTGGTGGTGCTCTAGGCCCTAGGCAGTCTCAGCCTTGAGTACTTGCAACAGCAACCCGCCCTGGCTCTGAAAGCTTAGAATCCTGAGCCTCTGGTTCTCGAGGCTCAGAGCTAAAGGCCTTTTCATTCGGAAACGCAGCTTGTGATTCCCTGAAACAGATCTGTCAACGAATTCTTTGTTTATTTGCAACTTCTGTGTATCTCTAGCCGCCCTTTATGACACTACGAAGCCACTTCCTGGGGCAGCTTGGCTGGTGAGTGGCAGAGGACTTGATTTGAATCTTCCTGGAGGGCAAGTCTGATACTGGGTGGACACAGAGCTCACCACACTGTAGGATAGAGCATGTTCCCACTCAGAGTGCCAGGTGACACCCACAAGGAGGCTGTGGGGTTCTTATCAGCCCAGGAATGCTCCACTAGGGCACTGTCTCAGCTTTGACTGTCAGGAGAGCACTGTTGCTATTGCGGGGGTCCCAGGAATGGGACCAGTATGCTTGGATTTAGAGCCAGAGGCTGGTCCTGTCTGGTGTGTGTGTGTGTGTGTGTGTGTGTGTGTGTGTGTGTGAGTGTGTGTGCGCGCACCCATATGCCTTGGGCTTCTGGCTCCCTAAGAGTCACAGGGGAATGCATAACACACAGAGACCCAGGTGATTACAACAGTGACCGCTGGAAAACCCCTTTCCAAATGCTTTGATCTGTTTCAAAGAAACCAAAACAAAATAAAACCACACCCCGGCAAACCAAAAAAACTTGCCAACAAAACAAAACAAGAAGAGCTTAGAGAGAGAAGAGACTATCACAAATGTTGAGAAGGGACGCCCCAGGAAGACCAGCAGAGTCAACTAACCTGGACCCCTGGGGGCTCTCAGAGACTGAACCACCAACCAAAGAGCAAGCATCAGCTGGACCAGGTCCCCACACATATGTAGCCGATGTGCAGCTTAGCCTTCTTCATGAAGGTCCCCCCTAGGGCCACTAAATCTGTTGCCTGTCTGTGGATCCCATTCTCATAACTGGGCTGCTTTGTCTGGCCACGGTGGGAGAGGATGTGCCTAGCCTTGCAGTGACTTGATGTGCCAGGGCGGAGCGGTACCCAGGGGATCTCCCCATTCTGATTTCCCCATTCTTAGGAGAGGATGGGGGAGGAGCTGTGTGAGAAGGGACTGGGAGAAGAGGGGGGGGGGGCGGATATTGGGACGTAAAGTGAATAAATAAATAAATTAATGAAAAAAATAAAGTGGGGACACTTAGCTCTGAAGCCACTTTCAAAAGACTCGCAGCCAAGCAGGCATGCTGATGTGAAACTGCCCTAGGTTGGGATGCAGAGGTGCAGCTTCCTGGTTAGCTGTTTGCACCATCTGCTTGCAATACTGCGCAGGGCAGTGGCAGAGAAACAAATGGTAAGATGTATAGATGGGTCTTGGCACCCAGGTTTTTCTTTAAATGACGTTGCCTTTCATTCTTGACCCCTGAGAAGGCTGCCCACCAGTTAGGCATCCGTGAGAGAGGTTACCCGACCTAAAGCAGAAGGGCTGAGTGACTTTGCTGACTGCTCAGCTCACATGCAACCCTATCTGCAGTCCTGCCCACGGGATCCCCAGGGTATCAGCCTTGCTTACATACCTCCCTTGCTAGCAGACTCTCTACTCCATGAGCTTCCATCCCACTGTCCCTCATCATGAAGGTGCTCACCACATTAGTCTCAAGGAGACCCACACTGTCACTTCCCAGTGGTGCTGTCTGCTTCCCTGGATCATCTGGAAGCCAGCTGCACTGGAAAGTCCATGCACTCTCCTTAAGCATTTATAAAAAGAGGGAGACTCCCAGGAAATAAAAGCCTAGGCTCTCCTGAAGAGTTGAGCGTGCCTGATTACTAATCCCACCCCCGGACCAGCCTTTTATCGTTGATAAGGCCTGTCTGAATTTAACAGCCACAGAGCCGCACAGACTAGAGACCCGAGGAGTGACATGCCCTTAGATCGCATTTGACGCAAATCCTTTTCACTCCGTCTCAGACTGGTACTTCAAAGGAACCGAAGATCCTAGAGGCAGAGAGCCGATGCCACCTCCCGCTACCACAGGGATGGCCCTGTGGTAGCTGCGTCTTGCTAAGAATGGCATCTGGCCTCTGGTTCCCTGGGCTGGACATGGGGCTTGCTCACTGACACTGCTGGCCAGCATGCTCAGCCATCTCATGTGACCAGGCCACAAAAGACCATGGCAGACATTCAGGCTCACTGGGACACAGAAGGAGCTGATTTTAGTAAGGGATGCAGCTGACACAAACCAGACACAAAACAGACTCAAAACAGACGCAGCCTGTCCTCATCAAGAGCTTTGCCGAGAGAAACCCAAACCAGGATTGGATTTTAACAAGAAGCAAACCATTTGCACATGATGGCCAATGAGAGGCGCTTGACATAATGTCTTGCAAATAGTGGCCCGTGATGACAGGGCCTGTCTACAGACAGGATAAGGGAGAATCAGGCTCGTGTGCAGTTACTAGAGCCATCTTTACTACTGTAGTTTTTTTTTTTTTTTTCCTGAAGTGACTGTTTTAGCAAAAATGTTTGCAGTGGTAAGCTACCATGAACAGGCCATCGCCTCCGAGACTTCTTTTTTAACCACTGTAATTTGAAACAAATGTATCAGACCAGGAACATATGAGAGTGCTTGCCTATTCTGACGTGGAAGCCAAAGACGTTTCCTATGTCATCCTGTGGGTGGCTGAGACAGCCTGCAGGTCCTGCTCAGTCACCTTGCCCTTTGAACCCAGACCTGCATCATCAACTTAGGTGACCTCATGGACACAGATAGCCTCATCAGCACCAGTTCTCACTGCTGCTCAAACAGAGTCCAACATGGGGAACCAGCATAGTGACTTGAAGGGATACAAATAGTATCATTTCTGTATGTAATCAATCAATCCGAAAGGATGACTCAGAGATAAGACATTTCTTATTGGATCATCAAAATCAGGTGTGCTCTACCATTCAGCGAGTCCCTGGGAAGACTCACCACATTGTCAGTGCCCAGTGGTGGGTGTCCTGTTGCTGGCATGGCAAGGTCTGAGAGATAACTTTGAATTTCCGGTCGGAGCAGCTATAGGCTGGTGATGGAACAGAATATCGGGTATCCAGGAGTCCTGTATCAGCAACACCTGCTAGAACGTTCTCCTAGTTCTGCTAGTCCTCCTAGAACGTTCATCCCTGAGAGTCAGTCACTTCCCAATTGGCTCAGACTTGGTATGTGTCTTCTGACCCTCAAGCCCTGCTGTCATCAGATATCAGCACCGTTTCCTCTGGGGATTGGTGAAAGTCTCAAGCAGTGGTCCCTTAAATAGCATGAACGTATTTGAGTGGCCCCAAGCTAAATTGGAGGATCTACTATAGAAAGCAAACAAAACTATAGGTAGAAGTTGGCTTAGGATTTCTATCGCTGCGATAAAACAAAAGCAAGCAAACAAACAAAACACCACGACCAAAGGCGACACGGAGCGGAAACGGTTTCTTTCATCTTGTTCTTCTGGGTGACGTCATATCACAGAGGCACCCTAGGGCAGGAACTCAACCAGGGCCGGGACCTGGAGGCAGAAGCTGATGCAGAAGCCATAGCTGCAGTGCTACTTGCTGTTTTCTCCTCATGGCTTGCTCAGCCTGCCTTCTTCTAACACCCAAGACCACCCAGCTCAATGGTGGCACTGCTCCCAGTGAGCTGGGCCCTGCACAGCAATCATCCATCATGAAAACACACCACAGGCTTGCCCACAGGCCAATCTGGTGGGGGAAATTTTTTCTCAATTGAAGTTCCCTCCTCCACAATGACTCTAGCCTGTGTGAAGTTGACATAAAAAACTAGCTCACATGGTAGTAAAGTTGAGGGCTTTGCGAGGGTTCCGCACCAACAGCAGTGGCGCTTGTATGTCTCCTGCACTTGGCCTTCAGCGCTAAGTGTGAGTACAGAACATGGGATGCTCAAACCACCAACAGTCTGCTTCACATTGCTCCCGAGAAGCTCCTGTGGGTTCCTCCTTGGTATTATTTGGTTTATGCTTTGTATGAAATTATATGGCCCAGTCATTGTTTTGTTGTATTTCTCCCGTGATTACAAATGTTATAAAAATGTGCTTGTGATTGAAGGAAGAATACAACAGAAGCAATTCAGAAATCGAGTCCCTCTGCTTCAGTGTCTAAAGGAGGATGTGCTGGGCTAGGGATGGTAGGCTGACGAGATAGCTGTGCACTGAAGGACTCCATAGCTCTAACCAGTGTACACTATATTTTGCCTGGGAGACTCACCGATGGGGAGGTAGGCTGAAGTTATTAGAGCTGAGATGTAGGTCGCTGTAGAACAGGGAGAATGTTGCCCCCACTTTTTTGTCTGGATGAATGGGTCAGACCAATTGGCTTGAGAGCTGGCAGACAAGATGGATCCAGGACTGTAGTGATTGGCTGGGATTGCATCAGGCAGAACTGAAGCAGATCTCAGGCTTAGGAATGGAGAATGCCCCCAGATTGAAATGCCCAAAGCCTAATGAGCCAAGACTCTCTTTATGCCTTAGAGCTGATCCTCAGGGTGTGTTCTGTGGTATGGGGCGCTCTGTCTAGTGCTCCTGGCATCCTAAGCCTCTCCAGAGGCAGGGAGCTCTGGGACAGACTAGCCTCCACTCACACCTCCCCCCAGGCTCCCTACTGAGTCCCCTGCCTAGTAGAAGGGAGAAGCCTTCAGCTATGGCATTCAAGCTGTGTCATGGATTGGCCTAGTCTGTCTGTGTCTCCGTAACAAAATATCAGAGATGTGGAGGTCTAAGGCCAAGGCACTGACTGGCAGGGGTGGTGTCTGGTGAGAGCAGCTAAGTTTCAGAGCAGAGCAGAAGTAAGACCAAACCATGACTTAGAAGCAGATAGACAAGACTCCATTACTATGACTTCTGCCCTAGCAGATCGACCTCAGCTCAGGGAGACAGGAAAGCAGAGATGGAGGGGAGCAGGCTGCTGCGTGCAGAACAAAGGGAGCAGTGGCTTTATTGGTTGCCTGGGGTGGGCTAGAGCTTGGCAGTTGTCCATTGGTCTTGGGCACAGTTTCAAAAGATGTTTTCTTCTCATGCATAGCATTCTGGCCTTGGGGTTTGCAGGCTGATGGTCAGTGACTTAACCGGGGAACTGCTGAGTTACTCATCTTGCATAAATATTCTGACCTCGTGGTTTTGTCTGAGCTTACGATGAAGTCGAGCGATTCCAATGCCTGAGCTTCTGAGAAAGCATAAGGGTGGTATGGGAGAAATGCACGCCAGCTCCAGTGCTTAGTAGGCATTACTCTGCATTAGGGTCTTGGGCAAAACATTCCTCAATGATCAGCATGCCTCAGAACACAGCTGAGGGGAGTCTTGTTCAAAGGCTGTGGCAACAAAGGACACAGACCCAGGGTGTGGAGATGCCAACCCCTTGACCCTGTCACTTGCCCTCCAATTCTCTGCTGGCTTCAGTGAAGAGTCAGTGGTTTAGCTAACTCACCTTAGGGTTTTCAAAACCCTGAACTCACACCACAGCACATGAGTCTGCATGACACTGGCACAGTGCTAGCAATGTGTCATCCAGCTGCGTGACCTCCACAGTGAAAGGCTGAGTCAGTTACGGGCAAATGCCATGACTTTGCTCTGGTGATCAGTTGGACATCTGAGGTGTCTCTGAGGGAATGAAGCTCCCCTTCTGTCTTCTGTGTGGCGATTTCAAATTCCACTAGTCGACCCACAGGGGCTCTTAGACTGTGAACATTCTGATATTGTGGACCCTGCATACAGCCTGAAGGAGTTGAGAGCAGCCACTTTGCAGGCATGCTCCTTTGGAATTCCGTGTTCTTTGAGTGCCCTGGAAGTATATGAGTGAGACACCCTCTTCCTGGGGTATAGGAGCTGCCAATGGTTGAGAGGGCATCTGGGAGGTTGACAAGGGTCTGTGCAGATCTCTCTCTCTCTCTCTCTCTCTCTCTCTATATATATATATATATATATATATATATATATATATATCCCCCAGGTCAGGGACTACAAGGGGAGCTCAAACAACCTAGCAAGTCCCAGGTAGCTCTGAGGAGGCCAACCAAGGCTCTTAGCCTTCAGCCTGAATCTGGGGCGCACAGCTGAAGCCTAGGAACAAGGGCTACAGGAAAGATGAGCTTGCCCTCCCCTCTCATGTCCTCCTTAAGACTCAAACAGGAACAAGAACATTTGGAAATGTCGCTCTGGGAGATGTCCATGTCTCAAAGGGGGTTGGGGTGTCTTTGAGAATGACAGAGAATGTCAAAACCAGGCTCAGCACCATTTTAGAAATCAGAAATGACAGCCAATAACAAGAAAGGAACAGCCTGTCCCCCATGAGGAGGGGATTAGGATGGCCCACTGGGTGGGACCTGAGCTCAGATGGCTTCTGTTTAGCCTCACGTGATGGTACCCAGGGAGGACCTGTGCTGTGACTGCAGGGGTATCAGCCTGGTGTTTTGTTTTGTTTGTTATTGTTGCTGTTGTTGTTGTTGTTGATGATGATGATATTTTCTTTATTTACATTTCAAATTTTATCCCTTTTCTTCTCCAACCCCCTATACCTTCCTCCCTCCCCGGGATCACTAACCCATCCATTCCTGCTTCCCTGTCCTGGCATTCCCCTACACTGGGGGCATCAAGCCTTCACAAGACCAAAGACCTCTTCTCTTCTTGATGTCCCACAAGGCCATCTTCTGCTACACATGAGGCTGAAGCCTTGAGTCCCTCCTGTGTGCTCTTTGGTTGGTGGTTTAGTCCCTGGGAGCTCTGGGGGTACTGGTTGGTTCATATTGTTGTTCCTCCTATAGGGCTGCAAACCCCTTCAGCTCCTTGGGTCCTCTCTCTAGCTACCCTTTTTAACTTGGGAGGGAGCCAAGTCAGATTCAGGAGGTTAGAGAGCCAAGGCTTTGCTGCCACCCAGGACTTGTCCTCCTTTTCCTACCCCTTGCTTGCCCCTAGTCCATAGGATCTTGGTGACTCTCTCTCTCTCTCTCTCTCTCTCTCTCTCTCTCTCTCTCTCTCTCTCTCTCTCCTCTGCAGACCCCTCTCCTTGCTCCACAGGGTTGCATGACACCATCAAACACTGCTGCCTTCCTGTGCCCAGGGGGCTGAAAGAGTTGAGGCAAGGAAGCAGCCCCGTGACTTGACCTATGACCTGGTAGCAGAAAGCCCTTCTTTCTGATGGTGACCTGTGTGCAAATTAAGTCCTGGACAACAAGAAGAGGCAGTGGGCACCAGTCACAGTCTCCTGGGCCTCCTGTGCTGGGGCCCCTTTCCTAGTCCCCATTGTCATCTTGCTGGGAGGCCTTGGGGCCAGGCTGTGGTGAACACTGTCTTTCTGTTTCCTTGGCTTGGGCTCCATCCTGGGGTCAGATGGCCCTGAAAGGCCATATTTGCCTTGTAGGCATGGAAAAGGGGAGGAAGCGGGGCCTGCTGCAGTGTGTTGTTGTCCCAGGGTCCCTACCCAACATACTGTGTCCCATTCATCCCAAGGCAGCCAAGGGCAATGTTCCTCACGACACAGCAGGCCCCCACCCAGGAAGGGTATCACAGGACATCACCCAACATGCCAGAAGCAATGCTGGTGGAGGGTCGTGAAACAGACATGGGTACCATGGCAATAGAAGCTGGGGTGTGGGCATCCTTCATTTGTTTGGGGTGGCCAGAGCCTGGCTGTGACCCCAGTCCTGGAATCAGAGCTGGGTAAGCCAGAAGGAGGCAATCTAGGAGTGGATACGCTAGCATCTGTCTGCCAGTCCTATTGAAAGGTAGCCCAGTTCTGCTCAGAAGCATCCCTGACCATAATGAGGGAGCCTGGGCTCTTCCTGACTCAGAATTTGGCTCTTCCCATATCTGGACATCTATGTGATTCAGTTCAGGAGCAGGGTCTGCCCAATGAGAGCTAGTGCACACTAGCACTAGTGCATCCCCCTACCAGCAGGGATATACTCACCCCAGGGAGGGCTTTCTGGTTTCTACCTGATCAGAAGGCTCTGTACCAGGGCCAGGGATCCCCTGGAGGAAAGACCAGTGCCATGATGTCTACTGGTTTGACCTTGACCTGTGGGGGTAAGACTTGTGCATAGTGAAGAGCCTCTGGTCATGGGATACAGTAGCTCTTCTCGCTATGGCACCTGGCATGACCTTGGCTGGGAGCTGTGGTCCTTTGGTGATGATCTTGATATGGCCATGTGGTCACACCCATCTGCAGCAGCTGAGACTTCACAGAATTTCACTTCTGGTCAGGCTGCTCCTCATCCTTATTAAGTTTACACATGAGCAAACGGGGCCCCAGAGAGCTCCTTTGTGACTGTGTGTCTGCGAAGACAGATCCTCCTGAGGGACAGCTTATGCTAAACACAAGCAAGCAGACCTCCAAGTAACTGCAAAGGCCTTTATTCCAGGCAAGGGTCTCTCCCTCCCCACTTCAGGCTGGGATGAAGACATGGCCATGCACTGGGGGCTCTCAACCCTCTAGCCTGACTTTCACATGGGTATACATCAAGGATAATGACCCATCCTACCTTGACCTGGTTTCTCACTGGTCCTCAGCCCCTCCGATCCCTCTGTTCTAAGTCCTGACAGCCTTTGTCATGTTCTGAACAATGCTTGCTACTTGGAAGCAAGGAGCACGTGTGACTTCCACTGTAATTCCAAACTGTCCCTTTTAGTGTTTCCAGTCAACCAGGGCAGTCTCATGATTTTAAACATGATGAACCAGGAATGCCTCACTCTGTAACACTACAGATGAGGCTGAGCAAGGGGACCCAGTTTTCCTGGCAGGGAGAATAGTCATTTACAGGGCACTTGGCAGGTACCTACCCTGAACTGCTAGCCTTCCAGGTGCAGGAGAAGCTGTGAGTTGGTTTTTGTGAGGGCCTGTGTGTCATAAATAGGGAGGGTATGGTGGAGGAAGTCACTCACTCGATATAGCTATGTAGACATATTTAAAATTGGTGTGTGGTCTTCACGTAAAGTCTTTTACCAAAGACACCTGTTGTCAGCACGACACAGTTGGGGCTGTGTGCAGGCTGTGCTGAGAAACTCTCCTGACCTCTTTTGCCAGTGTTTCTAGCCAGCAGTTCTTTGGCCCAGTGTCAGGGCAGTGAGGGAGGAAAGGGGGACAGGGTGCTGTGTGTACTCTCTGCTTTGTGTGACAGTTTGACCCAGCCTAACTGAGGTCTCCAAACCCCTCTGGTGCCTGGAGGCATGTAGCAGCCTGGTTCTCTTCCAGCTCCTACCTGCCACTCACTCCAAATTCACCCCAGTCTCCCTGTCTCCTGCAGAAATTGACTTTCTCTTTGTTTTGGTTCTCCTGTCTTTGAGGATCCTGCCCCACCCTTTTGTCCTTCCCTTCGATGTTACACTAGTGGATTTATCCGGAGTGATCAGAGATGACACTTGCACCTTCTCTGTACTTCACAAGAAACCCTCCAGTGCATTTTTTCCCCAAGTCTTTTTTCTGCACCACAGATATACCAGCTTCGTGTCCCCGCCCTGGATTTGTTGGAGGATAGTGGGTGTCATGAAATGACACCTGGGCATTTGACTGACAGGACTCCTAGATGCAATCACATGTCGAAGGATGAAAATAGCATCAGTGACATGATGTGTCCCTGAGGTCAAACAGAACCTAGCAAGCAAATCGCTGGCCCAAGGCACGAAACACAGAGTTCTAGGTGGCAGGCACTCTCAGGGACAAAGCTCTCAGGGATATGTGACAGAGTGTGAAGGACGGAGCAGTCGAAAGTTGGGGGGACTCCAAATAGTCAGTATGTGCCTCACTTGCCAAGAAACCCCGAAACAGCTTCTCTGAGGCATCCACCACAGGGCACAGCAATTGTTGTTCCAAAGTGTGGCTGGACTCATCACAAGTGCAGACTGTGACAGAGCCTGACTGTACAGCCAGTCTGTCAGTATTTTGTGGAGTGATGCTCACAATAGCATCCTGTAGTTTTCTAGAAGACTGTGGGTGAAGAAGAAATAACAGGGTCAGCCATAGGTGCCCCAGAGGACTGTTCCATGTCACTCCACTGTCTTGGCCAAAAGGACATGAGCAGAGGGCAGCATGGTCATCTCTGAGGAAAGTTTAAGAGCCAGAGCCAGCCAGCCAGGACCATTTCCCTTCCGTTTTGTTTTGTTTTGTTTTGTTTTGTTTTGTTTTGTTTTGTTTTGTTTTTCGAGACAGGGTTTCTCTGTATAACCCTGGCTGTCCTGGAACTCACTTTGTAGACCAGGCTGGCCTCGAACTCAGAAATCCACCTGTCTCTGCCTCCCGAGAGCTGGGATTAAAGGCATGTGCCACCATGCCGGGCTCCATTTCCCTTCCTACTCAGCCTGCTTCTGCAGATATGGCTTCCCATCTTTGTGCTGAGGGACCATGATGGGGGCCAGATCTTTGGTTGACTCCTGGTGAATGAATGGGAGTGAGGGGGACTTTAATCTTGACTGTGAGGAACAATCTGGTCTGGGTATTGGGCTATCACAATGTAACCAAGCACTCTTGGTGGATTGACATGAACAGTGAGATCTCAGATGTGTTTATTTGGTCAGACATCATGAAATGCAGGCAGGTCAGGATTGAACATCACATCAGAAAAGCAGCCACAGATCACCCATGTAAGGAATAGCTTATGCTAACTCCTCTAAGGGACTGAATCATGGCTAACCTGCATGGAGGTTACCAGACCAGGTCACCAGACCATGTCTGGTGCAGCTTCAGGATGTGACCTGCACTGTGGCTATTCACAGTGGCACTGCCTTGTCAACTTACCGGCTTTGAAGGAAGATTTCACTGCTAGCTACATGTGTGAACTACTCAGCTGTGTTCTTTCAAAACTGTTCTGAAAATATGATTCCCCCAAGGAATGGCCAAAAGTAAGGAAATCCCAGTGCAAGCAATAGCAAAGCCAGGCATAGCTCAGCTGCTATTGCTTGATTCAGCTTAGAGCCTTTCTGGTCCTTGCATTCATTTCCAGTGGCCTGAGTTTGCATTGATGCCCAGTTGTGCCTGGCTTTGTCTAAGTTGTCAAGATGGGGGATGTGCAGTCAGCAGGACAGTGTTTGGCGTGTCACACATAGCTCAATGCATCTTTGCACTCTAAGTGTCCAGAAGAGAAGTGTCAATATAAACAATTGACAATGTGTATTGTGTGTCAACTTGCTTTCCAGACATTCTGTATTGATTTGCCCTCCAGTGGTGACATGCTACCCATGGTTCATTCCGGGCTCTCTAGCGGCAAATTTCATCTCCACAGTCTCAGCCAGTTTTATAGGCAAGCTCTTACACATTTCTCTTTATATTCCATGGAATTTGAGCACTGTAAAACATGACTAATGGCTATTTGCATTTCTTTCTTTGTGAGTTTTTATATTTTTGGTTTTGTGTGTGTGTGTGTGTGTGTGTGTGTGTGCATCATTTCTTCCTGTTAAAGCCAGTGAGCTGGCTCAGTGGGTAAGAGCATTGCCTCTAAGCCTAGAGACTAGACTTTGATGCCCAGAACTCATATGGTAAAAGGAAGAAACTCTCACATGCTGTTCTCTGATCTCCACAGGCATCCACAAACACATGCAACACACACAACCACACAAATACACGTACATACACAGAGAGACAGACAAGCACACACACACAAATACACACAAACACATACACAAACACACATACAAACACATACACATATACACAGAGACAGACAGACACACAGAAATACACACACAAACAAGCACACGTACACAGAGACAGACACACAGAAATACACAGATAGACACGGCAAATACACTAAACTTTTTTTTTTTTAACTCTACTGTTGTAAGAATACATTAACCATGTTTCTAGTTAGCTCAACATGTCATCATCACTAAAATGCACTGGGTGAGGGATGGAGCTGACCATGGCCGCCGATCCCTTAGCCTTGCAGCTTAATTTGTTATTTGATTGACATCTTCTGGCTCTGGCTTGTCAGGCAATGGCCCCTGGGTTTCCATGTGAATTTGGGATGATTCCCTCACTGTCACGACCCACTATCACCCACTGTCACCACCCTACAGTGGCAGGAGACTTAACAACCCCTAGCCCTTCAGATACTGGGTAGCCTTGGAGCTTTTTCTGCCTGGGTGTTCTGTGGTCTTGGTGTCCTGTGCTCAGGGCTTTCTTTGACTGCCTCTATTCTGCAGCCTTTCTTCAGCTACCTGTGCTGGAACAAAGACCTTCCTCCTGCCTTGCCCTTGACTCTCTTTACATTCCTCTGCCTGACCTCTGTCGCCACCACTATGATGGGGAGTTAGTTTTAATTGTCAACTGGACACAACCAGGAATATGGGGGGAAGAGAGTTTCAATAAAGGACAGTCTAGACTAGGTTGACCTATGGGTATGTCTATGGGGTCTGTCTTCACACCTCTTATTGAAGTAGGAAGATCCAGGCTAAGTGTGGGCAGCTTTTTCAGGTATCATCTCAGATAGGAGGACAAGCAAGAAGGCAGGGACTTTTGCTTTTTGGGCTTGCTCTGCTTTCACTCTTACTGGCAAGTTCGTCTACTCTATTGCTTCTGCTACTGATTCCTTAAGTGACACAAAGCCGGCTTCTTCAATCTTTCAAAGTGGACCAAAGACCAGTGGTTTTCTAGGAATCTTCAAGGCCTTTAAAGCCAGATTGGCATTAAAGCCTCGAGCCTCCGTGAAGCACTCAGCCTCATAGACTGAGCAAGTCATCGGTTTTGGCCTCTCTTGTGCCAGACAGCCATTGCTTGACTACTCTGATGTGTAAGCCAGTGTGATAAAACCTGTTTAATGTACATTCCTTCTTTGTGTTCTGTTCTCTTAAGATCCCTGACTGACACCCACGGGCAGAGCATAGCTTCTGCTCTGAAATCAGGTTCTAGTCTCCTTTGCTTTATTTCTCAGTCATAAGCCTAAGATTTTAAACTGTTTATACTTTGTGACATGGGGACAAAGTATTTGACATAAGTGACTAAGAAGAATGAATTGATTTGGTCCAGAGATTTCTGGATTTCAGGGACTTCTGTCCATGGTAGGCTGATCTGTTTCTTTGGGCCGAGTTCAGGGCTTCTCACCTCAGGTTGACAGGAAAGCCAAAAGACCAGAAAACGTCAGTGACAAGGCACATCTCTCAAAGGCATGTTCCTGGTCACCCTTCTTCCCTCCTGGCCCCTTGTTCCAGGGTTACCAAGGTCTCCCAACAGCCCAGTCAATGGAACAATGGAATAATTCCTTCATGAGGTCATACCCAGTTGCCTCTCGTTGGTAGGATACACTAGCTTCAGCCTAACCCCTCCATACCTCAACCTATAAGGAAGAAATTTCAGATCCAAACTTTAAGACAAACAAACAACAACAAAACCAGAGTGCTTACCAATTATGACTCTGTGAATATTATTTACCTTTGAACACACACACACACACACACACACACACACACACACACACACAAGATTTTACTTTCTTCCTCAGTTGAAGCTCTGTTATACCAATGTCCTAGGTACCACAGTGTAATTTCCTTTAAGGTCTGGTAGTTATTTGCCTTCTTGGGACCTTGATGACCTGTCCTGCATGGTCTGTTTCTGACACTCAGTGAGTTGATCAGTAATCCCCAACAAAAGCTTTACTCTGAAGTCCCATCCATTCTGTGACCTTTGACATTTCTGCAGCCCATGGGCCTGCTGGCTGGGCTACAGTTCCGCTGAGGTTGGTAATGTCACCATTCCTCCCCCAGGCTGTGTCCTAGCTCCTGTCTTTCTGTTGTACTACATACACTCTTTCATTTTTACAAGATATAATTGAGAAGACAAAGTAGATAAGCCAAGGACTCATGACTCCACAGTAAGAAGACAAAACTGAATTTGAAAGTTGGCAAAGGACAGCAGCGATTTCTACAAGAAAGTTATCAGGAGAGAGGCTTCTCAGGCCATGTCCTCTGCGGAGTGGCTGATTCTCAGGCCTGGGCTACTGATGCTCTTGGCCTACAGTCTGAAGTCCACCTGGGTATAATATTCTGAGTTCAGCGAGATTTTTCTTCTGCCACTTGACAGGTGTTATTTCAGCACATTCTTCCTCGAGGATTAAAATAGAAAATATGAGCTCTCATGGGAACAAGAGACAATGGGTCCTCAGATCCCTGATCCTGAGGACCAGCGGCTTACCATACACCTGTCCTCTTCTTCCAAGGTTTACAATGTGTAGGATGCCTGTCTCCTATCACAGTGAGGTGGGGAGGGAACTTCCAGGGGTGTGCTGGTCACCAATCTGTATCTTGTATGGTAATATCCACTTAAACCATGAGGAAGAGATAAAAACAAATAACCAACAACAAAAACAGCAACACCCCCTCTCCCAAAGCAACAACAGAACGTCCACACCATTCTCATGATAGAACACCTTAGAGCCCACACAAACTTGACAGATAAGCAGCACCCCACTCTAAGTCAAAGTCTCCCTGGCTCAAGCCCTTTTCTTCCACTGAGACCCTCTGCGGGAGAGTCTGTGCTGAATCTCAGGTGTAGGTTCTATAATATCTAGGACAAGGATCAAGATTACTTAGGAGACGTTTGATGGCAGTGTAAATGTGTGTGTGTGCGTGCCTGTGTGTGTGTGTGTGTGTATGTATATGTGTTTGTACGTATGTATGTGTGTATATGTGTATATTTGTATGTGTGTATGTATGTATGTATGTATGTATGTATGTATGTATGTATATGTGTGTGTGTGTGTGGTGTGTGTGTGTGTGTGTGTGTGTGTGTGTGTGTGTGCTTGTGTGTGTGTGAACTATCTGTTCTCAGGAAAGTTTTAGACTCTTTTTGTTTGGGGCTCTGCCTAGCATATGCCACCTGTCCCTAGCTACTGTGGTCATGCCCCTGCCTTCTTCCTGTTTTCATGACTTTTCTAGGATCACAGACCCAAGGAGGAATCCTGCTTCGTGCCTAGGCCCAAGAGAATAAGTCCTTAGTTTCCAATATTATCAACATTCATGTGTGTCCTTGAACTGGCTTTCAGGTTAAACCTCTGTGGCCTGGCCTGTCATTAGCATGCTAGGTCTCTGGTAACCCTGGTTGGCAGCACTGCTGGTTCTGTGGTGTCAGTCTGTTTGACAGTGTGGCCATGTCAACCTTGGAGGGACACAGAATAAATCAGCAAGAGTGGTGCAACTGGTTTCTGCTATGACGTTCCAGCCACCAGCCCTTCCCCACCTTCTATGGCTAGTGGCTATCCCAGTCTTTCCCAGCAAGCCACAGCAGTCCCCATCTGTGTTACCCCTTTCACACTTTTTCCTCAACCCCTCTGAATACCTAGGACATAGACTGAGTCTTCTAGGGTCCCCAGGAGTGAACCTGGAGTGTATATGTGTGTGTGGGGGGGGGGGGGAGGGGTTGTCACAAAGCAGTCAGGCTGAACAATCCTTGTGTTCCAGTCTTGTTTCCAGGTTGATAAACAGCATCTCACAATGTGCTCCATCCTTCTTTTTGGTTTGATCTGTCGGTAATCAGAGGAGGGTGGTGAAGAGGGCAGAACTGAAGAACATCAAAGTCCCAGCATTCAAGATAGGCATCTCTCACCTTGAAGTCTTTTAAAAACTCCAAAGGGGCAAAAATAAAAGCCCAAAGACAAAAACATCACAATTTCAACGAGTTGGGCTTGGTTATAGGTGTGAGCAGAAACCCAGGCAGAAGGGCGTCCAGCACACTGGTTTTTTCTTAAACGTAGCCAAAGAGGTGGTTGTAGGTGTCCCTCAGATGACTGAATAGGCAGATATGGGGCAGGATGGCCTTAGTTCCAGGGCTGTGGGGCTCTTAGTAGGGAGATGTAGGAGACCAGGTTGCCATCTTTTCTAGCTTTAATCTCCACATAGGTATCCATACAGGAAGTGTCAGGGTTCCTGAAGCTTGGGGCTCAAGATGAAGTAGGCTTTCTGTTATGGTCACCTCTCATCCCTGCTCTATGTGTAAGGAGACTGAACCAACAACAGAGACCACATAAAAGACTGATGCTCCTGTGTTCCTGAGTGGTTTTGCTGAGGTCTTGGCTGAGTTCTGATCCTCCAACCATCCAGACAGGAGGTGGGAGCCACATTCTCTCACAGGCGGACCAACAGTCCCTATACCAATTTTGCCAAAATGAATGCTACAGACCAACATGTCCCAGGAGGAAAAGGCTGGGATATCACTGACTCTGTTCCCATGTCTTCTGTCTCATGTCCTCATGGCTTCCTGTTGTCTGCTGATCACACAAACCCCGGATCCCATGACTGCGTTTGAGGTTAGTTATTCCATGACAGCCATGCTAAGAGAGCTGAGATGAAGCCATGACACTTCTGACTAAGTTACTTTTGCATCATCGAGACCACACTTCCTGACAGAGACCATCTATATTTAGCTCATGGTCTCAAGGGATTTCAGTCCATCACGGCCCAGTGTAGTAAGTAGCTTAGCTCATGGCAGAGGGGGCCTAGAGGGGGTGGCTCAGGTGCGACCTTCGAAGGCCTTCCCTAGTGACTGCTTTCATGGTCCCACCTCCTGAAGGCTCACCCCACAGCCTCTCATTCTCACTAGCAGCTGGGGAATCTGCATCTAAACACTGTAGAGGGACATTCCAGACTTAAACAACCTCAGTGATGAGGTTTCTCATGTAACAGCATGGCTAAAGGCAGCTTTGATTTAACCTCAAAGACCCAAGTCATGCTGGTTGACAGTGAATGGGAAAGGTTGACTGGAAGTGTTTTTCTCTGTATCCAATACTGTGAGTTGAAGTTCTGAGCCCGAGTCTGTTGCTGTGACTTCATTGAGAGTCCACAGAGATGTAAGTCACATGGGTTAGGGAGAAATCTTAATGACAATGTCCTTGTAAAGTGAGCCTTGGAGACATACAGAGATACATGGGTGAGGTGGTCAGGATAGTCTTTGTCAATTCAACCTGCTATAGGACAACAGCAGCAAATATGGTAATCAAGGAAATTGGTAGTCAGTGTCCAGTGAGCACCTGAGCCTCTCAGGGAGCCCCCTCACTGAACCCTTCCTTGCTGAAAGGGCTCTCCAGACCTCCTCTGTAAGGGTTGTGACCACACTTGTGATCCATTGCCACTGTAGAGGTCAGGCTGTGCCCTGCTCTAAGTGACAAACAGTGGCTTCCAGCGACTTCATTTTATAAAACGGCAGCTGGTTCCACTGAGTGCAAATGTCAGGGCAGGATGGCTCCTCATCTTGCTTATGCAAGTCAACACTCACTTGTGCAGCCTGAACCACCAAGGACGGGCAGACAACGGATACAGATAAATCACCTCCTCCTAGGAATTCACCAAATGAAACCAGGAACCCACGGACACATGAGAGGTCAAAACGATCTCCAACAATAAGGCCTGAGAATGTATCAAACATGGAGACTGGTTTGTGAGGCCATCTTCATCCTTGGATGTAGGAGAAAATGCAAAACCTTCAGTCCAGAATTCACAGGTGATGAGCTCCCAGCTTGGTCCTCAGATTTTCAGCAAGCATCACCCTCGGTCAGATTTGAGAGGGGACACACATGCAGATTAGAGGACACTTCAAAGTCACAGAGGGCAAGGACTGCTGGAGTCATGAGAAGCAGAAAGAGGCAAGAAGAGATGCCACTTTCCTGCAACCTCTGGAGGAAGCCCAGCTGTGGACACTGCAGACTTCAGATTTATGACTGTTAGAATGAGGCAGAAGCCCCCAGTTTGAGGCAGTTGCTGGGGCAGCCTTGGAAACTGACACACAGGATGGGATGCCAGCTCTTCTCTAAAGCAATGGACTGCTACCCAAATAATAGAAAGAGCCAGAATAGGGAGGTAAGTGTTTTGCTGGGGATCACAACTTGGTTCAGCTGTTGAGGAACCTGGCCAAGGCCAAGGCTATGAAGCATTTCCGTCTCGTGGACTTGTGTAAGCAAGCTCTCCAGGAAGGATCGTGACCGAGGTGCTGACAGGGACACCTGTGGCAGATGGAGTTGCTCAGAGGAAGACGTTGTTCTTTTGGCTTATCTGCATCTTCTGGTTTTCCTCAGTCAAGCACACAGGATCTTTGCAAGTGAGGGGGAAAAAAGGCACTAGCCACAGGTTTTAAGAAAAAAAGCAAACTTTCAAACTCTTCTGGCCTGGTGCTGCCTTTCTTCTGGCAAACGACAGAGCTTCTGTTGCAAAAGGGCTGAGAGGACCAAGACCCTGCAAAAGCCGCTTCCCTCAGTAGATGCCCTACTTCAGTGTGCCTTTCCATAGTAACTGATTCTCACTGCTGGATTTATCCATGTCCAAATCTCTGCTTTTACCTTCTGAACAAAAAGGTAAAACTGTCATAGAATTAAGAGCAACATTTGAAAGTGAAGATGCAGAAATATTACACGCCCCTGCTGGGTTCTAAGACACTCCCTCTGTGTGCCGTCACTGCCCCTGCCTTGAGTCCATACCAAGGGGTTTCATCCCCTAAGTCCCAAGCCGGAACACATGTGGCTTATGACCAGACCCTGGAAATCAGCAAGGCCATCACATGAAGAACTGTCTGTACTGTCTTCTGCCACAGGCTTCTTCGAAGTGCTCTTAAAAACAAGCAAAGACTCTTTCAGGAAGTCAGCTGCCGCTAGAGATGGGGACACTCAGATCAGGACTAGAAAAGGCCTCTGTTACCAAGCGGAATTGTGGTGGTAGAGGAGGCACCGTTCCACATCACAGGGGCCATGTGGTTGAGATGGCAGTTGGCCAGTTGTGGAAGTGGAGAGCTGAGCGTTGCTTGTGAAATCCCTCCTAGGCACACGCTCCATGAGCAGCCTCTTAACACACACAGCTTGATTTCCTTACATCTGTGGCAGCCTTAGGGTTAAGTCTTTCCGTGCACGATGAGCCTGCTGATGGCATTGGGCGCTTGGCCAGCCTGTTCTAAACCAAGTATGGAAAGAGATACAGAGGAAAGAAGTTCAGGTCTTCGAACTCTAACCTGAGCCAGACATTCTCCTGTGTCAGCTGGATCCCTGGCTTCTGTTGGGTCACCTGCAGCGAGGCTGGGGCCTGGGATGGAATTAATTATCATTGGCTTTAGTGGGGGAGGGCCAGAGCTTGACTGCCTTTAGGCATGGTGACAACTGCCGCTGTGCTGTCAGATGCCAGCATGCAGTCAGAGAGCGTGGTGGAGAAGGCCGAAGTGGCAGGGACAGAGAAGCTACAGCATCCAGAGAACCCGCTCTCAGCGATCATGGGGCTGGATCCCGGCCGGGCGGAAAGGAAGCGTGTGGAGAAAGGCTGGTGCAACCAAGATGGGACTGAGCTGTCAACTAAGAGACATCGTGAGGGCCATTTAGTTTAGGAATGAAGATAGCACCTATGCAGACCTTGAAACTATGACCAAGACACACCTGCTGAGTGGAAGAGGCACCCAGAAGTGAGTCCCTTTATGTCTATGCATGAGATACAACTGACATTCTGCCCAACTGTGAGCAGACACGGAGGGAGACTGGCATCACCATGCTGGGCAAAGTTCCCCCAGAAAGTCTATCCTGGTCCATCCCCAGCACAACAAACCCCAGGATGCCTTTTCACACTCTCGGCAGACTTCTGGTAGAGATTCTGGATCTCAGACGAGGCAGAGGGCAGGGTACTTTCTTTGGCTTATAAATGGCAGAGAGACAGAAAAGAGCCCCTCACTCGGGCACAGACCAGTCTATGCCAGTGACCTCTGCTCATGGTAGGAGAGATGGGACTGGGGGTAGACACCGCCCTATCACACATTTGGGTTTGGTGCTTCTTGACATTCTGAGCTCCTTGGGTCTGAAAGTCTCTGATCTGGGAAATTGGGCTTCCAAAGGGAATAAGTCTCAGTAGACTTTGGGGGTTGGCCCCTGCCTGGTCTCTCAGGGCTTCTCCAGCTGTGGTTAGTTTTATTTGTCAAATCGACACAATGTAGACTGTCCTGGGAAGACAGCCTCAGCAAGCGATTGTCTGGATCAGGTTGGCCTGTGGCCATGTCTGTGGGAGATTATTTTGATTATGCTAATTGCTGTGGGAAACCCCATCTTAAAAGTGGGTGGTACCATTCCTTGGTTTGGGGTCCTGAACTGTATAGGACTACAGGAGGCAAACGGAGCAGTAGGCAAACATGCCTTCATTTTCCTGGTGCTCATAATTGCGGATGTGATTAGCTGCGTCAAGCTCCTGTCTTGATTTTCCCATGGTGCTGAACATGGAACTGTGACCTAAACTAAACCTTCCATCCCTAAGTTGCTTCTTTTTCTCAGGCTGTTTTTTTTTTTTTTTTTTAAATCATGGCAACAGAGATGAAATTAGGATACCAGCCAGGAGGCCAGCAAGACAGAGAGGGGTCATCACATTGACAGAGAGACCAGCTGTCAAGAGGAGACATGGGAGCAGGACAGACTTGCTTGTGTCTTGTGGGGGCTTTGAGGCGTTAGTGGCTGGGCAGTGGCCAGCAGCAGATCTGAGCTCTTGGTAACCGGCCTTTCTGACAGAGTGCTATGGGAGCGTGGCAGGGTCCCAGGTGGGTAGTGGGTGTCGGTGGGGCAAGCACAGTGGTGGTTCTCCCAGCATCCTTCCTGCTATAACTCTCAAGAGCTGAGACCATCGGGACCCAAGGAGCTGCTCCTGCAAGGCTTGGCTTTCCAGGCCACACTGTCCCCAGGCAGGCTGTGATGCCGAGAGCCCTGGGGGAGTGGTTGAGTGTTGGTTGCTGATGCTTAAAGTTGGGAATTTCTGTGACCCCTAAGGAGATGTTTTACATAGTATACTGCTCACCGCCGACACAGTTCACACTCGGTGGCCCACCTGTGCTGCCCCAGGTCCAGCCCTTGCCTCCCTACATAGGATACCCATGCATTCTGCAGTGGTATGTGTACTAGCCACATCATGTTGCAGCTTCTCTTTACCCTTCTGCATCCCATGCCCTGCCACATGTGAGCCTTAAGAGCCTAAGTCCCCAGCATAGAAATACCCACTAGAAAGTGTTTCCTATGACAACTAATTCCACGAGCTGTTCTGTTATGATGATCAGGTCACCAACGGTGAGGGGTGAGGGCTGACCCACTGTCACCCTCCCTGCCCCTCTCTTTTCTCTCTTTCCAGTGTGATCAGATCAGTTATAATTACCCTTTCAACCTTTGTAGTGGCACATGCTTCACAAAGGTAGCATCTCCTACGGGGAGCACTTCCTACAGGGAGAACATTCATGGGGAGTACCTCACATAACAGACATCTCTCCCAGGGAGCACCTCACACAGGGAGCACCTCACGCAGGGAGCACCTCACACAGGCAGCACCTCACACAGCGAGCACTTCACACAGCGAGTACCTCACAGGATGCCACTTCAAACATTGATCACCTCACCTAGCAGACACTTCACATAGTGGGCATCTCACACAGCCTCCTTGTTTCTCCTAACACACACCGTCTCTCCGTGGCCGGGCCGTGGCGTTGTGACCCCAGGATCCTCTCCGTGGCCTTTTCCTCTTCCACCTTCTGATGGCTTCATTGTTTATACTCCACCATCAAGGTGTAGTTTCAGTCCTGTTTTCCACAGAGACCGCCCTAATTTGGGAAGTAAACTTTTGCCTTTCAGGGGACCCGGCTGAGTTTAACCGTAGCAGAATCGGGGAGCAGAGTCATTTTTCTCCTGGAATCTCAACTGTCTCCTGGGCTTTCTCCCTTTACGGCTCTGCTGGTTTTCACTCCGTCGTAGATGTTTGAGGTCTCTCAGGGGCCAGCGTCTTTCCAGTCCTTTTCAGACAAAACTTATTTCCAGAGTGTCCATGCAGTCATAGAGCCTGGCCAGCCTGTGGAATGCTCATTTCTCTGGTGCCTCTGCTGCCTATAGGAGGGCCAAAGCCAGGACTGGACCTCTGGAAGCCCCTCTCTTCCCCAGTTCTCTCTACCCTGAAGCCAGTTTTAAAGCTTTTCAGGCAGCTATAGATTCCCAAAGCCCCTCCTTTCCCACCCTGAGGCAGCTGGGAAGTTGTGTCTTCAGAACTGAGGGTGTGAGTCATTGGGGTCATTGGAAGGTACCAAGGTTCCACATCGGGGCTGCCTGATTCCCCTCCCCACCCCCGCAAACACACACCAGTGTGACCTCGCTCCTCCCTGTGACAGCGCTGCATCTGTTTCCCCAAGTCTGTCCTGTGGGTGACCCTCCTTGGTGGTGTCTTCCTCTGTACAGAGACCTTGCTAGGGCCTCTGTGCCACACGGCCCACTGCCATCTTGCCTCCAGGCTTCCTCAGACACATGCTAATCCTCAATTCAGAATGGCCCCTCCCCTTTCTCTTCCCAGCAGCAGCTCTGTTTGTGCAGCTTCTCCTGCTGTGGTCCACAGGGTCCAGATGGAGTTCTGTGATTACTGGCCACCACTAGCTGGCAACGGGGCTCTCTCCATTGTCCAGGAAAACTTGCCAAGGGCTCAGCCACACACCTTGCCGATGCAGACTCCAGGATTTCAATGGCTCCTTGGATTTACATACCTGGAGGTTAACCTAACTCACTGTCAAACCCTCAAGCAGCAGTGTGGACAGCTGGTACCAGCTCACCATCGTACCCTTAACCTAGAGACTGTGTCCTGTGGGCTTTTTATGAAAAAAACCTAATGATTGTGTGGATACTTGAGGGATACCTGAGGCATCTCCCCAGGGACTCTGAGAAGGTGTCCCCAGAGAGACTTTACAGGACCCTTTGGGTGCATGTGACATCCTCCATTCTTCCTCTCATGGCTGAGTTGGGGAGCTTTCATTGTCTTTTCTCATTGGCCATGGACCAAGCAAGGGTTTGAAAACCCGAGTGTCTGGGGTGGGTAGAAGCACTGAGGTCTCACCCAGGGTCAGGAGGTCCCTCCACCCCCAACTCCCTGCTGCTGCGTCTGATGCTCTATGCCCTGCAGACACGCAGGGTGGCAATCCTGGATGGTCCTGGACTGGGGCACAGGTACCACTGATTTGCAATTGATTTCAGAAAACCAAGAAGCCAAAGACTGAAGATATCAGGCCTCGAGCTGCAGCCAGCATGGGTGTGACTCTGGCCACCTTGTCCCTCTTTGGTCCCCGTCTCTTCCATTCTTGCACATGCTCATCACATACATGAGGTGCACATATTTGCATCTCATAAAATTGGGACAGTAGCTGCAGTATCAAAATATCCATCTTCCCTCCTCAGAGTAGTGACAGAGCCCCTACTCGGCTCTCATTGGCCCTCCTGGGCATATGTGCTTTTGCCTGGACAAACAAGCACATAGTTGGCAGCAATCAAGTCTCAGGCAATCAAGGGCTTTCTGTACGGGAGCAAGGATGCTGTTTTTTGCCCTCTCTTTGGCTCTGCAGTTGGCCAGAACATCTTCACAACTGCAGAGGACCACAGGCCCTTGGCAACCATGGTCCTGTGTGCTTTCAGCTTCCATTCTCTTGGACCTTACAACCTCTTAGCCCACTCTGGGTTGGTCCCCCTTGAGAATGTGACAATGGTTCCCACCCCAGGAATTTATCCTTCCCTCCCCCTGGGAGCCAGGGGTGCTGACTTGGGGAAAGGGCATTGAATAGTACTCTGACTTCAACCATTGCGTCTCTTTCCTCAAGTCCCAGTGCCAATGCTGGCTCCTGCCTCGACCCCAGAGTGAGATACATTAGCTGCTGCAGACAGTGCATGCAGAGAGAAGGAGAGAGCCGGCATGCCTCAGGCCTGAGGGAGACACCACGTAGGACCATATTAGAGTCCTCTGAGCTGGTCCAGGATGTTACACAGCTAAGAGCAAAAGGGCATGCAGGAAAGCTCACTGTTCATATGACAAGGACTTGTCTAGAGCTGCCTAAAACAGATGCAGCCTTAGTGTTCTGGGGGTGGTGGGGAATGGGCACACCCCTCTTTCTGAGACTCGTTCTTCCTGGGACCTGGTCTTTCAGGTGCGTGCTGACTTGGCAGTTTTGCCAATGCCTTCAGACAATTGACTTCTGTACACAGGGCAAGACGTTCTCATTGTTTTTAGAATACCTAACCATGGACCAAAAACTAGCTCTCTAGGCTGGAGAGATAGCTCAGTGGTTAAGAGCACTAACTGTTCTTCCAAAGGTCCTGAGTTCAAATCCCAGCAACCACATGGTGGCTCAGAACCATCCGTAATGAGATCTGACGCCCTCTTCTGGTGTGTCTGAAGACAGCTACAGTGTACCTACATATAATAAATAAATAAATAAATCTTTAAAAAGCAAGCAAGCAAGCAAACAAACAAAAGCTAGCTCTCTGTGCTGGAAATGGGGAAGTCAGTCCTTACTCTGCCAGTCACCAGCGCGTCTATCTGTCTATCTTTTTCCTTTATGGGTTGACGTTAGCTGTCGTTTCTCAGGAATGTCTCCTCCATGGCCAGTGCTAAGCATTTTCTCCTCCACAGTGCTGATGTTTCCCCTTTCACCTCCATCTTTAGCTCTGAGGATGACTGTCAGGATGTTGTTGACTCAACCGCACAGGGTTCCAGGGACAGAGATACTGTCACTCACACAAGCTGTAAAGTTCCTCTCTCAAAGTCCTTTGTTTTAAAAAAAGGTTAATTTGCATACAATTCTAGTCTCATAAAAGCTTTTTGTTTTTTTTTCCCTGCCTTTTGTGACAGGCACTTGATAGGGCCCTTGTCACCCTCGCTTGTCTGACTCATTGGAAGGTGTCAGTCAATCCGGCCTCTGCCCGTGCTTGTTAAAACAATCGAGGATGACAAGGGTGGAGTAGTGAAGAGGAGACCAGAGAGAAAAGACACCTTGGGCCTCCGCAGGCTCAGACAGCTAGGATGGCTGCCATAATAAACCATCTCATTCTAGCTGTAGTGCTTGGAATTATAATCCCACTTGTAAGTGGTCTGTTTTAGTCGCTTTCTCATTGCTGTGATAAGTTACCATGACCAAGGTAGAGGGAGAGGTTATTTGTGGCTTACAGTTCCAGGGCATTGCCACTATCACAGAGCAGACCACATTGGCAGGCACGGTTCTTGGGCAGCAGCTGAGAGCTCTCACATCTTGACCCATTAACAGGAAGCCAAGAGCTAACTCAAGATGGTATGAGTCTTTTGAAACTTCTAAGCTCATCTTTAGTGACATATCTCTTCCAGTAAGGCCACACCTCCTAATCCTTCCCTAATAGTACTACCACCTGGGGACTAAGTATTCTAACATATCAGCCCATGGGGGCCATTCTCCCTCAAACCATCACATGATCACAGGCCTTAAATGTGCTGGACTCTTCTGAAAGGAGCATGTGTGTGTGTTGGGGGGGGTCACTAAGCATGAACAGGCATGGGGAACTGTGAAGTTCAAAGCCCTTTGCTATGTTGAATATGAGAGTGGGCTTGGAAAAGGGCCATTGTGTTAGTTAGCTTTTCAACCCTTTACAAAATACCGCAGATAATTAACTGCCAAGAACAGGTTTGTTTCAGCTCACAGTCTTCAAGGTTTTAGGCCATTGCTTTTTAGGAGTGAAAGCTGGCAGTAGCAGAGAGAACAAACCCACTTATGTCATTAGTCAGGAAACACACACACACACACAAACATGGTGCCAGGGTCCATCAAACTGGGAAAGCATGTAGTGCTTCTGTCTATGGTGGCAGAGTGTGAGGCAGCTACATGGACCAAACAGTAGAGACCCAGATACAAATGGTGGTAGGTATAACCTTTGAAGACTTGCCTTGTCAGCCAGACCCTACCTCCCAATGAACGCACCACCTCAAATACCAGGGAGACCACCAGCTAGAAACATGGATTCAAAGTATGAGCCTGTGGGAGACATTCATATTCAAACTATGATATTTCACCCTAACTTTCAAAGCCATCTCTATGAGTATCTTACAGTACAAAATGCATCCAGCTCAACTTCAAAAATCCCCACAGTCTTACCAGGTCTAACAGTGTTTGAAAATCTCATCCTAGGCTCAAGAAAATCTCTTATCTGTGAGACCATGTGAAAGGAACTTTCATACAGTGAAAGCCATTATGTGTTCAATGTCTGTTGTCTGTGTTTTGATTTTGATTGTATAGGGGATTTTAGTGAAGAGATTGCATGGATCTCAAAAGGGACTTTGAACTTTAGACTTTTAAGCATTGTTGAGACTCTGATAGACTATGGGGACTTTGGAGTTGGACTGTAAGGCAGGAGTACCACACAGAGAAACTGGACAAATGCAGGACCAAATGCCAGCAGAACCAACACCACGTCCTGTAGCCCTGTGTCCTGTACTCTGGCCATGTGGTGTCATCATCTGAGTTCTATCAGACCTGGGCATCTCTACTAGTTTTATCCTGTTGCTGTGAAAGATACCAAGACCAAGAGCAGTGTAGGGGAGGAAAGGGTTTATTTCGTCTTAGAGGTTACATCTCAGAGGTCACGGAGGCAAGTCAGAGCAGGAACTCACAGCAGAGCCTGCAGGAAGACTTGCTTCCTTGTCCATGCAGCATTACTTCTGGCCAGGGAACTAACTTGCAGCCAAGGAAGTACAGCAGTAATGGTGGAGGAATGCTCTTTAAGGGCCTCCAGGTGAGCTTATAGACACCCAGCTTTCCTACATAGCCCAGAACCTCCTTCCTAGGGAATGGTGCTGCTCATAGTGGATTGAGTTCTCCTAAAACAATTAGCATTCAGAAGAATTTCCCACAGACATGTGCATAAGCCAATCTCTTCTGGGCAACCCCTCAATTTGCACTATTTTCTCAAATGACTCTAGGCTGCATCAAATTCAGTTAAAGCTAATGGGAACCGCATTCCTAATCCTACAGACCTGCTGTTCGCAAAACACCTGGCCTCTCTTATGCCAGTTTCCTTGGTGAATCCCATGTTCATGACATCTCCAACATCTTGCGGTTTGCACTATAGATTAGCTTCACCTTTACAATTCCACACATCACCCAGTCAGGGGACCCCTGCAGCATATCCAATCCAGCTACACACTGCCTAATCTCCCAGACATTTCTCAAAACTCTGGTCACATGCATCCATGAATCTTCATCTCTTGAATTCTAGCAAGATACCTCTGAAGTTTTCCCCTATTAAAGGACGTATTTCAAATAGAGTTGCCCCAGAGCATAACATGGGTGGGATATCACCCTCAAGGTGCCTTTCCTACTGTCAACATGCAAACTGCTTGTGTGTTTTCTCTTGAATGGTGCCAATATCTTTAAAAATGATAGCCGTTCTGTTTGCATTCGCCTTTTCTGATACTTTAAATACATCCATATTTCTTTAGTGGCTAAATGTAATGATCTCCACACTTTTTTTTTACAGCGTATTCTCACCATAAGCCTCCCTAAAGGCAGCCAGCAATAACCATGCCACAAAAAATTCATTGCTTTTGAATTCTGACACACACACACACACACACACACACACACACACACTTAGAAATAGACAAAACCTCATCATATTATTTATTCTAGTAGTAAGAAGGCAGGCCAGCTGCCATCCGGTACCTCCTGACAGTGTCTACTGTCCATAATTCTATCCGTGTTCCTCTCTTCTGAGCTTCCATCAGAATCAATAACTGATTCTAAGATTTCTAAGATTTCTCTAGCCTGATCTCTAAACTCTCCCACATTCCTCTTGAAGATGTGGCCAGGTTCCTCACAACCACACAACCACACTCCTGGGCACCAAGAGTTACTTGTCTATCACCGTTACCGATAAGTGGCAGATACAAGTTACGTGTGGATGTGTCTGGCTCCTGCTTCTATTTCAGCCAGTCCGACAGTCCCTTCTTTGGAGGCAGGAGCCCGAGCAGAAGTTCCTCTCATCAAAGTGAACCTAGAAGCAGAGAGCAGTTAGACCCAGAGGCTGGGCTATCACCTTCAAAGGCCCTTGTCACCTATTTTTGCCAGCCAGCTATCACCCCTTATCCTGGCCTCATAGAATAGCTCTTTCAGTGGAGGGGCAAGCATTCAAGACACAGATCTGTGGGGGACATAACACCAAAGTTGCCCAGGTTGGCAGACAGCCAGACTAGGCAGAGAAAGGCAGACACAAGTTTTCCTTGAGAGACGCAGGAGGCTCTGACTTGCCCAAGACAGACAAAGGAGGACACATTTCTGTCATGGGAACCACCATTTGTGCCCTTTTGTCCCAGGAGCCCTTGCCACACCTATGTGCATCTGAAAGAGGGTCAGAGAAGGCTTTGGGGGTCCAGATACCTCTAGATCAGTGGTTTTCAACTTTCCTAATGCTGTGACCCTGTAATACAGTTCCTTATGTGGTGACCTCCCAACCATAAAATTACCTTTGTTGCTACTTCATAACCGTAATTTTGCTACTGTTATGAATCATAGTGCAAATATCTGATTTGCAGGATATCTGATATGTGATCCCTGTGAAAGGATTCTTTGAGCTCTCAAAGGGGTCTCAACCCACAGGTTGAGAACCACTGGCCCAGAGTCACTTGGGGACTCTGGATATGAGGTTATTGGCAACATTAGAACTCTCCTCACTGGTGCAAAGAAACCTGAGGCAAGATGCCCAACCTTTGAGCTTATAGCATGAACCTGTGGCTGCTAGCCTGCCTGGCCAGCTTCCAGCAGGGGAGATCCCCTGTACTCCAGAAGGATCCTCTGAATGAGTCACCCTCAAACCTACAGAAGCAGGGGCAGTAAACAAGGCTTTACAGGATGGGTTCCCAGGCTCCTGAGCAGTGACGACCAGGCGTAGGGAAGGGTGCTGGGGTCTGCAGTCCACACACCGTTCCAGTAACACCAGCCTAACTTGGCTTCCATAAAACTGTATCAGCCCACCAGCAAACTACTGTACCCCTCCCCTTTTAGTAAAGTCCGAGGTGGGACCCATTTGCACGGCTGTCCCTGGAAGGAGGGCTTTGTTTGCCTCTGTACACTTTCTGTGCTTGCTAAGATTCCTATAGTGGTGATGTATTTCTTCGAGAGTGGAAAATCCTTTCCTTTAAAGGGTCTTGATTAATAGTCTTGCAGCCTGCAGGCCACAGGCGGCCATCGCTGAAGGCTGAGACTGTGACTTGGCTCTGGGCCGACATGGGTGACTTCCTGGCAATTGCCAGATAGGATGGAGCAGCCTGCGGGCGAGACACAATTATCTGCTGGCTTCCAACCAGTGATTCATGGTTTGAGATCAGCAGTTCTCAGCTGATCTCCAGGTCACTGCCAGGCCCCTGCTTGTGTAAGGGTGGGAGTTGTCGGAGCTACTACGCTGGAGGTTAGAGGACAGAAAAATGTTAATTATGTTTTGCTAATTCATTAAAGAGTACACATGGAGGGACTCATGGCTCCAGCCGCATATGTAGCAGAGAATGGCCTTATCTGCCATCAGTGGGAGGGGAGGCCCTTGGTCCTGTGCAGGCTTGATGCCCCAGTGTAGGAGGATGCTAGGGCGGTGAGGTGGGAGTGAGTGGGGGAGCACCCTCATAGAAGCAGGGAGAGAAGGCATGGGATGGGGGTTTGTGGAGGGGAAACTGGGAAGGGGGACAACGTTTGAAATGCAAATAAATAAAATAACCAATAAAACAAGCAAACAAACAAACAAAAAAACCAACCAACCAAACAAACAAAAGTTAACCAGGGCAAACTCATTACACTTCAACACAGATAATGTATTCTGACAAGGAATATAAATATTTTCCAAATGTAAAGAGAGAAGTTGCATGATTTAAAAGGTTATTTATTATTTTGTGTGGACGTGAGTGTTTGTATCCGCACTGCAACATGTAGGTACAGGTCAGAAAACAACTGGCTGGCATTGGTTTTCTCCCTCCACTGTGTGGGTCCCAGTTGTCTTGGTCGCAGGTGCCTGTAGCTGCTGAACCATCTTGATGTTCCTAATTTTTTCCCCTAAAACCAGTTTTCAGATCTGTCCAGTGTTGGGCTTGCTAGCCAGTTTGATTTTTCCAGCTGCATCAGTGGTCGGGATGTGTCCATGACAAACTGTGGCTTCACACAGGAGGTGGGAGGAAAGTTCAGTGGAATTTGTCGATAACTGGGGATGCTGTTGTTTGAAATTAACTAAAACCTGACACATTAGGATCTTTGTTAGTGCAAAGGAGATTATGGAGGTACATTAAAGACTGAACATTTTTCCTTGTTTGTTAAATGACAATCCAGAATTCTGCCATCGAATGGATTTTTGTACAGTTGCCCTTTGGACATTTGGGAAACACTTGGGTCTCCCTTCCTTTGTGGCCTCTCCAGCGCTGAGGCATCTTATCGCATCAACACACCAGGAAGGTCTCGTGTGCACAATGTGGGGTTTTCATAGTGCTAATCTTTGATTGTGAGCTTGACGGTTATCATTACCATAGTTTTACCTGCTACCTTTTGTGAAGTCAAAGTTTCATTTTGCTCATTCTAGAGAAAAAGGGTCTGCTAAACACGAAGTCTTATTAAATACAGTTTGATCTCTGTTACAACCTGCACAGTTTCAGGGACAGACATGACTGGGGCAGTGAAGGACTGAAGAAGTGCCGGACAGACACACAGGTTTCAGGTTTACTGGAGTCTCTGATGGAGAAGCCACAGAACCTCAGAAGCCCAGTGTGTTTATTACATAAGGTTGAAGAGAGATGAAGGATGGCATACAGCTGAACAAGGGAGTGAGGTCATTACATACAGATAAACAAAGAGGCAGGGTTTGCGTGAAACAGCTGGTTCCAGCAGACAGATTCAGCTATGGCTCAAAGTGAGCAAAGAGAGGACTCTGTAGTAAGGCCTGGGTAATGAAACTGGTCCATGGGATGCTGAGCTGGGCTGGTATAAGGCAATGGAACTGGTCCATGGGATGCTGAGCTGCACTGGTACAAGGCCATAAAACTGGTCCACTGAATGCTGCCCTCTAATGGAGGAAGGACTATGGAGCTGATCCAAGGACAATGGAAGCCACAGATCATTCCCATGAGCACCAGGCTGTGTATGCACTTGAATACCCAACGAGGTAGAGGACAACTGAGGGACAGAGGCACACTGAACTATAGACCTGGTTTCAGCAAAATGTGAAAGGCTGTTTTAATGCTTAGATGATGGATTCCAGCAGGGGTTTATTTCCTCCTGGTCCTAGCTTCCTGACTGCCCACTATTCTTCCTGGCCATTCCCTGCCTTCCCAGGCAGAGGGAAGCAGACGGAGCTCCCTGAAGCTTTGTGTCCAATGAGATCCTGTTCCTTTGTGCACGACAGGCCCTTGACCTCCAGCCTCCTGGTCAGCAGCCTTTACTCTCCCTGCAGGAAACGGATACACTTGCGTTCAGGGATCTCAGATGGCTGATCTCTGGGGAGAAGCATGTATGCCTGTTAAATCTGTCATGCCAGGTACTAAGGGTGCTGAACAAAGACACAAATTGCATAAAAAGAGGGAGGTGACTTGTCTTAGACTGGTAAACTTGCTTCTCCCATTGGTCACTATTGGTAAATGTCTAAAAGTTAAAATAAAAAACTCCTACATTTCTAGTGCTTGCCAATTCTTGTGGTGTAAATGCCCCACCATGGTTGACACCGTTGGCATATGCTCTTTCCTCACAGGTCAGTGCACATGCCTGGAGCTGCTCCCCTGGTCCCTCTCAATGAAGCAGGCGGAGCCTTGGCTTAAGGCTCAAGCTCCCGCCATGTTAATTCACAAGGTGACCTAGACCAGAGGTGGGAGAGTGATTCCACACAAGCTCCTGATTCTGGTGAAAGGATGAAGGAGAACAGGACATGCTTAGGCTGAAGAGCAGGCGTTTCTATCTTCATTTCTCAAGCCCTAGAGTTAGCCACTGGCTGGCCAGTTTCCTTCTGTGCCTGGGATGGGCACCCTATGCTAAGCAGCCAGCCCTCTGTCTGTACTGGGAGGCAGCAAATTCTCTAACCGTCTAGGGTGCCACACACTCTTGCCCATTTGGGTTCATGCTTGTATTTGAAGTGTCTTCCCTGTCTGCTCTTCCTTCTGCACTGAAGGCCCAGACTCATTCCTGACCCAGCCCATCAGCAAACCTTATTTATATAGTGAAACTGGGGTGCAGGGACATTTGGGCAAGTAAAAGGCTTATTTCTGCTCCTTGGTCACTGCTAGGCTTCCTCCACTGTCTCCTCTAATGTGAGGCTGCACCTCCATTTCTTTGTGGTTGTTGCCAGCTTTAGCATAACATCCTGTCCTGGACTTGGGACATTTCAGTTGGGCCATGGGTCTCAGGAGCCATGGGAAAAGTGGCTCCCCACCCCAGGCCAGCCAATGAGGGTGAGTCTGTGGCTCAGTTGCTTCTTAATAGACTTCGTGCTGCTTGGCACACAGACTTAACAACATGTCCTCTCACGAGGTTCATCCTGAGGGCCCCTGAAGCCTTGTCACAGTGCTATGGCCATGGAGCAGAGGCTAGCAGATGTTTGAGATCTCCGTAGGAAATCTGGAGCCGGCAGATGGGTTGGAGTTAATCGTGGTGGAGAGACAGTGGCACTTGAACTACTTTGGCACCTTGCCCTGTCACCTCTAACACACATGACATTTTAGCACTTCTCCTTTGAATTTTGCTATAGACACAGATTCTTTAGTTTACAAAAAATTTTTGAACTGGAAAAGAACTACAGTTTCCCGCTTCTTTTCACTTACCCAAATATCCCTGCACCCCAGCTCACTGTATAAATAAGGTTCGTGGTGTTGTGGAGACTGGCCAGGGTCACTCTGAGGCAGGCTCATCTACAAGATCCACCTGTCCAGGCCTCAAGTCTCCTATCTAGAAGCTGCGGCTGCAGCATGACTTATGTGGCCTGCTCCAGGCTGTCAGGGGCCTTGTGGCCCTGGTGAGGTTGTTCAACCTGGGCTCAGCTTGCATGATAGTGTTGACTGGATATTTCTTATATGTTTGACTCAAGACATGACTTTTCGTGTGTGTGTGTGTGTGTGTGTGTGTGTGTGAGAGAGAGAGAGAGAGAGAGAGACAGAGACAGAGACAGAGAGACAGAGAGACAGAGAGACAGAGAGACAGAGAGACAGAGAGACAGAGAGACAGAGAGACAGAGAGACAGAGAGACAGAGAGACAGAGAGAGACAGAGAACTGGTACATTTCACAGCGATGGTCTCTGGGACTGTGGACTAGTGCTGACTGTCCCTAAAAGGGAATGAGGTGCTTGCTGCTGATAATTTGGAGAGAAGGCTGTGGAGTGGACAGGGGCTTGCCCTGCAGTAGATTTACCCCTCACCTCTGACTGGGTCACCTGAAACAAGCCAGAAACACCTAAGGAGGGAGCTGCTCAGACAAGTCCAGAAGATGGGAGTCACCTCTTGGGAGGTGAGGCAGTGTCTATGATGCCTTCCTGACAGCTCTTCACCTTGACAAATGTCCTATTGCCCATCAGGAAGGCTTGGTGAAAGACTATAGGTAGAAGTATATGGCCAGGCAGTCATCAGGAGCTTTCACAGGGACAGGACACTGTGACGTGGAGTTGGGAGCCTCAAAGGGGCCAGGGCAGACTCTCTGCTCAAGTCTTTTCTTGCTTTGCTGTGGAGTCCAACACAGGGTTCTCGTGACTTCTCAAGGAGGTGGGGGCTTCTCAGGAGCCATAGCTACTCCCTCTTAGGTTCTGTTTAATGAAGATACTGGCATATCTGCCAAAATGTCAAAAAGAAAGGAGAGCAGGGGACAGAAGAGAAGGGGTGAGGGACAAAGGTAAAGAGAGGAGGAAGGAAGGAAGGAAGGAAGGAAGGAAGGAAGGAAGGAAGGAAGGAAGGAAGGAAGGGGAAGGGAAGAGGGAGGGAAGGGAGGGAAGGAGGGAGTGGGTAGAGAGAAGGAGGGAAGAAGGGATGGTTGAAGGAAAGATGAAAGGGAGAGGAAAAGAAAGGCGGAGAGAAGTAGATGAAGAGGTTGGAGAAAAAGAAGGGAGGAGAAGGAGGAAGAGGGAAGAAGAGAGGGAGAGAGGGAAAAAGACAGGTATAAGAAACCCTTAGGAACCCATCTTCTCCCAGCCCCCAGCCTGTCACTCAGTTTCTCTGCCGCCTTCAGAACATCATGAAATTTTCTGCACTGATGCTTCTGTATCTCACATTTAAAGCTTTCTGCAGAGCTTGGTCTCCAGGGATCTACTCCACTTTTTCAAGCTGGTCCCAATGTTGGCACCATCTTATCCTTTGGTGAGCAGCTCACTGGCTCCCGGGCCCCGTAACTGTTGCCCACACTTCTGTAGGAGTCTGTGCTGGGCTTCTGGGTTGCAGGACAGAGGCTGCACATGGGCCAGGTCATCACACTGTCCCTTTGCTGGGAAGACCGGGTACCCAGCCTCTCTGACTTGGATTGCTTCAGTCCGAGGAAAGCTGAACATTTCTTGTGTTGACTCTGTCTATTCTCAAAAGGCCTCCGGTGGGAGCAACATAATGTAATTAAGTTCATTAGAGGGTCCCAGGGACACACGTGTCTGGGGTGATGGACTGAGGAGTGGGTTTGGTAGGACTCTGGATCTAGAAGGGCAGTCAGTTTATCTGGAAGGAAAATCTTTGGAGCCAAGTGTTGGATAACTGGACCTTCCGTTCTTCCTTTTCTCTGGGGCATACTGAACCTCTTCAGTCACTCTGGGAGTCACATCTGTAGGCTGACACTACAGAGCCTTCTCGATTGACAGCAGCTACGTTTTCCTATGCCACTCTTCCCTTAAATGGTTCCCACTGGGACCTCTGTGTGAGCGGCTTGCCTCCTGCCCATCCAACCATCAGGCTAGATGACCAAGGCACCTGCTGCCTTTAACCAGGTGGAAGTGACCCTGTGGAGCATATACTGTGTGTCTCCTCATCCTGATGTCACATGGGACTTTTGTATGCCCTTCCTGGGGGAAGAACTCAGGGTCACCCCCGGCTCTCCTGTTCTCCGTGGTCTCTGCTCTTGGTGACAACCACCACCCTTGCTGGCTGGGCCCTCCTGGCTGTCTCTCCCATCACTAGAGAAGGATGGCTTTTCTTCTTTCTTCACAGCACAATCAAGTCTGCTTATGAGCGTTGTAGACCACCCTGGACTAGGGACGTTCATACCCCATCTTAGCTCCATAGCAGCCTATAGCTATGTGAATGTTGGGGTGTGGGAGTTAGGGTTGGATGGGGCTTTGCAGCTGGACTGAGTCTTTCTCAGCCTCTGGCCCTCCTATGTTTGCCCCGCCTTGCCTGATCTACTTCTGCCCATGGCACCGGAACATTCTTCTGAGCTGCCTCAGACCTGCACCTGCTGGACCCCATGGTCTTTCCACCCTGGCTTTGTTCTCCATGAAGCCCCACTCTGAACTGTCTATGAGTCTATCCCTCTTCCAAGAAGACTGCAAGCTCTGTGCGGGAAGGGCTCTCTCTACTGCGGGAACACCCAACACTTAAGAGGTTCCTTCTGTTCATGGAATTCGCTGAGCCACTGAATCTGCGGAAGCAGCAGGTGGCATCTGCAAGCCTGGGTGCCTGGGCTTCCTAACAGAATGCAGATCCCCTTGAATCTGTTAGTGGAGTGCTTGTATCATGGAGGAGTAAGGGAACCAGGGAAAGACAGATCCAGTGGGCTGCAAACAGGGGTTTCTTACTGGACCAGAGGAGACTGGAGGAGCTGAGAGGAAAGGGTCCTGTCTATCCCAGGACATCCACAACAAATGGACAGACCAGCATGGGAGTGGGTGGGTGGGTAGAGTTGGGGGTGGGGTGTCCCTTTCACGACAAAACTCTACCCTTTGGAAGAGTACTTCCTCAAGAATACTACCTTGGAAAGAGTCACCAGAAATACCTGCAAACTGGTGTGCAGATATGGGACAGGAAACCCAGAGCTGTGGAGCCTTCTTGTATCATCTGTAGATGCTGGAAACAGATCTGTAAGGCAGAGTGCTCTGTGCTGGCCTGGGGAGGGAGTGGCCACCAAGAACCCACCCAGGCCCTCTACCCTCCCACTGGGCCAGCAGAAACCAGCTCTTCCCAACTATGGAGGGAGAGAGAGGACCTTGCAAGGGGCTGGCAGCACAGCCTTCCATGAATATGCATGAGGGAGGTGCCCCTCTGGGGGCCATTCCCACCCGCCAAGGCACTTATCTTTGGTGGTGAATAGGGTGCTATTGTGGGCAGGGCTTCAGAATTTTAATGACTTGCAAAATATAGTTAATTATGTAAAAAGACATCTTCTGCACTTTTTCATGTAAATGAGACAAATTAATTGGCACTCAGTAGTTTTGAGAGCCGCCTGGTCTCAGGGGGGTGGGGGAGGGGGAAGTCCTTGATGGTTCTGAAGTAGGTGCTTGCTGAAAGCAAGGTGAAAAGCAGACACGGAGAAGGGCGGTTTCTGATCCATTTAATTAATCCCATCACTAAACCCGCTTAGGGTTTGTAACTCAAACCGTGAGAAAGCGCAGCCCGCGTGTTCTCGCGCCACTGGCAGTCAATGGGTATAGCCCAGAAACCCTGGGGGCTGCAGGGAAAGGCTGGGGGGTAGGGCGCTGGGGCAATCAGCTCCCCCAGCCCCTGGTCCTTAGCCAAGTTCCCAACAATGGCTCTGAAGATGACCCTGGGGGCATGGGGGCAGTGTCCACGGTGGCTTCAGGTGAGATGGAACGTTTGAGGGGCCAAATCTGCCACTTTCAAGGTCTTGAGAGGACACTTTTCTAAAGAGGTACAGGTAGCCCATGGGCACAGAACGTCACAATGGCTATAACCAAAATCACAGAACACAAGTGTCCAAGAGGATTGGGGGAAGTTGGGCGCTCGGCATGCTGCTGTTGGGGATGTGAAGTATTGAGCCCACTGCTCTCTGCAAGGGAAGGTTAGACTAGAGCCACCACATGCCCTAGTGACTCTCCTTCGGCATGTAGATCTGAAAGAACTGAAAGCAGGGACTTGAACAGAGTGGCTAATCAGCATGGCCCACAGGAGGCAAAGTGCCCACGTGCCTGTCGGAGGATGAGCAGATGAGCGTGGGGTCCGTCCACGAATCTCAGGGACGTGATAAAATGGAGAGTCGCAGAAGGACAGAGGCTTCTGCATGGTCCCCAGTAGAGATGGAAAATGGGAGGGTGGCTAATGAGGAACACAGAAGCTTTGGTTGCAGATCGATGTATTTGGTGCTACCACATTGTCCAGTAGAAATATTCTCTTTGAGCCTAATAGCCTGCCCCTATACCAGCATTATCTGCAGTCTTTGCCTAGACTTGTGCCTGGCTACACAGAGACCCTTAGGCCTCCATGTCCCATCCCGAGGGTAGCCGGGCGCGGGCAGAGCAGCCAAGGCACCAAGGGGACACAGTAACACCCTGGGCCCTCACCCGCCTCCTGCTCTGGCAGCAGCAGCCACTAAAGGGTCACTTTACACATTCCCAGATCCTAATCAAATCACACCTGCCCCACTTGGCTCATCTGTCTGAAGCCCCTTGGCCAAACCAGCCCGTCGGAGGAGCCAGCCTGGAGGCCTCTGCTCTGCATGGGAAACACCATGGGAGAGCTGGCAACAATGGGCTTCTATCTCAGGAGAAACCCGAGCCAGCGTTCTCATGGCCAGGCTGCCCAGCCAGGAGTGGAACCTGACCCCCCACACGCTGCTGTCCTCTTAGTGGTTTTGAAAATTCAAGAATGGAGGCAGGGCCTCAGGGAAGGCAGCAGGTAAGCTAGGGATGTGGCCTTGAGTGCAGGCATTCCGATTTCTTCTGGGTCACACCGCTTTGCCACCCTGAGGTTCCAGTCAGAACCTTACAGACAGCGTATGCCCTCACGCAGCAGGAAGCCTTGGTGCCACCCAGATGTGCTGCCAGAGCCCTGCAGGGCCACAGCTGCCTCACCCAAGCTGGAGGCTTGCAAAACCAACTTAACTTTCTAATTTCTACCATGGGCACCTGCCTAAGTTGGGGCTCTATGCAGTTTCCCTGGCTGGCTAGGGAATAGCTAGGGCCTAAATTGTCTGTAGCGAGGCTAAACCTATGATTGCCTCCTGAGGACATCCAGGCCAGCCAAACCGAGGATGGAATGGCCCCAGGGTGTCAGGTGCACATCTAAAGCTGACAGGGACCTCCATGGGCCTAGTGGAAGCTCAGGCTGTCAGGACTCTGCCTGGGTCATCCTCCCTCTGCGGTGGGAGCAGAGCCTAGAAAGGGCTCCTCCAGGCCAGCCAGGGCAGAACTCATTATGCTTCTCCTTTCTCTATAATTAAGAGTTCTTGTCTGGAGGTTGTGGCGCACACCTTTAATCCTACACTTGGGAAGCAGAGGGAGGCAGATCTGAGTTCAAGGCCAGCCTGGTCTATAGAGGGAGTTCCAGGGCAGCCAGGACTACACAGAGAGACCCTGTCTTGAAAAACCAGGGAAAAAAAAAGTTCTTCATGTCCCTCAGCTTTGTAAGCCAAAGGACAGGGCAACCTGGCCAGGAGTCACCCTCCTGCACCACAGGGACACCAGCACCGCAGCTCCATGGTTGGGCAGAGGTTGCTTGGTGGAGACGAGGCTTGACATTGCTAAATGGCCACTGGTTGTCATTGCTCCAATTTCCTTCTTCTTGTCACCCCTGCTACTAAAGGTGAAGTCAACAGATGTAGATGTCATAGAGTCACTCTGATAAAGAGCACCAACACATGTGGAAGGTACCAGAAGAAAAGGCAACTGTAGGAGCCCACCAAGTCTGCAGTGGCTGGTTCCACTTGAGGTGCCCTCAGGCCTTGTGCCAGTCTCTTCAGCTAGTCAGAACTGAGAATTGAGCAGGACTAAACACCAGCCGCTGTCACATACAGTCTCTACCACAAACCAGTGACCTTTCTCCATGTTGGTCAAATGACAGCCTATGGTAGTGGAGTTAAAAGCCAAGAACAGCAAAAGAAGTTCTTGCAGTGCTGGGGGTCCTGGAACTCTCTTCCAGTCCTGGTACCCACTGATGCTTGCTGTCCCACCCCCTACCTAGGGGTCTGTTGGTCCTCTGTGCAATTCCTTGTCCTGAAGACTGTCATAAAAAACACTCCCTCTCCAGGTCAACTTTATAGCTGAGGGGTGAAGTCCCCCACTAACCTGGGACCCTCTGAAGTCTGTTTGTCTCAGAGCCCTGAGGGTGTGGTCAGGGTTCAGCCCATGGGGACACCCAGAAAAATGAGAAAGGGAAGGGAAAGAAAGAGAAGAAGGGTAAAGAGGGGAAGAGATAAGATGATGAAGGGGTGTTTGGGAGCATGTATGTTTATGCATGTATGCACATAAAACCAACCTCTAGCAAGGTGCTGGCCTTCTATGGAATGATGTTTGAAATCCTACATATATCAGAATAGATCTAATTCATTCGCTTCCTGCCCCTCTGACCCAGTGTCCGTGGCATGACAGATGGATTGCAGTTTGTCTCTGAGTGTCCTGACAGAGCTGACGATCATGGATCTATTTGTTTTGAGCAGGCACCCTTTGCTGTCAACTCTGGGGCTTAGGCTTTTATGCGCAGCAGTGAGTGTCTGTGTACCAAGCAGCACACACAGGATAAACACAGGGCCGCTACATGCCTAACTTGGACAGAAGTCATCTGGCTGTCTCTGACCTGTTCAGCATGGGCTTCCATGAGTAGCTACCCACTTTTTCTGACCCTGCCATCTCAGACATTGAGAACTCTAGCTACCAGTGATCTCATTAGTATTTTACTGGTCCCCAGGAAGCTGAATGTCTTTCTGGATCTGGTCTTCCTCCTTCTCAGTGCAGTAGGTGAGTTACATAAACAATACAGGTGGGAGTCTGGCTGTGTGTGGTGGTGGTTCTGTGGTGACAGCAGAGGATGACAAGCAGTGACATGGGACATGGAGCCATCAGTGTACTCTTGACTGACCTGCTGCCTGGATGGCTGGAGATTGCCAAGCTGCCCCTAAGCCCAGAACCTTCCCCAGCATGGGACTCTGGGAGCACTTCACATGACACTCGCTGCTGCTCCTATTCCTTTGCCACCTTCTGTGCTGTTTCTGTCTTCTCTCAGCGGTGACAGGAAGGAGGCATTGCATTCTGTGTGCAGCTGATCTTTTGTGTTTAATCTGTCATGAATGTCTCCTCGCCCACTGGCACTTGTCCCTTCGCTTGAAACACTCACTGAAGATATTTTTCAGCCCCCGAATGACATTAATATTCATGAGCAATAAATGTCTGTCAATATTTCCCTTAGAACGTCTGGGCTTAGGGCCTGAAACTGCAGGACATCATTCCAAGGTTACAGAATGTTCCGCGAAGGAGTCACCATGTTCCGCCCAAGAGCCTCATTCTCATGGAAGGCTCTGAGCTCAGTGCAGGCTTGGTTAAGTCTGGTCACTCAGGGAGCTCTCAGCCCATCTGCCTTTACCTTGTTTGCCTCTGCATTTCTTTGCAGTCAGGAGGGCATCAGTTTCTCTGTGTCTCTTAGTGTTGCATCAGCTCTAAAACAAAGATAAAGCTGGGTTCCTTTCATTCATTCTGTGCTCCTGGGTCATGATGATATTCACACCCAGCTCCAAGGGGTCAGTCACTCAGCACCTAGCCTATCCTCGACTGTGGTGTTTGGGTCACTTTGGTGCAGGAAGGCCACCGCTGGTGTAGGCCAGGTTCTGAGCCCAAGGGTTGGTGTAACTGGGCAGATACAGACATCTTTGGGGCTCCTGGGTCAGTTTGAAGCTCCAGCAGCAGCAGGGGATGCGATGGGGTGGCCATATGGAAGAGCCTAGACAGGGAGTTTCTTTCTTTCTGGTTCTGGATGGGGGCTGCTCTTCCCCTCTCTGGCTCTAAAAAAGATGGGCAGGTCAAATCTTGGCCTTTACCCTAGGCTGGCCCCACAGTGGCAGAATCTCCACAGGAGCAGGTCTTGTTCCTCCTGCATTGTCAACAGGCAGCAGTCCATCGAGCTCACAGAGCCTAGGATGTTGGCTAGGGAATCTTAGTTGGGTCTCTCTAGGATGCCAGCTTATATTGAGGTACCCCAGAGACAGGACCCAGGCCAGGCATCTGCTCAAGTCCTCCATCCAGGTTGTGAGGTCCTTGAGGGTGTAGGAAGAGAGTGGGGGCACAGAGCTGGGGTGCAAGGCCCATCCCCAAGCCACGGTCTTCCATTGTGAGTCTCAGCTATTCTGGGCCACACATCCCAGTGTTCCAGAGTCTGCAAGAGCTATTGTTGTGGTCTAAAATGCTCAGGGCTGTAGGCAGCAGACACCATGTGATACATTTCAGACTAAGGCATGACTACTATATTCCTCAACTTCAGGTCTCAGCCTCCTCCCCATGTCCTGGGGTTAGCTTCTCAGCTGCTCAGGGAGAATAATGGGTCGAAATCACGGGTCCCTTCGTGTTCTCCATGGCCACATCTTCAGGAAGGTCTCCTACAGTCAAGCTAGGCAGATTCACATCTTTCTTTCTTTTCTTCCCTCTTCCTTTCTTTCTTTCTTTCTTTTAAAGATTTACTCATTTTATTTATGAGTACATTTTAGCAGTCTTCAGACATACCAGAAGAGGGCAATCAGATACTATTATAGATGGTTGTGAGCCACCATGTGGTTGCTGGGAATTGAACTCAGGACCTTTGGAACCACTGTGCCATCTCTCCAGCCCGGGTTCACATCTTTCTACCAGAGACCTTGAGGAAGGACTCTCTTACTCCATGGCAGCATCCCAACTCAGGCCTGCCCCTGGAATGACCCTCAGGCTTGCTGCTCAGAATATCTGCCACAAAACCACTCACAGAATGAAAAAAAACAAACCCCAATTTTAAAGAAACAGGGCTGGAAGACCATAGTTGAGATGATACGTCACTTAATTAAGAAGTTAGGTAAATTATACAGATCTACTCATCTTAAAGAATCCTGGTATGTGTCTTCAATAAGGAAGCCGCAGAGGGGAAGGGCAGACACACTGTCAGATTCTAGGTTTCCTAGCAGAATAGCTGACCTGCTTTTGCAACTCAGACTCAATTTAATCGTCTGGTTGAGCAGACAAAAGTACATGGGATTCTTGGATTCCATGACTGGTTGGTTCCTAAAAAGAAAATAAGGTCTGGTCAACTGGCTCAGGATCTGCAGGCTGGAACTTGTATCTTGACTCAAGACTAGCTTCTTAATGGTTCCTCTGCTTCTGAGGCCCACCCAAACCCAGGGACCTGTCAATCAGTAAGAGTGTAGGTCACAGTCTGCTCAGGTAGGTTTATAGCTTGCCCCTGGCCATGGTTAGGGCAGTCCAAGAAGGTTCTGGGTACACCAGTGAGCAGAATGTCCCTTGGGAGGTGACAAATGCTTGGTGAAGAGACAGAGCGAGGTGCTGTGATAGCTCCAGGGCTGTCTGGGAGCTCGGGGTTGTTTGAGGTGCTAGAATGTCACATGGGGTGGGGGAGGGAGACTGGCACAGCCTGAGGGCATGTCTTCCCTTTGACTTGGCGTCCCCAAGCAGCAGATGCCGTCTGTTCCAAGATTCTGGCTCTTGGCTTGCCTGGAGATGCCGACTATGCTTGAAACTTGGGAGAGACGAGCCTGGCCCGCGGAGGGGTTGTGGGCAGCAAGATTTTCCTCAGCTTCCCAGATGACCCCAAAGTTTCACCAGGGCTGAGTAGCACTGTCCGAATCACTGAGCCAGTGGGGTGCTCAAGGCCCAGGGTGATAGGCTAGCTGGGGATCAGATGGCCCACTGAATGCTCTGGTGAAACAGAAATGCTCTCCTATGTGGCACTCCACCTATGAGCTCTGTGCACCCCCAGGTCAATCTTCAAAGGCATTAGTTGATCTAGGAACCAACCATCTGAACCAACATGTCATGTCACTGTTCCCTGTAGCAGAGTGTCCCAGGACATTGGTATCCTGTACGTAGGCACCATGTACCTGTGTGAGCACTGGCTATTCAAAGACACCTTGATGTCCTTGTCTCAGACTTACTGGACTAGTCTTCCCACCAGACTGGTTCACAAGACAAAATAAGATCTTTCTATCCATTGTTCCAATTTCTCTAGCTTTGAGCATGTCGCAAAGCTCAAGGGGCACGGACCTCCACATCTGTTCAAGGACACCTAGCCAGAATGTTCCCCATTGTGAACCTAAAGAACTTTTGCTTGGATTAGAACTTCCCTTCCAACGGCATGCCATGGCAGGTTTTCTGTCCCTGTACTGCAGCCAAGCCCAAATCATATTTCATTGGTTTTCAATAATGGTATTGTCAACTTGCCAATACACTCCCGTAATTGGGCCAGCAGGAAGCCTGCAGAGGAGGCTCCTCTGTGCTTGCCTGGAGGCACAGGGGATCTGTGAGAGGCAGGGCTGCATCCAGGCATGCTGCAGGTCCCATCCATCTGATAGCACAGGGGGCAGTGACTGTACAAGCTGGGAGCTGCTCACTTCAATGTGATGGACACAGACCCAGGGTAGGTCTTTGCTGCTGCTGTTGCTGGCATTTCTTGTGTTCAGTAGCTTAAGTCAAGCTATTTCCTTCCCCCTTCTGCCAGGAGACTGGCACTGACCATAGCTCCAGATTCTCAGCTTCTGTCCCTCTGCTGAGCTTGCTGCCTGCACACTTTGACTGTGTTAATCTAGGCCAGAGACAAATGCTAGTTACAAAGAAAACCATGGTGCTGATGATTTTCCAAATTCAAAAGTGAGAATTTAAGTCTTTCCCTAGTTTTAGTGCAAAGCTTTTGCTCTCAAGTTCAGTGCTACTTGGCTGAGTGTCTCAAATACAGAGGGGACACACTGGATGCATCCAGGTCTTGTGACTGCCATGGGAGGAAAAGTTCCAGGTGTCCTGCTTCCAGGCAGGGTACTGATGGCTTCTTCTGAAACTTGGCTTGAAACCTGTGAGCTACCACTCTCACCACATCTCAGTTTCCCCACAAGGCCAGGCATGACCCTCTTCCTCAGCCATCTCTCTGATCACTACTGGTAGACTTTGATAATATCAGGTGTATGGTGGTCCTTCTACCTGAGGCTAACCCACAGACTTACCTGTTCCTAGCTGTCCAGCATGGAAGGGCCCTATAACTTCTTCATTTCTTTGTATTCTGGGATGCAATATACACTTGACAGCTAGAGGCCAAGCCTTTAGGCAACTTCACTAAGGCCAGCATTTCAGATCTCCAAGGTGTCCTGCAGCAAGTTATTAGGCCAACCTGAAGCAACCAATTCATTTATAAAATTCAGGTGCCAGTCATATCACCCTTGAAGAGGTCCTGCCCAGGAAGCTGAGCCCTCACACCTGTGACAGGTGAAATGTACGTCATTCTGCACCCAGTTTTTGAAGGACTCAGACTTGTGTTCATACCAGGCTGTAATCAATCCACATCTGTAAAGCAGTGGTTTGTTTTCAAGCTGTGACTTGAGTGGAGAGACCCCATCTGATAGCACTGGACTCAATTTCAAGTGCAAACACAAAGGATGACTTTGCATCATGGGACACACTTGAAAACACCATCAATCCTGAACTAGCCACAAGGCACATACTGATAACTTATCTCCAAAGTAGAAAGGATGCCACCTAGAAATCTGTTAATTACATTGAAGTAAATTGGGACTATGGGAACACAGACATAGTAGAATCAAATCAGGAGGACCAAGCCTGAGAAATACTGAACACACCAGTCTGAGGAGAGGGTGTGACCTTACCCAGACATCAAAAAGGAGAAGAAAGAGTAAGTGCTTTGTGATGCTGCCTGCCCCACAACATGGCCCTTCCATCTGGCCACGTGGAGTGACAGTCGAGGAAACAACAGACAGGACTCATGGCTGCTGCAGAGCTTCAGCTCAGCTCTGTTGTTGACATGGCTTGCTAAAGTTGCTATGGGTCTGTCTGTCTATGCATTCATCTGTTTGTCCATCTTGACCTCCCATCTCTTCATCACCTATTTGTTTGTTGGAGACAGCCCCGTGCTTTGCCTCTGTGACCTCTGTGCTTCCTTTTAAAATTTGAATGATGGATTCTTTGGTTTGGAGGCCTAGGTGGTGTGGGGCTGAGGCTAGCTGTCTACTCTGAAACACCTGACCTGGCTCTGTGGGATTAAGCAGGATTGGCTCAGAGATGGAGGCTGTGGGTATGTCTGCTGCAGGGATCAGGGTCCTGCCAGGCTACTGCTCAGGTGGAAAGATGCCCGGATGTTGGGTTATATCCAGATGTGTTGTGTGCACGCAATGGTATATCAGGGCACTTCAAAGTGTTTCAGGCACAAGTTGTGCATGAAGCATAGCTAGGGAAAGTCCAGGCCCTTTGAGCTTCTTCAGGGTCACTAAGTCCCAATGCCTGGCTGTCCTATGGAGTCTTAGTCATGGTGACTACTCAAGGACATGTCCTCTATCCCCAGGATCATCCAGCAGCTCTGGCCCACGCCAACATCATAGTTCCTGAGGTTTTCCCGTTATGTTATTATCTCTGTGATCTGCATGAGGCCTAGGTTTGACTGCGTGTAACAGAGCAATGAGCATTGAGTTGTATAAGGAAGATTATGCCTATCTCCTGACTAGGAGATTGGGCAAAAGTATTTTTAATATATATTACATAAGATCTAATTTGTTGTTATGATATGTAAGTATATGTAAATATACACATGCACATAAGACAGACACTCTAATGGATTGAGGCTACTGTTCCCCTGAACCCTGAAGGATCTCAGCCCTGCTGTCTTATTGCTGTGTCCATCAGACACTTTTTTTGTCACTACGATAAAATACTTGAAACAATATCAGGAAGAAAGATGTGATTTGGCTCCTGGTTTCATTCAATCAGAGTGGAGCATCCACCTCACAGCAGAAGGGAGTAGGGAGGAGGTATAACCTTCAAAAGTCTGCCTTCTGTCTCCTACTTCCTCTAGCCAAGCCCCACCTCCTACATTCTCTGCCACCTCTTCAGTTAGTGCTACCAGCTGGGGACCAAACATTCAACACATGAGCCTGTGGGAGACATTTCATATTCAAACTATAGCATCCTGCCTCTGGCTTCGAAGGTCGTGAGCATCTCTGAAGGTAGAACACACTTAATTATCTCAGTGAGTCTTTCAGGTCTCTCTTAAAAATTCTAACAGTCCTAATTTTCTTCTAAGACTCAAAGCAAAATTTAGCAGTGGACTCTTATAGAAGCCAAAACACAGTATATAACCCCCAGATTGAATAAACATTCCCATTCCAAAAAACAGGGGTGAACTGGGGCACACAAAACAGGGACGTAACAACGTAGGACTGAAACCCAGAAGGACAAACAGAATCCTGTAGATCCGGGTCTGGGCTGTACCCTGTCATGTGAGCTCCCAGTGACTGAGTTACCTCACCCCTAGGACCCCGTTAGTTGCAGCCAATATGAACTCTCTCTTTGGCTGGATCTGCCTTGCCTTCAGCCTTCCTTGACTTTCTACATTCCTTGCATCTCCAGAGCCCCCATGGGGTCTCTATTGAGTCTTTGGGCTGCGCACATCATTGTCTCTGGGAATGTTGCAGACTCTGCGACAGATTGTTCGGCTTCTCCAGCTTTCTTTTGAAGTCTGAGTGGCGTCTGAGTGCCCAGATGGCTGAAGGCAGGGAAATATTTTTTCTAGGTAGCCCTGTGTGAGCAGGTGCCCTGAGCTGTCTTCCCAAAGTCTTTCCAATGGGCTAAAACCTTTCTCTACCCTTGAACCTGAGGTGAATGGAGTCTAGCCAATCCCTGAGATGCTCAGGACATCTTTCCCATTGTCCTAATGCAGAAGTACTTGGCTTATTTTAAGGTACAAATCTCTTTCACAGCATTATCTTCCTTGGCCTCGATTTTAAATATGCTCCCTTTTTGGCCAAACATGGATGGTTTTCAAATCTTTTTGCTCTTTTAAATTTTTATTTGATTTTTAAAATTCTGTGTGTGCACATGCGTGGTATGGTGGTATGGGTACCTGCTCTCACTCTTAGAGGCCAGTAGAGGGCTTGGATCCCCCCTGGAACTTATGAGTGGTAGGTGAGCTGCTTGCCATGGGTGCTGGAGACCACACTCAGGTCCTCTGGAAGAGCAACACGCACTCTTAAGCACTCAGGCGCTGCTCCAGCGTCTCTTCTTGTTCTCCCTTTCCCAGTTCTTACACTGACTAAAAGCAGCCACCAATGCCCACATGTGGTAGCTCAGGCCTGCAATCCCAGACCTCTTGGAGGCTGAGGAAGGAGGTCTTCCAGGAGTTCAAGGCCAGCCCAGATGACACAGCAAAGCCCAGTCTCAAGCCTTCTATAGTAAAAACCTGTACTACAGCCAGCTGTCTCTCAGCACATGGGCAAGATGGAAACATGTTCCCTTCTAGATAGAACGCGCACACCATAGTCCCTGTACCCACCTGAGACCCGAGCACAGCCTTCACTGTGCACACTCCCCTTGGCATTCTGGTCTTCAGAGCTAAGCAGAGTCACCCACAACACTCTAAGCGTCCTCCAGCCTGCTTCTCCAAATGTTTCCACGTTCCTCCCACCAGCCAGTTCCAAAGGCTTAAGAACCACATGGTCAGGTTTAGTCACAGGAACAAACCACTTCTCTGGCACAAAGTTTCTTCATCGCTGTGGAAAGTATCTGAGAGAACTAAGGGAAGAAAGACCTATTCTCGTTCAGGGTTTCAGAGGGCTCCTCCATCTGTTATGGTGGGTATGGTAAAGGGCAACATCCCAAGGGATGGTGGCCAGGATGATGCAAGAATCGAGGGCCAGGTATTGTCTTCAAAAGCATATGTCAGTGTACTAGACTTGCACACTCCTCTGGCTAGGCTCTACCTTGTAGTTTCCAGCACCTTCTAAAACAATGCTACCAGTCGGGACCAAGAATTCAACGCATGAGCCTGCAGGATACATTTCATATGCAAACATTCCACCATTTATTCTATTTCATCTAGAAGTGACATTTACCCTCCTTCTCATCACGTGGTTGCCACACCTCCAGACATCACCTCTGCTTTCCAGGAAGGAAGAAGAAAGATGAAGAGCAAGAGGAGTGAGCCATCCCCTGTTGCAAGAAAAAGAAAAGCCTTGGTGTTGGTGCTAGAAGCCTCTAGCACCCTGGGAGCCTCCTGGAGCAGAAGCTCTCTGCTCGCCGCATTGCCGTTGCAGGGACTTGTGCAGTAAGGACCCTAAACTTGCAGGTGGGAGAATTAGAGGTGAGCATGAGGGGGCAGTGGGCTCACGGGCTGCTTTGAGCTCTCCAAGGGTGAGCTACAGATATCTGAGAGACATTTAGATGCTCTCCCATTCCCAGGGCATGATGGCTCATTTGGAGTATAATCACCATCGTTCTGTTTATTAAGACATGACTGGTTGAATGTCTGATTGGCACTGAAGTTTGATTTGTGGTTTTGTCTTTATAAAGGAATGTGCTTTTGCTTTTTTGTTTGTTTTGTTTTGTTTTTGTGATCTGTCTGGCTACTAACACTGCAAGGATATATATGATGGGGCAGTAGACTGGATCATGCCTTGTTGAGGAGTGCTTATGGAGGTGCTGAAAAAGAACAATCTTTTAAAAAAGATTATCACAGACCCTGGTGTGAGGGATGGACTTGGGACTGTCACACACAGACTCTGGTGTGAGTGATGGACACAGGGGCTCTGTCACACATAGACCCTGTCACATACAGACTCTGGTGTGAGGAATGGACATGGGACTGTCAGACTCTGGTGTGAGGAATGGACATGGGACTGTCAGACTCTGGTGTGAGGGATGGACACAGGGCTCTGTCACACAGATCCTGTCATGCATAAACCCTGGTGTGAGTCACTGGGGAGTCTTGGACTATGCACACTTCCCTCCTCAGGAGACTGGGTTTCCACTCAGTTGTCCCCAGCACATGGCCTGTCAGGCAGGGTCATTGTAAGAGAGCCTACTAAAGCTGGCTAGCCTTCCTCCTCTATATCCCTTCTGTGGTCACTTCTGATTCCCACCCAAGGCCAGCCATCAGGCCTGGCACACAGCAATAGCATGTGACCCTTGAGAGGCACTGCACAAGACAATTGCTATGATCTTGTTCATGGTGTGGAGTCACCAGAACTGGGAGGCCTGCCCCATCTGTTGCTGGGATTCTGGGGTACAGAGAATTGCAATGGGGTCGGGCTGCACCAGAGTCTGTCATGGCACTGTGTCTACCAGGAATGCTCTATCACAAGTCAAAAACAGTTCCCTCCTCCTGATGACGGGACTTCCTGACCCTCTGGTCTCATGACTGGAGAAACCTGAAGTGACAATGTGTTAAGAGATTCTCCAAAGTCCATTGGCCCCAGAATCCAGGAAGGAGCCATCATGACACTGTGTGGAGAGGGAAGTGTGCCCAACTAATGAGCTTCAGGGTCAGTTCCCAAAAGGATAGAGGGATGTATTTCCAAAATGAAATTCTTCCCAAAGAACTGAAGGAAGGAAAGACAAGAGAGAGTCATGGGGAAAGAGACCCTTGCTAAGGATCATGAGCAGAAGAGAGAGGTGCCCCAACTGAGACCCAAGGAGACAGCAAGCAGTGGGCCAGCAAAGGGAGCCACTGGCCACAGCTCCAATCGCCAAGCTGGCAATGGCTCTGTTCACATTTCAAAGCTGGAGTTTATCAAGCAGGCACTCAGGTTGGCAAAACCTGGGCAGTGAATGAGATAAGGGACTGCTGACACTCTAGTTCTCATTCAGAATGCCAAGTGCAAGGTCACAACTGGGCAGCTACCCAGACTCCGCATCAGACACAAAGTCCTCTGTCCATGTTTACAGAGTCTGTGTGACAGTCCCGGGCTCATTCCTCACATTACTGTCTGTGTATGATAGAGTCCCATGTCTATCCCTCACAGAGTCTGTGTATGACAAAGCCCCATGCCCTTCCCTTACATGGTGTGTATTGTGGTGTGTGTGTGTGTGTGTGTGTGTGTGTGTGTGTGTGAGAGAGAGAGAGAGAGAGAGAACCTCATGTCCATGCCTCACACAAGGGTTTGTATATCATAAAGGCCCACAATCTTTTTAAGAATAGAACAGTCTCTGTACATACCTTGGAAATAACCAACAGATCTCTAATTGGACTTATAATCCAGTCAACAAGAGGGAAGTCATGCCTATACTGGAAACCTGACTACTCAATGCTAGTGAAGTCACAGTTATTGGAGAAGAATCTACACAAACTACTTTAGTAAACCAGCATAGTCCCAGCAACAATCTATAAACACTTCTCCTTAGAACCACAGGTAAGTGTAGTCCTCAACGCTCATCATGGAAACTTCTCTTTGCAAGAGACAGAGAACCAGTACAGAAAATTACAACCAATCAAAACGTAGAGTGTGGAGCCCAGTACTGACGGATACATCTACAAAACACTACCATACCTAAGGCTCAGGGCCCATTATGGCAGAGGGAGTGGAAAGACTAAGATTTCTATGGGATTGAGTCTCCTAAGATTGTAAGATTGCTGAGGGATTGTGACTCCTAAGGATGTCAGAAGCTAGATTCATCAGTGTGACTGCAGAAACGTGAGCTGAGTGAGGGTGATACCAATGGACATGCCAAAATGGACAAGGAAAGCCCAGGGGGCCTCAACCCTACACAAAAGACTACAGGCAACCAAGGAAAGCTGGGAGTGGAGAGGGGATCCTCCCCCGGGAAGAGCACACTAATGGCTGTCCAGAGCCAAGTGGTCAGCCCCGAAAACATGCATACAGGTAACACATATGAACTAAACAGGTAATACTTAGAAACATATGTATATACATATATGTATACAATAAGAACTAATGAAGATTAGTTAGGGAAGCAGAAACCGGCCTGAGTAGGGCCACAGGCCTCATCCGGCCAGATCAGCACCGGGGTAGCTAGAGCGCAGGGTAGGCTGACACCCGCCAGGTACCCACGACCCCCGCCACAGGATTTTGAGACTGCTGGTGAGTGAAACACAGCTTCTGCTCCAGTCCAATCACGTGGGACCTGAGACTGCTCTGGTTGGGGAGAGAGAAATCCGGCCTACATAGGGCCACAAGCCTCTTCCGGTCAGAAAAGCACCGGGGTAGCTAGGGCGCAGGGTCGGCTGACACTCGCCAGCTACCCACAACACCCGCCACAGGATCTTAAGACTTCTGGTGAGTGGAACATAGCTTCTGCTCCAATCCAATTGCGCGCGGGACCTGAGACTGCATTAGTTAGGGAAGCAGAAAACCGGCCTGAGTAGGGCCACAGGCCTCTTCCGGCCGGACCAGCACAGGGGTAGCTAGAGCGCAGGGTCGGCTGACACCCGCCAGCTACCCACGACCCCCGCCACAGGATTTTGAGACTGCTGGTGAGTGGAACACAGCTTCTGCTCCAGTCCAATCACGCGGGACCTGAGACTGCTTTGGTTGGGGAGGCAGAAATCAGGCCTACGTAGGGCCACAAGCCTCTTCCGGTCAGAAAAGCACCGGGGTAGCTAGGGCGCAGGGTCGGCTGACACTCGCCAGCTACCCACAACACCCGCCACAGGATCTTAAGACTTCTGGAGAGTGGAACACAGCTTCTGCTCCAATCCAATTGCGCGCGGGACCAGAGACTGCATTAGTTAGGGAAGCAGAAAACCGGCCTGAGTAGGACCACAGGCCTCTTCCGGCTGGACCAGCACCGGGGTACCGCCAGCTACCCACGACCCCCGCCACAGGATTTTGAGACTGCTGGTGAGTGGAACACAGCTTCTGCTCCAATCTTTAAACAGTGACAACGACAACAACTAACCCCAGAGATTACCAGATGGCGAAAGGTAAACGTGATAATCTTACTAACAGAAACCAAGACCACTCACCATCATCAGAACCCAGCACTCCCACTTCGCCCAGTCCAGGGCACCCCAACACACTGGAAAAGCTAGACACGGATCTAAAAGCATATCTCCTGATGATGGTAGAGGACTTCAAGAAGGACTTTAATAACACACTTAAAGAAATACAAAGGAACACTGGTAAACAGGTAGAAGACAGTAAAGAGGAAGCACAAAAATCCCTTAAAGAATTGCAGGAGAACACTGCTAAAGAGTTACAAATCCTTAAAGAAAAACAGGATAACCTAATCAAACAGGTAGAAGTCCTTAATGAAAAACAGGAAAACACATCCAAACAGATGATGGAAATGAACAAAACCATACTAGACCTAAAAAGGGAAGTAGACACAATAAAGAAAACCCAAATTGAGGCAACACTGGAGATAGAAACCCTAGGAAAGAAATCTGGAACCATAGATACCAGCATCAGCAACAGAATACAAGAGATGGAAGAGAGAATCTCAGGTGCAGAAGATTCCATAGAGAACATCGGCACAACAATCAAGGAAAATGTAAAATGCAAAAAGATCCTAACTCAAAACATCCAAGAAATACAGGACACAATGAGAAGACCAAACCTACGGATAATAGGAGTGGATGAGAATGAAGATTTTCAACTCAAAGGACCAGCAAACATCTTCAACAAAATTATAGAAGAAAACTTCCCAAATCTAAAGAAAGAGATGCCCATGAACATACAAGAAGCCTACAGAACTCCAAATAGACTGGACCAGAAAAGAAATACCTCCCGACACATAATAATCAGAACAACAAATGCTCTAAATAAAGATAGAATACTAAAAGCAGTAAGAGAAAAAGGCCAAGTAACATATAAAGGCAAGCCTATCAGAATTACACCAGATTTTTCACCAGAGACTATGAAAGCCAGAAGATCCTGGACGGATGTTATACAGACACTAAAAGAACACAAATTACAGCCCAGGCTACTATACCCAACCAAACTCTCAATTAACATAGATGGAGAAACCAAAGTATTCCACGACAAAACCAAATTCACACATTATCTCTCCATGAATCCAGCCCTTCAAAGGATAATAACAGAAAAAAACCAATACAAGGACAGGAACCACGCCCTAGAAACAACAAGAAGGTAATCCCTCAACAAACCTAAAAGAAGACAGCCACAAGAACAGAATGCCAACTTTAACAACAAAAATAACAGGAAACAACAATTACTTTTCCTTAATATCTCTTAATATCAATGGACTCAACTCCCCGATAAAAAGACATAGACTAACAAACTGGCTACACAAACAAGACCCAACATTTTGCTGCTTACAGGAAACTCATCTCAGAGAAAAAGATAGACACTACCTCAGAATGAAAGGCTGGAAAACAATTTTCCAAGCAAATGGCATGAAGAAACAAGCTGGAGTAGCCATTCTAATATCTGATAAGATTGACTTCCAACCCAAAGTCATTAAAAAAGACAGGGAGGGACACTTCATACTCATCAAAGGTAAAATCCTCCAAGAGGAACTATCAATCCTGAATATCTATGCTCCAAATACAAAGGCAGCCACATTCATTAAAGAAACTTTAGTAAATCTCAAAGCACACATTGCACCTCATACAATAATAGTGGGAGACTTCAACACACCACTTTCACCAATGGACAGATCATGGAAACAGAAACTAAACAGGGACACAGAGAAACTAACAGAAATTATGAATCAAATGGATCTGGCAGATATCTACAGAACATTCTATCCTAAAACAAAAGGATATACCTTCTTCTCAGCACCTCATGGTACCTTCTCCAAAATTGACCACATAATTGGTCACAAAACAGGCCTCAACAGATACAAAAATATTGAAATTGTCCCATGCATCCTATCAGATCACCATGGACTAAGGCTGATCTTCAATAACAAAATAAATAATAGAAAGCCAACCTTCACGTGGAAACTGAACAACACTCTTCTCAATGATACCTTGGTCAAGGAAGGAATAAAGAAAGAAATTAAGGACTTTTTAGAGTTCAATGAAAATGAAGCCACAACATACCCAAACTTATGGGATGCAATGAAAGCATTTCTAAGAGGAAAACTCATAGCTCTGAGTGCCTCCAAAAGGAAACTAGAGAGAGCACACATTAGCAGCTTGACAACATACCTAAAAGCACTAGAACAAAAGGAAGCAAATTCACCCAAGAGGAGTAGAAGGCAGGAAATAATCAAACTCAGGGGCGAAATCAACCAAGTGGAAACAAGAAAAACTATTCAAAGAATCAACCAATCAAGGAGCTGGTTCTTTGAGAAAATCAACAAGATAGATAAACCCTTAGCCAGACTCACCAGAGGGCACAGGGAAAGCATTCTAATTAACAAAATCAGAAATGAAAAAGGAGACATAACAACAGATCCTGAAGACATCCAAAACACCATCAGATCCTTCTACCAAAGGCTATACTCAACAAAACTGGAGAACCTGAATGAAATGGAGAAGTTCCTAGACAGATACCAGGTACCAAAGTTGAATCAAGATCAGGTTAATGATCTAAACAGCCCTATATCCCCCAAAGAAATAGAAGCAGTCATTAATAGTCTCCCAACTAAAAAAAGCCCAGGACCAGATGGGTTTAGTGCAGAGTTCTATCAGACCTTCAAAGAAGATCTAATCCCAGTTCTTCACAAACTATTCCACAAAATAGAAACAGAAGGTACTCTACCCAACTCATTCTATGAAGCCACAATTACTCTGATACCTAAACCACAAAAAGACCCAACAAAGATAGAAAACTTCAGACCAATATCCCTTATGAATATTGATGCAAAAATCCTCAATAAAGTTCTTGCTAACCGAATTCAAGAACACATCAAAACAATCATCCATCCTGACCAAGTAGGTTTCATCCCAGGGATGCAGGGATGGTTCAATATACGGAAATCCATCAACGTAATCCAGTATATAAACAAACTCAAAGACAAAAACCACATGGTCATCTCGTTAGATGCTGTAAAAGCATTTGACAAGATCCAACACCCATTCATGATAAAAGTCTTGGAAAGATCAGGAATTCAAGGCCCATACCTAAACATGATAAAAGCAATCTACAGCAAACCAGTAGCCAACATCAAAGTAAATGGTGAGAAGCTTGAAGCAATCCCTCTAAAATCAGGGACTAGACAAGGCTGTCCACTTTCTCCATACCTATTCAACATTGTACTTGAAGTCCTAGCCAGAGCAATTCGACAACAAAAGGAGATCAAAGGGATACAAATTGGAAAAGATGAAGTCAAAATATCACTTTTTGCAGATGATATGATAGTATATATAAGTGACCCTAAAAATTCCACCAGAGAACTCCTAAGCCTGATAAACAGCTTCGGTGAAGTAGCTGGATATAAAATTAACTCAAACAAATCAATGGCCTTTCTCTACACAAAGAATAAACAGGCTGAGAAAGAAATTAGGGAAACAACACCCTTCTCAATAGTCACAAATAATATAAAATATCTTGGCGTGACTCTAACTAAGGAAGTGAAAGATCTGTATAATAAAAACTTCAAGTCTCTGAAGAAAGAAATTATAGAAGATCTCAGAAGATGGAAAGATCTCCCATGCTCATGGATTGGCAGGATCAACATTGTAAAAATGGCTATCTTGCCAAAAGCAATCTACAGATTCAATGCAATCCCCATCAAAATTCCAAATCAATTCTTCAACGAATTAGAAAGTGCAATCTGCAAATTCATCTGGAATAACAAAAAACCTAGGATAGCAAAAACTCTTCTCAAGGATAAAAGAACCTCTGGTGGAATCACCATGCCGGACCTAAAGCTCTACTACAGAGCAATTGTGATAAAAACTGCATGGTACTGGTATAGTGACAGACAAATAGACCAATGGAATAAAATTGAAGACCCAGAAATGAACCCATACACCTACGGTCACTTGATCTTCGACAAGGGAGCTAAAAACATCCAGTGGAAGAAAGACAGCATTTTCAACAAATGGTGCTGGCACAACTGGTTGTTAACATGTAGAAGAATGCGAATCGATCCATTCCTATCTCCTTGTACTAAGGTCAAGTCTATGTGGATCAAGGAACTTCACATAAAACCAGAGACACTGAAACTTATAGAGGAGAAAGTGGGGAAAAGCCTTGAAGATATGGGCACAGGGGAAAAATTCCTGAATAGAACAGTAATGGCTTGTGCTGTAAGATCGAGAATTGACAAGTGGGACCTCATGAAACTACAAAGCTTCTGCGAGGCTAAAGACACCATCAATAAGACAAAAAAACCACCAACAGATTGGGAAAGGATCTTCACCTATCCTAAATCAGATAAGGGACTAATATCCAATATATATAAAGAACTCAAGAAGGTGGACTCCAGAAAGTCAAATAACCCCATTAAAAAATGGGGCTCAGAACTGAACAAAGAATTCTCACCTGAGGAATACCGAATGGCAGAGAAACACCTGAAAAAATGTTCAACATCCTTAATCATCAGGGAAATGCAAATCAAAACAACCCTGAGATTCCACCTCACACCAGTCAGAATGGCTAAGATCAAAAATTCAGGTGACAGCAGATGCTGGCGAGGATGTGGAGAAAGAGGAACACTCCTCCATTGTTGGTGGGATTGCAAGCTTGTACAACCACTCTGGAAATCAGTCTGGCGGTTCCTCAGAAAATTGGACATAGTACTACCGGAGGATCCAGCAATACCTCTCCTGGGCATATATCCAGAAGATGTCCCAACCGTTAAAAAGGACACATGCTCCACTATATTCATAGCAGCTCTATTTATAATAGCCAGAAGCTGGAAAGAACCCAGATGTCCCTCAACAGAGGAATGGATACAGAAATCATGGTACATTTACACAATGGAGTACTACTCAGCTATTAAAAAGAATGAATTTATGAAATTCCTAGCCAAATGGATGGACCTGGAGGGCATCATCTTGAGTGAAGTAACACAATCACAAAAGAACTCACACAATATGTATTCACTGATAAGTGGATATTAGCCCAAAACTTAGGATACCCAAGATATAAGATACAATTTGCTAAACGCATGAAACTCAAGAAGAATGAAGACCAAAGTGTGGACACTGTGCCCCTTCTTAGAATTGGGAACAAAACACCTAGGGAAGGAGTTACAGAGACAAAGTTCGTAGCTGTGATGAAAGGATGGACCATTTAGAGACTGCCGTATCCAGGGATCCATCCCATAATCAGCTTCTAAACGCTGACACCATTGCATACACTAGCAAGATTTTGCTGAAAGGACCCAAATATAGCTGTCTCTTGTGAGATGGTGCCGGGGCCTAGCAAACACAGGAGTGGATGTTCACAGTCAGCTATTGGATGTATCACAGGGCTCCCAATGGAGAAGCTAGAGAAAGTACCCAAGGAGCTAAAGGGATCTGCAACCCTATTGTTGGAACAACATGATGTACTAACCAGAACCCCGGAGCTCTTGACTCTAGCTGCATATGTATCGAAAGATGACCTAGTCGGCCATCAATGGAAAGAGAGGCCCATTGGACTTGCAAACTTTATATGCCCCAATATAGGGGAATGCCATGGCCAAAAGAATGGGAATGGGTGGGTAGGGAAGTGGGGGTTGCTATGGGGGACTTTTGGGATAGCATTGGAAATGTAATTGAGGAAAATATGTAATAAAAATATTAAAAATTAAAAAAAAAGAAAAAGAAAGGCCTTATGTAACTAATATACCCATGAATTTATGGGGAAAAGGTTTGTTGCTGATGATGAAGAGGTATGACTACTGATCCTCCAATTTCAGTGACAAACCATAAAATAAGAAATGTTCCTGAAGAAGGCATTAAAATTTTTTTACCAAGAATAGTCACAGACTGTTTAAGTTGTCCATAAACAGGAAACAAAGGAGGCAGGCTCTCCAACTTTTTCTGGGGTCGATACTGCTAAAAGGAAACCAACAGCCTTACCACTAAGGTGGTTGATTGGCAAACCTATTTGCATAGAAAAATGGCGTCTGACAAGATAAAAATCACAAGCTCCAGAATAGCTAGCACAAGAACAGCTGGAGGCTCAACTTTTAGAGGAGTCCACTACCCCTCAGAAATGTCATGTATTTATCTTTTTCTTTTTAATTTGGCAGATGTAGAATATTGAGACATCTGAGAACAATTAATAAAATCATTCCACCAATGGGTTCTTACAACCTAGAATCCCATTGCCTTCATTGTTGCTTAAGGCATGGCCTGCTAGAGTGATTCATTTAAAAGATTGCTTTTTCATTATCCTTTTACAAGAACAAGATAAAGATTTGACTTCACTGTGACCACATATAACTACTCTATGCCAACCAAGGGATACCAATGGAGGGGCTTACCATAGGAATGTTAAATGGTCCTATCTCATGCCAATATTTTGTCCTACAGTCATTAGAAATAATCCATAAACTACTTCTTCTATCAGTAATTTACCTTTATGGATGATACTATTCTGGTTGACTCAAATGTAGATACCCTGGAAAAATATATTTGATGAAATAAAGAGAATTTTGTCTGAAAAAAAAAAAAAGAACTAATGAAAAAAGAGGCCCTGAATTTGAAGGAGAGCTGAGAGGAATATATGGGAACGTTTGGAGGGGGGAGGAGGGAGAATGTTGTAATTATATTATAATCTCAAAATTTAAAAGTTAAAATCTTGTTTATTTTCAAACTCCCTGCGCTGGCTAGTTTCATTTCTGCGTGACACAATCTACAGTAAACTGAGAGAAGAGACCCTCAGTTGAAAGAATACCTCCATAAAACCAGGTCACAGGGCATTTTCTTTCTTAATCAGCAGTGATGTAGATGCACCCAGCCCATTCAGTGTGAGTGGTGTTAATCCTGGGCAGGCGGTCCCAGGTTCTATGAGAAAGCAGGCTGAGAAAGCCATGAGGTGCAAGCCAGGGAACAGCACTCCTCAGTGGTCTCTGCATCAGCTCCTGCCTCCAGGTTCCTGCTGTATTTGAGTACATGTCTTAGCTGCCTTGGACTGTAATTCAGGATACATAAACCAAATAAACCCTTCCCATCCCAAGTTGCTTTTGGTCATGGTGTTTCATTACAGTAATAATAACCCTAGCTAAGAGAGTCCCCCTCAGCACTCCTTAGAAAGTCATAGATTTGTTTTTGGTTCCAGCAACTCGAGGAAATAAAAATAATGGCATTAGATAAATCGTCTCATGACTGGCATCAGATTCATTCTCTGATGATGAGCTTTGAATATACAAAACCAGTAGTAGAGGTTAGGGCATGAGTGTGCAGCCTAACACAGATGGGAAGGAAGGAGGTTAGTGCTGAGGGGCATTGGGTTCACACCACAGCAACACCCACACAGAAGGGTAGGGCAGTTCACTCCAGGGATGTCAGAGGAGGGTAGTTCAAACTGGAAGGGAATGTAAGAATATGGGAGCTGCAGGGTTGCAGCTTGGATCAGTTTATTTATCATGAAGTTACAATACACCTCTGTTCTTTCTGGACCGAATGATTCTTCTCCTACAGATTTACAGAAAGAAAAGAAAGCAAGTATGCAGAAAAAGATGCGGAAAAATGCTTAGAATAGCTTTGTGGATAAACACTTCAGAGCCAGAAAGCAGCTCCCATACCCTTGAAGTGGGGACTGGACAAATAAACAGGTGGTCTCTTCACACGACGGAACACTGTGCAATTCTGAGAAGGAGCATGCAGCACCATGGGAAACACCCAAGGCGTGGGGGCAAGTGACAGAAGCCAGACGCAAACAACTCTGTCCAGAGAGTCAATTTTTAACGCAATGCAAAAAGAGGCAAAGGCAATGGGCACTGGAAGAGTGTGTGCGTCAGGACCAGGGAAGCAAGTGATCATCCTGCCAGAAGAGAGGCAGCTCAGCCGGAGATCAGCTCTTGGAGCTATCACAAGCCGCAGGGCACGGCCCTGCCTGGCTGTGGTGATATAGCTGGGCCATCGATATCTGTGGCTGTCTTAGTATGGGGAGTCGCAAGCATGCAGTCCTCCAGGCTTCTTGCTGGTTACAAGAAGACAGCTATCCTCACTGAGCCAGAGTCCCACAGTGGTAACTCACCTATTCTGCAGGGTCCCTTAATCTCTACCCTTCCTGAAAGCTCTCATTTCAGTGTTGATATTATCTGACCTTCTCTCAGGTCTCAGGATGAGGTACAGGCCTACCCTGGAGATGCTGGAGTGTTTTCACCTGGGGCAAATGTACACCTCAAACCTCAAAGCATTAGAGAGACTGGGAAGGCCTGAGAGAGCTCTAGTAGGCATGGGTTAGGGTACCCGAAGCAAGGGAGACCTGTGTGGGTTTGTGGGAGCAATCAGGGATGATGTCCCAGGTCAGGTTGGAAGATCCGACTCTGGCGTCCTCGTCCTGAGAGGAGCTGACTCAGACAGATGGTGTGCCTGGCTTGCCCCACTCTTGTCTTCAGTTGGGACTAGGGGTGGGGGCTGGGGCGGTGGAGCCAGGGACACAAAGCTCTCTCTGTGTTGGAGATAAGTCACAGCACTGCTTCTGTTGTGTTGTCAGAGAGCAAAAATAGAACGAATCTCTCCATGCTTTCCAGAAGGGGCCGACTGTGGGGCCCCGGCTAGGATGCCTTCTGCCCTTCGCCTAGAGAAGAGCTTGGCACGGATGGCACAAGGCTTCCCTCCTTCTCCTCCTTCCCTTTCCCCTCCCCTCAGCCTAGGCCCCCCCCTGCTTTTCCGTACTCCTTTTCCTCCCGTGGTCCAGGCCCTTTCTCCCCAGAGGAAAATGACAAGAAAGGGTTCTCTAGATTGGCTTGTCCATCTTTCCTTGGAGTCTCTGAGGGAAGGGATCTCCTCACTCTGAGGCTTTCCTAATGAGACTTCCTGAGGTACAGGGCCACAAACCCCACGACTTGCCCGGGGCGGGAGTCTGTAATAGGGCTCAGGCAAGAAAGAGAATCAGCCAGTTACACTGGGCTCCCCTGATATGCTCCTTTTGTTCACACAGGAGCCTAGACCCAGAGCTGGACCCAGGGCCTGCTGGTGAATGGCCCTCCAAATCTTAAGGCTCTCTTGAAGCACTTGCTGCTGTGGGGAATGGTCAATCAACTGGCTCACCAGGTACCACACGGGATTACAGGTTAATGCAGGTGAGACGACAGCTGCCAGGAGCTTCATGTTCTCGCGCTCGACTAGAGGCGTGTGACCCACTTTCTACATGGGGCTACTTCCAACCCTGTCTCTTCCTGGATATCTCATCTAAAGAGGGATGGCTTGCACTGCCTCACACAGACATCATCCCTACTATGTGCTAGGCATAAGAGGGAGCAGAAGGGCTTGACATATGGTCTCCAGACACAAGTTACGTCAGAAGGTGTGCAGGAGGCAGATCAAGGATAGTATGTCTAGTCATAGACAGGGCTCCTGAGAGACTAGCTGCATCCCTGGAGAGAGGTATGGTGTGAAGCCATGGTGACAGTCAAGAGCTGCCTGTGGCATGATGGGGCCTCACTTAGGAGTTCAGACTGAGGGATCTATCAAAGTTCCCACAGGGCTTTCTAGAGGAGGCAACGCAGCTGGGAGGGAGCTAAGGTTGGGTTCTGGCCCCTAGTGCAAATATCAGGGGCACAAATGGCTCAGGAGCATATAGTTCAGCCATGTTCCCATTCATACTCGGGACACCAGAGGACTCTGTGGAATTAGGGCACTGGTGAGGGACTGCCCAGGAACTGGTTGAGGCCAGGAGGACAGCCCCAGTTATACCTTGCTAGGAGCTCGGTGACAAATGAAGCAGAAAGATGTTGGCCACACTGCCCAAAGGCCATTCAGGCAGCCATTGAATGAGATGGCAAAGTAGATGCTGGCTTTTCTGGCCAAGGAGTGGTCTCAGATCCCTTGGGACCCAACAGAAGGGACAAGGGGAGGGACTGGCTATCCACACAGTGACACTGTTCTGTCACTCCTTTTGTTCTGAAGCTGCCTAGAGCTATTTGCTCAGACCTGGGCCAGCTCCTTGGCCTTCTGTGAATGCTGGTCACTCCCACATGCCAGGTAACCCCTTAGTGGGTGAGGAGGCATGGCAGACAGAGAGGATTCTGGCCCTCAGGGTGGGGTTAAGGCTTCCGTGGGCTGTGGATATGATCACACTATCAAGGACCCACACACGATGGGGGACTGCACTGGGAAGCTGGCTGCTCTTCTAACTACCAAGAGGCTGCAGAGCCTGAGAGTGGAGCAGGCAGAGGCCCAGGCAGAGCTGGGTGGAGCGGTTTCATGAGTCTCTCCTTTCACCTACGAGGGTTCCAGAGCTGGATAAGACCATTGGACTCCTACCAGGCCTGCCTTCTGTCCTTATTCACGTTGACCCCACACCCTGAACCCTGGCATGCTTGTTTCCCTTCTCCTCTGTAGCACATTTCAGAGGTGGATGTAAAGAAAATTCTGATCTTTTAAAATAGATTTCACAGGGGAGGGAGAGACAGGGATGAATTCACCCGGAGATTGCTTTTAAAATAGGCCAGTGTGCACCTCAGGTGTTTGCCTTTGGTGCCAGCTCCAAGGACAACCCTTTCTGAGAAGGCCACATGTTATTTCTATGCCTTTGACTCTCCAACCTGAGGGGAACTTGGTCTAATAATGATACTCGTGGTTGGATATGTGTGGGGAGATGAGTGAGCCAGAGAGAGAGAGAGAGACATTAAAACTAAACAGGGAATGGTTCCCGAATTACCCTCAGATGTGAGCCATTGTGTGTGGGCAGGCACAGTGTGGGCTGTCTGGAACTGACCAGTGAGTGGCCTCTGTGCTGGTCAATAACTTGCCATACCCCTAGGTCATGTGTGGGCTCAAACAGTTCCTAGTGAGCTGACTGGAGAGGTTTACAACTGTGTGGCGCTCAGGGCTGTGTGGGAGGAGCAGGATAGAAACGCAGGGGGTGGCCATCTTGATAATTCACAGCAGCAGCGGGTGGGGTTTCCTGGCTGGACACACCCCTACCTTTGTGAGTCCTGAGCTCACCTGTGGACAGTGTAGAAACTTCAGAGAGGAAGCTCTGCCCCCAGGGGAAGGTAACCTCTCCCTTTCCACTGTCCCATCAACCAGAGACAGCAAGCAGGCCAGTAGGTGTAATCCAGGCCCTGTGAGGAAGGGCTTCATGGTCTGAGAACGATCCTGTGGAAGGAATGGACATCTTCAGTCTGTTTTGGTGGTGGTGTTGTTTTGCTTTTAGTTTTTGTAACAGCGTCCTACATATTCTAGGATGGCATTAAACTCATGCCAAGGAACCCATGAAGTTCTGATGGTTCTGCCTTCAACTTCTGAGCTCCGGGGTAAGGGGCAGGCACGACCATACCTGTTTTATGTTGTGCTGGGGATGGAAACCAGGGACAGGACATGCCACATAAGCACAGTCACACCTCTAGTCCAGACATCCTCTTTAAAACCTGAAAGTTTTATACAAGTGGCAAATGTAGGGACAGACGAGCGAGCTTCATTCAGTATAGCTGCATCCAGAAGGTCAGAGTATGTGAGACGGTAAATGCCAAAGAGATCTGCCAGTCGGTTTCTCTTCTTTGCATTGCTTTATGCTTAAGTTAGCCATCTCCAGGAGAACACTGATGGTTCTAAGGACATTCACAGATTTCTAAGTCACCTATCATACAAATTAGACGTTTGGGGGCCAGGTACCCTACCTTGGGCCATACGGTACCTTAGGCTGGATGGAGCCGGGATCTTGTGTCCACTGCTGTTTACAGATCATCCAGTGCTGATTGTCTCTAGAGAGACACATAAGGATTTGATCCCACTGCTCAAAGAAGGCCCTAGGGAGAGAAAGTGAGCTAGCTAGTTTTTATCAACTTGACACAAGCCAGAATTACTTAGGAAGCGGAACCTCAATTGAGAAAACAACCTCCATCAGATGGCCTGTAGGTGAGCCTGCCTGTAGGGCATTTTCTTGATTAATGATTGGTGTGGGAGGGCCCCGTCCACTGAGGCTGGTGTCATCCCTGGGCAAGTGAAAGCAGGCTGAGCAAGCAGTGAAGCCAGCCAGCAAGCAGCTCTTCTCCATGGCTTCTCTTAGTTCTCGCCTCGGGTTCCCACCCTAATTTCCCTCAGCAATGGACAGTTAGTTACTGGCAGCTATAAGGTGTGATAACCTTTCCTCCTCATGTCTGTTTTAGTCATGGTTTCTTATCACAGCAGACAGAAAGTCTTTCCAATATTTGCTCTGAAGCCCCAGGTATATTTCTCAGCTTCTTTCTACTGGGGATGGGGGAGGGAGGGAAGCTGTAGCTTTCAGGATCTGCTTGGCTAAGACCTGGGAAAGGTTCAAAGAGGCCTGTCCGGTTTGCTGGCTTTGATCTGGGATAGGAACTTGCTGGAAACACAATTGTAAGGAATGTGTGTGATCCCAGGTATGTGTAGGTATCTTGGATAGAGAGTGGCTTTCTGCTGCCAGCTGAGGAGTCTCCTGAGGAGGTTTAAATGCCCCCAAAGCTCCTTCCTTCTTGCCTAGGTTGCAGCTGGTTGGCAAGTCCACCTTTGCCGCCTTACTTATCTGGAATCCTAGAAGATGAAGGAGCAAAGGGATGTCTGAGGTACAAGGGGAGGAGTCTGATGTCAGTGGAACGATCTCAGGACAGCTGGAGCTGAGAGCTCTGGGTTTGGGTGGTCCTAACTCAGCTAGACTTCTCTGTGTCTTTGCATAAGTTGGGTCCTGGGTCCCAGTTTTAGCCAGCTCTGCATCCTCATGGTGGGGCACAGGTTTGGGGCTAGTCCAGCCTGTTGTTGACCTTCTACTCTGATGTTGGCTGAAATTCAGGAATCAAGTGAAAAGCAGTGTATAGTCATTTCCAAAAGTCAGACATGCAAATCCCAGGTCCAGCCTGGGATCAGAGGATCAGACTAGAGGCTCTACAGGAAGGACCTTCAGGCAGAGGGACAGCCACGGGGATGCAGGGTTGAGGGGCAGCCAGTGGGATCTGGACTTGAGGTGGGTGGTTTTGAGGAAAAACAGATGCTCAGGCAGCCAAATGTCAAGGGTGGAGGAGCAAGGGCAAGGGCATAGTAGGGACACAGAAATAAGGCAAGGATTGGCTGTGTGAGGCTATGACTAGGGTCAGGGCACATGGCTGCCCCCTCTTGCCCTGGTCCTCTGCATGGGGAGGCATGTAGCACTTTCACCCTTGACTGTCAGTCAAACGGGAGTCAGGGTCCTGGCTGGTAGGACCAGTGAAGGACTAGAATGCTAGTGCTGTGAGTCTCAGTCTGCTGACCCTACAGAGTTAGAAATGCCTGCACTGTGCCCCAGGGCTTGGGTTGGGGAATCACAGCTTGACTGATAAGGATTCTTAAAGACAGAGGCAGAAAGAGCAGCAGACACTGTTTTGCAGAGCCCCATGTGCCTCTGAGCACCAGGTCAGGCCTAGATACATGGCAAGGAGACTGGGTCCTGCTGCTTATAGGATCTGGGTCTGGAGTGGCAGAGGCCTTCCCAGACTCACCTGGTTGGCTAATGGGACTTGAGGCTAAGGGCCAAAGCCACAATCCTGGCAGAGGGATGTACTCATGATCTGGCTCTCTCTCGGCACTATGCTCACCTGTGGGTGTCTCCATACTTTGGGGTTGACAGCTTCACCACGTCAGAACTTGCCCTTCTGAAGGACAAGCTATACAGACTCTGGGTGAGAATCTCAGCCTCTGCCCAAAGCAGGGCCTGATTGCCCCGAGAAGAGTACAAACTGGGCACATTCTCCATCACCCTTCTTAGAGGCACGGGGACTCTGCCGGCTCCTGCAGTAGATACAGAAGCTCACTTTCCTTTGCGGATCAGACTGTACAACTAACCCAGGAGACTCGGGCTTGAGTAGAAGAGCAATTCAATTTCCTTCACAGTCCGAAGCCCTAAGTCTCAGCTCAGGTGTCAGCAGAAAGACAGGGAAGCCAGCCTCTGGAGGAGCCATCCAGGGCAGGAAATTAGATCAAGTGCAGGAAGGGGCAATCAGAAGGCAGCAGCCATGGCTCCCTTCACTGGGTGGGGGATGGGACCAGCCGGCCCGCTTAGAGGGCTTTCAGATAAAATCAATTCCCTTTAAATCACTGGCTAATTTCGTTTTGCGATTCCTTTCAGCTCGAGTAGAGCAGCAGCAATAAATTGAGGCATTCTGGTGTGAGGCCTGGGAGTGCGGCGAAAGTAACTCTTCCAGCCTCTCCAGCTGATGGGCCAGCTTCATTCTGCCCTGCGGGGCCCATGGAGGCTCGAGAACTAACCCTTAGTACACGGTGGAAGCTCTCCATCCACCTGGTTCTAATTCTTAGTCCCGATTCTGCCTCTAGGACACGGAGTCCTGGTGTCTGTGCAAAAGAGTTGCCTGCTCCAGATGGATGGGTACATTGAGTGCTCAGCTCATTTCACCCTTGGGGCTTCCTGTGAAGCAAAGTGGATTAAAGAGTCGTTCCCCCCCCCCACCTCCCACAGTTACTCCTAAACCTCATACCTGCAAGCATGATCCTATTTAGTGTCCACAGAGGCCATTAAGGATCTGAAGATGTGATCATCTTACAATGAGGACAGTCTGTAATCTACTGCCAGGGTCTAAATGAGAAAGGAAAGAAGCTCTAAGCCAGACACAGGGAGAAGGCCACCTGAGACCCAAGAAGACCAGAGATGTGTACCATAAGGAGGAGCCACCTGGAGCTGCAGAGGTGAGGGAGGCTCCTGCAGCCTGTGCCCCTCCCTCACATCCTTGGTCCTCAGAGCCCTTACAGATAGAGGGGTCCTATTCTGGATAACTCAAGCCCCATCAAGCAACTTCGACACCCCTCTGCAACTAACTGGCTGTCTAGCCCAGCCCAGGCAGGCTAAGGTCACTCTGCATTCTGTAAAGAAAAGACCTGCAGCCCAATGTGATAGTGTACCAGTTTGTTTCTCTGTTGATGCAATAAAACATTGATCAAAAGCAACTAGAGAAGGAAGGGATTTACTGGGCTTGTACTTTGATATTATAGTCCATGGTAGAAGGGAACAGAGACACTGAAGGAATGCTGATGGATCAGTCTGCTTGTTTTAAAAACAATATAACCTGGGACTGCCTGCCCAGGAGTGGTGTAGCCCACAGTGGGCTGGGCTGTTTCACATCAACCATCAATCAAGAACATGCCTCCACAGACTTGCCAACAGTCAATCTAATGGCAACATTTTCTCGAGTGAAGGTCCCTCTTACCAGATGACTCTGGCTTGTGTTAATTTAAAAAGCAAAGCAAAGCAAAGCAAAGCAAAGCAAAGCAAAGCAAAGCAAAGCAAAGCAAAACAAAACAAAACAAAACAAAACAAAAACCAAGCATCTCAGACCTGGATGATTCTAGTGAGGGGAAGCAAAGGGTCCCAGTGAGGTCACACAGCCACAGGCTTAGGGCAGACTGAGCCTGGCCACAGACTGAACCTGGCCAGTTTGCTCAGGTTGCATTCCAAGTGTGCAACCAAGAGCTGTCACTGATCCTATAGGCCCAGACTATTCCTAGCATACATCTCTCAAAGTTAGGTCCCTCTCTGTGGAGGAAACCTTCTCTGTTTTGAGGCACTGTGGCTTCCTTGCTCCTAACTCCATAGCCTTGTGGCTGCCATTTTGTACTTCTTTCAGGACATGAAGGTCAGGGTCACATCTCACTAGGTTCTGTGTATCCCAGCTGTGACCCTAGATCCTGCCCAGGGTGTGCTCCCAGATGTGAGCCATGCCGGTTGCATCCCGCACGAGTACTTTGGGTGGAAAGCAACACAGGAGCTTGGACTGAATTTTCTTAAGCTCAATGACTTTGGTCAACTGTGTGCTGCACTCTCCGAACTAAGGACCCAGTGACTATACCAGTAGCTACTGCAGTGCTGGCCTAGGCTTGGGACATTCAGGGTTAGATGGTGCCTTCCTTACAGTGCTGTGAAGGGTTGGGAGATGAGGCTTCCCACTGTCTCACCAGTCACAGCCCAGCCATGATTTTGCTAATGTTAATTTCTCAGGTGTCTGAATGGGGGATGTGTAAACCAGCACCCACTTGGCCATTTGACTCATCTGAGTATTGTTATCTGATAACTATAATTAAATATTTCACAAGCCGCTGCTTATCTTCTTAATTAAAATAATTACGATAGCTGGAGATATGGTAGGGGCATCTACCACCAATAATGTGGAAGGTGTTGGTGCCTTGTCGTCCAGGGACAATTGCTAGCCAGCCCATGGTGGACTCTAGTGAACTCTAGTTCACTTCAGACCCTCAGTGCCAGCCAGCACCCCTCCCCTGTAGGGGGTCAGGGAGAACCTGATGGCTCTCTTCTGTGCTATAGGGACTCCATCCTCTGGCAGCAGGTGTGTTCCCACTGGCTTTCATGTAGGTGGTGCTGGAAGGCTTGCCTGTCCACAGGATGGCTGTGACCCCATGATCCTGGTCCCTGCCCCCCAGTTTGTCTCAGCCTGTTATGAATGAATGGCTGAACACAGTCACTCAGCACTTCACAATGTACAAAGCCCTGGATGAATAACAGTATTTTACAGTGTACCAAATCCTGGGTGAATCATAATGTTTCACAGTTAAAGAGTCATGGAGGAACCACAGTGCTTCGCAGGCCTGGTCACCATGTGTCCTCCCACAGGGACTGGGTTGTGACTTAGGGAGAAGCTGGAGCAGTAAGCCTGGAGGCGGGGGCTTGCCCACCAGGAATGGTGAATCATAGCTTAGTGGGAACACAGCCCAGGCCTTGCCAGCTTCCTCCACCATCCAACACGAGAGCGTAGCACCTCGCCTGCAGGAAGCAGAAGGCTGGCTCTCCCGGGGTTATACAGAAGGCTGGCTATCCTGGGATTATACAGAAGGCTGGCTATCCCGGGATTACACCCCCCATCCTCAAGTCTTAGTTCTCTTGGGGTAAAATAGAGCAGTAGGGTGGGCTTTGAAGTCACTGGGCCTTGAGATGGGGAGAGACACTAGAGACAGAAAACGAAGGTCTAACCTGAATCACAGACTCAGGCCAAGCTGTCCCCTCAAGGCTGTGGTTTAGTTTTCTCCCCAGCCTGGAGATTTGGGCAGAGGAACAGTGTCCTTACCATGCAGCTCTGATGAGAAAACAGGACCAGATCTAGCCCTGCACACTCTGGTTAGGCCCTTGGGAGAATAGGTGGGGCTATGGGCTGTGATGGCTGAGCCAGGTTGTCCCGAGGGTACCTGGGATGGGTGGTGACCACTGATGGGCATGCCACACCCTTTCCTGTAGATGTTATCTTGGGCACTGACATGTGGTGAGGAGACCTCAAGAGGAAAGACATGGGAGGCCATCTTTTCCCAGTAAGTTCAGGGACGTACTCCACTGGAGATGGGGCTAGGTGCTTGGTCTCTGGGAGCCTCTACCTCCTGCAGGGAGCATTTACAGTTGGAATCATCTAGCTAAGGAGGGAACCCCTGGAGGCCCATTCTCAGGTGAGGGGAGCCCCAAGGAGAGGATGGGCTGAGCCCTGGCCTTGGGCCCTGGAACCTATGCATCTCTTCCTTATAGCTATGGGCTCATTCTTGGGGAAACGAGGTGGGTGATGGAAGGGGCTGCTTGTGTTGATTTGACCTTGTTCCACAGACTCAGGCAGGGTTGTTGGGCTGTCCTGTGGGAGACTTTGGGTGACCGTCAGCTTCTTAAGACTAAGAGGGCATACGTGGGACATGTGCCAAAAATTAGCATCTCCACCCCATGAAGGAACAGACAGAAGGGGGAAACAGCTGGGGCTAACAGGCATGCTCCAGGAAGAGTTGTCCCAGAAAGACTGTGCACTGCACAGTCAGACCCTCTTTGTGACATTAAGCCTCACTTAGCTTCCCAAGAAACACTGGGACACCATTGGTGCAGAGGGACAGGGCTGCTCAGGACGGGTCTTGGCACTCAGGGTAGTCATCTTGGTGGGTCGGCCCTCTGCCTTCTCCTGCTTGTTGGTCTTGGCTTCTGGAGGCTTCCAGAGACTCCCAGCCCCTCCCTCTTTGTATCCTCTCCAAAATAGCACCTGCCAGGTTGGAATCTTTTCCCACACGCTCAAGAAGACTTCGCTCAGACTCTGCAAACACATATCTGCCCTGTAGAAAGCAATGAGAAATCAAAACCACACAGGGATGGCTGAAAGGTTCTAGAAGCTTGTTATCCCAGCCTCCCTGCACACCAAAAATGAGTTCACCTGGATGAGCTGAACACCAAGAATACTAGGGGGCCATCAGTTTCCATGGAGTAAGTGGGCATGTTCCTCACAAACCATAGTAAGAGGCAGGTTCTAGGAGAAGGAAGCCTCCTACTCTGGTCCGAGTGGGTGGTCGGGTGAGCCAGACCTGTATATTACCTAACCTGGTATTGAAGTCCAGCCTCTAAGCAGCCTTCAGGGACCCCCAACAATGCTGCTCCTCTTCTCTGCCTCAGAAAGAAATGCTCATAGCTCTTCTGACAGGGAGGAACTTCTCTTCACTGGATTGTAGGTTGTAGCAAGTTCAGGTGAAGAAGGGGCTGCCCCTGGGTGGACGTGGGACTGTCTCTGCTGGAACGTGCTCCTCAGCTGGGCACAGGCCAGACTGGGCAAGCGGAGGCCTGGCAGAGACAAGAAGAGAGAGAAGGAAGGTAGCCAGCTCTGAGCAATCAGGACTGATTCCTAGTTGCTGGTGTTCCTCCAGTGCTGGACACAGGCTTCTGGGGGGTGGAGGGAGCACAGCAGGAAGGACATCAGGGCAAGGAGAGGTGACATTACCATGTCAGCTATTCTGCATTCTCTACCTTTTGCTCAGGCAGGGCCATGGGACAAGCTTTGGACTCTGGACATGGGTTAAAGTGACATGTGTCTGAAACCTTAGAGTGGAACTGGCCCTCCTTGGCATCTGATGGCTGCCTCTCTAGCCCAATGATTCTCAACCTTCCTAATGCTACGGCCCTTTATTTAATATAGTTCCTCGTGTTGTGGTGACCCCCCCCCCAACCATGAAATTATTTTTGTTGCTTTTTCAAAACTGTAATTTTGCTACTATTATGAATCATAAAAAGTAAATATCCTAAATATTTTCCGATGGTCTTGGGTGACCCCTGCGGAAGGGTTGTTTGACCCACCCCACCCCCACCCCCACCAAGGGGTCATGACTCACAGGTTGAGAACCACTGCTCTAACCCAACACACTGATACTTGATCCTCCCAGTAGGTGCACTGAGACCTTTGTGCCTGCTCTATCTGCAGACACAATCCTGAGGCAGGGGTCAGAGAAAGTCCCTGTGGAGTGATGCTAAAGCGTTATATGATGAGTCTCTCTGAGGGAAGGGCCCTCCAGGGGAAGAGAACAGGAGGGAAAGGACCTTGACCTCAAACCAAGGAGTCCACGCATCTGGAGAGGGGGCAGAGAGAGCAGTAAGCTGAGCCAGGCTCCTGAACACTAACCTCTCTGGTCCTGAGGGAGTCATGGGAGATGACCCTAAGGTGTGCAGTCCAGGGGAGGTCTGAGCAGATCCATAGGACCTGATGCTTCTAGGTAGAAGGACTTCAGGCCAGCATGGGCCAGCACTTTGAGCCCATTTAGGATGCCACGTCAACATGGGATCTGAATTGCCCTCGAGTCAAGCTGGCATGTTTGTAAATGGGCTGGAGAAGCCTGCGAGGCAGAGGTCAGGGTGCCAGCTTCGACTGAACGAACCGGCTGTGTATTGGGCATCAAGAGAAGTAAGTGGTCAGGTCTGAGCATAGGGGCCTGATGACATCATGCTTTCGGTGTTGACTTCTGAACACAGACCCTGGGGAAAGGACAAGCTTGCCTCCAGAGGGGTCACAGAGGTCTGGGTGTTTCTGTGTATGCATGAGTTGGTCTATTCCTGGGAGCTGCTGTCTGCTGGCCTGGGGCCAAGAGGACATCCAGTGCGGTGCAGATGGGGGCTGGGAGCAGGGAGACAGGACTGTTGACAGGATGCAGAATAGTTTAAAAAAAAAAAAAAGAGTGGATCTTGGAACAGGTCTGGGACACGTGCCTCTCATCACAGCTCTTTGGGAGGCTGAGGTAAGAACACTTGAGCCCAGGAATTTGGAACCAGCTTGGGCAATATAGTAAGATTCAAAAAGAAAACAATGAAAAGAGTATCTCTCTTCCCCATTGGCCTGAGTACGGATGTGCTTGCCTATGTGCCTGTGTGTGTATTGAGGTGGCTGGAGTCATTGGGATATCTAGCCACAGCATCTATGTGGGTCTTGGTCCTTTACCTCACCAAGCTAAGTTCTACCTTCTCTTTAGGGTCTTGAGAATCTGCCTTCTCCACACCTAGCTTTGCTGGAGGAGCATGTCAGGTGAGCAGAGGGACCAGGACACCATGGCAGGCATGCACGGCGTAGCCATGTGAGCTCTGCAGACACAGCATGCATGCGTATGACCACACGAGCTTCCCTCAGGGCAGCGGAGTGGCCCCTATCCATATATTTCGTGACCACCACAAGCTGCAGCTCTGCTGCCTGTCTCATACTTCCCCGTGATCCAGCTGCTGGGAAATGTCTTTCCCCTCCAACAGCTGCATGTCACCGCGTGTCTCAGGAGAGCGCAGCCCCAGCACTGAGCCCCATGAGGGCAGCAGATGTGTTTGTACCACCAGCAGAGTTTATTTTCTTGTGGAAACAGCTATTTAGAGGGACATTTGCCAGAGACAACTGGAATGGCGAAGAAAGGTTCCTTAGATTAGGGGCTCAGTGCTTCTCAGAGGTATTTAAATTGGGTCCTGGCTCAAGAGCAAACTTCGCGGTCATTTAGCCCAACTTCTCCGTTTATAGTTCCCCAAACCTTGGTTCAGAGAAGTTCTGGGTGCTCAGCGATCTCACAGCATGCTCTAACACTGTGTTAGTGGATAAATAGCTTCCTAAGCACCAAGCCCTGTGTGGCACAGGGGCCCAGTTGGGTCACAAAGCATGGTGCCTCCCCGCTTCCCCCACCCCCACAAGGGTCAGATGCAACATACAGGAAATTTAGAAGAAATCATATTTAAAAGAACACAGAGGCTAGAGAGATGGCTCATCAGCTAAGAATGCGCGCTGCTTTTATAGATGTTCAATTCCCAGGATCCATGCTAGGCGGCTCACAACTCCAGCTTCTGATATTCTGATGCCCTCTTCTGGCCTCCATGGGTACTATATGTATAAACACACACACACACACACACACACACACACACACACACACACACTGGCATTACAATTTTCATTTGATGACCCATGTGGTCTGGAGCACCCTTCTTCATTCATATCATAGACTCATAGAATTAAGCTTACTGGCACAAGATCAAGTCAGTGAAATCAGATCATCTCCAGGCCCCAGCTCTGAGGGGGAGGGGGGAAACTAGTGGCAGTTGACAGGTGCTCAGGGATGAGGGGGTGAACCCTGTTTTCCCCCTGCTCCAAGGGGTGACCCCATGCCCAGGAACATATAGGCAGAACTTAAGGAGTTACTTTTTTTTTAAAGGCCATAGATGGGCATTCTATGTTTCCAAAACTAGCAGAGTGGCACAAGGAATGGGTTGATTTAGGTTCAGAGCTGGTCATTACAAGCGACCCCTGCTGAGAGGGAGTGCTGTGGCCTTCTTTGTGTTGTAAAATGCACATTTTTAATTCAAAGATGCGTGCTACTTTTGGAATCGGAGAAACACACAAAACCCTCTTTTAAAAGATACAATTGTTTCAACAAGGGTTGGAAATGGATACAAAAGAATGTGGCTGGGTTCCTTCGCTGAACTTGACTTAGGCAGATCCCAGGCTCAACAGGCAAACTAAGACTGTTTAATAGTCTGAGAAGATATGGGAGCACTCCTTGAGGGCTTTGGGTTTACAAGCCAATAGAAATGTACACTTCTTATATAAAGATAAAAAGGCACAAGTGAAGGGACATACAGATGAATAGGAATCTATCAAAGTTAAAAATTACCATTAAATAATGGGGCAAGGGGGCCTGGGAGTCGGGGGGAGCTGGCTCATTGGTAAAGGGCTTGTCCCACAACCATGAGGATCTGGGTGTCCTAGTCCAGTTTGGATCTGTAAAAAGCCAGGCATGGTGGTGTATGCCTGTAATCTCAGCACTGGAGAGGTGGAGATGGAATTCCTGAGACAAGCTAGCCAGCCAGTCTTGTTGAATCAGTGAGTTCTGGGTTTCAAAACAAAACAAAACAAAACAAAACAAAGTTCTGGCTTTAGAAAAAATAAAAGGTGGAGAGCAATTGCCAAGTCCATTCAGTGTTGGTCTCTGGCCTCTACCCACTGAGCTCATATACACACAGGCAGGCACACACGTACAGAGCACAAGGAAAAGCACACAGGATGGGAGGAAACACGCAGAATTTATAAAGTTCCCTTGCATCTCAATAATTAAGAAGACCACTGTTCTAGTCTCCTTCCTGTTGCTGTGATAAAACACTCTGGCCAAAAGCATTGTAGTGGAGAAAGACACTTATTTGGATCACACCTCTCTGTTATGGACCATGTCTTAGTTAGGGTTTCTATTCCTGCACAAACATCATGACCAAGAAGCAAGTTGGGGAGGAAAGGGTTTATTCGGCTTACACTTCCACATTGCTGTTCATCACCAAGGAAGTCAGAACTGGAACTCAAGCAGGTCAGGAAGCAGGAGCTGATGCAGAGGCCATGGAGGGATGTTCATTACTGGCTTGCTTCTCCTGGCTTGCTCAGCCTGCTCTCTTATAGAACTCAAGACTGGCAGCCCAGAGATGGTCTCACCCACAAGGGGCCTTTCCTCCTTGATTACTAATTAAGAAAATACCCCACAGCTGGATCTCATGGAGGCACTTCCCCAACTGAAGCTCCTCTCTCTGTGATAACCCCAGCCTGTGTCAAGTTGACACATAAAACCAGTCAGTACAATTGACCCCTTGTCAACTTGACACACAAACACATCACTAGTAAGCCTCAACCCTTAGTTCTTATTCATCCCCAAGATCTAAATAACTTTAAAAGTCCCACAGTCTTTACATATTAAAAGTTCAATCCTTTTAAAATATCCAATATCATTTAAAATCCAAAGTCTTTTTACAATTAGAAGTTTCTTAATTGTGGGATCCACTAAAATATTTTCTTCCTTCAAGAGGGAAAAATGTCAGGGCACAGTCACAATCAAAAACAAAAATTAAACTCCAACTGCCCAACGTCTGGGATCCAACTCACAATCTTCTGGGCTCCTCCAAGGGCTTGGGTCACTTCTCCAGCCATACCCTTTGTAGCACACACCTTGTCTTCTAGGCTCCAGCTGCCTGTACTCCACTGCTGCTGCTGTTCTTGGTGGTCATCTCATGGTACTGGCATCTCCAAAACGCTGGTGTCTTCCACTGTAACTTGGCTTCACCAATACCCTCTCATAGGCTCTCTTCATGGTGCTAAGCCTCAAATCCTTTGCATGACCCCTTCAGTCCTGGGCCCTCAATTGCAACTGAGGCTGCACCTTCACCAATGGCCTTCCATGGCCCCTCACAGTGCCGAGCCTCAGCTGCTCTGTGTGACCCCTTTATGCCTTCAAAACCAGTACTACCTGGGTAACTCTTACACATTACCAAGTCCAGCCACAGCACAGGTACAACCTTGGCTATCTCTGGAACACAGCCTCTGTGCTTTCAGAAAACACTTCCCAGAAGATGTCACCTTAATGATGCTGGTCTCTTCTTAAACACCACTAATTTCTTAGCTCCAGCTAAACAGCATCAATAGTCCCAGCAATGCAAAGTTTTTGCTTTAGTAGTTCTGGTATCTTGTTAATCACAGCTGATTCTTCAGCCCCAGCTCACCAGGACCCCAGAATCTTCACAATCAAACTAGCAATGGCCCTGAAAAAAAGTCTTTAATTTTCCCTCTGAAATTTCATAAGCCAGGCCTCCATCTTCTGCACTGTTCTCAACATTATCTTCCAAGCTCCTACACAACATTCGACAGAGCTCTTAACACCGAATGGATCTTCTGGCCCAAAGTTCCAAAGTCCTTCCACAGTCCTCCCCAAAACATGACCAGGCTGCCCAGGAATACCCCACTATGCTGGCACAAATTTGTCTTAGTTAGGGTTTCTATTCCTCTACAAACATCATGACCAAGAAGCAAGTTGGGGAGGAAAGGGTTTATTCTGCTTACACTTTTGTACTGCTGTTCATCACCAAGGAAGTCAGGACTGGAACTCAAGCAGGTCAGGAAGCAGGAGCTGATGCAGAGGCCATGGAGGGATGTTACTTACTGGCTTGCTTCTCCTGGCTTGCTTAGCCAGCTCTCTTATAGTACTCAAGACTGGCAGCCCAGAGATGGTCCCACCCACAAGGGGCCTTTCCCCCTTGATCACTAATTGAGAAAATACCCCACAGCTGGATCTCATGGAGGCACTTCCCCAACTGAAGCACCTTTCTCTGTGATAACCCCAGCCTGTGTCAAAGTTGACACATAAAACCATCCAGTACAGACCATCATAGAGGGAAGCCAGGGCAGGAAACTGAAAGCAGAAACCATTGAAGAATGCTGCTTGATGGCTCACTGAGGGGTCACACTTAGCTGGGGATGGTGCTGCCCACAGTGGGCTGGGTCCTCCTACATCAGTTGATGATCAAGACGATCCCTTGACATGCCTGATGGCCAATCTGATCTAGGCAATTCCTCAATCTAGGATTTCCTCTCAGATGACTCAAGGCAGTGTCAAGTTGACAGTTAAAGCTGACAACAACCAGACAATAACCTACCTAGAAAATGGCTAAGGATCAGAAATGAAAATCCTTTCCAAGGAAGATACAAAGTATCCATTGAATGCAGGAAAAGACACTCAAGATCATAAGTCATTAAGGAAATGAAAACTGGCTGATGTCACACAGTGCTTCAGACCCAGGAGGGTAGCCACAGCCAATACCAAGTGTGCAGGAGATGTGAACACATGGGTCAACCAGGTCTTTCTGAGGGAAAAATAGAATGCAGCTTAGATTGTTGAGCACAGAGGTGCCTATGGCTTGGCAGCAAGACCATCTAACTGAGTGCTCCTGACAGCTGGAGCAGCAGCTCAGAGCAGCATTAGTCACCATATCCCAACCGGGAAACTACCCAACTTTCCACCGACTGATTCGAGGATGAATTACGTGTGGTATCATGATCGTGCAATGCAATATTATTTGGCACTGAAGAAGATGAAGGCCTGACACAGGCTAGACACGGAAGACCTTGAAAACATTCCACGGAGGATAACAGGGCAGTCACGGCAAACCGCACCACATGATCCCACTTCTGTGAAATGTCCCAACTAGGGAAATCTGCAGAGACAGAAAGTGGATTAGCGGTTGCCTGGGGCTGGAGGAGGAGGGAGGTGGAGGGACTGTTCACAGGATATGGTTTTGGGAGTGGATGAAAAAGTTCTAAAATTAGATCGGGCTGATGGCAGCACGACCCTGCGACAGAGTGAACCCAGGGAAGCTTCCAGTTTAAGGAGTGAATGCACGGCACATTAGCCACACTAGCCACACCTCTGAGGCTGTTAAAGATGGAAAAGCAGAGATACTGAGTGGCAGGAAAGGAAAAGAAGGGGAGGGAAAGACTGGAGCGGGGAGAGGGGAGCAGGGGAGGAGGATACAAGCTGTAGAGCTGCTACTGTGCTCCACACCCGAGGACTGCTTCACATCTTCATCTTGTCTGTAAAGATTGGGACACTGTGTCTGGAGGTGATAGCTGCATCCATCCCCAGTGCCTGGCCTGTGCCTGGGTAGCACCTGTCCCCTGTTTCCTGCTACAGCAGCTGGAGGTTGGCTGGGATGGGAGAGCGGGAACCAGGCTCAGTCCCCACCAGGGTCCCTCTTGCCAACGCCACCTTTCCAGAGAATCTCAGGGCTAGAGACAGGACTGGTCCTGAGAGCTTAAGGGGCCTGACACTGTGGCCACAGGCCACCTTGTAGTTTCCTTCAGCAGAAGCACTCAGAGCTGTGACCCCAAGTGATTCTCTTGCTGCCCTAGGCCTTGTCACCATGGTGACCATCTGTCTCTGCAGAATAGGATGTTGTCAGACTGTCAATCAGTCCTCACAGAACTCTGGCCCAAGTAGGTGGGGAAGGGACTAAACTCCTCCAGTGGGCTCTCAGTGATGTTCTCTGGGAGCAAGGAGGCCATGGGGGCCATACAGGGTTAGAAGCTAGGAATTAGACTCACAAGGATGGATGGAGCAAAGGGCTATCCCAAGACCGTGGAGAAGACAAACTCTTTCTTTGTTACTTGCTTTCTTTCTTTCCTTTTCTTTGGCAGTGTTTCTCTGTGTAACCCTGTCTGTCCTGTCCTGGAACTAGCTCTGTAGACCTGGCTGACCTTGAACTCAGAGATCTGCCTGCCTCTGCCTCCAGAGTGCTTGAATTAAAAGCATGCACTACCATGCCCAGAGAAGACAAACTTTTTAACGTGGGCTCAGGACCACTGATGGCACTGATGGAGACAGACAGGATCTTAGGAGAGTCAGCAAGAGGGCCATGCAAGGCAAGACACATACCAAACCCTCTTTTACACTTGAGACAATGGAAGCCTTTCCAGCTGTGACCTGATACTAGATTCAGGAAAACAATAATGAAGTGAATTCACCAATGGAGACTCATGTAGGCAAAACACACCATTATTTACTGGGCATGCATGTCTGGCTCATGGCCTGCAGTCCACACGCACCTCAAGACTGCTGAGGTGAGTAAAACCCAATGGAACATTGTAATCTCAGTTAGAAAAGTTTATATCTATATCTATATCTATATCTATATATCTGCTTTATTGTGTGGTTCTTGAGCATGAACACTGTAGATGACAATATTAAGTCCTCACGTCAAAGCCGCCTTCCCCCACCCTTGGACTGATACTCAGAGGTCAGGCCAAGGGCTTATGTCACTGATAGGCTGCTGTTCCTGAAGCTAGCAAAAGAAAAAGCTGTGGAAAAACTGGCAGAAGATATGAAGAGAAGGAAGTGCAACGTCCCCCACATGTGTGAAAAGGACCCTGATCCCTTCCCAAAGACATAAACCTGAATTTAAGCAGCCCAGTGAATCCATGTCTCACATGGCTTGGGTAACAACTTCACCCAGAGATGCATTGGGAACAGGTATGTTGGTCAATAGGAGTGAGCACCAATCCTCAGGAGCAAAGGAACTCACGGGGGCCCACGGAGGCTCTACAGGGGTCAACAGGAGCATGTGGGGGCTCACAGAGGCTCACAAGGGCATGCAGGTCTCATGGGAACTTACAGGAGCCCACGGGGACTCACAAGGGGCCCACAGGGGCCTGCAAGGGGCCACCGGGCTCCACAGGGGTCAACAGGAGCATGTGTGGGGGCTCACAGAGGTTCACAAGGCCATGCTGGTCTCACAGGGACTCATGGAGGTACACGGGGGCCTGCAGTGGGTCACCAGGACTCACAGGGGTCAACAGGAGCATGCAGGGGCTCACAGAGGCTCACAGGGGAATGCGGGGGCTCACAGGGGCTCACAGGGGCTCACAGGGGCTGAAATGTCTTGCCCAGTCACATGTTTAAGTGGCTTTACCCCACTGGTGCCATGTCTCTGGGCATGCTAGGAGCACACAGTATCATTCCTATAAGCTGTTTACTGTGGTTATTCACAGTGATAGCAAAACAGAAAACCCCCAAGTTTCTTGTGTAGGCAGGTACGTTGGTCCATACCACAAGGTGTGGGGTGCAGCCTCAGGGAGGTGGGGAGAGAAAGGGGCTGGACTGCCTTGATGCCTCCTGAGCAAGTGTATGCAGAGTAGCGGCTGGGAGGCTCCGAGGTAGATTTGTTTGTGTTTCTGGTGTTTTCCAGAATCATGGGGAAGGTAATTCCCGAAGTAATTATGGAAGCCTTCCATGGGTGGGGCGGGGGTGAGAAGAGCAAGGGAGCTATGAATAGCTGACCTTGGCCTTCCTGTGGCTGGTGTTTACCCTACAAGAGTGCTTTATTGGAGAAAAATAAATAAATGGGAGACAGATAGGAATAAGCCGATATAAGTGTTGGTCACACTGGTGTGAGAAATTCGATAGTTTAAATCGCACCTCCCAGCTGCCCCTCCAAGGCCTTTTTCAGCATTAAATCTTGCTGAGATAAGTCTAAGGAAGAACTAAAAAAAAAAAAAAAAAAAAAAGGAATGGACTTTTAAAAGTTAGGTGTTCCTAAGGAGACACCCTTATCATCCTCCAAGGCGCAGGAGCTTGGTGAAAGGAGTTGGAAGTAGGAGGCAGAGGCTAGGGAGGAGTGCTGAGAAATGATGTCTTCTAGGCGTGGCATGGCTGCACACACTCTGTATCCCACAGTGGGTCAGCCTAAGGGCACCAGAGAGGCATTAGATCGGATCCTTCACCTTTCTATTGTGGATGGGGAGGGGCTTGTGAGGCCCCAGCCCTTCTCTAGGATCTAAAGGATATTAATGGCTGTGGAAGGAGGGGGAGTTGTTTTCTCTAGTGGTGTATCCAGTGGGAAGTTGTCCTGCTCAAATAGATAATCCCAACCCTTTCATGCTTATACAAACAAGCCTGATAAAAGTCTGTGAGACACACTCACACACACGCGCGCGCGCACACACACACACACACAGGAGGGTGGCAGAGGATAATACAGAGATAGAGACAGAGAGAAGAGGGAGGAGCTAGCATGTGCCTGTTATTTCAGTACTCAAGAGGCAAAAGCAGAAGGGTTTCTGCATGTTAAAAGGGTGCCTGGTCTACATAAAGAGTTCTGGGCCAACTCATTAGGAGTTTTGGGTCAGCCTGGTCTACATTATGAATTGTGGGGGAGGGTGGCACAACCTGGTCTACATAAGGCATTTCAGGTCAGCCAGGGCTACAGAGTGAGACTGTGCTTTAAAGACAAGTTTTCCAAGCAAAAGGACTAGCAGGAGAGACAGTACAGGAACATGTCTTTCCTGATGGGAGACAGCAGTTCTCTGAATCTTGCTGAGGAGGCAAAAGGAGGACAGCCTGGCCTGCCGCTGAGATGGAGATTGTATTGGCTGAGTCTGGCCAGCGCACAGCAGGAGGTTCTGTGGCTCTGAGCTCTCTCCCAGAGTTCTGTGCTCTGGATGGAGCACCTAAGAAGACTGATTATGCATAGGGAACACTATGGAGGACCAGGGAAGAGCTGAGTGCTGAACTTGAGCAAGTGTGGAATCCCTGAGGGACAGAAACTGGTGACCTGTCCTAGGACCACCCCAAGACCACAGTCTCGATGACACATCTGGGACATCTAGAGCTAAGCTCTAGCAGAGCAACTGCCATTCATTAAAGAGGCTAGAATAGAGGGATAAAAGAAAGGCGGTGCAAAAGGAACCGGGGCCACTTAATAGGACCTAAGGTGCCTTTTCATGCTGCTCATCTGACCTGAGGTCTACACCTCCTCCAGCTCACAGCTGCAAACACCCAGGAGCACAGACAGCACCTCCCCAGGGCTCCAAGCTGGTGAGTCTCTTGGTACAGTTGGTGGGGTAGGGCATGCTAGGGACTGTGTATGCAACCACAGCCTGGCATGGGGCCATTCAGGCTGTGAGACAATGGGTGTGGCTTTGGTCTCCGCCCTCTCACTGCAAGCCTAAGCATGGCAGACCCTGCAGCCCAATGGGGAGAGCCACTGCTCCTCCCAAACAGGCAGCGACTTCAGCTCAGCTCAGCAGGCAGGGCAGAAAGGATGACAGGTGCCACCGCCCCCGTCTGCCTGTCACTGGGAACCAGCTGCCTCCTGTCAGCGGCTCGTCAAGTCCAAGGACCAGGACAAACAGTCCTGCTGAGCTGCTGCTCCCTGACCTGCCCCCAGCAGGCCTCTTTCACGGCCAGCACGTGCTTCTGTCCTCTTGGCTTTAGGGTCTGGCCTGAACAGGCCCTGCAGAAAGGAGAGAAGGGGGCCATGATAGGGCGAGGAGCCTAGAAAGATGCTCTCGGGAAGAAGGCTGCTGGTGGAGGAACATGGGAAGGCTTCTTTGAGGAGGAGGCAGTGGGAAGAGAAGGAATGGAGTGCATTGGGGGAGCAGGAGTGCAGGTAGGATGGGGGTGTTTTAGATCCACAAGGGTGAGTCTGGAGCAGGACCTTCTTGGACACAGTGGGCCTAAGATGGGTGCCATTTGAAAAGGAAGGCGTCCCTGGGGGTTCTGGGCCGCGGACACCCCCAGCAGAGCTGGCTTAGGGCCAGCTGAGGTCCCCACTTCACACCAGGAGAAAGAAGAAGCAGAGGCAAGAAGGACGTTGAGGCACCCAGCTCCCACCCACTGCACCGCCCACTGCTGATTTCTACCCCATCCAGGTGCCCTTCTGCTGCTGGTTGGCACAGCAAGTTATAGCAACGTTGGTAGGACCATGGCTCTGTCTCAGTGAAGCCCTGGCCTCTTCCTACCACTGAGGCACTGGGAGCATAATGGATGTTCTCGTGGAGAGATCACTGTCTTCAGATTGCTTTCAATTTTTTTTTTCTGTGATATGTTTCCTTTGTGGCGGGGCTACGTATTCCTGTTTAAACAGCGTACGCTCATTCTGAGACTAAGTGAGAAATTTTCCATCTGCTGTGGGCTGTAAGGAAACTCAACCTAACACTGGCTATAGAGCAGGGGACTCCTGAGGGCCAGAGAGGGTGGCACAGGGAGACACTGAGACCAGCCTGTGACCTCTGCCCCACCAGGAACCATGATCACACCAGGACTGCCAGGCTAGTAGCTAGGGCTGCCGGCAGCAGAGGCTGCTCTGCTGTCCTTAGAGGCAACCCCAACTAGAACCAACCAGGCATGACCTTGTCAGAGAATCCTCTCAAGGGAAGAGCTAAAGTCAAGGGGTAGACCCTGATCATGATGTGACTAGGCCTCAGCCCTCTCCCCTCAGGTGCCTTCCCAGAGCTGTCCCTGAGAACCAGCCTTATCCTGATGGCTGTGTGCCAGCCTTATCCTGGGCTGGAGCTCTGTCTGGACACATAGCCTACAGCATGGGGTCTAAGAGGGCTAGGGGGAGACACTGTGAGGCCAAGTGTGTACAGACTCAGTGAGTGCTCCCCTATCTGTCCTTTGGTCTCATCTTGCTCGGTGGATGACTGAGACCTATAGGTGAGTTCACAGCCCATGGAACCTCTGAACTCTAAAAAGCCACCCTGGAAGAAGACACAGGATCCACCAACCTTTTCGGAGCCCCAAGGGACACTGAAAGAGCCCAGTGTATAAGGGAACTCAGAATCACTCTGCCCAAGGCTGGCATCCAGTGTGTTTTCTCAGGCTGCAGGATTCTGCACATATTTCCTGAAGCCTTGATGGGCATGCTAAAGCAATAAATCGGGGCCCACATTGGCCAGTCAGGACCACCTGAGAAGCCTGGATTTTGTGTGTTCATGTGTCATACTTTATTCACTCTTAGCATCTGGCCTGGAAAGCTCAAATTCTGGGATCATCAAGGAGGCTCCAAATAGAGGGAACAGTTAGGGGCCTGGAGCCACTTACTGCCTGCTGTGGGTTTGCTCCTTAACTCACAGAGCAGGCAGTGGTATAGCTTAAATATATGCCTGCCTATAAAGGGTACCATGATCTGCCCCAGCCAAGCCTGGGTGACTGGGATGCAGTCAGGATGGAATTGAGTCTTGTGTCTGTTGTCTTGCTGGGCATGTCTGCTAAGTCCTGAGGCCTCTCTCTGCAAGCCAAGAAGAAGGCCTGATCTTGCCCAGCCTGGTCTAGATAAGTTGGGGTACAACTCCTAGCAAGTTAACTTTGGCAGCTGGGATAAGGACCGGGTTGGGCCTGTAAACAGGGATTGAGAGACTAGCAGAATTCTTATAGAGTGTGTCTGAGCCATCCACTGGTCTTTCTTGAGCTTCAGCGCCTCCTGGTGGTGGGAGGCCATCACTTACAGTAGGCTGTGGGTACTTCAACGTTTTGCCTCCCCAGTCCACTGGGCCTTTGGATTTGAGCTCTGATAGGAACCTCACACCTGAGAAGGGATTGTGAATCTGGGCCTGGAATCAGAAACTAAGGGATACAGGCAAGGGGAAGGGGTGGGTACCCCAAAGAAAACCGGCCTCCTAGACCACCGTTTCTCATCCCCAAACAGAGCAAGCCTGGAGCCATCTTTACCGGTCCACTTCTCTGCAAGCTGACTTGGAATTGCTCTCTGTGGGTGTTGGGCTAAGTTCAGCATAAAAACAGGGTTTTCTGGAGAGGGGTGTGTGTCAGGTGTGTCAGGCCATGTGGCATGTCACTCTGGATACACAGGCCAAGGTGTGCTCCACATGTCCCTGTGTAACTCTCCTTGGAAACCAGAAGCCCCACACAGGGGCACCTGGAGGGACATTTGGGAGAGGCTACTGGTTGGGTGGGAGACTGAACTGGGTGTCTTCTGGACATTTGTCCTGCAGCTGGGCTCACATCCACTGCATTTGCTGATATGACTTGGGGAATGAGGACCGGGGATTACCGGTTAGAAAGGGCACTGACCAGCCTGGCACCAGGGGTCCTGGGGTGGTATTAAACTCACCCAGTCATATCTAATTGTATGATATTTCTCTGATGAGAAAAATCTCTGAACATGTGGATAAGCATCCAGACAAGAGGCCTGTAGGGGCCTCTCAGACCTGCGACTACCCCCTCCCCACTGGCTCCTGGGCAGCTCTTGGTCCAGTGTGCTGTTTCTCAGGGTTTGTGTTCCCGAGCAGTTTGCCTCTGTTTACTGCAAGTTGTGCCTCTGTGTTTAAGGCTGAGTGATGTCATTGTTTTTCTCATGAGTTTCTCTCTGTAAACTTCTGGGATTGCAAGCACAAGAAAACCAATTTGATGGGCATTGTGGTAGTTTGAATAAGAACGGCCCCCATAGGCTCATATATTTGAAGGTTTAGTCACCAGGGCGTGGAATTCTTTGATAGGTTGAAAATGATTAGGAGGTGTGGCCTTGTGGAAGGAAGTATGTCATTGGGGGTGGGATTTGAGGTTTCAAAAAGCTTATGCCCCGTCCAGTGTTTTGGCTTGTGGATCAGGATGTAGCTCACAGCTCCTTCTCCATTACCGTGAGTGCTGTCATGGCCCTGCCATAGGGACATGGACTAAATCTCTGAAACTGTAAGCAAGGTCCCAGTCAGATGCTTTCCTGTATAAGCGTTGCCTTGGTCATGGTGTCTCTTCACAGCAGTAGAACAGTGACTAAGATAGGCCTAGAGAGAGAGGTTCGGTGCTTGTCACTGTTTCTTTAGAGTAGATTCCTGTGAGTTCCAGCACTGTCCTCCGTTTGCAGTTTTTTTTTTTTTTTGTTATTGTTGTTGTTGTTAAAGCTTCATACTATAGCCCAGGCTAGACTTGAATTTACCAGATAGTCCAGGCTGGCCTTGAACTTGTGGCAATCCTCCTTTCTCAGTCTGTGGCAAGGGTACTGATGTTGCAGTCATGAAACACTGTGCCAACTGTTCACATGGTTCCCAGAAAGTGCCTGTTTCTTCCAGTCCTCACCAGTAGCCAACGTTCAGAGACTGTGGATGTCTCCAAAAAGGTTCAGTTTTTGTCAAACTAAGCTCTTTGTGAAGTAGCCAGCTAAACTATCATTTTTATTACATCTTTTCAAATTCTTCTGGATTAACATTTGATTATTCTGTTGTTTTTTTCAATTCTCCTAAAAGTAGCAGTTCTCTCTCTCTCTCTCTCTCTCTCTCTCTCTCTCTCTCTCTCTCTCTCTCTCTCTCTCTCTCTCTCTCTCTTTCTCTCTCTCTCTCTGTAAGCCAGAGAGTGATGTCAGGTCAATCTCACTTTATTTGTTGAGTCAAAGTTCTGTCCTTCTTGCTCTCCCCTCCCCCCAATCTGGAGCTCACCGGTTTGAGCTGGTCTCTCTAACCAACTTGTCCTGGGTTACTGTGGGCTCTGGGGATCTGAACTCTGCTCCTCATACTAATGTAGCAAGTGTTTACTCCGGAGTCATCTCTCCAGCCCCTAATTTAACAGGTCTATTCATTATCTTATTCTTTTAACTTGATGGGCTATATCACAGAGGTTCAATACACTGTTTTCCTTCCCCTCTATCCCAGCCAATACTTTGCATGTTGAAAATTCACCCTCAGACTTGGTCTGCTGTCTTGTTTAAGAACCTGAGTTTCCTGCCTCAGGATTCCTGTTGTGTGGCATGAAGTGTGGCATGTAGCTGGTGGATGATCGCCAAGTCACCTGTGTCACTCTCACGGGCCTGCAGTGAGGTCCAGCTTCCTTACAGTCTGTATTTTACCCCTCGAAGTGTCCTCAATGTGGGATTTGTCTCATGGTCCCAAATATGGATAGAGCTTATCAGCAGGACAAAGTATTTTGCTTAGTATTTTTTTTCCAAATGAATTTTAGGATGTTTTATTTTTAAATATTTTCACTGATTTTTTTTTTTTTTTTTTTTTTTGCTAATATGTTGAACATTTGAGTTCAACTTGTGAGTTATTTTGCAAAGAATTAGCAATTCTGACCTGTTTAGTCTGCCACTTGGGGACATGACAATGCCACCTGTCCCCATTTATACTGAAGTACACCCCACCCCCGGATAGGACCCTTCCTAGTGCTTTGGTTTGCTTCTGCTCATTTTGGGATTTTGATGCAATTATGAGTTATTTTTGTGTCTTATTATCTGCTCTGCCAGGCTGCCTCAGCCTCGGGGAGCGTCTCTGGTTATTGGGTTTCTTTTCACACCCTATTTCTTTGTTGAAACTTCTTATTAACCCTGAAATTTCTGACAGTTGTTTTAAGGCTTAAAATGGTAACACATTTTTTTCCTGCTTCCCGCTGATGATTGAGAACCCTCCTCTACCAGTCCTGCCTCTGTCCTGCTTCTACTGCTGAGTTCAAGAATTACACCGTTGATAAACCAGTCTGTGTGTGTGTAGGGGGGGGGGTACACCTGTGACCTCAGCATTTGGGAGGTGTAGGCAGAGGATTAGAAGTTCAAGGTCTCTGCAGCACATCATAAGTTCGAGGTCAGCCTGGACCACATGAGACTTTGTCTTTAAAAAAATAATAATAAAACAGAGTTATGCAGTTGGCAACTGAGTGTTCTCACATACTGATTTGAAGGGCCCCTTCTCTGGGATGCAATGTCAAGGTGTTGTTTGAAGGGGATGCACATCCTCCTATTGAAGATATTTTCTCTGTGCCTCGATTACTTGCCTCTGTCCCAGCCAGAGATATTTCTACGCCATCCTGGTCCATCCAGGGCGGAGTTAGCTTCTTCCCCTCCTAGAAGCTCCTCGGTCTCACTTCCTGCTCTTGAACCCAATACAGTGTGACCCACTGCCAGCTCCCGCTCATCTGGGAGTCCCATGGAAGGGGAAATTCAGGGTCTTCCCAGTAATCCACCCTACCTCTTGAATGCAGGGTGGTGGGCTCTCCTCCAGCCCTGTACCTCTCCTTTGCTATAGCTGTTACTTTGCGGTTGGTGACTCCTGCGGAGTCACTGCCTTCAAATCCATAATCTTCTAGATATTCTCATCTGTCCCTTCCCGAGACACTGGGGGCCTGCTCTGAGACTCCAGGCAGCAGCCTTTCTGGCCACTGCAATGACACTTATCAAGGCTCTGGTTCTGTCCCCCCACGCCCACTCCTAGACTGTGCTGACAGCGGAAGTGCTTGTCCTTGAGATGGCGTCTGCTCTCTGGATGACCCCTATAGCCAACTTCCTACTGTCACAGTTTCCTCCTGCTCCAGACCCGACAGTGGCCTACTGCCTGGACCAATCCTGTCCATACTTCATCACCATAGCCCCACTATTCTTCCTTCGACTACACTGGGAAAAGTCTGTTTCTTAGATCATTTTGGAGTTTTGCCTTGAAAGCCACTCAAACCAGCTGTCCATAGAGTTTCCTGCCATCCTCACTGGGCACTCTTGAAATATAGTTTTAATGGCTACCTTTGAGGAACCAGCTTTGCCTCTACTGTTGGGTCCCAAGCCTCTCCACCCACAGCTACCCAGACCACCAACTAAGAGGCAGGCAGAGTGCTTGGGGCCCTCTTGACCTATGCAGTCTGAGAAGTGTACTGTTAGCTGCAAGACAAGCTGGCAGATGGTCACAATAGATACAGAGCAGGTAACCTATGGGGTTGGATACCTGCAGCCTCAGTGTTGTGTGTCCTGCTTGGCTTAGTTTGATAGCCAATACACAGACCTTCTAAACTCTCATTCATTAAGATTCCCCCTAAGCACACATGCATACACACACTGGGGCTTAAGACTTGAAAATATAAATTTGGAGGACTACAACTTGACCAAAACCATTTATTTCCCATTTACACCCTAGCAGAATGGTGTGTGTGTGTGTGTGTGTGTGTGTGTGTGTGTGTGTGTGTGTGTGTATATGTGTACATGTACATGGGAAGAACAAAAACTGACATGGCTTTTGCCTTATTCTTTGAGTCGGGTTCTCTCATTGAACCCTAGTGCTGGAGTTACAAGTGGGTTCTGCCAGGCCCAGCTTTGTATGTGGGTTCTGGGATCCAAACTCAGGCTGTCATGTTTGCACACCAAGCACTTTACCAACAGAGCCATCTCCCCAGCCCCATTAATTTGCTCCTTGGGTCCTATGTTAAGTTTCACTTCTAAATACCTTCCATATACAGTAACTTCAGAAGTTTGCTTAGTTCTCTTTAAGACCTTATGCACAGATTCGCAATGTGGTTCATGAGATTCAAATTTCTTCATTCTAAAAGATATCCTTTGGAGCAATGATTTTAGGTTTAGGTTCTCTGATATGTAAAGTTCTTAGGGATGCTGCTCTTTCTATTTCTGGTAAACACTGACCTTATAAATTCACATTCATAAGATTCCCCCTAAACACACATGCATGCACACACTTGCATATACATATGCATGCACACATATACACATATGAGTACACACATGTCCATTGTTGGGAACCTGGAGAGCTGGGATGTAAATGCCTCTGGTAAGAGCTCTGCTTTTGTGTATTAGCTTAGCGTGGCATAGTCTTCCCACAGTTCAGGCCTGCAGTCTGGTTTTTCAAGACAGACATATCCAATCATATGGAGACATGAATGCACACAGCATCTCAGAGCTGACGGTAAAAACCTGCTAGTCAATTTTCAGCCACTAATTAGCAAAGTTCATGCCAGTACCTGTAGTCTATTCTGGCAGGACCTGCATACACAGCAAAGACCAGGACAGGGTGTATCTTGCAAGAATATGTGTCTTCAGTTGGCTCTGTGGTGTCATTTCTTGCTAACATGTCTGTGGCATTAGCTAGATAGCTAAATGCCAACATGTGTTGAGTCTGGGGTGAGATATGGTTGCCTACATTTTAATCTCGATTTTTCTAAGCTGGTAGTTTTTATATGTTCATATAAAAATGAATAACTGCTCCCGGGAAGGAGCTTCCTTAGTTTGATCCCAAGCCCCACATAAACCAGGCATGCTGCTGTAGCCTGTAATCTCCCTACCCAGGAAGTGGAGGCCTCTGTGTGGGAACAGGCTGGCTGCAGCTTGGGAGCCAGCCCATGTCCTGGCATGGTAGTGGGTAAGAGGCAGATGCAGCACCATGGGAATCAATGCCATTCTAGGGCAGCTGTGCCACAGGGCACCATAAGCTGCAGGTCCCATCTGGGCACTGAGATTCCTGATAGTAGGATGCCGACTCTTAAACTGTCAATGTTTTAATTCCCAGGGAGAGATTCTTCCAGGGCTACTGCAAGGCTGGGCTGGGGGTGGGGTGGGGGACAGGTGGACTCCCTGATGACTTCACCCTGATGCTGCAGTGAACTGCAGCCAGAGATACAACACCCTCAGATTGCTGCTGGACAGTGAGGTCTGGGAGAGCAGCCGTGAGGCTACCTCTGTGCAGCTAAGGTGGAGGACCTGTCAGATGGGAACGGTCCTGGACATGGATGCCGACGGTGGGGTCTTCCTGGCACAAGCTCAGGTTACGATAGAGACTGAATGCCTTTATAAGAACCCTTCTCCCAATCTGAGGTTCGCATGCACTCTGCCTTCCCGAACCCCAATAGCCTACCATAGACAGTGGTGTCTAGCATGCCCACCCCTGCCCCTGTCTTCCAGAGGGTAGAGACAGTGAGGGTGGAGCAGTGAGCATCAGAGGAGAAGCAGAGGAACCCCTCCCCTCCTTCTTAGGTGGTGAGGCTTCAGTTCACAGAGGTGCATGGCCTCCTGAGGCCACAGCTAGGAGACACTGTGTGAATGGAGGGTCATTTTCCAGGTGCAATTGAGACTCTAGAAGGACCTGTTCTAGGCTTGGGCACAGGTCTTCCAGTCAGAAGGACTGACTCCTACTTCCTGAAGAGCTGCCTCCAGGCTGAGGGAGAGCTGCCCAGCTCCTTGGCCACTCTGGGCCCAGTGGCCTGGGGTGATTGGGCTATCAAGTGTGGGTTAGAAATGGGATTCCATGGACAGAGCTGAGGCTGCTGCGCCACTGGATGTGATGGCTCAGCCAGGGCGGGCTCTCAGGTCTGACACTTGCCAAAGCGGAGTGTGGCAGAAAAGCGCTGCTGGCGTCTGCAGGCAGGGCTGGGGCACCTCAACTCTTCCACTGCCCTATACTCAGCCAAGCAGAGGCAGGAAGTCAGAGGGGTAAAATCCACGTGTCAATATTTTCTGAAGGAACTTTCAAAGCCTTCAGTTTCATGATAAAGTCATTGATATCCATTATGTAACAAGCAGATGAAGACAAAGCTCTCAGAGATGCAATGGCTACCAACGGTCGTCATACCTGTCTGTAGTTACAGAGTTTGTCTTTGCATTTCCTCTGTTTTTCACAGTGCTGAAGTATCCAGTGTCTGTGAACCAAAGGACATGGTCCACTCCCCACAGACCTGTTCCCGTGAGTGTATTTGAGCTCTGCTGGGGCTCAGGGCTGTCCCTCAGTCCTCACATCATTCTGAGGGGCATCAGTCACCCAGGAGGACCCCGGTGACCTGTGAGAAAGAACACAACATCCTCCCCAGCATTCACTGCTGATTTCCCACCCGAAAACTCAGCATCCGAGGGGCCAGCTTGGTGTGCATCACAGGAGTATCTCCGTCTCCCTTGCATATGGGCCCTACCTGGGGCCTACCTACCAGTTATCCCGAGATTGTCTCAGAAGAAGCTGTTAGGAAGTCGTATTGGGCCCGTGGTTATAGGAAGCATGTGATGGTTAGTGCTAATTGTCACCTTGAGAGAATGGGCCTCTGGGCATTCCTGTGGGATTATCTTAATTATCTTAACTAAGGTGGGACACTCCCTCCTTAACTATGGTGTGGTCAGCATAAGTAGAGAAAGAAGCTGAGCACCGAGTGCGGACACCATCCTCTGCCTCCTCATGGTAGATATGATGAAATGATGCTCCAGGCCCCCCGCCATCTTTACTTTCCCACAGTGATGAACTGTATCTTGAACTGTGAGCCAGAACAAACCCTCTCTTCTTTTAATTTCTTTTGTCAGAGTATTTTATTGCGGCAGTAGGAAAAGATATTAAGGTAAGACGGATTGCATCTTAGCCTTTTATTGCTGTGATAAACACCACGAGCGACTTGGGAGGAAAGAGTTTATTTCAGCTTTTAGCTTATAGTCCATCATGCAGGGAAGTCAGGGCAGAAACTCGAGGTGGAAACTGATTCAGAAATCATGGAGGAACAATATTTACCAGCTTGTTCCCTGTGGCTTGCTCAGCCTGATTTCTTATAGCATCAGGACCACCAGCCCAGGGTGACACCACCAACAGTGATCTGGGCCCTCCCATATCAATCATCAATCAAGAATATGCTCCACAGGCTTGTCCATGTGACAAAGAGTGGGGGACTTTTTTTTAATTGAGGTTCCCTCTTCTAAAATGACTCTAGCTTATATCAGGTTGATCTAAAACTAGCCATCACAAGCCATGACTTAGAACTGTTTCTAGGATGATTTCTGGTACAGAAGTCTGGAACTGGGACTCTCCCCCGGGCAGGGTAAGAACAAGAACCACCCTCCAAGAGAGCAGCTGGCTAACATAGGATGTGAGGCTCAGGCCATTGCATCTTCACACTTGATGGTGTCTGGAAAGTGAAATTTTTCTTCAGGAGCCTGAGGATCATTTCTTACATTTAAAAAAGTTAGATAGACATAAAATAAGGTGGCAGCAACAAGTGCCTAATGTATCGCCTCCTCCTCCTCCTCCTCTTCCACCTGCTTCTCCTCCTCCTCCTCCTCCTCTTCCACCTGCTTCTCCTCCTCCTCCTCCACCTCCTCTTCCACCTGCTTCTCCTCCTCCCCCTTTTTAGACGTGGTCTCAAGTAGCCCAGGCTAGTCTTGAACTTGTGGTGTAGCCAAGGATGACCTTGAACTTCTGGTGCTCCTGTCTCCACCCAGGAAGTCATTTCTAAAGAGAAGAGGTGTTTCCATGGTTACCAGGCTGCTATGGCTAGGCAGCATAGGCCACCTCTAGCTCCAGACATCTTGAACACACATAGGAAGTTCTCTGTCACCTGATAGATAAAAACCAACCAACCAACCAACCAACCAACCAACCAACCAACCAACCAAGGCCCGGACAGGCCAGAACCAAATGCATTACAAGAATTACATTCAGGACTCTGAATTCTATAGTTCATCATTTCTACACTGTGAGCCCAACCCCATTCTCCCCAGTGCCTGGCCCAGCCAGCCCAGTTGAAGTACCTACTTCTGAGGTTTATATTTTGGGGGTTTGACTGGGAATATACAGACTTAAGCAAGATCAGATGTGCACTGTCAGAGAGTAGGCAATACCAGCTTGCCACTTATTCATGAGATCTCAGAGTTGACTGAAGGCCCCCCGCTGTAAATCTTAACAAGTAAACGTGATCCCTCTCAGCCCAGCACCAGCAGTTCACGCATTTATTTTTATAAGTTGCAGGTCGGAATTGCTGAGGGGGGTGAGAGAAAAGTCTCCTGACTCCTCAAGGCAATAATCTCCAGACACAGGGAGAAACCAAACATTTGAAAATGGCTGACCCACACATTCCCGGTGATGTCATTGTGGCGAAAAGCAGACCTTCTCCAGGGAAAAGTGTGTGCGTCTTTGACAAACACAGAGCGAGGTGGGAGGTGTGAGTAGCCAGCCATAAGCTGCTTGTCCCTGGGGACAGCAGCGGTGCGGAGGGAGGAGCTGCCCAACACAGCCTCTTACATCTGTATTTACTTTGCTGAGAGAGAATGAATCTGCGTGCTTATCACTGCTTCTTCAGAAAGGGCAGTGGATATGTGCCCAGCTTTGCATGGAAGAGGCAAAAATACAGTTAATCTCTCCTCAAACTACAAGCTGAAATAAACCTTTCTGCACATAAATCACACCTCGTTAGGCATTTTGTCACTGCAGTGAACAAGGTAACACGCCATCCCATCCCTTCTCTATGGCTCCTGGCATTCACATAGTAGGAAAGTGCTTTTTGAGCCCCCCATGTCCCAGATTCACCTAGCCATTGAGCTCCTACTGTGTCCTGAGCTCTGTCCCAAAGCAGATAGAGAGACAGAAGGCGACAAGGTGTGTGTAGCAAGGCTGGTAGCTGGCAGCAGTCCAGGAGAAGGTAGACCACTGAGGTGGGAATATACATCTAGCCAGAGTCCTACAAGGCTTCAAGGCACACAGAACCAGCTAGACAAAGGTTGAATATGGTGGTCAAAAGAAGAGGAAGAAGAGAAAAGCAAAGAGATGCCAGAGGGGAACAAGTCTCTGTTTTTTGTTGGTTTGTTAGTTTTTACAACTGTTAATATGGAGGCCCCCGCCAGAGAGATTCCTGTTATAGCGTGCTTGAGAGTGAGTGTGCTAACTAGAGGGTCAGGAAGGAATGAGGATGAAAAACACCGGAACCCGAGGCTCATGGCCCTTTGTGGGCCATTGCTATAGCAGCTGCATCTCTCTCCTTTGTAAATTCTAGGCTTTCCCACACAAGCTGTGTTACACATGGCACAGGTGAGGAAGGATTCCAGGCCTGTGCCAACCAGCTTCGTTCGTGCGTTAATGCTCTGCTGCCCTCTCCCGTCCCTGCTCTCCCTCAAGGGTCCCACATAGGGTAGGTGTGCCTCTGGATGGCAAACTTCCAAATATATGGAAGCTAATTAATATCCCACGGGTCAAAGAAGGTAAGGGGAACACTAGAAAAATAGTTTGAACTGGTGAAGAAACGCAATTTATAGTATAAATAATAAATACCTATATTAGAAAAAAAAGCAAATAAATCACTGATCTCAGCTCCCTCTCCGTCCCCTGAGAAACTAGAAAAATAGCAGCAAGCCAGACCAAAGCAAACAGAGTAAATAGGAAAGAACAGAAATCGCTAAAATAGAACGTAAATAATGGAGTGGATTAATGGTGGTTTCCTCAGAACAGAATAAATAATCTCCCCACCAGACAGACCAATCCATGACCAGCCATTTATAGAAAAACAAACCATGAGTCACCTGCCACAGGAAGGAGGGGTTGCTTTGGATGCTAAAGACATCAACTTCCAAAACAACTCTATGCCAATAACTTGGCTGTCAGATGGAAGAGATGAACCTACTTAAAGTCCATTGCACCCAAACGCACACAGGTGGAAACACAAACTGTGACCAGGCATCCACCTAAAGGAGAGGTCAAAGGTGTGTGTGTGTGTGTGTGTGTGAGAGAGAGAGAGAGAGAGAGAGAGAGAGAGAGAGAGAGAGAGAGAGAACCATTCTCTACAAGGAAGACTTCAGGGTTCTGTGCTTCCATCAACAGATTGAAACAGCATTCAAAGGTGAAATAATACTGTGGAAACAGTGGGGCATGGGTCTGGGGGGCCAGATGGGGGAGTAGGGAAGACAAACACCACAAAGCAACTGCAAGGTCAGTTTCCTCGTGAAAAGAACTTAAAATATCCTGCAACATTGTAGCAAATATGCCCAGCCATATCCAGTATATTTATATTTGTCTCTGTATATAAAATACATGTGTATTTATATGTATTAAATATATAATATATATTAAGTATATAATATATAAGTATATGGACATTTTACATATGTATATGAATAAACCTGCAATATAAGTGTATACATTGCTTCTATATGATATATGGATAAATCTGAAACATGTAATGTCACAAGAATGTTTACCTATTCACCCATGTGTCATGGTGGGCATAGCAAGCCCTGTGTGAATCACTGGTCAATGCAAAAGCGCGAATGTCAGGGAAGACAGAATGCACACCATGGCTGGGCTTTAAAAAGGCACACATTAGTTACAGGACGACTTCAAAGATGGGTTGTCTCCAGCTGGACTACGTTCTTATCAGAGACAGGAAAATATAGTTTGGCTTTTGAGAACAGCAGCAGCTCAGACACTTAGGAAATTCTGTGCTGTAAGAATAGATAGATTCTTCAGTGCATCTTTAGATATTTTTCCACCCCAGTCCATGTTTGATAGCTCTCTTTTGAAGTGTAAGATTTACAAGCCACACCCCAAAATATCTATGTTAAATTTATATAAATTTTTGTACATTATACATTCATATCTGCATTATTCACATATAAATAAAATATGCCTGGAGTTTCTTTTGCACAGTTAAATACATATACACATAGATAGAAATGTGCATTGAAAAAATACTCTGGGGCTGGAGAGATGACTCAGCAGTTAAGAGCACTGACTGCTGCTCTTCCAGAGGTCCTGAGTTCAATTCCCAGCAACCACATGGTGGCTCACAACCACCTGTAATGGGATCTGATGCCCTCTTCGGGTGTAACTGAAGACAGCTACCGTGTACTCACATACGTACAGTAAATACTGTACTCTGCATGTCCGTATCAGCAAGCCTTCCACAGATATGTGCCCATATTTATAGGTATGTGTACCCAACATGTATATGCATATGTGAATACACATTCCATGCTTGTGATTCATGTATGTGTATAATATGATCAGAGTTTAACAGTAGAAACCAACCAACTCAGTTGATCAAATCAATCAAATAAGTCGAGGAACCAAATGACCCCAGTAGCTGTTACAAGCATTTGAGGAGCTGGGGAGGTATTGGTGAAATATACCATGTACACATGAGGACTGGAGTCTGTATCCTCAGCACACAGGTAAAGGTCAAACATAGTGGTGCTCACCTGCAATCTCATCCCTGGGGAGGCACAGACAAGGAGGTCCCAAGGGCTTGCTGCCCTGTGTGTGCCCATGCAGGAAAACAAGCTACACACACTGAATAAATGCAATGCTTTTAAAGGGAAACAAAATCCCAGTGTCAAGTCTGTTTACAGTTTTGTGTTGATCTACATTCATAGCCTCCCTGGGGCACATGTGGGCAGGTTAGACACGCCTGCTAGAACATACAGAGCAACCTGGGAAAGAGACCCTATAGTAATTTGAGGCTTGTTATTACTGGGCTGGGTGTGGAGTTCAGCACTGTCGCACATGATTAGCGTGAGCGAAGCAGTGTGTTTTGTACGCACCTCCCCCACCAATACACTATTGACTGTGCTGGGAGAAACTCTCTGCTGTGACTCAGCACAGGCTCCAGGTAGCTCCTCATGGCTCCCATCTTGCCCTGGAACAGCTGAATAGCCAAGACAGCCCTGGGAGATCTTCCAAGCTCCTGCCAAAGGCCTATCACCCTGGTATATCTATATCATGTTTGGCTTTGTGGAGGGATCCTTCCTGCGGTAGCAGAAGAGTGAGCGGTGTCATAGAGAATATAGAGACAAGCCATGTCCCATCCTGCCCTATCCCTTTCTGCTTAGTCATCAGCAAAGCTTCCAGGAAAACAATCACAGTTCTGCTGGCAGCTGGGGCACAAACAGGCACAGCTGTTACTTAACTTCGTACTGCATGGGTAGGCCAGGGCCTGGGTGACTGGGTGTCAGCCTGCCATGGGAAGCTTCAGGCGGAGCCAGGTGCACACCTTCAGAGGCTGCGCAGATAACTTGCTGTGGAGCTGGAACTAATTTCTTCTCAGGCTGTGCTAACCCAGAGGCACAGCCCTTACTTAGCTCCTCTTTTGAGACCTGGCCTGAACCTGTAAAGAAAGTGAAGCTTTGAAGTCTTTGATTGTCAGGAAGGACAACCAGTCAGCAGAAAGGCACCATATGGTCCAGAAGTCTAGATACCTAGTGTGTTAGCAGAGGTGCCTGCAGCATCCGGCAGTGGCTGGGTTGGTAGCCTTGCCCATCTCAGAGTCCTTGTATGTAACCTTTGCAATAGCCATTGCCATCTGAGCCTGGGAAGTCTTTGACAGAAGAGGAGGATGAGAAGACAACCTGGCTGGAAGACCTCTCTCTCTCTCTCTCTCTCTCTCTATATATATATATATATATATATATATATATACACATATATACAAACATATGTATGTATATGTATATGCATATGTATATGCCTACCTTCCTGTAGGCCCCTTATCCCTCTCTCTCTAGAGCAATGGAACCATCATCTATGAGCCTTGGAGGAGAGATGGGCTCACTCTGAGAGTCACCAAGCCTTGGCATTGAGCTGTCTATTCTTTCCATTCCTTGTGAACTCTTAGTGAGGTGCTGCAGAGGTGCCTCCTAGATCTGGGTTCCTGGGAGAAAATCCAATCCAGAAAGACAGTTGAACACAAAGGATGGAAAAGCTCTGTCAAGGTCCAAAGAAGCATGTTAGCAAGTCACTAGCTAAGGCTGGAGATTCCCAAGGCACAGCAGCAGACAGGGGTCTACTCTGTTATGAAATTTAAGGTTCTCTGTGGACACAGACACGTGATCAGGGAAGCAAAGATTCCCCAAAGCCTCGTGTTAGATGCACATGGATGAACAGCAGGCTCTTGCTGTAAATCTGTAGTTTTACTCATGGTCTTCTCTGCTCAGCTTTGCTGCAAAAGTCCCCTTCCCCATCCTAGACACCATGCCTCTGTCCTGTGAATCATCAGGGGCTGAGTACCCTTGCCAGTGGGTTCTCCTTTAAGAGTCTGGCTGCCCACTTGCTGAAGCACATTCTACCACCGCTGTGGGTAGGAGTTAAGGCTGCCCAGCTCACACTGACTTGGGGAGCAGATTCCCCTCTTAGACTTGGCGCATGCTCATCTTTCAGCTCCCTGCCCTTGATGGAACTTAGAAGCCCAGACCTACTCCACACAGAGCGGGAGAAGGGATCCCTGCCTGATGAGGGTGGAGGTGGCAGGAGATGGGGCTATCACAGATCCAGGGTCAGGGGCACTTAAAGGGTGAGGCCCATGGGGGTTGGACACGGACTCTTGCAGAATGAGGTCAGTGGGCAGGACTTGTCTACCACATGCAAATCAAGATGTATCCCAAATGGATGGTAGGAAGGATGGAGTGTGGCCATAGGACTGGGGAGTGGTGGTGGGCTACCCAGGTTCTGCCAGGACAGTAAAGCCAAAGGTCAAATGGACAAGGGATATGCCCTGGGACATCCTGACCAAGGTCTTAAATTAGGGCAATAGATTTTATGATTTCTCTCTTGATTCAGCAGGTTTCTGTTACTCAAAAGTTGTCCAACATTTTGAAGAAGGCATTTGCTCTGCACCCTTCTCAACACCCTGCAGTCATGAGACCTACTATGGAGTAGAAGATACAAGGCTGCTTCTTGGCACTCAGGCCAGGCTGTTGGCCAGGACTTAGCTGAGGGCCTGGAACTGTGGGTGGTCAGGGGTCCTAGGTGAAAAACGCAAGTCCTATCTCATTTTCGAAACCTACAGAGAATCCAAAACAGGCCAAGATGAGTACTACTGGCCAGTGTAGAACACTGTAGCCCACTGTAAGACCTTGCATGTGACCAAAACACCCTTGCTCAGTACCCTGCCAGGGTGCACCTAGAGGAAATGCCCCCAGTCAAGAAGGGAGGAAGAAGAGGAAACTCACTGCCATCTGATGGCATGCAACAGTCACTGCCATTGCTATTCACAAGGTCTTGTCCATGTGAGGAGGTTGGGCGAGCTGGCCTCCGCCCAGGAGACCCAGTGGAGTGTGGCAGCTGCCCATGGGGTAGGGAGGGAAGGTTGTTTGTCAAGCAATCCCTTTTGTTCGGGGGAAGCCTGCTGTAATCTTGTATTGTCAGGGAGTAAATTCAGATGAAAGGCAGTCACACTCAGAGCTTGATGGCCCGGCCTTGGGGAGGACAGCAGCAAGATGATGGATCCTAGTTTCCGTGTCTGCATGTTAAGGACCTTCCGCTTAAGTGGTGTTTATGGGCACCAGCTGCAGGTGTATTTCTCCCACCCTTTGCCCTGCCTGACAGAGCTGGCCCCGCCCACTGTCCTCTCCGGCTTCCATCTCTCCTCCACATTTTGATTAGGGCAGTGAAGACTCAGGATCCACCAGATGCTCTTTGGGCTGGGGGAGGGGGGGCGTGGTGGTGGTGGTGCAGCTTCTGGTGGCTTCTGAATGGAAATGCCCCCGTGGGAACTATTTTTAGATGGTGATGCTGGGGCTGAAGGGGGGACTTGCAGCTGCAGCCCCTTTGTGTAAAACGGGGTATCGCGGGGGCAGAAGACATCCATGGAATACTCACCCAGCTGGGATCTAGCAACAAGAACCCATTTGGGGCACAAGGTAGCACTCTGGGAAGTAAATGCTTAAGATAAGCCAAGAAGGAGCTGGGAAATTGATCACAAATCCAAACTGGGCCTGAAATCGATCACAGATACAAACTGTGCCTGCTTCCCAAACAGGAGTGAGATTTTTGGATCCCAGTTGAGCAATCCTAGATTGGGGTTCTCTGCCTTCCCTAAATATCAGACTCTAGACTGTGGACCCCACATGGGCTGTAGTCTGGAATTCTCTGATGTAGAAGCTGCACAGTAACATCTGTCCCCTACCCATTCCCCAGGCAAGCCCCTGACTCCCAGCTGGTAATATATGGGAGAGCTCAGGTCTGCAGGCAGAGGAACAGGAGCTGCCTCATTAGGCAGGGTGGATGACTATGTACTGTAGCATATGTTTAGAGGACAGAAGGGAAAGTCTTTGAAGAAGGACATGGGGCCTTTCTGCTCTATGTGGCCAAGCTCTGTACCATCAGCTATGTGGGGTCCAGTGTAGGCAGGACCAGAAAGGCAAGGGCATCTTCGCTCATATGGTACCAGACCCACAATGTCCATCTGAGCGTCACAGTGACTGGGGGATCACCAGATCAACCCTTTCTTCTTCTGGGCTTAGAAAGGGTAGGATCCCTAAGTTTGAAGCCTAGAAGGCCTCCAGTGGCTTTAGGGATGTGTAGGTATCACCTACCTGTCCAGGTAAAGTGGTAAAAAGAAATTGGATGACTGGCATCCAATGGGCACTTTTTGGCAATGATGCCTTTGAAGATGGTAGAGACCAATGGACTGACTTCAGAATGAGAGGAGATAACCCCCCTATCCCCTCACGTGATGCCCTCAATGGCAGTGACTCCAGAGAGTGTAACCCACAGCACTCTGAGGTAGTCTAGGAACTCTCAAAAAGGAAGGCATAGGGGCTGGGGTGGAATACAACTGGTACATCCTCATGTGCAGCTTCCTTTGAATGCCCAGACTGTTGAAGCCTGAAATACACAAGGGACAAACACACATGCATATGTATAAATTATAGATGTAAATTACATCTTGTGTTATGTATCAATTGTTTGTGAATTATACATACATAATTTATACATAAATTATGCACCATATTTATATAAATACATAAAATACTTTATTCATATTTATGTCTCATGTATTTAGATATTAATATACTCCTGCCTTTCAGCTTTCTATTTTCATTTAATAATTGATGCTGAAATTCTTCTCATGTAGGACATAGGGATCTATCTAATTCTCTCAGATGGCTGCTTCCCAGGCCATTCCGAGGAACGTCTATCACTAAATCATCCACTCCATCCACTTTTGATGTGAGTTTGGTTCACAGACAGCTTTTGACTGGCTCTAAAAGGGCTTCAATGGATGCGTGTTTTCTTCCTTTTTACCCTTAAATATATGAATTTCATAGATGTCTTAACTTTGAACCATCCTTGAATTCTCTGGATGAGTAAGGCAGGACTTAGATTTTCAGCATCTCAGTAAATCTCAGACCCTAATGCTTTATTTAAGATTTGTTCATCACAAGCCTGTGGTTTTCCTTTTCTGTCAGTACTTGATAGGTTTAAGTAGAAAGTGACCTCGGCTGCAAAAAGAAGTCTGTATCAGAAGAAGGCGTGTGCGGTTATCCCATACATAGTGTGTGCAGATGGAGGAGCTGAAACTCACACCTACAAGTGCTGACGTTACAGCTACAGTAAACATGCTATGTTTTACACCTGTGTCATATTGTGATTGATAATTTATAGACAAATCAATAGATATCCATATACAGGGCCTAAGAAAAATGTTGAGACTGCATGGATTCAGCACCCAAGCCCATGTTTGTAAATATTTCCTTGATGTGTAAATGATATACTTTTGTACACGGGATATGTATATGTATATGTATATGTATATGTATATGTATATGTATATGTATATGTATATGTATATGTATATGTATATGTATATGTATATGTATATGTATATATTGATTGACTGATTGATTATCATTAGTTTTAAAGTGTTCATATGCTGAATTCCCGAATTGCTCTTAAATCTACTTACTCTATTAAGGATTGAGAAATGCCTTTTACTTTATTGGAATGTTGTGGGGTTTCTAGGAATACCTTCTAATTGTTTACCTGTTACTTCCCAGTGGGCTGGAGAAACTTGAGCAGGTGAGCTTACTGAGAGAAGTGGGAGTTTTCAACTCCAGGGTAAGAGCCTGGAGAATGAGCTTGCTTAGAGAACTGTGTATGGGGTGGGGCACAAGCCCAGAGGCATGGAGCATGGGGGTTTCCAATGGGCTTTCTGTGAGTCAAGATCCACAGATACCACCCCAGAGCCCAGTCAGATGACATGCTGAGTCCTGGGAAGCCTCGGGCTCAACCACACTTGCGTTTGCTTTCCCAGTACCAACTCTAAAGGAGAGGAGGCATCAGAACTTCACCTCGGTTCCAGAAGCTGCTTAATTATTAAAGACAGTTCCATTATCCATAATCAAATTATTGTGTGCAGTCAGAAGAGGAGATTGTTACATAGAATTGTGGCTTAGATCTCTAAAGTGGTACATGGAAGCACATCCCAGAGAGGGAACAAATGACCCAGAGAGAGTAGGGGGGCATCCTCAGAGGGGAGGAGGTTCTGGTCATCCATTTCTTGCAGTCTTTTCTCCAAGAAGCAGCTGGAAGAGCAGAGCAGTACAGAGGATTAGCTGTGCCTGTGTGGATGGGAGGAGCAGAGCAGTGAGGTAGATTAGCTGTGCCTGTGTGGGTGGAGGAGCAGAGCACTGAGGTGGATTAGCTGTGCCTGTGTGTGTGTGAGGGGCAGGTTTTGACTCCTGACCTTCACTGTCTCCAGCTCTGGAATCCAGAGAACTGAGTTTTTCAAAGTCCTGGGTGGGTGCCGTATTGAGCACGTATCACAGGCTCACCATTGGCAACCAGTGGCAAACAAGAGAATGGAGTTTGCTCCTGGCACAGGAGAGGTGCCAGGACAGAGGACATGACAGGAACCACAGGGCTTTCCAGTGGGCAGGCCACAGTGTGGAAAACTACCATGTGACAACTCATCCCTGACCTCCATGAAGAACAGGTATACACCTCACTTCCATCTCTGCCCAGGCTCCATCCTCCTACCTTTTGGGATTTAAGGTTGAGATGGACTCTGTACTGGGGCTCTGAGAGCTGATCTAGGCAGACCAAAGAAATGGGCTGCGGGAGCAGGAGGACAAAGAAGTAGATTCTGTGGTTAATTAAGATTATGTTGGCTCTGTAGCATGGGATGAGAAAGGTGTCAAACTGGAAGTTTCTGCCTGAGTTATTGCCAATTTAATTTTTATGTAATTAACAGCTGTGCGCTGTGTAGTTAATAAGATTCCCCGATGAGGTCTCTGCCTGATGCCTCCTTCCCCTGCCCCCAAAACTCCCTTCACTATTTCTGTTTTCCTGTTGGCTCATGAATCCTCTAATATTTGAGTGTGTCATCAGTCAGTAGACCAACAGCTGTCCTTGAGCTCTGCCCCTCTACAGAGGTCACACATGTGAACCCTGGAGAGGGACATTTTGGGTAACACTCCGGGCTTATGTGCCTGGGTGTTCCATGTGTCTGTCATCCTGGTTACCAAGGTGCTGGGTGTCCTGTCCCTCCTCTGCATGATCCCGAGGTTCTCTCTGGGGACTCTCTCCCTGTTCTCTGAGGCTTCCAGCACAAAGTGGGGCTCAGTGATTGTGCCCAGGGAGGTTCCTCTTAGCTTTGGGGACAGCTGGATGCAGCTGTCAGCTAGTCATGGGTCCCCACACATTGTGGCTCTGGGTCTCTACCCTCTTTATCACACAGGCCTCTCCATAGGGTGTAAGGTGTTGTCTGAGGTTTAGAACAAGAGATGACAAACAGAAGAAGCAAGAACAGCCCAAGGGCAATGGTAAGTCTCCCAGAACCCTATCCGTTAGCGGTCAATTCTGCTGCTTCCTGCTTCAGTGAGAATTAGGACTCTGGGGCCAGCCACATTCAACAGACAGGAAGCAGCTCCACTTGTTGGGCAGTGCCTCAAAGATTATGGAACTCTTTCCAAGCCACCCCCGCAGCTTCTGCTGACCACACTTCCCAGAAGAAGTAGGAGGTGAGAGGACCATTCTCAATTCAATCTGGACTATGCATCAATCAGTTACTTTTCTCATAGTTATTGACCAAAATACCCAACTAAAGGCCACTTAGAAGAGGAAGGAAGCTTCTCCACAGACAACTGAGAGACTCCTCCGCGATCCCCAATCCAGTCACCAATGGAGATGAACCAACACATATATTAGGAAGCAGCAGCAAAGCCACACCAAATGTATGCTGGGAGTGGGAGGCAACACACTGCTTAGCAAAGCAATGCGAACTAAAGGCACAGCAAGAATCACATGAGCGTGGTGTACAGGGTCATAGGCAGGCGTGAAAGTAGACAGAGGTGGGGATGACACTTTTTAAGATGAAAGTCTGTTTCTGTTCTGGAAAAGTTCCTGTGCTCATGGTGCCCTTGATGGTAAGGGACGGGCCTTCCATCCCTCTGCAAAACTAAAGCTGGGGAGACTTGGGAAGCGGCTGTTAGGATCAAAAGCTACCTGCCCAGACCTGGTTCCAATGGCCTTATTCTTTTGTGTGCCTGCTGGTTGTTGGGGAGGCGTGAGTCTCTCCTGTAGGGAGAGCAGTGCTGGCCAGGGTGGAAGGTCTTGGTGTCTGGAGACAACTACTTGGGTTGTCAATGAATGTGACCATCTCTGCCCCTACTCAGTAGGGAGCGTGGGGCCATGCAAACCCTGCCTGTGTACCTGGGACTAGGCAGGGCTCACATAGCTACCCACAGGGTGCCTGGAAGACTTGATTTACCCAGAATCTCTAGATGCCGAGGAGGGGCTGATCACCATGTGACTGAGTAGGGTCTCCGTGGGACAAGAGCAGAGCAGCCCAGGCAAACAACAGCTCTCCATATAGCTGGCCACTCACTCAAGGTCTGTACCAGCTCCTGTTCAACTGTCCCATGAGGCATCAGACAGCAAAACAGGCGGTGGTGGGGGGATGGGGTCTGCAAGGTAGTCTTAGATCTATGCCACAGCTGTATTACTAGTTATGCATGCCCCCTTCTTCCAGATTAACTACCCAGAAAACTTTGTAGAGGTATGGGACAAAGGGGATGGCCTGTGACGATGAGGCAGGAGTGGGGTGAGGAGTAAGCATAAAAGTGAGGGTCTCCAGGCTGGAGGGCTAGGATACATGTTGAAGCACCCCTACTCACACCAAGGACACCTATGGACCACGGTTCTCTTGTGGGAGCCTGCATGGTTGGAGATGGAGATCTGTGTAGATTTGAGCTGACTCTTGGGGCCCAGTAAGGGGCTGTCTAAGTCTGTCTGTAAGAGATATGGCGACATGGCATAGGCATAGGCATAGGGGCCTGGCATCACTGCCTAGGTGCCTGAGAGACACCAGGGTAAAGGGAAAGTATTGGCTCAGGACCCTCAAGACCAAGTTCTCAGACCAAGATCTCAGAACAAAGGAAGTTATTTGCCCCAAAGGGACAGAGGGCAAGGATGAGGGACAAAGATAAGAGATAGGGGAAGATGAGAGGGGGAAGGGAACAAGGGAGAGGGGAGAAAAGGAACCAGGGAGAAGGGGAAGGGATATTTGTCCTGGAGGAAAAAGGATTGCCTCTGGGTAGAGGAGACATGGCACACAGAAAAATGGCAGTTTATAAAGGTGAAAGTGGAAACTGTGTGTTAGGATAAGTGTTTAATTTTGATTGAGCATGTTAATTAGGTGAGCTAAAGAGGGCTTTTGATTGCTGGACGTCAATACTTTGATATGGCAGTTCTTTAGCAAAGCATAAGGAATGGTGGGGAAGGACAAAGCTTGCAAGAGCCATGCTCACCATGCTCGAGTTGGCCAGACTCCCTTTGCAGGGTTCCCAGAGTTCCCAGTGGACAGTTCAAATTGTGGTACGGCTGTTCTGAGCACCCTTGGTCAGCTCACCTCCCCCGGTGTGACAATCAAATAATCTGTGCACAGCCAGAAATTGAAAGCCATATCTTTAACTAAGCACAGCCATCCTGACTGTCATGAAAGTCATTGCTCTCAGCAGCTGGGGATGAGCAGGTGGGTCCCCAGGACTGCCAGGCAGTAAGTGAACTGGCGCCTTCAGCAGACATGTTAGTGCCATGCTGGGAAGACCCTATTCTTCACTTACCCCAACAACATCCAGTCATGGCTGGCTCCTAGTCGTGGTGGATACGGAACAGAAAAAGGCCAGGAGCAGAAAGCAAGCCAGGTCTCAAGAAGCTGAGTGGAGCAAGCAGATGCAGCGTCTACCCACCATGCGGCTGTGGATGTTAGGCTACAAAGAGGGTCATGGCTGGGGCCTGCTTCAGCACTTGGCTTTAGATATGGCAGGCTGGGTTGGCCTGTTTGAAAGCAACAGACAGGCTTCTGTTAATACACTGACTGGCATCCTTGGGACTAACCACTCAGGACTTAAGGGTATAGAGAACATATCCCAGGTCTGTCCTTCCATTGTTTAGGGTCTGTGAGTCTTAAATCCAGGAGGCTAATGGTGCTGCCTCCCCTAGCTTCTGGGCCCCAGGCTCCCTTGGCTTTGGCTGCATTGCTCCAGCCTGCCTCTGTCATCACATGGTCTTTTCCTCTCCCTCTCTTATATGGATGCCTGCGCTGGAGTCAGGACCTGCTCTAAACCCAAGACAATGTCATCTTGACATCCTCAACTACACTCCATTACTAAGGAAGGTCTTGTTTCCAATCCAGGACTCCATCTGCTCTTAGAGTTCCTGATGTGCATTGCCTTTCCAGCTCAGAAGACAGAGTCCTGCCAGTAGAGTGGCTAGGCATGTGTGTGTGTGTGTGTGTGTGTGTGTGTGTGTGTGTGTGGTGTCACAGCTTGAAAGTAGGGACAGGACACACTCTGCAATCTTGTTCTGTCCAAGCCATTCTTTCCTCCATCTGAGACATTTACAATACAGAAAACCAGAGTGGAAGTAAACAGCTTCCAGAATTCACTGAATCCAATAAGACAGCAGAAAGAACTTACTGGAAACCTCGCATCTTCACGATGGCTATCTGAGAGCTCCCAGACCAAGCGCTGAACGCTGATCTCACCCCCAACTCTCACAATCCAATCTTAATTAAATCCACACCACACAGACTTACTTTATGATTTCCCAGCAGAAGGTGTTGAAACACATTTCCTTTCCTTATTTTAATCAAATGTCGCAAGTCTTGGTGAATGAGCTGGTAGAGAGAACTTCTGAAGAAGAAGCAGCCACCTCCAAACCTCTCCCCTGATCCAGGAAAGAGGTGGGGTGCTCACGAAGACTGACTCCTCCTGTGGCTAAGGGGTCCGTCACAAGCAAACTGAAAGGAATCTCAAGTCTGGTAAAGCCAAAGGCTATAGAGAGTGCAGCTCAAAACCCAAAACCAGAAGCGCAGGAGATATGTCGGTGTTCTACAGCAGACATGTCCACAGAGAACAGGCAAGTCACGGAGAGATGGGCAGTCCACGGGGAACCTGGGATCTATAGATAGTGTCGTCATTGTTATGCTTAGCCCACAGCCATTTTGCTGCCTGCTGCACACACCTTTGTCCTGTGTATGGCTCTTCTCCCCTTTCCTTTGCCTAATTCTTGCTGGGCCATGAGCTCTTGAAAAGCATTCTATGCTTTCCAAAATATCCTGGCCTATGACCTTGAATGCAGCATCTGGGCAGTGTGGACAGCAGTTTCTACCCCCACAAAAGCTGTGCCTTGCTTCCATTACTCTAAGACCCAGAAGCCAACACCAGGCTTTGTCCCAGCACTAAGCCACACTCAGCAGAATGGGCTTGTGAGTGAGTGGGAGGGTGCTTCAATGAGTAAGAGTCCTGACTGGGCCACCTAAGGACTCCGCCACCCTAAAGACTCTGATGTGACTGTTACCCAAGTGTTAGCCCATCGACCCTCAACCATAAGCAACCCTGACCACTGCAGACCACTGAGGCCTGTTCTTAAGGCCTCAATGTTTCTGCTCAAAGCTTATCAGATTTTCTTAGAAATGGCTGTTCTCATCTAAACCAGAAATAATGTCTTATATGAAATGTTAAGAACAGAAGTTCTCAACCTTTAGGAAATTAGATGACCTTTTCACAGAGATCACCGTAGACCATCTGCGTACCAGATATTTGCATTACCATTTGCGACAGTAGCAAAGTAACAGTTATGAAGTAGCAACGTAAATAATTGTATGGCTGTGGTGTGTGCCACCATAGCATGAGGAACTGTATTTAAGATGTCACATCATTTGGAAGTTTGAGAGCCACTGGTTTAGAGGTTGATAATCAACCCCAGAGTGGCATGAGGTCTTGGTGCGAGTCTTTAAGACCCCATAACTCTTATAGTTTGCAAAGTGAATATCACACAGACACTACTGTGTTCTGCTACCAGTTTGAGAAACAGCTGTGCTCTCTTGAAGCACCTAGGCTGAAGCCGCCCCTGAGTGTCTGTATGGTTGAGTCTGAGGAACACCTGTATGGGCAGTGGATCCTGGTGGCGTTCTCTTTTCAAATGAAAGCCTTAGTTTTATACCCTGGAACCTTCCATGTGTAAAATTTTACCCTCTAGATGCCCATCCCATTATCCCAGTAGTATCCATTTAAGGATGCCAGTCTTCTGACAACCACTATGTCCACAGCTTGAAGTATGTTCACACCCATTTCTTAGTTGGGCAATGCATTATTTCCTTCTGCACTGCTTCTGGCTCTTGTTTTTCCACTGTAAACTTGACTAAAACTGACCAGCAATAACCACGTGTTAGCCCAGATGCTCGACTGTCTTGAAATGTTCTCTGCCAAATTAAATTACTCCATTGTTTTTTGATTCGGTCTCATTCAAATGTTTAACGTGTTGGCAAAATGTAGGCAGATTCTTTGCCAAATATACCACACGTAGCCTCGAACCCAGCTCATGATAGCTGTTCTCACTTAAAGCTTCATGAGAAGACTCTTAATGTCTGCCTTTCTATCAAGATCCTGGCCTTCCAGATTCCTGTCAGAATCACCCAGCAATCTTGGATTACAGCATGGCTTCCCCAGCCCACATCTCCAAACTCTCCCACAAACCAGTTCCAAAAGCCTGAGCATCACACTGTGGGGTGAAGTCACAGCAACAGCCTCTCTTGTCTGGAGCCAGTTCTCCATACTGGTTTTTGCCAGTATGTGAACAAAATGCCCATTGGGAACAACTTGAGGGAGGAAGTACTGGGGTCCTCATGATCTCAGGAGGTCTCAGTTCAAGGCCCAGCTCTCTGTAAGTAGTGCAGGAAAGGCCTCATAGGGAAATAGTTAAGCTGCTCACAATGAGAACAGAAGCTGGGAATAAAGGAAAAGTGGGGTTCAAAATGTAAAAGTCTGGAGTCCAGAGGAAGATGAGTAAGAGAAGTTTTAGTTGGGTATGAGATTATGAAGCTAATTGGATAAGGGGGCAGGGAACAGGGTTAGGTCAGAGAACACAGGTCTACTCTCCGTCCCCACTCCCTTACCCTTGCCGCCTTTAGGAACATGCACCACACACTGTTTCCATTCATATATCCTTGCTACTAATGTGGATTATGGTAGCCAACTGTGAAACAAGTGGGGATGGCTTCTGAGACTTCCATTTACTTCAGGACAGAGACCCCACACCCTCTCCTAGACAAGGAAGTAACCAAGAAGGATTGCTGCTACATCTTAGTGGTGATGACAGGGTTAACTCTCTGCCCTGGTAAAACTACAAGGTGATCAGGTAGCAGTGAGAACAAAGAGAACATAGTCTAATTAGCAGATGTCCAGACACCTGCAAGGCAGGTAGGAGAAACACTGGGCAGGGCTAACAGCTTGCAGACAGTCAGGGTCGGAGATGAGCTGGGGAAGATGAGAGGAGCTTCAACCACTCCTCAGTGTGTGGGCCGAACAAGTACAGCACAGTCATTGCTCTGGTCAGGCCCAGGGGATGTGCAGAGTGTGTGGGCCAGCCACTGTTACTCTGTAACTCCCAGACAAAGAAATCTGATGGCTTCTTCTTTCTTAGAAACCTCTCTCAAGCCAGAGTTTCTCTCCCTTTTCCTTAACTTCTCACCTTTCTATAATAATTCTTGCATTAGTTCCTTTTCTATCGCTGTGGAAAAAAAAAAAAAAACACCACGACCAAGGCAACTTTGAGAAGGAAGGGTTTATTTGGGCTTATGGATCCAAGGGATTAGAGTCCTTTACCACGTGGATGGAGCATTAAAGGCAACTAGAGCAGCAAGGTGAGAACTCACAGCTTGAATGACAAGCAGGAAGCAGAGAGAGAAGACTGGGAAGGGCACAAGGCTTTACAGCCTCACAGCCCACCTTGAGTGAACTTCTTCAAGTGAAGCCACATCTCTTAGACTTCTTTAAATAGCTCCGCCACCTGTGACCTAAATGTTCAAATGCTAGAACGAATGCAGACATTTTCTTCAGAACCACCATGATTCTCCAAAACAAAACACAAAAACAAAACAAAGCTTGATTCTCCCTAACATCCTCCCATGAAGTTCAGTGTCATTAATTTTCACTGGTGTAAGACAACAAATTCCGAGTCACTACCCTGGGCTGATCTTTGATGACCGCCGAGACTATCTAGCATCTCAAGTCTTTGAGCTCTCAAAATCCCTTCATCAACATGGAACGGCTCATGGTAGCAGGAGCATGACTCACTGGGTCTTTTCAGCTAGACAGAGCAGAAAGGGCAGATTGCTCTGCGGGGCTGAAGAGCTATGTGGCTGGAGGAGCCAGTCTAGAGCAAGAGTAAGGTAGAAAGAGTCCAAACCCCAAAAATCTTGTCCTGAGTCCATCAGGAATAGGACTGTTTCCCCCCATGCTCTGGGCTTGCATGTTCCAGCACATGTAAGCCTTACACCCAACCTCTGTCACCCTTGAGATAGTCAGGTAGCCTGGTGGCCAAATTACAGGTTTAACTTCCTATCTTTATATACAGACATGCCTAGCAAGCACCTGGAACTCCTCTTCATGCAAATGAACCATTCCCAGTACCTCAGTCCCAGCCAATCAGGTACACCTCAAAAACCCCTACCCACTTCTCAAGGTTTATATAGCCCTCATTCACCCCCACTAAAGGGAGCTGTTTCATGGAAAACCATCTCTGGAGAAGGCTATTTCTCCTGCACTCACTTGACCGAGTTCCTGTGTAACCCATCTATCCAGCTAAACTTCATTCCTTCGGGTCTGGCCTGGTGCACAACAGTGCCTGGATACCCTGAGGGAGAAAAGCAGAACAGGCTGAAGGCAGGGCCGATGAAGCCTTCAAAGGCCTGCCCCTACTAACCTACTTCAGCCAGCCAGGCCCCATCTTCTGAAGGCCTTTGAACTATCGTCACCCAATGGAAACTAAGCCCTGAAAATATGGGCCTGTGAGAGACATTTCAGATTTATACCATAACACATGTATTTCCCACTACTTTTGGATAGTCCTGAGGGGGTTGTTGATAAGGCACAGGTTTCTGGATCAGTCTGGGCCAGGGCTATGTGGAAGTTAGATGGGATAGCATCTAGGCTGAAGGGCTCTTCCAAGCCAGGATGCTGGCCAGGACTGTGGTCTCATCTGAAGGTTCGTGGAAGACAATTCAGGTCCAAGCTCACTCCTAGGGTCATTGGCACTCTCTCTTTACAGCAGTAGAAAATTGATGAAGATAGCCACTGCGGCCCTATGTAAGAAGTCACTCTGTGATGATATCATAGGACGTGCCTGCTAGGTGGCAGACTAGGGCCCCTCTGGTTATTGATCATTGTGAGTGTATTTCAGAATATCTCGTTCTGCCAATAAAACGCTCCGTTAGGAAACACACTCAGTTCACTGAGGCACCCTGCAATATGCTGCAGTTGCTGCTTTGCCACTATTACCAAATGAAACAGATTTTGCTTTGCTTTGACCTTAACATTTAGTGCTTTATCTTTTGAGGGAGGCAAATCATGTCCTATGTGCACTGAGCATTTGAACAGTACAGGGACCGCTGGGACAGGTGCTGACATAGCTTTTGCATAGCTCACCCCCAGTTAACTGCCTCCTTCAAGAGTGGTTAGCTCCTGATATTAGAATTTCCCTGCGTGGAGGGGTATAGACATGGTGGGCTTAATATCCCACTCTGTCCCACTGATAGTAGCTCTTTTGCTCAAGATGGCCTCCTTGCTATCTTTATTCTTGAATCTCAGAACCTCCTGAGGGCCCTACTTGATGAAGGGCTGTGTGAATGGAGGCTTGGGTGGTATTTGAACAAAAAGATCTCCAGGCCTTTTTTTCAAGTCTTCATTATCATGAAGCAAAAGGTGTGAAGATTTTCAATTTTCTTTTTAATCAAGATGGCATCCTCTGAGGAATACCTGCCAGGTCATCCTGAAGAACGCTTGACAGTCCCAAGTCCTGGGGAGACTTAATTAATCCTGTGAAAACACAACAGGGACGGCAGCAACACAGCGCATGCGCAAGGACAGTCACCAGCCCGCCTTCAGCAGCACAGCACACGCGCAAGGGTAGCGGCCCACCCGTAGCAACTGTGCGTGGTAATAGGAATGTTTTTATCTCCAGCTGCCATGAGTCCCATCTGTGGTTTCTGTCCTTCAGACCTTTCCCCCTGACTTGGCCTTTCCTCTCGTTCCCTGCCCCAGTAGACCCCATGCATGACCCTCCATCCCAGAATCTCTCCCTCCCACCCCCACCTCCCAGGCCTACTTTCCCCTTGACTGCAACTTCTCTCTGAAGGCTGGAAATTACCTCCCCTAGGGTCACCTCTAAAACCTAGAACACTGTCTAGCATTCTCACGGGGACCAAGACAGAACTCAGACTGAGCATAGACCAGAGTATAGGGGGCGGGAACATGATTCCAAGAGAGGTAAACATTTGTGAGTTAAGTGGATCCCAGGTGCTCACTGGCAGGAAGAGCTGTGGTAGTGTATTGGGAAGGATGCCAGGGCAGAGCTGGGCATCAAGCCAGGTGAAGCCAGAACCACCATAGAAGCTGCCGGCATCTGATGGCATCTTCATTCCCACTCGCAGCTTCTCTGGACATCAAACAAGACCTCGTGTGCTACCCAGGGAGATCATAGATCCTTGACAACCAAGAGAGGAAAAGCCTTATCTTCCAGCATACGTCTAGAGCCTGGTGGTCTGCCCAGCAGGGGCCCAAGCCCTCACCTCTGGGTGACTGAGGTCCTCTCAACTCCAGCAATATGTAACATAGAATCAGCCAAGGGGTAGGTCCTCTCCACTGGGGGCTGTCATTTGGTGCTCTGAGAGACAAGACAGGGACAGCTGAAGACAAGGCAGGCCTAGAGTGGTTGCATAATTGCTGCTCAAGCTCTGTACGTGGCTGAACAGTGTCAAAGGTCATTCCTGTGTCATCTCTGGGACCCGAGAGTGTGACATTATCTGCAAATAGGGTCAGTGCAGATATAATCAGCTGCGAAGATGTCACTGGCCTAGAGTAACCCTTAACTCCTTTTAAGAGGAAGCCAATCTGTATACAGATAGACACATATGGGAGTTGGGAGGAGGCTGCCACAAGCTAAGAACACTTGAGGATCCTGGAGAAGCCCCAGAATGACCCTTCTCTGGAACCCCGTGACAGCTTGTTCCAGGCTCCCGGCTTCTAGGACCATGAAATAATAAATCTGGATTGTTTCAAGCCAACTCTCTGATAAGTTGTAGCAACCCTAAAAACAAACACAAATGTCTGGGTTGCACCCACCAGCATAGAGAACAGGAGTTAGGTCTGAGGTGCACTGTGAGCCCAGAGGCTTCCCGAGGGGCACGCTAGGAGGATCCAGCTGGGTGGAAGGTGGCCATGAAGGGTGGACATAGAGAAATCAAGGCAGCAAACTGGACAACCCCCCAAAAGTAAAGATGTAAAGACACATGGGAAGAATGAGGAAAGAGGAATCGGGTGTGCGGTGTTTATGTCTTAGTCATCTACAGCTGTATAATAATGACCTTCAACTTGGGATCATAAAACAACACACTTATACTCCCAGCACAGCTCAGTGTGGTACTCTAACTCAGGCTCAGTCAGTCTAGAATCCAGGCACTGCCTAAAGCTGGAGCCAACACAAGGCTCCATGGGGGATGGTTCACTTTTAAGCTCATTCAAAAGGCGGTCCTTGCTGGCCACCGGATAGGCCATCGGTTCCTTTACACATGCATCTTTATATAGGGTGATTCACTCGTAGCCACTAGAGAGTGGTTCAGAGGAGGGGAGGGTCAGCAGGTGGGCAGGCAGGCCACAGAGAGGGAAGAAGCAAGGAAGAGAGAGGCAGAGAGGCTAAGATACCCCCAGGAGTAAGTCAGCTTTCCCAGGTGGGTTATACAAGTACATAGAATACCACAGGTACGGTCAGAGGCAGGCTCTGGGGAAGAAGACCCACCCTGGGACCCTTCCAAGAACAAGGGACATTTCTGATACAGAAGTTTCTTATATGGAATGGGGAGAAACGAGGACATGCACAGAGTGGGGGAAAAAATCAATGCAGATCTGTCTGCAATCTTACAGTTCCAGTCAATATTTTATGGATCCTGTTTTGTGCGGTTCCCACTGGTGCAAACAACTCTCCATAAATCTCTGTCCGGGCTTCCCGCAAGACGGTCAGCATTTCCAACCCCAGGCTTAGCAGGGACAGGTCACAACCCCTCAGGTCTGTTGTAGGCACTGTCCACAAGAGCAGAGGACTGTACTTTCAAGGTGACAAGCTCACCTGCTTTGGGATACTAGAAAGGGGCTCCTTCCCATTTTGCAGGGCTCCTCCGGAGCTGGAGGTGGCACTACAGAAGGTCAGGCAGACACTGTACCCTTTCCAGTGTGAACCCCTTTCCAAAGGGGCTTTGTTGTATATGAGCTTTCCTTTCCACTGTCCTTGTGTTTCCTGTGTGCTCTTATGAGCATTGGCACACACCCAATCTTCCCCTGTGTACATGAACCTCATCACCCCACCCACACCTAGGTCCCCCACCCTGTGTTCTGGAGCTTGTTAAAACAGCATGAAGACCACATGGGAAACAGTTTTGGAAAGAGCCTGACTCAATCTGAACCCTGACTAAACCTTGGCCACACAGCCTTAGAAGATAGGATGTAGCAGTATTTCCCAGTCACACAGAGCCATGGGTGAGTGCCCCAAGATGTTCACTGCTCTGTTATTTATGATGCTGGCGGAGGTGAAAACACCTGTGAGCATTTCAAAAATTGTCCTTTTTTCTCCTTATAAGAAAACAGTCAAAAGGACAAAGTAGACTTAAATGCCACTCTCAGAAAACACACTGTAACATGTGTAGATTACTCTGCCCAACCAATACAATAAGTATTCCTTTCAAGTGACCATTTGAACTGAATCAGACCATATGCTGAACCTTAAAGCAAAGCATCAACTTTAAAAGATGTAAGCAATGAGGGCATGCACCCCGACAAAATGGAGTTAAATTTAGACTCCTCAGGAACCTGGAAATATACACGTATTTGGAAATTGAATAGCACTCTTAAATAACCAATCATTTAAAGAAGAAATCAAAAGGGAGATGGAAAGTGGAATGAGGTCTAACCTGTCCACGTGTGCCTTTGGGTGGTGGGTGTACAGGCTCTGCTAAGTAGGGCCTTTCAGCACAGAACACCTGATGCAGGAAGAAAGAGCAATCGCAGGCTGATGGCCCCGTCTCCTACATTAAGTGACCAGAAAAAGATTAAGTGAGCCCAGTGTAAATAGAAAAGGGGGGAAACCAGGATCACACTGGAAATCAATGAGCTTGAAAACAAAAAATAGAGGGAAAAAATCCATAAAGGCAAACACTGGTTCTTAGAGCAGATCAATAAAAGTGATGAATCTCCAGTCAGACGTATCAGGAAAAAAGGGAGAAGACACAAATTATCAATATGAGGAATGGGGAGGTGTCACCATGACAGATTCCACAGATATCTGAGGATAATAAGGGACCACCATGGCCAACTTCATGCTAATGAATCTGACGCCTTATATGACATAGATAAATTCTTTGCAATTACCGAAGTTGCTCAAGGCAAAAATGCATTTGAGTGACCGCTCGTTCATTAAATAGATTGAACTTATAGCAAAAAGCTTTTTTTTTAAACAATAAGACTCAAATCCAATAGCTACATGGAGGAACTCAGCCAAATGTGCAGAAAAGATATAATATTTTTCTACATAACTTTTCCAGAAGACCAAAGGGGAGGGGACAGCTCCCAGCTCACCCTGTGAGGGCAACATCACCCCAATCCCAAAGCCAAGGTTACACTAAGGAAACGACCGACTTCTGTCTCTCCTGCACATGGCTGCCAAAATCATGAGCCAAATTTTTAGCAAATTGGACCAAATCCTATGTAAAAATAACTCATGATGACCTAATATGGTTTGTCACACTATTGTAGGTTACTATAACATTTGAAATTTTAACTGCAAAAGAAAATGAACAAATCATATGTTTATGTCAACAAATGTTAATAATCTATTTAGTAAAATCCAGTTTTCATGCTCAATAAAAATTCTGAGGAAGCTAGTAAGACTCAACCTTATTGGGGAATTTATTTAAAAGAAACTCCAGTTTCCATTAGGCTTCATGGTTGAGAACCAAATGTTTCCTCCCTAAGATCAGCAGAAAAGAAGGGTGCCTGTCCTTCTGTCCAGCAGCACACTGGTGACACTAGCCAGTGCAATAGATCAAGAAAAGAAAACTAACTTCATTATCTAGACAGGCAGGGCAGTGAGACCACAAAAGAATAAGTAGAACAAATAGTGAAGTCTGACAAAGTTGTGGGCTGGAAGACCATGCTATTAAGATGGACACTGTCTGCTTCCTTTGCAAGTGTGCACTCGAACATGCCCTGCCTAGTCTGTGCTGTGTTGCCTTTCCCTGAAGTAGCTACATACACAGTTACCTGAGTCGCCTTCGACCTCTTAAAGCTGTAGGGAGAAGGGAGCACTTTTACCACTTCTTGGGACAGCTCCCACCTATCTCTAGCTACAGCTTCAGTCTGTGCTCAGGGTGGCGCTCCAGTGATGTCGCCCCAGTGTCTGAACTGAAAGCATAGTTCTAGAATGCCACTGTATGCAGCTATGATGCAGAGGGCCAGTCGTGCTTCCTGCCATAGTGCAGGATCCAGAAGCACAGCTCTTCTTCCCACACACTCATTGTCTCCTGAGGATAACAGATCAGAAGTCGGGCAGGAGATATGGGAAGGGTGGATCTATCCTCTTCTTAGATGCTACTGATCTTTCTTTTTTTTTTTAAGTAGAAAATGTTAATAAATCAGAGAGTAACTATGACTTAGCTTCAAACTCCAAGCATTAGTAAGAAACAAATAAACAAAATTAAGCAAAACACTTTCCACACGCAGGTTAAAAATCTATTCCCTGCTTCTTTCTAGGGGTGATGGGTAATGAACCCAGGGCCTCACACACAGTAGCTAGTTCTGCTCTCAGCTACGCCCAGCCCCGAGTTGAGTTCCCTAATGTTTAAAGAGTTATTTTATTTTAATATTCTCTCTCTCTCTCTCTCTCTCTCTCTCTCTCTCTCTCTCTCTCTCTCTGTGTGTGTGTGTGTGTGTGAGAGAGAGAGAGAGAGAGAGCGCACATGACTGCAGGTGCCCATTTTAAGTTCAGAGGCTTCAGATTCCCTGGGTCTGGCATTACAGATCATTGTGTACAACCTGATGTGAGCGCTGGGAACTGAACTCAAGTCCTCTGTAAGAGCAGTATGTGGTCTTAACAGTTGAGCCATCTCTCCAGCCACTCTTTCCCTAAGTTTTTTTTTTTTTTTTAACTCCCAGGGAATGCCCAAATCGGATCTTATATATTTTTCACATTTATTTTGTGTGTGAGCATCTGCATATATATAAATTCCTTGAGGCTCTTGTAGAGGTCAGAGGGCAACTGGCAGGAGTCAGTTCTCTTCTTGTACCATGTGGGTCCCTGTAATTGAACTCAGGTCATCAGCCTTGGTGGCAAGCACCTGTACCCACTGAGCCATCTCATAGACCCCAGATAGACTCTTAAAGCACTGCTTAAAGCTACAAATACAGGGACAGGAGTTCATTTACATAAAATAAATTATACACGCACAAAAGACTATCTTGGCAAGGTTCATGTGGTTTTCCAGACAAGGATGGGGTTGAAGAGGACTTCCATTTTTTTATTACATACTCCCATAAAGCTTGAATGTCTCAAACGAAGCATTTGTTACATTTACAGTCACCGAGTAATCAATTTTTCCCCTATAAAGAGAAAAAAATCTCCGGGAGTTAAATGAAGGAAGAAAGAAAGTGTAATTATTCTTGACCTTCCAAACACCCCAAGGAAGCAACCATATGAATAAGATGAGAAACGGAAGACTAGGGACTGGAGAAATGGCACTGGTTAAGAACACTGGTTGTTCTTCTAGAGGGCCCAGGTTTGATTCCAAGCACCTACATGGTGGTTTATGATTTTCTGTAACTTGAGTTCTAGACCGTTCAATGTCCTCTTCTGGTCACTGTGGGTACCAGAGATGCACATGGTGCAAAGATGCAGGCAAAACAGCCATACACATAATGTTTTTAAGTAGAAGATACCTTGTATATCAAGAATCTTCATCAGTCTCAGAATGTTTGAAATACTCATATTAAAACCCTCACCTTGGTATATCTAACTTGCCCTTGGTAACCATGGTCACATGGTTCCAGTCAGGAGTAACAAATATATACATGGTAGAGACCAGCTTAGGATGGAGGGAAGCCCAACCTTGTCCATGGGAGCCCAGGAGGGAACTGTGGATTGCAGTGGTAAAGAAGAATGTCCTTCTGCCCCACCATTGATGGAAGCTCTTCTTGTTGGGGAGGCTAACCCAGGAAGCAGTGAGTGACGGCTAGCAGAGAGTGCTGTGTGAGACTCTGGGAAGTTTGTCAGCCAGGGCATATCCATCAGAGGTGTGCGACCTTGGAAGCCTCTTGGGCCAGCAGCTGATCACTGTCCCAGAGGGTCGGGATCTGGCTGCTGGGTCTGATGGGAGAAGTCACATGAAGCCATGGGCCCTACCTCACCTAATTACTCTCAAAATCCCAACCAGGGCAGTGGTAGCAGGAAACTGCACTAGCATAAACAGAGGCTGGGGAAGGTAGAACTGCCTTTATGACATGCTATAAACAAAAGAGAATGTGAAGTTACTTGCCAAAAATACCTTTGTCACCTAGTAATGTATCAAACAAACAAACAGACAAATCCACAAGTTCTGGTGCACGCCTGTAATCCTAGCATGTGGGAGGCTGAGGCAGGATGATCAGGAGTTCAAAGCCTGCCTGGAATACTTAGTGACAGTATGTTCAAAAATCCAAAGGCTGGAGTATAAGTCTTATGCAAGGTCCTGGGTTCAATCCCCAGTACTGGAAATAAACAAACAGTCCTGTTTGAATCTATGAGCACCTCCCACTACTTCTAAAAGGAAATTTAAATTCTTCAATCTGGGGCTGGAGAGATGTCTCAGTAGTTAAAAGCACTGACTGCTCTTCCAAAAGTCCTGAGTTCAAATCCCAGCAACCACATGGTGGCTCACAACCATCTGTAATGAGATCTGACGCCCTCTTCTGATGCATCTGAAGAAAGCTACAGTGTACTTACATATAATAAATAAATAAATCCTTAAAAAAATTTTCAATCTGCTACCATACCCAATCCTCTAGCACCAACTCACCTGCCCTGTAGACCCCTGTCCCTGCAGACCCTAGCCCTGGAGACTCTGGCCTTCTATGTGCCTCATCTGCTCTGGCTGAAAATACCCGTTAATGCTACCAAAGCCTCTTCCTTTACTGCATGTGACAGCCCAAGGTGGCACATGCTGAGTCACATATACCCTTGAATATTCCTCCCCACTGTGTGTGGTAGAAGCCTCAGATTGCTTCTAGGTGCTTGTACAAGGTTCATTGTGGCACAGGGGATATGATGTCACCCCGATTGTGTGATATGTAAGGCTCAGGTCTCTACCCACTGGAGCCAGAGACCTACTTGCTGGCTGTAAAGTCCACAGCCACAGGGCAATCTTGTCACCAACCTACACAGCTTTATGGATTCAGAGATTGCTCCCTCTTAGTGATTTGACCTGGGCCCCCGTGAGGATGGGACCCAGAAGCCTGTATGACCCCGGTGCAAGACAGGGCTGTCCAGAAATCACTGTTAGCTAAATGAGAACAGATCTCATTGCTTCATACAAGATCTGGTTGACAGTATAATTTTCTTCCTGCAATTTAAATGAAGCAGGATGGGATTTAACATAGCTGGATTTGGTGGCCAGATTCAGGGGTGCACCAGCCAAGCCCAAGCCAGCCACCCAAATAAAGTTTGATCCCTATTGAGTCTTTAATCTTGAACCCAAACTGAGTTAATGAAAATGTGTTAACCACAGATACACTTTTTAAAACTATATAATTAACTTAGTTATATAAACAACTGCTTCCTTGGCTCTCAAAATCAAATTCACAGCTGACTCAATACTGTTGACATAATAAAATGGTGTAATGCATCTCAACTTCATAAACAGCCTTGAAATCACATTCTAACCATGGTCCACTTACGACTGAAGAAAATCAAACATTTGGCGTTTTCGGAAAATCTGTAATCCCCCTGCAGTTCAGCTCAGAGCAGAAGGAAGATACATGACCTTGGTAACACACTCACCCCAGAGACTGTCCTTCAAGCCATTTGTCCTGAGGTTGTGTGGGCGGAGTAGCCCCGTTAAGAACTTAGACACAGGCTTGAGGGAAGCTTGGCTCTCTTCCTGTCCAAGGGCTTCAAGGGGAGAGACGACTCAGTTGAATTCTGGATCTTTACCTGGCCATCACATCCAAATTCTGCATTCCTAGACCTCAGAGACACTATGGAACTTGTCACCCAACTGACCAATACATGTTTGAAAGTGAAGAAAGGGTCTTAGTAACCAGGCTGGCCTACAGCCTGCAGCTCTGCCCATGGGGTACAGCTATGTACACCTTCCATCGGCCAATAGAGAGATCCATATTGCTGGAGTCTCTGCCTCATTCCTATGTCCCTGCTACAACTGTGTTAGGAGCAGCCCTGCATAGGGACTGATCTCACTAGTGGGGCAGAGTTAGGATTGAGTGTATTGACCATGGCTGCTCCCTCTTCCAGGTCCCCAGGACCTCCTCCTGCATCCCAGTCCCCCACCGTGGAACATAGAACATAGCAGCAAAGGGCTGGAAGCTGGCTCCTCTCTGGAAGAGATGGGGCCCTCCCTGTTCCCAGGCCTTTATGTCTCATGGGGTGAAGAAATGCAGAGGGAGGCTAGAAATAGCCTATGGACCCATGAATAGCTGTGCCTTCTATTCTGATTAAGTTCTTATCCCCAGGCCCAGGAGATGGGAACTCTGCAGGGTAATTAGGTTGTGAGGAGGAGCTTTGGGGATGGCATTAGGCCCTTACACAGCTGACTCCAAACCTCTGCCTTGTCCCTCCCACCACATGAGAAAGTGATGAGGACTTGGTCTAGGGTCAGCAACGAGGCTCTGGCTGTGAACCAGGAAACCAGTCCTCTCTCTTTTCCTGGGTCTTGTACTTGGTGGATCCAGCACTGTGAGAAATGAATTTCTACTATTTTTACCCATTTTTTTTCTATTTTTGTGACTTACCCTGAACTAAGGACCCTAGGAGGTGGGTGAGAGGAAGAGTGACTTTGCAATCCCAAGAGACTCTGCTGTGTGCTTGTGGGCCCTTTTTTGTGTTTCTGTGCCTCTTAAATGGTCTAATGTGATACCAGAACCCAGACAGAGTCCTAATTTTTCTTGTACCCTATTGCCTCATATTGGTTGATGTCACTTACTGTTTACCAAGTCCCAGGGCTCCGTGCGCTTCACCAAACCCATTCTGGCCCCGCAGAATAGTGTCATGCGTAGTAGGTCAGGCTCCAAGAGGTGTGGTAAGACAACCAAAGTTGGACCACCTGTGATTGGTTCATTACATCAAGCATAGCTTCTGTGACACCCTCACTGTGCCAGAGACCCTGGGCCCCATGGCCACCTGAGATCTTATAGCCTGAGCTATACTTATGAACTCATCCTGGAAGCTACCTAAGGGTGGACCAGGCCTGCTGGTTGGGAACCCCCACATCCCTGTGGTTTATATGCCCCCAGGAGCTGCTCCTGACATGATGAGCCTCAACTTCTGAGAAGATCAGGAGCAGCCCTGGTGCTGTGCTCTGGGCTCGCAGCCGGGATGGGGTCAGTGGAGGATGTCTGTGGGGTGGGGCTAACCAAGGCTGCTCCCTCTGACCCATTCCCCAGGTCTTTCTCACACCCCAGCCCCAGAGCTCCTGTGGAACATTTGAGTCTGCTTCAATCTCTTTCTCCTGCTGCACTTGACCTGCATTGGTCTGCTTGAGGTCTGGCATTCCCTCACTTGAAGAGGTGTCATTTCTCCTTCCTCAGGCAGGGCTGGCACCTACTGCATGAGGGTACTGGGGCACTTTGAGGTGTATATGCAGAACTCAGTTTTACCTCGAGTATGTGTGCACATGGGGACAGCCTGGGGATCAATGTGCTCCATTTCAGTGTCTTGCATGGGGGTAACCATGACCCTGAGACAATTAAAAATATGCCCCTCAGGCCCAGGATGTTCTAGGTCCTTGGAAGTAGCAGACTGTCACCTCATTGCCACAGGCAACAGATGGACCTTCAGCCCTGACTTGGTATGAGGTCACTCACCACTCTGACATTGAACCAGTTTTGCTACCAATAACCTCCGCCCAGCCACGTGCCTGGAGAGAGCTGGCTTTGGGTTCAGCTGGCTCTGCAGGCTCCTCCTAGACCAGTGTGGCTAGGCTTGTGCCGTGGGTCCCTGTGGACAGAACTGCACGGGAACAACTTCAAGTCTCAGGAGGTCACCGCTGGTGCTATCGCCTCTGGTGGACATCCTTGCCAGTGAAGCAGCTTGAGGAGCAAAGTCACCACACAAAACACTGCCCTGTGTGGTCTCTGCCGCTGGCCCTTTATTAATCACCATGGACTGTGCTTGACTCTGATCTTTCAACCCCAGGCCTGTCAATCATGGGGGCAGGAGGGCTGGAATGACACGTGCCATTGGATTGAGTGTGCCATTAGCAGAGAGCTGTCCTCATCCTCCTACAGTGGTCTTCACCTGGGATTTATGGCTCCCCTTCCTCTGCTGGCCCCAGGCCACAGGAGCAATTTCACCGTGACTGCATTTGTCAAGGCTGGTGGCAGCTTGGGAGAGAGAGAGGGCTGCTGCCATTAACCCACTTCTCCTCCAGAGCCATCCACAGAGCCTGGCAGACTCAGGAGCCCTGGTAGAAAATTCCTCAACAGTGGAATGGGGAGTGGGCAACCCAGGCAGCTGAGGCTTGTGGAGAATGGCCCACCCTGGCCATGTTGGAACTGGAGACCAGAAGACTTCCTCTAAACTTGATGTCCACGGGATCCTTTCTGGACATTTATCTGTGACTTTAGAAATGCTTGCCTCTGTGCACATGCTACAGGCTGACACCACACTAAGGGGACTGATGTAGCTTCCTCCCTTGCCCAGCAGGTGGCTTCCCTGTTTGCCCTTCTGTGGATCCTGCAGGGGAGCCTGCTGAGTGCAAAGGTCAAAGGTCGGACAGGTCCTGCACTCCTGATCTCTCAGAACAGCACTAATCTCAGAGTGACCTCACTGGAGGGAGTCACTGGGTCAGGACCTAGAGATTTACAGATTGCTCCCATCTGAAGCTCGGAGTCATGAAGTTTGCAAATGTCCTGGTGTCATTTACTGTCCCTGATACTGTAACTAAACACCCGATAAGAAGCAACTTTAGAGTATAGTCAGGTCATTGATGGAGGAGTGACTCAAGGCTGGAGCAGCAGAGATTGCTCACTTCGGGCAAGCCAGGGAGAAGAGAGAGTTTGGAACTGGAAGGGCCTAGAACTCCAAACTCTTTGGGGGGACACAGTTTATCCCACAGCAAGGAGGAACCATCTTCACCCTCATGCACAACCGATTCTGAACATTTGCTTCCTGTCCAGGGCCTTCAGGACACCTAGGTTCAGGCAAGTTCTTGGCCCGGGCAACCTGTGAAGGTTACAAAACCCATACCTCATTTCCATGGGTGCTGTTTTGAGTCTGCTAAGGTTTTCATCAAGGACTACAAAGAGGCAGGCTCTCATCTCAGGTACCTGGCATCTTTCCTCCACCATCCCTTCCCCAGGTGTGTCTACATATCCCTTCCCGAGCTGTGTCTATCCAGGCAACGTCTCTGGCTCAGGAGACCCTGTCTGTAACCTGGAGGTAGGGTCCAGGCAATGTCTCTGGCTCTGGAGGCCCTGTCTGTAACCTGGAGGTAGTTCTCTTCACCACTCTTCCTCTTCAGCTTCCTTCCAGCCTTTGATTCCAGCCTGCACAGATTTAACAAACCCTGTGGCTTCATCCCTTACAGCCCTTATCCCTTGCCACCCTCAGCCTGAACTCTGTAATGACCCATACCAGAACACGTGTACAGAATTCTTGGGGTGGGCTATGCATGAGGACTCCTGTGGCATCCACGACAAGGGAGCCCTGTCTGTATGGATGCCATGGTACTGCTCATTTCTTACTGCTGCCTGCCTCTCAGGAAAGGGCTAGCCTCATACGTCATGTGGAAGGAGCCCATCAGTCACCATGCTGACCATCAGGCCTAGACAAATTGGCCAAAAATCAATTTTCTAAAAGACACCTTGCTGATGGTCAAATGAGCAACAAGCTGGAGCCCTCCGAGGTCTCTGCCTGGGAGCCCACTCTGTTGCCCTGTGCACTGGAGGTGGCCCAGTTAGAGATAATGGGAAGGAAGAAAGGTGATCGAAAAGTGGTCCCCACCTCGTCAGCAGAAGCCAGAGTAAGGGTCTAACCATGAACACGGGGTTTCTACCTGGCAAAGGTTGCTGAGAACCTAGAGATGGTGCCAAGAAAAACCATGGGCCTCAGATACCAGACTTCTAGAAGACTGTCATGTAGAGAAAACCACAACTTTCACGTCTTCCTGTCATTTTGTTCAGAGGTCTATCATGGGCCAGTCCATGCTCTGTCCCTCTTCGCCCCATGTGACTACCCATGACATGATACATACCACTTCTTTCCTGGATTTTGTGTCTATCTGCTCAAACCCACTCAGACTCCCCAATGGGCTCTGCAGTAGACAACTCAGCCTCTACCCCTCCTGGTAAAGATGTACCTGCACCCAACAACTTAGTTTCTCCCAAATGTGGGGCCTCCATCCCACTTCTTAAGCATCAAGCTAGTCTCTGGCAGCAGCAGAGCTGGGGCTCAGAGCACAGTCTAGTTCACTATGCCTCCACCAGGGGAGAACTTGGGTAGCCTCAGTCACTCTTCCCAGGCTGGACAGTCCCAGCATGGGCTGCAGCACAAACCAGCAGAGGTTTTCTCTGGATGGCCATTCAGCTCAGCGGTGGAGCCCAGGCTAGCATACCCAAGGCAGGGCTGCACATAAAGTCACAGCAAGCTCACTCTCTTGAGCTGCCTCAAGTATGGCGTCAAGTCCCAGGGGATCAAAACCTGAAGCAGAGTGTCTCAGCTGTGAGAGAGGGGGTTTCTGGGCTGTTTGGTGGATGCAAGCCTGACAAATGACATTGAACCTGTTCTCCAACACCTGGGACCTCTTCCTTGGTTCTATGACAGTCCCTAACCCTGACATATGATTGAGATCCCAGGACCTGGCGCCATAGCTGATACCTGTGTGGAAAATGTCCACTCCAACTAGCCTGCCCTGGTTTTGTGGCATGGCCATTAACCTGAGGGAGTCTGGCTTCTGTGGGGGCAGCTCCATGTACTGGGGGGGGCTGGCCCTGTTACCTGAGCAGAAACTCATTCTGGGTAGGGTTTGCTCATGCAGGAGTTTGTGGCTGGACAGTGCTGGGTTTCACTGCACAGAAGAGCAAAGCTATTGTCTTATTTCTTCCCCTAAAACCAGATATGTATACATCATGACTGACGGACAAACACCACAGGACCACAGTGGGCAGATCAACAGGGCAGGGAAGTGTCCAGCTCTCCTCAGAATCATACAGGTCAGGGAGCATGCACTTCTATGATGGGTAAACATGCATATGTGCATGTACGTACATATGTGGACATGTATGCATATATGTGTGTCCACATGTATGTGTGCTTATGCACACTCCCAGGCAAGGCCATTTTGGATCAAGCTGCTTCCCCATGACAGAGATGTCTTGCAGTGTTCCACTGTTATGCTGGAAGCTCAGCCTTTTCTGGCTGACGACAAGGAAGGAATGGCCTGTGTTGGCTTGGTAACAGTCTTGCTGCTCTGCCACATTCCTGTGGCTTTTCTTCCTGGACACTGCTAGCCAGAAGGGCTCTGCAAGAGCCGCAAGATCAAAGCCAGCAGGAAGCATATGTGGAAACAAGCCAAGTAGACTGGGGGTGGGGTGCAAGCCCTGAACCCCAAGCTTTGGAGGTTCTTACATGAGGAGCCTAGCATGGGACTAGTTAGTGGGTGTCAGGAGGATGTTCAGAGATCCCAGTCTGTGAGCCAGGATGGTGGTGGGGAGCTTGGGACTCCTGTGTCCTACACTCAGTGATGCTGATGTCAGCTCGATACCCCAGTGGTTCCTGAAGCCACAGCAAACTTAGTCCTCTGAGGGCGTGCTGTGCCAGGATCGTGAGGACCATACCCACAACCATTGTGCTCATTTGATCCTGAACTCAGTGGCCTTCTGCCTCTGAGTGCGGCTTCTCCCCCTGACCTCAGGGCCACTTCTTAGGCTCATCTAGTGCTGGTTAGTCTCCCCACTGGCCTGAGCAGAATGTGCCAGGCATGTTGGTCCCGTTGGGTGCAAATGGGAGGCATTCATATGGGCAGCTTCTTATGACCACTCAGCATCTCCATGGCATGAGAGAAGGTTTTGCTGCCACAAGGCTTAACAGGCAGTGCTCTACTCTGTCCTAAAACTGCCTCAATTTGCCCGGCAGTGGGACCACACATACACTTTGGTAAGTCTATTGGCACACACAGAACACATCTGGCTGGATACAGGTATCCCAGAATTCCTCACAATGGGAAGGAGAGTGAGGTCACTGAACTGAAGGTGACTCTGATCCAGGCCTTCAGAAAGAGAGCCAGGTATAGGTCCAACTTCCTCCTGACTATGCTGGCCTGGTGGCAGCCATGGTGGCATCTGTCAGCCTCATCCAGCTCCCTGGAGGACACCTAGACTGTGAACAGTTAATATGGCTGTACAGAGGCCTCCTTCTTGCCCTGCCAGCCCTACCTCTCTCCCAGGGTGGGAAGAGACCACTGTTCACTTAAACTCTGAAAAATTAAAACTGCCTTAAAGTTGTCTAAGACCCCAGGCATGATCTGAGTCAAGGACCATCCTAAGGTAGCCTGAGGTTTACGACTGCAATTAAAGCAGGGTAGAAACATCATCCCCAAAATGCCCATAAACCCAGAAGTGCCATCTAGGTCCGAGGTTGCCCCTGTCCCACAGGGGGACATCAAGGACATAAGAGAACCAGATTATCCTAGGACCTGCCACATTGGGTCATATCTGAGGACCCCAGGCTCAGAATATGGCCGATGGCATCTATACCAGGCCCCTCTATAGCAAGGAGGCAGAAACAGGCAGCATCTCATTCATGGGGAGTGTCCCTAGTTTGTATGTTATTTACAGTTTATTATTAACAGCCAATGTCTGCTTGTTCTGAGCTCTCTTAGAAGACTCAGAGATCTCAAGGCTCTCTATAAACTCCATATACCCTGGAGTCTTGGGATGCCCGGGCGAGATGTACCAGTGACTCAGAGGTGTGACTGTCTAGTGGGGAGACACCGACATCAACTTTCATGAACAGCCCTTGGAGGAACACTTCCCTTGTGATGAGGCTGTCTCCGAACAAGGATTCTGCATTTCCATGTCTCACCTTCCCCATAATTTATACCGTGAAAGGCTCTAGTCATGAGCTGGCCTGTGGCAGCCAGACGTAGCCTTCCCTTGCAGACATATGAAAGAACACTATGTAGATTTTCAGCTATTTTTCAGAGTTCTTAGGTCCACCCAGGTCCTTATGAAATTGTGAGCTGCTGATTGCCTTTGCAGAGAGAAATAACTTCAGGCCCTGCTTCATGGGCCACAGCATGAGGCTCACCCAGGACTGATGATAGCTCACTCCCATCCCAAGCCGGCTCTGCCTGAGACAGGAAAGGACACAAATCTATAAATGAGTCCCCCAAATCCACACGAAAACCCCATATACCCCAGATGTCCATGCCAGCCTTTAATGGGCAAAATGGAGACAGGATGGTGATTCAGTAATAGGCTTAACTGGTTCCCCTTAAACACCAAGGTGTGGACTTTTTTGGGTTTGCTTCGGAAACTTTACAAAACCACGTGACTCATAGCACACCTCGTGACTTCTTAGAGCATCAGGTGGGTTCCCACAGAGGCTTATGTCTCAAGAGGTCAGGGGGAGACTCCTGTCCCTAGCCACCCCATTTCAGGAAGTCGACCACACAAAGGAAACCCAAGAACCTAAGACACTTTATGCCGACCAGAGCATCCTGCTCAGGGTAGAGAGACGGTAGAAACAGCCAGGGAGGCTGAGGAAGTGTGCTGTGCACGGTGGGGTAGTGTTCCTAACCTCAATATGCCCCAGTGGTGTGAACAACATCTGAGATCCCTAGGTTTATCATTAAGGGAGCCTATGACATCCAGGGGCTAGAGACCAGGGAGAACAACACACTGCAGTGTACAAGGTAATCCCTCCACAGGGGACCTGCCCACCTAGGCGATCCATGAGCTACTGGAACACCACAGTGAAGTGCTACCACCAGCAGGAAGAGTGGGTGAATCTAAAGGTATATTGACCCAGTAGCCAGGCAAAACGGATCAGGCAGTGAGAAATGCCATCATGAGAAAAGCCTGGTTACACTCTGAGCATACAGCCCAGAGGGATGGAGCAGTCTGGCTAAGCCAATACCAGAGTGCTCATTCCGACAGGGGACCTGCAAGACAATGGAAGTCATTTCTCCTCTTTCGTTTACAAACACGTCTCCATTTGCAGTGTGCACACACCCTTCAGCCTGCTTCTGGGACCGGCAGCTGATTCTGATGTCTCCCTGGGAGCAAAACGGGAAGCATTCTGCTTTCAAGGCCGTGGGCTGGACAGGAGCCTCCCGGCCCTCCGCAGAGACAGATTTAGCACATGCTTCAAAGCACAGCCAGCCCTTTAATTCTCAGACATGGGTCTTGGCTTAGCAGGGCTCCGTCCAGAATGAGCCTCCTGATGCCCCGTGCTGTGGGCTCATAATACCTGCTTCTTGGATGAATCGATGGGTTAAGAATCTAGGACAGTCAGCCAAAGCAAGACAGGGGACCTGCTCTTTCATCTCTCAGTTTCTACCAGCATCAGGAGAAAAGAGCCAAAAAGCCAGAGAGGAACCCAGTGGGTGGTCAGCAGGAAGTTCGGAGATACTGCTGCCAACTCCAGCCTAGACCTGCAGAGGCTGAGCCTAGGGGCCCCCAAGGGCAGCAGGACTGACCATGCTGCCCAGATGCCTCAGCCGGGCTGAGAAACACACTGAGTCCCGGTTCCCATAAATCCCAGCTTTCATGTGGTACTGAATAGGACAAACAATGGATCTATTTCAGGCCACAGAAAAATGGCCCAGCCCAGGGCTCCTCTTGCAGTTTGGAGGCTCAGCATAGTGGGCTCTGGAACCTGGCCCTGTGCAGAGACTCAGGAAGCAAACAGGGCTGCTGGGCAGGCCCCATCTTAATCACAGGAGGATGTGGCTAAGGGTGGACTCTGTATATTTGCTCCATCTTGTGGGCACCATTGGCCCTTAGACTAGGGTCATATTACCCAAGGAAAGAAACCCTCCCTGCCCCAAAGCACACCATGGCCTGTCTGTTTCTACCTGACTGCCAGTTCTCCAGGTAGGCATTGCAGACCCAGGTGAAGACCACAAAGAGCTGAGTCTGCAGTCTGGTGGTGCTGGCTACCCACTCCTTGTTCTGTTGTCAGATGCATTTGTGTCCCTCCTCCAGACAGTCACATCCTGGGCCTAGCAGCCCTTCCTCCAAGGGAGATAAAGAAAGGGAAATGTCCCTCAATCAAGTGCCCTTTTTGAAGGTAACCACACAGAAAATCCCACCTGAGAACAGGCATGGCTAGGTGTGGCTTTGATTAGAAACTGAGGTCCTGAACTGGGAACACTCAGCACCCGGAAGGGTCCATACTGTGACCCTGGAGAGGTAGCCAGGTGTCTTAGTCGGGGTTTCTATTGCTGCAACAAAACTATGACCACAAGCAAGTTAGGGAGGAAAGAGTTCATTTGGTTTACACTTCCAGGTTGTAGTCCTTCACTGAGAGAAGTCAGGACAGGAACTAGAGCAGGGCAGGAACTGATTGAGAGGCCATGGAGGGATGCTGCTTACTAGCTTGCTCAACCTGCATTCTCATAGAACCTAGGACCACCAGCCCAGGAATGACCCCACCCACAATGGGCTGACCTTCCTCTATCAGTCATTAATTAAGAAAATGCTCTACAGCTGGATGTCTTAGAGACAATTCCCCAACTGAGGCTCCTTTCTCTCTGATGATCCTAGCTTGTATCAAGTTGACACAAAACCAGCCAGGCATGCATGAGAGAAAGGCAATGGATTTCAGTCCAGTAACTGGTGTTCGGGGCACTCCAACTGGGTGATGACCCATCATCCACACCACCTCTGCTGACAGAAAAACATTCTCCCAGAAACAGGACAAATCCACTTACGTTCCTCCTAGGCTGGAAACTGAGCTAGCAGGTCCTTCCCTGCACCCCTCTAGCCCACGCCACAGGGCCTGGCTGGCTCCGGGAGTTCTGTAGCCTACGACACCAAGTCCTAGAGATATAGTATTTAACCCTCCCTATGGTATTAGACATGACAGACAAGTCACTTTCAGTTCAAAGGAACTGGGGGAAAGGCTGTGTTATGGCGAGCAGATCAGAACTCTGCAGTGCTCTGAGGTGAGAAAGTCATGTCTGCCCAAGGGCTTCTTCTAAGTAAATGGGCCCGTATGGCACTGGATTGATGTCACTCCTGTTGCTGCTGACCTGTGTCTCTGGTATCCTGTCCCCTGACTGGAGTCCAAGGCAGATCCTTGGGCTTGTGTCAGCATGTCCTTGTGGGAAAAGCTCAGATGACATCCTTCACAGCCCAGGGTCAACACCAGCCCTTCCTGGGTTCCTGGGAATCTTTTCCCATGATGCAGAGAAATGTAGACAAAAAGAATCCTGTGAGAAAAAACAAAAAAACAAAAAAAAACAAAAACCATGGGCTATGTGAGACCCATCCTTCTGTTGGGGGTCGCAAATGACCACAAGCTAAATATTCCTTGCTGGGAACGGTATGTACTCCACCTCTCAGGGAGGCAGCTGTGATGAACCAGGCAACTTCCCAGTGAGATGCCTGGCTCAGTGGTTCAGTTAACCCTTTATGTCACTGAGAAGCCACCAGTGGAGCTTCCTGCAGTCAGGGCAGGGCCTACAGCAACCCCTGGACCCTTGGCCTCAGCAAGATCCTTCAGTTCTGCCTGGGCTGGTATCTGGATCCATTAGCCCCCAGGAACCCAGGTGCTCTCTGTGCGTATTGGGGGTGCAGTATTGATTCCAGAGGTGGCCTCAGGTAGCGCCACACCTATCTTGCCCCTGCCTTCTGATCCCAGGCTCAGCCTCCAAAGCAGCCCACCTCTTCCCATACTCTGTGGGATGGCAGCAATAGACGCCTGCTTGCCTGTGCACATTGTAAGTGTGCACACACCTGTGTGTGTATATGGTGTTCGGGAGATGAGTGTTTCACCCAAAGTGAGTATTTGGGGGTGGGTGGGTTGGGGGACAGATCCCTGGAGATGTTTGAGACATGAAACTTACGCTAGAAAAGCTGGTCGCTTGAAATTCAAATGTGACCACGCATCCTGTATTTCTTCCAGCCACACTGGAGTTCCCCAGGATCCCCCAACCCCATCTCATCCCAATCCAGGTCAATTCTTTGTGGTTTCTGAAGGGGTACTCTCTGGGGTTGACCTGGGACCTTTTCAGAGAGACTATGGTCAGTTTAGGAAAAGAACGAGGTGTTTTAAAAGAAGATGATCACATTTCAGCTTCAGATCCTTATGCGGTCAGTCTTTTTTCTATTTTTATTTTTTATTAGGTATTTTCCTCATTTACATTTCCAATGCTATCCCAAAAGTCCCCCCATATACCCCCCCACACTCCCCTACCCACCCACTCCCACTTTTTGGCCCTGGCGTTCCCCTGTACTGGGGCATATAAAGTTTGTGTGTCCAATGGGCCTCTCTTTCCAGTGATGGCCAACTAGGCCATCTTTTGATACATATGCAGCTAGAGACAAGAGCTCCGGGGTACTGGTTATTTCATATTGTTGCTCCACCTATAGGGTTGCAGTTCCCTTTAGCTCCTCGGATACTTTCTCTAGCTCCTCCATTGGGAGCCCTGTCTTATGACATGGAAGGAGACTTTTATTATCCCAGGACACAAACCCTGTCCTGTGGGCCAGCTGCACAGGAGCCTGAGAGCATGGCGCCCCCTGGAGGCCATCTCAGAAACATGCCACTCCAAGTTCTGAGCCTGTTCTCCAAGCAGCCTGGGACTTGCTGTCTAACCTCAGGCCCTTCTTGATTTCCTGTTAAAGCTGCCACACCCACATCAGCTGTGGTGGCGTGGTGAAGGGACTTCCACCTTGGCAGACTTTTATAAGTCAGCTCAACACTCTCCCAGAATTCTCCCTTTTCATGTCCAAGGCAACATGTTTAGTTAAGCTCTTTCATTAACATAGTAAGTCCGATAGGGATGTGTGGGTTTGAGGACAAACGTGTGTGACATTAGAAGTCTGCCCCTCATCCATCCCATAATCATCCACCAAACCCAGACACTAGTGCATATGCCAGAAAGATTTTGCTGAAGGAACCCTGTTATAGCTTTCTCGTATGAGGCTATGCCAGTGCCTGGCAAATACAGAAGTGGATGCTCACTGTTATCTATAAGATGGAACACAGGGTCCCCAATAGAGGAGCCAGAGAAAGCACCCAAAGAGCTGAAGGGATCTGCAACCCTATAGGAAGAACAACAATATGAACTAACCAGCACCCCCAGAGCTCGTAGCTCTAGCTGCATATGTATCAAAAGATGGCCTAGTCAGCCATCACTGGGAAGAGAGGCCCTTTGGTATTGCAAACTTTATATGCCCCAGTACATGGGGAATGCCAGAGCCAATAAGCGGGAGTGGGTGGGTAGGGGAGCAGGGCGGAAGGGTATAGGGAACTTTCAGGATAGCATTTGAAATGTATATAAAGAAAATATCTAATAAAAAATAAATTTAAAAAAGAAGAAGAAAAAGAAGAAGAAGAAGAAGAAGAAGAAGAAGAAGAAGAAGAAGAAGAAGAAGTCTGCCCCTCCCTTTGTAGGAGCAGGGATGGCACTTCCAGAAGGAAATGTGTCTACCAGGGCATGTTTAGAGGGACAAGGGGCAGCATGGCTTCTAGAACCTCTGAATTCCAGCTCTGTGTGGTCACGTGACACCACCCTCCTGGGGTTTGAATCCAGCCAGAAGACTCCAGCCCTGTCAGTTAGGTACTGTTCAGTCCCTGGGACACCCAGGTACTCTGCAGGCGCAAGCTGGAGGGCAATGCTACCATCTGGGATGGAGGACTTAGGGCAGATGTCAGTCTGGGAAATGTGAGGGGAAGGCAGACTGTGAGCCATTACCTGCTGCACCCCAGTACTTATGCTGGCCATGGTCCAGGAAACAGGAAGTGACTCTAGGACCAGTTAGAAGCCACTCCTGAGGCTTTGTGGGGCTCGGGGATGTATGAACAGTGCAAAACACAGGCAGACCATTCTGTGGCAGAGAAGCATGCAGGAAACACTGGCACAGAACTGTGGCCTTGAGACTTTAAATTATGAGCACCTGCCTGTGTTCATGTTGGGACAGCTCACTGAATGATGGCCAGCTACTCTGGGCTCTGCCTTCTAGGAGAATAGAATTGGGTTGGGCTAGCATTTCAGAGTACAGGCCTGGGGCATCTGCGAGGCTCAAGGAGTAATCAATAGTCAGATGTGGTGTTCCAGGATGGACAGCAGGGGGCGCCAGATATCTCTGACTCATTCCCAATCCTGGCGTTCCTTGCAACCACAGGGTCCTTTTCAAGCTCACTGCCACAGGAGGTAACAAGGGGCCTCTGTCCAGCAGAGTGGCCTTATACATCTAAGCATCTCTTGAATCCAAGCAGACAGACTGTTAAGACCTTGGAGGTTTCCTCTGAGTTTCTGTGTGGGGCGGGATATCATGCACTGGATATCATGCAGGCTTCTGAGCAGTCACTGGGCAGGTTTCAAGTTTGTCCATCCTATATGGTATTGTTCCTGGGCCCGACCTTTGGGAGTTTTTGAGAATTTGAACCCTTCCCTGCCCTCAGCATTGAATTTTAGAAGGAATCCTAGCAATTATTAAAGAATGGAATCCAGTGTTTTGGGATTCCCATCAAATGTAGGAATGCAAGGGTCCTGGGGAAGGCATTTACCATTTTAAAAAATGACATTTACTTATTGTGTATGTGTTTGCAGTGTGTTCCAGGTGTGTATGTGTAGGTCAGAGAACAACTTGTGGGAGTGCGTTCTCTTTTTCTAGCATGTGGAATGTGGGGATTGAACTTGGTTTAGCAGCAAGCACTTCTACCTGTTCAGCCATTTTAATGGTCCCTCTTGAAGGTAGAGTGGTCTGCAGGAGAACAGGGAGATAGAAAGAGACGGATGGGTGAGGTGCAAAGGAGGTGTGTTCTGGTTGTGTGTGTGTGTGGGGGGGGCAGGGGGTGTCTCTGTCCAGGCCAATGAGATAAGGAGTCTGAAGTACTCCAGCAGAGAAGAAGTGTGTAGGGGTGGAGATGTGGTGCAGGAAAGAACGTCTGTCCCAGGAGGTTTGGAGGACCTGGGAGATCATCGACTGACCGCTATAAGGCAGGGTGAATAACAGAGAGTTGCTGATGGTGGGGCTGTTTTTATTTAAAGCTTTCTTACATAAAACAATAAATCAAGGAAAATACACACCCACAAAGGGAGAAGAAAGCAAATGAATGCCCATAGTTTCCTCTCCCGGACCCATGGCTGCTGGTTGGCAAATTCTTATATTAGGTAAACAGTCTCAAGCCAGTCTGCATGGTTTCTTTTATGCCATGCTTCTTCCACAGGTGTCTTTCCATGGTAACCTTCCGATAGGGGCTCATCAGGTGGACAGTTGATTGCCGCACCCTGGCGGCCCTCTATGGCCAGATGCGTAGGCTCAGGGTGTGTGCTCCTTTGTGCTCTGACTAGAGCCTTTCTCTTCGCCAGGTCCTCTTGGTCTGTGCTATAAATCAAGGCTGTGAGCACGGCTGTGCTGTGAACCAGGGTCGTACGTCCTCATGAATCCTATAGCTGGTGGTGGTTCGAGGACCCTGACACAGCTGCCCCAGAGCACCGCACCTCTTGTAGCACAGGGGTCTGGAAATGAAAGCCAGAGGCTTTCTGCTCCATGGCTGCACCTCAATGCTACTGGATCATACGCCCGTTCTGGGTCTCTGGTTAGATTTAGGCTGTTACCCGGAGAAGGACGGGGACTTGAAGGGACACTGGGCCACACCACTTCAGAACAGGGTACCAGAATCTTTGAGAGTCCTGGGGGGATTGAGAAACAATGGAGACTCATATCCTGGACACCGAGCCTGTATCCAGCAGGGTGCTAGGACCTCACAGGGCACAATGGAGATCATCAAGCTGGACTTAGGCTCTGCATCCAACAGGGTATTGAGACCTCAGGGGCGGGTCCATGGGGCTACACATCCTCTGACAGGTGGGCACAGGTTCTATCAAGGGATAACCACAGAGGTCTGAACCTAAGGCCCCATGGTGTTTACTGATGCTTATTCCCTGGCCTTCTCTATTGGAGACTTGGAGGAAAGCTCTGATTTAGGGGAGGGGTCCAGCTTGGCTCACACTTCCTCTCTATGGCTGCTCCACCAGCGTGGTGTCCTGGGTGAAGGAGTGTCTGCAGGCTTACCAAAGAGGCCACAGGATCACAGGGTCCCGTAGCACAGCAGGGGAATTTCAGCAGCCCCTGGATCAGATGTAGAAGGAGGGGCATTAGATGGACGTATGCTGGACTCAGCTTTGAAAGTTTATGGCAGATTTGATCTGTTGTCTGATGCCCCCAGCTGCTCCCACTGGCCCTCCTGCCAGCAGAGAAACAGAGACCTACAGTCCTCTGCTGGGGAATGAAATATTCAGTTTGATGGCTCAGGAAGGTGACGCTTCCTTCCTTGTCCCAGCCCTACTATAAAGAGTAGCCGGAACATTGGCAGTGGCCCCACAAGGCTGCAGATTGCACTGAACAGACCAGCAAACAAGGTACCCTCTGGGAGGGTTGGACTGCTCTCTTAACAGACAGGGTGGACCTGGTGTTTGTGATGGGGGTGGGAACGGGAGAGACATCTCTTAAACAGTCAAAATTGATAAGCTCTCACCTCAGAATAATGGCTGAGAAAAACAGAAACAGAAGCACTTAGAAAACTCTAGCATTCCTAAGGGTGGTCCACTACAGGGTGGCAGGATGGGCTCATCCTAGTGGGCATCATCATCATCCTTACCTTCCTCCTGCTGCAGGTGGTCCTCAGAATACTGAACTGCCCTTGGTAAGGATGCAGGCCTGTGTGCTGTGGTGGCTGGCCCTTGGCATGCTGCTGGGGATTCCTGCAGGTGAGGGGCCACTCTGTAGCCCTAGCTCTCTTGCTTTTCCATGCCTCTCCTTCAAAGTGTCCTTGTCCTGGTCTGCAGTGGTTAATGGAGGTTCACCCTAGGTGATGGCTCTCCTTTCCTTTTGCAGGAGCCAAGCCAATGCCAGAGGAAGCAGGTATGCTTTTCAATGTCTTTCTCTCACTGGCAAAAGGTACTGGTGCATGCAGGTGGGTGGGGGAGCAGAAGCTGCTCAGCTCTGGCAGTGGGAATGTTAGCTCTCCTGAAGTATGGCAATGCAAGTCCTGCTGCCAGTGGGGAGCTGTGCATGCTGAAGGATCCAGGGCCCCATCAGGCTGGGCCTTGTCTTCTGCCATGTGAGAGCACCCGGGCAGAAGACAAATGAATGGGCTCTTAGAGTCCCACCCTCAGTTTGAGCTCAGACTCTGGGCACTCTCAGGAGTCCCAATACCACAGAGGTGGTCTAGCCTGTGCTCTAGAACGTGGGTGCTGTGTTCTCTGAAGCCTCGTGGGCATGTCGCCTGAATTCCCCCTCTCCCCTCCCCCACATCATCACCTGGCTGCCTCTCTGCTCATCATCCTCCAGACAAGGACAAAGCCCCACTTTGTTTTGTCCTGTCTCCCTTTTCTTCTCTTTCCATGGGAGCAGGTACTCTAACGGGTAAGAGGTACACTCAGAGTGACTCAGATTCTACTCCTGGCTGGGAAGGTGTCCTCCCGGTGTCAGACACTGGGAGCACCATCCACTTGCTCTGGCTGTATAGAAGATGTTCTTCTAGTGGGGATAATGAGACAGGCACTGAGACTACCTATGTCTTGTCTTTCAGATCCCCACACACAGCCACCAGCTATGCCCTACTGGCCTTTCTCCACCTCTGACTTCTGGAACTACGTGCAATATTTCCAGACCCAGGGCGCCTACCCACAGATCGAGGACATGGCCAGAACCTTCTTTGCACACTTTCCTCTGGGGAGCACCCTAGGCTTCCATGTTCCCTACCAGGAGGATTGAGCAGTGTCTAGTCTTCTGCCTCCCTGGCTGCACTGCCCGGGGCTGAAGGTGATTCAGAGACTTGGGGGTGGGGGGAGTGGAGCACATGAGCAATAAACTCTCTCTGAAGCTGCACACTGCCCCTGTGGGTTTCTTTCAAGGAGTCGATGTGTGCTGCCGCACTGTGAATTAGCTGGGCTTCATTCTGATGAGCACGGAGCATGCCTTTAATTAAGACGTACATCATTTCTATCCATCAATCACTGTCCATCAGGCCTTTCAGCCTTAGCTGTCACTTTGTCATTCTATCCTCACAATGACCTAGGGGTGGCCCCAGATAAGGAAGCTGAAAGAAAGACCCCAGGACAGCTTCACTTGTTAAGTCCACGTGCCCAGTTAGGCAAGCCAGGCAGCCTTCCCTCGACTGCCGGATGAACGGCAGTCACATTGGGGACTGGCACCCACACTCGGTACTCAGCATGTTCCTGGGAGTAGCAGGAATCAAGAAGCCAGAGCCCTGTCTTCGAGGGAGAGCCATAGCCCACACTTATAATATCTGAGGAGAAGACTCCAGGCTGAGACTGCCGGGGGAAGGGGACTCTCCCTGGGTAGTCCTCTGGTTACGTTAGACTATGAAGGCAGTGTGGCATAACACCGGGGCAGCCTGTGTTACAGGTGGTGAGCCTCCCTGACATACACAAGACATGCAAGCAAAGAACACACTGGTAAATGCCCCACACACCAGCAGGAAGAGAAACTAACAAGAGGCTCCCTCGGCTGCCTGCTTGTCTCTGCGTCCTTAGTTTGACCTTCACGTGGGTATCTCAGGATGGCACTGGCCTGGCATCTGGGGTTCTCCAGTTATTTCTTACACACCTGACACAGTACACTCAGGCTGAAGGGGTAGAAGTGCTTGTCTAGGCTCAGCTCCCATTATATCCTGGCTGAGTCGGTTTCCCTGGATCTGTCCTTACCTGTGATCCCCAATTTTCACTCTAGCAGCCTGCACCCCAAGCCCCTGACACCTCAAAGTTGTTAAAGGAAAACCCAACCCAACCCAACCCAACTAACCAACTAACCAACCAACCAACCAACCAACCAACAGTTCTCCAACTCTTTGAAAGCAGAGTAAGGGAAAACATCCAAAGCCATCAGGACAGGCCCAGGAGCAAAAGCCTTGTACTGCTGGAGAGACTCGGCGCAACTACAGTAGCAACAGGGACTGACAGTCAAGGGGCAGGGTGGGGGTAGATGGGAAATAACTCAGGGGTAACACAGATGCTTTGCTGAAGTCAGGACCAGAGGACATCGTTTGGGGACAGTGGAGGGTGAGGAGGCCTATCAGACATGGAGAGCAGGCAGGTATCAGCTGGATTTCAGGCTTCTTGCTACAGGGTTACTTGTTAAACCTGGATTTTACCAGGAGGTGCTCAGAGGATCCTAGTGGGGACATCCAGGAGCCTCACTAGAGTATTCTAGACTGTCAGAGCATCTCAGGCCCTCTCTGGCAATGATCCACACCTCTCTGTCCCGTCCCCATCTCTTTTCTTTCATTTATTCTTTAAAAACCATGGTATAATATAGCACCCTAACATGTATCACCCTGGCCACCTCTCAGGGGACAGTCCAGTCATTTAATGGACACCTTCTCCCCAACCCCACTGCACACCTCTAGAACTTTCGATTTGCAGATCTAAAACTGTGTTCACTGAACAACCGCCATCTCCAACACTGTGGCATTTATGAGTCAGACTGCTCTAGGGGCTGCTTATGAGTGGTACACAGCGTTTCTTTACGTTTCACTTAACAACATCCTTAAGGGTCCTCTATGCCCATAGCTTAGGAATCCCTTCTTAGTTTTAAGATTCCACACTATCTCATCGTGTAGATAAAGCCCATCTTGTCTGCGTGCACTGGGCTGCTTCCTCCTTTTGGCTGAGGTGACCCTGTGAGTGATCACTGAGCATGGACTACTTTTGGATTTCTGTTACCCCAACAGCACCCAGGGATCCAGTACCCCCATCTTCTAGCCAATCCATTACTGCCTGCGAATCCTAAACAGTAGCCATTCTGATGGTTTTGAACTGCAGCTCTGCTGGGAAATGGAGAGTCTCCTTTCTCCGCCGACAACTCGTGCTGTGCGGTGTTGCTGGTCCTTAGACCGTCATCTAATCCGCTGCCCTCTTTAGCTCCAAGAGAGTAGCTGCCCTGCAGCCAGGCCAGCGAGTGCCACCGAGGCGCGGTCCTCCGGGGTCTAGACGTGCTCGGAAGAACGCCGGAAGTAGAAGGAGGCTGGCCGGAAGTGAGCGCAACGCCGCCTTGTCGAGATGAAACCCGCTGTCGATGAGATGTTCCCCGAGGGCGCGGGGCCCTATGTGGACCTGGATGAGGTGGGGTGGTGGCGGCGCGGAGCGATGCGTGGGGGTGGGAGCACGCCTGCAAACCTGCGCGGGAGCCCAGGCCTTTGGGGATTCAGAGGCCGGGGAAGCGGGAACTGCCGGGGACAGTCGCAGGGCCGGCGAGTGTTAACGTGAACTGCAGCGAGGAAGTAGGGTTTGCTCGCTGTCAGTTGATTGTGGCTCCTGATAAATCTTCCAGAGAGGGAAGGCCCGAGCGAGGCTTACGCACTGACAGGCCTCCAGCCCCCAAGCTCTGAGAGAAGGGTAAGGGTTGGTGTGTGGCAACTGCGTGCTTGGTGCTGGGACTCGGTTATTTCGTGTAGACACACACTGAGTTTTCGAGCGATCCTGTGCTTTTGATTTCCACCATGGTCACAGATCTCTGTCTGATATGGGTGGTTATGCTCAGGAGTGTCAGCCAGCTCTTGTATGTCCGCTTCCTGTTCCTCAAAGCTCAGCGAGAAGGCGATGCGCGAATGCATCCCCGGACCTGAGAGATGTCAGTTGTGGCCCGAAGAGGCCGGTTGCAAATCCTAAGCAAGGGTAGGGTGGGGTGAGGGTGCCCTATAGACGTATCCGTGGGGTTTTAGTCGGCTCAGATGAGGCTTAAGAGAGGAGCTTGCCCTGATCCAAATATTGAAGGATGTGCCCTGTTGACCTTGGGATATAGATGACGAGAGCCATAGTAGCAGAGCAGAGCGATGCTCCCTGGTCCACTAAAGGAAGGGGATGCCTTGTAGTTTGTCTTAGGGTTTCTATTGCTGTGACAAACACCATAGCCAAAAAAGCAAGTTGGGGAGGAAAGGATTTATTTGACCTACATTTCCAGGTCATCACTGGAGGAAGGCAGGACAGGAACTCAAGCAGGGCAGGAACCTGGAGGCAGGAGCTGATGCAGAGACCATGGAGGGGTACTGCTTGCTGGCTGGCTTGTTCACCGAGGCTTGTTCAGCCTGTTTTCTTATAGAACCCAGGACCACTAGCCCAGGGATGGCACCACCTACTATGGGCTGGGCTTAATTGAGAAAAACGTCTTACAGCTGGATCTTGTGGAGACATTTCCTCAACTGAGCTCCTTCCTCTCTGATGACACTCTAGCTTGTGTCAGGTTGACACACAAAACCAGCCAGGGCATAGTTGAACACCGAGGGGCAGGAACAAGCAGGTCTGCATAAGGAAGTCTGCAAAATGAAGTGGGCTCTGTGATTCCCCTGATGAGTCAATTGCTCTCAGCCTTAGCCCCTCAGTCCTGCAGCAGGTGATCTGAGGGCATCTCAGTGAGGAAGCCTGACTTCCTGTGGGGGTTGTTCCTTTGGAGGGTTTGGGGCTACGGTTTATACGGAGATAGTAGAGAAATGGAAACAAGAAGAAGGAAGCCTTAAGGAAGTTGTGATTGAGGCAGCGAAGGCAGGAGGGCTCGGCCGGGACTTCAGAGGCAGTCTGTATGGCTTCCTGGGGTGGCAGGGGTATGTGCAGAGGCAGAAGGAAGATTCAAAAGAGAATACAGGACATGCTCATGTACCTGACACTCCAGGGAAACTTGAACCAGCAGCCTTCGAGTGATGGGGCCCAGGAAGAAGGAGGCCAAAGCCAGCTGTACTGTGAGACGCAGCCACAGGTCCCTGCTACCACTGTTCTGGGTGACTAACTGGCACAAAGCCTTTGAGAGATTGGGTATGGCGGCTGTCCTGGAGGATCCTCCCCAGAGCAGCAGCACCCCAGACCTCAGTGCAGAATGAGCAGCTTCCCAAGGGGAATGGCTGTGGTCTCAGAAAGAAGGGGGGCTCTCGAGCAGACATCCAGCTTGCTGACTTACTTCTGTGGCCTCTGGCATTGTCTAGGAGGTTGAAGACTCCGACAAGAGAGTACCACACAAGGCCATGCCAAGGAAAACTCAAGGGACACAGGACCTTGAGAGAGCTTGAAAATCATTTGCTTGGCTTCCCCATTCCCACTGCTTTTTCTATTTGGAAAATTATGGCTCCCAACTAGAGCATTCTTCTTGTCCCTCAGTGTCCTGTTCCAGGGAGGTGGGATGGGTTTGGTAAGGAAGCCACCGCCTGCTTTTGGGAAACACACACACTGGATGACCCTGCCTCTCATTCTCCAGGCTGGAGGTAGCACCGGGCTCTTGATGGACCTGGCAGCCAATGAGAAGGCCGTTCATGCAGACTTTTTTAATGGTGAGTATGCCAGGAGTGGGTGCCAGGCTTAGGAATTTCCTCTGCCGTGGACAGATTTGTGCCATGGGTAATTTGGATCACAGAACAGTGTGACCCAGACCTTGTGCCTGGCAGTTAGCTCTGCCTGTCAGCCCTGTCTGAGGGGAGAACAGGAAGGAAGTCTCTCCCCAGTTTACTACCCAGGGTTGCATTTGAGCAGTGGTATGAAGAGCACGTCAGATGGACATTGATTATGGCCTGCCTCCCAGACACAGGCCTGTGGGGCTCTCTCCGTCTTTGGTCTCTCCTGATAATGCTGTGTCTCCCTTTCTCCCCTGGGTCACACCTGTTTGTCCACCTGGACTCATGGCCACTGCTGCCTTTGCAGGGTAACAGCTGCGCTCCGCTTCCGCTCATCCCGAGCGAGGCCAGGGCTAAAAGCATTCTTGATTAGATTGTTGTACCAGTTGAGCAGTGAAAGCCGGTGGTAAAATCACCAGGCATGTGACAGGGCCTGTTTGACCCTCTTGTCCTTCTGATTCTGAACGCCTCATTCCTACTGGTTAACCCTTACATTGGGTTCAAGTGGCGATTGGGAATCTAGGCTAAGTTCCCTACTTGGAGGGGAGAGGTGGTTTTCTCTTTTCATCCCAGCAAAACTCTAGTGCACGACTCTCCAAAGAGCCATGACTAACCATGCCATATTGATTTCTAACTTACTAGGGCTCCCCTCAAGTTCCAAGTCCAGATGGGGTTTGGGGGCTCATTGGCATGTAGCTGATGCTTGACTGGGGAAGCCATCTGTCAGATGGGTGTTTCCTTCCTGGGGACTTTGCTTTTCTGGTGTCAGAGCTGGGGGTTGGGGAAAGGGGCAATGTAACCTTCAAAGTCATTTCTCTAAATTCTGTTCAGGGAGTAGATGGTGCAGGGCTACTGACTGCTTTCCAGCGCGGCCTGTGGCACCGTGGGGTAGGGTAGGGCAGGGTTCCTGACTCTGTGGGGTGTGTAGGGCTTATAGCGTTGAACTAGGACTCCTTCAGAATCCCATTCATTGGTGTCAGCTCCTGGTACTTGAGAGAGCAGCTGTGTACTGTGTTCAGGGCATGCGGTTCTATAGGAAGTAAGTGGCCTGGCTTGCACCGTCAGAGAGCACCTGGTGACACGGCAGTAGACACCTGTCTCCTAATGAGCCACACTGGGCAAGGAAGGGACGCGCAGGCTCCCTATTTCCTACTCACTGCCTGAGCTCAGCAAGAGTGGGCACTGTCTGCAGTCTGTGCCAAACCCAGTGCTTATGAAACCATTCATTGTGAGAAGCCCATGAGACTTTTAGCTTCCACCAAGGCCTTGTCGGTTCCCTAGACAGATGGGTTCTGCAGCTGTTGTCTGGTGAGCATTGGGTCCTACTGTGGCCCTGACTCTCTCTCTTCCCCTACTATGTGCAGTTTATAAATAGTGAGAGATCTAGACAAGACTGCAGGCAGGCTGCTGAGAGCCTGGATAAGCTGGGTGGTATTGTATCCAGAGGAATATCCTAGGGAGGCTTTTCTGGGTCACAGGAATGGATTCAGGGCAGGAATCACAGTTGTCAGGAGGCGGGGAGGGTGGACCAGTCTCCTGCGTGGCCAGAGCTGTACTAGAGACACTGCCTTTGCCCAGAAAGGTCTAGTGCAGGAACACAGGAGGCTGGCTTTCCAAGCAGATGAGCTCTGCACACATGGGTGAGCTTGACGCCGTTCCTAGCCTCAAAGTGGCCCTGCCCAGTAGATGGAAACGTGGAAGATGTGTGACCAGAAGAGCGGGTGGCCATGGCTGTGGGCACCAGTGGCACGTTTGCATGCTGACTGTAAATACACTCTGACTGGAGCAGGCTGTAGCTGTGTATCTGGAGCGTGGCTTGCCCAGGCTCACTAAGGTAGTCATCTCCGACTCGGTCCGGCCACTGTTCCCCACACTTCCACCCTCCTGGTGCAGGCGTGGCACTGCTGGCTGTCCTCACACTCAGTATGGCCTCCAGGCTGCAAGGTGCTTGTCTGTGTGTCCACAGCACCCCCATGCTTTATAAAGATTGCCTCTGAACTAGAATGCGATTAAGACTACACTGGGGCAGTGCTGTCCATCCCCCAGAGTTCTATCTGCTCCCTCCAGCTGGCTAAAGCTAAGCCTCCTGGGGAGCCCTTTACCAGGCTACACTGTTTACCACTCTCTGCCTTTCCAGTTTTCTCACTTGCTTGTCCTGTACCCAACAACACTTCATTGTGATTTGTTTCCATAGATTTTGAAGACCTTTTTGATGATGATGATGTCCAGTGAGGCCACCCGGTCTTATATGCTCCATGTCTGTGATGTGTCTGGAGTCTCTCGGGACACGACCAGCTGATTGTAGACACCGTGTTGATATCACTAGAAATGAGGACCTAGTCAACCAATAGAGGAACTGTCTGAACCAACTGGGTACTGATGTCTCTGGGAATGCCAGCCCGTGTCCTTGTTTAAATTAATAAAGAGCACTGTAACACGCAGGGTGATTTTAATTCCTGTGCTTTTAGATGCAGGTTGTGACTCCATCCCCCATGTGTGAACACAGAATAACACATGTCACTGCAGCAAGCACACCATGCTGCTTTCAGTGTGCAGTGACTGGGGATGCACTGTCCGGGTCAGCAGTGGTTGTGCAGGTGTGCACATGCCTGCCAGAGCACTTTGAGGACCTGACTAAAGGTACCTCTGCCCTGTGAATGGAGAGCCACTGCACACCACAGGAGGTGATGTGTTTCCCCCTAGCCTCTTTATCAGAGCTGCTGCTATTACAAGACCCCAGGTCAGAGGACTCGGTGCCCCGGGGGGAGACTTTGAAGGAGGTGCTTTTCCCATGAGAAACCCATGGTCTGGTTCATCTCAAAGGGGGGTACAGAGTCTTTGGGGGACGGTTTTTAAAAATGTATTAGCCGAGCTCAGAAATGGCAGAGATGGTTGAGATTACTGTCACAGTGACGGCTGTTCTGCGGAGCAGGAATTGCCGGTGCCTTAGTCTCCTTACAGGTAGACTAGGATGCTGGTGTCCGAGGTGTCTTCCGGTTTGGGGATCCTCAGTCTTCAGCAGGTGGGGAAGATGGGAGCTGAAGGGAAGTCACCTGTGCAGCAGTACTCACTGTACAGAGAATCTCGTTAGGACGTGGTGTGGCCCAGAGGCCAGAGCTAAGAACCCAAGTGACATCAGCCACGTGGTCTGCAGAGCTGTGAGCCTGTGCATTCTCTGTGGTGCTCATCTTCCCCTTCACAGAGCCCTTACAGCTCCTTCAGTACCAAGGAGAAGAGGAACCCCCTCACTTCTGACCTCTCGGACAACTCCAAGTGAAAGTAACGTTAGCTTATGTCCTGCCTGCTGGCTTCTGCTCTTTTCAGTGATACACCTTCAGGGCTGTTATACCCCACGGCGGGGGGGGGGGGGGGGGGGGACACTTGGGGACATTTCTGATTGGCTTGCCTTCTGTCAGGCCACATGGTCTCACAGCCAGCCAATAGAGGCCGTGCTGCTTCTGCTGTGGCAGATGGAAGAAGTGCCAGTATTTTGTGAGAAGACCTTTTCTTACTTGGGGCGGGAGCAGCAGGTGACCCCACTCGGCGACAGCCACAATTTACTTGGAGAACATTTTCTGCTAATGTCCTTGTTCAGCCCCTGACTCAGGGGAGGGTGCTAGGGAAATCCTGTGTGGGTTGTTTGGCCTTTGGAACAGAAGTGGAGAGGAAACCTTGTCTGATGGCTCAGTCTGTCTGTCTGTCAGGACTTAAGAGAAAGATCTTCCTTCCCTGACTTCATGCTTCTTCCTGGGTGGGGTGAAAGCACCCATCTCCCTGTAGATTTCCACCAGTCATGTCAGTGGAAAGACCAATGTGTTAACAAGATTCAGGAAAGTGTAGGGAAGGGAGACACGCCTCAGTGTTTTATGTTTTTGTTTTTGTTTTTTGTTGTTGTTGGTTTCTTGGTTGGCTTTGTTTTAAAGATTTATTTATTCTATGTATGTCAGTACACTGTATCTGTTTTCAGACACACACCAGAAGAGAGCATCAGATCCATTACAGATGGTTGTGAGCCACCATGTGGTTGCTGGGAATTGAACTCAGGGCCTCTGGAAGAGCAGTCAGTGCTCTTAACCGATGAGCCATCTCTCCAGCCCCCTTGTTTTGTTTTTGAGACAGGGTTTCATTGTGTCGGCATGGCTGTCCTGGTACTTGCTGTGTAGAGCAGGCAGGCCTCCTACCCACAGAGATCTGCCTCCTGAGTACTGGGACTAAAGATGCGCGCCAGCACATCCAGCAAGCATCTACTTGCGTGACAAACCAAAGCCAAGCCAGTTGCTCTGCTAACATAAGCTATGTTTTTATTAAAGAGCCCTTACTGCTTTTAGAAACCTGACTGCTATGATTACTGCTGGGAGCCAAGAAGAGGGGCTGCTGAGAAAACTCTCACAAAGGCTCTTTGTCCTCCAGAGGCCAAAGCTTGGCATTCCAGAGCTGTGCTGTTCTTTATCCACCATGGCCTACAGACCCCAGTTGGCAGGCATCAGCCCAGGCAGTGCAACTGAGCCTCTTGCTTTAGCCACACCCCTCTCTAGGGAGCAGGATCAGGCACCATGGGACACCATGGGACACCATGGGCCCTGTGTCAGAAGCATCCAACCCCTGAAGCAGCCACTTCGAGGTTTTTTGGGTACACCACAGGCTCTGTGTGAATAATATGTTCCCTGATGAACCAGACTGTTATAACAGCTGCTGGATGGTCTTTGAGGAGAGCCAATGCTGTGTGCTGTCAGGGGGGCTGCTAGCCCCAAGGGCAGTCACTATATCTGAAGGATGACCTTGCTCCCTTGTCCTCAGTATCAGACAATCTGACATATGGTAGACTCCCAGCAAATGCCTGCTAAATGTAACCAGACTGCGTGCCTGAGGTGCTTGGGATTTGCAAGTCACATCCAGGTCCTGAGGAGATGCCACACCTTGTCCCAGCAAAAGCCCTGATTCCATTTGTAGAAGCTCTCTCTACTTAAGTCACCCCCAAAGGCTCTGCTTCCTAATACATCCCTGGGTGGGGTGGGGGTGGGGTTCAGTGTGAAGGGGGTGTGGTGGGGGTGGGGTTCAGTGTGAAGGGGGTGGGGTGGGGATGGGGTTCAGTGTGAAGGGGGTGAGGTGGGGGTGGGGTTCAGTGTGAAGGGGGTGTGGGGTGGAGCACAATAGCAGACAGTAGTACATCTTGGAGCTGGAAAATGTGCACACGTGACCCTGATGCTGAACTGCCTGACACCAACCCAAAGGGGACAAGGAACCTAAACACCTGTAGTGTGCTGCCTTGTCCAGGATGTGTGGGAGAGGGGTGGGGTGGGAGGAGGAGGAGGAGGAGGAGGAGGAGGAGGAAAAGACTGGTTAACAGGATCCTGGAGCTCAATGCCTGGGTCCTGGGTCAAAGCCCAGTGCCTCACTGTGGTCTGAAGCTGGCCTATCCCCTAAGCCATAAGGTAGCAATACCACCTCCATGGTGGCTACAAGGAAACGCAGTGAATTGCTCAGGTAGTGTTTAGCAGCTCCATGCACACGGCAGGCTGGCACTGTGCAATAGTAGCTACTCTTAGCACATTTGTGTTTATGGGTTTCGAGAGCTCTGTGCTTACCCTGTGGATTCCCTGCAAGCTGAATCCTGTGAAGTTCTGGTCCTTTCACACTGATGAGCGTTGGCCTGAGTCGTCCAGAATGCTGAGGTTCCAGGCCCCGTACTGTGTTCTCTCTCCTCAGAGGCCATCGCCAAGGCCAGGTGGCAGTGGGTTTGGAAGTTACTCTGGAAGCAGGTCAGAGCCACAGTACAAAATCCTCTAGCAAAGTAGACTTACAAGGGCACAGAGAACTGTAAAAAGGAGTGTGCAGAACAGCCTGTCCATATGGCAGATACTTAAAAACAGTTGGGTAAAATGTCAGGCGAGCCAACAAGACGTAAAACTTCTAAGAAGATGAACCCCCATCCGTGTTGGTGGTTAAGAGAGGAAACAGATGATGTGCCTTGAGTGTGCACCGGCACAGAGGAAGCCCAGTGAGGAGAACTGGGTATCACTCCCATAATGGCAGGACATGTGATTCTCTACCTTTCTAAGGCTGCGGACCCTTTAATACAATTCCTCATGTTGTGACCCCCCAGTACAAAATTATTTTTGTTGCTGCTTCATAACTATAATTTTGCAACTGCTATGAATTATAATGTACATATCTGCTATGCAGAATGTCTGATATGTGAGCCCCCTCCCCAATGGGGTCAGAGCCCACAGGTTGGGAACCACTGCTCTAGTTCCCTTATCACGTGTGGCTGAATTATGCAGATGAAGTCGATAAGGAAAGACAACTTAGATATAGCTGCGAGGCACGCACCAAGCATCCCACACAGCAGCAGTGGTAAAAGCATCCTTCCCCCACACTGAGAAAAGTGTCTCCTATTGTTCTGGTGGAAACCGAGTGGCAACAGCAATGGACACCAAAGGTGCATGTGCCCTTGATGTGGCTCCACAGGAAGGGGTCGTTTCCACCAGAGGCTTTTCCTTTTAGAGATTTATTTATTTATTATAAGTAAGCACACTGTAGCTGTTTTCAGACACACCAGAAGAGGGCAGCCGATCTCATTACAGATGGGTGTGAGCCACCGTGTGGTTGCTGGGAATTGAACTCAGGACCTCTGGAAGAGTAGTCAGTGCTCTTAACCGCTGAGCCATCTCTCCAGCCCTCTACCAGTGTTTGTACATAACAAAATTGTTATGTAAAATTTTGGACCAGAGGAAGTGATAAGTGGCCACACCTCAGCATCCTGCATCCTATGAACAGTGAGCCAGACCTCTCGCACCACAGCGGGGATTACTCAGAGCCTATGGGTGGGAAAGGAGGGGTACAGAGAGAAATGCATTAAGTGAGTTTTTAATCTGTTTACATGTACAAAGAATGTATACCGTGTATAAATGTGTATGCTTTTTAGGCGAGTATCTTTTTAGATGTATCTGAAACTCATGACCTATATAGCCCGTGTTAGTCTATGGGATGTGATCACAAAACATTCACACGTGATTACATGTGCACATGTATACCAGTGCTCCTAAAAGTTCATGCTTTCAGCCCTACGAGGAAGCATGTGTCAGGTGTAAGGGCTGGAACTCAGAGCAGGAGCAGGTATTGGCCCCACCTGGAATGGAGCTCTTGCAGGTCGCCCTGTGTAAGCAGAAGAGAGGAGCCTTAGGGGCACCGCCCAGAGGGAGAGAGGATGCTGGAAAGCCAAGGTGGGTGGCCACCTGGGGTGGTCCAGGCAGTCCTAGGTAGAGGCTGGCCTCCTGGACTATTTCCTTCCCAGCCCCAGGCTGGGGTCTTACTCCATTTTCTTTGGTTCTGTTTATAGCTGAAACAAAAATGACCATCAGGGACCAGGTCTGTTAACGAGTCTATCCTTTGATAGAGTGAGTGACTTCACGGCCTAGCATGCTCTGGAACTTGAGCTCCATTTGAGCAGGCACATTTTCTCTGCAAGCATACAAGTCTGCTTTCAGACCCAGTTTGGTCTGGGTTCTCTAGCTTTTGCCCCAGAAGAGACCCGCAGAAGGGGGATTTCCTCTGAAAAGCAGATGGGTCAAACTCTGTACCCCATGTGGCCCGCTGTGTCCACACTGTGGCAATATAGAAATGAATTTCTAAATAGCAGAGCCGCAGACCGTGGCTTTCTCTCTCTGGGATATTTGTTCTGGTCTGCAGCCTGTGGTTGGGTGTTTTGTTTTGCCTAGTTTTTGCTTCTGTCTATTTTGACTTCTAATTTTATTTTTGCTGAGAGTTAATTTATACTGTTACTTGGAAAGCTCAAGCTTGTGTCCCCAACTGTGCCCAGTGCCATTACATAAATGTTGGAAAATCCTGTAAGAAGTCTTGCTGAGGCAGGAAAAGCACAAGACCCACCATGAAAGTAAATTGCCACACTTGGGGGCAATTTTCTATTTATTTACTTATTTAACCTCTTACTGAGGACCATGGCCCCAAAAGATGTCATTAATTGCAAGCTAGTGTTCTTTATCTTAAGAATATTCAGGGGAAGGGCACAGTGGGCTCACTTTGCAGTTGGGCAAGTTGGAGTTCTCAGGGTAGGTCGGGCACCCAGCCTAGCACAGAGGAAAGGAACATAGTAGACTTTGCTTTTGACTGCAACATCCTCTGTGGGAGACACAGGGTCAGATCTCAGTGACCTGGAGCAGGGTGTCTGCCTCCTCTCTCTGTGCGCTGCTGTCTGCATGGAGGGGTACAACTACCATAGTGACATCACAACCCCAACAATTCCTGCTCAGCTACATACTCTCGAGGAAATGGACAAGCTAAGACTCTGAAGAAATGTTCACACTCAGCATAACTGGCTTGCTTTGTCAAGAACAGTTCGTCTATGTCAGGAACTATAAGTCAAGATTAAGCAGGTCCGAGCTAATGAAGAAGTGACAGAAAACGTTTTGTGTATGACTCATTTATATTTATAACTCCATAGGAATGGCTGGAGAGCTCCCAAGTGATGCTCAGACCTGTCACCCACTAGCGAAATGCAAGGTAAACTGACAGTGAAGGTCTGGTCCACATTGATTTCAACCACCCAAGTGTAAAGTTAAAAAGATGACACTAAACATCATCCAGATGATGGAGTCACTGTTGAAGTTCCATGACTGGTAGGGATTCCATGTGATAGAACCACACTGAGAAAACTTTCAGTTTCCCAGAAGATATAATCTACAGAACACTTGCACCCACATTCCCCAAGAGAAATGAAGAATATGAACGTCACAGAGCCTTCCCCAGGGTGCTCAGTAGCATAAATACAGAGCCCTGACCAAACTCATGCTGGGGCAGGTGGCTTTTGATGTAGGTGCTGAGGAAATTCAACAGCCTTTTCCACAGATGTGCTTGAACTCAATATTTACTTGTAAGCATTATCTCCAGCCCTTTCCTCACATAGAACATAAAAGTTACTGGAGTGGATCACTGATGTAAAGCTACATTACTAAAACAGAACAAACAGACAAAACAAGCAAACAAACAAAAAATAGAGCTTCAAAGGTGTCTTAGCAGTAGACAAGGTTTCAGGATGCAAACCCAACAACAATGGAAAAACTAGCTATCACATTCTAATAACACTCCTGGAAGAACACACACTTGTTTGGCATGAGAAGGCGTCCTGTGCTTGAGCCTCTATGTACTGAGCCTCAGCTGAGCTTGGTAGTAAATGAGCCCTGACCTAACAAATCAAGTTCCCAGGAGCAGACAGTCACAAGCAGCCAATCACATTCCGATGAGGGTGCCCATTGGAAAGCAGGCAGCTTCTCCAACTTCTCCTGCTTTCTGACTATGACAGAGCATCCAAGCTGGAAAGCTCTGGAAAGTGGGCATCTTCCTGCTAAGCAGGCATATTCTTTTTCCTCATTCTACTCTTGGGAGGTGGGGGTGGAGGGAGGATTTCATTGACTTTTCTTAAAGCTGATCACTGCAGAAGTGCTGTAGGTATTTTGTCCAGTACTTTATGATAGTGCCATAGTCTCATGGAGTTTCATAACTTGAAACCTCACCCATGACCTGCTTCTGCACCTCTTGATCCTTCTTTATGTCTTTATATAATTCCTAAATACTTTACAGGTGTTACTTTTGTTCTTAAGCATTAAAAGTTTATATTGTACTTTATCTTAAAAATCTAATACTGAATTATAAAATAGCATAAAAACAGACAAAATAGCCTGATAGAATAATTATATAGGTTGCTGTTATAGGCTGTGTATACAGGGACTTTTGATTTATGGTAAGTCACACTGTACAATACCGGGAAATGCATTTAAAACAGCCAGTGGTGAATGTTCTGGAAAAATCCAGTTTTACTGTGTGAGAACTGGCTGCAGATTGCCAGAAGTCTGAAGAAAAGCTGGGTGAATGGGGGCAGTACTGGGTAGTGGGGTTGCTCTGAGGAGCAAAACACATGGATGCCTTCTGTTTGTGCAAGAAGAGGGCTCCTATAATGGCTGGGACAAAAGTGACTTAACCCAGGATGACAAATTCCTCGCACCACAAGCACGAGGCTCACAGTTTTATCTGATTATACTGCAAGGGAATATGGAAGTCATGGTTCAGGATTGTTGCGGCCTGCCCGCAGTCCACAACACGAACGGTTCAACTGAGAATGGCAGTTCGAACTGAAAAGAGAGGAATCTAGACGGGGTGGAAGAAACAATGGAGCCAAGACAACAAACATTCTGATCAAGGCTCAATTTTACTATTTTCAGACACTCAGTTATAAAGGAATGGGGAGGGAACCCAACTTCCCGCCAAGTAACTCAGGGTCCAGTAGCAGGACGAACACGTGTGTGCCTCCAGGCAGCAAAGGCAGGTTCCAGCAGTAGGCGTGGCAGGACGAATGAGCAGGAAGCTCCACCCTTGAGCAAGCAAGTTCCAGGCTGGGGGAAGGGAGGCCACACAGGATGACTGACTTCTTACAGATAAGCAAAGACAAGAAAACTTAGCCCATAGAATCAATGCTAAGCACATAGATACCAAAGTGAAAGAATAAGCAAAACAACAACAAACAAACAATAACAACACAAACATAAAGACTATAAAAAGTATTCCTTGAGATCTAGTGGAGATAAACACTCTTTCAAGATGCCAGAATTCAGTAACCATGGAGGAAAGACTAACTTTCATTTAAGGCATCATATTGACTCAAAACAACACCAACAGCAACACCCAAACCAATCAACCAAACATACTTGTATCAATATGAAAGTTGTAAAGTGGGAGAAAGGTTGGCAAATTATATAACCAATAAAGGGCTCATATCCACAACACATAGAGTTTTGACAATAAATATGAAAGAGAAAACAATGCAGGAGAATGGAGGGCATCATCTTGAGTGAAGTAACACAATCACAAAAGAACTCACACAATATGTATTCACTGATAAGTGGATATTAGCCCAAAACTTAGGATACCCAAGATATAAGATACAATTTGCTAAACGCATGAAACTCAAGAAGAATGAAGACCAAAGTGTGGACACTGTGCACCTTCTTAGAATTGGGAACAAAACACCCAGGGAAGGAGTTACAGAGACAAAGTTCGGAGCTGTGATGAAAGGATGGACCATTTAGAGACTGCCGTATCCAGGGATCCATCCCATAAGCAGCTTCTAAACGCTGACACCATTGCATACACTAGCAAGATTTTGCTGAAAGGACCCAAATATAGCTGTCTCTTGTGAGACGATGCCGGGGCCTAGCAAACACAGGAGTGGATGTTCACAGTCAGCTATTGGATGTATTACAGGGCTCCCAATGGAGAAGCTAGAGAAAGTACCCAAGGAGCTAAAGGGATCTGCAACCCTATTGTTGGAACAACATGATGTACTAACCAGAACCCCGGAGCTCTTGTCTCTAGCTGCATATGTATCGAAAGATGGCCTAGTCGGCCATCATTGGAAAGAGAGGCCCATTGGACTTGCAAACTTTATATGCCCCAATATAGGGGAATGCCAGGGCCAAAAGAATGGGAATGGTTGGGTAGGGAAGTGGGGGGCGCTATGGGGGACTTTTGGGATAGCATTGGAAATGTAACTGAGGAAAATATGTAATAAAAATATTAAAAATTAAAAAAACAACAACAACAAAAAAAGAAAGAGAAAACAATGCAGGAGAATGGTGGACATGCCATATATATATATATATATATATATATATATATATATATATATATCCCCAAAATGCCCAAATAGCTATAAATATGTAGAAAGCTGGTTAAACTTTTCATCTTTCATGTTTCCATCTTTTTTCTTTCTTCTATACTTTGAAAAGTACTTTGACTTTACCTTACTTTCAAAAAAGTAAGAGAGAAAGGAAGGAAGGAAGAAAGCTTTTATGTGTTAGCTATGATGCCTGACTGTGTAATCTCATTATTTAGAAGCCTAAGGCAGGAGGATTGCTGTGAGTTTAATACTAGTCTAGGACACATAGTAAGACTGTCCTTAACACAAACAAACAAATAAAACGTTTAAAAATGAAATCTTGTATGTTTTTATTTTCAATTCTCCTCTTATTTTGGTTATGAATTTTCTCATGATTGGGAATTTTTTATGATGTTAAAATTTTTCAAATCTCTAGGTCATTTCTCTTCTCTTCTATTCATTCCTCTTTGCTCTTTCCATCTGTCTCCTTCTTTAGCCATGTATTTCCCTGCCCGCCCTTTCATCTCTCCCGTATCTCTTCTCCACGGTGCCTTCCCAGTGCACCCATAACCATTTCACTTCCTAGTTTATAGAAACTGGTGCTGCGCCAGGAAGCTTCCATTAGTTTTCTGTGTAATTATCTTGTGGTTTGATGTTGCTGCCAGATTGGTTTTCTGTGTAATTCTATGGTTTGATGTTGCTGCCCCAGCAGTTTGTGTTCTTCTCTCTGAGTGGTGCAGGGATTTGATTCCTCCAGAGTAGGATGCTTGCTCCCTGAGATGGCCAAGGAAGATAAGAGGAGTTATCCACACCAACAGATGTCCCAATTGTAACATAAAAACACAAGAAACAGGAAACTGCATGACAGCACATCTCCAAGAGACCATAACTTAAAGAATAAAACTCTTAGATTCTGTTCTGTTGCCCTGAAGAGACACCATGGCCAAAACAACCCTTATAAAAGAAAGCACTTGACTGGAGGATTGCTTACAGTCACAGAGGTGTAATCCATTATCATCATGGTGGGGAGCACTGAGGCTTTCAGGCAGGTGGCTCAGAGCTACATCTGGAGAGAGAGAGGAGAGAGAGAGAGAGAGAGAGAGAGAGAGAGAGAGAGAGAGAGAGAGAGAGAGAGAGAGAGAGAGAGAGAGAGAGAGAGAGAGAGAGAGAGAGAGAGAGAGAGAGAGGAGGGAGGAGAGAGAGAGGAGGGAGAGAGAGAGAGAGAGAGAGAGAGAGAGAGAGAGAGAGAGAGAGCGCCTAGCATTGGCTTTCGAAACTTCAAAGCCCACCGTCCAGTGACTCACTTTCTTCCACAAGGCCACACCTCCTAGTCCTTCTAAACCCGGTGACTAAGCATTCAAATATATGAGTCTGTGGGAGCCATCCTTACTCAAACCACCACAAAGACCAAATGAAGATCTCAGAGGTTTACTAGGAAAAAATAATCTGACAACAGTTGAATGATAAGAATATCAACATGGGACCAGGAGAGGAACCCCAAAATGATAGAGGAGAAAGCCAACAAAATGCATGAGGAATCTCAGCAAGGGAAATTTGGACAGTGTGGGAGGGAGAAAAGACAAATAGAAATGTTGCAAATGGGAAAGTCAGTGAATCAAATAAAAAGCACAGTGGAAACCAGCCATCACTGATAGGCTGGACCAAGATGGAGAAAGTATCAGGATGAGGGGAAGAAATAGCTCGCTCAAACGTGAACAAAGTAAACAAGGACCACAGTGTCAGGAGAGGCTGAGATAAAACGAAGGACCTAGAGAATCAAGCCAATTATAACAGAAAACAAAACAAAACAAAAAAAAAAACAAAACCCCACCCACACAAATATAGAGAAAGAATCTGGAAAGAATCCAAAACCACAAAAGGCATTTGTTTCTCTAAAAGGATAAATTCCTTGTGTACTTATTTAGTCTTGTTGAATAATATTTTTAATTTATTCATTGAGAATTTCATAATGTATATAATGTATCTTGATCTCATCTACCTGACTCTTCCCCTCTCTAACTTGTCTAACACATCTCTGTCTCCCAACTTTACCCACATCTGTACGGACAGCACTGATTTTAGTCAGTTGGGTTAGAAAACGTTAAGGTCTAGGTAACTGTTGCCTGTCTAGGCAGCCATTTTGTGCTGTTATTAGTGTTATAAGGAAACTTTCTCATGTGCTGTTCTTAGGAAACTTTCTCATGCTCAAGTTGATTGCATATTCTGTTATGTTCTGTGATTTGGTGTTCTTGGAACCCAATCACAATAGAAGTCAATAGAACTGCTTTGTATAGCTAGCCACAATAAGCTTGGACCCAAACCCACCACCCAGCAGCACTTCCCGCACCTGTGTATGAGCTTTTATGGTCTTTGCTTTTAGAAGCTCCCCTGGGGATGGACCCCTATATAAGAGATACATATGCACCAATATAAGAAGCCATTTTGAGTAGGGTTCAAATAAAGTGTAAGTTCCTAAGACCTCTCTGGGAAGTGACATTCCTACTTGTCAGAAAGAGACGTTGCATCGTGCTTGGCAAGTTGAGACATGAATGTTAGGCAAGGCAAGTCCCCTACCACAGTTGAATACCCCAACCAATGAGAACAGGACACTTGTACAACAAAGGCATGTTTCTAAGGAAATCCTCTATTTCTAAATCCTGATTGGTGGAATCACCTGGAACAGATGTTTGTGGATTTCAGGCATAAAAGCTCTGTAGGATTCTGGCTGGGCATTACGGCCCAGCTACCAAGTCTGCACTACATCCCTGGTCAGTCACGCTTTGGGTATGCATTCAATAAACCAGCCCTGTTTAACTGAGATCAGTGTCTGAGTGGTTTGTGCAGTGATTCCCAGACCCCAACAAAAATTAATATACACAAGAGATATTTCGATCTCCAAATAGACACAACTAGAGTAAAATCTCTCTATGGTATATTATATAGTCAAGATGTCAAAAATATTTTTAAAAACCTAGAAGCTGAAATGGAGAAATAACAACTTATCTATAAAGGCAAACACATCAACATAACATCAGGTCTCCATCAACAACTTGAAAAAAATCCAGGAAAATGTAAAATGACATATTTAATCCCTGAAAGTAAAAAATTGTCAACCAAGATTACAATACCCAGCAAATAAATATTTTAAACTTGAGTTGCATGAGAGGAATAGACAAACAAAGGAGAGCTAGGGAGGAATCCATCATGTCCAATAAAGTAAACCAAAAAACCATAAAACTCACCAGTAACACTATCCATGGAGAACAACCCAGAGGCACAGGGGTCAGGAAGTCCCTCTGAGTAACAACCTTCCATTTGAATGACTTGGACCCACAGAGAAGATGCAAATGAACGAAAACAAACCAACATCCAACTAACTACAGTCTTCAAAACCACCTCCCAGGCAAAGGTACCCATAGCCTGAAAGTCAATTTCTCCAGCAGAGAGGAGCCATAAACAAGCTGGTGTGGATGTTCAATCCACAATTAGAGAAGACGGAGATGAAAAGCATCACATATTAACAAAGGGGAGAGTTCATCAAGAGATCCAATGGTTGTAAATATATACCAGTGCATTAAAAAAAAAAACACTACAGAGTATAAGAGGTCAGGCAGGTCCTACTATGATAATAGTGGGTGATGTGCAGTGCTCACTGACATCTTTAGATAGGATTCCTAAATAGAATATCAACAAAGAAACCACAGAGTTAGACTGTACAATAAATCAAATTAACTTCCCAGATCACTACAGAATAATCCATTCAACAAATATGGAATTCGCAATCTTCTTGGGAGCTCAGATTACATTCTGGTTCACAAAGCAATTTCTAACAAACAGAATAATTAAAATAATTTGATCAGAGTAGGATCAACTTGAGAATGAATAACACACTCTGGAATGATCAATGTTTTGTAAGGAATTGAGGGGGAAATATTAAAACTTCTATAATGAAATGAAAACAGAAGCACAGTGTTCTAGAAAGTTGAGGGTACAGAATGGGCAGCAATAAGAAGAAAGTTTACAGCATAAGTGTTTACATTAAAACAGATCAGGGAGATCTCAAATATTTAACACAAGGACAAGGAAAACAATAAAGAAGTAGATGGTAAGAAATAATAATGACCAAGGAAGAAAGAATAGAGGCCTAGGAGAATTGAAGAATAGAAGAACAAGCCCCAACACCAGAAAGGTTCCCTACAACAATGTTATAGTCAACATGTTACTAAATGGAGAAAATCTAAAGGCCCGTTCTCTCTTCTTTAATTTAACACCAAGTCTTGGCTAGAGTAATGGGACAAGAAAAAGGAAGGCACAAAGGGGATAAAAATAAGGAAAAGAAGTCAGTCATTCCTACTTGCAGAAGATATGATTCTAAACATAAAAGACTTTTAAGGGCTCAGAAGAAAATTCTTAAAACTTTCCGCAAAATAGTGAGTATAAAGTCAACATAAAAAAATTCAACAGCTTTTCTGCACACTGGTAACAAACTTACTAAAAAGAGAAATCAAGAAACATCCTACCCATGGCAGCTTTAAAAAATACCTGAGTAAAAGATAATCAAAGAGACAAAAATATCTACAATGGAAACTTAAAACACCAATGAAGAAATTTGAGGAAGACACTGAGAGCTGGTGAGACCTCCCATGTCCCAACTTGTCTAAGAATTGATCATATGAAATGCTGCGTTAATCAAAGCATTACAGATCTACGTGATCCCCACCAAATTCCAATGATATTCTTCACAGAACTGGAAAAAGACTTAATATCACAGTATATAACATGCCACAGGAAAACCCCAGTGCAGAGCAGATTAAACCAATGGAATAGGATATGGGCACTGAAATGAACCCAGTCAGCTACACCCACATAATAATCTCTCATAAAGATGTCTACATATATGTTTGTCAAAGGACAGCTTCTTCAACAAATGGTAACAGGAAAATTGGATGCCCACATGTAGAGGGACAAAAATCCCAGCACTCCGGAGGCAGAGGCAGGCGGATCTCTGAGTTCGAGGCCAGCCTGGTTTACAGAGTGAGTTCCAGGACAGCCAGGGCTATACAGAGAAACCCTGTCTTGAAAAAACAACAACAAAAAAGTCTCATATTGTAGCCAAACCAAGTAAAAATGAATTAAAGTCATTAATGTAAGAGACTTCAAAACCACTAGAGAAATGACTGGGGAGATGTTTCAAGATGCAGGCATAGGTAAAGTTTTTTGTTTGTTTTTTGTTTTTTAAAAGAACTTCAGAAAAGCAGGAAACAATCTCAATAATTGACAAATGGGATTTGATGAAATAAAAAAGCCCCCACACAGTAAACAATCGGCAGAGTGAAAAGATGGTTGGAAAATGAGAGAAAATCCTGTGTCAACTGCACATCCTACAGAGGATTAATATCTAAAATCTATAAAAACCCCAAGAATCCATCTGTGCTATAAACACACAAATAAATGAAGCAGACAGTTCTCAAAGGAGAAGGCTGCACTGGCGAATGAACATTGGGGAAAGTTCAACACCTTTAGCCGGGAGGGAAATGGAAATTAAAACTGCTTAGAGATTTCATCTCACCCCTGTCCAAATGGTTGTAATCAAGAAAACAAAATCTGAGCTGGGCGTGGTGGTGCACGCCTTTAATCCCAGCACTCGGGAGGCAGAGGCAGGAGGATTTCTGAGTTCGAGGCCAGCCTGGTCTACAAAGTGAGCTCCAGGACAGCCAGGGCTATACAGAGAAACCCTGTCTCGAAAAACCAAAACTAAAAAAAAAAAAAAAGAAAAGAAAACAAAATCTGGGAGGATGGAGAGAGGGAACCCCTTATACACTGCTGGTGGCATATAAATGGGTGCAGCCATTGTCGGGCCAGCATGGGACTTCCTGAAAAACCCAACAGAAACATCACATGGCCAGATCTATCACTCATAGGTAAATAATCAACAGGCTCTAAGCCAGTGTACCGGTGAGGTACTTGGACATCCATGTTTATTGCTGATCTATTCACAATAACCAAGGTATAGAACCAGTCTGATAAACCACACAATAGAATGCATGATGGAATTCTATTCAGCTGTCAAGAAACAGGAAGTCATGGCATTCGTAGAGAATGTCATGAAACTGGAGATAATTATGTTAACAGGTAATCCAGGATCAGAAATGACAATCACAATCTTTCTCTCATATGTGGGATGTATATGCATGTGTGTGTGTGTGTGTGTGTGTGTGTATGTGTGTGTGTTTATGTGTGTATGTGCATACATAAATATATATGATCCATTATTACTTTTATACATATTACATATAAAATATAGATTAATATATGTGTGTATATATAAGAAAATGTCATAATGAAACCTGTTTCTCTGTATGCCAATCAAAATTTAAAATACAAAAAGCTAAACAAAAAATATCTTCAAAACTGAGAAGGGGAAGCAAACTAAATGTTCTTGTCAGCAGGACTAATGAATAAAGCTATGAAGTTAATACCATACCAGATGGATTCCAGAACTTAGGAAGGTTCAGCTTTACAGCCACGTAAAGGCTCATGGCTCCAACTGTTATACTCCCCATATTTATTCCAGCATTGAACCACATGAGACCCTCAGCATTCTACCATAGAGTAGGCTTTATGTTCGTTAGGTAGTTTTGCTTAACTGCAACCTTATAAGGTTGGCATTGAAGGTAGAATACTTGCCAAGTAGAAGTATTAGTGCAGTTTCAAGAGCACAACATTTAAAGCTCGTGATGGTTTTACCACGATGCAAATTTTTGTTAAGCATTTTTGAGGAGCATCTGTGATGGAATCGATGTAATAAAATAATCTTGTACAGAAAAATAAAAACCAGTCTTTTGAGTGAACCTAGAAAGGCATCATTGAGCAGCAAAAGTTAGTCGCAGAGGAGGAAGAGCTGTGTGCTTCTCTACACAGCTAGCTGTGCGGCATGGAAGTGGGTTAGACTCAGAATGAGAGTTTGCCTTGCCAGGCAATGTCAGGAAGTGTTCAGGGACACTGTGAGATTTAGCTAAATTCTTTCTCTTGGCCTGACTGTACTGACCTTGTTGAGCCACAGATGTGATACAAATGTGTTCTTACATCCTGCCAAGTCTATAGTTATTTATATTTGTATACTTCACTATGTATGTATTCTGTGGACAATTTACATATGAGTGTCTACACTTCCTCACACAACACCTTAAGAAGCTGGGTCCTCTGTGGATTTGTCTCTGAGACCTGTGATGAAGCAGGAGCCTGATGAAGGTTCTAGCTTGAGTGGAGCCACTCAACCACCTCCAGATGTCTACCGAGGATCCTTCTCTTGTATATTTATTTTTTGCTTTTATTTTTATATTGTGTTTGCATGTGTGTCTACATGTAATCCAGGAGCCCAAGGAGGTCATAAGGCAAACATCCTGGAGCCAGAGTTTCAGGGTCAACACGTGTGTAACAACTCAGTTATGAGCTGACTGACCTGGGTGCTGAGAACTTATCGCTTCTGTCTCTGACCAGCAGAAAAGAGCGATGACACGGCGTTCTTCTCGAGGCAGTTTATTCAGGAACCTTTCAACATGCAAGCAGGAATCTCTCTCTAGCCCCCAATCGCAATCCCTTATATAACCCCTCAACCACGCCCCATCAGCCCAGTCCGCGTAATCTCAGTTCATTGGCCTTCGTCAAATGGCCTGATCTTGTGTCATGGTGCGCCTGCGCAGCTCTCACGATGGATGTGGCTTATTTCTGGGTGTATGAGGAAGTCAGGTGCAAGTCATAAGACTTGGCTGCAGTCCCGGGCGCCATCTTGGGACTACCGCCACACCCGCTCCCCACAAGAACTGAACTCAGGACCTCTGGAAGAGCATCAAGTGCTCTTTACCAATGAGCCATCTCTCTAGACCCAGCTGTTGGGGGAGGGGGTCTTTCTTAAAAGAGGTAGCATTTGTTAGTCATAAGTCTGCCCTATCCATTCTACTCCTTCTTCACATCAGTTTCACTCCCCCAGAGTGCCCTGTCCATTGACTTAAACTATTATTTTAAAAGATCCCTCGACAGCGGTTGTAAGATGGCTGAAAAGTGGAAGAAGAAGAGAACAGAGACAGTTTGAGTTACCTGTCATAAATGGCCACCAGAGCAGGGGTAGTGTTGGGGATTAATTAAATATAAGCATTTTGTTGATTGATAAACTTGATCAAGACACGACAATGCCTAGCCTTCCTCCTAGGGAGGAAGCTCAGCACATGGCCAGAGAAGCAGGTGGCTAGAAAAGCCAGCCCAGCTTTGACTTGGGAAACAGTTGGCGTTCTCTGTTGGTCTTCGTGCTATGGGAGCCCTCACTCCTTTCAGCCTTTAGGGTTCTGCATGCAGAGTAAGTTTTGCTAATTCTTATAGTTCATACTAGGTCCATGATGTGTCCATGAAATAGCTTAAAGGAAGACCATCAGTGGGTAACTGAGTTCCACACTTTCGTTTCCACTTTGAAGACAGAAAAGGCTGGTTCTCACTGCTCAGTGATCTACACAGAAGCATTCCCTCCGGCCTCAGGGCAGCCTCTCACTGCCTTCACAAGACTGTGTCTCTGTCCTAACCTCTGCAGGGCATCCTTCACATCCTTGTTCCGCAGACTGTAGATGAGGGGGTTGAGCATGGGGATTACCAGGGTGTAGAAGATGGAGACCACTTTGCCTTGCTCCATGGATGTCAGAGCACCTGGCTGTGCATACATGACAAATAGAGTCCCATAAAACAAAGACACCGCTGTCAGGTGAGAGCCACAGGTGGAGAAGACCTTGTGCCTCCCAGATCCCGAGTGCATCCTGAGGATGGTCACGGTGATGTAGCCATAGGAAACCAGGACAGCTAAGGTGGTGCTCACAATGATGAACCCACAGAGGCCGAAGAGAAAGAGCTCATTGAGAGCCGTGCTGGCGCAGGCCAGCTGGAGCAGTGGGGGCACGTCACAGTAGAAGTGGTCAATACGGTTGGAGCTGCAGAAGGGCAGCTGGAATGTGAGGCTGGTCTGCACAATGGAGTTCAGGCAGCCCACACAAAAGGTGCCCAGGACCAGACGGGTACAGGTTGTAGGGCACATGGTCACAGGGTACCTCAGGGGACTGCAGATGGCCATGAAACGGTCATAGGCCATCACAGCTAAGAGGAAAGTCTCAGTAGTAGCCAACAAGGAAAAGAAGAAGAACTGAGTGGCACAAGCCTCAAAGCTGATGACTTTGGAGGTGGAGAGGAAGTTGACCAGGGCATTAGGGGCAATGGCAGAGGAGTAGCAGAGGTCAACAAAGGACAGGCTCTTGAGGAAGAAGTACATGGGGGAGTGCAGGCGGGCATCCAGAGTGATGACCACGATCATGGTGAGGTTGCCCAGGACAGTCACCACGTACAAGACAAGGAAGACAGCAAAGAGCAGGGCCTGGGTCAGTGCACCTCCCCCAAATCCTACCAGCACGAACACTCGCAGGGACACTCCTGAGAGGCTTCCATTCCTGTGGACTGCCGTGGCCATGAGTGGAGTCAGATGCAGCGAGGGAGATAGAGGCAGAGAGGGAGGAGATCTCACTGATGCAGTCGGATGTTCCACAGACTGCGGGAAGCTGCTGGTGACATGCTGTCCACTGTGCAGAAGTTCACTGGCTGCTCTGATCTCCTGCCAGATGGGCTGGTGTGGCCTGAAACAGTGACATTTTCCTCTAGTTTGCATAGTTTGTGACAACTTCTCCTTATAAATGGGGCTGAGCTGTGCTCTAAGGATTTAAAGAGGCCCCTGGATTCCAGTGACCCTCAGGTAACAAGTAGCCTTTTAGCATCCTGGTGTTACCTCTGGGTTGCTTGTTTTCCACTGTGGAAGACACTGCTTTTTGTACCCTTGGCTGCCAAGATCCACCCCACATTCCCCAAATGTCATGTTACTGACTAAAGAAGGCTTATGATGGCCTCCTACCCTTCACGCCTTGTGCTGGCTGACCCTTCCATCTGTAGGCTGAACCCAGAGCAGGGATCAGCCCTCTCTACATTGAAGCTGCATGCCTTGTGGCTTGCAGAATGCTGACCACATCTCCGTAGCTCAGCCTCTGAGCCTGGTCCTGAGTTTGTGCAGAGACTGATTGATTGGCTGTGAGAGGTTCCTGCTAACATCTAGGTGTTGGAGACTGTAGTATGTGTACCCTAGGACTGTGCACTGAGAATGCAGGACTGTTCCCAGACATATTTGGGACACAGATATATCCTCCAACCCTGCCCCACCGGCAGCTCTTTTCCATGCTTCACCTCAGCTTTTGGGGTTTATAGGGCTTTACTCTTTGTCACTGAAAACTACACAATGCTGGCCCCTGCTCTGTCCTTGGGCTATTTATGATCACTTTCTCTTACTCATAGTGACCATAGTAGTGACAGCCAGGGGAGTCCTCTGTGAGGCTGGATGGCACTTTTCTGTTAGTTCCCAGAAGGGATGTAAGAGGCTGCATTGCTGAGGAGCCTGGCTAAGGAGAGATCTGTATCTTCTCCACTGTTCTGGGCTGCCTCAGAGATCTGGACTCAGAGATCTGGGCTGGGTGAATCCAATGATGTATCTACTGCTTCCCTCAATGGTCCAGGAGGTGGAGTGAGAAGAACCCAGCTGAGACAACCACACACTCAAAGGTATGACTTTGTGAGACTCAAAGGTATGAATGTATTGACTTTGCCTTCACACTCTCTGAGATTCCCTAAACCCTCCCATTGCTGGATCACCCTTCCCTTCCCAGTGAGTGTAAAATGCCAGGGAATATTAATGTCAAGGCTGTCCCTTGATTCCTGCTGGAGGAAAAACAAATATAACCTCTCAGCGTTTCAAGGATACAGGGTGTCCTCAGAATCCGTGGAAATGGCTGCTGGCCAAGGGCTGAGGAGGCTGCTCTGCTGTGAGAGAGCTGACTGACAATGCCTATGAAGGGACATCAAGGGACAGCTTCTGCTCCCCTTGGCTCTGACACTTCTGATCCAGCAGAACTATTGTCTCCTATGGTGTGGTTAGATGCAGCCTATCCATCTGCAGAATTGAAAAAGGGTAGAGCCCCACTCCCACCCCTCACCAAACTTTAACTCTGACTTGTATGAAGGCCAGGGGTGATCAGGACATGCCAGCTTACTGAGTCAGGCCCCGGTGACATACTGAACCTACCTTTTCTAGGTAGAGTCAGGTCTACTCCAAGGTCACAGAGCCAATATCCAAGTTTCCAGTGCTCCTGTGCTGCTGCGCCTGGTCTGTGGAACATGAAGAGGTGGATGTCGGTTGGTCTTGTCTCCTTTTCAGATCAGTTGTGGCTTTCTGGGCAGTGAAGCAGAGTAAACATGGACACAGGAGGACACCAAGGTCCCTGTGCGACGTTAGGTGTGTAGATTTTGGCTACATTCGATGTGGGTCTTCTGAAGAGAGATGCAATCCTTGCCTCCTCTCTTGTCCCCATTAGCTGGGCATTGTGAGGAGATGCCTGCCTTCGGGGTCACCCTGCTTGAGAAGAGCCTCTGTATCTGATAGAACAGGGATGTGTAGCCTCCAGTGGCTAATTAGAGAGGCACTGGCCTCTGGCAGTTGGGATTCCAATTCCCTGGGCTTCTGGGCTGCAGCCTGCCTGTGGCCTCTGCCTCTGTTATGGATGGAGTTTGTGACCCCTTGGAAGACTCAATCTAATTCTAATTAAAAGAGATTTATTGATTAACTGCTAGCAGGATGAATAATCTCTGAGTCAAATTTGAGAGTGCCACGAGAAGGGGGAGGAGGGGTGAAGGAAAGATTTGTAATAAAGGGGAAAAAAACCACAAGAAAACCTTCAATATCTACTCAAGCAAGCAAAAACTGGTCTGATCTGCCAAGGTACGTGACCCAAAACAATTTTAGGGTATCTGTATAAGCAAGTTACAGAATCACAAAAAAAGAGCTCTTAGTCATATCCTAACAAGTAGGTGGGGGTCGCTGAGTCAGGGTTATTGGGAGCCTATCTTCTAGGGACTGGATTTAGAGATAAATGGCCAGTGGGTACCAATGGATGCCTAGCATAAAATGGAGTTTCTTTAGCCACCACACAGAGATGTGACAAAATGTCAGGAAACCTGCAGTCCTCAGCAGAAGTAATTGAGAGAGACCCTGCATTCAGTGTACCTCATCAGAGCAGTCACCCCTGGGGTAGGGACAATATGGCCTTGTGACATTGCTGCTGCTGCTCTGTCTGACCATATCGATGTGAGGAGCCTGGTCTGCAGCACTGGGTCACCCCACTCTTTCCAAGGCAGCACTTGGCTCCTCTCAGTGCTATTAGGACTCTAGGTGGATGACCTCAATGTTCTTTCTTCTTCTGTTGTGTTAACCACGTGAGTGAAACCTTTTGTGGGGAGGGGGAGGTTGAAAGTTTGTCTCTGTGTCTTCTGAGCATCAGTTCTATGCTCGCCCAGCTTGACCTAGTGTATTTTTGCTAATAATTCTTCAGGTCAAATTAAATCCAAAACATCTGGGAATACAACACAGCTCGGTTTATTTCTATCCAACCCTCTGACCAGGGTGATGGTTCCAAATGGCACTTCCTATGAGGATATGTAATTTCCTTTCTGCCAGCCCACTAGGCCACAAGCTTTGAGAAAATCCCCAAGTGCACCACTGGACCATAGAGTTTTAGCTATAGTTCAGCAAATAAAGATCACATTTAAGCGGCCTGCTTAGGCTGTGGTGGAGTGACTAGTGGCTTCTTGTCATACCACAGTCTATATTTGCTTACCACGTTTGCTTCTGAGTTGGAATCTATTTTCCAGTGTTTCCTTAAGTACCCACGAGTTACAAGCCCTTCAGCCTAGGAGTTTTGTCCTGGGTGGTTTTGTTTTGTTTTGGTCAACGTGACACAAGCTATGCTCAATTGGGAAGAAGAAACCCCAATGGAGAAAATGCTTTCACCAGATTGCCCTGGGGTTCTTTTTCTTGATTGTTGAAATCTGGAATAGCTCCTACCACTGAAGACAGTGTCATTCTTGGGCAGAAGTTCCTGGTGTGTGTGTGTGTGTGTGTGTGTGTGTGTGTGTGTGTGTGTATGAAAGCAAGTTGAACAAGTTATGGAGAGCAAACCAATAAAGCAGTGTTCCTGCATAGTGTTTGCTTCAGTTTTTGACCCCAGGTTTTTGCCTGCCTTGGCTACCCTCACTAGACCATGACTCAGGATGAGTAAGCCAAATAAAACCTTTCCTCTGCCAAGCTGGTAATGATCATTTATCACAGCAATTGAAAGCAAGCCGAGACAGCCCTGTTGAGGCTGGCTTTGGTCAATGATTTATCACAGCAGTGACTAAAACACCAACGTTGGAAGCAGAGTCTTAAGTCATATTTTATATAAAATAGCATTTTAGCATCTAGCAACATTTTTAATTTGGTCACAAAATAAAACAAATGAATGAGTGACCCAACTTCTACTCTGTGACTCACAACATCTGAAGAGGCGGTGGTGAGAAGAATGGAAAAGATCTAACGTGGAAGTGTGCAGGTGTGAGCCACAAGGAGTGCCCGGAGTCCCAGCCCTTGGAAGGCAGAGGCAAGAGGACTAGGCATTTGACACCATCCTGGGCTACACAGTGATTCTCTGCCTCTAAGGAAAAAAAATAATATGAAAAGAGACAATCTGGCAGCTATGATTATGGTAATTTACAATATGCACAAAAGCAGACTAGCATAGCAAGCTTTAAGTACCACTCATTCAACTCCAATAGCAATCATCTCAGTGAGCTTGGGCAAGTATTATTGAATCTCCCCTCCCCGACCCCAGCACCCAGAGCCTTGCATTATCTCAAAACAAGCAGCAGACATCATATAATTTCTTTAATATGTTTTTCTGTGCAGCTTTAAAATGTAAAGCATTTATTTTTTAGAAGGGTGCCCAGTAAATTATTTTCCATTCCCTAATGGAAAATAATTCCCCGATGTCATCAAGTATCCATCAGCATCCACACGTGCTACAACCTCATTATATGATGTGATTTTTGTACAGCTCTTCAAATAAGCTCAAACAATGATCTTTCAGATCTGTGATGGCTTCTACGCAGGGCTCTCCTATCACTTTATTTTGTTGCTATTGTTTATGAAGAAGCAGAGGATGCTGGTTGCATTTATTTTTAAAATAGATATGTAGACTCTCCCATGGACCAAATGTAATAGTGTCATTCCACTGATGCTCTGAGACACAGCTCCATCCTGTCTGTCCCCGGTCAGCTGAATCTAGAGCCCTGATTGGAATCAGTTATTGTTATTATCATCATTTAGGCATCGTTGACCATCTGTGTAGTGGTAGGCATAGGACTCTTCTCAGAAGAAGTTGTACCTGTTTGTTTTCTTCTGTATGGAAACAGTCATGGATGGCACTGCCCGGTTTCATTAATTCAATGAGGGTTCCAAAATGGTGGCAGCGATAGTGTTCTGTGAATAGAACAGATAGTTCTTTGGTGCATAGATAACTACTGTCCTCTGAGAAAGAACCTTTGTATTTTCTTTGGGTCTTAAAGGAGACTATACATTTAATTTTGGCCTTCATGTCCTCGTGTATACACTTATGTGGGAAATGCTGGAAAACATTTGGCTCCATCTACCTCTTTAGAGACCATCTCAAAATGGCAAGTTGGCTCATCATTACCCTCTAGTGGTCATTACTTTCTGTGTCAGCAAGAACCCAAGAGCAGGTCCGTGTTTCACTCCACTGTAATCATGAATTTGCTTGAGCTAAAGTGATATGATATTTTCTTATATATTTCAGGAAAAAATGTATACCATTAAGAACAAAAGTAATACAGGATTAACATACATAATGAAATTCAAAATATGTATGAAGCAAACTTTCATCATGTAATATTTATACAAACTGTTCTTTATAAATGTTCGTGCAGATATGCAGCCTGTCATTAAACACATATAAACAAAATAAAATAAAATAGTCTCTTTTTACCCATTTGGAGTCACTTTAATTTGGCTTCATAATCAAGTAAATAGAATGAAAGCATGAATCAGTGCAAAGTATCAGGATATGCATGGTGGTCTATGGCAGTAATCATTAACTGTGGAGGCTGCGTCAGGAGAGTCACATGTTCGAATCCAGCTTGAGCTACTAGTGAGACCTTGTCTCAGAAGCAAACACAAACCAACGGGAGCCCAACAGTGATCCAGAGTTGTGCCAGCTTGGACCTAAGAGCCTAATTGGTGTGAAAGAGATACAACTTTCATATGAATATTTAGAAAATATGGAAGGAAAATGCCTGAAATTGTTGTCATGAAAACTCTGATTAACTGTTATCGCAGGGATTAAGGGAAGATGTTCACCTATAAAGACATGTGTCATAATAAAATGTTCAGTCAATCAGGACAGGTGAAGAATATGTTGTCTATAGTCAAGAATGTCTTAAAATGTATAAAGAGGGTGGATAAAGATGTCACATGCTTTGGTTGTAGGGCAGAGAGGAATCAAGCTGGAACTGAGCTACAAGCTCAGGGGTTGGCTGCTCGGACGCTAGAGCAGCAGAAAGTACTGTGCAGGCTGCCTGAGAATTATCGCCTTTGGCTGTACTCATTGGTGGACACTGCATGCTTACTGACTTGCTGGGTAACATGAGCCCACCAGCACAATCATGGTGCAAGAAACCAACCATATTCTGATTGGATTTGAGGCCCAATCTACAAAAGGGGCTTCACATCTGATACCTTAAACCTAGTCACACCCACCTTGTGAAAGTCCTGTGAAGGAATCACAGCTGCTGAGATTCAAGAGCACACTGGCTATGCTGTGCACGGAAAACAACATTCCACTCGTCCGACACCTCATCTTCTTGATCTGACATTAAGTCTTTCCCTTCTTTGTAAGGTTTCTTGAGCCTTAGATGGCGTAAGAGAGATGTTCCATTTGGGGGTGGGCTTTCAACAGTTGTTTATTCTCAGTACTTTGACCAGCTATGAGATCTCTGCAATAACCACTGTCCACTGCACAAGGCATGCCTGTCAAATCGCCTTATAAATATTCATGTTTATGCTAATAGAATATAAGAAACTAATAAATATTTATGTTTATGCTAATAGGTTATGGACAGCTAATGACTGCTGGGGAAAAGGCCAGAGATGGTCATAAGTGGTAGTCCTAGGCAAGTTTTCCAAGCTCCTGTAAATAACCCCTTACTCATGCTTCTGTGGTGACTCTAATTAAGCTCATTTGTTTACACCCTTAAAAATGGGACTAAAAGAAATGGGGACAGGAAAAGTAAGGATATCAATAGAAATGGGAGGGAGAAGTAAGGGCAATGGGGCGATTCTGATCAAAATACATTCTATGCAGCCATAAGGATGTGCAACTAGTACACATTAATAATTTTCAATAAGATACATAAAAGAAATATATATATATATATATATATTTCTTTATCTCTCTCAGAAACAAACAAAACAGGGACACTGGCAGATGACTTAAAACTGAGTAAAAACATAATAAAACATAACACATACAAATTATATATATGTGTATATATAATTTCTAATTTTATATATATATATATATATATATATATATATATATATATATATAGAGAGAGAGAGAGAGAGAGAGAGAGAGAGAGAGAGAGCTAGGGCAGAGTGTTTATCAAGACAGGGTTCTTTCCTGAAACTCATTGTGTAGATCAGGATGGCTTCAAACTCACAGAGATCTACCTGCCTCTGCCTCCCCAGTACTGGGATTAAACCATGTGCCACTATGCCTAGCTTGCTTTTCTTTTCTTAATAGACCCCAGCTCTGCTTCACCAAGCTCACCCTGAACTGGCTACTACTGAGTAGAGGTCCCTGAGAAGGACATTTGCTGCACAGCTGGCACATTGGGTCACATCTTCTGATGTCAATGACACCTTTAGGGGATTCTCTCTCTCTCTCTCTCTCTCTCTCTCTCTCTCTCTCTCTCTCTCTCTCTCTCTCTCTCTCTCCTCTCTCCTCTCTCCCCCCTCTCTGAACAAAGCACCTTAGACTGCTTACCCATCCTGGTGGTAACTGGTATCCTCTGAAGTATCGATGATGAGTTTTTTGTGATGGATGCTTCTCTACTCAGAGAGCCTGGTCCAGTTCACTTCTCCTGGGACTGAATTTTGCACATAGCAGAGTTTCTTTCTGGCTTGTGTTGCTTTCATTTCTTCACACACACACCCTTTCTGACTGAAGATCTACCTAGAATCTACGGCATGCCAGCCACGCTAGAGGTGGAGACTCCCACAGAGGTTTCTGTCTTCTCTTCTTGAGCCAGATGGGAGCACTTGCATTGCTTAAAGGATGAAGCTATGGATGTTCTAAGCCACTGCCATGCTTTGGATAAAGTAGGAGAGCTGTCCAAGGCATTGTCGCGGTGAGCGACCACATTAACCAGCACACTTTAGATCTAAGCCTTATTTAGAGGGAAGCCTCTTGTCTTCCTCCGGTGCCTGCCAAGACTCCCGTGGTTCCCCTCCCAGGCTTGTGCTAATTGCTATGGGCAAAGCGCAGTCTCAGGAGTAGGGAACTGGATCAGACTCTCTGAGGATCACACAGCTTTACAATGGCAACCTCAAACCCTCCCTTCTTAGACCCCCGTTTTTGCTAAGACTTCTAGGCCCTAACTGAACAGCATCCTGTGGAAGGGGGACTGTGACTTTTCTTTTCTTTTTTTTTTTTTCTTCACTACTTTTATTTTTTTTTTGATTTTTAATATTTTTATTACATATTTTCCTCAATTACATTTCCAGTGCTATCCCAAAAGTCCCCCATAGCGCCCCCCACTTCCCTACCCACCCATTCCCATTCTTTTGGCCCTGGCATTCCCCTATATTGGGGCATATAAAGTTTGCAAGTCCAATGGGCCTCTCTTTCCATTGATGGCCGACTAGGCCATCTTTCGATACATATGCAGCTAGAGACAAGAGCTCCGGGGTTCTGGTTAGTACATCATGTTGTTCCAACAATAGGGTTGCAGATCCCTTTAGCTCCTTGGGTACTTTCTCTAGCTTCTCCATTGGGAGCCCTGTGATACATCCAATAGCTGACTGTGAACATCCACTCCGGACTGTGACTTTTCAATTTGTTGCCTTGCTATCCTTTGTAACTTGAGCTAAGGAAGGAAATGTCCTTTGTGTTCAGAGCCATTTTCTTATTGGTATCATCTGATGGATAAAGTTAATGCACTTCCTGTAGGAGAGATCACAGCATGTGGAGACATCTTCTCTTTGTTCTTGGCATGGTAAGGAGAAACAGAGATGGGAAGTTCCTCTTCTTGGTCAACATATCAAATAATGGCTTAAAGCATTTAAGGTCTTTTCTTTTTTTAAAAAAAAATATTTACTCTTCTAAAATTATTTCTATTTAAGACATTAACAGGAAATTCTAGACACTCTATGAAACTCTTTCCATGGACGCTTCATCTCTTCTCTCAAACAATAGGATCTAAAGTGAAAACAGATGAGCTTAGACCCAACAAGGTTTCATTACTTGAGGCTAAGGCCCGGGCTGCCACGTGCATCTGATAATGCCTTTATCAACCGCAGTAAATAAATTAGCGGTGGGTGGTCCTTGTTTGTGGGTTCTGCAGCACAGGTGAGAAAAATTAACCACTAATGTACCATCAGTGCCCAGTAGGTGGCAGTGTAGGATAGGCGAGGGCCATGCAGGTGAGAACCAGGGAGCCTCAAAAATGTCTCCTGATTCTTTTTGCTTCCCTAGCTTTTTAGATACACAGGCAAACACGGGGGCCAGGCAAAGCTCTGCACAACCTAACAGCTATTTCTAGAAACTTGCCATTCGTCTGCATTTACATAATTGAGGTCGTTTTAAAGGCAGATGGTTTAAAAACAGAAACAGATCTTTGTTTATAACACAGCTGGGCATTGATATAAATTAGGAAGTAGAGAAACTCAGCTCAAAAATAGAACCTTAGGCTACTGTAAAACCCTGCAGTCAGATTTCCCAAGAGGAAAGACAAAATCGTCTGAGATACCTGATGCTTAGATAATTCATGTCACTGTTTCAGAGCCCAAAGGTGTGATGGCTTGTGAGATTTGCTGAGCCCTGTGCTTGTAGAAACAGAAGGTTCTAAAGAGGGTTGAAGTGGTTTTGAATGTGACATACACAGGCTGATGCACTTGGTCCCCAGCTGAAGACACTATTGAAGGTTTAGGATGAGAAGCCTTGCTAGAAGGAGGTCACTATGGGAAGAGCTTGAGATTTTTAAATCCTGGCTGGTTTCTGTCTGCTCTCTTGTTCCCAAGTGTGGACACAGTGTGACCTCCTGCATACATTCCTGCCGCTGTGCTTTCGCTACCCTGATGGACTGTGCACCTCCTACCTGTAAGCCAAAATAAGTCCTGAGTTGTTTTGGTCAGGTACTTCGTGTCACAACAAGAAAAAAAGAGACTAGGGGTTTCTCTGTGGGTAAAATGATTACTGGGAAAGCATGAGACCTGTGTAAAACACCCCCAACCTCAGTACACTGCCTGGCACCCTGGTACAAGACCGCACACAGCTGCAGTCAACTGTGAGGGAAGGGGTGTCTGGATTTGAGGTTACTTCTTATGACTGGCCTCCCCTATTTTGTGAGAACATGAGGTGCTCTGATTGCAGCAGGAGAAAAGTCTCAAATATGACAACAGAAGATCAAACCCAAGCCCTGATACTCTTGGTCGGTGGTGCTCCTAGTATCTCAATGCAGCCTGTGTACAGATGGGATGTGCTGGTAATTTTATGAATCTTTCTCCTCTATACTGTTCAGGATAGAGTTTGCATCCCTCTTCATGCCAAACTGGCTTCTGATTAAGGAGGAATCCTCTCCCAGGAAGTCTGTAAGCTGATTCTTCACTTTTTGCACTACTAACACCTACAAGGTGAAGAGGAGTCTGCACTTGAGTAAGGGTGAGCCAAAAGATGCTGCCAACTGTTCTTTTCTAGCATTGAGTTCTAACACGGAGGATAACATCACATGGATTGTTTCCTCTTAACTGCTGAAACTGCGTAAAATGGCAGAGAGTGGCAGAGAGAGAGAAAGAGACAGAGAGACAGAGAGACAGAGACACACAGAGAGAGACAGAAAGAGACAGAGAGAGAGAAAGAGACAGACAGACAGAGAGACAGAGACACACACACAGAGACACAGAGACAGACACACAGAGGGAGAGGATGGTGGGGGAGATAAAATCACTGAAATTGAGATACATGCCATTTACAAAACAGAATGTACCAAAACTGTTTAAATAAAGGAAGACTTTGACTAGTTAAACCTGAAACCTGGGAATGAGGTTGGGGTCTGGAGGCCAGGAGAGGAAATTGACAGAGACCTGCAGGGTGCCCAGAAAGGGCAAGTGGGATGATTTTACACCTTGGCCCCCTCTGTCTAATCTCTACTTCCCAATGGCAGATGCCTTCAGCCTTCAGCACGCTTAGAGATCAGTTTCCTCTCTGTAACTCTCCTGGGCAGGAACAGGATGGAACTGGGGGCTGGGATCAGACACACAGGGAAGAGACACAGACAAGCTCCACGGTAGAAGAAAGCAGGCTATTGTAAAGTGACCTTCACCAAGGCTTCCTCCTTACTTGGAGACATCTGTGGGGATGAGTAAATCCTTGCTCATCATAAATCAGATGCCAGGCCAAGGTTGGAAGATTCCACGCACTGGGAATCTTATTGTAGCAGCATCTCTAACCACTGGCTGGTGGTTGAAGAAAGATGCTGGTAGCCAATGGCATTTAAGCCCCTCATGCCTCCAGCAGTGCACTATGCCTTCTGTCAGAACGAAAGTGTAAGTGATTCAGTCTTCTTCGCACTTTGGAGCCTTGAAGACAAAGAATGTGCCTCATTCACATTTTTTAAATGCTTGGCTAATGATAAACATTCAAGAAAGTCAGGGTAGATGGTGAACAGATGGATGTGTTGATGGATACATGGAGGGATGGATAGAGGAAAAGAAGACAGGAAGGCAGAAAATCGGAAACAAGAGAACAAAGAGAACAGGATGGGTAGACATAGTATCAAAAGTAGATACTCTTGTTTCCTAAGGATCCTTCCCTTCTGTGACCCTAGCATGGCTCCCAATGATGTCACTAGCCACTCTCCTTCACCAGACTGTGCCTCTGTCCCAGCCTCCTCAGGGCGTCCTTCACATCCTTGTTGCGCAGACTGTAGATGAGGGGGTTGAGCATGGGGATGACCAGGGTGTAGATTGTGGAGACCACCTTGCCTTGCTCCATGGATGCCACACCTCCTGGCTGGCCATATATAACAAAGCCAGTTCCATAAAACAAGGACACAGCTGTCATGTGAGAGCCACAGGTGGAGAAGACCTTGTGTCGCCCTGACCCTGAACGCATTCTGAGGATGGTGACAGTGATGTAACCATAAGAGATGATGACCACAAACACAGCACACACAATGATGAAGCCACAGATGCCAAACATGACAAGCTCATTGATAGCTGTGCTGGCACAGGCCAGCTGGAGCAATGGAGGCACGTCACAAAAGAAGTAGTCAATGTAGTTGGAGCTGCAGAAGGGCAGCTGGAACGTGAGGCTGGTCTGCACAATGGAGTTTAGGCAAGCCACACAGAAGGTACCCAGGACCAGACGGGCACAGGTCATAGGGCACATGGTGACAGGGTATCTCAGGGGACTGCAGATGGCCATGAAGCGGTCATAGGCCATCACAGCTAAGAGCACAGCCTCAGTGGCAGCCAGCAAGGAGAAAAAGAAGAACTGAGTGGCACATCCTGCAAAGCTGATGGTCTTAGAAGAAGAGAAGATGTTGGCCAGGGCATTAGGAATAATGACAGAAGAGAGGCAGAGGTCAACAAAGGACAGGTTCTTGAGGAAGAAGTACATGGGGGAGTGTAGGCGGGCATCCAGGGTGATGACCATGATCATGGTGAGGTTGCCCAGGACGGTCACTAGGTACAGGACCAAGAAGACAGCAAAGAGCAGGGCCTGGGTCTCTGCACTTCCCCCAAATCCCACCAGCACAAACCCCTGCAAGGACACTGGAGTGAGACTTCCATTCCTATGGACTGATGTGGCCATGAGTGGGGTCAATTGAAGAGAAGAAGGTGGAGGCAGAAAGAGGGAGCAGTCACTGGTGCTGTCTCAGGTTCTGCACACTGAAGGAACCTGCTGGTGACATGCTGTCCGCTGTGCAGAAAAGTTCACTAGCTGCTCTGATCTTCTTCCAGATGAGCAGATATGATCTGAAAGGAGACATTCCTTCAGTTTTACTTAATTAGTAAGGTTTTTCTGAGCCCTCCCTCTGTAGAAGCATGAGCTGTGCTCTAGGTATGAAGGGACTTACAGACCTTACAGACTCTCAGAATACAGGGTTTCAGTAACCCTGTGCCTGCCTCTGGGCTCAGCCCCCTCACTTCCATGAGAAATTCCCAAGCAGTTCTATTGATGTTGCTGTCTTCTGAGTTCCACTAACTGCACTCCCCAAAATTACCACCCCTAAACTGAGTTCTTCTTCTTACTGATTCACAGCTCTCCGTCCTCCAACAAATTGCCTGGGTGATTCTCTCACCTGTAGGATGGAATCAGAGCAGGAAACCATTCTCCCCACACTGAGGCTTAGCCTCTGTGTCCCCCCACATTACTCTGACTTCACCTCAGCACCTGTGGCTCCAGTGCTGGTGTACAGTGGCGATCAGTGTGCAGACTCTGCTTGCTTGATGTGTGGGGATGCTGCTGCCAATGTCCAGATGTTGGAGATATCAGTGAGGGGGCAGCCCCGTGTTCTCAGATGCACCAAGACTAGGGCCTGGACATGTTTGGGACATGCTGTTGGCCTCTAACATGATGTCATTGCCAACTCTGTTACCTGCTCTAACACTAGCTTTGGGAGCTTCATAAGGTCTTACTCTTTCCCATGGGAAAACGAGAAGAAGCGGTGACTGTCCAGTGTCTTTTGGCCATTCATGGACACTTTCCATTGTTATTATTATGTGCACAATCAGTAATACATACAACTGCCCTGTGGAGCTGTTGTGATTGTTACTGTTTTTTTTTTCAAGATGATTTTTTTCCAGGGGCTGATGGAGTTAGGAGCTTGGCTACAGAGAGATAGAATATATTCTACACTATTCCAGGATCCCAGGAAGTTCCTGAGCTGTATGGGTCCAGTTGTTACAATGTCCACCATACTGGGCATACAGTGAGAGCATGGAATCTGGAGGCCCTCATCTAATCCCTCAAACATATACCTCATAACTACCTTTCCCATTGCATGGCCAAAGGTGTGCATGAAGCTTTGCACTCACTCCTGAGGCAACAGACGTGGACCTAGGTACTTACCACATATGTTAACTTTGTCCTCGGTGTGCTGTGTGTAGATAGGTCCATGCCACAGCTGGTGCTAGGCTTCCTGTTGGAGCAAGGACAAGCATCATATCTCCAGCTTGCCAAGGATGTGATCCACCTAGAGACATAAGTGGAAGAGGAAGGGGGCCGTGGACAGCTCTGCTGTGGGAGATCTGGGTAACAGGGACTGTGAAAAGGCAGCCTGTACCCATCTCAGCCTTGCCCCTCCTAAGTCAGCAGCATCACTGTCCTTTGATGGATTCAGAGCTTCTGCCCAGATGGCTGCAGAATTGGAACTGATGGTCAAGATGATGTACCCTGGGTCTACCCTCCCAGCACTACCAGCCCTGACTTGGAACAATATGAGGCTTGGCCACAGAATAGAATGGCTTTGTCTCACGAGCTAAGTTCACAGTTACTGCTGAACACACAACCCTGATGTCCACAGTGTGTCTCCTCTGTCCGGCATTCTGAACACATTGACCTTACCTTATCTAGCTGAGACCCAGGACTCACCCAAAGTCAGATAGCTATCATGCCTGCTCCCAAGATCCCCATGCTACTGAGGCTGGTCTGTGCTGAATATAGACACCAGGGTTCCTTTTCCTCCTGAGGTTAGCTATGGCTTTCTGGACAATAGAATGAGGTAGGTATGGGAAGAGGTGTAGATTTGCTCCTGTGAGAGTCTGTGTTTGCAAATCCTGTATGCAGTAGGTTCTGTGTCTTGTGAGGTGTGAGCTGTGGCTTTCCTGGCCTTCCTTCCTCTCCCATACCTGTTATCAGGGCAGTGTTTGGGCATCAATACTTGGGTTCTTTTGCGGGTGGTAGAGTTGAGACTGGCAATCTCCAGTGGCCAATTAAGGAGACACTGTCTTCTGTGGCATATGGGACTTAAACACCTTAGCCTCCAGAGGTATAACACTGGCTCTGGACAAGATAAGCTTCTCAGCCTTTCTCTCCTGGTGAGTTGGCAGGAAGGTTGTGGTCCTCAGGGACCTGAGAGGGCCCTATCAGGATGCCAGATGATTCAGAGCAATCTTGCCAGTATCCTCATTAAATTCATTATCTGAGTAAGACATCATGGCCTCCTGGCCATCGATTTTCCTCCTCCTCCTCCTCCTCCTCCTCCTCCTCCTCCTCCCCCTGATTATGCTGACCTGAGGAAGGAGTTATGGAGCTCTGTATGGGACTGTTCATCCTGTTCCTCCATGACCATCAGTCAACCTTCTCAGGCCATTGAGCCCTCCGTGTTCTCAGGATCCAGTGTAATTGGTCTCAATTCTCTTTCTGACCCTTTGTTTCTGTTGTTTCAATCTAACACAAATCCCACTTCAGGGGATTAAAAATTCAAGCCAGTAAGTACTGGTCCACACTTAATCGATAGCTCTTCTCTTTGGTGAGTGATCCCCTGCACCCTTGGTGCTTAGCCATGTCTCCCACCCCTGCTTCATTCTTGCAGACTCCATCTGTTGTGATGAGGATGGAACACAACACTTACTCATTCTTGACTTGATACTGTCCTTCATTACACTTTGTGGGAGATAGCTTGGCCAGTGCCTGGGCTTGACACATCCACTGTGTTCCTCCATTATCTTCTCTCACCTCCTGATACTTCCTCTGAATACCTTTTTCCTTACAAGGCCTCTTCTCCCATCACTGTCGTGTGTGTGTGTGTGTGTGTGTGTGTGTGTGTGTGTGTGTGTGTGTGCATGTGTTCCACTGATGTCCATTAGACTCACTTCCATGGGCACAGGTGGCATGGGGTTATTCACTTGATCAAGGGCAACTCACACAAGGCTACACTACTGATGACTGTGACCTACCACCTCCTCAACCACTAACAGCCAATGTCTCCTAGGGGAGGGTGGGACCTTGTAAACACTTCCTTATCCAGTATCAGTGACAAGTGGCTGTGGTCTGCGCTTGTAGACACACCTTTTTGTTAGTTCACGAGAATAGCAGCTATACCAAGTCTGGAAGTTAGTATTTCACACCTCTTCCCCCAGTGTACATTTTCACCTTCTTAGTTGTTTTAGTTGTGTGTTTTGTTTCTTGAGAGCCCTTCTAGAGGCATTTCAGTACAAATTAAATTTCCTGAAGGTGCTTGGGGACACACAGTAGAGCCCTCTATTACTTTACCAGCAGTCCCAAGTCCCTAGCCTTAGGAGAAGACTGTGCATAACACTTGACTTCCTCTAAAGGTTCAGAAATGGTGGTGTCAGGATTGTGCTGGGAGAAGGTGTAGCTTAAAAAATTTAGAGCCAAGAGTCTCAGTATTTAAGTAATAAAACAAGGAAGAGGTGGGGAAAGGAAGAAAGAGGGCATGGCACGTGAATGAGTGGGTGAGCATGCCTGGTGGAGGTAAGAGGGGTTGCGTAGAGGTCACTGAGGTAGAAGTACAGTAAAGATGGTTAGGGTAGCAAGGTCAGGGACAGTCGTGCAGTCATGATGGTCTGCTGGTGAGACAGTAGTTAGAGCACAGTGATGGATGTCAATACATATGACTGTAAATAAGAACAAAAATCAACTAAAAACAGAAAATGATGAACTAAAGGTTCTACAAAACCATAAAAATGCAGGAGGGCAGTAACCTGAAATGGAAGGCATACTAAAGAGGTCTGAAATTTCCCCTGAGGATGACATGATTCCTCCCCACTTGGTCTGTTATCTGCCAGTCTTCACATGTGATCAAAAGGAACACTGTGTCTTCCATCTACCAGCCCGCATAGGAAGGTGGGAGGACCACCATGTCATCCACCTGTCAATCTGCACACAGGGGTGAACAGTACACCAGGCTCAGCAGTTTATACTAAGTCTTGTGCCATTTCAAACAAGGTTGTCCATAAACATAGACTTCTTCCTGCTAGAGCATCCTTGCTTAGGTCCTCGTGCCTCTCCAGCTGAACACAATCTAGTGTCCTGTGAAGGGACCGAGCTTTCCAAAGTCAGCACTTACCATGAGTTGTATTCTGGACAGATGTGGAAGAGCCCACTTGAATACCTTTGTGGGTGGCAGAATACCAGGTTCCAGAGCACATGGATGTGTTGTCACTCCAATCAGCAGTGGTGGGAGAGGGGGCTCATTTTCTCTGGCCATTGGTCTGACCTACGGGCTCTCATTGCTGTCCTCACCCTGGTATGTGTTCCTGCCCACCTTCACTCATCAGGTTCTTGTGTCTGACATGCCTGCTGTCACTTTAGTGGTGATCACTGGCCGTGATCACAGGGTTGTTAAGGTGATTCTGACCTGGGGGTCCTGTCCATGACAGCAGCCATAATTGTTAGGGTCCCTCTGTGATAGAGGTTCACTAATGCTGCTTCTATGGGAAGTTCACTGGAAGAGTCATTTGTGCTTTTGCTGCCCAGGTCAAAAGAGATGGCAGCAGGAATAGGTAGGTATTCTTTCTTTAGAAAGGGAGGAATCCAAGTGCTCGGGACCTGAGACTGCATTAGTTAGGGAAGCAGAAACCGGCCTGAGTAGGGCCACAGGCCTCATCCGGCCGGATCAGCGCCGGGGTAGCGGGAGAGCAGGGTTGCCTGACACCCGCCAGCTACCCACGACCCCCGCCGCAGGATTTTGGGACTGCTGGGGAGTAAAACACAGCTTCTGCTCCAGTCCAATCACGCGGGACCTGAGACTGCTCTGGTTGGGGAGAGAGAAATCCGGCCTACATAGGGCCACAACCCTCTTCCGGTCAGAAAAGCGCCGGGGCAGCTGGGGCGCAGGGTCAGCTGACACTCGCCAGCTACCCACAACACCCGCCACAGGATCTTAAGACTTCTGGTGAGTGGAGCACAGCTTCTGCTCCAATCCAAGTGCTCGGGACCTGAGACTGCATTAGTTAGGGAAGCAGAAACCGGCCTGAGTAGGGCCACAGGCCTCATCCGGCCGGATCAGCGCCGGGGTAGCGGGAGAGCAGGGTTGCCTGACACCCGCCAGCTACCCACTACACCCGCCGCAGGATTTTGGGACTGCTGGGGAGTGGAACACAGCTTCTGCTCCAATCTTTAAACAGTGACAACAATAACAACTAACCCCAGAGATTACCAGATGGCGAAAGGTAAACGTAATAATCTTACTAACAGAAACCAAGACCACTCACCATCATCAGAACCCAGCACCCCCACTTCGCCCAGTCCAGGGCACCCCAACACACCGGAAAAGCTAGACACGGATTTAAAAGCATAACTCCTGATGATGATAGAGGACTTCAAGAAGGACTTTAATAACACACTTAAAGAAATGCAGGAGAACATTGCTAAACAGGCAGAAGACAATAAAGAGGAAGCACAAAAATCCCTTAAAGAATTGCAGGAGAACACTGCTAAAGAGTTACAAATCCTTAAAGAAAAACAGGATAACATAATCAAACAGGTAGAAGTCCTTACAGAAAAACAGGAAAACACATCCAAACACATGATGGAAATGAACAAAACCATACTAGACCTAAAAAGGGAAGTAGACACAATAAAGAAAACCCAAAATGAGGCAACACTGGAGATAGAAACCCTAGGAAAGAAATCTGGAACCATAGATACGAGCATCAGCAACAGAATACAAGAGATGGAAGAGAGAATCTCAGGTGCAGAAGATTCCATAGAGAACATCGGCACAACAATCAAGGAAAATGTAAAATGCAAAAAGATCCTAACTCAAAACATCCAAGAAATACAGGTCACAATGAGAAGACCAAACCTACGGATAATAGGAGTGGATGAGAATGAAGATTTTCAACTCAAAGGACCAGCAAACATCTTCAACAAAATTATAGAAGAAAACTTCCCAAATCTAAAGAAAGAGATGCCCATGAACATACAAGAAGCCTACAGAACTCCAAATAGACTGGACCAGAAAAGAAATACCTCCCGACACATAATAATCAGAACAACAAATGCTCTAAATAAAGATAGAATACTAAAAGCAGTAAGAGAAAAAGGCCAAGTAACATATAAAGGCAAGCCTATCAGAATTACACCAGATTTTTCACCAGAGACTATGAAAGCCAGAAGATCCTGGACGGATGTTATACAGACACTAAAAGAACACAAATTCCATCCCAGGCTACTATACCCAGCCAAACTCTCAATTAACATAGATGGAGAAACCAAAGTATTCCACGACAAAACCAAATTCACACATTATCTCTCCACGAATCCAGCCCTTCAAAGGATAATAACAGAAAAAAACCAACACAAGGACAGGAACCACGCCCTAGAAACAACAAGAAGGTAATCCCTCAACAAACCTAAAAGAAGACAGCCACATGAACAGAATGCCAACTTTAACAACAAAAATAACAGGAAACAACAATTACTTTTCCTTAATATCTCTTAATATCAATGGACTCAACTCCCCGATAAAAAGACATAGACTAACAAACTGGCTACACAAACAAGACCCAACATTTTGCTGCTTACAGGAAACTCATCTCAGAGAAAAGGATAGACACTATCTCAGAATGAAAGGCTGGAAAACAATTTTCCAAGCAAATGGCATGAAGAAACAAGCTGGAGTAGCCATTCTAATATCTGATAAGATTGACTTCCAACCCAAAGTCATTAAAAAAGACAGGGAGGGACACTTCATACTCATCAAAGGTAAAATCCTCCAAGAGGAACTATCAATCCTGAATATCTATGCTCCAAATACAAAGGCAGCCACATTCATTAAAGAAACTTTAGTAAATCTCAAAGCACACATTGCACCTCATACAATAATAGTGGGAGACTTCAACACACCACTTTCACCAATGGACAGATCATGGAAACAGAAACTAAACAGGGACACAGTGAAACTAAGAGAAATTATGAATCAAATGGATCTGGCAGATATCTACAGAACATTCTATCCTAAAACAAAAGGATATACCTTCTTCTCAGCACCTCATGGTACCTTCTCCAAAATTGACCACATAATTGGTCACAAAGCAGGCCTCAACAGATACAAAATATTGAAATTGTCCCATGCATCCTATCAGATCACCATGGACTAAGGCTGATCTTCAATAACAAAATAAATAATAGAAAGCCAACCTTCACGTGGAAACTGAACAACACTCTTCTCAATGATACCTTGGTCAAGGAAGGAATAAAGAAAGAAATTAAGGACTTTTTAGAGTTCAATGAAAATGAAGCCACAACATACCCAAACTTATGGGACGCAATGAAAGCATTTCTAAGAGGAAAACTCATAGCTCTGAGTGCCTCCAAAAGGAAACTAGAGAGAGCACACATTAGCAGCTTGACAACACACCTAAAAGCACTAGAACAAAAGGAAGCAAATTCACCCAAGAGGAGTAGACGGCAGGAAATAATCAAACTCAGGGGTGAAATCAACCAAGTGGAAACAAGAAAAACTATTCAAAGAATCAACCAATCAAGGAGCTGGTTCTTTGAGAAAATCAACAAGATAGATAAACCCTTAGCCAGACTCACTAGAGGGCACAGGGAAAGCATCCTAATTAACAAAATCAGAAATGAAAAAGGAGACATAACAACAGATCCTGAAGACATCCAAAACACCATCAGATCCTTCTACCAAAGGCTATACTCAACAAAACTGGAGAACCTGGATGAAATGGAGAAGTTCCTAGACAGATACCAGGTACCAAAGTTGAATCAAGATCAGGTTAATGATCTAAACAGCCCTATATCCCCCAAAGAAATAGAAGCAGTCATTAATAGTCTCCCAACTAAAAAAAGCCCAGGACCAGATGGGTTTAGTGCAGAGTTCTATCAGACCTTCAAAGAAGATCTAATCCCAGTTCTTCACAAACTATTCCACAAAATAGAAACAGAAGGTACTCTACCCAACTCATTCTATGAAGCCACAATTACTCTAATACCTAAACCACAAAAAGACCCAACAAAGATAGAAAACTTCAGACCAATATCCCTTATGAATATTGATGCAAAAATCCTCAATAAAGTTCTTGCTAACCGAATCCAAGAACACATCAAAACAATCATCCATCCTGACCAAGTAGGTTTCATCCCAGGGATGCAGGGATGGTTCAATATACGGAAATCCATCAACGTAATCCAGTATATAAACAAACTCAAAGACAAAAACCACATGGTCATCTCGTTTGATGCGGAAAAAAGCATTTGACAAGATCCAACACCCATTCATGATAAAAGTCTTGGAAAGATCAGGAATTCAAGGCCCATACCTAAACATGATAAAAGCAATCTACAGCAAACCAGTAGCCAACATCAAAGTAAATGGTGAGAAGCTTGAAGCAATCCCTCTAAAATCAGGGACTAGACAAGGCTGTCCACTTTCTCCATACCTATTCAACATTGTACTTGAAGTCCTAGCCAGAGCAATTCGACAACAAAAGGAGATCAAAGGGATACAAATTGGAAAAGATGAAGTCAAAATATCACTTTTTGCAGATGATATGATAGTATATATAAGTGACCCTAAAAATTCCACCAGAGAACTCCTAAGCCTGATAAACAGCTTCGGTGAAGTAGCTGGATATAAAATTAACTCAAACAAATCAATGGCCTTTTTCTACACAAAGAATAAACAGGCTGAGAAAGAAATTAGGGAAACAACACCCTTCTCAATAGTCACAAATAATATAAAATATCTTGGCGTGACTCTAACTAAGGAAGTGAAAGATCTGAATAATAAAAACTTCAAGTCTCTGAAGAAAGAAATTATAGAAGATCTCAGAAGATGGAAAGATCTCCCATGCTCATGGATTGGCAGGATCAACATTGTAAAAATGGCTATCTTGCCAAAAGCAATCTACAGATTCAATGCAATCCCCATCAAAATTCCAAATCAATTCTTCAACGAATTAGAAAGTGCAATCTGCAAATTCATCTGGAATAACAAAAAACCTAGGATAGCAAAAACTCTTCTCAAGGATAAAAGAACCTCTGGTGGAATCACCATGCCGGACCTAAAGCTCTACTACAAAGCAATTGTGATAAAAACTGCATGGTACTGGTATAGTGACAGACAAATAGACCAATGGAATAGAATTGAAGACCCAGAAATGAACCCACACACCTATGGTCACTTGATCTTCGACAAGGGAGCTAAAAACATCCAGTGGAAGAAAGACAGCATTTTCAACAAATGGTGCTGGCACAACTGGTTGTTAACATGTAGAAGAATGCGAATCGATCCATTCCTATCTCCTTGTACTAAGGTCAAGTCTAAGTGGATCAAGGAACTTCACATAAAACCAGAGACACTGAAACTTATAGAGGAGAAAGTGGGGAAAAGCCTTGAAGATATGGGCACAGGGGAAAAATTCCTGAATAGAACAGTAATGGCTTGTGCTGTACGATCGAGAATTGACAAGTGAGACCTCATGAAACTACAAAGCTTCTGCAAGGCTAAAGACACCATCAATAAGACAAAAAAACCACCAACAGATTGGGAAAGGATCTTCACCTATCCTAAATCAGATAAGGGACTAATATCCAATATATATAAAGAACTCAAGAAGGTGGACTCCAGAAAGTCAAATAACCCCATTAAAAAATGGGGCTCAGAACTGAACAAAGAATTCTCACCTGAGGAATACCGAATGGCAGAGAAACACCTGAAAAAATGTTCAACATCCTTAATCATCAGGGAAATGCAAATCAAAACAACCCTGAGATTCCACCTCACACCAGTCAGAATGGCTAAGATCAAAAATTCAGGTGACAGCAGATGCTGGCGAGGATGTGGAGAAAGAGGAATACTCCTCCATTGTTGGTGGGATTGCAAGCTTGTACAACCACTCTGGAAATCAGTCTGGCGGTTCCTCAGAAAATTGGACATAGTACTACCGGAGGATCCAGCAATACCTCTCCTGGGCATATATCCAGAAGATGTCCCAACAGGTAAAAAGGACACATGCTCCACTATGTTCATAGCAGCCCTATTTATAATAGCCAGAAGCTGGAAAGAACCCAGATGTCCCTCAACAGAGGAATGAATACAGAAATTATGGTACATTTACACAATGGAGTACTACTCAGCTATTAAAAAGAATGAATTTATGAAATTCCTAGCCAAATGGATGGACCTGGAGGGCATCATCTTGAGTGAAGTAACACAATCACAAAAGAACTCACACAATATGTATTCATTGATAAGTGGATATTAGCCGATCAGCGCCGGGGTAGCGGGAGCGCAGGGTTGCCTGACACCCGCCAGCTACCCACGACCCCCGCCGCAGGATTTTGGGACTGCTGGTGAGTGGAACACAGCTTCTGCTCCAATCCAATTGCGCGGGACCTGAGACTGCATTAGTTAGGGAAGCAGAAACCGGCCTGAGTAGGGCCACAGGCCTCACCCGGCCGGATCAGCGCCAGGGTAGCGGGAGCGCAGGGTTGCCTGACACCCGCCAGCTACCCACGACCCCCGCCGCAGGATTTTGGGACTGCTGGTGAGTGGAACACAGCTTCTGCTCCAGTCCAATCACGCGGGACCTGAGACTGCTCTGGTTGGGGAGAGAGAAATCCGGCCCACACAGGGCCACAACCCTCTTCCGGTCAGAAAAGCACCTGAGCAGCTGGGGCGCAGGGTCTGCTGACACTCGCCAACTGCCCACAACACCCGCCACAGGATCTTAAGACTTCTGGTGAGGGGAGCACAGCTTCTGCTCCAATCCAATTGCGCGGGACCTGAGACTGCATTAGTTAGGGAAGCAGAAACCGGCCTGAGTAGGACCACAGGCCTCATCCGGCTGGATCAGCGCCGGGGTAGCGGGAGCGCAGGGTTGCCTGACACCCGCCAGCTACCCACGACCCCCGCCGCAGGATTTTGGGACTGCTGGTGAGTGGAACACAGCTTCTGCTCCAATCCAATTGCGCGGGACCTGAGACTGCATTAGTTAGGGAAGCAGAAACCGGCCTGAGTAGGGCCACAGGCCTCACCCGGCCGGATCAGCGCCAGGGTAGCGGGAGCGCAGGGTTGCCTGACACCCGCCAGCTACCCACGACCCCCGCCGCAGGATTTTGGGACTGCTGGTGAGTGGAACACAGCTTCTGCTCCAGTCCAATCACGCGGGACCTGAGACTGCTCTGGTTGGGGAGAGAGAAATCCGGCCCACACAGGGCCACAAGCCTCTTCCGGTCAGAAAAGCACCTGAGCAGCTGGGGCGCAGGGTCTGCTGACACTCGCCAACTGCCCACAACACCCGCCACAGGATCTTAAGACTTCTGGTGAGGGGAGCACAGCTTCTGCTCCAATCCAATTGCGCGGGACCTGAGACTGCATTAGTTAGGGAAGCAGAAACCAGCCTGAGTAGGGCCGCAGGCCTCACCCGGCCGGATCAGCGCCAGGGTAGCGGGAGCGCAGGGTTGCCTGACACCCGCCAGCTACCCACGACCCCCGCCGCAGGATTTTGGGACTGCTGGTGAGTGGAACACAGCTTCTGCTCCAATCTTTAAATAGTGACAACGATAACAACTAACCCCAGAGATTACCAGATGGCGAAAGGTAAACGTAATAATCTTACTAACAGAAACCAAGACCACTCACCATCATCAGAACCCAGCACCCCCACTTCACCCAGTCCAGGGCACCCCAACACACCGGAAAAGCTAGACACGGATTTAAAAGCATATCTCCTGATGATGATAGAGGACTTCAAGAAGGACGTTAATAACACACTTAAAGAAATGCAGGAGAACACTGCTAAAAAGGAAGAAGACAATAAAGAGGAAGCACAAAAATCCCTTAAAGAATTGCAGGAGAACACTGCTAAAGAGTTACAAATCCTTAAAGAAAAACATGATAACATAATCAAACAGGTAGAAGTCCTTACAGAAAAACAGGAAAACACATCCAAACAGATGATGGAAATGAACAAAACCATACTAGACCTAAAAAGGGAAGTAGACACAATAAAGAAAACCCAAAATGAGGCAACACTGGAGATAGAAACCCTAGGAAAGAAATCTGGAACCATAGATGCAAGCATCAGCAACAGAATACAAGAGATGGAAGAGAGAATCTCAGGTGCAGAAGATTCCATAGAGAACATCGGCACAACAATCAAGGAAAATGGAAAATGCAAAAAGATCCTAACTCAAAACATCCAAGAAATACAGGACATAATGAGAAGACCAAACCTACGGATAATAGGAGTGGATGAGAATGAAGATTTTCAACTCAAAGGACCAGCAAACATCTTCAACAAAATTATAGAAGAAAACTTCCCAAATCTAAAGAAAGAGATGCCCATGAACATACAAGAAGCCTACAGAACTCCAAATAGACTGGATCAGAAAAGAAATACCTCCCGACACATAATAATCAGAGCAACAAATGCTCTAAATAAAGATAGAATACTAAAAGCAGTAAGAGAAAAAGGCCAAGTAACATATAAAGGCAAGCCTATCAGAATTACACCAGATTTTTCACCAGAGACTATGAAAGCCAGAAGATCCTGGACAGATGTTATACAGACACTAAAAGAACACAAATTCCAGCCCAGGCTACTATACCCAGCCAAACTCTCAATTAACATAGATGGAGAAACCAAAGTATTCCACGACAAAACCAAATTCACACATTATCTCTCCACGAATCCAGCCCTTCAAAGGATAATAACAGAAAAAAACCAATACAAGGACAGGAACCATGCCCTAGAAACAACAAGAAGGTAATCCCTCAACAAACCTAAAAGAAGACAGCCACAAGAACAAAATGCCAACGTTAACATCAAAAATAACAGGAAACACCAATTTCTTTTCCTTAATATCTCTTAATATCAATGGACTCAACTCCCCGATAAAAAGACATAGACTAACAAACTGGCTACACAAACAAGACCCAACATTTTGCTGCTTACAGGAAACTCATCTCAGAGAAAAGGATAAACACTACCTCAGAATGAAAGGCTGGAAAACAATTCTCCAAGCAAATGGCATGAAGAAACAAGCTGGAGTAGCCATTCTAATATCTGATAAGATTGACTTCCAACCCAAAGTCATTAAAAAAGACAGGGAGGGACACTTCATACTCATCAAAGGTAAAATCCTCCAAGAGGAACTATCAATCCTGAATATCTATGCTCCAAATACAAAGGCAGCCACATTCATTAAAGAAACTTTAGTAAATCTCAAAGCACACATTGCACCTCATACAATAATAGTGGGAGACTTCAACACACCACTTTCACCAATGGACAGATCATGGAAACAGAAACTAAACAGGGACACAGTGAAACTAAGAGAAATTATGAATCAAATGGATCTGGCAGATATCTACAGAACATTCTATCCTAAAACAAAAGGATATACCTTCTTCTCAGCACCTCATGGTACCTTCTCCAAAATTGACCACATAATTGGTCACAAAACAGGCCTCAACAGATATAAAAATATTGAAATTGTCCCATGCATCCTATCAGATCACCATGGACTAAGGCTGATCTTCAATAACAAAATAAATAATAGAAAGCCAACCTTCACGTGGAAACTGAACAACACTCTTCTCAATGATACCTTGGTCAAGGAAGGAATAAAGAAAGAAATTAAGGACTTTTTAGAGTTCAATGAAAATGAAGCCACAACATACCCAAACTTATGGGACGCAATGAAAGCATTTTTAAGAGGAAAACTCATAGCTCTGAGTGCCTCCAAAAGGAAACTAGAGAGAGCACACATTAGCAGCTTGACAACACACCTAAAAGCACTAGAACAAAAGGAAGCAAATTCACCCAAGAGGAGTAGACGGCAGGAAATAATCAAACTCAGGGGTGAAATCAACCAAGTAGAAACAAGAAAAACTATTCAAAGAATCAACCAATCAAGGAGCTGGTTCTTTGAGAAAATCAACAAGATAGATAAACCCTTAGCCAGACTCACTAGAGGGCACAGGGAAAGCATCCTAATTAACAAAATCAGAAATGAAAAAGGAGACATAACAACAGATCCTGAAGACATCCAAAACACCATCAGATCCTTCTACCAAAGGCTATACTCAACAAAACTGGAGAACCTGGATGAAATGGACAAGTTCCTAGACAGATACCAGGTACCAAAGTTGAATCAAGATCAGGTTAATGATCTAAACAGCCCTATATCCCCCAAAGAAATAGAAGCAGTCATTAATAGTCTCCCAACTAAAAAAAGCCCAGGACCAGATGGGTTTAGTGCAGAGTTCTATCAGACCTTCAAAGAAGATCTAATCCCAGTTCTTCACAAACTATTCCACAAAATAGAAACAGAAGGTACTCTACCCAACTCATTCTATGAAGCCACAATTACTCTGATACCTAAACCACAAAAAGACCCAACAAAGATAGAAAACTTCAGACCAATATCCCTTATGAATATTGATGCAAAAATCCTCAATAAAGTTCTTGCTAACCGAATCCAAGAACACATCAAAACAATCATCCATCCTGACCAAGTAGGTTTCATCCCAGGGATGCAGGGATGGTTCAATATACGGAAATCCATCAACGTAATCCAGTATATAAACAAACTCAAAGATAAAAACCACATGGTCATCTCCTTAGATGCGGAAAAAGCATTTGACAAGATCCAACACCCATTCATGATAAAAGTCTTGGAAAGATCAGGAATTCAAGGCCCATACCTAAACATGATAAAAGCAATCTACAGCAAACCAGTAGCCAACATCAAAGTAAATGGTGAGAAGCTTGAAGCAATCCCTCTAAAATCAGGGACTAGACAAGGCTGTCCACTTTCTCCATACCTATTCAACATTGTACTTGAAGTCCTAGCCAGAGCAATTCGACAACAAAAGGAGATCAAAGGGATACAAATTGGAAAAGATGAAGTCAAAATATCACTTTTTGCAGACGATATGATAGTATATATAAGTGACCCTAAAAATTCCACCAGAGAACTCCTAAGCCTGATAAACAGCTTCGGTGAAGTAGCTGGATATAAAATTAACTCAAACAAATCAATGGCCTTTCTCTACACAAAGAATAAACAGGCTGAGAAAGAAATTAGGGAAACAACACCCTTCTCAATAGTCACAAATAATATAAAATATCTTGGCGTGACTCTAACTAAGGAAGTGAAAGATCTGTATAATAAAAACTTCAAGTCTCTGAAGAAAGAAATTATAGAAGATCTCAGAAGATGGAAAGATCTCCCATGCTCATGGATTGGCAGGATCAACATTGTAAAAATGGCTATCTTGCCAAAAGCAATCTACAGATTCAATGCAATCCCCATCAAAATTCCAAATCAATTCTTCAACGAATTAGAAAGTGCAATCTGCAAATTCATCTGGAATAACAAAAAACCTAGGATAGCAAAAACTCTTCTCAAGGATAAAAGAACCTCTGGTGGAATCACCATGCCGGACCTAAAGCTCTACTACAGAGCAATTGTGATAAAAACTGCATGGTACTGGTATAGTGACAGACAAATAGACCAATGGAATAGAATTGAAGACCCAGAAATGAACCCACACACCTATGGTCACTTGATCTTCGACAAGGGAGCTAAAAACATCCAGTGGAAGAAAGACAGCATTTTCAACAAATGGTGCTGGCACAACTGGTTGTTAACATGTAGAAGAATGCGAATCGATCCATTCCTATCTCCTTGTACTAAGGTCAAGTCTAAGTGGATCAAGGAACTTCACATAAAACCAGAGACACTGAAACTTATAGAGGAGAAAGTGGGGAAAAGCCTTGAAGATATGGGCACAGGGGAAAAATTCCTGAATAGAACAGTAATGGCTTGTGCTGTAAGATCGAGAATTGACAAGTGGGACCTCATGAAACTACAAAGCTTCTGCAAGGCTAAAGACACCATCAATAAGACAAAAAAACCACCAACAGATTGGGAAAGGATCTTCACCTATCCTAAATCAGATAAGGGACTAATATCCAATATATATAAAGAACTCAAGAAGGTGGACTCCAGAAAGTCAAATAACCCCATTAAAAAATGGGGCTCAGAACTGAACAAAGAATTCTCACCTGAGGAATACCGAATGGCAGAGAAGCACCTGAAAAAATGTTCAACATCCTTAATCATCAGGGAAATGCAAATCAAAACAACCCTGAGATTCCACCTCACACCAGTCAGAATGGCTAAGATCAAAAATTCAGGTGACAGCAGATGCTGGCGAGGATGTGGAGAAAGAGGAACACTCCTCCATTGTTGGTGGGATTGCAAGCTTGTACAACCACTCTGGAAATCAGTCTGGCGGTTCCTCAGAAAATTGGACATAGTACTACCGGAGGATCCAGCAATACCTCTCCTGGGCATATATCCAGAAGATGTCCCAACCGGTAAGAAGGACACATGCTCCACTATGTTCATAGCAGCCCTATTTATAATAGCCAGAAGCTAGAAAGAACCCAGATGTCCCTCAACAGAGGAATGGATACAGAAATTATGGTACATTTACACAATGGAGTACTACTCAGCTATTAAAAAGAATGAATTTATGAAATTCCTAGCCAAATGGATGGACCTGGAGGGCATCATCTTGAGTGAAGTAACACAATCACAAAAGAACTCACACAATATGTATTCATTGATAAGTGGATATTAGCCCAAAACTTAGGATACCCAAGATATAAGATACAATTTGCTAAACGCATGAAACTCAAGAAGAATGAAGACCAAAGTGTGGACACTGTGCACCTTCTTAGAATTGGGAACAAAACACCCAGGGAAGGAGCTACAGAGACAAAGTTCGTAGCTGTGATCAAAGGATGGTCCATTTAGAGACTGCTGTATCCAGGGATCCGTCCCATAATCAGCTTCTAAACGCTGACACCATTGCATACACTAGCAAGATCTTGCTGAAAGGACCCAAATATAGCTGTCTCTTGTGAGACGATGCCGGGGCCTAGCAAACACAGGAGTGGATGTTCACAGTCAGCTATTGGATGTATCACAGGGCTCCCAATGGAGAAGCTAGAGAAAGTACCCAAGGAGCTAAAGGGATCTGCAACCCTATTGTTGGAACAACATGATGAACTAACCAGTACCCCGGAGCTCTTGTCTCTAGCTGCATATGTATCGAAAGATGGCCTAGTCGGCCATCAATGGAAAGAGAGGCCCATTGGACTTGCAAACTTTATATGCCCCAATATAGGGGAAAGCCAGGGCCAAAAGAATGGGAATGGGTGGGTAGGGAAGTGGGGGGCGCTATGGGGGACTTTTGGGATAGTATTGGAAATGTAATTGAGGAAATTATGTAATAAAAATATTAAAAAAAAAAAAAAAAAAAAAAAAAAAAAAAAAAAAAAAAAAAAAAAAAAAAAAAAAAAAAAAAAAAAAAGTGGATATTAGCCCAAAACTTAGGATACCCAAGATATAAGATACAATTTGATAAACGCATGAAACTCAAGAAGAATGAAGACCAATGTGTGGACACTGTGCACCTTCTTAGAATTGGGAACAAAACACCCAGGGAAGGAGTTACAGAGACAAAGTTCGTAGCTGTGATGAAAGGATGGACCATTTAGAGACTGCCGTATCCAGGGATCCATCCCATAATCAGCTTCTAAACGCTGACACCATTGCATACACTAGCAAGATTTTGCTGAAAGGACCCAAATATAGCTGTCTCTTGTGAGACGATGCCGGGGCCTAGCAAACACAGGAGTGGATGTTCACAGTCAGCTATTGGATGTATCACAGGGCTCCCAATGGAGAAGCTAGAGAAAGTACCCAAGGAGCTAAAGGGATCTGCAACCCTATTGTTGGAACAACATGATGTACTAACCAGAACCCCGGAGCTCTTGTCTCTAGCTGCATATGTATGGAAAGATGGCCTAGTCGGCCATCAATGGAAAGAGAGGCCCATTGGACTTGCAAACTTTATATGCCCCAATATAGGGGCATGCCAGGGCCAAAAGAATGGGAATGGGTGGGTAGGGAAGTGGGGGGCGCTATGGGGGACTTTTGGGATAGCATTGGAAATGTAATTGAGGAAAATATGTAATAAAAATATTAAAAATCAAAAAAAAAATAAAGTCAAGGGAGAAGGATGCTGGGATGCTGAGCAGATGCAGGTCACGAGTTGTGGAGACAGCAGGGGCAGCTTAGCCCAGTAGAGTGTCAGTCTTATTCCTTATGAATCTCTTAACTGTACTCGTCTCCACACACATATGTGGTTTCTAACCTATGACATCACCTGGAAGTGTGGATTAGTCTACTAAACAACAACAACAAACACCGTACATTAAAAGATGAATCTTAATTTTTATAGCACTTGTAGATGTCTAGAAATATTGAGCAGAAAATACAGAAGTTCCCCCCCACACACATGTTCTGAGTTCCCACACCTGGAGTCCCAGCATCCACTAATGTGGGATGTCCATTGTGGTAGATGAAGTCATACTGGCATGTCAGAGTCACCCAATCCACAGGAGTTGTACATTGTACAGCTCTGGACTAATGTGCAGTTCCATGCACCAACTCTTACAGCATGCAGAATAGTTGCCATGACCTAGAGCTCCCGTTGCTACACCTGTTCACCCCACTTTCCCTGCCACTATTGATTACTTTCTCCATAGCTTTGCCCTTTCCAGAATATCATTCCCCTGAGGCCTCACTGCTGATGGGTGGGACCATACCTTGACCAGACTGCTTAGTTATGCTTACATACTGCCTTCTATTGAAACCTAAACCTCATGTCAGAACCCTAGAGATGGGCTTGGGGTTGGGGAAAGAGTCACCAGATATCCTTGTGCCCCTTTAAGTATAGTCACTTTGAATGTATTCCCTGTACTTGTCCTTAGCCAGTGGGTGAGAGGAAATCAATGCTTCTCTTTTTTCTGCTGTCTCATTAAATGTGCCTTTAGTTGGTCTGTTGGGAATAAATGACTGAGCCTATGGTTTTATGGCTGCCAGTATGCAGGCTTTGATGTTCAAAATTCTGGTAACAATTTTGGTGATCCAGGTCCAGGAGAAAAGTTGCACTAATACTCATCAAATTAACCTTAGAAAAGAAGAAAGACTGAATATCCATATACCTGCTGGAATCACTCTATTAAAGGGAGTTTCCCTATCTTCCCACTTCAGGCAGTATCAGCCGTGTCTTTCCTTATGTTAGGTGAAGCAGAGATCCTAGAGTCTAGGCCTTATTCTGGACTCCCAAGAAAGCGCTACTCTTGGCAAGTTTGCTTCCCTTGGGCCACTGAGGACCCAGTGGGAACCTTTTGGATGTATTTTAGTAGCTACTATTTAGAGTTTGGCTTTGACTTTGGGATTATGGGACATTTCAGTTTCTGTGGAGCTATGGGCGTTTGTATTACTTGTATGTCAGGCCTTGGACCATTCAGCTCTCTGTTGTTTGACCGGGAAGATTTTGGAATGTGATAAGCCATTCAGGGTCTGTTGAACCACTTGAGGCATGCAGGAGATGATGCAATACTAAAGTCCAGGCAAATGTAACTAGCAAGGGCGCTTCTCGGGTCCTTTTGAACAAAGGCTCTGTAGTGAAGCTTCATGGATGTTCATCATGAATCTTTGTCCCTAAATAAAAATGGTGCCCTGTGTCTTTCCAGACTCAAGAGCATCCCAAGGGCTCTTATACCTATAAACTTAAGTCTTAATGTCTTGAAGTTTCTCATTAGTAAATAAGTGGGTAACTAGATAGACAGACAGAAAGACAGACAGATGCATCTCAAGTTCTTTTTTTCTAATTTTTAATATATTTATTACATATTTTCCTCAATTACATTTCCAATGCTATCCCAAAATTCCCCCATAGCGCCCCCCACTTCCCTACCCACCCATTCCCATTCTTTTGGCCCTGGAATTCCCCTATATTGGGGCATATAAAGTTTGCAAGTCCAATGGGCCTCTCATTCCATTGATGGCCGACTAGGCCATCTTTCGATACATATGCAGCTAGAGACAAGAGCTCCAGGGTTCTGGTTAGTACATCATGTTGTTCCAACGATAGGGTTGCAGATCCCTTTAGCTCCTTGGGTACTTTCTCTAGCTTCTCCATTGGGAGCCCTGTGATACATCCAATAGCTGACTGTGAACATCCACTCCTGTGTTTGCTAGGCCCCGGCATCGTCTCACAAGAGACAGCTAAATTTGGGTCCTTTAAGCAAAATCTTGCTAGTGTATGCAATGGTGTCAGCGTTTAGAAGCTGATTATGGGATGGATCCCTGGATACGGCAGTCTCTAAATGGTCCATCCTTTCATCACAGTTACGAACTTTGTCTCTGTAACTCCTTCCCTGGGTGTTTTGTTCCCAATTCTAAGAAGGGGCACAGTGTCCACACTTTGGTCTTCATTCTTCTTGAGTTTCATGCGTTTAGCAAATTGTATCTTATATCTTGGGTATCCTAAGTTTTGGGCTAATATCCACTTATCAGTGAATACATATTGTGTGAGTTCTTTTGTGATTGTGTTACTTCACTCAAGATGATGCCCTCCAGGTCCATACATTTGGCTAGGAATTTCATAAATTCATTCTTTTTAATAGCTGAGTAGTACTCCATTGTGTAAATGTACCATAATTCCTGTATCCATTCCTTTGTTGAGGGACATCTGGGTTCTTTCCAGCTTCTGGCTATTATAAATAGGGCTGCCAAGAACATAGTGGAGCATGTGTCCTTTTTACCGGTTGGGACATCTTCTGGATATATGCCCAGGAGAGGTATTGCTGGATTCTCCGGTAGTACTATGTCCAATTTTCTGAGGAACCGCCAGACTGATTTCCAGAGTGGTTGTACAAGCTTGCAATCCCACCAACAATGGAGGAGTGTTCCTCTTTCTCCACATCCTCACCAGCATCTGCTGTAACCTGAATTTTTGATCTTAGCCATTCTGACTGGTGTGAGGTGGAATCTCAGGGTTGTTTTGATTTGCATTTCCCTGATGATTAAGGATGTTGAACATTTTTTCAGGTGCTTCTCTGCCATTCGGTATTCCTCAGGTGAGAATTCTTTGTTCAGTTCTGAGCCCCATTTTTTAATGGGGTTATTTGACTTTCTGGAGTCCACCTTCTTGAGTTCTTTATATATATTGGATATTAGTCCCTTATCTGATTTAGGATAGGTGAAGATCCTTTCCCAATCTGTTGGTGGTTTTTTTGTCTTATTGATGGTGTCTTTAGCCTTGCAGAAGCTTTGCAGTTTCATGAGGTCCCACTTGTCAATTCTCGATCTTACAGCACAAGCCATTACTGTTCTATTCAGGAATTTTTCCCCTGTGCCCATATCTTCAAGGCTTTTCCCCACTTTCTCCTCTATAAGTTTCAGTGTCTCTGGTTTTATGTGAAGTTCCTTGATCTACTTAGACTTGACGTTAGTACAAGAAGATAGGAATGGATCGATTCGCATTCTTCTACATGTTAACAACCAGTTGTGCCAGCACCATTTGTTGAAAATGCTGTCTTTCTTCCACTGGATGTTTTTAGCTCCCTTGTCGAAGATCAAGTGACCGTAGGTGTGTGGGTTTATTTCTGGGTCTTCAATTCTATTCCATTGGTCTATTTGTCTGTCACTATACCAGTACCATGCAGTTTTTATCACAATTGCTCTGTAGTAGAGCTTTAGGTCCGGCATGGTGATTCCACCAGAGGTTCTTTTATCCTTGAGAAGAGTTTTTGCTATCCTAGGTTTTTGTTATTCCAGATGAATTTGCAGATTGCACTTTCTAATTCGTTGAAGAATTGAGTTGGAATTTTGATGGGGATTGCATTGAATCTGTAGATTGCTTTTGGCAAGATAGCCATTTTTACAATGTTGATCCTGCCAATCCATGAGCATGGGAGATCTTTCCATCTTCTGAGATCTTCTATAATTTCTTTCTTCAGAGACTTGAAGTTTTTATTATACAGATCTTTCACTTCCTTAGTTAGAGTCACGCCAAGATATTTTATATTATTTGTGACTATTGAGAAGGGTGTTGTTTCCCTAATTTCTTTCTCAGCCTGTTTATTCTTTGTGTAGAGAAAGGCCATTGATTTGTTTGAGTTAATTTTATATCCAGCTACTTCACCAAAGCTGTTTATCAGGCTTAGGATTTCTCTGGTGGAATTTTTAGGGTCACTTATATATACTATCATATCATCTGCAAAAAGTGATGTTTTGACTTCATCTTTTCCAATTTGTATCCCTTTGATCTCCTTTTGTTGTCGAATTGCTCTGGCTAGGACTTCAAGTACAATGTTGAATAGGTATGGAGAAAGTGGACAGCCTTGTCTAGTCCCTGATTTTAGAGGGATTGCTTCAAGCTTCTCACCATTTACTTTGATGTTGGCTACTGGTTTGCTGTAGATTGCTTTTATCATGTTTAGGTATGGGCCTTGAATTCCTGATCTTTCCAAGACTTTTATCATGAATGGGTGTTGGATCTTGTCAAATGCTTTTTCCGCATCTAAGGAGATGACCATGTGGTTTTTGTCTTTGAGTTTGTTTATATACTGGATTACGTTGATGGATTTCCGTATATTGAACCATCCCTGCATCCCTGGGATGAAACCTACTTGGTCAGGATGGATGATTGTTTTGATGTGTTCTTGGATTCGGTTAGCAAGAACTTTATTGAGGATTTTTGCATCAATATTCATAAGGGATATTGGTCTGAAGTTTTCTATCTTTGTTGGGTCTTTTTGTGGTTTAGGTATCAGAGTAATTGTGGCTTCATAGAATGAGTTGGGTAAGTACCTTCTGTTTCTATTTTGTGGAATAGTTTGTGAAGAACTGGGATTAGATCTTCTTTGAAGGTCTGATAGAACTCTGCACTAAACCCATCTGGTCCTGGGCTTTTTTTAGTTGGGAGACTATTAATGACTGCTTCTATTTCTTTGGGGGATATAGGGCTGTTTAGATCATTAACCTGAACTTGATTCAACTTTGGTACCTGGTATCTGTCTAGGAACTTCTCCATTTCATCCAGGTTCTCCAGTTTTGTTGAGTATAGCCTTTGGTAGAAGGCTCTGATGGTGTTTTGGATGTCTTCAGGATCTGTTGTTATGTCTCCTTTTTCATTTCTGATTTTGTTAATTAGGATGCTTTCCCTGTGCCCTCTAGTGAGTCTGGCTAAGGGTTTATCTATCTTGTTGATTTTCTCAAAGAACCAGCTCCTTGATTGGTTGATTCTTTGAATAGTTCTTCTTGTTTCCACTTGGTTGATTTCGCCCCTGAGTTTGATTATTTCCTGCCGTCTACTCCTCTTGGGTGAATTTGCTTCCTTTTGTTCTAGTGCTTTTAGGTGTGTTGTCAAGCTGCTAATGTGTGCTCTCTCTAGTTTCCTTTTGGAGGCACTCAGAGCTATGAGTTTTCCTCTTAGAAATGCTTTCATTGCATCCCATAAGTTTGGGTATGTTGTGGCTTCATTTTCATTGAACTCTAAAAAGTCCTTAATTTCTTTCTTTATTCCTTCCTTGACCAAGGTATCATTGAGAAGAGTGTTGTTCAGTTTCCACGTGAATGTTGGCTTTCTATTATTTATTTTGTTATTGAAGATCAGCCTTAGTCCATGGTGATCTGATAGGATGCATGGGAAAATTTCAATATTTTTGTATCTGTTGAGGCCTGTTTTGTGACCAATTATGTGGTCAATTTTGGAGAAGGTACCATGAGGTGCTGAGAAGAAGGTATATCCTTTTGTTTTAGGATAGAATGTTCTGTAGATATCTGCCAGATCCATTTGATTCATAATTTCTCTTAGTTTCACTGTGTCCCTGTTTAGTTTCTGTTTCCATGATCTGTCCATTGGTGAAAGTGGTGTGTTGAAGTCTCCCACTATTATTGTATGAGGTGCAATGTGTGCTTTGAGATTTACTAAAGTTTCTTTAATGAATGTGGCTGCCTTTGTATTTGGAGCATAGATATTCAGGATTGATAGTTCCTCTTGGAGGATTTTACCTTTGATGAGTATGAAGTGTCCCTCCTGTCTTTTTTAATGACTTTGGGTTGGAAGTCAATCTTATCAGATATTAGAATGGCTATTCCAGCTTGTTTCCTCATACCATTTGCTTGGAAAATTGTTTTCCAGCCTTTCATTCTGAGGTAGTGTCTATCTTTTTCTCTGAGATGAGTTTCCTGTAAGCAGCAAAATGTTGGGTCTTGTTTGTGTAGCCAGTTTGTTAGTCTATGTCTTTTTATCGGGGAGTTGAGTCCATTGATATTAAGAGATATTAAGGAAAAGTAATTGTTGTTTCCTGTTATTTTTGTTGTTAAAGTTGGCATTCTGTTCATGTGGCTGTCTTCTTTTAGGTTTGTTGAGGGATTACCTTCTTGTTGTTTCTAGGGCGTGGTTCCTGTCCTTGTGTTGGTTTTTTTCTGTTATTATCCTTTGAAGGGCTGGATTCGTGGAGAGATAATGTGTGAATTTGGTTTTGTCGTGGAATACTTTGGTTTCTCCATCTATGTTAATTGAGAGTTTGGCTGGGTATAGTAGCCTGGGATGGAATTTGTGTTCTTTTAGTGTCTGTATAACATCCGTCCAGGATCTTCTGGCTTTCATAGTCTCTGGTGAAAAATCTGGTGTAATTCTGATAGGCTTGCCTTTATATGTTACTTGGCCTTTTTCTCTTACTGCTTTTAGTATTCTATCTTTATTTAGAGCATTTGTTGTTCTGATTATTATGTGTCGGGAGGTATTTCTTTTCTGGTCCAGTCTATTTGGAGTTCTGTAGGCTTCTTGTATGTTCATGGGCATCTCTTTCTTTAGATTTGGGAAGTTTTCTTCTATAATTTTGTTGAAGATGTTTGCTGGTCCTTTGAGTTGAAAATCTTCATTCTCATCCACTCCTATTATCCGTAGGTTTGGTCTTCTCATTGTGACCTGTATTTCTTGGATGTTTTGAGTTAGGATCTTTTTGCATTTTACATTTTCCTTGATTGTTGTGCCGATGTTCTCTATGGAATCTTCTGCACCTGAGATTCTCTCTTCCATCTCTTGTATTCTGTTGCTGATGCTGGTATCTATGGTTCCAGATTTCTTTCCTAAGGTTTCTATCTCCAGTGTTGCCTCATTTTGGGTTTTCTTTATTGTGTCTACTTCCCTTTTTAGGTCTAGTATGGTTTTGTTCATTTCCATCATCTGTTTGGATGTGTTTTCCTGTTTTTCATTAAGGACTTCTACCTGTTTGATTATGTTATCGTGTTTTTCTTTAAGGATTTGTAACTCTTTAGCAGTGTTCTCCTGCAATTCTTTAAGGGATTTTTGTGCTTCCTCTTTACTGTCTTCTACCTGTTTACCAGTGTTCCTTTGTATTTCTTTAAGTGTGTTATTAAAGTCCTTCTTGAAGTCCTCTACCATCATCAGGAGATATGCTTTTAGATCCGTGTCTAGCTTTTCCGGTGTGTTGGGGTGCCCTGGACTGGGCGAAGTGGGAGTGCTGGGTTCTGATGATGGTGAGTGGTCTTGGTTTCTGTTAGTAAGATTATTACGTTTACCTTTCGCCATCTGGTAATCTTTGGGGTTAGTTGTTGTCGATGTCACTGTTTAAAGATTGGAGCAGAAGCTGTGTTCCACTCACCAGCAGTCTCAAAATCCTGTGGCGGGGGGTCGTGGGTAGCTGGCGGGTGTCAGCCGACCCTGCGCTCTAGCTACGCCGGTGCTGGTCTGGCCGGATGAGGCCTGTGGCCCTACTCAGGCCGGTTTCTGCTTCCCTAACTAATGCAGTCTCAGGTCCCGCGCGCAATTGGATTGGAGCAGAAGCTGTGTTCCACTCACCAGAAGTCTTAAGATCCTGTGGCGGGTGTTGTGGGTAGCTGGCGAGTGTCAGCCGATCCTGGGCCCTAGCTACCCCGGTGCTTTTCTGACCGGAAGAGCCTCAAGTTCTTAAATGTGGAGATAGGCTACACTTCTGGATCTCGAAGGAGTTATAAACTTGTGTTTTGATTCCTTTGTTTTTGTTTTAGACAGCATTGGTATTGTCATGTGTGACTGAATAGTGTGGTTTCCACCTATTTCCCTCCTCTTTCATGAGAGCTGTCCTTGTGTGTCTTGTCACATTTTCAGCATCTAACATCAGCATGCTTTTGCCTGTTAGTTCTCAGGCACCATGTGGTAGGAAAATGATCCACTTGGGAAACATCAGACCCCCTAAACTGTAAACCACTTAGCAGACTGCTTCTCTCTCTCTCTCTCTCTCTCTCTCTCTCTCTCTCTCTCTCTCTCTCTCTCTCTCTCTCTCTCTCTCTCTCTCTCTCTCTTAAGACAGGGTTTCTCTGTAGCCCTGGCTGGCCTGGTAACTCACTCTGTAGACCAGGCTGGTGTCGAACTCAGAAATCCACCTGGCAGACTGTTTAATGATTTTTTTTTCCTAGTAGCAACAGCTTTTCTTCTAGATTCCCACTGAATAATATTCCTCTAGTCCTGAAGCCCATGTTACTCCTCATCTCCCTGTAGCTAGGCAGGCAGAGGCTTTTGCTCATGGAGGGAGACGATCTATTTCTCTGTTCATCCTGAAGAGGCTTCAGCACACGGACCCTTAACAATCACAACTAATTAAGATAAAAGAATACAAGTCTGAGGTGCTGTGAAGCAGGATAGCCTCTCTCTGGAGAGGCTCTCCCAGTTCCTGACAAATACAGAGGTGAATCCTTGCAGCCTACCATTGGATTAAGCACAGGGTCCCCAATGAAGGAGCTAGAGAAAGGACCCAAGGAGCTGAAAGGGTTTGCAGCTCCATAGGAAGAACAACAATATGAACCAACCAATAACCCCAGAGCTCCCAGGGACTAAGCCACCAACCAAAGAGCACACGTGGTGGGACTCATGGGTCCAGCTGCATATGTAGCAGAGGATGGCCTAGTCGGACATCAATGGGAGGAGAGGCCCTTTGCCCTGTGAAGGCTCTATGCTCCAGTGTGGGGGAATGCCAGGGCCAGGAAGTGGGATTGGGTGGGTTGGTGAGCAGGGGGAGGGGTGAAAGGATAAGGGTATTTTTAGGAGGGGAAACCAAGAAAGGGGATAACACTTGAAATGTAAATAAAGAAAATATCCAATAAAAAAGAAAAAAAATACAAATCTGAGGTGGAGTGAAGCAGAATAGAAAGACAGAGGGAATTGGGGAGCATGAGAAAAGAAAAAAAAAGAAAAAATCTGACTCCTAGGATCTGAGTCACACTGACCACTGGCTGAGAGTTAATATTTTTCTTATAATTGACCAGACAACTATACAGTGTCTATATCCTTTCCTGAGAGAGATCTCAAACAAGAGTGTTAAAACAGCTGGTGAACACTTCTATCAGTTTTAAACTGTCTTTTCCTTCATCCTCATTCACAAACCTGAGCCATGAACCTCATAGACTGCCTTCCAATCTCATTTACAAAAAGAAGTTCCTCGAAAGAAGTGAGCGGCCGTAGTGGTGGCCGGCTGTGGGGATGCAGGGCTGCCTCTCCTGATGCTTGGCTCTCATGGGTTTTGATTCCTCACCAAGTCTACTTTGGGTCTGTCCTGACCGTGTTCCCAATTCCTTGAATTAAAGAAAGACAAAGGAACTCTTCTGGAATGACTCTGAGTGACGACTGTTCCTGGTGAGCAAACTCTTACCCTGGTGGCTACATTATTTTATTGCCACTCGCTAAAGTGGTCAAATTTCTCCAAATGACTCTTAACAAGACACTTTTAGAAAAATCTCTGCCTTCTCTATTAGTTTTATAATGGGGGATGTTACACATAAAATTTAGATCATCTAGAATTTCAGTAAGTTTAATGATTTTAGTCCATTATAATTTGGCTTCCTGAGTTCTACCTTAGGCATTTGATAGTATTTTGCTTTCTTAACTGTAGTATCAAAGTGTTTTTATTTCTGCAGACTCTATTTCTCCTCTACATCTGTATTTTCACAAGTACATGTGCATGCCAATTTAGAACGGGGTCACTCTAGTACTATGAAAACTATGGTCAAGAAATCTTGGAAGATAAGGACAAGAAGGGATCACATAGAAATAATTGAATTTGGACAAGATTTTTCTTCCTTGACTCGAGACACTAAATTCCTTATAGAACTTAAGAATGTTTACCTTCCATCCTGGAAGTAGGAAGGTTGATATTCAGGCTATGACTCTGAAGCAGTGCCATTCCAGAGTACAGCTTGGTAGTGTCTAAGGAAACTTCTGCTGCAATTGCCATACACCACTCAGGAACTCACCTACTGTACTGGCTATTTTTGTGTCAACTTGACACATCTGGAGTTATCACAGAGAAAGGGGCTTCAGTTGAGGAAATGCCTCCATGAGATCCAACTGTAAGGCATTTTCTCAATTAGTGATCAAGGGGGAAAGGCCCCTTGTGGGTGGGACCATCCCTGGGCTGGTAGTCTTGGGTTCTATAAGAGAGCAGGCTGAGCAAGCCAGGGGAGGCAAGCCAGTAAAGAACATCCCTCCATGGCCTCTGCATCAACTTCTGCTCCCTGACCTGTCTGAGTTCCAGTCCTGACTTCCTTTGGTGATGAACAGCAGCATGGAAGTGTAAGCCGAATAAACCCTTTCCTCCCCAACTTGCTTCTTGGTCATGATGTTTGTGCAGGAATAGAAACCCTGACTAAGACAAATTGGTACCAGGAGTGGGGTATTCCTGTGACAACCTGACCATGTTTTGGGGAGGACTGTGGAAGGACTTTGGAACTTTGGGCTTGAAGATCCATTCGTTGTTAAGAGCTCTGTCAGATGTTGTGTAGGAGCTTGGAAGATAATGCTGAGAACAGTGCAGAAGATGGAGGCCTGGTTTGTGAAATTTCAGAGGGAAAATTAAAGACTCTCTTCAGGGCCATTGCTGTTTTTATTGTGAAGATTTTGTAGTTCTGGTTAGCTGGGGCTGAAGAATCAGCTGTGATTAACAAGATACCAGAACTACTAAAGCAAAAACTTTGCATTACTGGGACTATTGATGCTGGTTAGCTGGAGCTAAGAAATTAGCGGTGATTAAGAAGAGACCAGCATCGTTGAGGTGACATCTTCTGGGAAGTGTTTTCTGAAAGCACAAAGAGGCTGTGTTCCAGAGATAGGCAAGGTTGTACTCCTTCTGCAGTGGGACTTGGTAATGTGTAAGGGTCACCCAGGTGGTACTGGTTTTGAAGGCATGAAGGGGTCATGCAGAGGAGCTGAGGCTCGGCACTGTGAGAGGCCATGGAAGGCCATTGGTGAAGGTGCAGCCTCAGTTGCAATTGAAGGCCCAGGACTGAAGGGGTCATGCAGTGTTTTGGAGATGCCAGTACCATGAGATGACCACCAAGAGCAGCAGCAGCAGTGGAGTACAGGCATCTGGAGCCCAGAGGACGACGTGTGTGCTACAAAGGGCATGGCTGGAGAAGTGACCCAAGCCCTTGGAGGAGCCCAGAAGATCGTGAGTTGGATCCCAGACGTTGGACGGTTGGAGATTGATTTTTGCTTTGATTGTGACTGTGCCCTGATATTTTCCCCCTTGAAGGAAGAAACTGTTTTAGTGGAACCCACAGTTAAGAGACTTTTAATTGTAAAAAGACTTTGGATTTTAAAAGAGATGTATATTTTAAACAGATTGAAATTTTTTTTTTATATTTTTATTACATATTTTCCTCAATTACATTTCCAATACTATCCCAAAAGTCCCCCATAGCGCCCCCCACTTCCCTACCCACCCATTCCCATTCTTTTGGCCCTGGCATTCCCCTATATTGGGGCATATAAAGTTTGCAAGTCCAATGGGCCTCTCTTTCCGTTGATGGCCGACTAGGCCATCTTTCGATACATATGCAGCTAGAGACAAGAGCTCCAGGGTTCTGGTTAGTACATCATGTTGTTCCAACGATAGGGTTGCAGATCCCTTTAGCTCCTTGGGTACTTTCTCTAGCTTCTCCATTGGGAGCCCTGTGATACATCCAATAGCTGACTGTGAACATCCACTCCTGTGTTTGCTAGGCCCCGGCATCGTCTCACAAGAGACAGCTATATTTGGGTCCTTTCAGCAAAATCTTGCTAGTGTATGCAATGGTGTCAGCGTTTAGAAGCTGATTATGGGACGGATCCCTGGATACAGCAGTCTCTAAATGGTCCATCCTTTCATCACAGCTACGAACTTTGTCTCTGTAACTCCTTCCCTGGGTGTTTTGTTCCCAATTCTAAGAAGGTGCACAGTGTCCACACTTTGGTCTTCATTCTTCTTGAGTTTCATGCGTTTATCAAATTGTATCTTATATCTTGGGTATCCTAAGTTTTGGGCTAATATCCACAGATTGAAATTTTAAGAATATGTAAAGACTGTGGGACTTTTAAAGTTATTTAGATCTTGGGGATGAGTAAGAATGTAAGGGTTGAGGCTTACTAGTGATGTGTTTGTGTGTCAAGTTGACAAGGGGTCAATTGTACTGGCTATTTTTGTGTCAACTTGACACAGCTGGAGTTATCACAGAGAAAGGGGCTTCAGTTGAGGAAATGCCTCCATGAGATCCAACTGTAAGGCATTTTCTCAATTAGTGATCAAGGGGGAAAGGCCCCTTGTGGGTGGGACCATCCCTGGGCTGGTAGTCTTGGGTTCTATAAGAGAGCAGGCTGAGCAAGCCAGGGGAGGCAAGCCAGTAAAGAACATCCCTCCATGGCCTCTGCATCAACTTCTGCTCCCTGACCTGTCTGAGTTCCAGTCCTGACTTCCTTTGGTGATGAACAGCAGCATGGAAGTGTAAGCCGAATAAACCCTTTCCTCCCCAACTTGCTTCTTGGTCATGATGTTTGTGCAGGAATAGAAACCCTGACTAAGACACCTACTATGTTCTTACAGAGATAGTGATCTATCAGGGCCTGTTGACATAACCACACCTGCTGATACCCTACTTACTATTGTGAAACATTCATGACATACAAAGTATGTATTTAAACATATCTCCTTGGTGGCATTGTGGAAGATGGGCTAAGAAAGGCATGGTGGAAGCAGGAACTGACAAGAATTGGTGGCCAGGGCCATCTTAGTAGCTCGCCTTGAGGGACAACCCTGACGTTCCGGGAAAATACGCCTCTTGCTTTTGCATTAATCTGCGTCTCGGTATCTCACTCCGGGGCTTCTCGAAAGACTCTACAGGAGCAGGGAGAACTGAGGGAATTGCACATTCATCCAATACCTCAGATGTGGACCTCACGGGTGCTTCCAGTGCAAAAGAAACTACCTCGTCTAGCATTTCCAGGCATTATGGATTACCTGACTCTAGAAAGAGAACTCGCACAGGAAGGTCATGGCCTGCTGCAATACCACATTTGCGGAGAAGAAGAGGGCGCCTTCCACGAAGAGCACTCCAGACTCAGAACTCAGAAGTTGTAAAAGATGATGAAGGCAAAGACGATTATCAGTTTGAAGAACTTAACACAGAAATTCTGAATAACTTAGCAGATCAGGAGTTGCAGCTCAATCACCTGAAAAACTCCATCACTAGTTATTTTGGTGCCGCAGGTAGAATAGCGTGTGGCGAAAAATACAGAGTTTTGGCTCGTCGGGTGACGCTTGATGGGAAGGTGCAGTATCTTGTGGAGTGGGAAGGAGCGACTGCATCCTGACTGTAGGACTGAACGTTATGTTCACTGCACTCGTTTTCTGTTGGTACAGTTAAACAAACAAATAAACAAAAAACAGAGTGTGGGTTTTATTATCTTTCTTAGAAAAACAAAGAGAAAACACAAAAATATTCACAAAAGGAGATGATACTGGCCTTAAAACATGTACTTGTCAATGTTACGGATATTGTCATAAAAAAGATATCTTTTAAAAATCAGAGGAGAGACTTAATTTTTTTAAATCTTAAGATTTGTAGACTGTTTCTAGGATAGGCTATTAAACATGATTCAAACCCATGCATGGTGTTAGATACTTTTTATAATTATTCCATTGAGTCAATTTTTGTGATTAGTGGTTATCAGAGCAAACAGATCATGTAGATAGCACAAGTATTTGGAGAAACATTGTGTGTTTTGTTAAAAAAATGTTGGAAAGATTTATTTCAATATCCTTTAGATTTCATAAAGTGCAGTGTATATAATGTCTACTGAAAGACTGTAAAATATTGAAATTTCTTTCAAGCAAAATGTAAAAAAATATATTGAGCCTGTAAATTGCTCTGTGACTAGACTTCATTGTCGTCTTAATATATTCTTTGCATGTACATGTATATACACACATGTGTATATGTGTGTGTGTGTGATTATGTGACCTATGCAATACAAATTATGGGAATGGGCAGCTTTGGAGTATATATCCCATAATTCTTATTTCAGGAATAGTTGCAGTATTTACACAGCAGCATTTCTTCTCAGGCGTTTATTGGGTGCTGTTGCTTGCTATGTATGAAGAGAAATGTGTCAAACAAGTTTAGTGTGTACTGAAGAAGGGTATGAACAAGAGTGTACATGGGCTTTTAGAGTGCTTTTCAGTCCTTGTAACTCAGCTGTTGAATACCTAAAACAAATTCGAGTGATAACTACATTATTTCCTATTAGAAGTGACGTTTTCAAGTTCTTGTGGCACATTATGATTGTAAATGTCTCAGTTTAACAGCAAGTCTGTAGGAGCCCAGTGAAGACTCCTGAAATGTCTGTAGTAACTGTTAGTCATGTTTGAGTAAGCGGAGTATGAACAAAGTCATTTATTGCACAGGGTTAACAAACAGTATGTTGCTAGCTGAGGCTAACTGCTGTTTTATTACAACATTACCTCTTGTTTTTATAAAATGTACCACGATTTTAAATTGATATCTTTATTTTACGTGTTAAAAAAAAGTTTCTTTTATCACCAGTGTTAGAGTTGTCTTCTGTTTTTTTGTTTTGTTTTGGTTTGGTTTTTTTTCTTGTTGTTTTCTTTCTTAGCCAAAGAGTAAACAGAAGAATATTATTTTGGTAGCTCTTCATTTTACTTTTATAATGATTGGGGGATTTTAGACTAAAAATTGGGGAAATTTCTGCCAAAATGAAAAAAAATATGTGACGTGTATTGATGACAATGCTAAAATTGTGGTTAGTGCTTATTTATTCCATTAATTGATTATTTGCCTGTTTTTAAAGAAACATGCTTTATTTCTTTAAGCATCTTCAAAAGATGACTTTTCTTGTCACATTGTAGCCAAAAGAAGCAGAGAACTTCTTGTCCTGCTTTTGGTTCCTGGTTAACCAGGTATAATGAGCTTTACAAAGTGCAAATTACAAACTGTCACTTCTGTTCACCTCCACCAAAACTTGATTTCCCCTAGCTATTAATTTAAAGTTGCCTTTCCTGCAGCTGCAATATTTTGAATAACACAGAGATTGTGTTAATTTTTGAATGTTTGTTTATATCTAGGGGTAATGGAAAATGTAATTCCCGTGTAACCTTATTCACTCCAGCTGTATCATATTTCATTTTTCCCAAAGTTCTTTAATTTTAACTGAACACCAGCAGTATTTTTAGTAATTCTTTAAGATACTTGGAAGACAATTTATCAAGCTGAACTTAATTATTGTGAATGTCTGTTTTCTTTTGTCATGGTGGTTCACATGGCTCTGATGTTCAGTTTGTATTTTTGAAATTGCTTTACTTAGAATTAAAACAGACCAACATTAAATGTGTGTATTTTTAAAAGAAAAAAAAAAAAGAATTGGTGGCCAGGTAGGGTAGAGGGAGGTGGAGGTCTATTATACCTTACAGTGTATATTGAATTTTATGTTGAAGTTACCCAGTCAGTGGACCAAAAGGAAGAAAGAAAGAGCAGAGAGGAAGAGAGTGCTATGCTAAATATCAGGTGAACAAATACACCCGGAAGTGATGTCATGGAAAGAGACTAGGAAGAGAAAGTGAAGAAAATGTATTTCAAGTAATATTAACCCAAAGCTTCTTTTGAGGAGCAGAACATGACACCCCAATTCAAGAAGTTATAAAAGGTTTCCAGGGGCCAACAGTTACAATGTCCTTATCAGGAGGATACTTTGCAAGTTGGTAACTTATCAAAATTAAGATATAAAAGCAGAATTTGTAAGGCAGAAACTGAGAAAAGACATTGCATGCAAGGAAACAGACACAAGGCCATCGGGTATTTCTTGGCATGTACTCTTTAGTGTAGACATAAAAGAGGGAGGAATTTCTCATACTTGACTTAGCTTACAGAAAGAGCGGGAAGAGGCTCGCCAGGTGGAAATATTTCTAAAGAGTTGCACTGAGCATCTGAAACTAAAAATCTCCATCATGGAAATGTGAGAGGTGAGAGATGCTACCATGTAGCCTAGCAAATGAGAAGGGAGAGGAGAACAGAGGAAAAAAGAGGACTATTGAACAGTGTTGGAAACAACAAGTGGTCATTTGAACAGGTGAGGACTGGAGAGGACCAGAAGACTGGAGGATGTAGGGCACTCATTCCCCACTGCTAAGACCAACTGGGCCAGCGAGGTGGGTGGTACACATGAGGGAAAGGGGAATGCAGAAAGAGAAGACAGAGAGGGAGAGAATATCATTCACCATGAGATGTGTGCCACTCAGAGTGTATTGCCCCAGAGCTATTCAAAGAGAGAAAGACTTTAATAGCACCGGAACATAAAACCAGGGAGTGATATGTTACTCTGGAGGCCGAGAGTAGATAGCTAAGGAAGAAGATGGAGACCTGCAAGGTTTGCTTGGAGGGGAAATGAGATGAAACCTGCTTGGAGGTCAGTCCCTGAAGGTTTTCTGGGCAGGACTATCGGGGGGGATGAAGGCTAGAATCAGACACATATAGGGCAGGCACATAGGCCAGCCCCTTGAGCAGAGGCCAGCTGGCTGGTGATACCCAGGACAGTGGATGGATGTGAGACCCAGAAGCTACACAGTGAGAAGACAAGAAGAGGGGGGGATGCAGATGGGGAACAAGACAGGCAGGCACACTCAGGACCCTGGTGCAGGCGCCTGGTCAGTGCCAGAGAGAACCTTAACTCAGCAAAACCCCAGAATCTGCAAAAAGAAAATGGTGGTCCTTCCCTCTTCGCATTGTTGTAGCCACTGAGACTTCATCCTTTCTTGGAGACATAGCTGGTAATAAAGGACCCCTTGGTATAGTCATAAGCTGACAAGCCAAGGTTTAAAGGTTCTGTGAATAGTGAGTCTAATTGTGGCTTCATCTTGCTGGACATTGAGTGGGAGCCAGATGCAGTATGGGCTCCTCATGATTCTAACATGTGATGCCCCACAAGGTGGGCAGCTTCATTAGCAGAGGAAGTGGGGAAGGAAATAGTAATATGTAAACCCAGGAGGAAGTCTGTAGAGCTATCCTTAGCTCATCATTATACCAGATCAATGTAAAGGTGGGTCAGCACATGGCTTCTAAGGGTCACAGCCTTGATGCTCATATTCCTACCCACTAACATTAGGTTCAGTGATGAATGAAAGTGAAGGGGCCAGAGGGAATCTGCTGCCTTGTAGTTTCACTGGGAGATGTTGACAGTGGTTTCCACCCTTGCCTCCTATCTTAATACTCTGCCTTCTGTCAAAGCAAAATTGAAAGGCATTCATGATATTCCCAGCTATGAACCATTTGCTTTATTGTGGCAAGCAAAATGTCTTATTTTATAAGTATCTGAATAATATTTTTCATTCATTAAATATGTGGTAGATGGTTACATGGACATTTTATAAGTATCTGAACAATATTTTTCATTCATTAAATATATGGTAGATGGTTACATGGACTAAACAATGGAAGAAAGGAAGAATTCAGCAAAGCAGAAAAGAAAGAAAAACAGAATGAAAAGGGGAAAAAAGGCAAAATAAAGACATCGATTATCATTCAAGGATGTTTTCTTTCCATCATGCTGACTTGATCCCTACTTGCCTCCTCTCTTCACAAGGCTGTGTCTCTGTCCTAACCTCTGCAGGGCGTCCTTCACATCCTTGTTGCGTAGACTATAGATGAGGGGGTTGAGCATGGGGATGACCAGGGTGTAGAAGACAGATATCACCTTGCCCTGTGCCATGGATGCCACTGCTCCAGGCTGGGCATACATGACAAACACAGTTCCATAAAACAAGGACACAGCCATCATATGAGAGCCACAGGTGGAGAAGACCTTGTGCCTCCCAGATCCCGAGTGCATCCTGAGGATGGTCACGGTGATGTAGCCATAGGAAACCAGGACAGCTAAGGTGGTGCTCACAATGATGAACCCACAGAGGCCGAAGAGAAAGAGCTCATTGAGAGCCGTGCTGACACAGGCCAGCTGGAGCAGTGGGGGCACGTCACAGTAGAAGTGGTCAATACGGTTGGAGCTGCAGAAAGGCAGCTTGAACGTGAGACTGGTCTGCACAATGGAGTTCAGGCAGCCACCACAGTAGGTGCCCAGGACTAGACGGGCACAGGTTGTAGGGCACATGGTCACAGGGTACCTCAGGGGACTGCAGATGGCCATGAAACGGTCATAGGCCATCACAGCTAAGAGGAAAGCCTCAGTGGTAGCCAACAAGGAGAAGAAGAAGAGCTGTGTGGCACATCCTGCAAAGCTGATGACTTTGGAGGTGGAGAGGAAGTTGGCCAGGGCATTCGGGGCAATGGCAGAGGAGTAACAGAGGTCGACAAAGGACAGGTTCTTGAGGAAGAAATACATGGGGGAGTGCAGGCGGGTATCCAGGGTGATGACCACGATCATGGTGAGGTTGCCCAGGACAGTCACCATGTACAGGACAAGGAAGACAGCAAAGAGCAGGGCCTGGGTCTCTGAACCTCCCCCAAATCCCACCAACACAAACCCCTGCAAGGACACTGCTGAGAGGCTTCCATTCCTGTGGACTGCTATGGCCATGAGTGGGGTCAGCAGAAGAGAGGAAGGTGGAGGGAGAGAGAGGGAGCAGGTCTCATTGGCGTCTTCGGATGTTCCACAGCCTGCAGGAACCTGTTGGTGCCATTGTGCAAAAGTTCACCAGATGCTCTGCTGTGCTGGTCTGACCTGAAAGTAGACATTTCCTCTGACTTTTTTGTTCATGGGGATGTGCTGAGCACTGTCTGTGTAGGAAGCTGGACTGTGGATCTAAGGGTGCAAAGAGGCTTCCTGAGCCAAGGGACTCTTAGGTACAGACTTCCGCATCCCTACAGCTGCCTCTGGGTTGCTTATTATCCACCTCCAAGGACATTCCTGAGTGACACCATTCAGGAGCCACCCAAGAGCCCCACCCTACCCTTTCATGTTATTCACTGTCTGTAAAATGGACCTCCCAGCAGCCAGACTGGGTCATCTTATCCTTTCCAGGTTGAAAATCAGGGTAAGAAAATGGCTCTTACCACCCTGAGGTCATGCCTTTGTCCCTGTAGGGCTCTGCTCTCCCCTAGGCAGCTCTTACTCTAGGCCTGGTCCAGAAATGCAATGAACATGCAGAGCCTCTGCTTGCTTGAGCATGTTAGGGGTCTCTGTCAGTCAACACCTATATATGATGTGTGGGTGGCCTAGGCCCATGTTCTCTGAAACAGCAAGGCTGGTACCATGCATACTGGCTTCCAACTCGATCTCCCTGACATCTCTGTTACCTGTTTCACTTTGGCTTTGGGGGTTTACCTTTCCAATTGGAAAAGCAGACAGGCCAGCCTCTGCCTTACACCTGCTATCTATTCCTAATCACTTCTCTTCATCTTAGGGATCAGAGCAGTAGGTGAGGAACACCTACCATTCTGTAGGTCCCTGAGATGGATGCATGAGGCTCCTGGAGTTGGGAGCTTAGCTAGATAGAGGCAGGTGTCTGCTTGACATCACCTTTGGGGCTCAAGGATGCTGTGAACGAGGTGGGTTCAGTTGTTGCAAAACTCACCACTGCCATCCTCCATATACAACATACAGTGCAGACATGGATCCTGGAGGACCCTGTTGGAGTCCACCATCTACTATGGAGTCCAGTTTCCCAGTGCAAGCACAAATGATCATTTTCTCTTCATAGGTACATGGGGCTTTTGTGCTCACTCTTGACACACCCACCAGGGAAGTAGGGATCTCAGGACTAACCACACAGGTTTCCATTGTAGTAAACGTGATGAAAATATGTGTGCCATGTCTGGATTTTTGCTTCCTGCTGCAGCAAGGACAAACATGATCTCTCCAGTTTTCTAGGGATACAGGATGCCCACGGAATCAGTGGAACAACTGGTGACAGGGAATTGAAGGGATAGCCTGTGCTCACCTAGGCCCTGCCACTCCTGAGCCTGTACCATCACTGCCTCTTGTGAGATGGTTGAACACAGAGCTTTATTACACATATCTGCAGAATGGGAGCTTTTGTTTAACAAGCTAAGCCTAGGGTGGAGGCTCCAGTACTAGCTCTGAACAGGGTGAAGATCAGAGCTATTCAGGACAGACACATTCCTACCACTAAGACAATCTATGTCTTCCTGCTGAATGTTGACCCCACTACCCTCTAGTCATCAACTCTCCTACATTTTCAGTCCTGAAAGGTGACACACTTACCATCTCTAGGTGAGAATCTGGTCTGCAACAAGGTCACACAGCCAACAGCTCTCTCCAGGCATCCTCAGGCTGGCAAGCCTGGGCTTCTTTGAAGATGGGCATCAGTGGCCCCTGTTTATAAGGTGATTTACAGCTTCCTTGGCAGTGGAATGGGATGATTGTGAACAGGTGGGCACCCAGATGTCTGAGGGTCTGGTGTGAATATTTTTGATGTCTCAGGCTCTGGGTCCTGTAAAGAGGGAATACACCTTCCTTGCCTTGGTTCTTCTCTGTTCCCTCTCAGACAGGCAGTGCATGTTGGGTTCGCCTTGCTTGGGAGTATTCTCTGCATCTGGCAGGGCTGGGACTCATGGCCTCCAGTGTCCAATTACAAGTACACCATTCTCTGTTGTGGCTGGAACTTCACCCTGCCTCTGAGCTCCAGAGGCCAAGCATTGGCTCCAGCCAATCTCTTTCTCATGGTATCCTCTCTTGGTCTATTGGCAAGAAGCTTTGGTCCTCAGAGACTTGGGGAAGGACCACTGGGAGTATGGCAGAGTCATCTCAGAAAGACCAATGCCCCTCATTAGAACAGTCTCCCAGGTGGTGTAGTTCCCACCCCACCCCCTCCTTTGCTGTTCCCATCTACTTAAAGAATTCAATTCCTTTAAGCAATTACACTTCCTGCTTAAAGGGATTCAAAATCCAATCCAGTAGTAATAGCTGCTATGCAAACTAAGAGAAAGTGCTTCTCTTGGACTGCAGTGAGCCTTTGCTTCCCCCAGTACTTGATCATGTGTCCCTTGGGTGATTGCATGCCAGTGGCTTTGGTTGGTGTCTTTATACACCTGGGTCAGTTCTGGACAAGTCTGGACACTTTCCCTGATAACATATCAGTCAGTACTCACATCTTATTATTTTTTAATAGTTTAATTTCCGAGCTACATACAAGTATCAAACAGGATCCGGCCGGATCAGCGCCGGGGTAGCGGGAGCGCAGGGTTGCCTGACACCCGCCAGCTACCCACGACCCCCGCCGCAGGATTTTGGGACTGCTGGTGAGTGGAACACAGCTTCTGCTCCAATCCAATTGCGCAGGACCTGAGACTGCATTAGTTAGGGAAGCAGAAACCGGCCTGAGTAGGGCCACAGGCCACATCCGGCCGGATCAGCGCCGGGGTAGCGGGAGCGCAGGGTTGCCTGACACCCGCCAGCTACCCACGACCCCCGCCGCAGGATTTTGGGACTGCTTGTGAGTGGAACACAGCTTCTGCTCCAATCCAATTGCGCGGGACCTGAGACTGCATTAGTTAGGGAAGCAGAAACCGGCCTGAGTAGGGCCACAGGCCTCATCCGGCCGGATCAGCGCCGGGGTAGCGGGAGCGCAGGGTTGCCTGACACCCGCCAGCTACCCACGACCCCCTCCACAGGATTTTGGGACTGCTGGTGAGTGGAACACAGCTTCTGTTCCAGTCCAATCACGGGGGACCTGAGACTGCTCTGGTTGGGGAGAGAGATATCCGGCCTACATAGGGCCACAACCCTCTTCCGGTCAGAAAAGCACCGGGGCAGCTGGGGCGCAGGGTCGGCTGACACTCACCAGCTACCCACAACACCCACCACAGGATCTTAAGACTTATGGAGAGTGGAACACAGCTTCTGCTCCAATCCAATTGCACGCGGGACCAGAGACTGCATTAGTTAGGGAAGCAGAAAAACGGCCTGTGTAGGACCACAGGCCTCTTCCGGCTGGACCAGCACCGGGGTACCGTCAGCTACCCACGACCCCCGCCGCAGGATTTAGAGACTGCTGGTGAGTGGAACACAGCTTCTGCTCCAATCTTTAAACAGTGACAACGATAACAACTAACCCCAGAGATTACCAGATGGCGAAAGGTAAACGTAATAATCTTACTAACAGAAACCAAGACCACTCACCATCATCAGAACCCAGCACCCCCACTTCGCCCAGTCCAGGGCACCCCAACACACCGGAAAAGCTAGACACGGATTTAAAAGCATATCTCCTGATGATGATAGAGAACTTCAAGAAGGACTTTAATAACACACTTAAAGAAATGCAGGAGAACACTGCTAAACAGGCAGAAGACAATAAAGAGAAAGCACAAAAATCCCTTAAAGAATTGCAGGAGAACACTGCTAAAGAGTTACAAATCCTTAAAGAAAAACACGATAACATAATCAAACAGGTAGAAGTCCTTACAGAAAAACAGGAAAACACATCCAAACAGATGATGGAAATGAACAAAACCATACTAGACCTAAAAAGGGAAGTAGACACAATAAAGAAAACCCAAAATGAGGCAACACTGGAGATAGAAACCCTAGGAAAGAAATCTGGAACCATAGATACGAGCATCAGCAACAGAATACAAGAGATGGAAGAGAGAATCTCAGGTGCAGAAGATTCCATAGAGAACATCGGCACAACAATCAAGGAAAATGTAAAATGCAAAAAGATCCTAACTCAAAACATCCAAGAAATACAGGACGCAATGAGAAGACCAAACCTACAGATAATAGGAGTGGATGAGAATGAAGATTTTCAACTCAAAGGACCAGCAAACATCTTCAACAAAATTATAGAAGAAAACTTCCCAAATCTAAAGAAAGAGATGCCCATGAACATACAAGAAGCCTACAGAACTCCAAATAGACTGGACCAGAAAAGAAATACCTCCCGACACATAATAATCAGAGCAACAAATGCTCTAAATAAAGATAGAATACTAAAAGCAGTAAGAGAAAAAGGCCAAGTAACATATAAAGGCAAGCCTATCAGAATTACACCAGATTTTTCACCAGAGACTATGAAAGCCAGAAGATCCTGGACGGATGTTATACAGACACTAAAAGAACACAAATTCCATCCCAGGCTACTATACCCAGCCAAACTCTCAATTAACATAGATGGAGAAACCAAAGTATTCCACGACAAAACCAAATTCACACATTATCTCTCCACGAATCCAGCCCTTCAAAGGATAATAACAGAAAAAAACCAATACAAGGACAGGAACCACGCCCTAGAAACAACAAGAAGGTAATCCCTCAACAAACCTAAAAGAAGACAGCCACAAGAACAAAATGCCAACTTTAACAACAAAAATAACAGGAAACAACAATTACTTTTCCTTAATATCTCTTAATATCAATGGACTCAACTCCCCGATAAAAAGACATAGACTAACAAACTGGCTACACAAACAAGACCCAACATTTTGCTGCTTACAGGAAACTCATCTCAGAGAAAAGGATAGACACTACCTCAGAATGAAAGGCTGGAAAACAATTTTCCAAGCAAATGGCATGAAGAAACAAGCTGGAGTAGCCATTCTAATATCTGATAAGATTGACTTCCAACCCAAAGTCATTAAAAAAGACAGGGAGGGACACTTCATACTCATCAAAGGTAAAATCCTCCAAGAGGAACTATCAATCCTGAATATCTATGCTCCAAATACAAAGGCAGCCACATTCATTAAAGAAACTTTAGTAAAGCTCAAAGCACACATTGCACCTCATACAATAATAGTGGGAGACTTCAACACACCACTTTCACCAATGGACAGATCATGGAAACAGAAACTAAACAGGGACACAGTGAAACTAAGAGAAATTATGAATCAAATGGATCTGGCAGATATCTACAGAACATTCTATCCTAAAACAAAAGGATATACCTTCTTCTCAGCACCTCATGGTACCTTCTCCAAAATTGACCACATAATTGGTCACAAAGCAGGCCTCAACAGATATAAAAATATTGAAATTGTCCCATGCATCCTATCAGATCACCATGGCCTAAGGCTAATCTTCAATAACAAAATAAATAATAGAAAGCCAACATTCACGTGGAAACTGAACAACACTCTTCTCAATGATACCTTGGTCAAGGAAGGAATAAAGAAAGAAATTAAGGACTTTTTAGAGTTCAATGAAAATGAAGCCACAACATACCCAAACTTATGGGACGCAATGAAAGCATTTCTAAGAGGAAAACTCATAGCTCTGAGTGCCTCCAAAAGGAAACTAGAGAGAGCACACATTAGCAGCTTGACAACACACCTAAAAGCACTAGAACAAAAGGAAGCAAATTCACCCAAGAGGAGTAGACGGCAGGAAATAATCAAACTCAGGGGTGAAATCAACCAAGTGGAAACAAGAAGAACTATTCAAAGAATCAACCAATCAAGGAGCTGGTTCTTTGAGAAAATCAACAAGATAGATAAACCCTTAGCCAGACTCACTAGAGGGCACAGGGAAAGCATCCTAATTAACAAAATCAGAAATGAAAAAGGAGACATAACAACAGATCCTGAAGACATCCAAAACACCATCAGATCCTTCTACCAAAGGCTATACTCAACAAAACTGGAGAACCTGGATGAAATGGAGAAGTTCCTAGACAGATACCAGGTACCAAAGTTGAATCAAGATCAGGTTAATGATCTAAACAGCCCTATATCCCCCAAAGAAATAGAAGCAGTCATTAATAGTCTCCCAACTAAAAAAAGCCCAGGACCAGATGGGTTTGGTGCAGAGTTCTATCAGACCTTCAAAGAAGATCTAATCCCAGTTCTTCACAAACTATTCCACAAAATAGAAACAGAAGGTACTCTACCCAACTCATTCTATGAAGCCACAATTACTCTGATACCTAAACCACAAAAAGACCCAACAAAGATAGAAAACTTCAGACCAATATCCCTTATGAATATTGATGCAAAAATCCTCAATAAAGTTCTTGCTAACCGAATCCAAGAACACATCAAAACAATCATCCATCCTGACCAAGTAGGTTTCATCCCAGGGATGCAGGGATGGTTCAATATACGGAAATCCATCAACGTAATCCAGTATATAAACAAACTCAAAGACAAAAACCACATGGTCATCTCCTTAGATGCGGAAAAAGCATTTGACAAGATCCAACACCCATTCATGATAAAAGTCTTGGAAAGATCAGGAATTCAAGGCCCATACCTAAACATGATAAAAGCAATCTACAGCAAACCAGTAGCCAACATCAAAGTAAATGGTGAGAAGCTTGAAGCAATCCCTCTAAAATCAGGGACTAGACAAGGCTGTCCACTTTCTCCATACCTATTCAACATTGTACTTGAAGTCCTAGCCAGAGCAATTCGACAACAAAAGGAGATCAAAGGGATACAAATTGGAAAAGATGAAGTCAAAATATCACTTTTTGCAGATGATATGATAGTATATATAAGTGACCCTAAAAATTCCACCAGAGAACTCCTAAGCCTGATAAACAGCTTCGGTGAAGTAGCTGGATATAAAATTAACTCAAACAAATCAATGGCCTTTCTCTACACAAAGAATAAACAGGCTGAGAAAGAAATTAGGGAAACAACACCCTTCTCAATAGTCACAAATAATATAAAATATCTTGGCGTGACTCTGACTAAGGAAGTGAAAGATCTGTATAATAAAAACTTCAAGTCTCTGAAGAAAGAAATTATAGAAGATCTCAGAAGATGGAAAGATCTCCCATGCTCATGGATTGGCAGGATCAACATTGTAAAAATGGCTATCTTGCCAAAAGCAATCTACAGATTCAATGCAATCCCCATCAAAATTCCAAATCAATTCTTCAACGAATTAGAAAGTGCAATCTGCAAATTCATCTGGAATAATAAAAAACCTAGGATAGCAAAAACTCTTCTCAAGGATAAAAGAACCTCTGGTGGAATCACCATGCCGGACCTAAAGCTCTACTACAGAGCAATTGTGATAAAAACTGCATGGTACTGGTATAGTGACAGACAAATAGACCAATGGAATAGAATTGAAGACCCAGAAATGAACCCACACACCTATGGTCACTTGATCTTCGACAAGGGAGCTAAAAACATCCAGTGGAAGAAAGACAGCATTTTCAACAAATGGTGCTGGCACAACTGGTTGTTAACATGTAGAAGAATGCGAATCGATCCATTCCTATCTCCTTGTACTAAGGTCAAGTCTAAGTGGATCAAGGAACTTCACATAAAACCAGAGACACTGAAACTTATAGAGGAGAAAGTGGGGAAAAGCCTTGAAGATATGGGCACAGGGGAAAAATTCCTGAATAGAACAGTAATGGCTTGTGCTGTAAGATCGAGAATTGACAAGTGGGACCTCATGAAACTACAAAGCTTCTGCAAGGCTAAAGACACCATCAATAAGACAAAAAAACCACCAACAGATTGGGAAAGGATCTTCACCTATCCTAAATCAGATAAGGGACTAATATCCAATATATATAAAGAACTCAAGAAGGTGGACTCCAGAAAGTCAAATAACCCCATTAAAAAATGGGGCTCAGAACTGAACAAAGAATTCTCACCTGAGGAATACCGAATGGCAGAGAAGCACCTGAAAAAATGTTCAACATCCTTAATCATCAGGGAAATGCAAATCAAAACAACCCTGAGATTCCACCTCACACCAGTCAGAATGGCTAAGATCAAAAATTCAGGTTACAGCAGATGCTGGTGAGGATGTGGAGAAAGAGGAACACTCCTCCATTGTTGGTGGGATTGCAAGCTTGTACAACCACTCTGGAAATCAGTCTGGCGGTTCCTCAGAAAATTGGACATAGTACTACCGGAGGATCCAGCAATACCTCTCCTGGGCATATATCCAGAAGATGTCCCAACCGGTAAAAAGGACACATGCTCCACTATGTTCATAGCAGCCCTATTTATAATAGCCAGAAGCTGGAAAGAACCCAGATGTCCCTCAACAGAGGAATGGATACAGAAATTATGGTACATTTACACAATGGAGTACTACTCAGCTATTAAAAAGAATGAATTTATGAAATTCCTAGCCAAATGGATGGACCTGGAGGGCATCATCTTGAGTGAAGTAACACAATCACAAAAGAACTCACACAATATGTATTCATTGATAAGTGGATATTAGCCCAAAACTTAGGATACCCAAGATATAAGATACAATTTGATAAACGCATGAAACTCAAGAAGAATGAAGACCAAACACACTGTGCACCTTCTTAGAATTGGGAACAAAACACCCAGGGAAGGAGTTACAGAGACAAAGTTCGTAGCTGTGATGAAAGGATGGACCATTTAGAGACTGCTGTATCCAGGGATCCGTCCCATAATCAGCTTCTAAACGCTGACACCATTGCATACACTAGCAAGATTTTGCTGAAAGGACCCAAATATAGCTGTCTCTTGTGAGACGATGCCGGGGCCTAGCAAACACAGGAGTGGATGTTCACAGTCAGCTATTGGATGTATCACAGGGCTCCCAATGGAGAAGCTAGAGAAAGTACCCAAGGAGCTAAAGGGATCTGCAACCCTATTGTTGGAACAACATGATGTACTAACCAGAACCCTGGAGCTCTTGTCTCTAGCTGCATATGTATGGAAAGATGGCCTAGTCGGCCATCAATGGAAAGAGAGGCCCATTGGACTTGCAAACTTTATATGCCCCAATATAGGGGAATGCCAGGGCCAAAAGAATGGGAATGGGTGGGTAGGGAAGTGGGGGGCGCTATGGGGGACTTTTGGGATAGTATTGGAAATGTAATTGAGGAAAATATGTAATAAAAATATTAAAAAAAAAACAAGTGTCAAACAGCTTCTCGCTCACACCCCTATACCCACCGATAATTAGCTCACTCCCCTGGTGTTGCTTCCTGTTCCTCCAGTTTTACTTCTACCCTTATGCCATAGGTACACATAGGGTTTTATGTATCTGTGTAAAATCTGGTATCCATGAGTAAGAGAAAACATGGCACTTGTCATAGGTTACTTAATATGACTAGCTCTAGTTGCATCCATTTTTGGCAGATGAAATAGGTTGATTCTTCTTGCAGTTGGCAAAATCCCATTGTGCGTTTGTGCATACCATGCTTTTCTCATCCACTTCCCTGTTGCTGGACACCTAGGTTGGTTGTATGACTCAGCTGTTATAAATGGTGCTATAGGAAAGGGTGATGTGGAAATGTCTCTATGATGTGCTAGTCTGGAGTCCTCAGAAGAGCTTCATCTGGACCATATGGAAGGTCTGTTGGGTTTTTTGAGAACCTTCCATACTGAATCGATTAGTTTACATTTTCACCAGCAGTGTATAGTGGTTTCCTCAGATCCACAGCCTCACCAGCATTTACTGTTTTTTTTTTATTTTCTTAATGGCTCCCATTGAGACAATTTCATTTTATTAACAAAATTGTCATAATCTGAAGTAAGATTGAATTTAAGTGTTGTTTCTTTCAAGATTTACTTATTTGATTTTTCAAGATAAAGTTTCTTTGTGCAGCCCTGACTCTCGTAAAGCTCATTCTGTAGACCAGGCTGGCCTTGAACTCAGAGATCTGTCAGCTTCTGTCTCTCAAAGAATGAGATTAAAGGCATGTGCCTCAACCTCCCATTTTAAGATTGATTTTTTATTTAACGTGCATTTGCCTGCATGTATGTATGGACACCACATGTGTGCAATGCCCATTGCATCCGGAAGAGGTCTTAAACCTCCAGGGATCAGCGTAACAGATAACTGTGTGCTGCAAGTCTGTGCTGGTTCCTCTGCAAGAGTGCCAAGTGCTTTTAACTTCTGAAACATCTCTAACCCCTTCCCTGTTGTCCTAATTTGCATCTCTCTGATAGCTAGGGAAGTTGAATATTTCATATGTTTATTTTAGTCATTTGTGTTTCAGATTTTGAGAAGTGTCTGTTTCTTTCATTTATTAATTGGGTTATTTGATTTTGTTAAAACATATTTCCTTCATTTTACTTTGGTAATTTCATACATGAATATAATATGTTTTGATCAAATCTATACTTTAACTGCTCGACTATCCTGACTATCACTTTCGCTTCCAAATTTCATGTGTTCTCTCTCTCTCTCTCTCTCTCTCTCTCTCTCTCTCTCTCTCTGTCTCTGTCTCTGAATCCAATTAGTGCCACTTGTATGTACAGGGGTGTGGAACCATTTGTAGGCATAAAGTTTTTGCAACCTACTTTAATAAGCATTCAACCACTCCTCTTACTCACCACCCACCGGAGGTAGTGGAAGAGAAGTTATCAGGATACAGGGGAAGTGGACCTGTTTAGCAAAAGTTCTTTGGGGACAAGCTTGATCTTCTTTGTTAGCAGTTCAGTCCTGTAATGAACACCAAATACATGATCCAGACTGGTACTCAAAGGCTCATGGGAGGATGGATGATCCAGGGTGGTGCCGAAAGGCTCATGGGAGGATGGATGAGCTCCTTTCATGCATTGCCCATTTCAGTCGACTAGCTTTTGAAATATTTATCTGATTAAATTTTTATTTTTAAATTGTTTTTTAAAAGCTATTTTTATATTTCATTGAGAATTTTGTACAATATATTTTGGTTATATTATTTCTCCTTCCCCAACTTCTAGATCTTCACATCCCTTCCTATCCACCCAATCCCAAGTTTTTTCTCTCTCTCTCTGAAGAAAACAAAACTAAAACTCCAACAAAACATCAGCAACAACTTCTTCACCATTTCAGTTGAGCTTTTCTCCAGTAATTCGACCTCTTTGTTGAGTTCTGTTTTCATATCTTTATTGTCTCCCTTATCTCCTTTCCCTTTGGTTTTGTGCTGTGGAAATGTGGCCGTGTCTTCTTTGAGTTGTTTGAATGTATTTATCATTGTTTTTTTGCACTCTCCCAGGAAGACCTTTGAGGTCATTCTCATTGGGGTCCATTACTATAGGAGTAGTCATTTTTGGAGGACACATGATGTCTCATGTTTTTTGGGTTGTTTCTGGTTTTGTACTGGAAGTTGAACATCTGGAATTGGCTGGTTGAATGGAATTATGGGCCTGAATCTGATGGTCAAGGGGAAGCTTATATGTCAGCAGGGGAGTCAGGAGAAGTGTGCAAGTGTAGGATGGAGTCTACGGGAACGTCTTACCTATTGGTGCTAGGTACTGTGCAAACAGGAGAGTCTGGGCCCAGTGGTGGGGTCTGCCGACTCCCTTCCTGTCAGCAATGGTAGCTGGGCTGGCTGGGAAAGTTTGGGCCTAGTGATGGGACTTGGTAACTCTTTACCTCTTGGTATCAGGGGTAAGATGGACAGGGGAAGTTTGGGTGGAGTCTCATGTGAGCCTAAAATGCCATTTGTTTTAGGTGTTAGCATGTGTCTCTGAATTGCTATTCTTGTTGTATGCATATTTCCATCTGATATTAATACAGAATTTTTATTTTCCCCTGTCAAGCTAGTTGTCTGTGTTTTTTTTCTTTCTCTTTCTTCTCTTTCTTCTTTTAAAAATCAGTTATTCAACATTGCCATTCAAGCCCATCCTAGGTAAAGCACAGAAATCCAATAATTAGTTTCAGTTTGGCTTGGGACTAAACAAATGCCAAAGACAACCGTTTAAAATCTAACTTCAGGGGTGTTTACTTAGGCTGTTCAACAGCAACAGCAAAAGTTTGGGAATGAACTGAACCAAATAAGTATGTGATCCCAATGCATTGTATTCTGTCAAAAGTCTATGTTCAGTGTTCCTTCAGATATTGATAAATCTGCTTTGCTGTGTTAGTGTTGTGACCAAGATTCCAATTTGAAGGTTGCCATAAATGCATATGTTCCTAGATGCTCTCTGTGGATATGTGTTAGCTGGTGTTTACATAATAAAGTCTTCCCCAAAAGGATTTAGTTCAAATTGATACATAAAATGAGAGTTCACATATAATACGCCTAAGTTTTCTTTAGCTAATAATATAACAGATAAGTAGATAAGGCAGAAGGCCCAGGTCCAAGCTTGGGCTCTCAATAGGCTAGGCTTAGCCACCTATAAGCTACTTATCGAGTCAAGAGATGGCTTGAGTCAAAGAGAGGACGTTTAATATAAATACATTGTTCAGAGTAAATAGCAAGGCCCAGTGAGTGACCTGAGTCCATCAGTGGGGTACTGATGAGAATTTTATGTTGAAATGGGACAGGGATTGGGACAGAAGACAAGTGATGTGGTGTCATGCTCATCACAGGGGGTCTCCATCATAGTTCTAGAGAACAGCCCAAGAAACCCTTTGCTGTTTGAAGGTTCTCAGGAGGTAATTATTTCGCCTCCAAGGAGCAGCCTCATCCTTGTAGATAATTGTCCTAATACAGGGGTCTATCCTGAGAGACTATGCTGCTCCCAGCATACAAGAGGATGGAAGAAATCGCACATAAATGCCAGGAGGAGGAAAGTATGCAGGAAGTTAAGCAAGAAAACAAGATTCAAAACACATATAAACTGCCCTAGTGATGAGATTGTCTTCCACAAAGCCCTTCCTTCTATCTCCAGGATGCCTTCCTTTACATGGCTGCATGTTTCTGTCTCTGTCTCTGTCTCAGCCTCCCCAGGGCGTCCTTCACATCCTTGTTCCGCAGACTGTAGATGAGGGGGTTGAGCATGGGGATGACCAGGGTGTAGAAGATGGAGACCACCTTGCCTTGCTCTTTAGATGCCAAACCTCCTGGCTGGCCATATATAGCAATCCCAGTTCCATAAAACAAGGACACAGCTGTCAAATGGGAGCCACAGGTAGAGAAGACCTTGTGCCTCCTGGATCCCGAGTGCATGCTGAGGATGGTCACAGTGATGTAGCCATATGAAATCAGGATGACTAATGTTGCCCCCATTAGAATGAAACCACAGATGGCAAACATTACCAGCTCATTGACGGAGGTGTTGGCACAGGCAATCTGGAGTAGTGGGGGCACATCACAGAAGAAATGGTCGATGTGATTGGAGCCACAGAAGGGAAGTTGAAAAGTGAGGCTGGTCTCCACAATGGAGTTGAGGCAACCTCCAAAGTAGGCAGCCAGCACAAGGCAAGCACAGACTGTGGAGGACATGGTCACTGGGTAGTGCAGAGGACTGCAGATGGCCATGAAGCGGTCATAGGCCATCACAGCAAGAAGTAAAGCCTCACTTGTTCCCAGAAAGGAGAAGAAAAACAGCTGTGCAGCACAACCAGCAACTCCAATGACTTTGGAGGAATAGAAGTTGGCCATTGCTTTGGGGGCAATGGCAGAGGAGTAGCAGAGGTCGACAAAGGACAGGTTCTTGAGGAAGAAGTACATGGGGGAGTGCAGGCGGGCATCCAGGGTGATGACCACGATCATGGTGAGGTTGCCCAGGACGGTCACCATATACAGGACAAGGAAGACAACAAAGAGCAGGGCCTGGGTCTCTGCACCTCCCTCAAATCCCACCAGCACGAAGGCCTGCAAGGACACTGGAGTGAGGCTTCCATTTCTGTAGACAGCTGTGGCCATGAGTGGGGTCAGCTGAAGAGAGGAAGGTGGAGGCAGAAGGGAAACAGTCCTCAACTCTAAAGGCACCTGTCCCATGGAGTGCTGAGATGCATCTGTGACATACTGTTCACAAGCCCGGAGGCCTGGATCGCCTTCCAGGTGGACCAGTGTGGCCTGAAAGAGGGTATCTCCTCTGAGGTACTTAGTTCCTAAGGATGTGCTGAGCCCCGTCTGTGCAGAAGCCTGAGCTGAGCTCTGAGGATACAAAGAGGGTTTCTGAGTTGAGTGACTCTCAGGTACAGAGTCTCCACACTTGCCTCTGAGTTGCTTGTTCTCCACCTCCAGGGACATCCTGAGTGATGTCATTTTAAGAAGAAAAAAACAAAAACTCCCAAGTTCTGCCCTTCCCTTCTGTCTCACCAACTGACCTTAGAATGGACAAGAGAACCTGCTGACCTCCCAGAAACTGGGGTAGGTGATCTGTCATCTCTAGGCTGGACTCAGAGTAGGGAAACAGCTCTCTCTAGACTTGGGCTATATCTGGGTCCCCTGCTAGACTCTTGACCTCATCTGACTCCCAAGACTGCTGGACAGCTATGGTCTGTGCAGACTCAGCTTCACTGAGGGTGTGAGGGGCTCCTGCTAGTGACAAGATGTTAGAGATTGTGGCCTAGGCCCATGCCCTGACTCACACCAGGGCTGGGACCCTTACATATTTGGAACAGGCTCATAGCATGGGACCCGATTTCACTGCCAGCTCTGTCTCCTTATCTGTGTCAGCTTTGGGGATTTAAAGGATTCTGCCCCACCAACTCCAAAGGCTTCCTGTGTCATCAGTACAGAAGTCCTCTGAGTCCCACCTCATACCTCCCAGACCTCATCATAGCCCCTGACTCAAGAATATTACAAGGGCCTCCTACCCTTCCAGAAATTGAGCTGTGTGATCCTTCTCTCTCTAGGCTGAAAAGAGAGCGGGGAGCAGCTCTTCCCAGGCTGAGGCTGAGCCATGGTCTGTCCCATGTAGGACCACTTTTTTTTTCATTCTAAGCATAGACTTGAGTAGCCATCAATGTATGCAGGAGGCTAGGGGATTCCTGTCAATGTCTTATTGTTAGATAGAACATGGAGATGAGATAGCCCAGTTCTATCCTGTCAAAAGCACCAAGGATGGGTCCTTGGTATATCTGGGACATCCTCATGCCCTCAAAACCCATCTCACTGCTAATTATGCTCTATACCTCAACTCAAATTTGGAGTAATTAAAAGATCTTACTCTTTCCCATTTGAAAACCAAATAGAGTTGGTTCTGCCCAGTGCTCTCAGACCATTCCTCTCAATTTATCTTACAGTGATCACAGCATTGAAAATCTTGAAGTATCCTAAGTGGGACTCACTGTGGTCACTACCATATTGGTACACACAGGACTTAGCTGGGAAGTTGCCAGGCTGAGACACATCGGTAGATCTGTGTGATGTCCATTCTCTATCATTCCAGGAGTTAGGAAAGTTCTCAGTCTAGGTGAGCTCATTTTCTGTGCCCTCCACTCTCCTCTACAGTTAATTCTGTGCCCTCCACTCTACAGTTATCCACAGTTTTCATATGTGTGTCAGTTGGTGGTTGGAGGTACCATCCGAGCCTACCATACACTGCAAAGATAACTTTCCCACTGTAAGCTGTAAGGTGTGCATGGAATGGCTTTGTGCTCACACTCTTGACACAATCACCAAGGGTCACAGTACTGAACACACATGGATTTCCATACTAATAATTATGGAAAGGAAGGCTGGTCTGCTGCTTCTTGTTAACCCCCAAACAAGCCTGATCTCCCCCAGCTTGCTTAGCTATTGCCATTTCTGGGGTGTGAGGAAAGCATGGGTTGAGGACATTTCTCTGCTGTGAGAGAACTGGGTGATCATGACAGTAAGGGGCAGTCATTGCTCACCTCAACCCTACTCTTGATGAGCCAGGGGAGCCACTGCCTCCTGTGAGCTTCCTGGATACAGAGCTTCAGTCCACCTGCCTGCAGAATTGGAGCTAGTGTTCAATAAGATTGAACAAGGGTAGGATCCCCTCAAACCTGCACACCCCGAACTGTGCCAAGGCCAGAGATGATCAGGATAGGACATGTCAGCTTACTGAGGCAAGCTCCAAGTGAACACTGTTTACCCTTCTGATCTCTGTCTACGAAGTTTCTTACTCCTCACAAGTGACACAATGAACTTACCTTTCATAAGGGAGTCAGGTCTACCCCAAGGTCACACAGCCAATATCCATGCACCCAGTACCCCTGTGCTGCTGAGCTTGGTCTGTGATGGCTGAGGTGGGCATCATTTGATCCTGTCCCTTAATCAGATCATTAATGGGTTCTTGAGAAGTGGATTGAGATGACTGTGAGCAGAAGTGGTCACCTGGGTCCCCATGAAGATCCAGGATATGCAGGTTCTGGTTGTGACAGGTTCTGCGGTTTGTAGAGAATAAAGCCTGTTTCCTTACCTTGCCTGCTCTCCTGTCACTGAAAGTAGAAACCTATGTGGAGAGGTCACTATGGTGGTGAGGACGCTGTGCTTCTAGCCTTGCTGGGGCTCTTGGCCTCCAATGGCCAATTAGGAAAGTGCTGTCCCACTGACAGCTGGGAATCTAATTCCCTGGGCTCCAAAGGTAGAAGACTGTCTGTAGGTAATCTCTGCCTCATCACCAGACAAGTCCTATGGGTCGGCAGGAAGCCTCTGTTCACAGGGACCTCTGGAGGTACCATCAGGATTACAGCAGAGACAACTCAGGAGCAGCTGTGTTCAGTGTAACTCATTAGAGTCACCCAATGGTCAAGGTGGCTACTGTCCATCCTCCTGTTGTTCCCTTCAACTTTCCATGTTGATGTGAAAACCACATTGTAAAAGTCTTCCTGGAAGGCAGCTGGTCAGTTCAATTCCCCTAAATGAGCACTGGCTTTTCTCAAGTCACTAACTCTGCAAACCCAAGTCTTCCCGTGTCATTAGAAGCCTGAGAAAATGAACTCCATCCCTCTTTTGTCCTTTTTCTGATTGTTTCTGTCTGAAGAAACACAATCCAGTAAGCAGTGATCCAATAGAAGAGACAGAAAATAGAAAGGCCAGCATCACCCTCCTCAGCAGTTAGCTGTGTCCCCACACACATCTTGGGACTCCATATGTCCTCATGTCCCAAATCTCGACACTCCTTAGTTCTGCTCTTAAGATCTTCCCTGGGATTGAGGAAGCAACCACGTTCCTATTGGTAGAATGACAAGGGTATGAAGTCTTCATCTGCATTCTGAGAGTCAATCTCTATGTTCTTTCCCATCATGGAAAGCATACATGAGGACACAACAGAGCCCCTGCTAACACGTCTGTCATTTATGTGCTATAGGTAGCATCCTAGGTTTTTTTGTTTTATTAGATATTTTCTTTATATACATTTCAAATGCTATCCCAAAAGTTCCCTATACCCTCTCCCCACCCTGCTCCCCTACCCATTCACTCCCACTTCTTGGCCCTGGTGTTCCCCTGTATTGGGGCATATAAAGTTTGCAATACCAAGGGGCTCTCTTCCCAGTGATGGCCAACTAGTCCATCTTCTGCTACATATGCAGCTAGAGACACAAGTTCTGGGGGTACTGATTAGTTCATATTGTTGTTCAACCTATAGTATTGCAGACCCCTTCAGCTCCTTGGGTGCTTTCTCTAGCTTCTCCATTGGGGGCTCTGTGTTCCTTCTTATAGATGACTGTGAGCATCCACTTCTGTATTTGCCAGGTACTGGCATTGCCTCATATGAGACAGCTATAACAGGGTCCCTTCAGCAAAATCTTTCTGGCATATGCACTAGTGTCTGTGTTTGGTGGCTGATTATGGGATGGATCCCCTGGTGGGGTAGTCTCTGGATAGTCCATCCTTTCATCTTAACTGGGGGCTTGCTTATGGTTTTGGGGGGTGAGTGTATGATTTTCATGGCAGGAAGCAGACAGATATAGTGTTAGAGCAGTAGCTGAACATCCTGAACCACAGGCAGCAGGCAGAGAGAGTGAGAGCAGCAGAGCCTGGGCTTTCAGACCTACTCCTAGTGATAGACTTCCTCCACGAAGGCCATGCCCCCCCCACTCTTTCCAAAATTTTCCCACAAACTGGTGACCCTGCACTCAAATACATGACCATGTGGGAGCCATTCTCATTTAAGCCAAAACAGGGGTTTATAAATTGCTTTTACTACATATGAAACATAGCTAAGATTTTATTTTCATTCTCAGAGGAGTCTTTGATCTTTGACTTTCCAATGATGTGCAAAGTGTTCAGAGTCTGTGGATTGTTATATATGGCTAAATGTGTCTTCCACCATGCACTGATCACATGCCTTAGGGGATAGGGGCAGAATGTTGAGGTTTGGGTACAAGAATATCTTTTGTGAATGCATGTGTGAATTTCCCCAGGATGGTAGCATGTTTGGAGGGACTAAAATTTATATCAAGTGGTGTTAGTGACTTTTTAGTGAGTTTATTACACCTTTTCTTATCCCAGCTCTGAAATAAGTGAGACTGAACTATTAGATTTATTTATCTAGCTTTAAGGGCACAACAACTGAGCAGACTTGGGAAGTAGGAATTATGAAGGATTAACCTACTTTGTCCTTTCAAAGTTCAGCAGCTGATTTCTCTGTATCTTGTTTGTCCAGTTTGGATAGCATTCGGTCTGTAGCTGTGGCAAGGGCGTTTTTCTTTCCCAGAGACGAGCTTGCCACAATGAAGCAACTTCATATGGAAGTCATTGATGCTCATCATCTTTTTTGAACTGGAATGAGGTTGCTGCCAGGAGCAGACCTGTCTGCTTGTCAAAAAATGACTTTAGTTTAATAAAATTACCAAAGTAAAATATAATCTAAAAGTAGAGTTAATAACATACCCCATTTCTTATTATTCCTATATTCTACTCTTTCAGTCGACCACAAGCATTCATCACCCACAGAACAACCAGAAACCATTCGCCCCACCTCTGGGAAATAAGGAGTAGTTTTCTTAAGATTTCTCGCTGCTGATTTGGAGTGTCGTTCTTCTTTTTTGAGGGCTCCCTAAAAAATGGGATTTTTACCAGTCTAAAGAGCTACCTGTAGCATTTGTCATCCAGTCTCTGGATGCTGAGAAAGTTCAGGGCTTAATTGACGTCCTGACTGGAACAGTCTGGAAAGTGGACCAATTGGGTTTGGCAGCTGCCTCTGAAGCTGTCCCATAAGTAGGTTTTGGTGAGACAGCTATTAGACAGCCTACAGTAGGATCAGGCAGAAGGCTGGAATAAACATGCTTCACCATCTCATCATCATGAGTGAATTTTATCAAGCCTGCCTTCTGGTTGTTTTTCTCTGTGAACATATAAGCTTTTAGAGGTAATACACATTTTGCATTTACACATTTGTGGAATGTGTAGTGTGCACAATTTGGCTAAAGATGATACCATGCTCTCTGTTTCAGTAGAAAGGAATTTATTTTACTTTATAAGTTAGTTTGTCCTGTATAACCAAACTGAAATATAAATTTTTCTATGACATTCGAACAGATGGTATGATAAATTCTGAGGGTTCTGTAGCCAAAGATTCATTGTCCATGCATAGCTGAGGTCCTGGCTTGAGAGATTTTCATGTCTCAGCCAGTCTCACAGTTATTTCCAAGTGGAGGAATCAGCAAATCATGTCACTTGTTCTGCTTGGTATTAATTTCTTTCTTCCTATTTGTAGCCAAGATCTACACGAGGTTTCCCGTGGTCAAATCTGATTTTTATTGATTTGGATAGAATCCATAAGTTTTTCCCCCTCCTGCCCCCCAGCGTGGAAATAGCATATTCTCTACCCTGACACAACACTGTTTTATAAAGTTTTATCTGTCTCTGGGAGAATTTTTAATCCTCTTTTGTTTATTAATCATCTCTGTCTTACATCTGCTCCTGTATCCATTAAACCTTCATTCTCAATTCTATCGAAATTTGCTTTTAATATTGGTACCTTATCATTTTAGCCATTTGCCAAAATACATTTTTTTGTCTATTCTGAGTTCTATTTTATCTACTAAAGATGATCTGCCATTGATACCTGAATTGTTAGTGTTTATATCCAAAGCTGTGTTGTTTAATTGCTCCACAGATGAGTTTCCCCACTGTTGATCTGAGATGGCCAATTTGAATTTGATATCAGAGGCTTCTAGGGGCATTTCCCTATAAGAACTTTCCTTCTTTTCCCTTGCTTGTCTACATTCATTGGTCCTTTGTTACACCTTCTGCATATTCTAGAAGGCTGGGTTCTTTTTGGATTTTTCTAGGAATGCTTTGCCTACAAGCCCATTTATTTATTTATTTATTTATTTATTTATTTATTTATTTATTTATTTATTTATTTTTGATTTTGTTTGGTTTTGGGGTTTTTTTATTAGATAGTTTCTTCATTTACATTTCAAATGCTGTCCCTAAAGGCCCCTATACCCTCCCCTTGCCCTGCTCCCCAACCAACCCACTCCTGCTTCCTGGCCCTGGCTTTCCCCTGTACTGGAAATGGCATGTGATCTTCACAAGACCAAGGGCCTCTCTTCCCATTGATGGCTGACTAGGCCATCCTCTGCTACATATGCAACTAGAGACACAGCTCTGGGAATACTGGTTAGTTCATATTGTTGTTCCTCCTATAGGGTTGCAGACCCCTTTAGCTCCTTGGGTACTTTCTCCAGCTCCTTCATTAGGGGCCCTGTGTTCCATCCAATAGATTCCCTGTGAGCATCCACTTCTGTATTTGCCAGGCACTGGCATAGCCTCACAAGAGATAGCTATATCAGGGTCCTGTCAGCAAAATCTTTCTGGCATATGCAATAGTGTTTGGGTTTGGTGGTTGTATATGGGATGGATCCCTGGGTGGGGCAATCTCTGGATGGTCCTTCCTTCTGTCTCAGCTCTGAACTTTGTCTCTGTAACTCCTTCCATGGGTATTTTGTTCCCTATTCTAAGAAAGAACGAAGTATCCACACTTTGGTCTTCCTTCTTCTTGAGTTTCATGTGTTTTGCAAATTGTATCTTGGGTATTCTAAGTTTCTGGGCTAATATCCATTTATCAGTGAGTGCGTATCATGTGTGTTCTTCTATGATTGGGTTAAGTCATTCAGTATGATATCCTCCAGGTCCATTCATTTGCCTAAGAATTTCATAAATTCATTGTTTTTAATAGCTGAGTAGGAATCCATTGTGTAAATGTACCACATTTTCTGTATCCATTCCTCTGTTGAGGGGCATCTGGGTTCTTTCCAGCTGCCGACTACTATAAATAAGGCTGCTATGAACATAGTGGAACATATGTCCTTATTACCAGTTGGAACACCTTCTGGGTATATGCCCAGGAGAGGTATTGCTGGATCTACCGGTAGTACTATGTCCAATTTTCTGAGGAACTGCCAGACTGACTTCCAGAGTGATTGTACCAGGTTGAAATCTCACCAACAATGGAGGAGTGTTCCTCTTTCTCCACATCCTCGCCAGCATCTGCTGTCACCTGAATTTTTTATCTTAACCATTCTGACTGGTGTGAGGTGGAATCTCAGGGTTGTTTTGATTTGCATTTCCCTGATAATTAAGGTTGTTGAACATTTTTCAGGTGCTTCTCAGACATTCGGGATTCCTCAGTTGAGAATTCTTTGTTTAGCTATGTACCCCATTTTTAAATTGGGTTATTTGATTTTCTGGAGTCCACCTTCTTGAGTTCTTTATATATATTGGATGTTAGTCCTCTATCAGATTTAGGACTGGTAAAGATCCTTTCCCAAATTGTTGGTGGCCTGTTTGTCTTATTGACAATGTCTTTTGCCTTACAGAAGCTTTGCAATTTTATGAGGTCTCATTTGTCGATTCTTGATCTTACAGCACAAGCCATTGCTGTTCTGTTCAAGAATTTTTCCCTTGTGCCCATATCTTTGAGGCTTTTCCCCACTTTCTCCTCTATAAGTTTCAGTGTCTCTGGTTTTATGTGGAGTTCCTTGATCCACTTAGACTTGAACTTTGTATAAGGAGATAAGAATGGATCAATTCGCATTCTTCTACATGATGACCACCAGTTGAGCCAGCACCATTTGTTGAAAATGCTGTCTTTTGTTCCGAACAGACCAGAATCCAACCTACTTCCTGAGGCAGCTGTCAAGGTTCGCTGACATCTACATGGCGTCTCTGAGATGCCTTCTGAACTATGACGTCCACCACACATTCTACCCTAGGAGGACTCCTCTGCAACATGAGCTCCCTGCGTGGTCGGACAGTCCGTCTGCCTTCAAAGCCCCTTTGCTGCAGGAGACTCAGGCCAAGTAGTCCTGGGTTTGCCTGAGGAAAAAGCAGAAGCACTCATGGCCTCACAGAGGGCCAGGCGGCCTCAGGGTTGCTTCCCAGAGTCAGATGCGCCTTTTGTATTTTTTCTATCTTACTATGAACACTGTCCCGTCCAGGTTGAGACGGGAGCTGGACGCCTGGGGCCTCCCGGCCCTTCTCCACACAACGGTGTTGAAACCCTGATGAGACCTTGCCTATTGTGGAACCAGCAACATCGGGCCTCTTGATGAGTGAGACCTCTTGATGGCTTCTGACAAGTGAGACCTCTTGATGGCTGCCTGTGTTCCGTAGGTCGAGAGTGGACACATCTTGATTCTGTGAGACATTTCTTGGTTGTTTACAAGCAGCACTGGGGACCGCAAGGACATGGTGATCTGCAGCAACCAGGAAGCAGGTTCCTGAGGGAGCAGCCCTACCTGTGGCCAGTTCCCCCATCTCCTGGTCCTAGGCTTTCTATGACATTTTCCCATAGAATTCACAGCCTCCTGGAATGACTTTATTGAGGGAAAACAAAAAGCATTTGTCACAGTGGCTACTTGCTTTGTCTGCCCCAAAGGGGTGATGGGTGGGCTCCCTCCTCCCTAGGGAAATCGGGGAAAAGACAGCCACTCGCACTAAAATTGCCTTTCAGCCAGTGTGTTGGACATTATAGAAGACAAGAAAGACTCAGCCTGTGGCCAGGGCTAGCCTGTGTGTTAGACATCCAGCGCAGACAGCTCTAAGTGGGAATGCCACATTTCATGCTGAGAGGCAATCTGGGGAAATCGCTTCTGCCCTTCCCCCTCTGGAGGGAAGAATCCTTGATTATGTCTGATTGTAGTAGCTTTGAACCCTTTTGCTGCTTAGGCACCACAGGAGTGGCTGCTGTTATCAACAGTTCTGTTTAATGGCATTTTCTTTGCAGAGGACAAGTTCATTGCAAACGCCACGAAAGTGCTCTTGGCCAGATTAGCCTTGTCACCTGGCCTGACTCATTTTAAACTTTTGCGCTCATGTGGCGCTGTTGCTGTTGCTGCTGCTGCTGCTGCTTTCCCTCCCCCTCCCCCCAGGTAGGGTCTTGCTTTGGAGCCTGGGCTGGCCTTGGACTCAATCCTCCTGCCTCAGCCTCCTGAGTGTTGTATTACAGGCATGAAACTGTGTGTGTGCGCCTGCATGCAGAAGTGTAAAGAAAGGCAGGACCATGATGGAGACTTGGGGTGAGCGCTTGCGCTCTGGCATCTTAACCACAATGAGTAGATCTTAACCAGCTGTTGAGGGCTGCTCCCTTGGCCGGTTGCAGACTGCCTGGCAATGTGCAGAAGCTAACCGAGCTGTGCAGCATTCACTATAATGCTGTGTGTTAACATGGAATCTTTGATGTTGGTAGTGTTTAACATTGTTGTCAAGGTGACCCTTCAGTCTCCCTTCCCCCTTCTTGTGTTCTAATCACGGGGGTTCAGTATTCTGCTCCTTTTTAGAATGAGATGGGCATTTTTCTGTTCCTGTGTTCCCGTTCCCCAGTGTTAGCCACCGGGGGTTTTGGCAGCTGCTCAGTGTCAGGGCCCTAAAAGGATGCATGCTGCCCGGATGCCCTAACTTGTGCTTGTAGGAGGAATCTTTGGTCGAATTGTCTACTCTTTGGGTGTGGACAGTCTCGAGGGTTTATTTACTCAAGATTGGGGTAGTGATGTTATCTTATGCCTACAGTAGGCGACCTGAGCCTTAGGGGAGGAAAACATCTCCTGGGTTTGAGAAGTGAATTTTACAGCCTATTCCTGTCTGGAGGATCACAGTCTCGAGGTCTCCAAGCATGGCAGTACTGGGATCAGCGAGGCTGTCGCACCAGACATGCAGCTGGCAGACTGTACACTCAAACTGTGATCTGGCTGCATGGCTGGCACGGCATCCCTGCTGGAAGAATGGGGCGTTTCCCCTGTGTTACCGTCCTCATCTAGTATAGCCGGGACAAGTTTTAGCTTGTCCCTGGGACTCTTGGCTGGGGTCTGACCTGCTGCACTGGTGGTTTCTTCTTCTTTCTAGAGTATTCTTTTTTGTACACGTTGAGGACAGAACAAGGGGAGGTGGGTCTTTTTTCCACCTTTAAAGAAATCAAATTGTAAACCGAACAGTAAAATTAGTTTTAATATCTAAAAAAAAGAAAGAAAGAAAGAAAATGCTGTCTTTTTTCCACTGGATGGTTTTAGCTCCTTTGTCAAAGATCAAGTGACCATACGTATGTGGGTTCATTTCTGGGTCTTCAATTCTATTCCATTGATCTACCTGTCTGTCGCTGTACCAGTACCATGCAGTTTTTATCACAATTGCTCTGTAGTACAGCTTGAGGTCAGGCATGGTGATTCTAACAGAGGTTCTTTTGTTGTTGAGAATAGATTTTGCTATCCTAACTTTTTTGTTATTCCAGATGAATTTGAAAATTGCCCTTCCTAACTCAGTGAAGAATTGAATTGGCATTTTGATGGGGATTACATTGAATCTGTAGATTGCTTTCGGTAAGATAGTCATTTTGACTATATTAATCCTGCCAATCCATGAGCATGGGAGATCTTTCCATCTTTTGTGATCTTTGATTTCTTTCTTCAGAGACTTGAAGTTCTTATCATACAGATCTTTCACTTCTTTATTTAGAGTCACACCAAGGTATTTTATATTATTTTTGACTATTGTGAAGGGTGTTGTTTCCCTAATTTCTTTCTCAGCCTGTTTATCCTTTGTGTAGAGAAAGGCCATTGACTTGTTTGAGTTAATTTTATATCCAGCTACTTCACTGAAGCTGTTTATCAGGTTTAGGAGTTCTCTGGTGGAATATTTAGGGTCACTTATATATACTATCATATCATCTGCAGATAGTGACATTTTGACTTCTCCCTTTCCAATTTGCCTCCACTTGATCTCCTTTTGTTGTCTAATTGCTCTGGCTAGGACTTCAAGTACTATATTGAATAGGTAGGGAGAAAGTGGGCAGCCTTGTCCAGTCTTAGTGGGATTGCTTCATGTTTCTCTCCATTTAGTTTGATGTTGGCTACTGGTTTGCTGTAGATTGCTTTTATTATGTTTAGGTATGGGCCTTGAATTCCTGATCTTTCCAAGACTTTTATCATGAATGGGTGTTGGAGTTTGTCAAATGCTTTCTCAACATCTAACGAAATGATCATGTGGTTTTTTTCTTTGAGTTTGTTAATATAGTGGATTATGTTGAGGGTTTTCCGTATATTAAACCATCCCTGCATTCCTGGACTGAAGCCTACTTGATCATGATAAATGATCATTTTGATGTGCTCTTGGATTCGGTTAGCAAGAATTTTATTGAGGATTTTTGCATCGATATTCATAAGGGAAATTAGTCTGAAGTTCTCTATCTTTGTTGGGTCTTTATGTGGTTTAGGTATCAGAGTAATTGTGGCTTCATAGAATGAATTGGGTAGTGTTCCTTCTGTTTCTATTTTGTGGAATAGTTTGAGGAGAATTGGAATTAGGACTTCTTTGAAGATCTGATAGAACTCTGCACTAAACCTGTCTGGTCCTGGGCTTTTTTTTTTTTTTTTTTGGCTGGGAGACTATTAATGACTGCTTCTATTTCTTTAGGGGATATGAGGTGGTTTAGATCATTAATCTGATCCTGATTTAACTTTGGTACCTGGTATCTCTCTAGAAAGCTGTCCATTTCATCCAGGTTTTTCAGTTTTGTTGAGTATAGCCTTTTGTAGTAGGATCTGATGATGTTTTGGATTTCCTCATATTCTGTTGTTATGTCTCCCTTTTCATTTCTGATTTTGTTAATTAGGACACTGTGCCTGTGCCCTCTAGTTAGTCTGGCTAAGGGTTTATCTATCTTGTTGATTTTCTCAAAGAACCAGCTCCTGGTTTGGTTGAATCTTTGAATAGTTCTTTTTGTTTCCACTTGGTTGATTTCAGCTCTGAGTCTGATTATTTCCTGCCGTCTATTCCTCTTGGGTGAATTTGGTTCCTTTTGTTCTAGAGCGTTTAGGTGTGTTGTCAAGCTGCTAGTGTATGCTCTCTCTAGTTTCTTTTTGGAGGCACTCAGAGCTATGATTTTTCTTCTTAGGACTGCTTTAATTGTGTCCCATAATTTTGGGTATGTTGTGGCTTCATTTTCATTAAACTCTAAAAAGTCTCTAATTTCTTTCTTTCTTTCTTTCTTTCTTTCTTTCTTTCTTTCTTTCTTTCTTTCTTTCTTTCTTTCTTTCTTTCTTTCTTTCTTTCTTCCTTGACCAAGGTATTGTTGAGTAGAGTGTTGTTCAGCTTCCACGTGAATGTTGGCTTTCTATTCTTAATGTTGTTATTGAAGATCAGCCTTAGTCCGTGGTGATCTGATAGGATGCATGGGACAATTTCAGTATTTTTGTATCTGTTGAGGCCTGTTTTGTGACCAAATATATGGTCAATTTTGGAGAAGGAACCATTTTCTTTTAGGATAAAATGTTCTGTAGATATCTGTTAAATCCATTTGTTTCATAACTTCTGTTAGTTTCAATGTGTCTCTGTTTAGTTTCTGTTTCCAGAATCTGACCATTGATAAGAGTGGGGTGTTGAAGTCTCCCACTATTATTGTGTGAGAGGCAATGTGTGGTTTGAGCTTTACTATAATTTCTTTAATGAATGTGGATGCCCTTGCATTTGGAGCACAGATATTCAGAATTGAGAGTTCATGTTGGAAGATTTTACCTTTGATGAGTATGAAGTGCCCGTCCTTGTCTTTTTTGATAACTTTGGGTTGGAAGTCGATTTTATTAGATATTAGAATGGTTACTCCACCTTGTTTCTTGGGACCATTTGGTTGGAAAATTGTTTTCCAACCTTTTACTCTGAGGTAGCATCTTTTTCCCCTGAGGTGGGTTTCCTGTAAGCAGCAAAATGTTGGGTCCTGTTTATGTAGCCAGTCTGTTAGTCTATGTCTTTTTATTGGGGAATTGAGTCCATTGATATTAAGAGATATTCAGGAAAATTAATTGTTGCTTCCTGTTATTTTTGTTGTTAGAGTTGGGATTCTGTTCTTGCAGCTGTCTTCTTTTAGGTTTGTTGAAGGATTACTTTCTTGCTCTTTCTAGGGAGTAATTTCCATCCTTGTGTTGGCTTTTTCCCTTTATTATCCTCTGAAGGGCTGGATTTGTTGAAAGATATTTTGTGAATTTGGTTTTGTCATGGAATACTTTGGTTTCTCCATCTATGGTAATTGAGAGTTTGGCTGGGTATAGTAGCCTGAGCTACTATATATTTGTGTTCTCTTTGGGTCTGTATAACATCTGTCCAGGCTCTTCTGGCTTTCATAGTCTCTGGAGAGAAGTCTGGTATAATTCTAATAGGTATGTCTTTTTATGTTACTTGACCTTTTTCCCTTACTGCTTTTAATATTCTATCTTTATTTAGTGCATTTGTTGATTATAATGTGTCAGCAGGAATTTCTTTTCTGGTCCAGTCTATTTGGAGTTCTGTAGGCTTCTTGTATGTTCATGGGCATCTCTTTAGGTTAGGGAAGTTTTCTTCTATAATTTTGTTGAAGATATTTACTGGCCCTTTAAGTTGAAAAATCTTCATTCTCATCTATACCTATTATCCTTAGGTTTGATCTTCTTATTGTGTCCTGGATTTCCTGGATGTTTTGAGTTAGGATCTTTTTGCATTTTGCATTGTCTTTGATTGTTGTGTCCATATTTTTTATGGTTTTAGAGCTTTATTGGAGAGAGAGAGAGAGAGAGAGAGAGAGAGAGAGAGAGAGAGAGAGAGAGAGAGAGAATGTAGAAAGAGGGAGAGAGGCCGGCCATGGCCACATGGAGAGAGGGGGGATGGGAGAGAGAGAAGGAGGGCTAGAGAGGAGAGTAATAAAGGTGAGAGGACACCTTAAAGAGCATGTCCATATTCTTTATGGAATCTTCTGCACCTGAGATTCTCTCTTTCATCTCTTGTATTCTGTTGCTGATGCTCACATCTATGGTTCCTGATTTCTTTCCTAGGATTTCTATCTCCAGAGTTGTCTCCCTTTGGGTTTTCTTTATTGTTTCTACTTCCATTTTTAGATATTCACTGGTTTTGTTCAATTCCATCACCTGTTTGGTTGTGTTTTCCTGTTATTCTTTAAGGGATTTTTGTGTTTCTTCTTTAAGGACTTCTACCTGTTTAGCACTGTTTTCCTGTTCTTTAAGGGATTTTTGTGCTTCCTCTTTAAGGACTTCTACCTGTTTACCAGTGTTCTCCTGTATTTCTTTAAGTGAGTTGTTAATGTCCTTCTTAAAATCCTCTACCAGCATCATGAGTTATGATTTTAAATCCGAATCTTGCTTTTTGGGTGTGTTGGGGTATCCAGGACTCACTGTGGTGTGGGTGCTTGGGTTCTGATGATGCCCGGTGGTCTTGGTTTCTGTTAGTAAGAGTCTTATGTTTGCCTTTTGCCATCTGGTATTCTCTGGTGTTAGTTGTTATCATTGTCTCTGGCTGGAGCTTGTTCCTCCTGTGATTCTGTTAGCCTCTGTCAGCACTCCTGGGAGTCCAACTCTCTCCTGAGTCTCAGTGGTCAGAGCACTCTCTTCGGGCAAGCTCTCCTCTTGAAGGGAAGGTGCACAGAGGTCTGGGTCTCAGTTCTGCCTCCTGGCTGAAGATGAAGGCCTGAAGGGACCCTGTCCAAGAAGCTATGTTGCTTCTGCCACCTGCACACTCTCCTTGGCAGACTGGTCTCTGAGGGACCCAAGATACAGGATGGCATTCTCCTACAATCCCTTTTATTTGACCTTGTTTACCAAAATTAAAACATTCAACAATTGGATTTTTAATAACATGTAGAGATCAGTTGTCTATTGAAGTTGTATCCTTACACTTTTAATTCTATCCTTCTTATGAGTTGTAATTTAAATTCTTGCTGAGAGTGGCTATTGTGTGTCAGAAAGTAACTAAATCCATACATGTATTCCCAAGTGCAGAGTGAAAGCAGTCCCCCTTCAACTTGCACTCACACGAAGCCTTAGAAACCATGCAGCCTTCATGTATGGTTTCACACAAGGACATGATGCTGAGCAGCAGACATCAAGAACAAGACAAAGACCTTGGCTGTCTTATAGGAAGCTCTCAGAAGGGAGTGATAACTCTGGTCAGATCTGGACAAGTGTTGAACTTGGAGCAGAATTCCTGGGGTTGAATGGAGGACACAGTGGGGTTGCACATCTTTTCCTAACTACAATATAGTGAAGTCCCAAGAGTGTGGGGTTACAAATTGATTCCAACATATGCGTATATACCTATGTAAAATGTATATATTCACTACTACATTAAATTCAGACACTTTGTGACATACAATCTATGCTAGATGTGTTTCACCATAAACATGGAACTCACTATGAGGAAAACTTGGCAATATGCTTAGAGTTATTTTATGACTTTTAAAATTTTATATATGTGTGTTATGTTTATCTTTTAGTAAGGATGAGTGTGTATGTGCACCTAATGAAGTAAAAAGTGGGTATGGATTTGGAGTTACATCTGATCAAATATGATGGTTTATAAATTACATTGGATGCTGACCTTTATCCCCCATGAACATGACATACTGTGTTTAATCCGAAATTATTCATCCTCATCAATGTTACTGAATGTTTCCATTCTAGAAGTGCTTGATATGGATGGAAATGTAGAAGGGCAGCTGGAACGTGAGGCTGGTCTGCACAAAGAATTTGAGGCAGCCTCCACAGTAAGTACCCAGGACCAGATGGGCACACACCATGGGACACACGGCCATAGGGCACCTTAGGAGACAGTAGATGGCCATGGATGGATCATAGACCATTACTGGAGATGGAGTTACACGATGATTATGAGTCTCCTGGCATAGGTACTTGGAACTGAGCTCTGCGAGAACACCAAGCACTCTTAAGTGGTGAGCCACCTCTCCAGCATCTGGAGTCAAATTTGACAAGTCTAAAGCTTCAGAGAGAGCTTAACTACATGGAAACAGGAGACCGTTGTATGCTCAGAAGGAGTTACCAAGATAGACATCAAAGTGGGATCAGAAAAAGCTTTAGCAATTTATTCTGTTTTGTACATCAGTCCAAATATCGATTTCCTTTCAGAGAAAAAAAAAAACTCTTTCATTACCAGCAAATGTGAATTATGTTCACTGCAACACACATTGAAAAGTGGCATTGAACTTTCTCTCCCCCTCAACAGATCAGCACTATGCTACCTGCTTAGTTAGTACCTCGTCTAGAATGTGAGCCTAGGAATCATTGCAGGATGGAGGAATAGAAGATATTGCACAGTGTTTCATTAGAAGTCTTCCCTCCAGCCCTCATTGCACATCCTCCTTCACAAGGCTATGTCTCTGTCCCAGCCTCCTCAGGGCATCCTTCACATCCTTGTTGCGCAGACTGTAGATGAGGGGGTTCAGCATGGGAATAACCAGGGTGTAGAAGACAGAGACCACTTTCCCCTGCTCCATGGATGTCAGAGCACCTGGCTGAGCATACATGACAAACACAGTTCCATAAAACAAGGACACAGCTGTCATGTGTGAACCACAGGTGGAGAAGACCTTGTGCCGCCCTGACCCTGAGCGCATCCTGAGAATGGTCATTGTGATGTAGCCATAGGAGATCAGGACCACAAGAGTGGTAGACACGATGATGAGCCCACAGATGCCAAACATGACAAGCTCATTGAGAGTTGTGTCAGCACAGGCCAGCTGGAGCAATGGGGGCACATCACAGTAGAAGTGGTCAATACGGTTGGAGCTGCAGAAGGGCAGCTGGAACGTGAGGCTGGTCTGCACAATGGAGTTCAGGCAGCCACCACAGTAGGTGCCCAGGACCAGACGGGCACATGCCATGGGACACATGGTCACAGGGTACCTCAGGGGACTGCAGATGGCCATGAAACGGTCATAGGCCATGACTGCCAACAGGAAGCCTTCAGTTGTAACCAGAAGGGAGAAAAAGAAGAACTGAGTGGCACATCCTGCAAAGCTGATGACCTTAGAAGAAGAGAGAAAGATGGTCATGGCTTTGGGAGCAATGACAGAGGAGTAGCAGAAGTCAACAAAGGACAGGTTCTTGAGGAAGAAGTACATGGGGGAGTGCAGGCGGGCATCCAGGGTGATGACCACGATCATGGTGAGGTTGCCCAGGACAGTCACTACATACAGGGTCAGGAACACGGCAAAGAGCAGAGCCTGGGTCTTTGCACCTCCCTCAAATCCCACCAACACAAACCCCTGCAAGGACACTGCTGAGAGGCTTCCATTTCTGTGCACTTGTGTGGCCATGAGTAAGAAAAGTTGTAGATAGATGGATGCAGAGAGGGGGAGCTGATTTCACTGTTGTAGTTGGATTTCTACAGGCTCCCAGAACCAATTCTCGACATGCTGATCACTCTCCCAAAAAGCCTGCTAAAGGCTGTGATCTGCCAGATGATCTGGAGTGGCCTGAAAGGGGACATTTCCTCTGATTTACTTAGTTCTCAAGAATTTATTGAGCCTTCCTTCTACAAGAGGCTGGGCAGTGATCTGAGGATGCAGAGAGACTTCCAGAGCTGAGTGATGGAGTATAGATAGCCTTTCAAGGTTCACATGCCTGCCTCTTAGTCACTTCTGTGACATCACAGAGACACCCCAGAACAGCTCCACTAGTACAGTTGCCTACTGAGTTCACCCGGACCAACCAGCCCTCCTTGATTCAAAATGTTCATAAGGACCTTCTATCCTTCTCAAACAGGCTGATCATGTCTCCTCCAGGAAGAGTCCCTCTTAGTCAAGAGTACTAACAGCACTCTCCATGCTGAGACTGAGCCTCTGTATACCCTGCAGGATGCTCAGCAACTCTAGCTCCAAGACTTGTCCACAGTAATAATCAATGTACAGATCCACAGCTTGCTGGAGGATGTGAGCATCTCCAGCTGATGACGTTGGAGACTGTGGTGAAGAGGCAGCTGAGGCCCATGTCCTGAAACACAGCAGGTTTTCAGACAGATTTGGAACATTCTCCCACTAGATCACATGGCCAATTTTACTTCCTATTCCACTTCATTTATTTGAGTTTATAAAGTCTTGTACTTTGCCATTGAAAAATGAGAGAGGGGGGAGAGGGAGAGAGTTGTCCTCTGGTCTTCTGGCCATTTATAGCCATTTTCTCTCCTTTTTAAAATTGGATATTTTCTTTATTTACCTTTCAAATGTTATCCCTTCCCAGTTCACCTCCTCCCCCCAAAGCCCCTTATCAACCTCCCTCCCCCTGCTTCTATGAGGGTATTCACAGTACTGACTGCCTAGGTTTCTATGGTGATGTGTGTGATGTGTAAATGAAAGTTGGTCCTTTGTTTCTAGTTGTAACAAGGACAAGCTTGGTCTTCCCAGGGTGCTGAGGAAAAACATTATCTAAGAAAGAAAGAAAAGGGAGGCATGGGGTGAGAACCCTTGTCTGCTGTGGAAGAGCTGGAAGACATTGTGTGAAAAGGGGAAGCCTGTGCTTCCCTTGGCCTTGTCTCTCCTGAGCAAGGACCATCACAGTATCCTGTGAGCTGGTTGGATGAAGAGTGTCAGCCCACCTGCCTGCAGAATTGGAGCTGGTGTTTAATAAGGCCCACAATTGGCATACCCCAACGTGTGCCAAAAGCAAGGATGATCAGATTAAGACATGTCAGTTTGGTGGGTTTGGTGCATGGCAGGCACTGTGCACACTGTATGCTCCACATTTCTTCTCTCCATCCATATGGATGGTCTCCTAATCCCCACAGGTAATACAATGAACTTACCTTCCCTAGGTAAGAGTCCGATCTACTCCAAGGTCATTCATACATCTAACACTCATGCTCCCAGTGCCCAACGATGAAAAACCTGTTCTATGATAGATATGGAGTGGCAGTCATCAGATGTCTCTGGACCGTCATCAGGTCAGCCATGGAGTGAGATGACTGTGAACAGAGGTGGGCACCAGGTCTCTGTAAGGGACTGACTGTGATGGTTCTGGCTGTGGCAAGTTCTGGGTTCTGTAGGAAAGAAGGCAGGGCTTCCTCATTTGCCGGCTCGCTCTCATGTCAACCCTAGCAGGGCATTGTGTGGAGTTGCCTGCCCTTGGGGTCACTCTGCTGGATGCGATGCTCTGTACCTCATAGTGCTGAGGCTCTTGGCCTCCAAAGGCCAATTAAGGTAATGCTGGCCGCTGGCAACTGGGACCCTAAATCCCTGGGCTCCAGAGTTGGAAGGCTGGCTGTGACCAATCTGCTTCTGTGTCACTGGTCTCTATGGGTTGGTCTGAACCTTGCAGTCCTCTGGAAACCTTGAAGGGACCACCAGAATTATAGCAAAGAAACTCCATACCACCTGAATCCATTGTCCCTCATTCCAGTAGTCACTCCTATAGGGCAATGTTGTGGTCCACTGGCCACAGCCCATTCCCTTGATTTTCTCACCAACTCACTCCATTTGTGTGGGAAAAACTATGTAGTGAGCCCTCCCTAGGGTAGATGGCCAGGTCACTCCTAGGTGGCAACTAGAGCTATACAGTCTGTTAAGTGCAAACCAATACCCTTGATGTTAGTAGAAGCCTGATTATGTTCCTTTCTGGCTGTTTGAGGTTTGCAAAACACAACACAATTTCTACATGGAGGAATTCAAGCCGATAAGCAATGACCCAACCTTAAAGAGACAAAAAAGAAAACTCACAGTGGCCAGAGTAACCTCCTTCTGTCCCTAGTAGCTAGTGTGCCAGGAAGAGCACACTCTGCAGGCTCAATGCCCAATATCTATGATACTTCTTTTACGTGATTCACACATGATTTTGCTGCCATGGCTGACTACTCCTTCATGCATCCGTCATCCATCTCTCACTGGCCACTTTATACCACACAGCCCAGGCAATGGTGACACTGTTCTTCTGGGGTGCTGTTACTTTGACAGGCAGGGCACCTGAACATCAACAAGAGGGTTACCTTCCCTGCAGACCGTATCCACAAGCCATATTATTAAGGTCAGCACCCCACCGTGCTGTCCCTGTGATCCAGGGAACAGATGCTCCCATTTCCTTTAGACCCTTCCCACAACTGCACTCCAGGTTTGGTTCCCTCCTGGAAAGACAGCACTCAGGACTTGTTTTTCCTCTCTACCTTTCCTCTTACTCATGTTTCAATTCTCCCACTCAATTGCTGAGCCCTTTCTTGTTTGCTTTTGTGAACTCATTACATATAACAGACCCTCACATTTTACATATATTGCAAATATCTTTTCTAGCTCATTGCTGGTCTCTGGCCCTATCACTCCACAGTGACTCCTATAGATCTGTCTCCTATAAGAGTGTCTCCATGTGCACTCTGATGTCCCTTGGAAATGGAGCTGTAACCAATCTGCTTCTGTGTCACTGGTCTCTATGGGTTGGTCTGAACCTTGCAGTCCTCTCACGGATGCACACTTTTTTCAGTTTTAAACTCTTTTTTAATTAATTAGTTTATTTTACATCTTGGTCAAACCTTCCCCTCCCTGTCCCATGCTCTCACCTCTTCTCTCTGCCATCCTCACACCCTTCCTTTCTCCTCAGAAAAGGGCTCAGAAAAAGGCAGGCCTCCTATGGATATCAACCTGTCTTGGCATAGCAAGGTGTAATAGGACTAAGCACATCTCCTATTGTGGTTGGACAACACAGGCCAGTGAAGAGAAAGGTATCCAAAGGCAGGCAACAGAGTCAAATACAGCTCCTGCTCCTACAGTTAGGAGTCCTACATGAAGACTGAGCTGAATAACTGTTACATATATGTGAAGGCCTATGTCTGTCCCATGTATACTCTGTTTGGAGGTTCAATCTCTATGGGTCTCTCTGTGCTCAGGTTAGTTGGTTCTGTATGTTTCATTGTGGTGTCCTTCACCTCTCTGTCTCCTTCCACTCTTTGTATCTCTCTTTCAGGTAATTCTCCAAGCTCTGCTTCAGGTTAGGCTGTGGGTTTTTCATGTTTCCATGAGTTGCTGGGTGAAGCCTCTTAGATAATAGTTATGCTATGTGCCTGTCTGGAAATATAGCATGCACCATTAATAGTGTTGGAGTAGACTCTCTCTCTCTCTCTCTCTCTCTCTCTCTCTCTCTCTCTCTCTCTCTCTCTCTCTCTCTCTCTCTCTCTCTCAGCATGAGTCTCAAGCTGGGCCAGTCATTGGTTAGCCATTCCCTCAATTTCTGCTCCATCTTTCATCTTTACCCCTGCATATCTTGTTGACAAGAGAAATTGTGGTTCTAAAGTTTTATGACCAAGTTGGTGTCCCAGTCCTTCCATTGGAAGTCTTTGGGTTACAAGAGATGGCTATTACAGGATCAATATCTCCCATTGTCAGGAGTCTTAGATAGGGTCAACTGTAGATTAGTGGGAGATTCCATTGTCCAAAGTTTCTTACTCTTCCCAGAGATGCCCCCTTTCCAATCCTCTTGTCTCTCCCAGTATTCTCTCCCTGGATCTTCTCCCAAATTGATTCTTACTGATCCCTCCTCACTCACTCCCCAACCTGATTTCCTAGCTCCATCCCTCCTGATGTCTACTCTGTCTCCCCTTCTCAGTGAGATTAAAGTGTCTCTAGTGGGGCATTCCTTGTTACTTAGTTTCTGTGGTTCTATGGATTGTAGCATGGCTATCCTGCACTTTCTGGCTACTATCCACTTATAAGTGAGTACATACCATGTTTATCTTTCTGGGTTTGGGTTCCCTCAGTTAGAGTATTTTCTAGTTCCATCCATTTGCCTACCAATTTCATGATGTCGCTGTTTTTAATAGTTGAGTAATATTCCATATGTAAATATACCACATTTTCTTTCTTTATTCTTCAGTCGAGAGACATCTAGGTTGTTTCTGTTTAGATCTGCACTTCTATATGGAATTGGGTTATTTGGTTTGTTAATGACTAGTGTCTTCACTTAGTTATATATTTCAGATATTGGCTCTCTGTCAGATATTGACTGGATGAAGATCTTTTCCCATTCTGTAGGCTGCCAGTTTGTCCTTTTACAGAATCTTTTTAGTTCCACACAGTCCCATTTATTAATTGTTGATTTTAGTGCCTGAGGTGTGATGTTCTGTCCAGGAAATTATCTCCAATGCATTCAAGGCTATTCCCCAATTTCTCTTTTATCAGATTTGGTGTATCTGGTTTTATGTTGAGGTACCTGATCCACTTAGACTTGAGTTTTGAGCAGGGTGATAGATATGGTTCTATTTGCATGTGTCTATGTGCAGGTATATAGTAAGACCAGCAACATTTCTTAAAGATGCTTTCTTTTTTTCCATTGTATAGTCTTGGCTTCTTCATAAAAAAAAAAATCAAGTATCCATAGGTGTGTGGATTTACATCTGGGGCTTCACTTCAATTCCATTGATCAACTTGTCTGTTTTTATGTCAGTATCATGAAGTTTTCTTTTATTACTATTGCTTTGTATTATAGCTTGAAATGGTTTTTTGGTACTTCCAGAAGTTCATGGTGTCTCCTGGGCTCCCCACCTTTGGCTCTACTTGCCCTCTCTCCTGCCCCTTCTTGTGGCTGGGGGGAAGTCCAACCTTATTCTCTCCCCTGCTCAGTCATTGGCTGATCAGCTTGCTTTATTGACCAATTGAGGTAACAATGTTTACACAACATCAAGACAGGATATCCTTAGACTAAGGATTGCAAATAGATATGGGGACACAAAAATCAGCATTTGTTAATACAAGCATACTATTTATACAATGCCCAATTATATTGTGCCTACATTACTCCCTTTTATTTCAATAATAGGCCTTTTCTACTTGACAACTTTGGATAAAGTATTCTATTATCTATTTCATTTTGGTGAGTTCAAAGTTCTATATCTAAGTCATTCTTTATCAGAACTTGCATAGACCTTAAAACATTTTCTTAAATCATAAATGATTTAAGCTTAAGTGGGACACTATAATCATCTATTCTTCAACCTCATCAGAGACCTGAGATGTTATGTCTTATTGTGCCTCTCATCATTATGTCTCTATTTTCTTTAAACTTATCTATTTTAAATTATTTCTATCTGTCTATGAAATTTCACATCCAGTCTCTTTTCTTTTTTTAGCATTGAAACAGATCTTTAAACATTTTTTTAACCTGGTAAGATGTTTTGTTGTTTTCAATTTTTTATTTTACTTTTTCTTGTCTTTTCTCTTGTCTGTCTCTGTCTAGCTTCTGCTTCCTGCCTTATAGCCCTGCTCCTGTCTTTTTTGTTTACAGTGAAAGGAATTTCTGCCTCCCATGCTAAAACTGGGAGCTGCCTCACTGGATCACCCTTCCCTGGATGGAAGTTGTTTGACCCACACTGGTGTTTGCTCCTCTGGCCAGCACAAGTCAGGCCAGCATGAGCCCCTTCTCAAAGGGATTTTAGCTTCCTGCCTAGCTTGAAAACTGCATCCAGCTTTTGGAAGCTTGCCTGTGTTGAAGAGCCAGAATTTATTCAGCATGGGCTTCTCAGAAGAACTCCCTCTGCTTTGCTTCTCTAGGATTTGTTTTTGTTTTGTTTTCTCCAGCTACTGATGAAACATGGGGTTTGGTTCAAGGAGCAGGGAGCTCCTGCCTGAGAAATCTTCTAGCTGAGAAATGAACCTACCAAGGGAGAACTTGTTTCTCTCTACCTTTGAATTCTATATAGGTTCTTGTCCCATGTTGGGTGCCAAATATTAAAGTCATTTTTATAAGTGTGTTACTGTTTTCCTCTTAACTCAGATAGCTCTGAAATAATTAAGACTGGAAAATTTAGATTTATTTATATAGCATTAAGGGCACAACAACTGAGCAGTGTTACTCTATTTTAATACTCCGAACTAATCTGGCTACCTCCCAGCGAAATCCCCAAGATACTCACATTTTTTGACTTTCTCTGCTACAGGTGTTTTTCTCATGGTGTCTCCTGGACTCTCTCCCCATGGCTCACCCCCACTTTCTCTCTGCTTCCCCTTCCCCTGGCTGGGAGGAAGTCCAGCCCTATTCTCTCCACTACTCTGTCATTGGCTAATCAGCTTGCTTTATTGACCAAACAGGGAATAATTAGGGAACAATGTTTATACAACATCGAGAGAGATTCTCAAAATAAGGATTGCAATCAGATATTGCAGCATAGAAATTAGCAAGTGAATATTACAAGGATAATCTTTACATGGTCCACAGTAATATTATGCCTACAATGTGGGATCTTACCTAGAGGAAGTGGGTCACCAGGGATTTTTTCTGAATGGTGTACTTGGTCCCCATTCCTTTTACCACCATCATTCCTGGTCATCATGAAATAAAAAGTCTGTTCCTTCACTTTGCCTCTCACTATGATGTTCCTGCCAATATGGACCAACATCAAGAGAGCCTAGGTCATGGACTGATGTCATAAGCCAAAAGAACTATTTTCTTATATAAGTTGTTTCTTTGAGGTATTTTTATAGCATAGAACTGACCAATACATGTTACAAACTCTTCTGTGCATATTTAACCAGGAATCTCTAAAGTACTGGGAGTTTTCAAAAGGTCTTTATGATACTATTACACCTACAGTAATTACCTCCCTCATATCACCATGTATCTGTCCAGTGTTCAAATATCCAATAGCTGCCTGTGGAATCCAAACAGGCTTAACATGTCTCTAGAATCAGTACCCTCTAAGTACAGAATCACCAAGACTACTCAATTTGTTGGGCAAGTTTCTCAGGTTATTGTCTTTAATTAATTACAATTTTCATTCTGTAGAATCTCTTATAGTCTGGGCTTGATGCCATCATCCCATGGTGCTGTGTATAAGTTCCTCTGTCCTGTGTGTCTCTTGTTAGTAACCATAAAGTTCTAAATGCTTAATTAGGATCTGGTTGTAATAAGGACTAGTGAGGGTATCATTGTACAGCCTTGGTGTGGGAGGCCTGGCTCTCTCCTTCAAGAGCTCTATGGTGTCAGATTCTCTTTTGTGATTGAGTCTCTGATGAGCACTTTGCTTTCCCTCATGTACTAGGTTTTTACAAAATATTTAGATAGATATAGTATCATGTCTTCACAGTTACAGAACTTCTATGAAGATGACTGTTTCTCTCGTTTTGAAAACATGTTACTTCATACTTGGCTATGATGAAGATTTACCCACCTTTTCAGTGGTACATCACAGGAGGAAGGCAAGATACTTGTTCCCAATTTGTTTATAAGTGTCAATCAGAAGATCAGCATCTTCCAACAATATACCAAACATACCAATCAAAGTATACCTGTCAGTCTATTGAGTTTATTATCCTTCTTTATGATACAAGCTTCCATCTTTGACCATTAGAATTCCTATCAGGTCAATACCACGAAGATTAAAGTGTATATAGTGAAACCAAAATATAGTGTACAATCAGTGCTTTAAAAAGAGGATGTGTTATGAAATACACATAACAGAAAGAAAAGCTGAAGTGGGGGGGTTATATTGGGAACATACTTGGAAAAAAAAAGAGGAGTGATATAAATATCTAAGTAAATTTTTTCTTTTTAAATTTTTTATTGGATATTTTCTTTATTACATTTCAAATTTATTTCCTTTCCCGGTTTCTCCTACTCCCAGAACCCCCCTATTCCATCCTCCCTCCCCCTGATTCTATGAGGGTATTCCTCCACCCACCCACCCACTCCCACCTTCCTGCCCTTGATTCCCCTACACTGGGACATCTATCCAGCCTTCATAGGACCAAGGACCTCTCCTCCTATTGATGTATGACAAGGCCATCCTCTGCTACATATCCAGCTGGAGCCATTGGTACTCCTTGGTTGATGGTTTAGACCCTGGGAACTCTGGGGATCTTGTTGGTTGATATTGTTGTTCTTCCTACAGGGTTGCAAACCCTTTCAGCTCCTTCAGTCCTTTCTCTAACTCCTCTATTGGGGACCCCGTGCTCAGTCCAATGGTTGGCTTGCAAGCATCTGCCTCTGTATTAGTAAGACTCTGGCAGAGCCTCTCAGGAGACAGCCGTGTCATGATCCTTTCAGCATGCACTTCTTGGCATCCACAGTAGGTCTGGGTTTGGTGACTGTGTATGGGATGAATTCTCAGGTGGGACAGTCTCTGGGTGGCCTTTCCTTAAGTGTCTGTTCTACACTTTATCTCCATATTTGCTCCTGTGAGTATTTTGTTCTCCTTTTAAGAAGGACTGAAGCACCCACATTTTGGTCTTCCTTCTTCTTGAGCTTCATGTGGTCTGTGAATTGTATCTTGATTATTTGGAGCTTTTGGGCTAATATCCACTTATCAGTGAGTGCATACTATGTGTGTTCTTTTGTGATTGGGTTACCTCACTCAGCATATTATTTTCTAGTTCTATCCATTTGCCTAAGAATTTCATGAATTCATCATTTTTAATAGCTTAGTAGGACTCCATTGTGTAAATGTACCACATTTTCTGTACCCATTCCTCTATTGAAGGGCATCTGGGTTCTTTTCAGCTCCTGGATATTATAAATAAGGCTGCTGTGAACATGTTGGAGCATTTTCTGGGTATATGCCCAGGCGTGGTATAGCTGGGTCCTCAGGTAGTACTATGTCCAATTTTCTGAGAAACTGCCAAACTGATTTCCAGAGTGGTTGTAACAGCTTGTAATCCCACCAGCAATGGAGGAGTGTCCCTCTTTCTCCACATCCTCACCAGAATCTGCTGTCACCTGAGTTTTTGATTTTAGCCATTCTGACTGGTGTGAGGTGGAATCTCAGGGTTGTTTTGATTTGCATTTCCCTGATAACTAAGAATGTTGAACATTTCTTTAGGTGCTTCTTGGCTATTTGATATTCCTCAGTTGAAAATTCTTTGTTTAGCTATGTACCCCATTTTGAATAGGGCTATTTGATTCTCTGGAATCTAACTTCTTCAGTTCTTTGTATATATTGGATATTAGCCCTTATAGGATGTAGGATTGGTAAAGATCTTTTCCCAATCTGTTGGTTGTAGTTTTGTCCTATTGACAGTGTCCTTTGCCTTAGAGAAGCTTTGCAGATTTATGAGGTCCCATTTATTGATTCTAGATCTTACAGCACAAACCATTGGTGTTCTGTTCAGGAAATTTTCCCCTGTGCCCATGTGTTTGAGACTCTTCCCCACTTTCTCCTCTATAAGTTTCAGTGTCTCTGGTTTTATGTGGAGATTCTTGATCCACTTAGACTTGAGCTTTGTACAAGTAGTTAGGATGGGTTGATTTGCATTCTTCTACATGCTGACCACCAGTTGAATCAGCACCATTTGTTTAAAATGCTGTCTTTTTCCCCACTGGATGGTTTTAGCTCCTTTGTTAAATATCAAGTGACCATAGGTGTGTGGGTTCATTTCTGGGTCTATGAAGAGTTGAATTGGAATTTTGATGGGGATTGCATTAAATCTGTAGATTGCTTTCAGCAAGATGGGCCATGTTTTTTTTTGTTGTTGTTTTGTTTTTTTGTTTTTTAACTATATTAATCCTGCCAATCCACGAGCATGGGAGATCTTTCCATCTTCTGAGATCTTCTTTGATTTCTCTCTTCAGAGATTTGAAGTTCTTGTCATACAGCTTTTCACTTGCTTGGTTAGAGTCACACCAAGGTATGTAATGCTATTTGTCACTATTGTGAAGGATGTCATTTTCCTAATTTCTTTCTCAGCCTGTTTATCCTTTGAGTAGAGGAAGACTACTGATTTGTTTGAGTTAATTTTACATCTAGCCACTTTGCAGAAGCTGTTTATCAGCTTTAGGAGTTCTCTGGTGGAATTTTTGGGGTCACTTAAGTATACAATCAAATCATCTGCAAATAGTGATATTTTGACTTCTTCCTTTCCAATTTGTGTCTCTTTGACCTCCTTTTGTTGTCTAATTGCTCTAGCTATAACTTCATGTACTATATTGAGTAGAAAGGGAGAGAGTGGGCAGCCTTGTCTAGGCCCTGGGATTGCTTCAAGTTTCTCTCCATTTAGTTTGATGTTGGATACTGGCTTGCTATATATTTCTTTTCCTATGTTTAGGTATGGGCCTTGAATTCCTGATCTTTGCAAGACTTTTTAACATGAAGAGATGCTGAAATTTGTCCAATGCTTTTTCAGCACCTAATGAAATTATAATGTGGTTTTTTTTCTTTGAATATTTTTTTGAACAGTGTGGCTTTACTTACATATGAGGACATATTGTAATTTGGGTTTGTGTATTAGAATGCTATACAGAGAGAATTACCAGCTTAACTATATTATGCACTGTTAATATGCCAGCTTCACATGAAGACAATCATGTGTCTGAAGATGGTGGAGGGTTGGGTGGCAAAGGCTTTTTAAAAAGCTTTTTCCACTTTTTTATTAGGTATTTTCTTCATTTACATTTCAAATGCTATCCCAAAAGTCCCCTATACCGTCCCCCCACCTTGCTCCCCTACCCACCCACTCCCACTTCTTGGCCCTGGTGTTCCCCTGTACTGGGGCATATAAAATTTGCAAGACCAAGGAGCCTCTCTTCCCAATGATGGCCAACTAGGCCATCTTCTGCTACATATGCAGCTAGAGACACAAGCTCTGGGGTTACTGGTTAGTTCATATTGTTGTTCCACCTATAGGGTTGCAGACCCCTTCAGCTCCTTGTGTACTTTTCCTACCTTCTCCATTGAGGGCCCTGTGTTCCATCCAATAGCTGACTGTGAGCATCCACTACTGTGTTTGCCAGGCTATTTCCATATATTGAACCATTCCTGCATCCCTAGGATGAAGCCTACTTGACTGTGGTGAATGGTTGTTTTGATGTGCTCTTTGATTCAGTTGGCAAGAATTTTATTGACTATCTTTGCATCAATATTTATAAGGGAGATTGGTCTGAAGTTCTCTTTCTTTGTTTGGTCTTTGTGTGGTTTAGGTATAAGTGTAATTGTGGCTTCATAGAATGAATTGGGTAGTGTTCCTTCTGCTTCTATTTTGTGGAATAGTTTGAAGAGTATTGGTATTAGGTCTTCTTTAAAGTTCTGATAGAATTCTCCAGTAAAGCCATCTAGTTCTGGGCTTTTTTTGGTTTGGAGACTATTAATGACTGCTTCTATTTCTCTAGGGATTATGGGACTGTTTAGATGGTTTATCTGATCCTGTTTTTAACCTGGTATGTGTCTAAAAAATTGTCCATTTCATCCAGATTTTCCAATTTAGTTGAGTATAAACTTTTGTAGTAGGATCTGATGATTTTTTGGATTTCCATGGTTTCCATTATGTCTCCCTTTTCATTTCTTTCTGTTATGTCTCCCTTTTCATTTCTAATTTTATTATTTTATATACTGTCTCTGTGCCCTCTGGTTAGCCTGGTTAAGGGTTTATCTATCTTGTTGCTTCTCAAAGAACCAGCTCCTGGTTTGGTTGATTCTTTGTATAGTTCTTTTTGTTTCCACTTGGTTGATTTCAGCCCTGAGTTTGATTATTTCCTGCTGTCTATTCCTCTTGGGTATATTTGCTTCTTCCAGAGCTTTCAGGTGTGCTGTCAAGCTGCTAGTGTAAGCTCTCTCCAGTAGCACTTAGAGCTGTGAGTTTTCCTCTTACCACTGCTTTCATGGTGTCCCATAGGTTTTTGTATGATGTGTCTTCACTTTCATTAAATTCTAAAAAGTCTTTAATTTCTTTCTTTATTTCTTCTTAGACCAAGTTATCATTGAGTAGAGTGTTGTTCAGCTTCCATGTGTATGTGTGTTTTCCATTGTCTTTGTTGGAATTTAAGATCAGCCTTAGTCTGTGGTGATCTGATAGAATGCATGGGATTGTTTCAATCTTCTTGTATCTGTTGAGGCCTGTTTTGTGACCAATTTTATGATCAGTTTTGGAGAAGGTACAGTGAGGTGCTGAGAAGAAGGTATATTCTTTTACTTTAGGATGAAATGTTCTATAAATATCTGTTAGATCAATTTGGTTCATAACTTCTGTTAGTTTCACTGTGTCTGTTTAGTTCTGCTTCCATGGTCTGTCCATTGCTGAGAGTGAGGTGTTGAAGCGTCCCATTATTATTCTGTGCAGTGCAATGTGTGCTTTGAACTTCAGCAAAGTTTCTTTTATGAATGTGGGTGGCCTTGCATTTGGAACATAGATGTTCAAAGTTGAGAGTTCATCTAGGTAGATTTTTCCTTTGACCAGTATGAAGTGTCCTTCCTTATCCTTTTAGATAACTTTTGGTTGAAAGTCAATTTTATTTGATTTTAGAATGGCTACTCCAGCTTGTTTCTTGAGACCATTTGCATGGAAAATTGTTTTCCAGCCTTTTACTCTGAGGCAGTGTCTGTCTTTGTCACTGAGGTGCATTTCCTTATACAGCAAAATGTTGGGTCCTGTTTACATATCCAGTCTTTTGGTCTATGTCTTTTTACTGGGGAATTAAGTGCATTGATATTAAGAGATATTAAGGAAAGTGACTGTTACTTCCTGTTATTTTTGTTGTTAGAGGTGAAATTATGTTTGTGTGGCTATCTTCTTTTAGATTTGTTGAAAGATTACTTTCTTGCTTTTTCTAGGATGTAGTTTTCCTCCTTGTGTTGTTGTGTTCCATCTATTATCCTTTGTAGGTCTGGATTTATGGAAAGATATTGTGTAAATTTGGTTTTGTCATGGAATATATTGTTTTCTCCATCTATGGTAATTGAGTTTTTCTGGGTATAATAGTCTGGGCTGACATGTATGTTTTATTAGGGTCTGTATGAGATCTGCCCGGGATCTTCTAGCTTTCATAGTCTCTGGTGAGAAGTCTGGTGTAATTCTGATAGGTCTGCCTTTATATGTTACTTGACCTTTTTCCCTTAGTGCTTTTAATATTCTTTGTTTTTTATAATAATTTTGTTTTTAATAATCAAAACACATTTGGTGTTTTGATTATTACGTGACAGGAGGAATTTCTTTTCTGGTCCAGTCTATTTGGAGTTCTGTAGGCTTCTTGTATGTTCATGGGCATCTCTTTCTTACGGTTAAGGAAGTTTTCTTCTATAATTTTGTCGAAGATATTTACTGGCCCTTTAAGTTGGAAATCTTTGCTCTCTTCTATACCAATCATCCTTAGGTTTTGTCTTCTCATTGTGTCCTGGATTTCCTGGATGTTTTGGGTTAGGAGTTTTTTGCATTTTCCATTTTCTTTGAATTTTGTGTCAACGTTTTCTATTGTATCTTCTGCCCCTGAGATTCTCTCTTCTATCTCCCATATTCTGTTTGTGATGCTTGCATCTATGACTCCTGATCTCTTCCCTAGGTTTTCTAACTCCAGGGTTGTCTCCCTTTGTGATTTCTTTATTGTTTTTATTTCCATTTTTAGATCTTGGATGGTTTTGTTCATTTCCTTCACCTGTTTGACTGTGTTTTCCTGTAAATCTTTAAGGAATTTTTGTGTTTCCTTTTTAAGGGCTTCTGCCTGTTGACCTGTGTTCTCCTGTATTTCTTTAAGGGAGTTATTTATGTATTTCTTGAAGTCCTCCTTCATCATCATGAAATGATGATTTTAGATCCAAGTCTTGCTTTTCCGGTGTGATGGTGAACCCAGGACTTGCTATGGTGGGAGAATTGGGTTCTTATGATGCCAAGTAACTTTGGTTTTTGTTGCTTATGTTCTCATGCTTGCCTCCCACCATCTGATTATCTCTAGTGTTACCCACCCTCACTATATCTAACTGGAACCTGACCTTCCTGTAATCCTGGTTGTGTCTGAACTCCTCAGAGTCCATCTGTCTCTGTGATCCTGTGATTCTGGGATCCTGTAATCCTGAGATTCTGGGCATGTCAGAGTTCCTGGGAGTCAAGCTGCCTCTGGGACCCTGAGAACCTGATGTGACCAAGGTTCTGTGATCCTGTGATCCTGGACATGTTAGAGCACTTGGGATTTGAGCCTCCTTTGGGTGCTCTGGGACTGGCTGTGGAGTTCACACCCAAGGTAAACTCGTGCAGACTGGAAGGCCAGTGGTCAGGCGGGGTTCCTGCATCAGTGGATCCTGCTGGTTCCAGTTACTTCCAATGGTGTTTGAACAGATGTTGTGTCCTACTCACCCCTGATCCTACAATCCTGGGTGTGCTAGAGTGCCTAGGAGTGGAGCTTCTTCTGGATGCTGTGGGACTCAGTAAAATTTTATGTTAAAAGTTATTTATATAGATTTATTTCATATGAATATATTTTGTGCAACTGTAATATCATAAAAATCATGACCTCCTGCAGACAGACCTCAGTTGGGTCCTAGATCCGCAGGAAAACTCTAGGTTCCAGTTACAGGTGAGCAAGGAGTTGGTGCAGATGACAAGCAGACACGGACACAGAGAGAGTGTATATTTGAATGTAATTTTTCAAAGCAAGCACCAGACTTTTAATACAGAAGAAAATAGGGAAGTTAGGTGACACACCAGTTAAGGTAGAATGAGGTTATTGGATGCTTAATGACTCTTACACAAAACAGAGGAATGCAAACATAAAGACTGGCAGGAACTGGGCAATAAAACAACTGAGAAAAAGTCAGCTCTATCTAAGGTCAGCTATATTCTTAGAAGCCAGGTGTGAGGTCTTACACTCCCAGGGCAAGAACTTTCACACCCAAGTCATAGTTCTAAGTAGGGAGTTCCGCTCTAGCTAACCTTCTCATGAATAATGCAATACTCTAGTTCCTCCTTAAACCACGGCCCTATCTACTTCCTAAACCATTGTAAATTCCTGTATATGGGAGTGACTCAGCTTTTATTCTAAGTTTGCGTGAAGGGACTTTCTACTAATAAGTAATGTAGTCTGCCATACATAACTATAATAAGAATTCTAAACTTACTTTGCTAAACTTGCCCTGAGGTTTCTAACTCTATGTAGTAGATAGTAATGCCTGATTTCTTTCACTATCTCTCTTACAATACTAGAGGCAATTCTGAATGTTACTGAATAGGTAACATTCTTACTGGATTCCAAGCCCAGGGTTGGCTCAAGGACTACCTAGGGAATTGGTGAAGGCCAGGAAGCAAAGTTCAATTTTGTTTAGGTATTTGGCAAGTCCATTGCTTGGAGGCACCTATAATAAAACAATACTGAAAGGAAGCACACATATCCATTCACATGGACAAGTTTGGATCATTCATTATCCAGGATGCCACGGTTCCAGGAGACTACGTTTCCGTAAACTTTTTGCCTTGGTTTCCAGGTTTCTAGGCCTGTCACTTGAGTTACTACTGGAGTGGGTGTAGCAATGATCTGCAGAAGACAAGCTGGAGATATGGGCCAGCTGAAGTTTTCAGTTCAGAATCACAAGAAGGAGCAAAATTGTTGTCTCAGCTCAGGCAGGCAGCAGACATTCCTTCGTATTCAGAGAATGGCCAGGCCTTTGGTGCTATTCGGGCTGGCAACTGATTAAACAAGCACCACCCACGTTAAAGGAGAAATTTACTTTACCTAGTCCATGAACTGCAAATGTATCCACAGCATCTTCAAAGAAACACCCAGAATAATATTTGGCCAATTATCCAGATACCCAATGTCCTAGTCATGGTAACACATGAAATAATCCTCCATGCCATGTTAGGTACATAAACATCTCAGAAATGATGGCATCGAGCAGTGTGGAGATCCACAAATGCACATGGCAATGTTATGAGGACTCTCAAGAATTCTTTACAGTGCAAAAAGGGAATGGACATAGGAACCATCTACTAGCCTGTGAATTCATTCAGGAAGACACAGTTCCCATGTTGTATATATCAGGGAAACATAAACCACAATAAACCCATAAGAGAACCCAAGAGCTCACATCTGCACCCAGAACTTCATGCCTACACATAGTACTGTACTCAAGAGTTGACACCTATACATATTAGCTCACACCAGGAATTCAAGTTGTCCCCATGAACTCACATCTGTACACAGGAACTCACACACTTTGTAGCCTCAATGCCCAACAAACATGGTACTTCCTTTTAGTGACCACGATTTTGCTACCATGGCTGGCTACTTCTTTATGCACCTGTCATCCATCTTTGACCAACCCCTTTATACCACATGCTCCAGGCAATGGTGATACAGTTCTAGGGTGCTGTTACTTTGGCAGGTAGGGTACCTGAGCCCTAACAGGAGGGTTATCTTCCCCGCAGACCGTATCCCCAGGCCTAATACTACTGAGATCAATACCCCACCATGCTCCCCCTGTGACCTGGGGCACAGATGCTCCAATTTCCTTTAGACCCTTCCCTCAAATGCACTCCAGGTTTAGTTCCCTCCTGGAAAGACCGCACTCAGGACTTGTTCTTCCTCTCTACCTTTCCTCTTACTCATGTTTCAATTCCCCCACTCAATTGTTGAACCTTTTCTTGTTGGCTTTTGTGCACTCACTATATATAACAGACTCTCACATCTTACATATATTGCAAATATCTTTTCTAGTTCACTGCTCGTCTCTGGCCCTATCACTCCACAGTGACTCCTATATGACCATCTCCTATAGAAATGTCTCCATGTGAACTCTAATATCCCTTGGAAATGGAATGTCTCTCATGGATGTACACTTTATTGTTATTCTTTATTCTATCTATCTATCTATCTATCTATCTATCTATCTATCTATCTATCTATCTATCTTTCATCTCCCATCCTCCCTTTCTTCTCAGGAGAGGCTCAGATAAAGGCAGGCTTCCCGTGGATATCAGCCTGTCTTGGCATATCAAGTTGCAATAGGACTAAGCACATCTTCTCCTATTGTGGCTTGACATGGCAGCCAAGTTAGGGGGAAAGAGCCAAAGGCAGGCAATAGAGTCAGATATACCTCCTGTTCCTGCTGTTAGGAGTTCCACATGATGACAAAGCTGCACAACTGTTACATATGTGCAGAAGACCTAAGTCAGTCCCATGCAGTCTCTCTGTTTGGTGGTTCAGACTTTGTGGGCTCCTGTGGGCCCAGGTTAGTTTATTCTGTAGCTTTTCTTGTGTTGTCTTGACCTCTCTGGCTCCTTAAAATTTTTCTTCCCCTTCTTCCATGGAATTCTCCAAACTCCACCCAATGTTTGCCTGTGGGTTTTTGCATCAGTTTCCATCAGTTGCTGGGTGAAGCCTCTCAGATGACAGCTAGGCTAGATACCTGTCTAGAAGTATAGCAAAATATCATTAATAGTGTCAGAGCTGGGCTCTCTTCTCATAGCATGGAGAAGTTGTGGGTCTTAGCTTTTGTGGCTGAGTTGGTTCTCAGTGCTTCCACTGGAAGTCTTTCCTGGTTACAGGTGATGGCTATTTCAGGCTCCATATCCTCCAATGGTAGGAGTTTTAGCTAGGGTCATCCTCAGGTTCCTGGGAATTTCCATTTTTCTAGGTTTCTTGCTCATCCCAGAGATGCCCCCTTCCCAATCCAGTTGTCTCTCCCAGTACTCTCTCCCTCTATCCTCCCTCCAGTTCATCCCCTCTACTCCCTTTTTCACCCCCTCCCCACCTGATTCCTCCATCCACCCCTGGTGACTATTCTATTTCCCCTTCTCAGTGAAATTCAGCATTCCTCCTTGGGCCCTCTTTTTACTTAGCTTTTTAGGGTGTGTGAATTATAGCATGGTTATCCAGTACTTTCTGGCTCCTACCCACTTATAAGTGAGTACATATCATGTTTGTCTTTCTGAGTCAGGGTTATCTTACTCAGGATTATCTTTTCTAGTTCTATCCATTTACTTGCAAATCTCACGATATCATTATTCTTAATCGCTGAGTAATATCCCATCATGTAAATGTACATTTAGGTTATTCCTCATTTCTGACTATTACAAATAAAGCTGTTGTGAACACAGTTGAGCAAGTGTTCAGGGTATGGTGAAACATCTTTTGGATACATGTGAATGAGTGGTATAACTGGGTCTTGAGGTAGAAGAATTATAGCTAGTTTTCTGAGAAACTGCCAAATAGAGTTCCAAAGTGGTTTTACAAGTTTGCACTCCTGTCAGCAATGGAGGAGTGTTCCTCTGGCTCAATTTTTTTTCCAGCATACATTGTTAACTTTTTTTTTTTTTTAATCTGGGCCATTCTGATAGATGTAAGATGGAATCTCATAGATCTTTTCATCTGCATACCCTGATAACTAAGTATGTAGAACATTTCTTTAAGTGCTTCTTGACCATTAGAGATTCTTCTGTTGAGAATCTCCTGTTTAGATATGTTCATCACTTTTTAATTGCGTTATTTGGTTTGTTAATGTCTAACTTCTTGAGTTCTTTATATATTTTGGATAGCATCCCTCAGTCGGGTATAGAGTTGGTGAGGATGTTTTCCTATTCTGTGGGCTGCCATTTTGTCCTCTTGATGGTGTTCTTGGCCTTACAGAAGTTTTCCAGTTTCACGAGGTCCCATTTATGAACTGTTGATTTCAGTGCCTCGGCTGTTTATGTTCTGCTTAGGAAGTTGTTTCCTGTGTTAATGAGTTTAAGGCTACTCCTCACTTTCTCTTCTATCAGATTTAGTGTATCCAGTTTTATGTTGAGGGCTTTGCTGCACTTAACTTTTGTGTAGGGTGATAGGTATGGATCTACTTGCATGTTTCTATGTGCAAACATCCAACTAGTCCAGCACCACTTGTTGAAGATGCTTTCTTTTTTTTCCATTGCATGGTTTTGGCTTCTTTGTAAAAAGAAAAAAAAAATCCTTAGGTGTGTGGATTTACTTCTGGGTCTTCAATTGGACTCCATTGATCAACCTGCCTGTTTTTATGCCAATACCATGTGGTTTTTATTACTATTCTCTCTATTACAACTTGAAATCAGGGATAGTGATACTTAAAGATGTTCTTTTATTATATAGGATTGCTTAGGTTATCCTGGATTTTTTGTTTTTCCATATGGATTGAGTATTGTTCTCTCAAGATCTGTAAAGAATTGTGTTAGAAGTTTGAAGGGAATTGTGATGAATCTGTTGATTGGTTTTGATAAGATGGCCATTTTCACTATGTTAATCCTACTGACCCATGAGCATGGGCGAACTTTCCATCTTCTGATATATTCTGCAGTTTCTTTCTTCAAAGGCTTGATGCTCTTGTCATACAGGTCTTTCACTTGCTTTTTTTAGTGTTACAACAAGATATTTTATATTATCTGTGCCTGTTATGAAGGGTTGTTTCCTTAATTTCTTTCTCAGCATATTTATCATTTCTATATAGGGGGCAACTAATTTATTTAGTTAACTTTGTATCCATCCACTTTACTGAAGGTGTTTATCAGCTTTAGGAGTTCCTTGATCAAATTTTGGGGGTCACTTATGTATACTACTATATCATCTGCAAATAGCAATACTTTGACTTCTCCCTTTAAGTCTTGTATCCCCTTGATATCCTTCAGTTATCTTATTGCTCTAGCTAGAACTTCAAGTATTGTAGTGCAGAGATAGGAAGAAAGTGAGCAGCCTTGTCACTGATTTTAGTTGATCTAAGTTTCTCTTCATTTAATTGGATGTTGGCTGTTGGCTTGCTGATTGCCTTTGTTACTTATTGCTCTATATGTGCCTTTATTTAGGTATGTACTTTGTTTCTCTGATCTCTCAAAAGAATTATCATAAAGAAATGTTGGATTTTGTCAAAGGCTTTTTTCAGCATTGACTGAGATGACCATTCTTTCAGTTTCTTGATATGGTGGATTGGTGAATTTTCATATGTTAAACCATTCCTGCATCTTTGGTTTGAAACCATTCCTGCATCTTTGGTTTGAAGCCTATTTGATCATGGTGGGTGATGTTTTTGATGTGCTCCTAGGTTTAGTTTGTGAATATTTTATTATCTTTGCACCAATGTTCACAAGGGAGACTGGTCTGAAATTTTCTTTCTTGGTTAAGTCTTTGTGTGGTTTAGGTATCAGGGTGGCTATAGCTTCACAAAATGTGTACAGCAGTGTTTCTTCTGTTTCTGTTTTGTGGGATAATTTGATGAGTATTGGTATTACCTCTTCATTTAAATTGTTGTAGAATTCTGCACTAAAACCATCTGGCCCTAAGCTTTTGTTCTTTTGATAGGATTTTTAATGACTGCTTATATTTCCTTAGGGGTTATAGGCCTGTTTAAATTGTTTACCAGATCTTGATTTAACTTTTATAAGCGATATCTATCAAGAAAATCATCCATTTCATTTAGATTTTCCAATTTTGTGGAGTACAGGATTTTACATAAGACCCAATAATTCTTTGGATTTCCTCATTGTCTTTTGTTATGCCCCACTTTCCATTTAGGATTTTGTTAGTCTCGTTCTGCCTTTTAGTTAGTTTGGCTAAGGGTTTGACTCTCCTGTCCATTTTCTCAAACAAGCAACTATTTGTTTCATTGATGCCTTGTATCATTTTCCTTGTTTCAAATTGATTGATTTCAGCCCTGAATTTTACTATTTCTCGCCTTCTACTCCTCTTGGGTGTGTTTGCTTCTTTCTGTTCTAGGGCTTTCAGATGTGTTGTTAACTCTATAGTATGATAGCTCACTAATTTCTTTATGAAGGTACTTAATGCTATGAGATTTCCTCTTAGCAGTGCTCTCGTTGTGTCCCATAAGTTTGGGTATGTTGTGCCTTCATTTCCATTGAATTCAAGAAAGTCTAATTTCTTTCTTTCTTTCTTCTTTGACCCAGTGGTTATTGAATAGGAAGTTGTTTAGTTTCCATGATTTTATAGACTTTCTGTTCTTTCTATTATTGTTGAAAACCAACCTTTAATCTATGATAGTCTGATAAGATATAAGGAGTTATTTCAAATTTTTGTATCTGTTTTGAGGCTTGCTTTGTGTTCAAGTATATGGTAAATTTTGGAGAAGGGTCCATGAGGTGCTGAGAAGAAGGTCTATTCTTTTGTGTCTGGCTGAAATGTTCTGTAGATATCTGTTCAGTCCATTTGATTCATGATATCTGTTAGTTTCATTATTTCTCCATTTAGTTTCTGTCTGGATGACCTATCCATTGCCAAGAGTTGGAATGTGTGGGACAAGTGGACTGTGCCACCAGACAAAAGAACTGATAAGATTAAACCAGGTTCAAACCCCATCTTATCTCATAATGGAGGATGACTGAGAACTAGCTCCTGACCAGGATCTATTTGCCCTGGAACACATGACTAACACCCCACTGAAAGAATCATGACAATCAATCACATAGGGAGAACACTGGAAGTCTTTCCCCATGCAAATTAAGCATCCATAACATCTCAGACTGACCCACCCTACCCCCAAAATCTTTATAAGGTCCCTATCCACAATGAATAAAGTACACGAGTATTTCACCAAGAATTGTCTGAGGGTGGCTGTTTTATTAAGCAATAACACCCTAGGGAAAAGTTCTCTCTCCAGAAGTACTGATTGATGGGCCTCAGCTCAGCCCAGCTGACCAGGATTGGGCACTCTCACAGCCTCCACTTGCCTCTGAGGCTACCAGCTGCTGCTCGCTGCCTGTAACTGTCAGCTGTAGCCACATCCCACCACTTGCTTAGTGGCTCTAGCTCTGGTTCTGGCATCAATGGGAGGAGAGGCACTTGGTCCTATGGAGGCTTGTTGCCCCAGCAAAGGGGGATACTAGAGGGGTGATGCTGTAGAAGGTGAGTGGGTTGGTGGACACCCTCTTAGAGGCAAAGGGGAGAGGGAAGGGATGAGGGGTTTGTGGAGGGAAGACCGAGAAGGGGACAAGATTTGATGTGCAAACAAATAAAATAATCAATTTTTAAAAATTGAAAAAGACACCAAGAAAGAGTGGTGGAGTAAGTAATTTAAGCAGATTCAGATCCATTCCCAGCAATGAGATTTAATCAGTGATTTACAAAATATTTCCAAGTATGGAAGTACAGTGGCAGTGGGAAGTGAGGGAGGAACTGGAGGAGAGGAAGTGGCAGGTAGATTTGACCAAAGTATACTATATGTATGTAAGATTATTAAATAAAATGTATTTTTAATCTCCCAACTAAAGATGCCCATGATCAGACTCATTGCAAAATTCTCTCAGAACTTTGAAGAAGCACTAACATCAATATAACTCAATTATGTCATAAAATAAAAGGAAGGAAGGAAAGGAAAGGAAAGGAAGGCCTTCAAAACCTTTTTATGAAACCAATACTATTCTCATATCCAAACCAGATACACATAAGTACATGCTCATGCATGCACACACACACACACACACACACATTACAGAATAATCTCCCTGATGAACATAGATACACTCTCAATAAAATTCTTGCAATATGGATTTAAGACCACGTCAAAAACGTCATTCCTCGTGACCAAGGGAATTTCATTTGAGAAATGCAGGAACAGTTCTAACATTATTTTTGAACTGCCAAATTCAAATTCATATTCCAAAATATGTCAATCAGACCACCTTATGTGATTCTAAATTCAACCTAAAAGTAAACTCACAAAGCCTCACCTTAGCACACTGTGAGCCAAACACTAGTGGTAATTGGGTGGTTTTTGTATCTGTCCAGAAAGTTCAGGGCCAGTCCTGAGCCAGGACACACCATGTGTCTTCTGCACATAAGTCCCAGCACTGTCTCCACCTGAAAGCTGCCCTTGGCTGCTTGCCCTCTGCTCTGTCCCTACTGGAAACAAGGCACCCATCTCCCTAGGCTGTATACTAACAATGTAGAACTTATTTTCCAGCCCTAAAGTAGCTGCTCCCCTGGGTTCCGTCTTCAAACAACCTCTGCTAATTTGCTGGAGAATCTGCCTGGTTGCTGAGTTTCTAATGAGCTCATCAAACATAGATGACTGGGCCAAGGGCAGGGCCCCAGAGGATCTGGATTCTGAGACAGAGAGTAAGGCAAGAAGCCTTTGAGGATTCAGCCTGTACACTTTGGGGAATCCTAATGAGCAAATCTGACTAACAACCTACTTCTATTGAGCAGAAATCATCAAACAAAGTTATAAGGAGTTTGGACTTCTGACCCAGCCCTCAGTAGGCCAGGTTGGCATGGTTCTTCTTCTATGATTTTCAAATTGGTGTGCCATTACCATATGCCAAGTTAAGCCTCAGAATGCACAGCCCAGGGGAACATCTCACTCTTTCTCCTGTTTAAGCTGGTTCTAAATATCTATCATCAGATAGGGAGGAAGCATAGACAAAGTAGAATTTTATAGGTTTTATGAGTTGTTTGATATTAATAATAAAGTGAAGATACATAAATCATAAAACCTTCACAATGAGAAGCCATTACAGGGATATAGGAGACTTAAGGCAACCCTTAATCAAAAACTCCACTCAACATGGACAATGATTCATGAAATTTCTCACCTGGAGCTCCATTCATAATTTGCAGACAGCTCAAGTGTACATCCTAGGGGAGTTTCTTCCCCTGAGTAAAATAGTTACTGCTTATATAACCTTGGGGAAGGGCTGTGTGCATCCTGTAAGTTTCAGGAGCTTCCTAAGGCTTGTAAGTTGTTTACTTTCTGAGCCTTGTAAGTTTTAATTCCTAAGTCTTAACAGCTTCTCTTAAGGATAAAATATTTCAAGTTACAGGGAACTGCTATACAATAACATAAGCAATCCACTCTAATATAAAAACTAACACTGAGGAATGGAGAGAAGAATGGGAAACTGTGTTTAAGCACTTGAAGAGAGCTCCTAGGCTTATGATGTACTACAGAACCAGCACGGTTAAGGACTTTTTGTAAAGCATTAGTTGCTTTCAACACAAAACATTCTGAATTACTCAGATACATTAATTAAAACTGAGTGTTACTAAGGGATTACACAGACACATGTAAATGAGTATTTCAAACTAGAGGGGTATGGGACAATGAGCCTTTAATTTGAAGAGGTGAAACACTACCTTACTTGATATAAAAATTAATTCAGATGGATTAAAATTAAAACATAAAAATACTAGAAACTCACTTAGAAATGTTGTATAAATGATTAGAATGGTTTTATTCACCTCATACTGGAGATGTTGCCTATAAAAGTGCAAACCTTAGAAGTGATAATGAAACAAAAGGGACTCCATAGAGAAAGGGATGCACAAAAGCAGAGCTTTGGAACAGCATCAGGATGCAAAGCAAGCAATGCCCCGCACTTACTGAGAGGTGCTATGGAGGGAGCAAGGGAAGCATTTTATTTTATACCTTTTCACTAATTATCTATGTGTTCACTTTACAACCTCTCCTCCCAGTCCTACCCCCACATTCCACTCCCCTATTCCTCCTCCTCCTCTCAGAGATGGGGAGGCCCCCCATGTATACTTGTAAGGGTCCAAGAATTGCTGAAGGAAGACCCCAGACTCAAATAATATACAAAAGCAAAGAGTGTTTATTCTGCAGAAACAACCAGCATACAGGGTCAGTCATTCATACAAAATGGTTACAAGAGAAGCTCACAGACGGGTGTGATGGCACACGCCTTTAATCCCAGCACTTGGGAGGCTGAGGCAGGCGGATTTCTGAGTTCGAGGCCAGCCTGGTCTACAAAGTGAGTTCCAGGACAGCCAGGGCTATACAGAGAAACCCTGTCTCAAAAACAAACAAACAAACAAACAAACAAACAGAAAAAAAAAAAACAAGAGAAGCTAACTAACTCCTTTTATGCAGGGTTAGGGACATTTTCTAGAAGGGTTAGGTAACCTCTAACGTGATTGGCTAGGAGAGCAGCAGTGATGTTAGTATATTTTTGATTGGTTGCTATATTATCTATATTCTATTTGGTGAGACCTTAAAGAATTCCAGGAATTGACCCAATTCAGGGCTTGTTCTCCCTCCACCAGACATCCCAGGAACTTACTCAACTCCAAGCTCCTTTGTCCCTCTCAGCCAAATGTCAGGGCCACTATTAACTAAGGGCTCATTGTTTGTGACTCTCCCAAGGAGCCTTGCCTCCTTCTTTGGGAAATTGAAACTTAAGACCTAACATGGCTGCCTGTTCTAAAATGGAGTTGGTTAGGTCCTCTCATGCTAACCTTCCCTGACACATCAAGTCATACAGGGACTTAGCACATCCTCTTCTACTGAGGCCAGACATGGCATTCCAGCTAGGGAAAAGGGATCCAAGGGCAGGAAACAGATTCAGAGACAGTTCTTGCTTCGATTGTTAGAGGACCCATATGAAGACCAAGCTGCACATCTGGTACATATGTGTAAGGGGCCTAGGTCCAGCCCATGTATGCTCTTTGGTTGGTGGTTTAGTCTCTGTGAGCCTCCATGGGCCTAGGTTAGTTGGATCTGCAGGTCTTCTAGTGGTGTCCTTGACCTCCAGCTCACTCAATCCTCCCCTCCTCCCCACTCTTCTACAAGACACCCCTTGCTCTGCCTAATGTTTGCCTGTGGGTCCCTGCATCTGTTTCCATCAGCTGCTAATGAAGCCTCACAGAAGACAGTTATACTAGGCTCTTGTTTGCAAGCACAGCAGAATATCATTAATAGTGTCAGAGATGGGCTCTCTCCCATGGTGTGGATCTCAAGTTGGGTCAGTCATTGGTTGACCATTCCCTCAATCCCTGCTCCATCTTTATCCCTGCTCCATCTTTATCCCTGCTCATCTTGTAGGCAGGACAAATTTTGGGTCAAAGATTTATGGGTGATTTGGTGTCCTTTTTCCACTGAAAGTCTTGCCTAGCTACAGGAGGTGGCCACTTCAGGTTCCAGCTCCATATCCCCTGATGCTAGAAGTCTCAGCTAGGGTCCCTCTCATAGACTCCCAGGAGCCTCCCTGCCCCAGATCTTCAGCTTATCCCAGAGATGTTCCCCCACCACCAATTTCCTTCTCTCTCCCAATCCTTCTTCCCCTACTCTCCCCATACCTGATCACCACCCGTTCCCCCTCCTTCATAATAGCCCAAAACTGGAAAAACCCTAGGTGTCTCTCAACCAAAGAATGAATAAAGAAAACATGGCACATTTGTACTATTGAATACTACTCAGCTATTAAAAGCAAGGGCATCATGAGTTTTGCAGGCAAATAGACAGAACTAGAAAGTATTCTGAGTGTGGTAACCCAGATCCAGAAAGACATGCATGGTACGTATTCACTTATAAATGGACATTAGCCATAAAGCACAGGATAACCTTGCTACAATCCACAGATCCAAAGAAGCTAAGTAACAAGGAGGGCCCAGGGGAGGATAAGTGAATCGCAGTCAGAAGGGTGGATGGAGGGAGTAAACTGTGTAGACAAAAAGTATTCTAAAGCTGGGGAAAGGAAAAGGATTGGGCACAGCAAAGAAGATAAAATTCAAATGAAATGTCAACATGAAAAGATTTCATCTCAATGATTAATTATTGTTCATCTGTGAAGAACTGAGATGCGATGTTGAATATTGTCTTGGTTTCCTTGTTGCTGTGGTAAAATATTCTGACAGAAGCAACTCAAAAGAGAAGTGGTTTGTTCTAGTTCAAACCCCATGTGCAGTTCATCAAGGTCTAGGGAGTCACAGTGGCTGGAGATTAAAGCAGTGGCCTCCTCATATGAGGGTCAGACTCCTGATTTCTTGCTTTCAGCACAGAAAACCCTGAAATATTCAGATACATCAGCTAAAACTGTGTGTTAGTGGGGAGCTACCAGACAGATTGGTACATCCCCATACAAAAAGATAAACATTTTCATGACTCCTCGCCCATGCTGAGTGGGGCTTTTTGATGATGCAGCTGCTTTGAGTCTCCCATATTCATGTAATAAGCCATCCTTGTGAAGATCTTATAATTTATGGATCTCCTCTTTATGATTAACATAAAACAACTCACAAAATTATAGAATTCTGCATTGTCTATGCATCTTCCCTATTTGATGGTATTTGGCTAAATGACCATATGAGGTTGTCCTGGTTCCCTGATTCTGGCCCTGTGTGACATCGTTAAGAAGCAGAGGGTGATGACTGCATGTTGCTGATCAGTCCCCTTTCTCTTGTACAGTCCAGGATCCCACCCAGGGAATGGTGCTGCCCACAGTGGGCACCTCTTCATACCTGAGTTAATATTATCAAGATAATCTCCCACAGGCGTGCCAGAGGCCCATCTTCCAGGGGATTCTAGATTCTATCAAGTTGACTATATTGATCATCACAAACTTGTTCAACCTCAGTGAAGAGAAATTCAAATGTCAATAGTTAGGAAAGTCACGAGCAGATTAAACACTTAAATTTCATTGCTAGGTGGATATAATGTTTAAAAGATTGACAGCGAGGGCCACAGGCCTCATCCAGCAGGATCAGCGCCGGGGTAGCGGGAGCGCAGGGTTGCCTGACACCCGCCAGCTACCCACGACCCCCGCCGCAGGATTTTGGGACTGCTGGTGAGTGGAACACAGCTTCTGCTCCAATCCAATTGCGCGGGACCTGAGACTGCATTAGTTAGGGAAGCAGAAACCGGCCTGAGTAGGGCCTCAGGCCTCATCCGGCCGGATCAGCGCCGGGGTAGCGGGAGCGCAGGGTTGCCTGACACCCGCCAGCTACCCACGACCCCCGCCGCAGGATTTTGGGACTGCTGGTGAGTGGAACACAGCTTCTGCTCCAATCCAATTGCGCGGGACCTGAGACTGCATTAGTTAGGGAAGCAGAAACCGGCCTGAGTAGGGCCTCAGGCCTCATCCGGCTGGATCAGCGCCAGGGTAGCGGGAGCGCAGGGTTGCCTGACACCCGCCAGCTACCCACGACCCCCGCCGCAGGATTTTGGGAATGCTGGTGAGTGGAACACAGCTTCTGCTCCAGTCCAATTGCGCGGGACCTGAGACTGCATTAGTTAGGGAAGCAGAAACCGGCCTGAGTAGGGCCACAGGCCTCACCCGGCTGGATCAGCGCCGGGGTAGCGGGAGCGCAGGGTTGCCTGACACCGGCCAGCTACCCACGACCCCCGCCGCAGGATTTTGGGACTACTGGTGAGTGGAACACAGCTTCTGCTCCAGTCCAATCACGCGGGACCTGAGACTGCTCTGGTTGGGGAGAGAGAAATCCGGCCTACATAGGGCCACAACCCTCTTCCGGTCAGAAAGGCACCAGGGCAGCTGGGGCGCAGGGTCTGCTGACACTCGCCAGCTACCCACAACACCCTCCACAGGATCTTAAGACTTCTGGTGAGTGGAGCACAGCTTCTGCTCCAATCCAATTGCGCGGGACCTGAGACTGCATTAGTTAGGGAAGCAGAAACCGGCCTGCTTAGGACCACAGGCCTCATCCGGCCGGATCAGCGCCGGGGTAGCGGGAGAGCAGGGTTGCCTGACACCCGCCAGCTACCCACGACCCCAGCCGCAGAATTTTGGGACTGCTGGTGAGTGGAACACAGCTTCTGCTCCAACCCAATTGCGCGGGACCTGAGACTGCATTAGTTAGGGAAGCAGAAACCGGCCTGAGTAGGGCCACAGGCCTCATCCGGCCGGATCAGCGCCGGGGTAGCGGGAGCGCAGGGTTGCCTGACACCCGCCAGCTACCCACGACCCCCGCCGCAGGATTTTGGGACTGCTGGTGAGTGGAACACAGCTTCTGCTCCAGTCCAATCACGCGGGACCTGAGACTGCTCTGGTTGGGGAGAGAGAAATCCAGCCTACATAGGGCCACAACCCTCTTCCGGTCAGAAAAGCACCGGGGAAGCTGGGGCGCAGGGTCAGCTGACACTCACCAGCTACCCACAACACCCACCACAGGATCTTAAGACTTCTGGAGAGTGGAACACAGCTTCTGCTCCAATCCAATTGCACGCGGGACCAGAGACTGCATTAGTTAGGGAAGCAGAAAAACGGCCTGAGTAGGACCACAAGCCTCTTCCGGCTGGACCAGCACCGGGGTACCGTCAGCTACCCACGACCCCCTCCGCAGGATTTAGAGACTGCTGGTGAGTGGAACACAACTTCTGCTCCAATCTTTAAATAGTGACAACGATAACAACTAACCCCAGAGATTACCAGATGGCGAAAGGTAAAAGTAATAATCTTACTAACAGAAACCAAGACCACTCACCATCATCAGAACCCAGCACCCCCACTACACCCAGTCCAGGGCACCCCAACACACCGGAAAAGCTAGACACGGATTTAAAAGCATATCTCCTGATGATGATAGAGGACTTCAAGAAGGATTTTAATAACACAATTAAAGAAATGCAGGAGAACACTGCTAAAAAGGCAGAAGACAATAAAGAGGAAGCACAAAAATCCCTTAAAGAAGCACAAAAATCCCTTAAAGAATTGCAGGAGAACACTGCTAAAGAGTTACAAATCCTTAAAGAAAAACAGGATAACATAATGAAACAGGTAGAAGTCCTTACAGAAAAACAGGAAAACACATCCAAACAGATGATGGAAATGAACAAAACCATACTAGACCTAAAAAGGGAAGTAGACACAATAAAGAAAACCCAAAATGAGGCAACACTGGAGATAGAAACCCTAGGAAAGAAATCTGGAACCATAGATACGAGCATCAGCAACAGAATACAAGAGATGGAAGAGAGAATCTCAGGTGCAGAAGATTCCATAGAGACCATCGGCACAACAATCAAGGAAAATGTAAAATGCAAAAAGATCCTAACTCAGAACATCCAAGAAATACAGGACACAATGAGAAGACCAAACCTACGGATAATAGGAGTGGATGAGAATGAAGATTTTCAACTCAAAGGACCAGCAAACATCTTCAACAAAATTATAGAAGAAAACTTCCCAAATCTAAAGAAAGAGATGCCCATGAACATACAAGAAGCCTACAGAACTCCAAATAGACTGGACCAGAAAAGAAATACCTCCCGACACATAATAATCAGAGCAACAAATGCTCTAAATAAAGATAGAATACTAAAAGCAGTAAGAGAAAAAGGCCAAGTAACATATAAAGGCAAGCCTATCAGAATTACACCAGACTTTTCACCAGAGACTATGAAGGCCAGAAGATCCTGGACGGATGTTATACAGACACTAAAAGAACACAAATTCCAGCCCAGGCTACTATACCCAGCCAAACTCTCAATTAACATAGATGGAGAAACCAAAGTATTCCACGACAAAACCAAATTCACACATTATCTCTCCACGAATCCAGCCCTTCAAAGGATAATAACAGAAAAAAACCAATACAAGGACAGGAACCACGCCCTAGAAACAACAAGAAGGTAATCCCTCAACAAACCTAAAAGAAGACAGCCACAAGAACAAAATGCCAACTTTAACATCAAAAATAACAGGAAACAACAATTACTTTTCCTTAATATCTCTTAATATCAATGGACTCAACTCCCCGATAAAAAGACATAGACTAACAAACTGGCTACACAAACAAGACCCAACATTTTGCTGCTTACAGGAAACTCATCTCAGAGAAAAGGATAGACACTACCTCAGAATGAAAGGCTGGAAAACAATTTTCCAAGCAAATGGCATGAAGAAACAAGCTGGAGTAGCCATTCTAATATCTGATAAGATTGACTTCCAACCCAAAGTCATTAAAAAAGACAGGGAGGGACACTTCATACTCATCAAAGGTAAAATCCTCCAAGAGGAACTATCAATCCTGAATATCTATGCTCCAAATACAAAGGCAGCCACATTCATTAAAGAAACTTTAGTAAAGCTCAAAGCACACATTGCACCTCATACAATAATAGTGGGAGACTTCAACACACCACTTTCACCAATGGACAGATCATGGAAACAAAAACTAAACAGGGACACAGTGAAACTAAGAGAAATTATGAATCAAATGGATCTGGCAGATATCTACAGAACATTCTATCCTAAAACAAAAGGATATACCTTCTTCTCAGCACCTCATGGTACCTTCTCCAAAATTGACCACATAATTGGTCACAAAACAGGCCTCAACAGATATAAAAATATTGAAATTGTCCCATGCATCCTATCAGATCACCATGGACTAAGGCTGATCTTCAATAACAAAATAAATAATAGAAAGCCAACCTTCACGTGGAAACTGAACAACACTCTTCTCAATGATACCTTGGTCAAGGAAGGAATAAAGAAAGAAATTAAGGACTTTTTAGAGTTCAATGAAAATGAAGCCACAACATACCCAAACTTATGGGACGCAATGAAAGCATTTTTAAGAGGAAAACTCATAGCTCTGAGTGCCTCCAAAAGGAAACTAGAGAGAGCACACATTAGCAGCTTGACAACACACCTAAAAGCACTAGAACAAAAGGAAGCAAATTCACCCAAGAGGAGTAGACGGCAGGAAATAATCAAACTCAGGGGTGAAATCAACCAAGTGGAAACAAGAAAAACTATTCAAAGAATCAACCAATCAAGGAGCTGGTTCTTTGAGAAAATCAACAAGATAGATAAACCCTTAGCCAGACTCACCAGAGGGCACAGGGAAAGCATCCTAATTAACAAAATCAGAAATGAAAAAGGAGACATAACAACAGATCCTGAAGACATCCAAAACACCATCAGATCCTTCTACCAAAGGCTATACTCAACAAAACTGGAGAACCTGGATGAAATGGAGAAGTTCCTAGACAGTTACCAGGTACCAAAGTTGAATCAAGATCAGGTTAATGATCTAAACAGCCCTATATCCCCCAAAGAAATAGAAGCAGTCATTAATAGTCTCCCAACTAAAAAAAGCCCAGGACCAGATGGGTTTAGTGCAGAGTTCTATCAGACCTTCAAAGAAGATCTAATCCCAGTTCTTCACAAACTATTCCACAAAATAGAAACAGAAGGTACTCTACCCAACTCATTCTATGAAGCCACAATTACTCTGATACCTAAACCACAAAAAGACCCAACAAAGATAGAAAACTTCAGACCAATATCCCTTATGAATATTGATGCAAAAATCCTCAATAAAGTTCTTGCTAACCGAATCCAAGAACACATCAAAACAATCATCCATCCTGACCAAGTAGGTTTCATCCCAGGGATGCAGGGATGGTTCAATATACGGAAATCCATCAACGTAATCCAGTATATAAACAAACTCAAAGACAAAAACCACATGGTCATCTCGTTAGATGCAGAAAAAGCATTTGACAAGATCCAACACCCATTCATGATAAAAGTCTTGGAAAGATCAGGAATTCAAGGCCCATACCTAAACATGATAAAAGCAATCTACAGCAAACCAGTAGCCAACATCAAAGTAAATGGTGAGAAGCTTGAAGCAATCCCTCTAAAATCAGGGACTAGACAAGGCTGTCCACTTTCTCCATACCTATTCAACATTGTACTTGAAGTCCTAGCCAGAGCAATTCGACAACAAAAGGAGATCAAAGGGATACAAATTGGAAAAGATGAAGTCAAAATATCACTTTTTGCAGATGATATGATAGTATATATAAGTGACCCTAAAAATTCCACCAGAGAACTCCTAAGCCTGATAAACAGCTTCGGTGAAGTAGCTGGATATAAAATTAACTCAAACAAATCAATGGCCTTTCTCTACACAAAGAATAAGCAGGCTGAGAAAGAAATTAGGGAAACAACACCCTTCTCAATAGTCACAAATAATATAAAATATCTTGGCGTGACTCTAACTAAGGAAGTGAAAGATCTATATAATAAAAACTTCAAGTCTCTGAAGAAAGAAATTATAGAAGATCTCAGAAGATGGAAAGATCTCCCATGCTCATGGATTGGCAGGATCAACATTGTAAAAATGGCTATCTTGCCAAAAGCAATCTACAGATTCAATGCAATCCCCATCAAAATTCCAAATCAATTCTTCAACGAATTAGAAAGTGCAATCTGCAAATTCATCTGGAATAACAAAAAACCTAGGATAGCAAAAACTCTTCTCAAGGATAAAAGAACCTCTGGTGGAATCACCATGCCGGACCTAAAGCTCTACTACAGAGCAATTGTGATAAAAACTGCATGGTACTGGTATAGTGACAGACAAATAGACCAATGGAATAGAATTGAAGACCCAGAAATGAACCCACACACCTATGGTCACTTGATCTTCGACAAGGGAGCTAAAAACATCCACGGAAGAAAGACAGCATTTTCAACAAATGGTGCTGGCACAACTGGTTGTTAACATGGAGAAGAATGCGAATCGATCCATTCCTATCTCCTTGTACTAAGGTCAAGTCTAAGTGGATCAAGGAACTTCACATAAAACCAGAGACACTGAAACTTATAGAGGAGAAAGTGGGGAAAAGCCTTGAAGATATGGGCACAGGGGAAAAATTCCTGAATATTACAGTAATGGCTTGTGCTGTAAGATCGAGAATTGACAAGTGGGACCTCATGAAACTACAAAGCTTCTGCAAGGCTAAAGACACCATCAATAAGACAAAAAAACCACCAACAGATTGGGAAAGGATCTTCACCTATCCTAAATCAGATAAGGGACTAATATCCAATATATATAAAGAACTCAAGAAGGTGGACTCCAGAAAGTCAAATAACCCCATTAAAAAATGGGGCTCAGAACTGAACAAAGAATTCTCACCTGAGGAATACCGAATGGCAGAGAAGCACCTGAAAAAATGTTCAACATCCTTAATCATCAGGGAAATGCAAATCAAAACAACCCTGAGATTCCACCTCACACCAGTCAGAATGGCTAAGATCAAAAATTCAGGTGACAGCAGATGCTGGCGAGGATGTGGAGAAAGAGGAACACTCCTCCATTGTTGGTGGGATTGCAAGCTTGTACAACCACTCTGGAAATCAGTCTGGCGGTTCCTCAGAAAATTGGACATAGTACTACCGGAGGATCCAGCAATACCTCTCCTGGGCATATATCCAGAAGATGTCCCAACCGGTAAAAAGGACACATGCTCCACTATGTTCATAGCAGCCCTATTTATAATAGCCAGAAGCTGGAAAGAACCCAGATGTCCCTCAACAGAGGAATGGATACAGAAATTATGGTACATTTACACAATGGAGTACTACTCAGCTATTAAAAAGAATGAATTTATGAAATTCCTAGCCAAATGGATGGACCTGGAGGGCATCATCTTGAGTGAAGTAACACAATCACAAAAGAACTCACACAATATGTATTCATTGATAAGTGGATATTAGCCCAAAACTTTGGATACCCAAGATATAAGATACAATTTGATAAACGCATGAAACTCAAGAAGAATGAAGACCAAAGTGTGGACACTGTGCACCTTCTTAGAATTGGGAACAAAACACCCAGGGAAGGAGTTACAGAGACAAAGTTCGTAGCTGTGATGAAAGGATGGACCATTTAGAGACTGCGGTATCCAGGGATCCGTCCCATAATCAGCTTCTAAACGCTGACACCATTGCATACACTAGCAAGATCTTGCTGAAAGGACCCAAATATAGCTGTCTCTTGTGAGACGATGCCGGGGCCTAGCAAACACAGGAGTGGATGTTCACAGTCAGCTATTGGATGTATCACAGGGCTCCCAATGGAGAAGCTAGAGAAAGTACCCAAGGAGCTAAAGGGATCTGCAACCCTATTGTTGGAACAACATGATGTACTAACCAGAACCCCGGAGCTCTTGTCTCTAGCTGCATATGTATTGAAAGATGGCCTAGTCGGCCATCAATGGAAAGAGAGGCCCATTGGACTTGCAAACTTTATATGCCCCAATATAGGGGAATGCCAGGGCCAAAAGAATGGGAATGGGTGGGTAGGGAAGTGGGGGGCGCTATGGGGGACTCTTGGGATAGTATTGGAAATGTAATTGAGGAAAATATGTAATAAAAATAAAAAATAAAAAAAAAAAGATTGACAGCATCTTGTGTGGGACAGGGATGTCATCTCTAACTGCCAATGAAGAATTCTCAAAATGGACACATCCAGAAGAAATTCTTTAATTTTTCCCTTCCCAGCAGCCTCTTTTCTATCTACTTCTGACTCCTCCATGCAAGCCTGGCACAGATGCTTTTCCTGTTGCCCCTCTTTCCCACACTATCATACGTCTCTCATCATTATCTACATAAAAATGCCAGTTTAAAACTAGAAATAATGACATGTTTTAGAATATACACTGACATCTTCCCCAGGGTTTCCCGAGGACTGCCAGGAATCCAGCGCCACAGAGGTCTATGTAGAGCCATAACAGTAGACAGTGTTAGATGGGAGCTGATGTCATTGTCCTCCAAACATGAAGTTGAGTTAGCAGCTCATAGTGCGAAGGTGACCCATTCCTCCATAACTCAGGGTTACAGTGCTATTGCTTTTAGATTTAAAATCGAGGTAAAAACACACATAAATACAATTTATCATTTTGGCTATTTTAGAATATGTTTTATGAAATTGAGTGCATTCTATTGTTATGAAGCCACCATTGCTGCCAATCTCCAGACTTCTTTCAACTTTCCCACTGAAACCTGTATCCATCTAAAAGAACATGTCTTTAATGTGTAGCAACCAAAACATTATTGTTCTGGCTTGAAAAAAAACCACATAGACCAATGGAACAAAATGGAGTGCTCAGTAACCAACACACACACACACACCACACACACCACACACACACCACACACACACCACACACACACCACACACACACCACACACACACCACACACACACACACACCACACACACACACACACACACATACACACCACACACACACACACACACACACACACACACCACACACACACACCACGGGGGGGGGGGAGAGAGAGAGAGAGAGAGAATTGATTTCCAATAGAGGCATCAAGAGTTTGTGGGGTATGGGATGCTCTCATCAATGAACAGGGTGGCAAACTAGATGACCATAATGCAGATGGAAGCAAAGGCCCTGTCACTCACACACACAAGTCATCTCAGAACGAGGAAAGACATGTGAGATTGAAAGTGATGAAGCTCTTATTCTAGAATAAAGTTTACAACGAATCTTCAGGGCATGTGTTTGAGTGAAGATGTTCTGTATTGAAACAGCTAAACAACAAAAGCAAAAAACAAACAAATAAAAAACCCCAGATGAATTAAATTACACCAAACTAAGAAGCTTCTACACACTGGAAACGGCACTGGAAACAATCAAAAAGAGAAGAGATGGTATCTTAGTTAGGGTTTTACTGCTGTGAGCAGACACCATGACCAGGGCAACTCTTACAAGGACAACATTTAATTGGGGCTGGCTTCAGTTCACTATCATCAAGGCAGAAGCATGCCAGTGCACAGGCAGACATGCCGTGGGGCAGGAAGAGCTTAGAGTTCAACATCTTGCCCCAAAGGCAAACAGGAGAAGACTGACCTCCAGGCAGCTAGAATGAGGGTCTTAAAGCCCACGCCACAGTGACACACCAACTCCAACAAGGTCACACCTACTCTAAATAGTGCCATTCCCTGGACCAAGCATATTCAAGCCACCACAGACAGCATTTGTTGGAAAGGGTAGCCTCTTTAACAAGTGCTGCTGAGGAGAAAGGATCCAGATGTAGAATACTGATACTCAATTCCAATCCCTCACCCTTTACAAAAATCAACCCAGATACAAAGAGGATTCTAATGAGAGTCTGGAAACTGAAAGTGGTACAGGAAATCGTGACTGAGGGGAGAGCTGAGATTTTGTCAATGAGATGCAATAGTCCAGAAAAAATACCAAGAATAGGCAAGTAGAAATGAATCAAAGCAAAAAGTATCCCCTAAAACCAAACACCAAAGAAAGAAAGAAAGACAAAGAAACAAAGGAAGGAAAAAAGAAAGAGAGAGAAACAATGAAGGAAGGAAGGAAGGAAAGAGAAAGAGAGAAAGCAAGAGAGAGAGGGAGAAAGAAAGAAAGAAAGAAAGAAAGAAAGAAAGAAAGAAAGAAAGAAAGAAAGAAAGAAAGAAAGAAAGAAAGAAAGAAAGAAAGAATGAACTGTGCAGGGATACCCTACAGAAATAGTGGGGGGTGGGGCGTCGATTGCAGCTGTTCATCTGGCATGAGATTAATTTCCAAAATGTGTAAAGAACTAAAAACATTAAATACCAGGAAAGCAAATAATCCAGTCAGTGTGTGAGGGAGGGAGCAAGACAGACAAGTCTCAAACACAGAGATATAAATGGGCAATAAACACAGGAAAATGAGCAACATCTTTGGCCATCAGGGAAATATCAACCAAATCAAGAGACATTCTATTTCAGCCACTACACAATCACTGTCATCAAGAGCGCAAATCCCAAGAGCTGGTAGAGGCAGGGCTGAGGGAGGGAGACTTAGACACTGTTGGTGGGGATGCAAATTAGCCCTGACTAATGCAAATCAGTGTGAAGTTTCCTCAAAAAACTAAAACTGTAATTTGCATATAATCCAAATATATCACGGCTGGATACAGAACCAAAATAATCAAAGCCAGCTGACTAGAGTCACCTGCATGCCCATGTTTACCCAACACTAATGACAACAGCCAAGCCAGGCAAAAAGCCTAAGTACAGACTGGTGGATGGATGGATCAAGAACAGGTGGGATAAATGGACCAAGGAGTTTCACTTATCCATAGAGAAGAATGAAACTGTACTGTTTTCAGGGGGATGAATTGAATTAGAAGCCACAAGGCTAAGTGAAACACCTACTAAGTCAGTCCTGTACAGTATTATGGCTTTTTTTTCTCACATGTGGATTTGGGGAAGGCATGAAAGTAAGAGTGGCCGTGGGAAGTGGGTCAGTGAAGGTCATAGAGAGGGTATGATCAACACATTATCATATGGTGTATGAAAATGCAATAAAGCCTGCTACTTTGTATGACTGATGTGAACTAAAATTGCTTACTCTCTTACACTCTCATCCCCACAGAATTCCCAAGAGGAGTTGCATTTATGCTATAGCCACTGGGTCTGCCCCGGGACTCCTCGCTGCCTCTGGAAGTGGTAAAAGACTCCCGGCAGACCTGTACCAAATACCTGAGAAGAACAACTTAGACAGAGAGAGGGCTAGTCTGAGTATCCTTTCTCTCCCTTGGATTTCTATTAATATAAAAGCTTAATTTTTTATTTTACCTCTTTCTTCTTTGTAATATTTAAAGCTACAAAACTACCCATGAGCACTGCTTTAGCTGAACCTCCTAACCCCTGGCATGCTGTGGTTTCGATTTCCTTGAGTTCTTTTTAAAATAAGTATCTTCTACTCTTAGAAAGTTCCGTGCATGTATACTGTGTATCCTGATCACATTCACCCACCATTCCTCCCTCCAGCTCCTCCTCCAGCCTCACAGGTCTCCGTCTCAGGGTCAAGGTCTCTTTTTAGTTTTATTTATTTTTCAAGAAACCCCTGAGTCCAATTTAGTGCTGTCCCTATGCAATTAGGTGAATCACCTTCCCTCCGGGAGTTCAAAATACTTTCTAAATTCCCTTCTAACTTTTTTGACAAATATCTTTTTAAAACTTATTAATAATAATGTAATTTATGTCACACCTATCATTGAGAAATCTCTGTGAGTTTCATAAAATTTCATGTTTTTGATTTCTGTAGTAAACCAGAGTATACCCATGTGTATGATTTTAAACTTTTAAATGTATCCTATGGCTTAGCATATGATGAATCCTGAATAATTTTTCATATAGGCTTGCAAAGGATATTTGCTCTTTTTTATGTTGGGCTAGGGTTTTATGAAAAGCTCTTAGATGGGTGGGGTGATAGTCTTTTTCAAGGGTTCTATGTCAGTATTACTCTCATGTCTGTTGCTACAACAGAATATCTGAATGTGGGTACTTTATAAAGACAAATTTATTTAGTGAGCTGTTTTGGAGGGGTGAAAATCCACCCAAGAGCCCTCTATGTCTAGACTTTGTTGAGGGTTCCTTTGGCTAGGTCACAACACGACAGAGAGGGGAATGGGGGAACTCGCCACATACAGAAGTTGTCAAGGGCAGGAAGTAGATTCACTTTATAGGAAACCGCCCGAACCTGGATGGGACAGCATATGCCTACAATTCCAGAGTTTGGGAGGCAGAGGCAAGAGGATTGCTGCAAGTTTGAAGACAGTTTACCTGTTGAGTTCCTGGCCAATCGTGATAAAATGAGACTCTAAAAAGTAATAGTAAAGTAAAACAAAAACAAAAACCTGCTCTCCTGAGAACTATCCTGCATGTCCAACATGAATCCCTCACAAGGGCTACACTCCGCTTGCCTGGTCACCTCACACTGAAACAGCAAACAGGGCCAGAGGGAGTGAAGTCAAGATGTAAAGAGAGCTGTGGACTCCAGAAGAGCAACTGGCCCTGCTCCGCCCCGCCCAGCCCTGCTCTGCCCCGCCCAGCTCTGCTCCGCCCCGCCCCGCCCCGCCCTGTCCTGCCCTTACTAGAGGCGCCCAAGCTTAGACTGTCAGTCCTTCCTGTCCCTCCTCACACTTCTCCCTCTGCTTCCCCTTTCATGATTAGTATATATCTACAGCACAGAGAAGGGGATTTCAATATGACATTTCTACAGATGTTTATCATGCAGGTATCTTAGCTCCTATTCCCCTCCCTGCTTTCTCTTTCTGTCTCTCCCCCCACTTCTTGGTGGCTCCTATCTCCTCCCCACACAGTCCCTGTCTACTCTCATGCCTTTGTTGTTAAATCTAAGTTTTGCATATGAAAGAAACACATTTATCATTTTTAGTCTGGCTTATTTTTGTTCAGCATCTCCAGTTCCATCCAGGTTTCTGAAAAATGGTGTAATTTCCTTCTTCTTTATGGTTCAATAAAACTCCATTATTATGTATTTGGATCATATTTTTAATTTTATTTATCTGTTGATAGTCGTCTAAGCCAATTGTAAGCTTAAGCATCTCTGTGGTAGGACTACGATTACCTCAGATGGCATCAAGAAGTAGTTTGTCTGAATTGTATGGCAGTTTTAGGTTTTTTTAGCTCTTAGTATCAGGGTTGGGTTTTTGTTTTTGTTTTTTGTTTTTGTTTTCTCATGTCTTTGTCAATATTTGTTGTTGCTTGTTTTCTGGATAATATTTTTCTGACTGGGGTAAGATGGAATAATAATTCAGTTTTGATTTCCCTGCTGGTTAAGGATGTTAAGCAAATTTTCATATATTTATTGGCCATTTGTAATTCACCTTTTGAGGGCTATCCGTTTGCCTGTTTATTGATGGGATTGTTTGGGTATTTTATTTTTAAGACCTTTGCATATTCTATTAACCATGGTCACATGGACAGCAGGTGGACTTCTTCATGACCTGCAGCCAGCTTTTCCCGTTTTTGTTGTTCTGCATGTGGTCCATGAGCCTCAGAGCTTCACGCAGTCTGAAAGATCCCTGCTCTTCCTTTCTGGACTATTGAAACTCTCTTCAGAAAACCCTTTGTCTCTGCTTAGACATCCAAATGTCAGTGTTTCCCCCAAGGATTTTCAGAAATGTTGGTCTCACATTAAGGTCTTTGATCTACTGACCTGGTTTTTATAAAAGGTGAGTCACAGGATCTAGTTCCCATACATGTGGATATCCAGCTTCCAGAGCCACCGTGGAACATTCTCTTCTCCGATTATGAGATGTTGTATCAGTGTGGCATTCTTATTGAGTTCTCCACTCCATAACCTTGGTGTCTATGTGTGTTTTGTGCCTGTACTATGCTAGTTTTTGTAACTATGACTGACTAGTGTGACTTGAATTCAGACATTACTTTAAATCCAGCCTGTGTCAAGTTGACACACAAAACCAGCCAGTACAATTGACCCCTTGTCAACTTGATGCACAAACACATCACTATTAAGCCTCCACCTTTACTTTCTTATTCATCCCCAAGATCTAAATAACTTTAAAAGTCCCACAGTCTTGCATATTAAAAGTTCAGTCCCTTTAAAATATCCAATATCTTTTAAAATTCAAAGTCTTAAAAATTCAAAGTCTCTTAACTGTGGGCTCCACTAAAATGTCTTCTTTCTTCAAGAGGAAAAAATATCAGGCACACAGACTAAGCTCCCTGCTACCCGAATTTCTCACGTTTCCACAACCAACCTTCCAGAGAGAGAGAGAGAGAGAGAGAGAGAGAGAGAGAGAGAGAGAGAGATTGCATTTAATTGTAATCTTAGTCTCACTGAAGGACAAATTATATTTGTTGTTCTTTATATGTGTGCACAAAATAGGCCATGTTGTTATACATTAGGCAGATGGTATAGCTTATAAAGTGACTTTTATACATTATAATTAACTACTTAAGTAAAAAGTACAGTCTAAGTAAGTACATATTTTAAAAAAAATAGAAGTTCTGACCTATTAAAATCTGAGACTCCCCTAATCTGTTTTATATCCAATTTCAACAGAAGTATATGGGTAATTATTTGTCTAGATCCACTTTCATTCTTGGTTCTATACTCATGTATGACTACAGACTCCCCATGCAGCTTGCAATTTACCTCAACAGAATATCAAGAAAAATACTTCCACGTTTACTTATTTTATGTCAAGCTGTAATGCCTTATGGTCATTCTGAAGTTGTTAACCTACTTGTTTAATATTTTAACTCACTTATGCATTGTTGTTGTTCACACAGCATTATGCAACTGTAATATAAAATTCAAATTCAAGTTATTGCTTATTTTTAAGGCAGAACAAGAAGATAGTAACTTAAAACTTTACCCTTTAAGGTAAGTTTTGAGATGTTCTCTGAGTTTCTATCACTATGAGATACAGTCCTCTATGGTCCCCCATAACACTCAACATCCCATGCAATACATTCTTAATTAAGGTCAGGTTATTATAGATATACTATACTTTTATTCTACAAGATAAGAAAATATTGAGTAATACAAAAATTCTACATGCATATTCTTACAAAGGATAAACTAGCAGGTGGCTCATCCCTCGAGAAGGCTGCTCTCCGTGTCTCAACAGTCAATTAATTGTTAATTACCTAAAGCTTTTTATCTAAATGTGGAACCCATGAAACTTCTCTCATCCATGTCAGCTTTCTCTTTTTTCCCTAATTTTATTATTAATTAATTTACCTATTTATTTACATCCCAAATGTTACTCCCCTTCCTGTTCCCCCTTACAGAGTTCTTCCCCCATACCTCCTCCTCTTTGCCTCTGAGAGGATATTCCCCCCTCCTTGGGCATCAAGTCTCTATAGGATTAGGTGCATCCTCTCCCACCAAGGCCAGAAAAGGCAGTGCTTTCCTATATATGTGCCGGGCCTTGGACCAGCCTGTGTATGCACTTTGGTTGGTGGCTTAGTATCTGGGAGTTCACATGGGTCCAGGTTAGTTGATACTGTTGGTCTTCCTGTAGGATTGCATTTCCCTTCAGCTCCTCTGATCCTTCCCTTAACTCTTCTGTAGTGGTCGCCTACTTCAGTCCAATGCTTGGCTATGGTAGTATCTGCATGTGTTTTAGTCAGCTGCTGGTGGAGCCTCTCAGAAGACAGCCATGCTAGGCTTCTGTCATGCATGTCCTTTTGGGTCTGGGTTACCTCACTCAGGATGATATTTTCTAGTTCCATCCATTTGCCTGCAAAATTCATGATGTCCTTGTTTTGAATAGCTGAATAGAATTCCATTGTGTAAATGAACCACATTTTCTGTATCTGTACTTCAGCTGAGGGACAGCAGGGTTGCTTCCAGTTTCTGGCTATTACGAATAGGGCTTCTATGAGCGCATGTCCTTATGATATTGTGGAACATCTTTTTGTGTATATGCCCAGGAGTGATATATTTCCAATTTTCTGAGGAACCACCAGATTGATTTCCAGAGTGGTTGTACTGGTTTGCAACCTCACCAGCCATGGAGGAGTGTTCCTCTTTCTCCACATCCTCCCTAGCCTGTGCTGCCACTTGAGTATTGATCTTAGCCGTTCTGATTGGTATAAGGCAGAATCTCAGGGTTGGAGATGCTTTCTTTTTTCCACTGTATGATTTTGGCTTCCTTGGAACATGTGTCCATAGGTGTGTAGGTTTATTTCTGGGTCTTTGATTCTATTCCACTGATTGACCTGTCTGTCTCTGTACCAACACCAGGCAGTTTTATAACTGTTGCTCTGTAGTATAGCTTGGGGTCAGGGATGGTGATTCCCCAGAAGTTCTTTTAAAGTTCAGAATTGTTTTGGCTATCTTGGGTTTTTTGTTTTGTTTTGTTTTTTTCATATGAAGTTGAGAATTGTTCTTTCCATGTCTGTGAAGAATTTTGATGGGGATTGTATTGAATCTGTAGATTGCTTTTGGTAAAGTGACCATTTTCACTATATTAATCCCATTGATCCATGAGCATGGGAGATTTTTTTCTATCTTCTGAGGTCTTCTTTGATTTCTTTCTTCAGGGACTTGAAGTTCTTATTATATAGATTTTTCACTTGCTTGGTTAGAGTTACACCAAGATATTTTATAGTATTTGTGGCTATTGGGAAGGGTGTTGATTCTCTAGTTTCTTTTTCAACCTGTTTGTCATTTGTGTAAAGGAAGGCTCCTGATTTGTTGGAGTTAATTTTATATCCAGCCACTTTGCTGAAGTTGTTTATCTGGTGTAGGAGTTCTTTGGTAGAATTTGGGGGGGGGTCATTTATATATACTATATCATCGATACCTTGACTTCTTCCTTTCCAATTTGTATCCCCTTGATCTCCTTTTGTTATCTTATTGCTCTAGCTAGAACTTCAAGTACTATATTGAATAGATAGGGAAAGAGTGGGAAGCCTTGTCTTGTCCCTTATTTTAGTGGGATTACTTCTAGTTTCTCTCCATTTAATTTGATGTTGGCTATTGGTTTGCTGTATATTGCTTTTATTATGTTTGTGTATGTGATTGAATTCCTGATCTCTCCAAAACTTTTAATATGAAGGAGTGTTGGCTTTTGTCAAATGCTTTTTCAGCATCTAATGAGATGATCATATGATTTATTTTTCTTTGAGTTTGGTTATACAGTGGATTATGTTGATGGATTTTCATATACTGAACCATCCCTACATCCCTGGGATGGTTGATCATGGTGAATGATGTTTTTGATATGTTCTTGGATTCGGTTTACAATATTGAGTATTTTTGTGTTTATGTTCATAAGCAAAATTTGTCTGAAGTTCTCTTCACTGTCTCTCATGACCACCTGCTGGGAACCTGCCTGGAGCACCACAGAACACTGGTGGTTCGCTCTAGAAGGTAGCTGATGGGGCAGACGTTGGCCTGAGCATAACTTAGTTTTGTGAATGTAAAAGCTGCTTAATATTAATGTTATTTAATCTCTTTGATCCTTGGTTACACTGGGGACAGAAGCCTACAGCTTCAGAGGAATTATCACCTTTTGCTTAACGGCAGGGATAAAGTAAAGGATTTACTCCTAGTGCTCCCTTTTCTGGCTCATCAGCCAGAAGCCCTTCACCAGCCAGGCTGCTTAACTGTTTATGAACCAGAGAGGAAGGGAAGGAAAAAGAACTCAGATCCTTTACACAGGCGAATATACACAGACACATATACATTCATACACATACACTCCGGCCAGGCCAGACCATCTCAATCAACTCCACAAGTATTACCTACATATATGTACATATACACAAAATACACAAACAAACATATATACATTTGGATGGATGGATGAGGCAGAGCCCCCCCCAAGCCATCACATCACACCATACCACCTTTATTTCTACTCTCTAGCCTTTTTATAGACTAAGTTCTTAGAGATTTACCTCATAGATAAACTACTATACAAAATGGGACTTACAGAAGGATGTTGGTATTAAGTTCAAAGCAGTGTTCCATTCCCTATGCTCATTATAAGTTCAAAGCATCAGTTCTATATGGCTGTGCCTTATCATAGGTACACCAGTGGCTTCATCCTGGAACCTGAATGCTTTTCGTTGAATATAAATTTGTCCGAAGCCTATATCTCTTTTTAGTGTAATTATGAAAACACATTGTATTTCTTATTGTGTAACCTTTCCTTAATGAGGAATGGGCACGTTCTATTCTTGATTCTAACTTTATTACAACTCAGCAAAAGAACTAAAACCATCTCTTGAGCCTTTCTTCCTAAAAAGAAATTTGACAGATATCAAATTAGGAATTCTATAAAATCTGTTGTAGTATTTTATAAAATCTATAAATTCATCTGAAAGTTCATCTTTCTGTTGATCTGCAAGAAATCTGCTCAACAGGATAGGCTAATGCTCAGGGATTATTATAATAATTTAATAATAACAGAAAATGTATGTCAGCTTCAAAAAGCAGTCCGAGATGAAGTCTCTTTGGGACCTTGCTCACCCATTGCAGATCATGTAGAAACAATGGGCCACCACCAGGAAGGTCACTTACTAACTTTTGCCTATCCTAGATGGTTCCTGACAGCTACCTCACACCCAGTCACCATGCCAAGATATTCCCAGACCCCATAGGTTGTGATATTAATATTACTATACTATTTTGGGGATGAATGAGAAAGAAAAGGTTATAGTTTTAAAGTGATGTGTTTGTGTGTCAATTTGATAGTTGGTCGATTGTGCTGGCTAGTTTTGTGTACAGACATTTGGAAGAGGAAACCTCATTTGAGAAAAATGATCCTACCAGATTAGCCTGTGGACAAGCCTGTGGCACATTTTCTTAATTAGCAATTAATGTGGGATAGCCCAGATCATTGTCCCACCTCTAGGCAAATAGTTCAGAGTGCTATAAGCAAGCAAGCTGAATAAGTCACAAGGAACAAAGCAGTAAGCAGCACTCCAATGGCCTGCACCAGCTTCCTGCTTCCAGGTTCTTTCTCTGACTTCTCTAAATAATCAATTAACAGTTGTAAGATGAAATAAACTCTACATCCCCAAGTTGCTTTTGGTCATGGTGCTTTACCACAGCAATGAAAATGTAAAAACACACTCCCTTGTCATGTTGTTGTTAGTGCTGTCATTGCTGCTACTGCTGCTGTTGTGGTTGTTGTGGTTGTTGTTACCTTGATGTGAATTATTCTGAGGAAATTTCTAGTCCATTAGTTTATCTTCAAGGCTGGAAAGCATCCCTTCTCTGTTTTTAAGAATTCCCTGAAGCCAGTGGACGTGTTAAGGTAACCTGGGACAGCCTCCCCACCAAGTCCTCATCCCAGTCACTCTGCAGCGTCCCTTTGCCCTGCAGAACGACATGCACACATCACAGAGGTCAGGATGTGGACATGGCTGAGAGGATTAATCTGTCCACACCACTCCACCCAAAGTACAGCTAAAATATCTATGGAAAAATCAAATGGATTATTAAAAGAACACATTTCACCCAAAGCAGAAAGGATGAAGGAAACATAGCAGGGAAAGAGATTAGAAATAGAAAGAAATGCAGAAGGCTCCATACTTCTCTTATGTTACATTGTGTGTAAGTTTCTGTTACACTGTGTATACGTGGAATATATGCTCTAAGTAGAATACAAGGTTGACTGATTTTTTTTTAATGTGTTCTCTGGTCTTTAAGTTTGCCTTTTCAAGACAGGTTGCTTTGCAGATATTGGCTTCCTGTCTGTGTGGCTGCTTGTCCAAGGATCCTTGGAGGCGGTCTCATTTCCTTTGTGGTTTCCTGAGTTGTCAGTAGGAACAAGCCCCTTTCTCCTCAGATGAGTATCCATCTCAAAGACTTGGAAGCATTAAGTCAGCATTTTCCCTCCCCAGGAAGAGATCCAGTGGAAGCCAAGGGAAGTAGAAGTATTTTCCAAACATCCTTGACTGCACAATGACCCAATACAACTTGAATGGTCAAAACAAATTTCCCCCTGTGTTTAGTTCCCAAACTCCAGACTCCACACCTAACCTGAGGTAACCTTTGCAGTTAGGATCAGTGCTGCATTACTCAGAAAAAAGGTTATCCAACAGGGCTGCCTCAGCTGAAAACCAGCATCTTCACAAGCATCCAAGGACCATTTAGGGTTAGCAGAATGTTATTGTAAAGAGTTAGCAGGAAGGAAAACCAGTGGCACTCAAAGTACCCCGGGCATTTGTGGTGTTTCTCCATATTTCTGACAGCATGACTCGACTGGTCCACAGGACAATCTCCCCAACACACGCTTTCATGGTGTTTTGCTGCTCTACACATCCAGAGCTTCTGTTCCGTCAGGGAAAGGCACCTGGCACAAATTAGGACAGAGCCCCACTCACCCCAGGGGCTTTTAAAAACTGTAACCAGGGGCTGGTGAGATGGCTCAGAGCACCCGACTGCAACTCCAAAGGTCCAGAGTTCAAATCCCAGCAACCACATGGTGGCTCACAACCATCCGCAACGAGACCTGGCGCCCTCTTCTGGAGTGTCTGAAGACAGCTACAGTGTACTTACATATAATAAATAAATAAATCTTTAAAAAAAAAAAAACTGTAACCAGAAGAGGGACTCCAACCTCTTACAGAGGTGAAGCAGGAGACTGGGGGCATGGACCTGACTGGCCATGGGTGTTTGTTGTGTAGAGAAAAAACATCTGAGCCAAAAAGCCAATGGACAGATTAAGATGAGGCAGCAAGCACAGATGTCCACAACCTGATCACAGGCTACCTACATCTGCTCTGCATGCTCTTCCACTTGTCCTTTAACAAGGCTCCCGTGGCTCCATATCCAGCTCCAGTTACTCTGTGTGGTGTGGGATAACTTCAGGCTGTGCCTTGACTTGAGTTACTCCACTTCATAAAGTGACAGTTTTGACTTGAGTCATTCCATTTGGAGTACAAGTTACAGAACAGAATGACCTGTTACTTAGACAAGTAAAAGCCACCTTTGGGGCAGTCCGGGAGGCATGGGTAGATCAATTATGTATCTGTGTCAATAAAAGTGACTCCTGTGAACAGATCAGATTTCATCAGCAGTGTTGGACATGGTTCTTCAATCATACCACAGGCAACCTCAAGTGGGGCTTTAAAAACAAGAGGTTTTTAAAGCGCTATCATGTGGCTACCTGTTCTTTGACCAGGAAAATGGTTACAGTAAGTAAGAACTCTAGCCATCTGTCTTGAGCTCCAGCTCAAGCTTGCCTCCTCCAGCCTATAGCATGAAGCCCTCCTCAAACTCTCGACAGTGCCTGTTCCTGGACCTTCCCTGACATCTCTCCACTGAACAGCTGTGTCTGAGCTCTGATCAAGAGCACTTAATACCTTGTAACCAACCCTAAACCTACCCACCCCAGCTTCATGAAGTGGGATGTCTTTTTTCGGAGGGGGATGAGGAAATTGGGAGAATGGTTAGTCTTAAGAAAGCTAGCTGTAGCATTTGTTGTCGGTCTTTGTATGCTGAGGAAGTCCAGGCTCAAGGGAAGTCCCGACTGGATCAGTCTGTCAGGCTGGACGAATTGGAGCCGGCGGCTTTCTTTGAGTGGTTTTAGAAGTCTTTTGAGGGGACAGCAGCACTGAGGTAGTCTGAGGTGCCATCAGGTGGCTCAGCACCCCCAAGGGTGAACCTTCTCAAGGGTGTCCTTTTGGTTGTTATTTTCCGTGAACACATACATTCTCACAAGTGATATAAAGTTTTTCGTTAACATGGTATGGAAAGTACAAGGCACATAGATCAGTCAATGAAAATTCTTTGCTCTTTGTTTGAGTGGGTCAAAGGCATCTGTCTTTCTAAAGCTAGTTTGGATTATAAACAAACAGTGATATAAAATTTTATCTATGCCCTAAAAGAATAGCGGGATAAGTCCTGAGGACTTATTGACTACACATGGATATTTAAATTTCAGCCAGACTTAGAACTGTCACCATATAGAGGGATCAGCATATACACTACCTGTCTTGGTCTTTTTGCCTTCACAGCCACTATTACAGCTTCTGTCTTAAAGGAATAGTGCACCTTTCACTGGTATATCTGCAATTTCAACTTAGGTTATAAGTGAGTTCTAGCCCATGTTAGTTCACCAAATATAGTGTGTTTTAATAATTTTGAGGCTAATAACTAATGCTGGGAATTAATACAGGGACAGTTACTTTTTAACCAGCTATAACCCAAACAAAATCATCTTATTTGTCTCCACTTTGTATAACACAGAGATCTTTAGAATTATAATAAGTTTTAAAGCACTGGAGTTGGGCAGTCTATCAACCATTTGAGCTATTTTGTCTGTGTTCATGCCTTGAATCCCAATACACTACTTAACATATGTCTCCTTCATGCTGCTCCTGTTTCTTCAGGCTAGCCCTCATGGCCACATGTTCATGATCCATATTACCCATGGTGGTGGTCTTCTTCTTCTTCTTCTTCTTCTTCTTCTTCTTCTTCTTCTTCTTCTTCTTCTTCTTCTTCTTCTTCTTCTTCCTCCTCCTCCTCCTCCTCCCCCTCCTCCTCTTCCTCTCCCTTCCCCTCTTCCTCCTCCCCTTCTTCTCCTCCCCCTCTTCCTCCTTCCTCTTCCTCCTCCCTCCTCCTCCTCCTCCTCCTTCATTCTCACTCATGGTCCCTGAGATCTCAAGCCTAGGAACCTTTGCCCCGCCTACCTCTTTTCTGCTCAGCCATAGGCTGTCAGCAAGTTTTATTAACCAATCCAGGATCATTGGGAGGGGGCAAGGTGTACAGGAGAATCTGCTTATCCTGGGACAACCAGCTCTTAGGATACAGAATTTGACATTTGAATGCATAGCAACAGACCAAACCCCAACACACTAGGCTTGTCCTTCTGGTATGTCACCTCCTGACTCTAGGCGCACAGTCAGCAGCAGCAGCATGCACATTTCTTGCTGGCTTTGTGGATCTGGCAATGATAGTTCCATGGGTGTCTCTGACTGCCACTGCTAGACAAAGTGGGAACAAATAAAAATGATGTTGTTGCCTGTGTCAGAGAAACTGTTCTAGCAGACAGCTGTTGCCGTAAGAGTGTGCCAATATATGCAAGAACTTGCATGTAAGTGTCGATCCTCAAAACCTCAGCTCCTCAAAGCTGCTGCAGGATGTGCTGGAAAGCCACGTCATCTGCTGAATACATGGGAACTCAAGTGAAAATTCCTCAAGGAAAAGTGCCAGGCCAGCAAGTTTCCTGGAAATTGCTATAAAATATAGTAAGAAATAATGTCCATTTTAAGGAAACTTTTTTTCTTCTGAAAATAGATGCGGGTCCTTTGTGCCAGTCTGAGATTAAAGCTGGTAAGACACAGGAGCTTACAAGAACTTAGCTGACAAGGCCCTCATTAACTATAACCACAAAGTCCCCAAAACATTAATAAGCCTGCCATGTAAAGCTATCACACCCTGACCTTGCGGGTTTTCTCTGTGGATTCAAATTCCTCATATTAATGGAAAAATAACCTAGCAGAGCCATTGGATCATCTGCCGAACGCAGAAAAACATCCAACAAAAAGTCAGCGTCCCTTCAAAGTAGAGATCTGAGAAATCGAGAAGAGATGAAGTGGGGGATTTTTCCTCAAACCAGAAAAGGTGATCTTCCAAACCATGTGATTATAAAACGGGGAGGTTTGCCTCAGGTTGAGAAGAAGGCCATGCATAAGAGGACCAGGATCAGTTCAAGACACCCCAAGACCAAGTTCTTAGCACAAAGAACTCTATTTGTCAAAAGGACAAAAGGCAGGAAACAAGAGATAAAGACAGGAGATAGAGGATGAGGGAGAAGGGGAAGGGAACAAGGGAGAGGGTGAAGGGGAGCAAGGAAAAAGGGGATATTTTCCCCATAGAGACCAAGGACTTCCTCTGGGTAGAGAGGAGACGGTTAATGAAGAAAATGGAGGAAACCCCTGTGTTAGGACGAGGTGTTTAATTTTAATTGGGCATGTTAATTAGGTGAGCTAAAAGGAGGCTTTTGATTTCTGGACTTCAATACTTAGATAGTTCTACCCAGAGAATAGCCTCAAGAGGAGCAAGTGGCCAAATAAGGAGCTAGACCTTGGTGACCAGCTTCAGGAATATAGCTTCGGTAATGTAAAAACTAATAGTTTTTAGCAAGGCAGAGGGGATGGGGGAGAAGGGCAAGGCCTGCCAGAGCCGTGTTCGCCATGCTCGGGCTGAGAGTCTCTTAATGGTATATGCTAACCCCACCCCATTGTACTTGACAGCGTGCCAAAGGTCATCGTGCTTAATAAGCCAAGGGAAATGAAGACACCGAGAGAGAACCAAAAGGATCAGAGCATCAGTGTTTACTCTCAAGTGACGTGACATTCCATGTGTGGGCCACCCAGGAGTCAGCAATCCAACGGGTGAATCGAATGACGTCAGTGAGCACGGACACGCTGTGAAATAAAACTGAGCTATGGCCCGAGACAGGGAAGATAAAAATTAAACCTCTTGTGATGGTGTCAATAAGGCAGCAGCCATTAATAGCAACTGCAGCTTGTTACTGAGAACACCAAAGCCCTGGAAATAGAAATTAAGGAAGAGCTGTCAGGATAAACATGTGGTTTAGATGAAACTGAAGTGCTGTAGTTTTGTGTGACACTGACACACTCTTAGTGCATTGTGGGGGAGGCGGTCGGGTCTGACCAGGGGCAGCTTGCCTGGCCTGGCTTGTGGGTCAGTTCACTGTAATGGATATTAACTAGATGCATTTGTGGGAGCTTATAGAACTGCCCCAGCCTGCATAGATCATTCATTTGAGACAGCAAAGGATAGCTGATTGGGAAAATGGGAACAATGACTTTTAATTAACACATTAGAAGCTGGGGTGCTTATGGACCGATTATTACTCTGTAGCACAAATGGCCTGGTTAAAGGACGGATGACCTGGACACCCAGAGTAGTCAAAGAGCAGCAACGTGTAGAGGCAGGGTCAGGGCCGAGTGCCGAAATCTATTTTCTCTATTGCAATCTTCCTCCATGACGAGAGGATGCCAACCTACTGCCGTGGGTTGCCTGATTTCACCAGATTCTGTTATTTGGTTGGGGAGGATATAGACCTTGCACAAGCTTTGCCGGCGATAAAACACTAAATTACTATTGTGGTACTAGCAGAGAGTGGAGATCAAGCTGGGGCTGGGAGAAAAGATGCTAACATACACACTCACATAGTGAACATCTCCCTTGACGCTCTTGCTGCTGCTGTGGCTGGCTGTCCACCTGGAAGAGCCCCGTGGAGGAGCATCACCCATCCCTGGTCATATGGACCTCCCGTGCCCAAGAGAACCCCCGAGGGAAGGCCACGCGTGGGGTATGAACAGAAGCGGGCTACTGCTGACTTGCCAAAGGAAATGCAGTGGTCCCTCAGCATCTTGGGAATCCTGTGGTGATGAGCACAAGGATTCTGGGTATATCTCCAGCCCCTGCTTCGAAAACAGCTCCCAGCTGAAGTCCGCGGCCGCCACCCAGTGGCAGATGCTGGAATTTGGGATTTAAAAAAAAAAATGTGTGCTGTAATAACAGGGGCCATCAATGGAAAGAGAGGCCCATTGGACTTGCAAACTTTATATGCCCCAATATAGGGGAATGCCAGGGCCAAAAGAATGGGAATGGGTGGGTAGGGAAGTGGGGGGCGCTATGGGGGACTTTTGGGATAGCATTGGAAATGTAATTGAGGAAAATATGTAATAAAAAATATTAAAAATTAAAAAAAATAAAATAAAAAAATAAAAATGGCTAAAAATTATAAAACCAGGTTAAAGAAGGGGAAAGGGGTACAATAAAATAAATAAAATAGGGTAGAGACCTGTGAAAGGGTAAAAGGAAGTCTCATAATAGATGGCCATTTTCAAATATTTTCTTTTTAAAATTTACTTTTATTTGAAAATATTGGTTTTATTATTTGATAGACATTCCACATATACTAATCCTGATACTTTATTTTCTCTTGTTTTGAAGCTTTTAAATGTGCATTCTCATGAAATTTTTCAAAGTTGCTTTTAGGTAGTTGTTAAGTAAATCTTTTTGGTATTTTATCTATGATACATGTATAGTTATTTCTGTAGACGTAAGTTTTGTATTTACTCGTATCTAACAATTTAGTTTTTCTTTTGCTTTCTAATATGTAAAATTATTATGTATCTATTTTCATATGTGACTAAATAAAATAGTAATTTAAAAAAAAAAAAAAAAAAAACAGGGCCTCTTGTCACAATATCCAGAATGCTACCGACCTAGACACTGCTTCTAGTTCTGGTCGACATAAAATAATCTGAAAATTTGAAATTCCCATAAAGGCTGGGTAACCTCTAAGATGAATTCCCAGAAAGTTCTGGAATGAACAGGAATGGCTACCAGGATAGTGGACCTGTGTTTTTCTTCCGTGGCTGAGTACCAGAGGGACTGACAATCCTGTCCCCACGTGGGCAGTGTCCAGGAAGCAGCTCTCAGGAGGTTCTTCCAGCAACCAGCTGATGAGACTGCAGATGGAAGAAGGAAGTCTCTAGAGACTGATGAGCAGTGGTTGGGGGCAGGGGTAGTCGAGGGGGTGATAAGCAAGAGCCCCGTGTGGTCTTCCCACTGACTCCAGCAGTGGCCAAGAACCAAGCTGTGTGGCCAGTGGGAATCTGGTCTGGTGAAGGAGGATGCCCATGTGGGAGTAAGGTCCTGCTGAGGGTGAATATGGTTGCCCCCACCATAACTCATGTTGAGGCCTCATGCCTCAGGTGGAGTGGGAGATGGGGGCTGTGTGGGCAGTACTGAGAGCATGGGGTGGAGTCCTCCCAACAGGCTGTTGCAGGTGGGCCTAAGTTCTTCCTCTAGAACTGTCTTGGTTGGTTAGTTGGTTGGTTTGAGAGTAGGCACCAGGTGTCAGAAAGCTGAGCCTGGCTCCCCATACACTTGCACACTCTTCCCACGAGCCTGCTCTTAACCTCACGTGCACTTTTGCTGAGGGATACACTTTCCCTCTCCTGATGCGGATGGGGCCCTTGATCTTTATAACTTCTCCAACTGCTGTGATATTCCCCTAAGCAATCTCTTTTCCTTATACATTACGTAGCTCCAGGTGGCTTGTCGCAGCAATGGGCTAAGACACGGTTTGTCGGCATCGCTGGAAGTCTGACAGATGCTACTTTCCATCGAACAGTGGTAAATGCAGACTCATCGCTGCTCAAGGCCCTGAGGATAAATGACGGATGAGCAGCCAACCCTGAAGAAGACATTGAAAGCGCCCCCTCCACAACTCAGGGAGCATTGTTGAAGAAAGAACAGAAAGAATGCAAAAGCTGGAAGATAAGGACAAGGACAGTGAGTGATGAGCCATCGTTCTGGGCAAGACTGAGCCCTCTGAATCATGAACTCAAGGCAGCTGTGGATACCTGTGCTGGATCTGCATGATAATGGGTCTATCAACAGACAGGCGCGGGCAGAGGAGGGGCCCAGGGGGCTCTGCCCATCACTGGTGAACTATTCGCTCCTTATGGATTCAGAGAGAGAGAGAGTCAATGGCTTCAGTTCTTAACACACTGGTGACCCCACCCAGTTCCACTGAATAGATGTAATCCAGCGCTTACACAGATGGTCTGTGTTAAACCAGATGGGTCAGAAAAATAAAACTTAAAATCATGCATGTGGGGAAGGGTCTGAGGAGGAGGAGGTGAGCTGACGGGCTGGGGGAAAGAGAAGAAAGAATGGGGGCAGGGAGTAATCAGAATGCAATATATATATATATATATATATATATATGCAATATATATATATATGCAATATATATATACTGTGAGACTGTCAATAAACCAAATTAATAAAAATAATTTCTCTCATAACGTAATAGACCATCTAAAGGAGGCAAACAGTGCAGGCGACCATGAACACAGCAAAAGTCTCTCCACTACGGGCAAAAAGCACCTTCCTGCCAGGTGGCCACACAAACCTCTCACTCCTCCCAGGCAATGCCAAGAGCTTGGCCTCCTTGATTCTATACCTATGACTGTATGAAGGATGAAGGAGTTGTTATAGCCATGATTATTTTACAGGTTTGGTTTGGTCTATGTTGCCCAGGAACTGGGAAAGGACCATCCAAGCCTGAGTTCACAGGCTCTGGCAGGGACTGATGAAAAGTACTTTGGCTTTTCCTGGGAACCTAAGAAGATGCCCAAATGGGCAATGAGCATGTGGGGACATAAGACCCACCTACGCCATCCTGTGTCCAGACAGCTCACTTGTGGGTACAGCTGGCTCAGCAAATAACACACTGTAGGACATGGGACTATTTCCAGCACTGAGAGATTGTGAAAGGAACAGCCATATAGATGGAGTTATCTGGAGTTGTACATGAATATATGTCTAGTTTTACAACTCAGTAAGAAACTGCTAGACATCCTTTGCATAGCAGCTGGACTGTCTTGCTCACATTGGCCGTGTAGGAGAGTCTGCACCCACCACCATCCGGAGCTGTCTGGTGTTCTATTTTAGCCTCTCTGAGAAGCTGGAAGGCCTGCTTGGTTGTTTGATTTGTGACACTTGCTGGCTGATGGGCGTTTATGACTTTGTGGAAAGGTTGGTTGGGTTATCAGCTCGCTTCTAAACTGGGCCAAGCCTTGTTCTCTCTGGTGGCCTTGCTGAAGATCTAGGTAGCTTGAGCCTACCTCTACTCTGGGGCTCACTCTCCTGCCTGGGCTCAGTGGCTTCTATCACTCTGCCCACCTGGCAGGTCTGTTTGCCTTAGACCTAAGCTGTGATATTTGTTCTGGTCCATCACAAGAAAGATGTCTCTGTCTATGTCAAAAGGTCATCTTTGCCGTTTCACTCATGAGTGATGACAATCATAAACTGCAGGACTGAGTAGGGTCCTACCTCAGCCTCATCTTCTGGACTAGGCCTCGTCATCACTCTCCACAGAGACATGTCCCTCCCTGCCTTGAAGAGCGAAGGTGGCTCCAGTCAGGACAGGACCGTGTGGCCAGAGTGAGGGAATGGAGAGGAAGCTCTGCCCAGGGCCTGAAGGCTTGGACAGGGTGCTGGGGACAAGGAGCAGTGACACCAAAAGGCCCGAGTTCCTTGCTAGCCCATGCCATCCAGCACAGGAGACCAGGGCTAATTGGCGGTGTGGGGCAGACACACTTACTGTGGGGTAATTGGGCCCTGGAGTCCCACGTCCTCGCACATGGGGAAGGAATCTTCCCTTTTCTATCAGTGCCTCCTTTAAACCAGCTGTGGTTCAAGCGGGCCAGCTGCTCTGAGGGATTAGGCAGGCTGCAGCAGAAGCCAGGTGTCTGAGGGTGACAGTGGACAGAGAGAAGTGGTTTCAGAAGACTGAGGACAGACACACAAACACCGGCAGATCTCCAAGGTAGGGATCACTCTTCTTGGCACTGATTGTACCGTAGAAATCTCCATGCTCTCAGCATCCTGTCTCCTGTTGCTATTTGCATGCATTTTCCAGCCTCCTCATACCCACTGCTTCTAACATTCTCTCCAATACTTACTATTCCCACTCTTCATTGTGTGCCCAACTCCATGCACATGCCCTCCGGAGATGCCCCCTTGACCCTGACTTCAAAAAAACAGATGAATGAACCTCAAGAGGGCTGACATCTGCCTTGCTCCACTTGTTCCTCATAGGAAGCTGGCCTGTTCCCCTGAAAACACACACACAACACCATACACAACCTGTGGTCATCTGGAGGGGTTCAGGCAGGGGCACCAGAAAACCCATCCTTGCAGTATCCAGTGCTAATAAACCAACCCTGTGTAGTGCCAGGGCAGGCAGGACTGTGAGCCAACTAGCATTTCCAGAGCCCACCTTCACCGTAGCCATAGGGTGTTGATGAATCAGAACCAAGCCTCTGGGAGGACTGCCCCTGTCTGTGGTCCACATGATCACTCTCCCCTTGTTGCCCTGCTTTTTCTTGCTCCCTCTCTCACCCATTTAAACTTCTATTGCCCCATTTTGGTGAATCCAGAAAGAACCACAATTCTTCCTTGCGATTTGGAAATCTGAAGGCCACAAGCACAGGACTCAAAGGAATGCAGAGAACAGCTTCCCTCTAACATTTCCCATCAGAAGTAGAAGTAGGACTTCCCTCTTTCCTAATGTCCTCCTGGGCTCCTGCCTGGACTCCTTGGGTAGCTAGGCATCCCCTGACTGTAAGGAAGACCCAGGACAGTTCTACCTCCAATCCACCCCAGGCTCTGATCCTAGCAAAATCCAATCATGCTTCCCAGTCAAGCTCTAGAGAGAACCTCTAGCTCCTCCAGAGTTGGCCTGGATCTAGGCAGGGCTGGAGACTCGGGACAGGTGTGACAGATGATAACCATTTTTCCAGGGCCCCTCACTTCTCAGGCCCTACCACGGCCGTGGTCTCACCTGCCTGCTCCTGCCCACTGCCACTCAGACTGCAGAGTGGCTTGTCTTGGGAACCTCCACACTTGCCAAAAGTCTTGACAGGCAATGGAGGAACAGGACTCATGCCCTGTGACCCTTTGCAGTGCTATTGTAAGCCTCATTGAGGCCTCCATGCCCAAGGTGACAGAGAAGCCAAGGGCAAGCTGAGCTGAGAAGTGGCAGGTAGTTTCCAGATTTCCAGTTGTCCTTTCCTGAGAGGACTCTGCTAGGCACCCAAATGTGTTCCCATTCCCACACTTCCCCATTCCTTTTGCTCCTGGTCACTAGCCAGACAGCCCCAACTGAGTCCTGTGCCCCTGAACTCTCAACAGGGAGACCCTGCTTGGCTTGGCTGGAACCTCACATCTCTGTCCCCCTCCTTCATCATTCCCCAGGGGCATGGCTCTGCAGTATTTCCAGTCTTCCCCTTGGCCCATGATTCATTATCCAGGGTCATCCTCAACTCTCGGGGTCTGGGTCAAGAAAATGTGTCAGGCACTGTCCTTAGCCTGAGTCCCATCTCATCCTCCTAGAGGGATCAGAAGCTCCATATTTGCACCCTTCCTCTGCTGGGTCTCAGAGCACTGATCATTTCCAGTGTGGATCAGCCCAGCCAGCAGCCATCAGAGTGACACTGATCCATAGGCCTCATGTGTCCTTCAAATTCTTTTCTCCTCTAGTCCACACAATCCCTTCAACTGGACTAGCCCTGACCAACTCCACATCCTTCAGCTATGCGGTAGGTAGTCTCTGCCTTCTTCTTCCCAGGGAGCCATGTGGCAGGTCCTTGCCTCTTGGAAACTTCCCAAGTGTCACTTCTTGTTGCTGTCCCCACTCAGCTGTGCCCAGTCTCACCGACCAACTCCCTCCAGCTCAGCATCAGCTCCCAGGCTAGGAGCTGTGCATCTTGACCTACTTTCTACTTTACTGAAACTCATAGTCCATGAAAGATGGTGAGTTGGGGACAGTGTATGCTCCTGGTTGATCCAGTTGCTTGGAATGACTGCTCTATAATGGGCACTCCGTGAAACTGGATGGACCATTAAGTGGAGACAGGCACCATCCCAGTTTTGCCATCTGACCTCTGCCTTCTGGGGAGTCCTGCATATCACTGTTCACTCCTGGCATTTTTCATGGTGTCCATGGGCACCAAAACCCAGCATGGCCCTGATTTATAGGTCTTCGGCCACGAGTGCACTTCCCAGTACCCAAAGCCCAAGAAGCTAAAAAGCCATCTTTATGGTCACCAGAACAGTCTTCGTTTCCATCTGAGAAGGTCCTAGTCAGCAGGGACATTCAGAAAGAACACTTTTTTTTTTGATACAGGCTACCTCAGGCTCATCATAATCCTCCTTCCTCAGCCTCAAGAAGACAATTTTTAGCATCTATTTAGAAATCCCTCAGTTATAAGAGTTGTGGATTTTCTAATGCCCTCTGAAAATTGGGACAATTTGTCTATGTCTTTATCCCCTTTGGAAGCAGGTAGCACAGGAAGCATTGGCTTACTGTGGCCATCATGAAGAGCCCACTCAGTGTACCTAACCATGGCGGGGTGGAGGTCACTCTGAAGGCTGTGGGTTGCTTTGATCATATGAGGACTAACTTCCTTGAGATGATGGGTGTGTTTCGGTGATAGGTTCCGACAGCTCACTTTCTGGCCCTGACCTCGGAAGTGAACTGTGCTCCTGTGTGTGTGTGGCTGCTGTTCTGACCAACCTCAAGGCTACTTCCTGGGCTCTCCTCGAGTTCTGAGAGTGTAGTAGGATGTGAGACCTCTGCGAGTGCTTTTCCTCCACAGCCTCTGTCAAGCGGTGGAGTTAGGAACTGGCTCCCTCCCACTAAGTCAGAGAGAATCCTCCATGCTTGGAAGTGGCTCACATGGAGCAGGGGGATCTGTGGTCAGCACTGGTGAGACTTCAGGGACAGTCCCTCTTCTCTGACACTTCTTCAACAGCCCTGGTGGCCTCCTGGTGACACCAGCTCTATTGTCACCCCTCGGCATTCTAATAAACGCCCCCCCCCACACACACACACACTTGAGCCTCTAGCACTCACCCTTACAGGACTGCTTTTAATACTGTGCTAGAGGGTGCCTCCTCTCACTTGTGAAGGAACCGCACTGGCTCACCTGCTAGGTGCTTTGTATAAGACGTGTTAATGTTATAAAGCTGTGACTGCTCCCCTTTGCTTCTGTCTCCTAATACTGTTTTGTTTTTCCTTTTTTGGTTTTGTATGAATGTATGAATGTATGTATGTATGTATGTATGTATTTTTATTTATTTATTTTGGGGTGTCTGTAGGGGTCTGATACTAAGTTAAATTAAGTATTTTTGATAAAAGGTTATATAAGCAATACTCTGATTCAGGAATGTATTTTAATTGATGAGACAGTAACTCTAGACACAGACTTGCTTTTCATCTTCACCCCCAAGAGTATATGTGGAGTTTCCAGCTGAGTCGTCAGGTGTGTGTGTGTGTGTGTGTGTGTGTGTGTGTGTGTGTGTGTGTGTAGATATGTGTAGCCAACTCTGCAGTGGGGTCAGTAGTCCCATTGGCTGGGTGACCCTGTCCTATTTGCATTTTTCTTCACAGCTGGTATTTTTCTTAATCTGGTCCTTGTTCTATGTCACCTGGTGCATTTTCTTGTTTCCTTTTCTTCTGTACTTCTTTGTTGCTCTTGTGGCATTTAAAGGATCCACATTGTGTTAAACAGTTACCTTGAAAAGATTTGAGAATGTGCCAGTTACAAACTCTAAGGATAAACGTCTTCTGACTTTCTCCATTGAAATGAAGTCAAACATATAGTTTGCTTATTACAATCTCAGCCCCACCCAAGGTTCTCTCAAGTATTAAAACACTGTTTGTCATTTTCCTGAAGAAGTAATATCTTGCATTGTGTATCTTCTCCATTGGCAAGGACCGATGTGAGCTGATTTATCAATGTGCCAATAGCTCCTGTAGGACTGAAGGGTGTTTAAAAGGCTTATTCCTGTCACACAGTTCTCTCCTGTGGGTCGTCCTCCTCTACAGTGATGTGCTTGCCTCAGGATTGCTGTTTTGTCTCTGGTTAATGTCTGTGACACCCGAGTTTCACACTGAGGGAGGGTGTGTGAGTTCTTGTTCAGCACAGGTGGCCAGAAGTCAGGCCACAGTCACACAGAGATGGCTCCAGGTCTGGGTACAACTGGTTACTCCGTGGAAACTGCCCTGTTGTATTCTGAACTCTCAATGTTTGGGACTGGAGACTAAATCTAACCCAGTTGATCTTCCATTTCACTCTATCTGGATGCTTCAGGGGTCTTCTGCCTTGATGTTGTGTGTGTGTGTGTGTTTGTGTGTGTGTGTGTGTGTGTGTGTGTGTGTGCTGTTTGTCATTTGAAACCTTTACTGTGCATCTTGGGCAGCCATAGGCAGACTTGGTTGATATTTTCCTTAAGTGTCCACTGCATTTGTTACTTTTCTTGCCACTGCGACAGAAGCAACTAAAGAGAGGAAAGGTTTGTTGTGGCTTACAGTTACTTGTGCTTCTCTCCCCACAACATAGAGAATTAAGAAGCAGAGAGCTTGAGCCTTCTCCAGAATCATATATGGCCTTCAAGACCCACTTCACCTAACTAAGCCATATGTCCTGGCTAGGGACCAAGTATTTAAACAAGAACCTGCCTGCGGGAGGCATTTTACATTTATATTCAAACCATGAAGTCCTTTGAAGGTCCATCTGTCAAAGGACTCATCACAGTCTGGGGAGCTACAGGGGAACGGTGAAACCTTGGGGGTGCTACTAGGAAGGAGTTAGGTCACCGGACATGTGCTCCTGAAAAGGCTGTTGGGTCCCCTAGCTATTTTCCTGTGATCACTACTGTCATGAGGTGGACAGCCTTTACCACACACTCTTACCAGGATGTACTTAGATCACCAGAGACTGAGAGCAATAAGGCTAATGTCAAAAATCCCTCTGAAACCATGAGCCCAAACAAAGCTCTCCATTCTTCAGTGGAATCCCTCTGCTCTAGTTACAGTAATCAGACATGATTGACAGGCCTGCCCTTTCTGGATGGCTGGGAAATGTTCTATAGTATTCAGCAGCAAACATAGCCAGACCCATCCTGAAGGAACACTAGATGGCTTGTTAATTTCAAACACTTGCCTTAGGTTAGTAGAACAGCCTGCTCCCTGTAGCCTGGAATTTCCTTCTCAGTTAGGATTCCCTGCTTCTCCTTTCACTGCTTGGCTCATCCTGTGACCTTTGCTTCTGTAGTCCATGAGAATAGTTCTCAGTACCAGGCACCACGGCTTCCCACAGTAACAGTCTAGCCACTTTTTCTGTTCTTGGTATCTCATGCAGAGAGCAGCAGCCCAGGTGTTAGAAAATCGTGTTTTGTGTCCTGGTGCAGCCATGGCCTCAAGTAAATCCACAGACTGAAAGTGAAGACAAGGCTCTGCAGTGAGGCATGAGGAGATGACCTGTGTTACTTAGACATGGAAAGAGTAAAGATGCTCTTCATCTTGTCGAGTTTAGCATCTCAATGCTATTCTAGACTTCCTCTAGTCTGCTGCCTTTAGACACTAGAGTTCAGGCTTTTCCTGGCCCAGAATGGTGCTGAAATTCTTTCATTCTTGATGTCTCATGTGGTCTATAAACACAGGGAAGAGGCCACCATCATGTGTCTGAAAACCAGTCCCAAGGGAATGCCTGATTTTAGGGTCTCCATAGCCCAAACCAACCATCCCAGAAGCCCTAATTACTTCATATCTATTTTTAAAAGTCTTCTCTGAAACCAAACAAAGGTCTAACCTCTGCTAATGTGGAAGGAATCATTAGAACCAAAACAGTAACCCCAGGTGACCATAGCAATGGTGAGCCACTTGCCTAGAGAGCAGGCACAAGGAGCCCACCACTCTCTCATGTTCACAGATTTGCTGCATGGTTCCAGGGTGCAAATCACAGTCTCACCAGCCCTGTGGATCGAGAGAGATTGGGACAGTCTATTTCCAAGCCCAGCATCAGAACCACAGAATCTGGTATCAAGTACTAACTACACTTAGAGTTTTGTTTTTGTTTTTTTTTTTTCTTTCCCTGACATTTCCGTTTCTGCAGGTTTGACTGTCTGTTCTTCCTGCTGGCTACCCTTCTCCTGGCCCAATGCCTTGTTGATTCTTTCAGGTACAGAAGGATGAGGGGGGAGAACATCACCAAGGTCAGCACCTTCATCCTGCTGGGCTTCCCCACAGCCCCCAGGCTGCAGTACCTGCTCTTCCTCCTCTTCCTGCTCATCTACCTCTTTGTGCTGGTGGAGAACCTGGCCATCATCCTCACTGTCTGGAGCAGCGCCTCCCTCCACAGACCCATGTACTACTTCCTGGGCATCATGTCCACCTTGGAGATCTGGTATGTTTGTGACATCATCCCCAAGATGCTGGACGGCTTCCTCCTGCAGAGGAAACGCATCTCTTTCATTGGATGCATGACTCAGCTCTACTTCTTCAGCTCCCTGGTGTGTACAGAGTGTGTACTCCTGGCTTCCATGGCCTATGACCGCTATGTGGCCATCTGCCACCCCCTGCGCTACCAAGTCATCATGACCACAGGGCTGTGTGTCCAGCTTGTGGCTTTCTCTTTTGCTAGTGGCTTCAGCATCTCTGTGATTAAGGTCTACTTTATCTCCAGTGCCACCTTCTGTGGCTCCAATGTCTTGAACCACTTCTTCTGTGACATCTCCCCCATCCTCAAGCTGGCCTGCACTGACTTCTCTACTGCGGAGCTGGTGGACTTCATCCTGGCCTTCATCATTCTGGTGTTCCCACTCCTGGCCACCATTCTCTCCTATGGCCACATCACCCTGGCTGTGCTGCGTATCCCTTCAGCCACAGGCCGGTGGAGAGCCTTCTCCACTTGTGCCTCCCACCTCACTGTGGTTACCATTTTCTACACAGCTTTGCTCTTCATGTATGTAAGGCCCCAGGCTATCGATACCCGGAGTTCCAACAAACTCATCTCTGTTCTGTATACAGTTCTTACACCCATCTTGAACCCCTTGATCTACTGCCTGAGGAACAAAGAATTTAAAGATGCCTTAAGAAAGGCCTTGGGCTTGGGTCAAGCTCCCTTGTAAGAGGGAGGGCACCTTCTGATTCCAGAGCATTTCCTGAGCATGTGTCTTTGGTGCAGAGGCTGGTGGGAACCCTTGCCATTGCTGTAGTGCTGAAGGCATTTAGAGCATCACCTTTTCCTTTGTGAAGTGGGAATGATGGGCACTGTTGTGATGCCATCCGATTCCCTTTTATATGTGAGCAGAGTGTGAAAATAACGGAAACACTGCAAAATAAGCTCCAGGGGTCCCCAAAGTACAGTGTATCTGGGAACTGCAAGAGTCCATAGACTCATTTTAACTAGTAGGGCATGCTTGGTAACAATTCAGGAAAATAGCTTTCGCTTTTTCTCTTCCAATATCTATCCCCATAGCCCTCCCACTGCTGAGAAAATGAAGTCCTACTACTGCTTGAGTTGATCTCAGTTGACATCAAGTGTGGATTATGTATGTCTTCTTGGGTCTGTTGCTTCCTTAAATTTCACCACAGTGACCGGAGTCCCTTAACAAACAAGGAGGCAGGCTGGGAGGGATGGCTTGTGACCTGTGAAACAGAAGCATGTGCTTGGGAGGTTCCTGGGACAAGAAGGTAGAAAACCCGCAGGAGGCGGTTCAGGAGAGCCTGGGGGTGTGGCTCTTACATTTTGGAACATGAGTGGTTTGTGTGGAAGAGTGGAGAAGAGGAAAGGAAGCGGCAGCAAAGCTCGGAGGCAGGAAGCAGCTGAAGTGGTGCAGATCACTGAATTGAGGAGAGGCTTCAGAAGCTGGTGTTTGCAAATGAGGGAGACCCTGGGCCAGACCTCCCCCCACCCACACCTCTCCCTACTTCATGCACAAGTCTGGCCACTAAAGCTTAAAATTCCTGCCTAGAAAGACTTGCAGCTGTTTAAGAGCCGAACAGAGGCCCTCTGGGAGGAAGAGACTGTTCAGGAGTTGTTGGGCTTTTCTAGAAGGATAAGTAGCCCTGGGATGAGGTGGTGAACACATGGGATAGCTAGGGTTCAAGGGAGGATTTGGGGTTAGGGTGGAGAAAGCACATTGGTGCCCTGGATTGAATGAAAAGGAGGAGACTAAGTAAACTTGACCCATCCTTTCTCTCCCTCCCTCTTGACCGAGGGTAAAATGAGACCAGCTGTCTCCTGTGCTCACTGCCATAGCTACAGCCACTATCAACACACCTCCGCCATGGTGGACCTCGCCTGCTAACTGCGAGCCAAAAGCCCACTCGTTTCCTTACATCGCTTTTGTCCAAGCAAAGAGGAGAGTGGTGAACATAGGCAGAAAATGGAAGTGAGATTTGAACAATTGGCTACCTGGGATTGGCTGAGCTAGGCTAAGCTTCTGTTAAAATGGTATCTATTACATATCAATCCAGCACGCTAGCCTGGAGATTCATTAGAAAAAAACACAAAGATTAAAAATCATTGGGAATCCCAGCTTACCACTTACTACTTAGGATGGCTACAAACCAGCCATTGCTCTGTAAACGCTTCATGTTATATTCTCTTGAGAGACTTACTTGCTGAATTTGGTATTAGTGTCTACAGAAGCAATGAGAGCAGTTACTTTTTTGTTTTTGTTTTTTTGTTTGTTTGGTTGGTTGGTTGGTTGGTTGGTTTTGTCTGACTCTGTCTGTCTGCCTGTTTATAGCCCAGGTACATTTCAAACTTGATATAGCACCAAGAATGGTTTTGAACCCATGATCCCCCTGTCAAGATCCTCAATCTTCAATTGCTGGGAGTGTAGGCATCAATCACCATACCTGGCTTCCTCTCTAATGTTTAAGTCAAGCTTTCTGTACTGGCAAAGTCAGAGTATAAATAAGAGCAGTAAGTTTGTTTGATGACAGACACAAGAGTGAACTCAAAAGCAAAAAGGGACGTGCAAATCTGCCACTGTCTAGTTCTGTGGCAGACACATGTTATCCCTGCTACTCAGGAGTAGCTTCCATCTGTCTGATACCTGGAAGGACAAGCTCACACAGAGTCAAGTAGTTTTCCCAGTGTCCAGGTTGATGTCAAAACTCCAAACTCCCAGGCCCCTACTACTTCCAATACTGAGTTCCCTAAATCTCAGTATATCTTTGCTCATTGCAATGGCCTTTTCTAATTAACAGTTGGTACTAATTTCAGTTATCAATCATATGAGCCACTGAGCATGTAGACGTCTTAGAGAAAGAGAATGGGTGGACGTGAGATGGTGTAAAAAACAAAACAACAACAACAAAAACTAGGCACAAGTCAGCAAGAAGGCAGAGGTAGGGAGTGCATTCTACAGAAACCGGCACAACCCCTCAGGACTTGGAATGGCTGGCCTCATGGAGTGTTTCAGCAGAGATCACTTACACTGGTTTACCCAGAAGTCTGGGAAACTTCCATGTTATTCCTACGTAGCAGCATGACATCATTAAAAGGCCATGCTTAGTGAAAAGGACACCATGGATTTAATTTGAGAATTTCACATAGGTAATAACTTGGACTTACAGACCCCAAGTCTTCAGTGTGTGAACTCTGGGTGTGCAATGCACCTTTCCCAAGCATCATTAGACAGGCTCCCAGCTGGAAATGCTCCTGATGACTCCAGTGAACTTAGAAAGGCAAGTATCAGCATCATCTACACTGTCTGAGACATCTTCCCAATCTTCTCCTGGGGTTGCAGGATGAGAACCCCCAGGAGGCACTTACCTTCCAGGAAAGTTGTCTGACTGCTAGCCCACAGCCAAAGTAACTGTTCTGATTTCTTTTCTGCTAGAGCAGAAACCCTCACTAAAGTCATCCATGACTGGAAGGAAGGAAGAGGAGAAAAGACTAAGACAGCAACAAGTAAGAAGGGATAGTAAGTCTGCCATCAAGCCAGGAAAGCTGTCCACCTACTTCTAGGAGAAACTTGCCCATCTTCTCAGCATTGTCTTGGGTCTCCAGCAGATGTTCCAACCAGGAGGCTAGGGCTGAGGTAGCAGCTTTGGGGTTATCCATATGAACTACAGTTTCAGGGTCTCTAAGTTTTAGAAATATGGTTGCAGGGTTTGATACAGCTGTGGCCAGCTTGCCCCTGAAACTGTCTTTCTCTGGTGCTGTAATAAGAATTGGGTCTCTCAATTCTGGATAATGAAAGGTCTTTGTCCTCAATTGGAAGATCACAGACTTCCTTCTCCAGCTGAAAACCCACCTGAACATGAAAGCTTCCCAACACTTAGCAGGGTGAGGGAGGTGTGTGGGCTTCCAATCTTAGGGTTGCAGGGTTGCAGGAACTGTTTTCATGGGATCAGCATGTGCTTTCCAGTGGGAGTGGATCTTATTGTCTTTAGTGACTCTTACCATCACAGTTCAGTTGACTCAGTTAACTTGCCAAATTCAGAGTAAAATGACATTTCAGAAAATTGGTGGCATAGGTGGGTAAAAGGTGAGAATAACATGTTTGTCTATGAAACCCAATTGCTGTGGAACTCTTCCAATGGAATGAGTGCTTCTACCAGTCGCTGGAGGTTCCTCCATGGATGTTTCAAATAGGAGATATATCTTCTGATGAATTCTTGGATACTGTCGCATTGGCTTTCTTACCGCAAATGCCTTTCCAACTAGAAACTACACAGTCTCCTGCTCCATCAAGAGTGTCAGTTCACAGCTTACATCTGTTAGCGGGCAGACATATGAAACGCTGATGTCTCCCCGGAATGAAGGGTCTCACAAACCTAACGTTGCTTAGGAGCTATGCTAGTGCATTGGGAGCTGTCACCTCACAGTTGACCTGTAACCTGGATGGCTTCTCCATCCCCAAGCTTCACAGGGTTGGACCTTTAACAAGAAAGCTTCAAGGGCTCAGGAATGACCAGCCATTGAGCCCTCTGTGAGGCCATGCTTACACGTCTCTTCAGATGCCAACTTTGTTTTTAAGCAAATCAGCAGCCCGGGTGCTGCTTGTTAAGTAGATGGTTCTTTCTGAGGAGGCTTGGACCAGAGTGTGGGAAGCACCGGGGTTACCTCTTATCAATGTCAACACTGGCAGATGCAGCTCACAACCTGCCTTGATGTTGACTGACACATGTGAGCTTCACCTTCATGGTGGCAACATGACATGGAGACAAAGGAACGGAGGTTGCCACTTGGGGTTGTATTGAAGGCAGTCCCACTGTATCTGAGAAGTTCTTCGTTTCCCCCATGGGTCCATGGTGTGTCTACTCCACAACTGTAAGTGTGTAAGGGCATTGGCTGATTTTTTTTCCTGAACCCCATGATGTCTGTAGCACAGGAAGCTCCAGGGCTGGGCTGGCTCTAATCCTGAAACACTTTCTCTTGCTGGGGCTTGAGCATCTAGTCTGCCTGACAGCCTCCTTCAGAGTCTTTAACATTGAATGCACTGGGGACATGAGGCTGAGGACTGTCCACTATACTATCTCAGAAAGCAACACCATGAGCCTCCACTTCTGATCCTACATTGCTGAGCTGATGGCTTCTCCATCATCAGGCAGCAGTAAGAGGCAGGGTCATGTGATCTTAGACCAAGGCTTCTTAGTCTCTTTTCTTTAAAACTCTTTCCACCTGGGAAATTTTTACACAAAGCTGCATACACAGGTACACAAGTCAACCATTTGTTGATATTCAGTATAAAGAAAATGATTTTTAGAACACTTCTTTTGTACGTATAAAATTTTGCCATTATTAAAGATGGAGGCAACTTTACCAACTAAAAAAAATAAATGTAATTTGTTTATGTTTACACAAAGAATAAAATCTTTAGGGAGGGTAAGTGGGAATTCCCATCACAGAGAAACTGTCAGGGACTTGTAATTCAATTCTAATGGAAGACGAGGAGAGAACAGGATCGCTCATAGTAGAGAAATCCCAGGGTTAAGACAGGCTTCCAGTACTGAGGAATAAGCAAGCCATTTTCTTTTTTTTTTTAATTTTTATTATATATTTTCTTCATTTACATTTCAAATGTTATCCCAAAAATCCCCTATACACTCCCCACACCCTACTCCCTAACACACCCACTCCCACTTCCTGGCCCTGGCAGTCCCCTGTACTGGGGCATACAATCTTTGTAAGACCAGGGCCTCTCCTCCCAATTTTGGCCAACTAGGCTTCTTCTGCCACATATGCAACTAGAGACACGAGCTCTGGGGGTACTGATTAGTTCATATTGCTGTTCCTCCTATAGGGTTGCAGATCCCTTCAGCTCCTTGGGTACTTTCTCTAGCTCCTCCATAGGGACCCAGTGTTCAATCCAGTAGATTACTGTGAGCATCCACTTCTGTATTTGCCAGGCATTGGCATAGCCTCACAAGAGACAGTATTTTCATATTGTGTATTTCTCACCCAGCAATCTCTTCCCTCCCTGCTTATTCCTTTATCTCCTACCCAGTCTTAATTCAGAATATTCAGTGCTACTCTTATCCAGTCCTATACACTATGTTCTTCTTGTTTTATCCTTACACTTTCCCTTTTCATCTTTCTCCCAAACCAGACTGGATCAGTTTAAGGTGTCTGTGGCTCAGCCTCCTGAGAGATGAGACTGTTCTGTTATCTGGCAGCATATTGTTACTATCTCTATGGAGTCTTCTTTCTTCCACCCTTCTCCATCCTTTCAGTCATCCTTTTAAACCCCTAACACTAGCTAAGAGAAAAAATGATAGAAAAGGAGAGAGATCCCTGAATGAAGTCAGGGGTGAGAACGGGGGACATTGTCTTTAGATTGTTCATGCTGATTAGGGGTATTGAGTTCCTTGGGGAAATTTTTATCTTCAATGTCAGGATATCTATTTTTTTTTCTTGTTTTTGCATGACTACTTACAAACCATGACCAACAGCAACCAACCAACAAGCCACACCCGTCCTGCCTCATAGGGCCTTAGCAGTTACACACCCTCTATAAAAGTCCCCAGAATGCCAAATGTCATACAAAAGCAGAACTTACCTGCAGCTGGAAAAAAATCATGCCCCTGCTAGATAAAGCACATAGCAAATCAGAGTTGGCTGCTGTGGAGAATCTGAAGTAGCCTCATATCCCCACACCTGGGATTAAGGTAAATATTCTTATAAAATTTATGCATTTTTAAAATAACTCAAAATTCCAGAACCCAAAATTCCCACTACATTTTCTCCTGTTCTAAGCCACAAATTGTGCTGTGTTTGTCAGGAAATTTTAAAACAGAAATGTTTTCCATAAAACAAGCACTTTTCAGGTCAGTAGGCAAGGTGTTTAGGAGATCTCTCCTGCTCAATTCTAATTAAAGCATAGGACATTATGAGACCTGAGACCTTGACCTATAGCTTGACCTATGATATCAGCATGGTACATGTTAGAAAGAATAGCCCTCAAATTCCTTATCCATAGGCTCTTCTTACACATTGAATGGTCTAATAACTTTTTTACATTCAATATTTATATTTTCAAAAGCCAATACAATTCAAAAGACAATACCTGTCTTGTCTCAGGGTCTGATATGGCTTAGTTCACAGCTGAGACTAACCTCTGTAATAAATGAATAAATAATCAGTGAAGAGTTCTTCAGAGCCTTGTATAACCTTTGTAAATGAGGTAGATTCATTTCCCCAGGCTCCTCGACTTTGTCCCAAGCTCTTAAAGCCAACTAAGCACCATTGCTCTATAGTCTTTTCGTCAAATTGAATGTGTTCTTGTGTATCAGACTACCACCCTTCACCCAGCAACTGATCTTTGACTATATTCATTCCCCTCGATCTATTTCACTGTTCAGTATCCGAGGCTTCTTCCATCCACCATGTTAACCATTGCAACTGCCGACCAGCCTCTAGTACACCTGTTACCAATCCTTTCCAGTCTTGGGGAATAATTCTATTTTGAGTAGCCCAGTTATTTAGAATTTGTTTCAATAAGGTGAATGCATCCCATGTGAAATCATGGCCTTTTTACTTTTTTAAATGTTGGCTGGCTTTATTTATTTTTAATATTACAGTATTAGAACAACAGTAGGTTGGCCTTTTTTTTTATGTATATGAGTACACTGTTGCTGTCATCAGACACACCAGAAGAGGGCAATGAATTCCATTACAGATAATTCTGAGCCACCGTGTGGGTGCTGGGAATTGAACTCAGGACCTCTGAAAGAGCAGTCAGTGCTCTTAACTACTGAGCCATCTCTCCAGCCCTAAAAATGAACCTGTTGCTCTGTTTTTAAAAAGAATTATTTATTTATTTATGTATTCATGACCTCTTTTAAATGCTTTAGCTCTACTATTTCAATAGCACACCATCTTATCTCATCATAATATTGTTTCACCTGGTTAGCAGACATATTCTGTGTGAATCCTGGGAAAACTGCTGGTGGTGATTTCCTAATCCTTGGCCACCCCTCCTACTCTGGTGGCTTGATTGGTTCAGGATTTATCTTTTCTCTTAAAATGAGCTGTTTGATGAAATTGTTCTCCCACTCTTTCAGCTTTTCTCTGACAGGACGATCCTCCAGCATAGCTTTTTCCCCTCTTTCTTCCTGTGGGAAACTCCTGCTCTCTTACTCAGTCACCAGGACTGAGTCCTTGTCCTCTCTTTTCCAATGCTCCTTGCCTCCCAAGCACTTCCACTTCCTCCCACAGTTTTTCCAGTGGCACAGCTAACTCTGCAACCATTTCAGAAAAGAGAGGAGAGTGAACCCTTTTGTTTTCCCATTTCAGCCATTTTTTGTTTCTCGGGTGTAACCTCCCCCCACAAGCCTGAAGCAGGCTGAGTCAGACCTTGACTTTGCTTACCACTAAGAAGATCACCTAGGGTGGAGCCTGCCTCCCTGCATCACTCTATTGTTCAGCCACTGCCACTGCTGCTACCTGCTGGGAGTCAGCCTAGCTGTTCTGGAGCCTACACAGGGTCACCTGCAGTTGGGCTCCAAGGATGATTTGGTGGGAATGGGCTTCCCCTCTCCTTTATAAAGCATGTCCGCCATTAAAAATTTGAGTTTTGATCAGAATACTGTCTTGGCTCCATTTTTCTCTCTACCCGCCTAGATTCCCTCTTCTCTTCCAGTTACAAGATGCCTCCAAGGCTTGAACCTGGACATGAGAGCTGCAAGCCAGCCCCAACAATTTGGTGAACCAACTCGGGACCTGGGATTGGCAGAGGACATTTGGAAGAAACACTGTTGGTTTGGAGCTCCATGAAAGAAGAAAAGAATTAAAAAAAATTCGTACCGGAGAAGGTGTGGTATAGAGAAGGTGTGGTACAGGCTAAGCTGGAACAGTGCTAAACCCACTCGCTGGGTTCACTTAGGTTCAGCAGTGAAATATCAAGATCTAGGAACATAACAGGCAGTTGTCCGCAGCTTCCAGAAGCTGCTTTTTTAGGTGAGAGAGATAAAGGGGTTTAGATTTAATAATCAGGCAGATTGGCCGCAGTTGGAAACTGCAGCAGGCGGGAAGAAAATGTCCCAGAAGCAGAGAGAAATTTTAGGCCCTGCTCTGTTCTCTCTGGGCCCCACAGCAGAAGTTCTCTGCCCTCTTTGTGTTTGTCTAAGGTCTTGTCTAATGTCTGGTGCACCGGTCTGTCCACGTGTTCAATTCATGTATGTTCGCGTCTAGTCGTCTGAATGACTGAATGTTCTGTGTTTTGTGTGGAAAAACAAAAGATTGCTGATATAAGCAAAGCCGAGAGTGGCCACATGCTTTAGCCAGAATCAGGCACAGCAGGAGGGCCCCTGCTGGAAAAACTGTTTTGTTTTTTTTTTAAAGGGATACAGCCTCATGGTTTTGGGGCAAAGTAGCTGATAGATGGTTTTTTCCTAAGAAAATTCTCTGCATTCGTGATTATTGTGTTTAGCTAATGACAAAGTGCGTTTTATTTTATAATTATAGCTAGAAAAAATTAATATTCTCTGGTTGGTCTAAGTGTAGCTGCTTCATTTGTTTTTTTACTGGTAATGTGCTCTTCCTGTCTTCACAATCAGCTCATAAGTTATTGGTTAGGATTAAATAATTGTTACATTGGTAACAGAAGGTTAGCCTTAAATTGGCAACTCAGGAGTCTTTTCAAACACGTGGCATAAGCAGGCCAAAAAACTGGGCCTCCTAAGATACTTCTAGCTGAGATAATATTTAATGTGATTCTTATCCTAGAAAGTAATATTAAGATAATATTTAAAGCAAGGTCTCTTTAATGAAGCATTAAAGTCTGCACTGTCATGCAATCATAGGTATAAATTGGCAGCCAAATCTCACAATGTGGCAGTGAAGTTTTGATGTTGATTCTTAAGGTGATAATTTGTTTTGAAATTGGGTTTTGATTTCCCAAGGCTGTAGTTATAGTCTAATATTACAAAGAAACTTAAAAGTTCTAAACTCTGTCCTCATTACAGGAGGGCCAAAATGCTTGAGTTAGAAAATTTTTTCTCATGTTCGAGTTAATGCAAGTTCAGAGCAGCCTCGGGGAAGTTGGCTTGAAATCTCCTTTGTTTCGAAAACTGTGACTAGGGAAGTTCTGAGACACCCCCCCCCCCCCCCCCCGCCTTCAGGGTAAATTCCCTTTAACTAATAAAACATTGTTGCAGATCTATCGAGATGTTTGAAATAATGCTTAAATTCAGAGTTTGTAAAAAGTCAATTGGGCTGTAGAATTTATAAAGGCATTACAATCTGGCTTGCCTACTTCATATAAAGTTATTATAGATTTGAAGGTTTGTTTTTTCCTTTGCCTTCTGGTAAATGCAACGATGTTTTGCTTCATGTGAGCTGTAATCAAGAAGCTAAGAGTTTGAAACTTTAAGTGTATATTGTTTCCTAAGTGGAAAGTATTTTATTAGCTAATGCCTCTCAAGGGTGAGGCTGAGGTGGCATTCACCTCAAAGCACAGTTTCAGCATCCTATTAAGCCGCTGTGGTGCTAAGAATTATAAGATAAATTCATATAGTTTGAGATAACTATAACAAAAATTGTGTCTTAAAAACCTGACTAAGTGCCTGTTCCTTGTCCCAAACAGCAATTAATTTGGTTATTACAGAATATTAATATTTGATCTATTGCATACCATCATTTTAAATAAAATTGACAATCAATATCCCAAAGATACGTTAAAAATTGTTTTTATGCATGCTTTTGTATCTTCTATAAATTCATGCATGCATGCATGCATTCCAGTTACTGTATTTAAAAACAACCCCTCTATAGGAAATAAGTAGATGTGAATTGGATTACACACTTATTCTTTGAGTTTCCCTGTTTCAGCACAGATAATTAAGTTGTGTGCTGTGGATGGTGTTTTAAAATGCTGAACAATCAAACCTTAATTTGTATATTAATAGTCAATATTATATCTCAGAGCTCACAATTGCTTAAGATTGTTCATCCCTCAGATGTTATTAATTCTCAAATTTGCAATTATGCATATACAACTCATAAGAAAAAAGTGCTGTCCTTTTAAGAAGGCTGTTTTTGGACATTTAATAAATTGATCTAGATTGCCTAGATATCTTAAAGCAATGCCATACTGGATTTATAACTCAGGCAGTCTATATGTCCTACATATAAGACAGATTAAATATATAATCTCATTCTTTATATATTCAAAACAGTTATGGTTTAAGATAATATTTTAGTATTCTTGGAAATTGTGCGTGTTAAATTCTTTGCTCTTAGTGTCCTCAGTTACTACTTGTTTTCTTGACACATAATACTGTTAATTCTTGAAGACTTATACAGATATCCACCCCTTTTCTTCCATCCTTTTAATCCCTTAACACTAGATAAGGAGAGAGAGAGAGAGAGAGAGAGAGAGAGAGAGAGAGAAGACAGAAGAGATACCTGAATAAAGTCAGGGGTGGGAGATAAGATGATTTATCGTTCAATTACTTTCTGCTGATTAGGATCTAGGATGTCAAGTTCCTAGAAGCAAGGTTGATCTTTCTTCACCATTAGAATATCTAATTTCTTTTTGTTGTTATTCCTTTTTGTGCTTGACTACTTCTTTGTGCATAACACTGATGCACAGCAATCTGCAGCTGGCAAAATCTTGACACTGCTAGAGCTTGAGGCAAATCATAGTTAGCTGCTGTGAACAATCTGAAGCAGCCCAATATCCCACACCTGGGATTAAAGCAGAAACATATTCTTATTTCTGTGACTTTAAAAAAACAAAAAATATATAATTCTCACTACATCTACCACTAGCTAAACTATCCTCATCTCCAACCCCATCTTTGACCCTACAGCTCCCCTTTCAATTAAGTCTCCTGCTCTACGTTTGATTTGAAAAATAAAACTGAAATGAAAATTTAATAAACCTAATAAGAAGCTAAATGGAAAGTCTCACAAATGGAATGGATTTCAGGGAAGACACACTAATAGGGCTTAAAGACACAATTGAGAAGTTGAAACATTCAAACAAATACAAAGACAAATAATAAAAATGCATGAGTGAAAATGTCAATTAGTGGATTTTATTAAAATATCAGATCTATGGATTCTAGCCATAGAAAAGGAAGAATTTTACACTGAAGGCATATAAAACATTTTCAAAAAATCAGACCAGATATTTTCTTCAATATGGGAAATGAGATGCTAAAGCAGACACAAGAAGCATACTGGACACCAAAGGGAAAACACAAAAAGAAAGAGTCTATGCCATATGTCTTAGTTAGGGTTTTACAACGGTGAACAGACACCATGACCAAGGCAAGTCTTACAAGAAACAACATTCAATTGGGGCTGGCTTACAGGTTCAGAGGGTCAGACCATTATCATCAAGGTGGGAGCATGACAGCATCTAGGCAGGCACGGCACAGGCAGAGCTGAGAGTTCTACATCTTCATCCAAAGGCAGCTAGTGGAAGACTGACTTCCAGGCAACTAGGGTGAGGATCTTAAGCCCACACCCACAGTGACACACCTACTCCAACCAGGTCACACCTATTCCAACAAGGACACACCTCTAAATGGTGCCACTTCCTGGCCCAAGAATAATATACAAACCATCACACCATATTATAGTTAGAACACTAAATACATAAATCTGAGAATGCTGCAAGTCAGAACCATCATGTCACATTTAAGAATAGACCCATAAAAATAACAGATGCTTTACCAACAGAAACTTTAAAAGCCAGAAGGGTTGGAAGGATCTATTTCATATTCTCAGTGATCATAGCTTTCACAGGGGCTACTATTCCCGGCAAGACTATCTGTCATATATGAAAGCTAAAGAAAAGCTATCCATGATCACTAAGCCAGATATACAGAGGAATTTGGGGGTCCAAAGAAACAGAAAACATTCAAGAAGCTAAGGGTAAAGAATATACCATACTAGAACAGTAATAAGAAAACAATTATTTAAAAAGCACTAAACACTACATGAAAAATTAACACATATCAGTAATAATTGTATGAATGGTCTCATTCTCCAATATATGAGACTAGATTAACAAATAAGGATACAGGGATAGAGAAATGGCTCTATACACACATATATATGTGAAGATCCAAATATTGTCTCAAGAGTCACATCTCGCTATCAAAGACAAACATTATCTTAATGTGAAAGGATGGACAAAAGTATTCCAAGTAAAAAGAATAAGAAACAAGCAGGTATTGCTGTTGTATTCTCTGACAAAATAGACTTCAAACTTATCCAAAACTAATCAAACATGATAAAGAAGGTCACTTTATACTGGTTAAGAGCACAATTCATCAAGAGGACATTACAACTATAAATATACATAACCAAAATTCGTATACCCGATTTCATAAAATGAATAGTAGTAGATATAAAGTTACATATTAATCTCAACACAATAATAGTGGATGAATTTACTTTCCACTTTCCAACGCTAATTTTCTGGTTATGTTTTCTCTCTCTCTGTTTTGATTACTTCCACCAAGATTTGGTCCAACAAAGATATATATATACTATTCATAAAATATAATGAAAATATTACTCCTATCTCTTAATAGCTTTTTCTATTTCTTTGATAAAATATCATGACAAAAGCAATTTATCAGGAAGGTTTTGTTTGTCTCCCAGTAGAAGGATCCAGTTAATCTTCAAAGAGGAGTCCCAGTGGCAGGAGCATGAGGCAGCTGGTCACATTGCACTAGCAGTCAAGAATTAGAAAACAACAAACACCTGTGCTCAGATAGCTCTTTCCCCTTCATACAGTCCAGGACCAAAGACTAAGGAATAGATCTGCCCATTTTTAGTGTGGCTAGCCTCATTGAACAATGAACAATGAATAATCAACATAGTCCCTCCAACAGCATGTATAGAGGTTAAATATTCCCTCACAGGTGGGCCTGGAGGTCTGTCCCCAGACATTCTAGGTTGCATCAAGTTGATGATCAACAATAAACATCATATTATCAAAATCAATCAACAGATTCAATACAATGCCAATTAAAATTCCAATAACATTCTTCACAGAAATAGACAGAAATCTTTAAATTCATATGGTAAAACTAAAGGCTTTGGATAGCCAAAGCAATTCTGAGCAGTAAGAATGATGCTGGATGATTGGCACCATCAATTTCAAGTTATAGAACAGAGCCTTAGTAACAAAATCAGGATGACACTGCCACAAAAACAGACACACAAAGCCATGGAGCAGAACAGAGGACCCAGATGTCACCATGCACAGCCACAACCATCTGGGTTTGTTGTTGTTTGTTTGTTTTTGTTTTTGACAAGGATGCCAAAAATACACCCTGGAAAAAAGACATCTTCAGCAAATGGTGCTGGAGAAACTGGATATTTACATGTAGAAGAATGAGTTTTGGCCTGGCAGTGGTGGTGCATGCCTTTAATCCCAGACTTGTGAGGCAGAGGCAGGCAGAATTCGGAGTTTGAGGCCAACCTGATCTACAGAGTGAGCTCCAGGACAGCCAGGGCTACACAGAGAGAGGTTGTCTCAAAAACCACCACCCCTGAAAAAAGAAGAATGAGGTTTGATCTCTGTAGCACACCCTTCACAAGAAATAACTCCAAATGAATGAAAGACCTTAACCTAAGACCCCAAAATCTGAAACTGTTAGAGGGGAAAAAATGGGAAAAACATGTAAAGTGTAAGTATAGCCCAGGATTTCTCAACAGGACTCCATTTTATCAAGGACTAAAGGCAACTGACCACTAGGGCCTGGTGAAATTAAAGTTTCTATAGAGCAAAGGAAACAACTGAGAGGACAGACAGCCTGCAGGATGCAAGGAAATCTGCCAGCTACACATCTCACAGAGAACTGATGTCTAGATGTCTAGGTATACAAGGAACTAAAAATAACCTAAGCAAGAAATCAAACAACCAAATCAATAAATGAGTTAATGACATAAACAAATAGTCCTCAAAAATTACACATGGTAATAAGCATATAAAATTGTTCAAAGTCACCAACTATAAGGAAATGCAAGAAGTGAGACTCAAGATGCTTTTCCCTCAGACCTCCTTGTATCTAGGCATTTTTTTGGAAGTTGTCTCCACTATTTTTGAAGAGACTCCCTGTTTAGGATCTTATCTCCTGGTGCCTTCAGAAAGCAGCCCAGAGATGTGTCTCTTGGTTAAATACAGATCCCACCAGGTTCACAATCATGGTTTACTGTAAAAATGGGATTTGGGATATATGCAATATAAACAGTGCACTGTCACTGTAGTTAGCTGGACATTACCCAACACATGTCCTTGCCATATCTCTTAAATCTATAAATAGTAACTCATTCGGGGAAAAAGGCTGTTTCAATTGTAACCTGTTAACTAACTCATATCACAAGTTCATTGAGGATTTTCAGGGCACCTTCCAATGCAACGACAAGATACAAGCAGTTTGACACACAAAGAGGAAGAGTTGACAAGGCTACCACAGGCCCAGGGGGCAGGAGCCATGGGAGAAGAGAGACTAAGAAAGAGATTAATAATCCAGAAGTATACAGACACTGAAGGAAGTGAGGTAAAGAGGGCTGGAAATGTGGAAAAATTATCCACAGGAAATAGCTTGATCATAACATTCCATAGAGGCCTCAAGTTACTTGATGTGGGGGAAAGAGTGGAGACAAATGAGAGATCAAGAGAACTGAGGTACGAGAAATGAGTCCTGAGAGTAGAAGGCCTTGTGGGTGCATCAGATGCGCCCCTGCCAGTGAGGACCTGAGCATCTGGACATGAGTCAAGATCTGCTGGATTATCCAGTACCTCTGATGCTTCATGGTTTCTGAGGGATCAGGAGAGTCACCTCCATGTTCACCCCTCTTCTTCTCCCACCTGGATACTGCACTCGGGCCTGGGTTCCTGCTGTGGACCAGCCTGACTCTCAACACAAACTCCTGTAAAACTGTCAAGCTCAGGGAACCTCACTACAGTGCTCCTCAAGTGAGATGTGCAGCAGCCTTCCAACCAGGCAAGTGGAAAGGAAGCCAAGACACTCCACAAGTTGACAGGCATTGGCAGGAGCAGGGGTAGCCTGCCCCAGAGGCCTTGATCCAGCTCATTATCAGTATGGGCAGCTTCATCTGCTACAAGGGGGTAATTGGGCCCTAGAGACATAGGACTCAGGCAAAAAAAAAAAAAAAAAAAACCATATTGTTCCTTCCTACATTTGAGGAGTCCACATCCCAAGACTCTGTCTGAGGCTCATCTGTTCACTGTGGCCAGCCTGGGAGTCACCATCCAGGAAGAGGTGCCTCCTTGTTCCCAAAGTGAAAAGTGAGAAGTGAGGCTGCCAGAGACCCAGGTAAGATAAGTGCTTCTCATATCAGACTCACAACTATGATTTTAGAGTATATTGCATAAAATGCATTATAGAAAAGCTACCTGTCCAGTGTGGCTGAAACCCCATCATACATGTCCACGTTGAGACTGGGGCAGGATCATCTCCAGAGCTGCAGGACCCAGCAAGAAGGTTCACAGTGCTACAGCAAAGGGGCTTGCATCTTGTAAGTGCTATGCAGAGTGGTCATCTTCGGGCACTGCAATGAGTGTATATTGATGCCTATGTGGTGTTAGCATGGATTGGTGCTGTGTTGAGTATGGATCTGTGAGAACTGTGCTGAGTGCATATTTGGAGGTGCATGCTGAATGCATAGTTTAGGGTACTGTACTATGTCCTACCATCGAGACCGACACAGGCTTAGTTAGCATCCTTATTTCACTGACAGGACCAGAATACATTGGCCCCCCACCATGTCTAGATCCTGGTTCTTCTGGTTCTACCAGATATGGGAGTAGCCTCTGAGCACATGACTACAGACCGACAGTGATAAGGACTCAGAAAACTCCTATTCTTCACACATCTTCCATTCCTCTCTTTATTTCTTTTACTGACCTGGGCTTGAACTTTGGCCAGGTCAAGGGCATTCTGTCTGAGGCACATGGCAGACCTGGCATGTGATGAGAGAATTCCTCTTCAGAACTCATGTGGCCTCTCAGACTCCATAGGAACCATGAAATCCAGCCTGAAAATGCAATCACCTGTGTCATGACCCACCTCTCTCCTCAAGATCACAACCTGGGACCATAACCTGGGGCTTCCAACATAGGCAGCTACTCTCTCAAAACTAGGGGGACCTGGAGTTCAAAGTCCAGTGTGGACCTGGGGCAGGAAAGGACATGGAAATTAAGAAGAGAGAGCTACACAAAGTGGATGCAGCTGTGAGCAGGGTGCCTGGGCCCAGCCCTCACACTGAAGGCCATTAGCATTGTGGAAGGTAAACAAAAGAGCCACACACTTCCAATAGTCCATAATGATTCTAAAAGAGAGAGTTTTTTTTTTTTGAAAGTGCACACAAAGATGACCGACCAAGATCCTAGTGAAATGAAAATTCAGCTCAGAAGAGGCTCAACTTCCAGATCAGGATTTTATCAATGCCATCAATACATTACTAATTATCACACCCACAGTGATGGGCAGCTGCATCCTAATAGCAAGCCCTCTGTGGATATGTAGTCTTGGATGGGACATGAGACGCAGCACACCTAGGCAAACCTAGTCTATAGGACAGTCCTGATGGCACTCCTCTGAGAACCATAAGTGTGTTTCAAAGACCTCTGTGGCCACTTAGCTGGGAAGAAACACAGTCAAACCCTAGACTGTGTCCAGGACCAGATGTTTAGATTCCAATGGCAGTGGCGTTTACTAAACTGACTTAGTGAAGATAGCTCGATGTCCTAGAGAAGTCAAAAACACGCAGTAGCATTTTACAGCAGGAACGGCTGCCTTACTAGCATCCTAAACCTCCCCAAATTTAAAACTGTATCTGAGAAACTCATTTCTAGAAGTTTCCTTTTCTGTTCAGAACACTCACGTAAACTCCAGGCTAGTAAAAGAGGCCATCCACATGGTGATAATGTAGCCCCAAAACACACCATCCCTCCCCAAGCAGACAGAGCTCCTGGACATGGGGCAGACATAGAAGCATCCACTGTTCTTTCCCTCAATGACAAGCATCCTAGGTAGGCCAAATGCCCAGGATTACCTGTGTCCTTGTCCACGTCTCAAGATCAATGAGGACTTAAGCTGTCTCTTCCAGCAAGAGCGATTAATTCCCTTACAATTAGAAGGACCAGAAGTCCAAAATCAAAGTACAAAAAGACTCAAAATCAACAGCCATCTCCTCTCCTGACCGTCTTCTCTTTTTGAGAAGGCTCTCACAACCTCTTCTAACCGCTGAGGATTTCTCAGTCCTAAGGCTTTGGGACTTGGGTCTTCACACAAACATCTCTTCATGTTCTTTACTGCCTTTCACGAGGACATGTCATCTTACTTGGGGCCCACCAGGAAGAAAGCTGGAAGTTTGTGAGATCTGACTCACCTTGTAAATGGGTGAATACTAGAACTGGCCACCAGTAAGGAGACTATAGACATCAATGAGGAGACTCCATCCATCTGGATGGCCCTGAAAATCTGTGACTCTGGGGAGTTCCCACAGCACAGGATTCCTAGGAGTTGCTACCACTTTTCTGTATGCCTTGATGCCTTTATCTGCAGGGTCCCAAGATGTTCACAAAACTCTGATCTATGCAAACCACAGTACTACAGTTGGAGCACCCTGAAAACAGCTGCTCTCAGTGCTCCTTTGCCCCCCCACCTTTGCCAGGAAAGCACAGTCCTAGTCCAGTGCACACCCTCTACTCTACTTTAAGAACTTGGTGGCCACCTCACTCTTGGCATGGTGATGGTGAACTCAGCTGCATGGCTTGGCAGACATGGGTTGAGTTTCCAGGAGTAATTCATCAAGGAGAGATGTGGGACCTGAGCTGAGCAGGCAGCTGCCAGCTGATCCCTAGTTGGACAGGCTACAGCTTCCCAACCGGCCCACCTTGCTGAATGGGTCTCTGGGAGAGTGGGAAATCTCTATAGAGCCTTCACTAATGCCTATTTAGTTTGGGAACAGTCAGACCTTATGTTGAAAGTCACTGCTCAACCTGCAAGAAACTTACAGGCCTGCACCTGTCGGTGTTCATTTGGCTGCCTGTAACATTGGGTCCACTGGAAAGCATGTCCAATCCAGCCAGTCTTCTACTGTCTCCTTCCCCTGGTCTCAGAGCACTAAGCTATCTCTGTCTATGCCTAAAGCCCCTGTAGAATTCCACCAGCACTTCTCTCCCCTACTCTCTGGTGCCCTCCTCAGGAATCCCAGAGGTGAGTCACTTCACAAATGGCAACACTCATCCCTGATTTTCATTCATGCTCCCTTTGCTTATTTCTTTCATTCACACCTTCCAGCTCTTCCCCATAGATGCTGTTTAAAATTGGGGCACATTGATCATCACAGAGTTTGCATCCACTCTAGTTTTCATCATCACAACCAGGACCAATCCTGTGAGTTACCCTGACTCTCATCCACACACCCACCAATGGGAAGAGCCAAGACCAGGAGATGGCACCAGCACTGGTCACATAGGACCTCAGGGATACCCCATTTCATGTTTCACACAACTGCATCCTTACTTGGACTCATTTCATCCAATGCTCTTGGATGCACCCAGCTGTTGAACCTCCCTGCATAGCGTAATACAACCCCTCACACTCTCCAGCTTTCTACTCAGAATTCAATCATGATCCTGGGGGGGATCATTCATCTATTATGTGGCCAACCTTCCCCACTGTGACTTCAGGTATTGCCCTACACCTGCTCTGGCCTCAGTTTCTACAAGTTCAAAGTAAGCTTGCTTTCCAGCTACCACTTTAGTCTGAGGCCAAGGGAGGTAGTGATGCTATTATCAACAGGTGAAATGTGTGGGTTCCTTCTGGTGTGTGTGTGTGAGTGTGTGTGTGTGTGTACGCATGCATGCCTGTGTGTGTTCATGCTAATATGGGTGTGGGATGGGGAAGCAACTAATGACTCTAGCTAGGCAACTTTGGAGACTTCACTCAATCCCAACAACCCCTAGACCATTGCACTCATGCATTCTAGGAGGTGGACTATGATCCCAGCTGTAATCGCCTTAAAGGAAGTAGATAAGCTACTAACAAACTAAATAGGCTAGAGCCATGGCCTCAGCAACACTCACTCACAGTTCCAGAGTAGGTTCATGGACTATTATTTTTTAACTTATTAAGAACTGAGGTAAAACTCCTTCTGTACCCTCTTTTGGATCCAGGGTATGAGGTATGGAGCCATCAAAAGGGTAAGTTAGGAAACATGGGACCCTCTGCATCTAGCACTCCAGGATGAGACCACATGGGCAATAGAGACACTGTACACCCTGAACATCTATCCTCAGCACTTCCTCTCCTCTACTTCCCCTCTTCATTGTGCACCTAAACAAACTCTTCAAGTGCACACATCTTTCCAGTTTAAGACTTGGCAGAAGAAAGAGTTCCTTTCCCTGCTACTCACAGGAACCAGGAATTCGGTCTTCCAGCTGACATTACAAGCTGGCTCCCCGTTCTCCCTTCAGCTGATACTTGACTCTTCCTATTGGCCTCTTGATCTTTTGCAGGTACACAGGGATGAGGGGGGAGAACATCACCAAGGTCAGCACCTTCATCCTGCTGGGCTTCCCCACAGCTCCTGAGCTGCAGTACCTGCTCTTCCTCCTCTTCCTGCTCGCCTACCTCTTTGTGCTGGTGGAGAACCTGACCATCATCCTCACTGTCTGGAGCAGTGCCTCCCTCCACAGACCCATGTACTACTTCCTGGGATCCTTATCTTTCCTAGAGATCTGGTATGTGTCAGACATCATCCCCAAGATGTTGGACGGCTTCCTCCTGCAGAGGAAAAGCATCTCTTTCACTGGCTGCATGACTCAGCTCTATTTTTTCATCTCCCTGGTGTGTACAGAGTGTGTACTCTTGGCTTCCATGGCCTATGACCGCTATGTGGCCATCTGCCACCCCCTGCGCTACCAAGTCATCATGACCACAGGGCTGTGTGTCCAGCTTGTGGCCTTCTCTTTTGCAAGTGCCTTCACAGTCTCTGTGATTAAGGTCTACTTTATCTCCAGCGCCACCTTCTGTGGCTCCAATGTCTTGAACCACTTCTTCTGTGACATCTCCCCCATTCTCAAGCTGGCCTGCACTGACTTCTCTACTGCGGAGCTGGTGGACTTCATCCTGGCCTTTATCATTCTGGTGTTCCCACTCCTGGCCACCATTCTTTCCTATGGCTACATCACCCTGGCTGTGCTGCGCATCCCTTCAGCCACAGGCCGGTGGAGAGCCTTCTCCACCTGTGCCTCCCACCTCACTGTGGTCACCTTCTTCTACGTGGCCATGCTTTTTATATATGTGCGACCCCAGGCCATTGATACCCGGAGCTCCAACAAGCTCATCTCTGCTGTGTACACCGTCCTCACGCCCATCCTAAACCCCTTGATTTATTGCCTAAGGAACAAAGAATTTAAGGATGCTGTGAAAAGAACCCTGGGATTGGGTCACACTCTATAGTAGGATAGTATATGTACTAGAATCTAACTTGTGGTGGAAAAGGTCTCTTGTATAGTACCTAATGTTCTTTAAAATTCTTTTGCTAAAATCTAGTGCTATTACAGAGCCAGCTAACATAATGGGTCTTCATCCAAATATGTTTCTGACATTGTTATATAGAATATGTGTAGTCTTGGGTACCCAGCTCCTACATAGATTCTAGTCACACTCGCTGCTCCCTGAGACCCACTGTGTTGGTTTCTAGTGCCAGGGGGTAACTTGGGTGTTTGGAAGGCTTTGTGAATGTGGTCATGAAGTACTTACATTTCCATGTTCTGATTATGCCCAGCTCCATATGCTTGGACCTCCCTGCCTTTGCATGTAGCAATGATTCATGTGTGCTTGCTCAGTAGCATTCATGTATGTATCAGCATGCAGTTCTGTGCTTCGCCATGGGCTGACAGTATTATGGATACTGTCTGGGATGTGTAAATGCTGCTATATAAAATCCAGGTAGTATTTTCTTTTTTATTTTACTGACACCCATGCAGTTCGTAAGCTACACAGAACTGTATCTGGGCTAGAAACAGGAACCTGATGAAACACGTAGAATGTGCATGTGACCAGGTTTAGCAGAAACATCAAAACTGTTTTCCAAACTGTATATATCAGTTTTTCTCCCATTAGCAGTGTAACAGAAGGCCAATGGTTCTGTATCCTGTCCAAACCTAACGTTGCTCATGTGTTTCAATTTGGCCTTGCTTCTGGGCTCCAAATCTATGTTTTCCAAATGTCCCATTGTTCTCATTTCTTTCCTTGTTGCTGTGATAAAATACTTTGAGGGGAAAAAGGATTTATTTGGCTCATAATTCCAGGTCACAATCCATCATTGCCAGGAAGACAGTGTGGTGGGAACATGAAGCAGCTGGCCACACCCACTGTCAAGATCAGAGGGAGAGAAATGCATGTATGTTTGTATTCATCTTTGCTTTTTTCATTTTTTTAAACTTTAGGATCTAAACCTAAGGAATGGTGTCACTTACTTTTAGGCTGGGTCTTCCCACATCAATTAACATAATCACCACAATCCCCACAGACAGGACCACAACCCAGCCTGATCTAGACAACTCCCTTTCGGGTCATTCACCATTGTGTCAGGTTGAACTAACCTAGATGAACTACATTCATCAAGGGTGTCAGTTCACAGCTTACATCTGTTAGCGGGCAGACATAGGAAACACTGATGTCTTCCTGGAATGACGGGTCTCACAACCTAACATTGCTCAGGAGCTATGCTAGTGCATTGGGAGCTGTCACCTCACAGTTGACCTGTAACCTGGATGGCTTCTCCATCCCCAAACTTCACAGGGTTGGACCTTTAACAAGAAAGCTTCAAGGGCTCAGGAATGACCAGCCATTGAGCCCTCTGTGAGGTCATGCTTACACGTCCCTTCAGATGCCAACTTTGTTTTTAAGCAAATCAGCAGCCCAGGTGCTGCTTGTTAAGTAGATGGTTCTTTCAGAGGAGGCTTGGACCAGAGTGTGGGAAGCACCGGGGTTCCCTCTTACCAATGTCGGCACTGGCAGATGCAGCACACAACCTGCCTTGATGTTGACTGACACATGTGAGCTTCACCTTAATGGTGGCAACATGACATGGAGACAAAGGAATGGAGTTTGCCACTTGGGGTTGTATTGAAGGCAGTCCCACTGTATCTGAGAAGTTCTTCATTTCCCGCATGGGTCCACAGTGTGTCTACTCCACAACTGTGAGTGTGTATGGACATTGGCTGATTTTTCCTGAACCCTATGATGTCTGTAGCACAGGAAGCTCCAGGGCTGGACTGGCTCTAATCCTGAAACACTTTCTCTTGCTGGGGCTTGAGCATCTAGTCTGCCTGACAGCTTCCTTCTGAGTCTTTAACATTGAATGCACTGGGGACATGAGGCTGAGGACTGTACACTATACTATCTCAGAAAGCAACACCATGAGCCTCCAATTCTGATCCTACCTTGCTGAGCTGATGGCTTCTCCATCATCAGGCAGCAGTAAGAGGCAGGGTCATGTGATCTTAGACCAAGGCTTCTTAGTCTCTTTTCTTTAAAACTCTTTCCACCTGGGAAATTTTTACACAAAGCTGCATACACAGGTACACAAGTCAACCATTTGTTGATATTCAGTATAAAGAAAATGATTTTTAGAACACTTCTTTTGTATGTATAAAATTTTGCCATTATTAAAGATGGAGGCAACTTTACCAACTAAAAAGATAAATGTATTTGTTTATGTTTATACAAAGAATAAAATCTTTAGGGAGGGTAAGTGGGAATTCCCATCACAGAGAAACTGTCAGGGACTTGTAATTCAATTCTAATGGAAGACCAGGAGAGAACAGGATCGCTCATAGTAGAGAAATCCCAGGGTTGAGACAGGCTTCTAGTAGCCGAGGAATGAGCAAGCCATTTTCTTTTTCTTTTTTTTTTTTTAATTTTTTTTATTATAGGTTTTCTTCATTTACATTTCAAATGTTATCCCAAAAATCCCCTATACACTCCCCACACCCTACTCCCTAACACACCCACTCCCACTTCCTGGCCCTGCGAGTCCCCTGTACTGGGGCATACAATCTTTGTAAGACCAGGGCCTCTCCTCCCAATTTTGGCCAACTAGGCTTCTTCTGCCACATATGCAACTAGAGACACGAGCTCTGGGGGTACTGATTAGTTCATATTGCTGTTCCTCCTATAGGGTTGCAGATCCCTTCAGCTCCTTGGGTACTTTCTCTAGCTCCTCCATAGGGACCCAGTGTTCAATCCAGTAGATTACTGTGAGCATCCACTTCTGTATTTGCCAGGCATTGGCATAGCCTCACAAGAGACAGTATTTTCATATTGTGTATTTCTCACCCAGCAATCTCTTCCCTCCCTGCTTATTCCTTTATCTCCTACCCAGTCTTAATTCAGAATATTCAGTGCTACTCTTATCCAGTCCTATACACTATGTTCTTCTTGTTTTATCTTTACACTTTCCCTTTTCATCTTTCTCCCAAACCACCCCCAAACCAGACTGGACCAGTTTAAGGTGTCTGTGGCTCAGCCTCCTGAGAGATGAGACTGTTCTGTTATCTGGCAGCATATTGTTACTATCTCTATGGAGTCTTCTTTCTTCCACCCTTCTCCATCCTTTCAGTCATCCTTTTAAACCCCTAACACTAGCTAAGAGAAAAAATGATAGAAAAGGAGAGAGATCCCTGAATGAAGTCAGGGGTGAGAACTGGGGACATTGTCTTCAGACTGTTCATGCTGATTAGGGGTATTGAGTTCCTTGGGGAAATTTTTATCTTCAATGTCAGGATATCTATTTTTTTCTTGTTGTTGTTTCTTGGTTTTGCATGACTACTTACAAACCATGACCAACAGCAACCAACCAACAAGCCACACCCGTCCTGCCTCATAGGGCCTTAGCAGTTACACACCCTCTATAAAAGTCCCCAGAATGCCAAATGTCATTCAATTGCAGAAATTATCTGCAGCTGGAAAAAAATCATGCCCCTGCTAGATAAAGCACATAGCAAATCAGAGTTGGCTGCTGTGGAGAATCTGAAGTAGCCTCATATCCCCACACCTGGGATTAAGGTAAATATTCTTATAAAATTTATGCATTTTTAAAATAAACTCAAAATTCCAGAACCCAAAATTCTCACTACATTTTCTCCTGTTCTAAGCCACAAATTGTGCTGTGTTTGTCAGGAAATTTTAAAACAGAAATGTTTTCAATAAAACAAGCACTTTTCAGGTCAGTAGGCAAGGTGTTTAGGAGATCTCTCCTGCTCAATTCTAATTAAAGCATAGGACATTATGAGACCTGAGACCTTGACCTATAGCTTGACCTATGATATCAGCATGGTACATGTTAGAAAGAATAGCCCTCAAATTCCTTATCCATAGGCTCTTCTTACACATTGAATGGTCTAATAATGTTTTACATTCAATATTTATAGTTTCAAAAGCCAATACAATTCAAAAGACAATACCTGTCTTGTCTCAGGGTCTGATATGGCTTAGTTCACAGCTGAGACTAACCTCTGTAATAAATAAATAAATAATCAGTGAAGAGTTCTTCAGAATCTTGTATAACCTTTGTAAATGAGGTAGATTCATTTCCCTAGGCTCCTCAACTTTGTCCCAAGCTCTTTAAGCCAACTAAGTAGCATTACTCTATAGTCTTGTCATCAAATTGAATGTGTTCTTGTGTATCAGACTACCCCCCTTCACCCAGCAACTGATCTTTGACTATATTCATTCCCCTCTATCTATTTCACTGTTCAGTATCCGAGGCTTCTTCCATCCACCATGTTAACCATTGCAACTGCCGACCAGCCTCTAGTACAGCTGTTACCAATCCTTTCCAGTCTTGGGGAATAATTCTAATTGAGTTGCCCAGTTATTTAGAATTTGTTTCAATAAGGTGAATGCATCCCATATAAAATCATGGCCTCTTTATTTTTTTAATGTTGTCTGGCTTTATTTATTTTTAATATTACAGCATTAGAAGAACAGTAGGTTGGCCGTTTTTTTTTTTTTTTTTTTTTTTATGTATATGAGTACACTGTTGCTGTCATGAGACACACCAGAAGAGGGCAATGAATCTCATTACAGATGGTTCTGAGCCACCGTGTGGGTGCCTGGAATTGAACTTAGAACCTCTGAAAGAGCAGTCAGTACTCTTAACTACTGAGCCATCTCTCCAGCCCTAAAAATGAACCTGTTGCTCTTTTTTAAAAAAGAATTATGTATTTATTTATTTATTCATAACCTCTATTAAATCCTTTAGATCTATTATTTCAATAGCACACCATCTTATCTCATCATAATATTGTTTCACCTGGTTAGCAGGCATATTCTGTGTGAATCCTGGGAAAACTGCTGGTGGTGATTTCCTAATCCTTGGCACCCCTCCTTCTACTCTGGTGGCTTGATTGGTTTGGGATTAATCTTTTCTCTTAAAAGAGCTGTTTGATGAGAGAGATTGTTCTCCCACTCTTTCAGCTTTTCTCTGACAGGACAACCCTCCAGCATAGCTTTTTTCCCTCTTTCTTCCTGTGGGAAACTCCTGCTCTCCTATTCAGTCACCAGGACTGAGTCCTTGTCCTCTCTTTTCCAGTCCTCCTCGCCTCCCAAGCACTTCCACTTCCTCCCACAGTTTTTCCAGTGGCACAGCTAACTCTGCAACCACTTCAGAAAAGAGAGGAGAGTGAATCCTTTTGTTTTACCATTTCAGCCATTTTTTCCCTCAGGTCCATCCAAATTCACTGGCAATGTTTTCTAATGTGCAACCATTCTTCCAACCTTTTTTGAAGCAGAATATACAATGAAGAAAAAGGAAAAACATAAAATCACGTCTGTGCACAAATCTGGAACTGTCCTAATTGTAGGAGCCATAATAATTTTTTTTCGCTGAACTCATTCCCTGCAATTTCCTGTATGTCAGTTGAAATTAAATTTCTAATTCTGCCCAGGCCCATGTCTGGGCACCACTTATAACTGGCCATTGGCTACATTATAGATTCTTCTTTTTTCCAGTTATCCACCCCTTTTCTTCCATCCTTTTAATCCCTTAATACTAGATAAGAGAAGAGAGAAGAGATATCTGAATAAAGTCAGGGGTGGGAGATAAGATGATTTATCGTTCAACTACTTTCTGCTGATTAGGGATGTCAAGTTCCTAGGAGCAAGGTTGATCTTTCTTCACCATTAGAATATCTAATTTCTTTTTGTTGTTATTCCTTTTTGTGCTTGACTACTTCTTTGTGCATAACAGTGATATACAGCTGGCAAAATCTTGACACTGCTAGAGCGTGAGGCAAATCATAGTTAGCTGCTGTGGACAATCTGAAGCAGCCCAATAGCCCACACCTGGGATTAAAGCAGAAACATTATTATTTCTGTGACTTTAAAAATATATATATATATAATTCTCACTACATCTACCACTAGCCAAACTATCCTCATCTCCAACCCCATCTTTGTCCCTACAGCTCCCCTTTCAATTAAGTCTCCTTCTCTACGTTTGATTTGAAAAATAAAACTGAAATGAAAATTCCATGAACCTAATAAGAAGCTAAATGGAAAGTCTCACAAATAGAATGGATTTCAGGGAAGACACACTACCAGGACTTAAAGACACGATTGAGAAATTGAAACATTCAGACAAATACAAAGACAAATAATAAAAATGCATGAGTGAAAATGGCAATTAGTGGATTTTATTAAAATATCAGATCCAAGGATTCTAGCCATAGAAAAGGGAGAATTTTACACTAAAGGCATAGAAAACATTTTCAAAAAATCATACCAGATATTTTCTTCAATATGGGGAAAGAGATGCTAAAGCAGGCACAGGAAGCATACTGGACACCAAATGGAAAAGACAAAAAGAAAGAGTCTATACCATATGTCTTAGTTAGGGTTTTACTACTGTGAACCAAAGCAAGTCCTATAAGAAACAACATTTAATTGAGGCTGGCTTACAGGTTCAGAGGTTCAGTCCATAATCATCAAGGTGAGAGCATGGCAGCATCTAGGCAGGCACAGCACAGGCAGAGCTGAGAGTTCTACATCTTCATCCAAAGGCTGCTAGTGGAAGACTGACTTCCAGGCAATTAGGGTGAGGATCTTAAGCCCACACTCATAGTGACACACCTACTCCAACCAGGTCACACCTATTCCAACAAGGCCACACCTCTAAATGGTGCCATTCCCTGGCCCAAGAATATACAAACCATCACATTCCACTCCCTGGCCCCCATAGACTTGTTCAAACACATGAGTCTATGGCGGGGGGGGGGGCACTTAAAACATAGAATAATGCAAAATGCATTTAGTCGAACTTTTAAAGTCCTCATAGTCTATAGCAGTCTCAACAATGTTACAAGTCCAAAGTTCAAGGTCTCTTCTGAGATTCATCCAAACACTTAACTGTAATCCTCAAAGAAAGACAGGAAACCCGCTGGGCAAATTCCAAACTCTGGAATTACTCTCTATGACTGATGTCAAAGCGGTCTTCAGATCTCCACTCCTTTTTCATCTTTGTTGACTGCAACAAACTGCTTTCTCCTGGGCTGGTTCCACTCCCTGTTAGCAGCTTTCCTCACCATGTATCCCATGGCTCTGGCATCTTTAACATCTTTGGGTCTCCAAAGCAATTTCAATGTTACAGCTTCTTGTTTCAGTGTCTGGGATTCCACTTGATCTTTTAGGCTCCTCTTAAGGGCTGGCATCACTTCTCCAGCTCTGCCCTCTGTAGCACTCTAAGCTCAGGTTGATCCACTCCACTACGGCTGCAGTTCTTGGTTATCACTCCATGGCACTGACATCTCCATTACACTGGGGTATTCCACTCCAACTAGGCTTCATCAATAGCCTCTCATAAGCTCTCTTCCTGGTGCCAAGCCTCAAATCCTTTGCATGACCCCTTCAGTCCTGGGCCATCAACTACAGCTGAGGCTACACCTTCTCCAGTGGCCTCCATGACCTCTCACAGTGCCAAGCCTCAGCTGTTCTTCATGACACCTTCATGTCTTCAAAACCAATACCACCTGGGTGACTCTTACACATTACCAAGTCCAGCTGCAGCATGAGGTCCAACCTTGGCTATCTCTGGAACACAGATTATTTGTGCTCCCAGAAAACAATTCTTATAAGATTTCACCTCAGTGATGCTGGATTCTTATTAATTACTGCTAATTTCTTATCTCCAGCTAACCAGATTCAATTGTCCCAGTAGTTCCTTCCATTCTTAACTCTAGAGCCAGAGCCACATGGCTGAAGCTGCCGAGTTCTGCTGCTTGCAGGAACTAGAACATGACCCACTGGTACTATTACATTGTCACTGGCTTTCTGTTTTCCAAATCCTTCACTGCCTAAGCTTGGCTATCCTGGATCTTACTCTGTAGATTGACCTTAAAAGCAGAGATCAGCATGCCTGTCTCCTGAGATTAAAGGTGTGTACCACCTTGGCTGAATCTAAATTTAGCTGGGTAGGATTTTGCCCCAAAGTCCCACTCCCTTAATCTGTTATCTCCTAGAACACAGTATTTTGCTCCATTTCACTTCCTGGTACCCCTTTAATACTCGAACCATATATTTTATATTTTTCCTTTCTAAGCTTGCTATGCTTCCTCAAACTCTTCATAAGTCTTAACCAGAGAATAAAGTCTGCTGGGCTTTTTAGAAACTTCCTTTGTCAATGCAATTAATCTGAGTCTCTTCACCTTAGCCTCAGGCAGACTTTTCAGACAAGTGCAAAAAGTAGCCACATTCTTCACCAAAATACCATGAAAACTGTTTTTATACTACATTCTGACATTCTTCTCCTTTGAAATCTCTTGGGCCAGGTCAACACAGTTCAAATCACTCCCAGCAACAAAGTCTTCCATATTCTTACTAGGATGACCCATTCATTAAGTCCCATTTAAAGCATTCTACTGTGTTCCAAATTTAAAGTCCCAAAATCTACATTCTTTCAAATAAAAGTATGGTCAGGCCTATCACAGCAATACCCCAGTCCCTGGTACCAACTTCTGTCTTAGTTAGGGTTTTACTACTGTGAACAAACACCAAGACCAAGGCAAGTCTTATAAGAAACAACATTTAATTGAGGCTGGCTTACAGGTTCAGAGGTTCAGTCCATTATCATCAAGGTGGGAGCATGGCAGCATCTAGGCAGGCATGGCACAGGAAGAGCTGAGAGTTCTACATCTTCATCCAAAGGCTGCTTGTGGAAGACTGACTTCCAGGCAACTAGGGTGAGGATCTTAAGCCCACACCCACAGTGACACACCTACTCCAACCAGGTCACACCTATTCCAACACGGCCACACCTCTAAATGGTGCCAATTCCTGGCCCAAGAATATACAAACCATCACACCATATTATAGTTAAAACACTAAATACATAAAACCGAGAATACTGCAAGTCAGAACCATCAAGTCACACTTAAGAATAAACCCATAGAAATAGCAGATGCTTTACCAACAGAAACTTTAAAAGCCAGAAGGGTTGGAAGAATCTATTTCATATTCTCAGTGATCATAGCTTTTCACATGGGCTACTATACCCAGCAAAACTATCTGTCATAAATGAAAGCTAAAGAAAAGCTATCCATGATCACTAAGCCAGATATACAGAGGAATTTGGGGGTCAAAAAGGACAGAAAAACATTCAAGAAGCTAAGGGTAAATAATATATCATACTAGAACAGCAATTAAGAAAACAATGATTTAGAAAGCACTAAACACTACATAAAAAATTAACACATATCAGTAATAATTGTATGAATGGTCTCATTCTCCAATACATGAGGCTAGATTAACAAATAAGGATATAGAGAAATGGCTCTGTACACACACACACACACACACACACACACATATATATATATATATATATATATATATATATATATATGAAGATCCATATATTGTCTCAAGAGTCACATCTCACTATCAAAGACAAACATTATCTTAATGTGAAAGGATGGACAAAACTATTCCAAGTAAAAAGAATAAGAAACAAGCAGGTATTGCTGTTGTATTCTCTGACATAATAGACTTCAAACTTATCCAAAACTTATCAAACGTGATAAAGGTCACTTTATACTGGTTAAGAGCACAATTCATCAAGAGGACAATACGATTATAAATATGCATAACCAAACTTGGTATACCCGATTTCTACTAAAATAGTAGTAGATATAAAGTCACATATTAACCTCAACACAATAATAGTGGATAAATTTATTTTCCACTTTCCATCTCTAATTTTCTGGTTATGTTTTCTCTCTGTTTTGATTACTTCCATCAAGATTTTCTCATATATATATATATATATATATATATATATATATATATATGGGGGTGTTCATAAAATATATAGAATGAAAGTATTACTCCTATTTCTCTTAGTAACTTTCTCTATTTCTTTGATGAAATATCCCAACAAAAGCAATTTATCAGGAAGGTTTTGTTTCTCTCCCAGTAGAAGGATCCAGTTAATCTTCATAAAGGAGTTCCAGTGGCAGGAGTGTGAGGCAGCTGGTAACATTGCACTAGCAGTCAAGAATTAGAAAACAACAAACACCTGTGCTCAGATAGCTCTTTCCCATTCATACAGTCCAGGACTAAAGACTAGGGAATAGATCTGCCCATTTTTAGTGTGGCTAACCTCATTGAACAATGAACAATGAATAATCAACATAGTCCCTCCAACAGCATGTACAGAGGTTAAATATTCCCTCACAGGTGTAGCTGGAGGTCTGTCCCCAGACATTCTAGTTCCCATCAAGTTGATGATCAATAATAAACATCATATTATCAAAATCAATCTACAGATTCAATACAATGCCAATTAAAATTCCAATAACATTCTTCACAGAGATAGACAGAAATCTTTAAATTCATATGGAAAAACTAAAGGCTTTGGATAGCCAAAGCAATTCTGAGCAATAAGAATGGTGCTGGATGATTGGCACCATCAATTTCAAGTTATACAACAAGCCTTAGTAACAAAAGCAGGATGACACTGCCACATGAACAGACACACAAAGCCATGGAGCAGAACAGAGGACCCAGATGTCACCATGCACAGCCACAACCATCTGGGTTTTGTTGTTGTTGTCTGTTTGTTTGTTTGTTTGTTTGTTTTTGTTTTTGTTTTTGACAAAGATGCCAAAAGTACACCCTGGGAAAAAGACATCTTCAACAAATGGTGCTGGAGAAACTCGACATTTACATGTAGAAGAATGAGTTTTGGCCTGGCAGTGGTGGTGCATGCCTTTAATCCTAGCACTTGGGAGGCAGGGGCAGGTGGATTTCTGAGTTTGAGGCCAACCTGATCTACAGAGTGAGCTCCAGGACAACCAGGGTTACACAGAGAGATGTTGTCTCAAAACCCACCACCCCAAAAAAAGAAGAATGAGGTTTGATCTCTGTAGCACACCCTTCACAAGAATTAACTCCAAATGAATGAAAGATCTTAACCTAAGACCCCCAAATCTGAAACTGTTAGACGGGGAAAACAAGTGAAGTGTAAGTATAGCCCAGGATTTCTCAACAGGACTCCATTTTATCAAGGAATAAAGGCAACTGACCAATAGGGCCTGGTGAAATTAAAGTATCTATAGAGCAAAGGAAACAACTGAGAGGACAGACAGCCTGCAGGATGCAAGGAAATCTGCCAGCTACACATCTCACAGAGAACTGATGTCTAGATGTCTAGGTATACAAGGAACTAAAAATAACCTAAACAAGAAATCAAAAAACCCAATCAGTAAATGAGTTAATGACATAAACAAATAGTCCTCAAAAAATTACACATGGCAATAAGCATATGAAAATTGTTCAAAGTCAGCAACTATGAAGAAATGCAAGAAGTGAGACTCAAGATGCTTTTCCCTCAGACCTCCTTTTACTAGGCCTTTTTTGGGGGTTGTCCCCACTATGAGGAAGAGACTCCCTGCTTAGGAAATCTTATCTCCTGATGCCTTCAGAAAGCAGCTCAGAGATGTGTCTCTTGATTAAATACAGATCCCACCAGGTTCACAATCATGGTTTACTGTAAGAATGGGATTTGGGATATATGCAATATAAACAGTACACTGTCACTGTAGTTAGCTGGACATTACCCAACACATGTCCTTGCCATATCTCTTAAATCTATAAATGGTAACTCATTTAGGGGAAAAGGCTGTTTCAATTGTAACCTGTTAACTAACTCATATCACAAGTTCATTGTGGTTTACCAGGGCACCTTCCAATGCAACGACAAGATACAAGCAGTTTTGACACACAAAGAGGAAGAGTTGACAAGGCTACCACAGGCCCAGGGGGCAGGAGCCCCCAAAGCTGAGAGACTAAGAAAGAGATTAATAATCCAGAAGTATACAGACACTGAAGGAAGTGAGGTAAAGAGGGCTGGAAATGTGGAAAAATTATCCACAGCTTGATCATAACCCTCCATAGAGGCCTCAAGTTACTTGATGTGGGGGAAAGAGTGGAGACAAATGAGAGACCAAGAGAACTGAGGTACAAGAAATGAGTCCTGAGAGTAGAAGGCCTTGTGGGTGCATCAGATACGCCCCTGCCAGTGAGGTCCTGAGGGGTCTGGACATGAGTCAAGATCTGCTGGATTATCCAGTACCTCTGATGCTTCACAGTTTCTGAGGCATCAGGAGAGTCACCTCCATGTTCACCCCTTCTTCTCCCACCTGGCTACTGCACTCGTGCCTGGGTTCCTGCTGTGGACCAGCCTGACTCTCAACACAAACTCCTGTATAACTGTCAAGCCCAGGGAACCTCAAGACAGTGCTTCTCCAGTGAGATGTGCAGCAGCCTTCCAACCAGGCAAGTGGAAAGGAAGCCAAGACACTCCACAAGTTGACAGGCATTGGCAGGAGCAGGGGTAGCCTGCCCCAGAGGCCTTGATCCAGCTCATTATCAGTATGGGCAGCTTCATCTGCTACAAGGGGGTAATTGGGCCCTAGAGACATAGGACTCAGGCAAAAAAAAAAAAAAAAAAAAAAAAAAAAAACCATATTGTTCCTTCCTACATTTGAGGAGTCCACATCCCAAGACTCTGTCTGAGGCTCATCTGTTCACTGTGGCCAGCCTGGGAGTCACCATCCAGGAAGAGGTGCCTCCTTGTTCCCAAAGTGAAAAGTGAGAAGTGAGGCTGCCAGAGACCCAGGTAAGATAAGTGCTTCTCATATCAGACTCACAACTGTGATTTTAGAGTATATTGTATAATATGCATTATAGAAAAGCTACCTGTCCAGTGTGGCTGAAACCCCATCATACATGTCCACGTTGAGACTGGGGCAGGATCACTTCCAGAGCTGCAGCACCCAGCAAGCAGGTTCACAGTGCTACAGCAAAGGGGCTTGCATCTTGTAAGTGCTATGCAGAGTGGTCATCTTCGGGCACTGCAATGAGTGTATATTGATGCCTATGTGGTGTTAGCATGGATTGGTGCTGTGTTGAGTATGGATCTGTGAGAACTGTGCTGAGTGCATATTTGGAGGTGCATGCTGAATGCATAGTTTAGGGTACTGTACTATGTCCTACCATCGAGACTGACACAGGCTTAGTTAGCATCCTTATTTCACTGACAGGACCAGAATACATTGGCCCCCCACCATGTCTAGATCCTTGTCCTTCTGGTTCTATCAGATATGGGAGTAGCCTCTGAGCACATGACTACAGACCTACAGTGATAAGGACTCAGAAAACTCCTATTCTTCACACATCTTCCTTTCTCCTCTTTGTTTCTTTTACTGACCTGGGCTGCAACTTTGGCCAGGTCAAGGGCATTCTGTCTGAGGCACATGGCAGACCTGGCATGTGATGAGAGAATTCCTCTTCAGAACTCATGTGGCCTCTCAGACTCCATAGGAACCATGAAATCCAGCCTGAAAATGCAATCACCTGTGTCATGACCCACCTCTCTCCTCAGGATCACAACCTGGGACTATAACCTGGGGCTTCCAACATAGGCAGCTACTCTCTCAAAACTAGGGGGACCTGGAGTTCAAAGTCCAGTGTGGACCTGGGGCAGGAAAGGACATGGAAATTAAGAAGAGAGAGCTACACAAAGTGGATGCAGCTGTGAGCAGGGTGCCTGGGCCCAGCCCACACTCTGACAGCCATTAGCATTGTGGAAGGTAAACAAAAGAGCCACACACTTCCAATAGTCCATAATGATTCTAAAAGAGAGAGTTTTTTTTTTGAAAGTACACACAAAGATGACCAAGATCCTAGTGAAATGAAAATTCAGCTCAGAAGGGGCTCAACTTCCAGATCAGGATTTTATCAATGCCATCAATACATTACTAATTATCACACACACAGTGATGGACAGCTGCATCCTAATAGCAAGCCCTCTGTGGATATGTAGTCTTGGATGGGACATGAGACACAGCACACCTAGGCAAACCTAGTCTATAGGACAGTCCTGATGGCACTCCTGTGAGATTCATATGTGTGTTTCAAAGCCCTCTGTGGCCACTTGTTTAGGAAGAAACAAAGTCACACACTAGACTGTGTCAAGGACCAGATGTTTAGATCGCAATGGCAGTGGCTGTTACTGAACTGACTTAGTGAAGACAGCTCGATAACCTAGAGAAGTCAAAACACGCAGTAGCATTTTACAGCAGGAACGGCTGCCTTACTAGCATCCTAAACCTCCCCAAATTTAAAACTGTATCTGAGAAACTCATTTCTAGAAGTTTCCTTTTCTGCTCAGAACATTCATGTGAACTCCAGGCTAGTAAAAGAGGCCATCCACATGGTGATAATGTAGCCCCAAAACACACCATCCCTCCCCAAGCAGACAGAGCTCCTGGACATGGGGCAGACATAGAAGCATCCACTGTTCTTTCCCTCAATGACAAGCATCCTAGGTAGGCCAAATGCCCAGGATTACCTGTGTCCTTGTCCACGTCTCAAGATCAATGAGGACTTAAGCTGTCTCTTCCAGCAAGAGCGATTAATTCCCTTACAATTAGAAGGACCAGAAGTCCAAAATCAAAGTACAAAAAGACTCAAAATCAACGGCCATCTCCTCTCCTGACCGTCTTCTCTTTTTGAGAAGGCTCTCACAACCTCTTCCAACCGCTGAGGATTTCTCAATCCTATGGCTTTGGGACTTGGGTCTTCACACAAACATCTCTTCATGTTCTTTACTGTCTTTCACGAGGACATGTCATTTTACTTGGGGCCCACCATGAAAGAAGCTGGAAGTTTGTGATATCTGACTCACCTTGTAAATGGATAAATGCTAGAACTAGCCACCAGTGAGGAGACTCTAGCCATCAATGACGAGACTCCATCCATCTGGATGGCCCTGAAAATCTATGACTCTGGGGGGTTCCCACAGCACAGGATTCCTAGGAGTTGCTACCACTTTTCTGTACGCCTTGATGCCTTCATCTACAGGGTGCCAAGGTGTTCACAAAACTCTGATCTATGCGAACCACAGTACTACAGTTGGAGCACCCTGAAAACAGCTGCTCTCAGTGCGTCTTTGCCCCCGCCCTTTGCCAGGAAAGCACAGTCCTGGTCCAGTGGACACCCTCTACTCTACTTTAAGAACTTGGTGGCCATCTCACTGTCGGCGTGGTGATGGTGAACTGGGCTGCATGGCTTGGCAGATACGGAGTGAGGTTCCAGGAGTAATTTATCAAGAAGATGTGGGACATGAGCTGAGCAGGCAGTTGCCAGCTGATCCCTAGTTGGAGGGGCTACAGCTTCCCAACCGGCCCACCTTGCTGGATGGGTCTCTGGGAGAGTGGGCAATCTCTATAGAGCCTTCCCTAACGCCTATTTAGTTTGGGAACAGTCAGACCTTATGTTGAAACTCACTGCCCAACCTGCAAGAAACTTGCAGGCCTGCACCTGTCGGTGTTCATTTGGCTGCCTCTAACACTGGGCCCACTGGAAAGCATGTCCACTCCAGCCAGTCTTGGACTGTGTCCTCTCTTGGTCTCAGAGCACTGAGCTCTCTCTGTCTATGCCTAAAGCCCCTGTAGAATTCCACCAGCACTTCTCTCCCCTACTCTCTGGTACCCTCCTTAGGAATCCAAGAGGTGAGTCACTTCACAAATGGCAACATTCATCCCTGACTTTCATTCATGTTCCCTTTGCTAATTTTTTCATTCACACCTGCCAGCTCTTCCCCATAGATGCTGTTTAAAATCAGGGCACATTGATCATCACAGACTCTGCATCCACTCTAGTTTTCATCATCACAACCAGGATTAATCCTGTGAGTTACCTTGATTCTCATCCACACAACCAGCAATGGGAAGAGCCAAGACCAGGAGATGGCACCAGCACTTGTCACATAGGACCTCAGGGGTACCCCATTCCATGGTTCCCACAACTGCATCCTTACTTGGACTCATTTCATCCAATGCTCTTGGATGCACCCAGCTGTTGAACCTCCATACATAGGGTAATACAGCCCCTCTCTCTCTCCAGCTTTCTACTCAGAATTCAATCATGATCTTGGAGAGAATCATTCATCTATTATGTGGCCAACCTTCCCCACTGTGACTTCAGGTATTGCCCTACACCTGCTCTGGCCTCAGTTTCTACAAGTTCAAAGTAAGCTTGCTTTCCAGCTACCACTTTAGTCTGAGGCCAAGGGAGGTAGTGATGCTATTATCAATAGGTGGAATGTGTGGGTTCCCTCCTCTGTGTGTGTGTGTGTGTGTGTGTGTGTGTGTGTGTGTGTATGCATGCATGCCTGTGTGTGTTCATGCTAATATGGGTGTGGGATGGGGAAGCAACTAATGACTCTAGCTAGGCAACTTTGGAGACTTCACTCAATCCCAACAACCCCTAGACCATTGCACTCATGCATTCTAGGAGGTGGAACATGATCCCAGCTGTAATCACCTTAAAGGAAGTAGATAAGCTACTAACAAACTAAATAGGCTAGAAGGCCATGGCCTCAGCAACACTCACTCACAGTTCCAGAGTAGGTTCATGGACTATTATTTTTTAACTTCTTAAGAATTGAGTTGAAACTCCTCTGTACCCTCTTTTGGATCCAAGGTATGAGGAATGGTACCATCAAGAGGGTAGGTTAAGAGACATGCACCCTCTACATCTAGCACTCCAGGATGAGACCACATGGGCAATAGAGACACTGTACACCCTGAACATCTATCCTCAGCACTTCCTCTCCTCTACTTCCCCTCTTCATTGTGCACCTAAACAAACTCTTCAAGTGCACACATCTTTCCAGTTTAAGACTTGGCAGAAGAAAGAGTTCCTTTCCCTGCTACTCACAGGAACCAGGAATTCTGTCTGTCTTCCAGCTGACATTACAAGCTGGCTCCCTGTTCTCCCATCAGCTGATACTTGGCCCTTCCTATTGGCCTCTTGATCTTTTGCAGGTACACAGGGATGAGGGGGGAGAACATCACCAAGGTCAGCACCTTCATCCTGCTGGGCTTCCCCACAGCCCCTGAGCTGCAATACCTGCTCTTCCTCCTCTTCCTGCTCGCCTACTTTTTTGTGCTGGTGGAGAACCTAACCATCATCCTCACTGTCTGGAGCAGTGCCTCCCTCCACAGACCCATGTACTACTTCCTGGGCTCCTTATCTTTCCTAGAGATCTGGTATGTGTCAGACATCATCCCCAAGATGCTGGACGGCTTCCTCCTGCAGAGGAAAAGCATCTCTTTTGCTGGCTGCATGACTCAGCTCTATTTTTTCATCTCCCTGGTGGGTACAGAGTGTGTACTCTTGTCTTCCATGGCCTATGACCGCTATGTGGCCATCTGCCACCCCCTGCGCTACCAAGTCATCATGACCACAGGGCTGTGTGTCCAGCTTGTTGCCTTCTCTTTTGCAAGTGCCTTCACAGTCTCTTTGATTAAGGTCTACTTTATCTCCAGCGCCACCTTCTGTGGCTCCAATGTCTTGAACCACTTCTTCTGTGACATCTCCCCCATCCTCAAGCTGGCCTGCACTGACTTCTCTACTGCAGAGCTGGTGGACTTCATCCTGGCCTTCATCATTCTGGTGTTCCCACTCCTGGCCACCATTCTCTCCTATGGCTACATCACCCTGGCTGTGCTGCGTATCCCTTCAGCCACAGGCCGGTGGAGAGCCTTCTCCACCTGTGCCTCCCACCTCACTGTGGTCACCTTCTTCTACATGGCCATGCTTTTTATATATGTGCGACCCCAGGCCATTGATACCCGGAGCTCCAACAAGCTCATCTCTGCTGTGTACACCGTCCTCACGCCCATCCTAAACCCCTTGATTTATTGCCTAAGGAACAAAGAATTTAAGGATGCTCTGAAAAGAACCCTGGGATTGGGTCACACTCTATCGTAGGATAGTATATGTTCTAGAATCTAACTTGTGGTGGAAAAGGTCTCTTGTATAGTACCTAATGTTCTTTAAAATTCTTTTGCTAAAATCTAGTGCTATTACAGAGCCAGCTAACATAATGAGTCTTCATCCAAATATGTTTCTGACATTGTTATATAAAATATGTGTAATCTTTGGTACCTAGCTCCTAGGTAGATTCTAGTCACACGCCCTGCTCCCTGAGACCCACTTTGTTTGTTTCTAGTGCCAGGGGGTAACTTGGGTGTTTGGAAGTCTTTGTGAATGTGGTCGTGAAGTACTTACATTTCCATGTTCTGATTATGCCCAGCTTCATGTGCTTGGACCTCCCTGCCTTTGCATGTAGCAATGATTCATGTGTGCTTGCTCAGTAGCATTCATGTATGCATCAGCATGCAGTTCTGTGCTTCGCCATGGGCTGACAGTATTATGGATACTGTCTGGGATGTGTAAATGCTACTATATAAAATCCAGGTAGTATTTTCTTTTTATTTTACTGACACCCATGCAGTTCATAAGCTACACAGAACTGTATCTGGGCTAGAAACAGGAACCTGATGAAACACGTGGGATGTGCATGTGACCAGGTTTAGCAGAAACATCAAAACTGTTTTCCAAACTTTATATATCAGTTTTTCTCCCATTAGCAGTGCAACAGAAGGTCAATGGTTCTGTATCCTGTCCAAACCTAACGTTGCTCATGTGTTTCAATTTGGCCTTTCTTCTGGGCTCCAAATCTATGTTTTCCAAATGTACCATTGTTCTCATTTCTTTCCTTGTTGCTGTGATAAAATACTTTGAGGGGAAAAAGGATTTATTTGGCTCATAATTCCAGGTCACTATCCATCATTGCCAGGAAGACAGTGTGGTGGGAACATGAAGCAGCTGGCCACACCCACTGTCAAGATCAGAGGGAGAAAAATGCACGTATGTTTGTATTCATCTTTTTTTTTCATTTTTTTATACTTTAGGATCTAAACCTAAGGAATGGTGTCACTTACTTTTAGGCTGGGTCTTCCCACATCAATTAACACAATCACCACAATCCCCACAGACAGGACTACAACCCAGCCTGATCTAGACAACTCCCTTTCGGGTCATTCACCATTGTGTCAGGTTGAACTAACCTAGATGAACTACATTCATCAAGGGTGTCAGTTCACAGCTTACATCTGTTAGCGGGTAGACATATGAAACACTGATGTCTCCCCGGAATGAAGGGTGTCACAAACCTAACATTGCTTAGGAGCTATGCTAGTACATTGGGAGCAGTCACCTCGCAGTTGTCCTGTAACCAGGATGACCTTTTCATAGGGTTGAACCTGTGGGGAACAGCTGTGGCGGTAGTCCCTAGATGGTACCCAGGACTGCAGCCAAGTCTTATGACTTGCACCTGACGTCCTCATACACCTGAAAATAAGCCATGTCCATTGTGAGAGCTGTGCAGGCGCACCATGACGTAAGATCAGGCCATTTGAAGAAGGCCAATGAACTGAGATCATGAAGACTGGGCTGATAGGGCGTGGTTGTGGGGTTATATAAGGGATTGCATTTGGGGGCTAGAGATAGATTCCTGCTTTGAGATTCCTGCTTGCATGTTGAAAGGTTCCTGAATAAACTGCTTTGAGAAGAACGCTGTGTCATTGCTCTTTTCTGCTGGTCAGAGACAGAAGTGGACAAATGGTGGCCCGTAAGGGGACCCTTCTCTTCGTTTAGAACTCATTGCAGTCAGGGATGCTAGCTGGTAAGGTTCCTGGTTTTGGGACGAATTAAGTTCTCAGAGAGAGACTATAAGGTTCCCAGTTTTGGGACAAGTTAAGTTCTTGGATTGAGACTATAAGGTTCCCTTTTGGGGACAAGTTGCACCAAGCATGGGGACTTGAGATTTGCAGAGGAACAGGGGATTTTACCAAAAGGGGTTTTGTCAGTCTGGATGTTAGTGAGAAATTGTATAGAAGATAGAGAAAGATTTGGCGTAGAACTCCAGAGAGGTAATGAGGTGTTGAATCAGATAAGAGAGGAGCGCTCTCAATTGTTTTGGGTGAGAGGGTCTGTTTGTGTGTTTCCTGAGGATCATTGATAGCTGCCCTGGGTCCCGGAGCAGTTTACCAGAGTAGTCCAAAATGAGCAGAGTGGGGACGGCGTGGATGTTCCTGGTGTTGAGGATACTTCCCGTGGTGATGACTGAAGATCCACGTTGGGGAATCTTATCTGTGTTTCCCAAACCCATGACGCATTCGGCACAAGTGTTCCCTTGATTTTTCACCATCTAATGCTTCCCTGCAGTTACCCTTTTTACCATGGGATGGGGAAATAGCGCCTGTGCAGGATCTGATGCAGCTTCAGTTGAGGGGATTGTTGAGCTTTCAAATGATTAATGGTAGTTGCACAGATCTTTCTCCTCTGAGTATGCTAGTGGGAGGGGCATGGGGTAATGAAAGTTTTTTTTGGAATGGGTCTAGTGTGTTTGAAACCTCTGTATCTCAACTTGCTGGAGGGCGCAATGCTTTCTTTAAGGCTACGCCTGTTTGTGGCCTCCTTTTGTGTTTATTGTTTATAATGGTAGTTATGAGAATAATGTTGTTAATTTTAATAGTGATATTTGTCATTATAGTACATGCTGGAATGCATCTAAATATCATTTAGCTGTTGTGACTAGAATGCCTCGCTTTGTACCTTGGCCTGTCCAAGCTCCTTCTGCTATGACTTTTAGACCTAAAAGGGATTTTTGGCATTACTGTGGCCATTGTCACTGCTCCACTACAGCCATGGCTATGGCCATATCCCTTACCTCTGTGGATCAAACTGCTGTGGCTGTGAATAATTTATCCGCGGGTGTTGCAGATCTACAGCTGTCTCCCGCTTGAAAGAGTGGGCTGAAATTGGTGGACTTGCCCTGTGTCTGATATTAATCAGCATCCTGGCCTTTTGGTGCATTTGCCGTATAACCCAACCCTTGATGATACAGGCTTTTGCAGCGGTGGAGACAGGACAGTCTCCTCAAGTGTGGCTTGGCATGCTAGAGTAGTCAATGATGGGTAAGGCTCCCTGGGAGTGTCACAAACCTAAGACAGGGATCAAACCAAAGCTGTTTGTCTCCCAATGATGGGTAAGGGGCATTGTCTCAGGGGAAAACCGAATACAGGCATTCTCTCTGCCAAAAAAGAAAAAAGGGGGAGATGTGGGGAGCGGGTGTGGTGGTAGTCCCAAGATGGCACCTGGGACTGCAGCCAAGTCTTATGACTTGCACCTGACTTCCTCATATACCCAAAAATAAGCCACATCCATCGTGAGAGTGCAGGTACACCATGATGCAGGCACACCACATCCATGGTGCAGGCATGTCGCGTCTGCTCTCGACCAGCAAGAACAACACGACCACCAGTCCTTCTAACAGCAGTTTATTCAGCAAGCTTCAGTCTTCATCTTTCTTCTCTCTCTTCATCTATATCCCCCCTGAACCCTGGGCCTCTCACTCTTATATACTCTCAGTTCCCATCCACTCACAGCAGGCCACTCACCTCACCAGGTACGCAGCTTCAGCTAATCAGGGCAGCAGGGGCATATCTCCACCAAAATGGATTCGCCAGTATCCTGGTAAACCTGCACAGATCTCACGATGGTTGTGACTTATATTCAGGTGAGGAAGTCAGGTCCAAGTCATAAGACTTAGCTGCAGTCCCTGGCGCCTTCTTGGTACTGCTGCCACACCCGCAGTTTCTCCCTTTTTTCTTTTTTTTTTCTTTTTTGGCAGAGAGAATGTCTGTAGATTGCCCCCTGCAGCAATACCCCTTACCCATCCTTGGGAGACAAACAGCATTGGTTTGATCCCTGTCTTAGGTTGGTGACATGCCCAGGGAGTCTTATCACTGACTACTTCTCTATCATGCCAAGCCACACCTGGGGAGATTGTCCTGTTTGCATGTGGCAGGTGCATCAAAAGGCCAGAATGCTGATTAATCTATGGCCAGATCTTGATTGCTGCAAACAAGCCTCATGGGTGAAGGTAGAGGTCTGATTCCCAGTGTGCAAGCATAGGGGCCCTACACAAAACCATCCCTTGGGCTCATCACCCAGAGAGGTTTTGGCCAGCTCCTGTGTCATTTTTCCTGGGGGAAGGAAACTAGGACACTGAACCTTCATGCAATCAGACGTGCCTTCCACAGGATGCCAACAGCAAGCTATCCTCTGTGCAGTGCTTAGCCTCGCAACCCATGACATAACGCAGCATTATTTCTTTAGAATGGCAAACCAAATCTGAGGAGATTGTCCCACCTCCACTTCGGCAAAAGCCTACGCTACCATGGCGAAAGTGCGGGCCTGCACACGCTGCACCTGACACATGCGCCAAACACACAACACACACACACTATTACAAGCATACATCCCAGGGCTCCCATAAGCCCTGAGGCAAGGGATAGACAGTTTGTAAACAAAGTAACTTGAACAGGCAAAGGTGCAAAGCAAGGCATCCTAGTCACAACAGCCAAATGATATAACGAATATCACTACTATAATTAACATTATTCTTATAAACAATAAACACAAAAGGAGATCACATACAAACAGGCATAGTCAGAAAAGAAACATTCCTTCATCCAGCAAATTGAAATACAGAAGTTTCAAACACATTAGAACCATTCCAATAAAATTTGCATTACCCCAGGCCCCTCCCGCCACCTGGCTTAAGGGGGAAAGATCAGTGCAACTACCATTCACCCCACATAACAATCATACATATAAGGGGCACTGCCCAAGGTGGAAGGGAATCAGGAACACTCCTATAAAAAGGAAGGGGGGCCCATCCAGGTTGGGAGGGTATAGTGCCATTGCCCTTGGATATACTGGCAGGCCACACCCCTCAAATCCAGGTAGCATTAGCTTTAGTAGATACAGCTGAACACAATCACTCATCTGTGAAATATTTTGAATCATCTGAAAACACAACAATCCCTTTAGCTGAAGCAGCATAGAAAAAAGGCAATTGTAGTGAAGCATTAGATGTAAAGAATTGAGGAAACACTTGAATGCGTCAATGGCATGGGTTTCAGGAACACAGAGCTCTTCAGTTCTCACTAGCGGGAGCATTCCCAGCCACAGGAACATCCATGTCCTCATAGCTCCGCTTGCCTTGAATTGCTCTGGTCAGCCGTTCTGGGACCCACAGCTGTTGGTGATCCTGGGGAAACACACAAACAGACCCTCTCTCCCAAACCAATTGAGAGCGCTCCTCTCTTACCTGATTCAGTGCCTCATTGTCTCTCTGGAGTTCTGTAACACCGTCAACACCGGTGGACAATGATTTCCACACCCTTATGGCAATCTGATTCACCTGCTCAAACACCTGCACTGGATATCCTGTCTGTTGTTGTGCAAAGCGACCTTGGCCAAGCAGCATATCCCTATCCCATGCTGGATTTCCTGCAGCAACGTTAGCCACTGCCTGTTCATTTGTAAATTCAATAAGGAAGGCTTTCCAATCTAAATACTGCCCAGGTGAAAGGCATGCCTTTACCAAGCCTGCCCAATGCGTCATGCAGTGTCTATTCAAGGCCTCTACTTGAGCCACAATATAGGAGGCAGTTAAGCCGTGCATCCGCACGGACTCAGCCAAATTCCTGATTACTTTGAAATCTAGAGGCTCATGATATCTCTGCCCTGCTTGGTCGGTGAAAATAGGACATCCCAGCAAGGAGAATCTACCCTCTCTCCAAACCTCCGGACAGAAGGTCCGTCTATACGCGGCTGCCAAGGAGGCATAGGGAGGGGGCGCAGAAGCCAATTCGCCTTCCTCCTCCACCTCGGCTCTTTTGTCCTTTCTGTCCACCTGATAACACTGTGTCTCCTTTCTTCTTTTTTCTTTTTAAGCCCTTCTCTTCTTCCGACATTCTCTCTTGTTGCTCCGTAAGGATTTTCTGACCTGTCTTGACTGCCTGACAATTCAAACAGTAACAGAGTCCATAAATCAGAACAAACAAGACCAAAATTATCAGACCTACCCACAAAGGGTCAATGGGAGAAAAAAGCATAACTACACAGCGAGGATCTATTGATCACTACACTGAGGTTATCATAGTTCCTTAACTCGTCCCAAAACCGTGAACCTTAATTTGTCCCAAAACCGTGAACCTTAACTTGTCCCCATGGTTTCACTTTTACTTTGTGCCTGCTTCCTGGAAACTTTATATTTGCCTCTATTTTATCTGAGGTCCTTCCCAAAACTCCTGGGTTACTTTGTGCCTGCTTCCTGGCAACTTTATATTTGCCTCTGTTTTATCCGAGGTCCTTCCCAAACTCCTGGGGTCGCAAATTTCACTTACTGTGAACTTACCCTGCTGCAAACACTGACTGCTGAAAGTTCTGAACTCTTTGGTGGGGGAGTCGGTTCTCCGTATGGGCCACCATTTGTCGCGTCCGCTCTCGACCAGCAAGAACGACACGACCACCAGTCCTTCTAACAGCAGTTTATTCAGCAAGCTTCAGTCTTCATCTTTCTTCTCTCTCTTCATCTATATCCCCCCTGAACCCTGGGCCTCTCACTCTTATATACTCTCAGTTCCCATCCACTCACAGCAGGCCACTCACCTCACCAGGTACGCAGCTTCAGCTAATCAGGGCAGCAGGGGCATATCTCCACCAAAATGGATTCGCCAGTATCCTGGTACACCTGCGCAGCTCTCACGATGGTTGTGGCTTATATTCAGGTGAGGAAGTCAGGTGCAAGTCATAAGACTTAGCTGCAGTCCCTGGCGCCTTCTTGGGACTGCTGCCACACCCGCTCCTCACACAGTCACACCATGATGCAAGATCAGGCCATTTGACAAAGGCCAATGAACTGAGATTATGCGGACTGGGCTGATGGGGTGTGGTTTAGGGGTTATATAAGGGATTGCGATTGGGGGCTAGAGATAGATTCCTGCAGAGAGATTCCTGCTTGCATGTTGAAAGGTTCCTGAATAAACTGCTTTGAGAAGAATGCTGTGTTGTTGCTCTTTTCTGCTGGTTGGTGACAGAAGCGACATGGACCTTTAACAAGAAATCTTCCAGAGCTCAGGAATGACCAGCCATTGAGCCCTCTGTGAGGCCATGCTTACACATCCCTTCAGATGCCAACTTTGTTTTTAAGCAAATCAGCAGCCCGGGTGCTGCTTGTTAAGTAGATGGTTCTTTCTGAGGAGGCTTGGACCAGAGTGTGGGAAGCACCGGGGTTACCTCTTACCAATGTCGGCACTGGCAGATGCAGCACACAACCTGCCTTGATGTTGACTGACACATGTGAGCTTCACCTTCATGGTGGCAACATGACATGGAGACAAAGGAACGGAGGTTGCCACTTGGGGTTGTATTGAAGGCAGTCCCACTGTATCTGAGAAGTTCTCCATTTCCCTCATGGGTCCACAGTGTGTCTACTCCACAACTGTGAGTGTGTAAGGGCTTTGGCTGAGTTTTTCCTGAACCCTATGATGTCTGTAGCACAGGAAGCTCCAGGGCTGGGCTGGCTCTAATCCTGAAACACTTTCTCTTGCTGGGGCTAGAGCATCTAGTCTGCCTGACAGCCTCCTTCTGAGTCTTTAACATTGAATGCACTGGGGACATGAGGCTGAGGACTGTCCACTATACTATCTCAGAAAGCAAAACCATGAGCCTCCACTTCTGATCCCACACTTGCTGATCTGATGGCTTCTCTATCATCAGGCAGCGGTAAGAGGCAGGGTCCCCTTGGCTGCTGTGGCTCGGATGAAGACTTCTCAGACACTTTCCACTTGTGGGTTTCTTTCTGTGTGAGAAATTTTGCACAGCCTTTGAAACATAAGTACATAAATTGGGTATATAAATCAAGTATTTGTTGATATAAAATATACATAGATGTATTTTAAAACAATTCTTAATATAGAAGAATCTCCCCTTATATTAAAGACACAGACAGATTCACATATTTAACTACATGGATGTGCTTGCTTATTTTTACACAAGGAATGTAATCTTTTTTGTTTTGCTTTGTTTTTGTTTTTGTTTTTGTTTTTGAGACAGGTTTTCTCTGAATAGTCCTGGCTGTCCTGGAACTCACTATACCAGGTTGGCCTCAAACTTAGAAATCCACCTGCCTCTGCCTCCCAAATGCTGGGATCAAAGGCGTGTGCCACCACCACCTGGCAAGGAATATAATCTTGACACTGAATACTTGTCACTGACGGACACAAAGAATCTTCAACTTCTTCACCTGATAAATATCTTGATTTTGTAATTGTCAATGCTGTGAATGCAGCTTCATATAAATATGTAGCATGCAATGACAGAAGTATATTTAGGACCCTGCTAGAAATTGTTGGAGATTCCTGGTCTCAAGACAAAATCAATTCAACACTTTTTTCATGAAACTCAAGTCAGTGACTCAAACAGCAGTTTTATAAATCAAGCATTCTAGTGCACTCATCTGATTGCTAGATGCTGAAAAATGGCAGTAGGAATACCTGGAAAGGCTTTATTAAAACATTAAACTTCTAAAGGAGAAGACAGATGTGCTCTTACAGTGCAAACACTGCAGCTCATGACACGCAGTGGTATGGACTCTGAGTCAGGACGTTTCAGGCTAAGTTCTTGGGTATTGTGTGACACCAGGGCTTACATAATACATAGTATTCATGGTGTATTCAGGAAGACTGTAGTGAGGTTGCATGACACAACAAAGGAGAGCAGAGTCAGCCACCTTGCCTTCATTAGCTCTTTGTCAAATGTGTTCAGAAACCATTTAGTATTGCTAAATCTTTCATGACCCCATGCTTAGCTGCAGAAGTTTGTCCCAGCTAGAATTTAGGAGAGGATGGGAGAATTCTGCAGGATAGTAGGCTAGCTACTGAGAAATACTGGGTATAGTATAGCGTTCAGCAGCCAGATGTCCAAGAGGGTAGGGAGACAAAGAAAGGCTCCATGGGCTCCTCTGGCTTGAGGGCTAAAGGGCAGGGGCAGCATCAGAGGCAGCCTGCCTCAGAGGCCTGGATCCAACTCATTACCAGTATGGGAAGCTTCATCAGCTGCAAGGGAGTAATTGGGCCCTGGAGACACTGGGCTCAAGCTAAAAAGCCATACATGTTCTTTCCTCACTTGGGGATCCCATGTCCTGATAGCCTGTCTAAGACTCATCTGGTCACTGTGGCCAGTCTCAGAGTCACCAGCCAGGAAGAGGCCCCTCTTCATTCCCAAAGTCTGTCCAAGTGAAGCTTCCAGAGACCCAGGTAGGATGAGTATTTCTCAAGCCAGGATGAACTCACAGGGTAATTTTAGAGTATGTGGTATAGTGTGCATCATAGAAGAGCTACATGTGTAGCATGAGTGAAACCCCATCATACATGTCCATATTGAGGCTGGGCCCTGAGGATTCACCTCCACAGTTACAGCACCTATCGTGAAGGCTCACAGTGCTACGGCAAAGGACCATTTGTAGCATCTGTGAGTGTGATGCAGAGTGCTCATCTGCAGGTACTGCAATGTGGATGGGTACTATGTGACTATGCACCCCTGAGTACTGTACTGAATGTGTATGGGTGGGTCAGTGCTTAGTCTGGTGAGTGTATGTTCAGGACTTCTGTGCTAGGTGTATAATGATGAGTCCTCTGTTGAGTAAGCATGGGTGGGAGCCGAGTTGAATATGGATCTGTGAGAACTGTACTGAGTGCATAGTGTCCAGGACCAAATGTTGAGATTGCAATGACAAAGGCCATTATTGAGTTAGCTTAAAGAGACATGGGCTGGATGACATCATGGAGGTCATTGTAAGTGCTGCCGAGGTCAGTTTTCAGCCTTGAGCCACACTAGTAGTGTTTTATAGTAGGAAATTACTACCTTGAGACAGCCTACAGCTATCACAAGTTTGGGTTCTTACAGGAAACTCACCCTTGATGGCAAGAATCCCTATCCCAACTGCAGATCTGTCCTGTGCCATGTCTTTTCTAGATGTTTCTTTCCCATCCCTTCCTATGAATTCCAAGCTTGTTGAACCAACCTTACAGACAGCCATGAAGCTACCCAATAAACACTCACAGCGCGTACACACACACACACACACACACACACACACACCAGGCAGAGCTCCTAGACACAGGTAGCCACAGGACCCTCTCTTATACTTCTATTATTGCTATGACCTGGGTAGGCTAAGTAACTGAGTTCACCTGTCTCTTCTTTTCCTCTCTTCTTGCTGACAGTACCCAAGGCTATTGCCACTGGGGACCAGAATCCATAGCTTAAAACAGCAGACATTTGCTCTTTGAAAATTTGGGGGATCAGAGGTTCAAAATCAAAATGTGGCCAGATTGCTCTCCTGCCTGACCTCTGGGGAGAACCCTCTCTGCCTCTTCTTAGGTCGGGTCCTCAGGCCCGTGGCTGCATGGTTTCAACATCTGCCTGAGTGTCCATGTGGCCATCCTGTCTCAGATGTCTAGTCTTTGCTGTCTTATAAAGTCATTGTCATTGAAGTGAAGGTCCATTATCAAGGAGGTCAGAAATTTGTGAAATCTGAGTCTTCCTTGTGACCATCATGTGTATGCTATGACATTCAACAGGAAGGAAAGGACTCCTTCTGTACTCAGGGCCTGAGATCCCCTCATTGCGGGGGTCTAATGACACCACCTTCCTAGGAGTCACTGCCCTTTCCCAGCAAGCATAGAACCACTGTTGTCAGCCAGACATCCAAGTGTTCACATGATGCTTTCTGTTTTTTGCAAACCAGAATCATGGTGCCTTAGGAAGCACCCTAAAAACTGCTTCTCCAGACTTACTTTATCCATAGACTATAAATCTGCAGCCAGGAAACGAAAGGATGGACCATCCAGAGATTGCCCCACCTGGGGGTCCATCCTATAATCAGCCACCAAACACAGACACTATTGCATACACCAGCCATATTTTGCTGAAAGGACCCTGATATAGCTGTCTCTTGTGAGGCTATGCCAGTGCCTGGCAAACACAGAAGTGGATGCTATTGGATGGAACACAGGGCCCCCAATGGAGGAGCTAGAGAAAGTACCCAAGGTGTCTGCAACCCTATAGGTGGAACAACAATATGAACTAACCAGTACCCCCAGAGCTCATGTCTCTAGCTGCATATATAGCAGAAGATGGCCTAGTCAGCCATCAATGGGAAGAAAGGCCCCTAGGTCTTGCAAACTTTATATGCCCCAGTACAGGGGAAAGCCAGGGCCAAAAAGTGGGAGTGGGTGGGTAGAGGAGCAGGGAGGGGGGAAGGTATAGGGGACTTTTGGGATAGCATTTGAAATGTAAATGAAGAAAATACCTAATAAAAAATTGGAAAAAAAATCTGCAGCCGGCTGGCCATCAGCACTGACATAGCTTCAGCAGCCTGAGCAAATGCCCATCATTCTAGTCTGCCTTCAGATTTGGTCAAGCAGTGCACCTAGATGCAGTGGATCTGTATGACTGGACAGATGTGCAAGCCTTACTGCGAGGTGCCAGGGGTCATTCATGGACAAGTACAAAGGAGAGACATGAAGCCTGAGCTGAGCAAGTGTAGCTATCAATGGGTGGTAGTGGAAGAAGCTGGAGGGCAGACCCAGTCACTGGCCCAGAGGTCAGCAGACACAGCAGCATAGGAAAGCTACCAGCCAGCAGTTAGGGGGATGTGACTACATCAGTGTGTGAGAGTAGCTCTATGATCGATCAGTCTACACAGTCAGTCTTCCAACATAGAGGTGGTGTGTGTTTTGGGTGTTAGTAGGAAACAGGTCTGTGCCTGTGTTCACTGCCATTCTGGTACCTACAAGAACTATCTGTGGCTATGGAAGCCAGTCCTGGGCCCAGATCCATCCACCTGAAAGAGCAGTGGCCTTGGCACTGGTTCCTCCATTATTGAGAGCCAGTAGGTGTTTGTTGCTCCATAACCCCATGTCTAGATTCCATTGTTGGAGGGGCCATTGCTCCTGACTTCCCTCCTACCTGCCAGTTCTTCAGGATCCTGAGTAGCCTCTAGAGCCTCCTTCTGCATCCTGTTTGGTTTTGGGTCAGCTTGGTTGCCTGGTATCTAGACCTTATACCAGAGCTTACTGCCTGAGCTATAGGAATCTCAGAGGCTTGTGCCATGTGTGTTCATTGTCACCCTGAGTTCAGTCTGCTTTGGAACCCTTGTCCAACTCTATCAGTGCTTCTGAGACCTGGGCCTGATCTCTGTTCCCATGAGTGGAATAGCTTCTGCAGGTGGCAATGCTAAGCCCTAGCTTTCTCGTGTTTCCCTTGTTTGGAGCTGCAATGGGCCAGCGTTTACTGCATGGGTCCCCAGCTGCACCTTGGATCACTATCCCCACAGCTTGGTCCTGACCTGTCCTGACTCCATCCAATGTTTCTGGTAACATCGTGAGCCCTCCCTGCCGGAGTCTCAATGGGGTGCTGTTCTACCCAGTCTCCCTCTCCAGCTTTCTGATCTGTGTGCTTCAGAACTGCAGCTGTTGCCCAGAAGAATATTGGGGGGTGTTTGTTTGTTTGTTTGTTTGTTTTTATCTGCTGAGAGACTAACTCTTCCCCCAAAGTGCTTCCAGGAACGTTCCTAGACCTCCTTTGGCCTCAGTTTCCCTATGTTCAAATTTAGCCGACTCCCTGCCCCATGTTCAAATTAAGCCAGCTCCTGAGCTGCTGCTCCACTCCAGTCTGTCTCCAGGAAAGGCAGTGGTGTCGTTATAAACCTGTGGAGCAGTGCTTCCCAACCTTCCTAACACTGCCACCCTTTAACGCAGCTCCTCACATTGTGGTGACCCCCAACCATACAATCATCCGGTTGCTACTTCGTAATTGTAATTCTGCCACTGTTATGAATTGTAATGTAGGCATCTGATATGTGACCCACAGGTTGAGTACCACTGTGGTAAAATGTCAGGATGTGGGAGCAGATGTGCATTCCTGCTGAGGTGGGGTAGGGAGGAGGTGGTCACACAGTCAAGGGGCCTTGGAGTCCTCACTGAGTCACCGCAACCTCCTAGGCTGCCATACTCACATCTCCAGAGAACCAGAAGCACAGTCCTCTCTATACTCTTTCTTGTAGACTAAGGAGCAAAGCCCTGTCTATATTCACCTCTACAGGAGGGCACACCCAGCCCTGTCTATACCAGCTTTCTTTCTCCATGGTAAACGTTTATGATACAAAAGCACAGCAGAACAAACACTACTTTGGCACCTCTGATTCAAAGGAAAATATAAAATAAGTATTATCATGTTTGCCATGATTGAACAGGGGGTCGGTGCTGGTAGTGGCTGGAAAAAAACAAGCATGCCCTTCCTAGAATATAAACCCTACCCAGCAAAACAACAAAGAAACCCATTTCCGAGCCCAGCTACTCGCCTAGTGAGCCACTGTAGGTTTCCTATGTCTTAAATATCTATCTTCAACAGTTCCCCTTGTCTGTCCCCTCTTCAGTAGACACCCAAACACAAGTGCACAGGTCTTTCCAGTTTAAGACCTAACAGAATAAATTCCTGTCCTTGCTGCTCACAAGAATCAGGAATGCTGTCTGTCTTCCAGCTGACATTACAAGCTGGCTCCCTGTTCTCCCATCAGCTGATGCTTGGCCCTTCTGATATTGGCCTCTTGATCTTTTGCAGTTGCACAGGGATGAGGGGGGAGAACATCACCAAGGTCAGCACCTTCATCCTGCTGGGCTTCCCCACAGCCCCTGAGCTGCAGTACCTGCTCTTCCTCCTCTTCCTGCTCGCCTACCTCTTTGTGCTGGTGGAGAACCTGGCCATCATCCTCACTGTCTGGAGCAGTGCCTCCCTCCACAGACCCATGTACTACTTCCTGGGCTCCTTATCTTTCTTAGAGATCTGGTATGTGTCAGACATCATCCCCAAGATGCTGGACGGCTTTCTCTTGCAGAGGAAACGCATCTCTTTTGCTGGCTGCATGACTCAGCTCTACTTCTTCAGCTCCCTGGTGTGTACAGAGTGTGTACTCCTGGCTTCCATGGCCTATGACCGCTATGTGGCCATCTGCCACCCCCTGCGCTACCAAGTCATCATGACCACAGGGCTGTGTGTCCAGCTTGTGGCCTTCTCTTTTGCTAGTGGCTTCACTATCTCTGTGATTAAGGTCTACTTTATCTCCAGCGCCACCTTCTGTGGCTCCAATGTCTTGAACCACTTCTTCTGTGACATCTCCCCCATCCTCAAGCTGGCCTGCACTGACTTCTCTACTGCAGAGCTGGTGGACTTCATCCTGGCCTTCATCATTCTGGTGTTCCCACTCCTGGCCACCATTCTCTCCTATGGCCACATCACCCTGGCTGTGCTGCGCATCCCTTCAGCCACAGGCCGGTGGAGAGCCTTCTCCACCTGTGCCTCCCACCTCACTGTGGTCACCTTCTTCTACATGGCCATGATCTTCATGTATGTGCGACCCCAGGCCATTGATACCCGGAGCTCCAACAAGCTCATCTCTGCTGTGTACACCGTCCTCACGCCCATGATGAATCCTTTGATCTACTGTCTGAGGAATACTGAATTTAAGGATGCTGTGAGAAGAACTTTGGGATTGGGAAATACTCCCCAGTAGATATCTCTACTGTCGGTAGAGATATCCGTAGTATTCTCAACAGTAATTCAAGTAAAACCTCTTATACCACCCAAATCTATTTAACATTTTAACGAAATTTAACAAACCTGTAAAACTACCTACAGTAATGAGCCTTCGTCCAAATGTGCTTTCTGAGTGTGGACTCAGGGAACCAGTTCCCAGGTAGATCATTGGAGTCCACTTAGAGTTTCATGTTCTGCTTTGGCTCAGCCATGTCTGGGTGTCTCCCTGTCTTTGCATGTAGCAATCCATGCATTATTTCTTGGTTATATTCACATGTACATCAGCATGCAGTTCTGTGCTTTGCTATTGGCTGACAGTATCATGGATACTCTCTAGGGTGTGTAATGCTGCTATATGGAATCCAGGTAGTATTTTTTTTCTAACTGCTATCTGTGCCGTTTGTTGAGTTACACAGAACTGTATCTAGGCTGGACCTAGCTATATATAAGGCTTATGTGTGTGTAACTACTGCAGCACAAGGTGTGTGTATTGCCAGGTTTAATGGAAACTACACAACTGTTTTTCAAATTGCATGTGCCAGTTTAGCTCCTGTTGGTGGTATAGGAGAATCCCAGTGGTCCCAAACCTTATGTTTCAATTCAGCCTTTCTTCTGGGCTCCAAAGGTATCTCACCCTGACTTAAATCTGCATTTTCCAAATGCAAATGGTTTTCTGCTGACATCAATAGAGTCTCTCCCTGTCCATTTGGATATAAACTCTCTGATGAACATCTTCTGCCCGTGTTCATATGGGGTCTCTTTACACAGAGGTTTCTTACATTGTCTGATTCTGAGTCCCCTGTCAGGTCTGAGTCCTCTGATGCAAAGATCTTCCAATTAGTTAAATGTCATGTCCTCATGGGTCTTATAATGAAGAAAAGTTCTTTATTTTAATGTCTAATGTGTACATTTCACCTTAAAGAGATTTTCCATTTAGGAAACATTTGCCTCTGCTAAGCTCATGGAAATGTTCTCTTGTGACATTTGTCTTTTAAATCTATCTGAGATTGAACCCATTTTTCGGATGGGAAATTGTTCTAGAGATCACCCATTGTTTGGAAGATCACACTCTGCTCTAGGAAGTATCACCATTTCATAAATCAAATCACTGGACCCCCTCACCCAGCCAGCTCTTTTTGTCTACTCGTTGGGAACCAGATAGACCAGAGATTCAATCAGAGGCTCTCATGAAAGACCGAAGGGAACATTAGTCCTGTGTCCATGTCCAGGAGTGGACTTAGCAAGGCTGGTCTGCAAGGAGTGGACTTTAGCAAGCACTCAAGTGAGTGCCTTGAGGGAGTGGTTTCTCTTCTCCCTGGGCTGTGACTATCAGTCCTTAAGCAGCTGTGTCTGAGGATCCTATGTTCTCTTAACAACATGGTCTGATTTAGCTCTCTGATGACCTTGGCTAAATGTCCCCTGCAAATAGTATATATGATACTGTCTTAGTCATGGTTCCTATTCCTGCACAAACATCATGACCAAGAAACAGATTGGGGAGGAAAGGGTTGTCACTTACTGGCTTGCTTTCCCTGGGTTGCTCAGCTTGGTATATATATATATATATATATATATATATATATATATATATATATAACCCAAGACTACCAGCCCAAGAATGGCACCACCTGCAATGGGCCCTCTCACCCTTGATCACTAATTGAGAAAATGCCTTACAGCTGGATCTCATGGAGGCATTTCCTCAAGGGAGGTTCCTTTCTCTATGATAACTCGTGCTTGTGTCAAGTTGACACACAAAACCAGCCAGTACGGATGCTACACTTAATAAACTTGCTTGGCATAAGTCATCATCTTATGTAAGACCTCTTGGTTCAAGCTTTTATTTTCTCTATCTTTTCTATTCTTATTCTCTCTTTCTCCCTCTTCCTTCCTTCCTTCGTCTCTCTGTGGTTCCCTCCATCCCTCCTGTTATCCCTCCTTCCTTCTTCCTCTCCTTCCCTCCCCCTGGCACCTCTCTCTCCAGACTCTTTCACTGAAGACAGACCTGGTTCATGCCAACCTGTCTCTTCCTGCACCAGCACTACAGGACTTTCTGGAATGTGGCCTTTCATGTACCATGAGGTCTGTTAGCATGTCTTCCATTCACCTGCTTCTAGTCTAGGTCGCCTTTTTTCTCCCAAGTCTTCCAGAAAGGAAGAGTTACACATCTTAAAATCTGCTTATCAACATCAACAAAAGAAAAGCTTGTGGGTACATATATGTGGGATTGTGTTGCATCTACAGATTAACTTGAAGACAAATTTTTTTAAGATTTATTTATTTTATTTATGTGAGTACACTGTAGCTGTCTTCAGACACACCAGAAGAGAGGGTAAGATATCATTGGTGGTGAGCCACCATGTGGTTGCTGGGAATTGAACTCAGGACCTCCAGAAGAACAGTCAGTGCTCTTAACCGCAGAGCCATCTCTCCAGCCCGAAGGCAAATGTTATATTCACAATTTTGAGATTTTTAACCAGAAAATAATGAGCATTTATCTTCTGGTTCCGTTTCAGTTTCTTAAAACTACCTTGTAGCTTTGCTTGGCAGTCCTTCTTTCCTGTGCTTCAATTTCTAAAAATTATAACACAAAAAGTATCTCTTAAGTTTACACTTTAAAATTCTGTTACTTTATTATATCACACTCAATATAGTTTCAAATTTTCTCCTAGTGATAATGGCAGATTAAGAGAAAGTTGCAAAGAAACATGCCAGGGAGTAGTCCCAAGTATCCCTGGCCTGGTCTTCCCACTAGTGTTGTCTTGCATCACTAAGGTACAGCTCAGTGGCAGGGCATTGACTCTGGCACACCCTGCTGCACTTGTTCAAGTTCCATCAGCTACACAGATTCATGTGTCACAGAATGTGCACAGTTGTGACAGTTGTGGACACAGTGTAGTCAGGGGAACAGAACATTTCCATCACTGGAAGATGTCTGGTGTTGCTGACTTGCACCCACATCTCATACTGTGTCCTCCAGAAGCACCTAACTGGTTCTTCCTGTAATTTTATTTCAACACACACTATAATACAAATGGAAGCACATCACTTGACTTTTGGAGTGTGCCAGCCACCATGCCCAACCCTGGACTATTTCAAACTGAATTTAAGAAAGCTGTTTATGTATTCTAGACTCTGGTCTGTTATCAAATATGTATTTTGTAAATATTTTCTCCACCTGCAGTTAGTCTTCTCAACCTCTTAATAATGTCTCTTCCAGAGCAGTAATTTCTGGGTTTGATAAGTCTAATTAACCTGTTTCTTTTCTTTTTTTTTTTTAATGATGCTTCTGATATCAAGTTAAAAATATTTCCCTACTCCTAGGCACAAAATGTTTCTCCTATTTTTTTTCCTAAAAGCTTTGTAGTTTTGCATATTACATTCAAATACAGGATCCATTTTGTGATGCTAAGCTTGGTTTTGCTGTTGTTGGAGGCTTTGTTGTTGTTTCTTGTGGTAAGGTTATTGAAGGTTCATCTGCTTCCCCACAGCTAGCCAATGGCTCTCGCACTGCCTACCATGGAACTGTGTTTACACCGTTGTAGAAACAGCTGAGAATATTTGTGCTGATTCATTTATGGATGAACAGCACAGCCCTCCTGACCACTCCATGTTCTTGCTTTGTATCAACATGTAATAAAGCTCATTAGCAGAAGAGTAACTCCTCTGACTTTATTCTTCTGTTTAAATTCATTGTGGCTATTCTAGCATCTTCACCTTTCTGCAACTTAATAGAGCTTGTCTCTGACCATTAAAACATCCTTGGAGGTTTTAGTTGGAACTCCATTAAACTTAGAAGATTTGACATTGCCTGTTTCTTCTTTTGATCTGTATCACAGATATATATCACATATCAGATATACACACACACACACACACACACACACACACACACACATATATATATATATATATATATATATATACATGTCTTCTTTGATTTCTTATATCAGTGTTTAAAGTGTTGCCTCCTACAGATATGTCATGTTTAAATGCAAGTATTACAAGTTTACTTAGGCCAAATATAAATTGAATTCCATCTGCTATTCATCTTTGACTTCTATGCTGTTAGCATACAGAATACTGTGTAATTCTCTCTCTCTCTCTCTCTCTCTCTCTCTCTCTCTCTCTCTCTGTGTTTCTCTTTTTTATTTTGTTTGTTTGTGTTTGCCTTTTGGATTGAATAACCTGGCTGAACTTGCTATTTATTCTAGAAGCTTTTTTTGGTCAACTCCTTTGAATTTTCTGAGTAAAAATAATATAATCTACAAATAATTGTATCTCTTTCTTTCCTGTATGTATTCTTCTTCTATCTTTTGTACTTATTATGTGGGTTAGGGGTTCTTTTGTTGAGTACGTGTAGGGAAAGCAGGCCCCTTGCTTTTTAAAAAAATATTTATTTATTATTTATATGTAAGTACACTGTAGGTGTCTTCAGACACACCAGTAGAGGGCGTCAGATGTCATTACGGATGGTTGTAAATTACCATGTGGTTGCTGGGATTTGAACTCAGGACCTTTGGAAGAGGAGTCAGTGCTCTTATCCCATTCTTTCTCTATTCATATGATGTTAGTTTTAGGATTTTGTGGGCATGCTTTATGAAGCTGAAGCAGCCACCCTGTAGCCTTTGTTGGAGCAGATGTGTTCTTTTATTTTAAATGAATATTGAATTGTGTCAAATGCTTTCCCTGAACCAGGCAATCTGATCACACATAATTCTTTTGCTTCGTTTGTTTTTTATATCAGTTGATTTTAAGACATCAGGTGCCTGCTCATCTTTGGATGACATCCCATTGCTTGTGGTGCACCACTCATTTCTTGTGTTGCTGGATTCAATTTGCTGAGATACTGACATATGGAGGTCTTACATTTTTGTACTGTCTTTGACAGTTATAGCAGCATAACATGTGATAGTAAGCATTATCGCTTCTGTTTTCTGGAGGAGACTGTACATATTTAGTATCATATATTTATGTATTAAGTAAAATTCTTCAGTAAAACATACGTGCTTAGGAAATTTCTCTTTTGGGGTTGAGTGATTTTTGAATTACACTGGAGGGGAGTAGGGAAATGAGATAATGATCAGGATTCAAAAGAAATGAGGAGAGGGTTCCCCCTCCCGTATTCAGTGTACTGTAAGGATACAGGACTTTCTAGAAATCCAGAAACGCAGGGGAGGTTTTGTGTTAACTACATGAAAGGTGGTCCACACCCAACCCAGAACTCCTCGTTGTCTTGGGGATCCTCTCCCTATCAGCACTTTCCTGGCTTCTGCGCACTCTTCCACCTCAGAGGTTCTTGGAGCTGAAGAGCTTTCCAGGAGGTGACTATAATAAAGTCGGCAGCTGTGGAAATGAGGCAGGGAGCTCTGCACTGGAGATATATGGTGGTACCAGGTCTGTGGCCACCTCAGCTCTTAGCACTACAAAATCTCAGAACCCGTAGGTCGTGAATTGGCTGTCCCCACAGGGCTCAAGCTTATGACAGGTCCTTCTCTCAGAAACCTAGGCAGGGAGAATGTGACGCCCCTAGAACTCAGATGGGGAATGGACTCTCTCCTTAGCGACCAGAAGGGCAGGGAGCGGATCCTCCCTACAGAACTCAGAAAGTGGGTCCACGTTTGGGAGTGGAGCAGGGAGACAGCACAGATTCTGGGGAGCGAGAGGATTCACCCCACAGAATACCCGGGGGGGGGGGGGGTCACACTTTTGTCACACAGCTGAAGCATCTGCGAGAACCCGACTCAAAGCTGGGAGCCTCAAGGCCCAGGCAAGACTTCTAGCCCTTTGCCACTCTTTGTTTGTTTGTTTGTTTGTTTGTTTTATAGTGTAACTTGTCTAGGATCTAGGCGCGCTCCTCGCCCAAACAATCTAAGCCCACGCCCTAGAGCGTGGACAAGCCTAAGCTCCGCCCCTTCCCTCTGGCCCCGCCCCGTCCCAGTTCCCGAAGGTTTTCTTTTTTTCGACAGGCGCCGCGAACACCCGGTGGTGACGTCATGGCAGCGCGCCGCGGACGAGCTAGGACCCCGTCGCGTTCATGTCCCTGTGGTCCTTGAGCCGGCGCAGACGGCGAAGTCATGGCCTTGAGGTTGCTGAGACTCGTCCGGGCGTCGGCTCCCGCGCGCGGCCTCGCGGCCGGAGCCCAGCGCGTGGTGAGCGGCGGGTGGCTCTCCTTGCTTGGATCTCGGCCTGTCGGCTCCGAGCCCTGACGCTCCGGCGGTGTCAGTCAGACCCGTGAGCCGCGAGCTCCTGAGGCCTCCGCTCACAGCTCCGGTGCAGCGGGACTCACTTTCCCGGCTGCACACGGAGAGCCGAGATGCCGGAGCTCCGGAGCCTGGGCCCGCATGCTCATCGGTTCAGAAGCTGCTTTGTGGAACGCCTTGTAGACTCTGGGGTGACGTGATGTGGAGCAGCAACAGAGATTTGGGGTAGATTGGGGAGGATTAGGACCTCTTAGGGTGCATGCAGAATAATGGGTGACAGTAGGTGCCTAGGGGACCGTGGCTGGAAACAGGACACGTCTTATGACGGCACCATAACTTTTTTGCTTTATAGTAGCTAGAACTACCTAGGTGGTAAATCGGAAAGGGGTTGACAGTCATGCTAAGGATTTTTATTTTGTACAGGAGTGATCTGTGTGTGAAAGAGGTATGGATGTGAACCAGAGAGAAACGAGGTGTGAGTGAATGTGAGCCTGGATCCGCACTGTCAGCCTAAGCCCCACTATGAATTAGCACTGTCAGCTTAAGCCTATTAGGATCACAGTGGAGCACAGCAGCTAGAGCACAGAGCATATTCACAATCCACTCTTGACCTTGACCCTCAGAGACCACACTCGTTCCCCAGTATCTTCACATCACCCCCTTCAGTGAGGTCGTTTCACATATTTATATGTCAGAAGTTCAGTCACACTCCGTTCCACCCTAAGCTTTTCATGCATTGAGTTCATTCTTTATGCTGTGAAGTTTTATTGTTTTGCACAATGAGCAATATTATATTTCGGCCTTTACAATACACACAGAGTAGTTCACAGCCCTAAAAAAAAATCTGTTGTCCTTAATATTCATTTATTTTCCACCCTGTCAACTCCTGACAGCCACTGTGCTTCTGATGATTTTTGTCATTTTGCCTTTGCTAGACTCGTGTAATCAGTCACACATATTACCTGTCACAGTGCTTTCTTTGTCTACATAGACTTTTACAGTTACACTTAGAATTTATTGTGGGGCTGCACAGCTGTTAAGAGTACTTGTTTCTCTTAACACACACACACATACACAATCTAGACAATAATTCGTAAGCCAGATGTTGTGGTGCACACCTTTAATCCCAGCATGAGACAGGAGATCTATGAATTCTCGGACAGCCTGGTATACAGGGAGTTCCAGACCAGCCAGAGCTACATAGTGAGACTCTTGTCTCAAATCCAGCCCCCAAAAACAGCAAGGGGAAAAAAAAAGACTCACTGTGTCTTTATGGCCTTTTTAGTCATTCCCTTTAATTCCATAGTTTGGTTATACTGCCATTTATCCATTTATCTATTGAAGACCATCTTGGTAGTTTCCCCATAAGATAATTGTGAAAAAGCTGATTTAAGTATGCATGCAAAGCTGGGCGTGGTGGCGCACGCCTTTAATCCCAGCACTTAGGAGGCAGAAGTAGGTGGATTTCTGAGTTTGAGGCCAGCCTGGTCTACAGAGTGAGTTCTAGGACAGCCAGGACTACACAGAGAATCCCTGTCTCGAAAAAACAAAAAAGTATGCATGCAAGTTTCTTGTGGGAATGTTTCCTATCATTGGGTGATGTGTTTGCTGGGTTGTTAGTGAGGCTGTAGTTTTATAACCATCTGTCTTCTATCGACCGTCCCATTTGCACTCCTTAGCAGTACAGAGTATCCTGCTGTATGGGTGCTAACATGGGTGTTGGAAGTCATTTTCGTTTATGAGCATCCAGTGAGTGCACACACACAGCACATCTCCTGGTTCCCAAGGGGGCATCTTAGGCACCTACATGCTGCCTGTGTGATCTTTGTAAGATCAGTTTGCTTATTTTAAAATTCGCTGCCCTTTCAATTATTCACCTTTTAATTATATATCCTCCACTGTCCCCAGCTTGGTGATTTTATTTGGGGAGAGTGGATTATTTTAGCTTCAGTTTGAGGAGTAGACTGGGAGACTGCTGATGAGGACGTTCCTTGCCTGTGGATGAGGGGTGTGAGGAGGACCTTGCATCCATGCAGCAGGAGAGGGAGATGATGCTTCTCCACAGAGCCTGGGCATTCAGCTTCTGTGGGTGATTACAGAATTAAAGAAAGGCAAAAATAATGCTTATATCGCTCTGTTTGTGGATTGTGGCCAGTTCCCACTGTTGCAGGCATCATTCTCGGGGTTAGAGCATGGAAACTCTACTTAAGCTTAAGTTTTCTAGCTTTCTCGTGCTTAAAGTCCCTTGGAGGTAAGGGAATTAGGTAACAGGTGGAAGGCAAAAGCCTAGATCAGAGAGGTACTTTATTTTGTCAGGTCCCGCTCCCTGCTGCTATTTGTGCATATCCATCCTTCTGTCCATCTGTTCATCCATCCATCCATCCATCCATCCAGTTTTCATTACCATAGCAAGCATCCTGTTTCCTAGTCTGTTCTGAGACCTAAGGAGGTGAACAGCCAGTTCTCAGAGAGCTAACACTGAGGAAGAAGGGAGTCAGGTCATTAAACAAGAGGTGCCTCTTAGTGTTTTATATAATAGCTGCTAATGCCTGCAGTAACCACAGTGGTGATGTGCTGTTGTGTTTTTCAGGGACGAATTCATACCAGTGTGCACTGCAAGCTGAGGTATGGGCTTTTGGCCGCCATTCTTGGTGATAAGACAACCAAAAAGCTGCATGAGTACAGCCGAGTGATAACAGTAGATGGGAACATATGCTCGGGGAAAAACAAGCTCGCAAAGGAGATCGCAGAGCAACTAGGTATGCACCGGGCACAGTGGCCCTGGCCTGTCAGCCATGTGGCTGCTTATCCCAGCTAGCATTTGCTTGGCTATTGACTAGGTAGATTTAGGCCTAAGGTAGGTCTTTTACATTTTTTTAATTGCTTGTTGAGTATATGCTTATAATCTTAGTGTTTATGAGGCTACAGCAAGAGGATTGCCATGAGATTGAGGCAAGCTTGAGCTATGTAGTGAGTACTAGGCCAACCATAGCTTCATGGGGAGACCCTGTCTCAGATCAAATCAGAGAGAGGTGTTAATCTTTCAAAGGGAACATTAAAACATCCCTGGCAGTTACCAGTTAGAATTGGACTTTACCTGGGAGTGCGGCAGAGTCCTTTTCTGAGCTGCCCTGCCAGAGGAGCTGTCACTACATTGGCTCTCACGTGGGGTGATGGGACATAGGCTGGCCTCTTCAGTTCCTCATGCAGCCATCTGCCTGCTTGCCTTTGGGAATATTGGACTGCAGCAGTAGGGTGAGGGTTGGAAGGGGTGTGCTGATCTACTTGGTTGTAGAGAATGGAGAAGCGTGTTCTTTAGCTGTTGTCCACAGCATAGAATGTGCTTCTTGAGTATGTGATGAAGTGTGGGCTCAAAGGGGACTTTTCCTTGGGTTCTGATGACCAGCCCTGACAATAACATTCAAGTTTTCTTTGGGTTTCTGTCCAACCTTACACACTTGCAGTAGGAGTGAGTGGTCTATCTACCTATGCTTCATCCAGGTCTTCTCTCCTTAGGCATGAAGCACTATCCAGAAGCAGGGATACAGTACTCAAGCACCACCACAGGTGATGGAAGGCCCCTCGACATAGAATTTAGTGGCAGCTGTAGTTTAGAGAAATTTTATGATGATCCCAAGAGCAACGATGGCAACAGCTACCGCCTGCAGTCCTGGCTGTATGCCAGCCGCCTCCTTCAGTACTCAGATGCCCTGGAGCACCTGTTGAGCACAGGTATGGTTGTGTCCTTGGTCAGGGGTGGAGGGCATTCTCCTTGATGGTTTTCTCAGGAGAGGTTTTCTGAATAGGTACTTTTAGGTAAGTTCTGTGTTTCCAGTAAGATTGTAAGTCCTCGAAATCCCTGTTGATGCAGGCTCAAAATAGTGTAGCCTTATTGCTGCTGCCCACGACAGGGAGATCTGCAGCTTGTTGATGGTATGACACTGTGTTTGGAGGACAGCATACAGGTGACTGGGAAAATGTGAAGTCACAGTCATGAGGATGGACTGCATGTCCCATGGAGAGAGACATGGATGACAGCCAGTGGGTTTTCTGGAGGGACAGTGGTCAGTTTAAAAGTTAAACCTTGAAAAGGTAGCAGAGGTGGGGATCCTGGTGCCCATTCAGTTAAAAGAAACTGACCCCAGATGTTATCTAAGTAAATGTTTGAGCAAGCAATGTGTAGAATGGAAGACTGGCAGCAGGGACCAGGAAGCAGTTAGGACGTGAGAGGAGAGCAGATGATAGAACAGAGTGTGTAGATAAGGTCAGAATACAGCCCTTGCTGCCCTGAACCCAGAGTGCCCTGAAAATGAACAGCAGACATCCTGCTGAACCTGTAGCCGAAGCTGTGTACCAGGAACTGTATTCACAGTGGTATGTTGTGGGGAGGGGGAAAGGATGTGGTCGGTATTTAAGGCTGTGTCTACCCCTTAGAGCAGTGGCTGCCCTGTGGTTGATGAGTGAATTGTGTGGGAGAAGGGGTAGCTGTCATGTAAAGCTGTGTCTACTTCGTATGACCACCCATGATTGATGGACAGATTGTGTGAGAAAGACTGGGTAGCTTATATTTAAGGTCTACTTCCTGTAGCAGTGGTTTCCTTGTGGTTGATGGTGGGTTTAGAAACAAGTTCAGCTGCCCCTAGGAAGTTGGCTCAGTGATTCTGAGCTGTGAGAACAAGAATGTGTTTTCAGCAAGGCCTCAAGATAGCTGATAAAGCTGCTTCCCAAACTCGCATTTGGGACCCATTGCCTGGGACTCTAGGTTCCTGAGCACACGGTGCGTGTCCACAGATCCCAAGTCATGCTGAAGTGTCTGGTTTTGATGTTCCAATTGTATTAATGATTATTTCCTTCCATGGATGGAAGCTCTGGTCTTAGTGTTATTGCTAGAAACTTATGTGGTCTGGAGTCTCCCTCTTGGGAGCTGCTTTGGGGAGCTGGTCCTAGGTGAAGTTACAGAACAACCAGTTTTCTCTCTGGGTGAGTGGTGCCTCGGGGCCAATTCTCCTGAGGGAAAAGTTCTGCCTAGGCCTTGCAGGGTAGATCGCAGGGACTTTTAAAGATCTTGAGTGGTTATATTGCATGGAGCTGGTGATGCTGGTAATAAAGGCGAGAAGTTGCCAGCTGAGAGTTTTAAACTTGGAAGTCTTTACTCTGAAGGAGAAAGGAGGTTTGAGTACAACTTTATCAGGCTGAAGTGTCCTGCTGCTGAGAACGAAGGATCAAGATATAATGGCGAGATGGTGTCTTCTGTGAGCCTCCAGTTTGCCTTCTCACCGAGTACGATGGGAGCACTCACCTTTGGCTTCTTCAGCATGACCACCTCAAAGACAGGAGTATCCCCGGGGAGCTGTGTGTCTCTCAGATCATGCTAAAAGATGTAGAAGACACCGGACCTAGAGAAAGAAGTGATCTGAGATTGTTACCTGACCGCTGGTCTAGAAAGCATATTTGATTGGCGTGTAAAACAGTTCTCTGTCAACAGAACAATGCTCTGATCCAGGGTGTTGTTTGGGACGTGATTGTTTTGAGGCCGTAATCTGAAGCTGCTGTTGAAAGAGAACAAATAGTTTTCTTTAATGATAGAGATGGTCTCAAGAGAAAAAGGAATGGTGCATTGGCCTCTTGGTACAGCATTGTACTAAATGCTGCAATGCCACCTCTTGTGACAAGCCCATGAGTTTGCCCCATTTCCAGACACATGAGATAACTAAGAGTTAAGAAATTATCCTGAACTTGAAACATTTGTATATTAATTCTTTATATTCAGATGCTTGAGAGTCCCTGATGGCTGTGAGGAGTAGGGCGTGGATTGGAGGAGGAGGCCAGGATTGGAGAGGTCCCAGTGATCCTCAAGGAGGATCACTGATGGAGACCCATAGTCCTCTCTGCCACAGGTGATGGAGAAGACAGAGTTACCCCAGACCAAAAGAGCACTATGGTTTAAAGGGCTTTCCATTTGTAATGTGGTCTTTGAATGTATGTGGTAAGAACTGGAATTGTAAGTCACTGCATTTTTGTTGTTCTTGGCTTTCCATTTCTAAAGTGAAATTTCTAGTTAGAAGTATTTTTTCATGTTTGGCTCATATTTTTTGTTTACCTGTTTTGACAGGACAAGGTGTGGTCTTGGAGCGCTCCATCTACAGTGACTTTGTCTTCCTGGAGGCAATGTACAACCAGGGCTATATCCGAAAGCAGTGTAAGTTGTTTAATATACCCCTGGTGTGCATGTGCCTCTGCTGATGGGTATGCCTCCGCAGGGGGTGAGGGGAAGGTATTTTGAATTAAGTAAGTGCTGCGTGTGCTGTATTCCCCAGGTTAGGAGGGGGCTCACCAAGTTCCCATTGTCTTCTTCATCCTAAATAGCTATCTTTTGTCCCTCCACTTACCCTGTAAGCAAAGTGGCATCCTTAGTGCTCAGGAATACTAGGGCATCCCACAGCTCCCGCGGCCGTTCCCTAGGAGACTCGTGACCCTCAGTTCAGTCCTACAGCCTCACTAGTTTTCCATGGTCTGTGTAACTAATTGTGCTGAACTCTCCAGTTTCTAGCATATGGGTTTATGTATTTGGGTTGTTTTACTTTCCCCTCTGTCCCTACACAGTTGCCAGTGTCCTTGCTTCCCTCCAATTGATGACCCTATTTTAGGAACATTGGAGTTGGTTACATCAATGGCAGATAACAAAGGAGAAAGAATAAAAGGCTATTGGTTAAAGTAGGCTGGCTGGGAACCCCAGAGAGGTTGGTGTATCTGTAAAGAGTTTGTGCATGCTGTGCTTGGCCTGCATTGGTTTCAGTGTCAGGTTCTTGCCTGTGTGCTTGATGGCTGCAGCAGTGGGCACTGAAATCTGGAGGTCAGTGTAAATGTATTTGATCAGGGAAACTGAGGCAAGCAAAGGAATGATTGCAATCTGAGGCTCTGGCTCTGGCCCTGCTGTTTCCTTTTGGGTGGCTAGAGGGCATGCACCTGTGTATGGGGAGCAGGAAGAGTGGGCGGAAACATGCTGCTTCTGCCTGAGGGGAAGCCTGCCCTACACATGCCAAGCAGCAGTTGAGGTTGGTCAACAGGGATTTCTGAGGCACTGTGAACACAGTTCTGGCTGGATGCGCAGGCACACCAAGCAAGGCTTTTGCTGTCCTAGGGAAGGGGCCTTAAGGCAGCAGAAATAAGGAGTGGCAGAACAGCATCCCTGGCACCCACCCCTCAGCTGATCCAGAGTGCTGTGGAGGAGCACCCTGCAATCCAGCTCATGTGACAGGGGTGAGAGTCATGGCCAGGGACAGCTCCTGTGGTAACTGGCCTTCAGGGATTATCCACTGAGTACAGGAAGGCTGAATCGTCAGCATTAGGCGAGTGCTCTGGTGGAAGAGGGGCTGGGGATGGCCAGTGTGGTGTTGGAGTGGCAGTCAGGGCATGGACAAGCAAGGACAGGCACCTTATTAGGGCGGGAAGCTCAGATACCTTCTGGAAGGACCGAGGGACCACTGAGCATGTAGGTGTGAGAAAGAAGATTTGATAGTTAGGTGGTCACAGGAATGTCTGAAGAGAACATGTGTAGTGAGGGAAAGTCCAAGGGAAGGAGGCCAGTTGGGAGGAAGTGGGAAGGGAGCAGATGGCCTAGATTGGAGGACACTGGTAGCAGGAGCTATCTACTCCTGAAGCTAAAGTTGATAAGAAGGGAACAGTGGTCACTTTTGCAGAAGCACAGCAGGAGTGTAATGGAAGACCACTTTCTAGAATGAAGAGGAATCAGTAGGCTGCATGGTGGCTTCTCTTGGCTAATCTTGGATGTGAGACTCTCTGAGATGGGCTCAAGATACACCTACAGACAGATTCCTGCTGCTAAGGCCTAAGGAATAGATGTCAGCAGTGACAGTGAGTCTGCTTTGACTCGATAATGCCCATGAGTGACAACAGAGAGGCAGCCAGGTCCTGGGTACAATTCTGAGGAGGCAGAAACCCCAAGGGTAACGCTCCATGGCCTCGTGTGCACACGGAGAGCTGAAGGGAGAGAGGGAGGGAGGGGTTAGCTGTGCCACTCGTGCTGTAGCCGGTGACCGTTGGATTTCACCTGTGTAGGGTTAGTGACTGTAGTCAGTCATGTTAGTAACAGAATAGGGAAAAGCACATTAGTTAATGTCTGGCATCCAGGGAGGGGAAAATGGCCTAAGGAATGAGATGTTGGCATAAACAAGTAGGCAAATGGAGATGGAACAGAGGAAGCAAGCAGAGGGCCAGGGCTGGTCCATTGCAAGTCTAGCAAGAAGGGCAACGCATAGCTTTCTCCTTGTGTGGGTGTGGTCAGGGCAGTTGGGGCAGGTGCCCTAGCCCATGGGCATGGCTCCTCCCTGTTCCCGCTTGGTTCTCCTTGGTCTTGGTCACAGAGCAGTCCAAGATAGCCTTCAACACAGTGACCTCGAGGGTCACTGGAATGTTCAGAAGTGAAGTGTCTTTCCATGGGCTTAGTGCAAGCACCCACATGTCACTTCTGGATGATTTGCCGTGGAAACAGTGTTTCTCAACACTGCGTAGAGGTACCCAAGTGTGGATATCCCACTGTGGACCTAGTGCCTTCTCCCTATTGGGGCTAGTGTGAGTAGGTTGTGTGTGATGACCCTGGGTTGTTGTTCATTCTAATAACAAGAGTGATCATCTGGACTGTGGTGTCTGTGTTGGGTGCTGAGGTGAGATGACTATGGCAGTCTCAGTGCTCTGCTTCATTTCTGTGTAAATCTGATTCACTAGATGCTTACATCAAAGTCTCTGAGACATTCTGAACCAGGTAAGTGTAGCCTACGTTTTTCACCTGAATCTGAAATACTTAGAACTCCCTATAGAGTCTTATATGTGTATTGTAAAGAAACAGATACACATATCTGGCTGTATTATGCATCCCAGCTCAAGAAACATATGAGGAGAATGCAGGTGTGCTTCCAGCTTGCCCAGGAAGTGAGGTAGACACACGCAAGGTCTATCCTGTGGGCAGTGGTTAGGTTAAGTCTTGGTATAGATCCTCATGTGCCAGGAGAAGCCTGGAGCCGTCTGGACTCTGATGGTGATGGGCTCTCTTGTAGGTGTGGACCACTATAATGAAATTAAGCGGCTCACTCTCCCGGAGTACCTGCCGCCACACGCAGTCATCTATATTGATGTGCCCGTGCCAGAGGTACAGAGCAGGATCCAGAAGAAAGGAGATGTAAGTCATTCCCCATAAGAGCCAGGTGTCTACATGTTCTTGTGATCAGCATGGGCCAGGTGCCAGTTCCCAATGGCCTTTTTAAGTCAGCACACATGTGCAGGAGATCCCAAACATGAACACACATCTGTCCCTGAGTCATGCTTGTGGGGAGACAGAGAGCACCCCATCTACCCTGCCTGGACCTTTCTCTTCTCAGAGTCTCATGTCCTCTGTCCTGGAAATGAAAGTGATTTGGATGTCCCTCACATGTCCTGATTCTATGAGAGCCATATGCTCCGTATCCAGCTGCCCTTTTGGTTGACACTCTGAGAGATTAATAGATGCTGGTCATGGGGAAGACATGGCCTTTGCATGCTGTGGTGGCGATATAGATTGCTGCAATGAGCTTAAAGTGGCCATCCTCAGTGCTGTGTCCTCACAGGGGCTCAGGGGCATCATTCCTAGTGCAGGCATCAAGTGGTTTTTAAAACATGTATTGATTACTATTATTATATGTACTACCATGTATTGTAAACTGTCAAGATGTGCATGTGCCCCAGCACACACACACAAGGGTGAGGACCACTTTGTGACATTCTCTCTTCCCCTTTCACATGGGTTCCAGAGATTGGTCCCAGGTGTCTAGGCTGTGTGGCGAGCACCTTAACCCACTGAGCCATCTTGCTTACCCCCTAGGTGAACCAGCTCTTCCCTGCCCTAACAAGGACAAGTGAACCTTTTTGTTTGTGCATGTCCCTCAGGCTGCATAAGAGCTCACTCTAAGTTGATGAATAACTCAGGACTTGCCATGGAATTACAGAGGGAACTGCAAATTTTTAATCTCCTTCGTAAAATAACTTTCAGCAAAATTGTTTATGGAAGTCAGTGAGAAAACCCAAGTCATATTCCATAGCTGTAGGAAGAAATTTTGTTAAGCCAGATAACATATTTGAAATGTTTCAAATACTTGTGAGTCCAAATTTGAACTGTCACCTATGTGTTTTCTAAGTCAAGTCTTAGTCTCACCAACACAAAAACAGTCGCTTTATAAAAGGGCGATAGGGGGTGGTCATGACACAGGTTCCTCGAGTCAGGAATCGTTCTCACTGCCTGTCCCCTGAAGTTGGTAGCTCTTTAGAAGGAGTACCTCCAGTTATGGATTTTGCATGCATACATACATACAATTTAAAAAAAAAAAATGAGTCTGATCACCTCCTGGGATGTTTTCTCTGCTTTTGTTTAGCCACATGAAATGAAGGTCACCTCTGCCTATCTCCAGGACATTGAGAATGCCTACAAGAAAACCTTCCTCCCCAAAATGAGGTGAGCCCAGCCCAGCTCTCCCATGTAAGACAGATTGCCTTGCAGAGGCTGGAGCCTCACAGCCCACAGTGCTTTCTCTCCACTCACAGCCTCACGCTGCAGAGCCGATGGGAGCCTTTTCAATACAGGTTTTGTACATTTGTTTGGGTAGGCTTTTGCTTTTTTGGTTTTGTTTTTAATTTTTCCTCTCCTGTTAGGTCCTTAAAATTCTTGATGCTAAAAATAAATCTATGCTCAAGTCCATGGCAAATCTTAGCACTAAAGGTCCTATGTATTCTATTCAGGTAGTAGGTAAATATCTAGAAAAAACACTCAGCATGGCCGAAGAGGAAGTGCATGAGTACACAGCCCCATGGGTCCTTTGAGTGGGTATCCTTCAGCAAACTTAGGGCCAGCACTACCACCTGGGTTGTCTTCTATCCCTGTTAGTTGAAGCGTGAGGGAAGTGTGCTTTCCTAGCTCCACGTGGCTCTCTGGTCCTTGGCATATTGTGTATAACAGATTGTTTGATACTGAAAATCTTCAGGGTACTTAAAACTACGAATAAAAACAAAATGAAGTCAGTGATCTTTGCCTTCCACAGTCACACTGTGATGGCATGAATTTCAGGACACTCAGGTCCCAGATGGTGGGGGACGCTTATGTCAGAGCAAGGGACTCTGGTGGCTGCTGGGCATTTGCACAGACCTGCTCCCTGGAAATGCTGACCGTGTGCCTTCATTCTGTCTTACAGTGAAATGTGCGAGGTGTTGGTGTACAATTCCTGGGAGGCTGAAGACCCAACCAAGGTGGGGCGATGCCAGCCAGCAGCAGACTCTCTTCAGCTTGATGCTCAGGGTTCCCCAGACCACCTGACGAGGTTGATTCCTGATAGTTTAGAGCATTGGCATGTCACAATCAAACGGCAAAATCCACCCAACACTCCCTGCTCGTCAGCCACCCTGAGCTGTGAAGCTTTTGACTCTTCAAAAAAATAGCTTCGTGTGTGTGATCTTAAAATCAAATGCAGAGATGCAGAATTAAATAGGACTTGTATCAAAAAACATGACAGGACCTTGCCTTAGTTCAGAGGAAAAGTTAGTCATTTAAAGAGAACTGTTTTCCTTAAGTCTGCATTTTGTGAAATTCCAGTTAATAACTGCATTTTATGAAATCCCAGTTAATCTTGATGGAGTTTTCAGGGAACTTAATGAGTAACAACCAAGAAAATTCTGAAAAGGAGTCATTCAGGACATCTGCTCTCCCAAGTACAAAAGTGTATGCACAGTAAGGAAAAGATTGGGTTGTTAGTACAAGGCTAACAGATCATCCAGTTGGTGTGAGTTTGCTTTGGTTCACCAGACTCCAGGAACAGCACAGAAAGACTCTCTTAGTTTGGCAGAGTCTTCAAGATAATAAAAATCAAAAAGTGAAATAAGAGGGGAAAAGTAATTTCTTAAATGGTATTAAGATAAATGGATATCCATTTGGTGAAAAAAACAAACAAGTTCGAGGCCAGCCTGAACTACATAGTAAAGTCAAGACCAGCTTGGACTGCGTAATAAGACCCTGTTAACAACAACAAAAACTAACACTGCCCCCACCCCAGCCTAGAGTTCTGCCTTATATTTCATTGTATATTCATTGTATCTAAAGCTTCAATTACCAGCAGACAGGCCTGGCCTAGTGAGGCTTGTTTGTAATGCCAGCACTTGGGAAGCAGAGGCAGGAAGATTATTGTAAGTGTGAGGCAGCCTGGTCTATCTAGTGAGTTCCAGGCAAGCCAGGGCTGCATGGCAAAACCCAGTCTCGGACAGAAGTGAAGGCCAGGAAAGGCCAGTGAACAATAAGGAGCATATGAGTGCTAGCTCAGGCTTCTCAGACCTGCAGAAGGATCTTCTTGCAGAGCTGATGGCTGTGAGCCACCTGCATGCTCAGCCCTTCTGTACAGAGGGCAGGAGGAAGGGGACCTGGTGAGTTCTTCTACCAGGGAACAGCATTCTGCTCTCAGAAGGAAACTGTGTTTAGTGTGGCTCTGCTGCCTCCTGTAAGCATTCTTTTGAGTTCCTGGCTTGACCTGCTTGGACTGGAAGGCTGGTTTCACTACCTTCCTGGACCAACTCCAAGTTGATCACATTCAGTTTATTTTTGTACCTTTTGATTGGAGTTTAGACATTATGTTTAGATAGTATATCTTAGAATTATGAACCTCCGACCTTTAGGTGAGGTCCGATCTGGGCATGTTCTGAAACAGCAGTGAGTGTGAGAAGATTGCCTCTCTGCAGGGCAGGAATAGAGGCCTGGGCTCTCCAGAAATATGTTGGTGTTCAGACTCCTCTGCTTCTGTGTGGCTGCCTTCCCTTGCAGAAGGAAGTAGTTTAGGAAGATATGGGGATATGGGTACTCTCCTTAATTGGCTTTCCTCTCATCTCACCTTTCTTCCCATCATCAGGGCGGCTTCTGTCCCCTTGCTCTTTCAGAATGTTGACGGGGCAGGGTCATGCTGAACCCACTGAAGTCCCGCCATTTGTTCTTCTTGATTTGTATATCTTCTTGGTTTGTATGATCTGCCAGGACTTTGTAAACGTTCAGTGTTGCCGAATTCACAATTCTAAGCTGGAGTTGTTTCTATTGCTTCAGGTGGTAGAGGACATTGAATACCTTAACTACAACAAAGGGCCTTGGCTGAAACAGGACGATTGGACCTTTCACTACCTGCGGATGCTGTGAGTGAACTTCTGGGGTGGGAACAGACTACCACACTGCAGGGGTCTGCTGCATGCTGTAGAAGTGGACAGTTTTTAAATAATTAATGCTTCAATTAGTTGTCAACTGCACCAGCCAGGACTGCGATCTTTGCCCTTTTTCCTTCTAAGCAACTTGCTGTACATAGTAATTTGTTGTTATTAACTGCGTCATTATTTTGCTTCTACTCTGTGCCAGGTTTGGTTTTAGTTTGAAAGACTTTAAGATCAAATAAAATGTCTGCTCTCAGCAGAGGCACATTTTAGTGGGAGATGCAAGCAAACTAGGGCCCGGAACTACTGAGTTATAAAGGCCACTCCCAAGTCTGACTCCTGGGAAGCCTCAGACTCCCTCAGCCTTTCCATGCAAAGGCCGATACACCTTGCTCACTCAGCCCCTGCCACTCACTTCCTTCCCTCCAGTTAAGACTGCTGGGAGTATCTTCCTGCCACATTCACAGCAAGGAACAAACTACTGTGACAAAATAGCCTCAGGGAGAGAACTTTGAGTTTCAGAGGAAACAGGTTTCCCATTTTTCTGTTTATCTCTGTGTCTGTAAGCAAGCTTGCAGCCCTCTTTTGGAACCTGGTTGCATTCTGAGCAGATACACCTACACAGGGCCCCCAGGAAGAGTTGGGTGCCTTGTATTTCCATAGAGGATATGCTAGATCTTTAAAGGGACTTCCAGAGATGCAGTTGTACCAGCAGGTTACTTCATTGAGAATAAGAATCGTTACTGGGTCAGACTGTACAGATAAATACATTTTACAACTACTGATATTTTTTTCTTTTTTGGCAAGATTATTCTGTAGAAACTATTGGTATTGAATATTTTATCTATAAAGAAGCACAGTTAGGGTTGAGAGATAACCTAGTTAACTAGTAAGAGACCTGAGTAGATTCCAGGCATGCCCATAAGAATCTAGGTTTAGTTGTGCGTGCTTGTGTGGAAGCAGAGGGGTCCCTGGGGCTTGCTGATCAGCCAGACAGCCAAATTCTTTCAGTAAGAAACCCTGCCTCAAACATTAAGACTGAAAGAGAATGAGGAAGACTCAGAATTACCCTCTGGCCTCTGTACACAATAGAGACACAAACATACACACATGCATTTGCACACACACAGGAACATGAATGTGTACACGTGGATACACAGTGATGCAGTATAATTAAATAGAAATGAACAGAAGCCTGCCAATGTGTTCAGAGAAGAATTGCTTGGGCATGCAGTTTCTAAATTTCAGTTACGTTCCTCCTGGCTGCTTTGTGCTGTGAGTCCTTTTCCTGCTGGTGACTTTCAAAGAGCCAGGTTGTTGGCTGTTCATCGAGGCTTTGTTTTCATTGATGGTTTTTACTCTTCCTCCTGCTTCCCTAGATCTCAGCTGCTCTCTTCAGCATCCCAGGGTAGACAGCTGACTTAGACCCTCTTTCCTAACAAAGCCCAGGTTCACTCAGTTTCACTAAGGTAAAATATTTTCAGAATTCTGTTGAGACTTTCCTTGTCTCACATAGGATTTAGGAGTGTGTCATATCTGGGGTTTCCACCTATCATTCTTCCCCCACCCCCACTCCCAAACCCGGCTGTGATCTGCAAACATTCTGCTATTTCTCTTCTTTCACCTCCATTCAGGTGTCTTTCTGGGTGTCATGTCTTTTGCCTTGGCACATGCTCCATTGAGCAGACAGTGTGGGTTCTGTTATGGGAATGCTGAGCTTGCCTGTCATAGAGCCAAGGCCTGTGGTGATTGGGTCATCTGTGTCCTCTGTAGGATCTGTCAGTTCTGAAAGGGGCTTAAAGCTCAAGCAATGCCTGTTCTCTGGGGTCTCTCTCTCCATCGAGTCCTGTTTATTTTTGCCTTGTAGTTCAATTGTTGTTGTTAAATATATCTTCTAATTAGAGAATGCTCATCTGCATATGCCTGCTGTTTTCTTTTGTTCTGAATTTTTCTCTGTCTGAAATATTAACATTTACATTAATATTAACTTTTGCTCTCAGCAGAGGCATGGTGTCTTGTCCATTCTTTTACTTTTATTATCCCAATTTTAAGTCATTTTTCCACACAGCAAGTAGTTACGTCTTGTTTTTTTCATATTGTCTTGACAGTTGTATCTTCTTTTTTTTTTTTTTTTAAGATTTATTTATTTATTATATGTAAGTACACTGTAGCTGTACTCAGATACTCCAGAAGAGGGCACCAGATCTCGTTACGGATGGTTGTGAGCCACCATGTGGTTGCTGGGATTTGAACTCTGGACCTTCGGAAGAGCAGTCGGGTGCTCTTACCCGCTGAGCCATCTCACCAGCCCCCAGTTGTATCTTCTATACTTGGATCTTTTACATTAAAATGAGCAGTACTATTAGAATCCATTTCTCTGTAGTCTGTGCTTTCTACTTATTACATTGTTTCCTTTCCCTATCTCTGAATTTAACTGATCATTTAATATATTCTACTTTGTATCAGCATTTCATACTTTAGAAAAAAACTGCATTTCAGTTGCTGTGTTTTCCTGTAATTCCTAGCTCATCTGTGTCCAGTGCCATTCCACAGGAGGGCAGGTGGCTGACAGCATGGTGCACTCTCGGTCCCTTACAGCATTGCTGGCATTGTTCCACTCTACTGCAAGATACGATCTCTTAGTATATTGTAACTGTCATCTAAGAAGTGTGCAGTTAGCCTACTTTAGCCACAACATCAGCCAAGTTTGTTGTTGTTGTTTGTTTGTTTGTTTGTTTGAATATTGTGGTTGTTCTGAGGATGTGGAGACTTTTCCTTCTCAATATTCTTTGAACATTATAGTGTGACTGCTGTGTCCACAGTGAGAATTACTGAAAGTGTGTGGCTGGAAACATGGAGGCTGTGTGACAGTCAGTACTGTGCTTTTTATGTCCTTGGAGCTTGCTCTCCACAGGGTCTCTGAAAACATCCCTGTAGATACCATGGGATACCTATAACTGCTTGAAATGGAGTCATACATTCTGTTTCCTTGAATAGGTAGGGGTGTGTGTGTGTGTGTGTGTGTGTGTGTGTGTGAAAGAGAGAGGGATTTATTAGGTTGATTTATAGGTTGCTGTTGTGATAATCCAGCAATAGCTATTTCACACTATTCCCTCTAGTCCCTATCTGGTGCTGAGGGCCTGGAAGATTCATAGAGTCTTTTTTTTTTTAATTTATTTATTTATTTTATGTATATGGGTACAATGTGGCTGAACAGCTGGTTGTAAGTCTTCATGTGGTTGTTGGGAATTGAATTTTTAGGACCTCTGCTTGCTCAGGCCCAAAGATTTATTTATTATACATAAGTACACTGTAGCTGTCTTCAGAAGAGAGCATCAGATCTCATGACGGGTGGTTGTGAGCCACCATGTGGTTGCTGGGATTTGAACTCAGGACCTTCAGAAGAGCAGTCCGTGTTCTTAGCCACTGAGCCATCTCTCCAGCCCCATTCCCAGAGTCTTAAGTGTACATTAGAGTCCCAAAGAAGTTGGTTCTAATATTGGTGCATGAATGCTGCAACAACAGGATAGATGGACTTGCCAGCAAGAATGAAGACAAGCAAGCAGGAAGCATTTGCCTCATTCTGTAGCCCTGACCATCCAGCCAAAATATTGTCTCCAACCCATAAATCAATATTCAGACAGTCACACAATCTTTCAAGTAAAATGTACAGCCAGGTACCCTGCCCATAGTGGTGCTCACTGTGAAGACTTCCCTGCACTCAGGGTTCTCCAGAAGGTAGTATGTGCTTTGAATCAGCATTCAGTATGTGGTGCTGCTTCGATAGCCAGTCTAGGTATCAGGAAGTGGAAGGAATGATTCCATTCACTGTCATCCCTGGAATCCAGTAAGAAAAATTTTGCTTCCTGATTCTATGGCATTCTACCCTGCTGTCCAGAGGTTTTAGTACTAGAGAGTGGGCTCTTGCTGTGAAGAACTTGACCATGTTTTATTTGTTTGTTTTGTTTTAGGAATGTGGAAGGCCTTGATGTTTTAGATTAGTAAAGTAGCTGAATTTTGTAAGCAGAACGTAATGGACTCTTCTAGTAGGAACTTGAAAGTCAGTAGCACTGAGGCTCATATTCACGCATGGACTTTACCAACAACTAGGCTGTGATATCTTGGCAAAGAATCTGGCTGCCTTCTGCCCTTGTCCTGAGTACTTACCTGAAGCTAATTAAGTAATAGACTAATCTCTTTGGCAGAGGAAATTTCAAGAGAGTATAGCATTGAGTCTGTGGTTTGGTTATTATTGATAATCCGTATATAGTTCTACACTGAAAAAGAGCAAATGGAACAAAAAGAAATAACAACATATATAACCTGAAGGAAAATAAAAGCACTAGGAAGTTTAATGTTTACAGCCAAGGCATCTCTGTGAAGAGAGGCTTCAATTGTTTAAATAGATTAGTTAAGGCAAGTCCACATTGGACTGTTCCTCATTGGAGGGTAAGATGCCCAGGAAACAAGACCTCATACAGCTAAGCTTCCAACTTATGAGGAAGCTTCAACATACCGATGTGGTCAAAGGCAAAGAGGGCCCATCCCAAGCTGGCTGCTGAACTTGGCAGTGTTATCTAAATGGTATTGGCTCTAGAGGCATGAAATACACAAGAATTGAGGAGTCAGAAATTCTTCTTCCATAGTTTCAGGGAGCTGTGAGTCCAGGAAGCATGTGGCAGGGGAGTCCTGCATGAAGGCTAGCCCTAAGAGGACAGGAGGCCATATAAGATTGCTGCATGAAAATGAGAAAGTGAAGGATGGTTTGCAGTGGAAAGCCCAGATGTGGAGATGCTGTGAGGTGTCTGTCAGGAAGAGCTTCAGGAAGTGGAGCTGCTGCAGCACTCTGAGCCTGTGCCTGTCTTGCCCTGCTCTGTCATGTGCTTGGGATAGAGTCTGAGGCTGTTGGGCCCCTCTGTTCATGCTAACCCTCACTTCTCCCCAAAGACTACTCTAAAGGCTGATGTACTCTGTTGTGGTTTCTCTTCTGACCCTGTTGTTCTCTGCTGTGGTGGTTTGGTGCCCTCATTTTGGATCTCTGCTTCTGGTCAGTTCCTAACTGCCCTCACTGTTTTCCAGTACACCTCCAGAGGTTCGTCTGTTTTGTTTGCTTGTTTTTAGGTTAAGAGAGTTCCTGTTTCCTCTTTATGAAGAGTGCTCTCAAGCACTTAACATTTCTGTTCCTGGATTAGCTCAGAAACTGCAACCTCTGTCCTGCTCTAGCACCTGGTGATCTGAATCCCCGTGTTGAACTTTATATTCTTCACAGCCTGCAAGGTTATCACTGTCTTGTTATCACCATGACACCTCCTCTTAATGCCGTGGGTCTGTCACACAAATGTCTTGGGATCCTTGCTTTTTAGGATCAGTTAACTGGGCAGAGGGTATGAGCTAGCATTAGAAAAAGAGGACTAAGATCCAAACAGACTCACTGAGACTAGGGAGTATTTCTGGCTTTTGACCTCCCACAGATAATACCATGTCATTTTCTAAATGTGATCTGAAACACATGTTGATCTGACCTGTGCTTAAAATTCATAATTTTGGTATTACTTAGTTATATGGTTATCAGGGTATAGAGCTGTGACCTGTAATTTTCCCAGAGTTTGTGAGTTACAACATCCAATTAATTGCTTGTATTTCATTTACTGTGGCTTTGTCCTTTCCCTGTGTTGTGTCCTCTCCTCGGTTTCATAAGTTTTCAATGGTAATTGTGTTGATCTTAATTTCTTGAGTGAAAATTATGATCTGTTTCTGAGACAATTACTGTAAACATGCCACTTGCAGTTATACTTATTTGGTCCAGACTTGACCAAATTATTGCTTTAGAACATTTCTGTTTAATTTCAGCTACATTTCACTGCACCCCACCCCCACCCCCCCCCACCCCCGTACCCACCCTCCCAGCCCCACCTACTGCCCGTGAGGCTCATTGCAGCTGCTGGAAGTTTCCAGACAGAGATCTAGTACTGTAGTGATGGATGCAAGTTCTCCACATGGTTTCAGGCAGAACTACAGTTCAGGAGGAAGTAAAAACAGCCTGTGGAAAGTGGGAGAAAAGTGGACTCTCTCCGATGGGAGGAATATTCAGCCATAAAACCTTAATTGCTGTTCTGTACTTTTCTGTTGTCTTGCCTCAATGCCTCTGGTTAAAGCTGTCTGTCCATGGTACTAATCAGCCTGTGACACTGCATCACATCATAGTTGGACACTGGTGTGGCAGGAACATTGTTCTCAGCTGGTTTATTCCATCTGCAGCTTTGAACCAAGTGTTTATTGCGTAAGCAGAGCTCCTTATCAGCTTTGTTTTCTGAGTCATAGAGGCTTCCCAGTGCCTTTAGTTTTTCATTACCTCTGGTCACGGATGTTATCTTTAGCCTGTCTGACAAGCATTTACTGGAGACATGCTGTGTCTCTCCTCGTCCTGTGAGCTCTGCTAAGAGTTGTTTCTCCAGGTTAAGTAAGGTACACAACAGAGTGCTTTTAAAGCCGCCTTGTTCTTTTTCTGGGGCATGTGTAAATTGTAATTCTGGCAAATTAAACATAGATGGCGCTGTTGTTCTATATTTCACATACTTCCAGGACACCCTCCTTTGATATTTGTTAACATTTGCGGTGTACTTCATTTTTAGTTGAAATATTTTGTTACCTCTTCAACAGAATTAACAGTAGCAGGTACAGAATAATCCTGTGTTACAGTAGAGAGCTGTGTGTGTGTGCTGCTAGCATAGTCATGAAGAGCATGAGAAGGTTGTCAACTTGTTGCTGTGGAGAGGGAGTGCTCAAAAGTAGTGCTGAGGCCAGGCCTTGGCACTGTGGAATTTCATGTAACAGCTAATCAGAGCAAGCTTCTACACAGAGCAGGGCTACTGTGTCCTCTACAGACTCTACTGTTTGCATGCTTGAACTGTTTTTAAATGTTTTCATTTCTTTTGGCAGAAAAAAACCAAACTGGATAGGATATGAAAGCTAAGAAAAGCAATCTTAATCTTTGACGGTGTCTATCTAGTATGGGCACTCACCTAAACCAGTGCAAACCACACGGGAGGACAGGCAGGCAGGGCTACCTGAACCACTGTGCTTGGGGGATTTGAATCGCTGAATCATTGTGGGAGTGGCACATTTGCACTAGGACATTCCTGCCACCAAGTTCAGCCTTACCACAGTCATCGTTTCTCTGTGATTTCTTGTGGAAGCAAGCATGACCCGTGGACCCATGCACCATGCATTCCTCTTAGGTTCTAGTTCTGTGGGGACCTGACTGTCTACCTGCAGATTTATATAGTGAGCCCGGGTACTTCCTACATCTAGCCACCAGGAACCAGAATCAGTTATGGAATCTACACTTGGAAATTGCAGACAAGAAACATCCTCTCTTGCCTTTACAACTTAGGTGTAGCTAAGAATCTGTTGAAAGTAATTACTTTGTTTCTTCAGCCTATAAGAATAAGAAAGGCTTTAGTGCCTTTTCCCCTCAGACATTTGTCTCCCCAGGTAGCCCAGGCTGGACTCAAACTTGTGGCAGTTCCTTTGCCTTAGCTTCCCAAGTACTAGGGTGTCTAGTGCATGACTATGCTCAGATTTAATTAAAAAGAAAAAAAGGAAAAAATGGAAAAAAAAAAAAAGGTTTGTCTCTTCAAGCATAATGGTTATGTTGAACCCATCTTTGAAGAGAATGGGCTGTAGCAATTGTATGAACGTTCTTGAATCAGCAGAATGAAATGGTAAAGCAAGGGAGAAGCCTAAAGTTGGTATTAGTAGTACCAGAATCTGACCCTTGATAAATATGGCCCCGTGTGCTACCTAGCGAGTTCCATGTGGTACTGTCACTTGGCTTTCTAATGAGGGCATAGTGTGCATAACGTGGGGACTATCATCTGCTGGTAGATTACTCCTGCTATTGTGTGTGAAGCACACATTGGCTCCATTTTTCCATTTCCCAAACCCTTCATCGAGAGCCCACTATCTGAAGGTATCAGGGCTTCTCAGAACTCCCTCATTCTGGAGCTGTTTAGCAGAGTGGCTACATGGCCCCAGAGATCTTTGAAAGAAGTGGTACTTTGAACCTGCCTGCTTGTGAACAGCACGTAGTTAGTAGTGGTGGTGGTTGTTGTTGTTGTTGTTTGGGGGTTTTTTGTTTACTTTTTTGGGGTTTTTTTAAAGATCTATTTATTTTTATGTGCATTGGTGTTTTGCCTGCATATATGTCTTGTGAGGGTGACAGATCCCTTGGAACTGGAGTTATAGACAGTGGTGAGCTGCTGTGCAGTTGCTGGGAATTGAACCCAGATCCTCTGAGCATCCAGTGCTTTTAACTGCTGAGCCATCTCCCCAGTCCCTATGATACATAAAGAGTTAAGAATATTTGCCTAATGGTACTTATTTTGATGGCTTGTTGTAATCCATGTTTGTCTTACTTTTCAGGGTTCAGGATAAGTCAGAAGTGCTGAATTACACGACCATTCCGGTCTACCTCCCAGAAATCACTATTGGAGCTCATCAGGGTAGCCGGATCTACAACAGCTTCAGAGAGGTGAGCCCTACTATGGGAGCAAAGTCAGGGATACATGTGACCACTAAGCCACCTCCGTGAAGAGTGGATCAGCTGCTGTTCCCCTCATTTCTATTGATAAAGCACTGGATCCAGTGTCTTTTCTAGGTACATTGTCTTGTTGGACACATATCTTCCATTCGTTCTTCACAGCTACATCCAGTGTCACCTTACTCCTCACAGTGTATCTCTAAGGCTTCCGTTTGTGAGGCCTTACATTTGTATGGAGTTTCCTCCAGCCAAGTGGTACATTGCCGCAACGGTGCCAGAGTAATGCAGACATGGAAATAGCATCTCTCTCTCCTCGTGACTTTCTCTAATTTATACATCTTCTTCACAAGTCTTTTGTTCCTCCATTGCTATTATTTCTAGCTATGTAGGCAGGGTCAGGGGCCTAACAAGACCAGTAGCTTGCACCAAGCAGTATCATGGAATAGGAAGTGTCCTCTGTCCGTCATCTGCTGTAGCATGTTGGTTATTGGAAAGTGTGAAACACATGGGTCTGCATCCGGAGACAGCTGCCTGCACTCCTGTCAGTTGAGCAGCAGAGGCTACAGACCACTGGAGCTTTGATTAAGGGGTTCAATGTGGCCATTCCCCCTCCTCCCTCCCTTACTTGAAGGACTCAACATTTTCTTTTAAACAAGTTCTTTGAGCCTATTTGAAAATAATTGTATTCACCGTATACATTTTGGGAGCTATCTCCTTACCATGGTCTGTGTCTGGACTGACATCTTACCTGAGTGGATACAGCTGCTCCCGATGGCCGCTAGGTCCACACACTCCCTGCCTCCCTCTGCCAGTCAGCGTTGGCCTCACTGATAGTGGGTGTGCCGTTGGCGAGGTGGATAGTACTTTCCATCTTGTGCCTTTGACATTACTGTCTGTACCCATATCAACAGAGCTTGCCTTCAAGTTTCTTCTCATGAATGTTGCTCCAGCACCTTAGACTGTCTTCAGCTAATATTTGCCCAGGATTTATTTTCTGTTCCCTTTCACGTCAGCCTTTCTCTGGTTATCTGAAGGTATTAAAATAAACAAACAAAAACCTCCAGTTATTCTGAGTATTTGTAATATGTATCCAGTTACATTGGAAAAAGTACTTATGTGGGTTGTCTCATGGTGTTTTCTGACCTGTCCTGCTTAGTTTACCTTTGGGGGATTATGGTTTTCTTCTGGCTTTCATGTATGTCCTGCTTGCCAACTAGTCATCGTTCTGTTACTAGTTGACCACTGTAGTGATTAACCTGGTAATGAAAATGGTCATCTCTGATATATTTGAGTCTAATGTCAGTAGTTTTCCTGTTGCAGGCAACATAAAGTCACAGACTGTTGAGCTCTGTTTGCTCAACTCCTCCTGTGGACTGCTGTGATAATGTGTCCTAATTCTCCATACTTCTAAGTCCCTCAAGTTATTATGGGGACTGTGAGGACAGTATTAACTCAAGATGGGGAAGGCACCTAACACTCACCCTGCTGAGCCTTAATCTGTGATAGAGCAATCTGATAACTGCAGTGTGTGTCTTTTGGGTCTGCTTGGACGGCCTGGCTCCCTTCTGCTGTTTGGTCATCTCTCTGTGCCCCCTGGACGGCCTGGCTCCCTTCTGCTGTTTGGTCATCTCTCTGTGCCCCCTGGACGGCCTGGCTCCCTTCTGCTGTTTGGTCACCTCTCTGTGCCCCCTGGACGGCCTGGCTCCCTTCTGCTGTTTGGTCATCTCTCTGTGCCCCCTGGACGGCCTGGCTCCCTTCTGCTGTTTGGTCACCTCTCTGTGCCCCCTGGACGGCCTGGCTCCCTTCTGCTGTTTGGTCATCTCTCTGTGCCCCCTGGACGGCCTGGCTCCCTTCTGCTGTTTGGTCATCTCTCTGTGCCCCCTGGACGGCCTGGCTCCCTGTGTTTTGTCTCACATCTTCTTTCACTATGCCTGATATTTGCCACTTTTGATAGTATTTTATTAAGAATAAATATTAAATAATTATAATAAAGTATTTTATTAAGGAGATCTCTAGTCAGCATTAAAGTGAAGGTAGGCCATCAGAATCCATTCTAATATCAAGCTGAAGGGCTGGCTGTGTGTGGGTTCCATGAGGTCTGATGTACTTCCAGTCTTCCTGCTTTCCTCGAGATTTCATCCCTACTGTGTGCACTGCTTCCAGAAGCTCTGTTTGGTGCCTCTCTGCTGCTGCTCATGAGACTTAGGGATACCCCAGAAGGCTGAAATGCTGACTGTAAGTCCACCTGCTCTGTCCACTAACAGCATAAAACACAGCCACTGCCTGCCTTGATTCCTGTGAGTGGAGACTTTATGTGCCATCTGTCTCTGCTCATATGGGAGGCAGAGTTGGTCTAAGCCAGCTAGTGAGCCACACATAGGGAAGTGGCTTTACGGTGAGCTTGACACCATCGCCATCATTGTGTGGTTAAGGCTTTCTGTGTTCTAATAATCTTCTGGATGGTGGCTTGTCAACTTGACACAAGCTTTGGGAAGAAGGAATCTCAACTGAAAAATGAGCCTACCAGATGCTGGTTTGGCAAGCCTGTGGAGCGTTTACTTGATTAACGATTAATATGGAAGGGCCCAGCCCACTGTGAGTGGTACTACCCCTAGGCAAGTGGTCCTGGATGGTGTAAGAGAGCAGGCTGAGCAAGCCAGGGGGAGCAAGCCAGTCAGCAAGATTCCACCATTTCTTATGCTTCCGTTCCTGCCCTGACTTCCCCCAGTGATGGATACAAACTGTAAGATGAAATAAACTCCTTCCTCCTCAAGTTGCTTTTGGTCATAGTGTTTTATCAGAGCAGTAGAGACCTTAATACTGAATATCAAAGAGAGTCCATGGCACTGGACATGTGGATTTAATTAAGTGTTAGAAAGGATAAAGATTTTAAACAAATAATTGGAGGAATCTTTTCTTTTTAATTTCTGAGTGTTTTTTAAAAAACAAGTTTAGTTACTCAAGAAGTTTTATATGTGTAGGATGCTGTGAGGCTAGTGGAGGTCTCCCTATCACCTAGGGTTTCCATATCACCAGCTTTCAGTTCATACTAGGCATGGACTCTGGGTGCTAACTGAGCTGTCACCTAGATCTCCTTAGCGTGTCACTTCTGGGCCAGGACCCCACCCAGACTTGTTGGCACAAACTATCTGTGCAGGCTCCTCTCGGCAGTGATGTGCTTCCCCCTGCTCTTAGTCACAGTGTAAAGACTTGCAGCACAGTCTCAGGTGGCCATTAGTGAGGGAGTGAATGGTCAGCATTGCATTGAGGACCCTAACCCTGATTGCCTGCAGCCTTTCTTTGCAGAGCTGCTCTGTCTCTTTCTTTCAGAAGTACTGTGTATTCTTCAGGCTTCCTCTTTGTTGACTAAGAACTGTGTGACCATGTAGAGGAATGTTAGCTTTGTTTATTTGTTGTTTAAGGAAACTGAGTTGCTTTCATTTTAAAGGATGGCTTGAAATGATGCATGGCAGTAAGTAAAATGACTTTCTTCCCAGGGACAGGATTTTCTTTGCTATTAAAGACAGCAACAATTATCATAAAATTTCCCACTGGAAATTTCTTTGTGGATGATTCAGAGATGAGTGCATGAGGCCCTTCAGTCTGTTTCCTACCAGCTATTGACAGCCTGGGAATCTGTGGCTTTCACCAAGGCACTCCCTGGGAAGCAGAACTGTTGGCCAGCCACTGTGCTCAAACCTCAGACAACTCTGACTTAGTGATCTGCTTACACTCACTGGCAAGCACTGCTACCATTGCTGTTTGGGAGCCAGCACTGCCTCACGCCACTCCTGGGAAGTGCAGGAATGCCAGCAGCCAGCTAGTGGGTCCACCCTAGCACTTCTGACAAGGATGTCAGGACACTTCATGTCCTGAGGAACAAGGAGAAGGAGCAAACTTGCTGTATAAGATGGTGGTGCAGGAGCTGTGCACCTTGGGTACTCTGGGAAGGTCAAGGAGGGACACTGAGGATGCTTCTAATGACTGCATGGGGGCTGCAGTGAACCATGACGAAGTGTTGTTAAAGACAAAAGTTTATGTGAATGGATAGGCAATGGTGAATGCCACTGGCAGTGGGAAGAGGTGTCACAGGAGACTTAGGCAGAGGACAGAATGGGGACTAGGACAGGGGTCAGCAGCTGGCCGGACCACACTGCACAGACTGGGGCCGTGGGGTTTAGACAGTCACTGTCATTTCAGAAGACTTTCTAGTAGTTGCTTTTTTGTAGCTGCAACTAAATACTTGACAAGAACAATATGGGGAAGAATAATTTATTTCCTGGGAGACTCAGGGGTGGCAGTCCATCCAGGCAAGGCAGACGAGGTAGGTAGTTAAGAGGAAGTTAAGAAGCTGAGGATGGAGGGAAAACAGACTTGCCTACAGTAGTCACTGCTTCCTGCTTCCCCAGCTCCTACTTTTCACCTCCTCCCAAACATCCTGTCATCCTACATGTCCATCCAGGGATACAGCCACTCACAGTCAGAGCCCCCCTGCTCTCATTGTCTCTGAGAACACAGGCACCCCAGAGGTCGTTCCCAATCCAGACTCATTATCACACATCCACCCTCTGGCCTGGCACCCAGATGCTCTAAACGTCCATTATGCTCAGGCCTCTGTCCATACACGTGCTTACCAGTGCTACTTTCATCGCTTAATTCTGCATGACGCCACAGGTCTGGTGATAGAGGCTGTCTCTGCACTCATGGCCTCTGCATTTGTCCCTAGCAAAGCCTTTGGCATCTGTTAGCAGCTGCCTTCAGAGGGGCCTTGTCAGGTGGCAGGTCTTGCTGTGGGAGCAAGGGTTCAGATCTATCACCATTGCATATGCACCTGAAGTCGGTAACTTCCAGAATCTGTCAGTAGCCAATAGTTCAGCAGGGCTGGGTAGGGCCCCATGAGTCCCTCCGCTATCCATGGTTGGCTGCTGACAGGCCTACTCTTGTAAAGCACAGCCAGGCAACCACAGCTCTCATGAGAGCGTGCTTCCACTCACGCCCTGAAGATAGCATTTTGCAGCCCTTTTCCTTTCTTCCTACTTTTATATTCTTTGAGTTCCCTCTTCCATGATGCTGTCTAATTAAGCCTTAGAGGAGGTATATAAATATCCTTTGAGGGATGAGCACTTAGCTATCACTTATTCTTAGCACCTTGAACAGACATGAGTCTCTGCATTCATTGTTAGTCACTCCCAGAGAAGCTTCTCTGAGTCAATAGTGGCATTTATCTATAAGTATAAGCCTTAAGTATTTAGAGAGCAGTTTAGTGTCCTGTCAGACAACAGCAGTCAGTTCCTTCTAAGACCTATAGTGTCCCAGCCATAAATTTGGGAGCAAAGGGGTGTGTGTGTGTGTGTGTGTGTGTGTGTGTGTACCCTCATGTGTTACCTCCTATGGAGCAGGCATCAAATCTATTCCAAGAGTTGTAGGTTACTTACAATAGCAGTGCCACTATTGCACTTGTAAGCATACCTTGTCTCACAAGTTGTGTTTATAGTTGTTGGGTTCACAGCTGGTAAGAGCTCAGGCCTTTTCTCACCCTTTAGTCTGTACAGCACCTTCTCACTGTGAAAGCTGTCCAGCAGGGAAGAAGTGACTGGCCAAGTTCCAGCTTGATCTCTCTGTTTTACAACCAAGGTGCCTCGTTGTTCAGTTCTGCTGGGTAACCAAGAAGAATGCTGGAAATCTATACTGGGGCCTCCATGACCAATAGCTTGTAAGGAGAGAGTTTACATTTGGGACTGGGATTTTTGTTTAGGCAGCCTGTGGAATGGAAGAAAATATCTGGCAACTATACATCTGACAGGACTGACATTTAGGACAAAGAACTAAAAAGAAAAAAAAAAGGAAGAAAAGGAAAGAAACTTCAAGAAAACAGTTCGATTTAAAAATGGGCTTTGGAAAATAGAGAATTCTCGAAATAAATATTAATGGCTAATAAATACTTTAGAAAGTATTCAATATAATTAGGCCATTAGGGAAATGCAAACTGAAACCACTTTGAAATTCTGTCTCACCCCAACCAGAATGGCTATTATCCAGAAATCAAATGATAGCAAATGCTGTCGAGGTTACAGGGAAAGAACTCTTATTCACTGTTGGTGGGAGTGTGGACTGGTACATCACTATGGAAATCAGTATGGAGGTTCCACAAAAAAGCAACACATAGACTAACCATATGACCCAGCTCTACCACCCTGGGCATAGACCCAAAGGACATTACATCCTGCTACAGAGACACTGGCCTTCAGTGTCACTGCTGCTCTTTTCACAGTGGCCGGGAAAGGAAACCAGCCTTCTAAATGTCTTGTCAACAGTTGAATGGCTTAAAAAATGTGATGTATACAAAATGGAATTGTACTCAGATATGGGGAAAGATGAAGTTTGCGGGTAAATGGATAGAACTAGAAAGCAGAGATGACCCAGGGCCAAGAAGGCAAACACCACATGTTCTCCTCATACGTGGATCCAGCTTAGACTCTTTAGAGCTGTGTGCTTAACTTGGAGCATATGGAGAAGCCAGGAACTAGAAAGCAGCTGTCAGTGACCCCATAAGGGAGGATATCTGGTAAAGCATGGGTGATGTGAGCGTAGAAAAGGATGATGCTGGGCATGGATTGGCTCCAGCCAGAACAAGGAAGACAGGGTATGGGATGAGAGAGTTAACAAAGACAATGAATGGGTTTAGGGGAAAAAATCAAGACCTCCTATTTTGTAAGCCAATTATAAAACATGTTTTAAAAGGGAAAAGAGGGGAGGTCTCCATGGCTATACTGTTGTTTCTAGAATCCATTTTAGAAGCAGCGTTGAAGGGATGGATTGGAAGAAAAGATACAGTAAACTATTTATCCTTTAAGGTTCTAATTCTGTCTTCTTTCTGAGCTGTCATGTTGGGTGTACTCCATTCTTTTGTTTGGACCCAGGTTTTGCCTGACTAACTGAACAGTTTTTATATATGGGTCTGATAGTGACAAATTCCAGTGGCTGGCTTTCCTAAAAAAGTATTTACTTCAACTCAATCTGAGAGGTCTTTTCAATTGCTACAAGATTCTAGCTTGATCATTCATACTCACAACACATGGCAGCTTCTCTGTGCCTCAAACCTGTGGTGTTTCTAGTGAGAAGTCTGGTCATTCCTGGTCTTGGTGCCCCTGTACCCTTCTATCTCTGGCTGCTTTCAGGATTTCTCAGCCCCTTTCCTGCTTGCTTTCTCGGTTTCATTGTGATGTGCCTCTGTGGTTGTCTCTCTGTATTCTGTGGAGGTTCACTGAGTTTCTTGGGGTAGTAACTGTATTTTTCAAAGCATTTGGAAAAGGTTTAGCGGTTATTTTTGAGGATTTGGGGGACTCTATTTATACATGCACTAGATGGAGGTTTCCATGGGTCACTGGAACTATTTTGACCTTTTTCTTTCTGCTTTATTTGGAGTCAGTTCTCTTAGGTCTTCATGCTCTTTTCTATGTTGTTAAGAAGTGTGTTGGTGTTCCATTGTGTTCATTTGGCTCTTCAAAGAAACAGAAAACATGGAAGTGTTGATGCAACAACAAGGAAATACTGGGAGAAAGATAGACTAGATGGGGCGGAGGGCCGGAAGCATGCTTGACTGGCAGCCAGGAGGACAGATCCAAGAGATGTGATCCAGGTTAGAGAGGATGCCTCTGGGAAGAGCCTGTGGTCACAAAGCAGACTGGCACTGCTCCTGTGCACCCAGCAATGACAGTGAGGGTGTGGCCTGCCGTGGGCAGCACAGCGAATCCCAAGGACTCATCCTTCCTAGCCCCACATAGCACATGTGCATGACTCTACACCCAGCCAACAGAATTGTACTTCAGGAATCTTACTTTGGTGGTGGGGGAGGGGGGAGTTCAAGACAGGGTTTCTCTGTGTAGCCCTGACTGTCCTGGAACTCACTCTGTAGACCAGGCTGGCCTCGAACTCAGAAATCCGCCTGCCTCTGCCTCCCAGGCGCTGGGACTAAAGCCGTGCGCCACCACGCCCGACACAGGAATCTTACTTTTATATTTGGAACTCCTGCCTGGTCCTTTCTGTTTCCCAGTTCTCCCTTATTTCTGTCATCTGTCACTTTGTCCCCAGAACGTGTCACGCAGTTTTGTAGCAGATGCTTTAGAGCCCTGTTCACTAACCCACCGCCTTGGTCGTTTCAGAGTCAGTGTGACTTTCCCTCTGGTTTAGGGTCCTAGTCTCCACTTGCACGCATCTGGGAATGTATCACTAGCTGCAGTACACTTTGAGTTTCATGGTTTGGAATGCTAGATCTTGTTCTATTCTGAGACAAGTGTTACAAGTTTTCTGGCTGCAGTGCAGTTACATGCACATCAGCATTAAGCCTGCTAGCACTGAGTTCCAGCTTTCCAGTGCCTCTAGCATAGCCTGTTTGGGGGTACAATATGGCCTGAGATCTCGCTTGTGCTTGTGTGAGGAGGAGCTGGTGGGAACCCATCTGACCCACAGCCTTCTGTGAGTAGCCATGGATTCACTCTGCTCACAGCTCCTGGAGGCTCTTTGTCCAGCTTCACATAGATATTGTCTTCAGCCATAGACCAGTGGCCCTGTAACAAATTCTGGAGCTCTCTCTCTGCCTAGACCCTAAGCCCCTACCTTCTACACTTCGGCTTGCTCAGGATCAGGGCGTGGGTCTCAGCTTTCCAGTTGGGACGCTTCTGTTATTTGATGACAGTTAGTCTGGCAGGTCTAAAGTGTTCAGGCCCCAATACTGGAGTCCAGGGCCTGGAGGCTGGTGTGTTACAAGTTGACCCAAGTCCAGTATATGGTTGGGGTAGGGTGTGGGAGTCCACGCTAAAGACTGAAGTATACACTCAAGCAGGCTGTGGCATGGAGAAAGAGGGGGCACCTTTAACAATCTCAGAACCCCCTTCCTTCATGTTGCTTGTAGCTTCGCTTGGTAGACACAAGATGACACTTGCCACCGCACCTTAATCTCCCAATGGGACCTTGGTGAAGCCATCACAGCCAACTTGCACACAGTGGGTAGGAGGTACCTTGTGTGCAGTGGCGGTCGGTGGGCCAGGACTGAAGCCAGCGTGCTGATCCTAGTGAAGGTCCTAAAAGGCCAAGATCATGGTTAGATTTTTAAGGAGAGACAGTGCTGAGTCTACACCCTTGCCTAAGCCTCCACACAGTAATCCAGACCAGCTCTTCCACACTGTCAAGTTAAACCCATGGGGTGGGGGTGGGGGGCTCTCCACACCTGCTCTTCAGGCTGTTGTGCTTCAGCAAGCAGTTCTGTTTCTGGGAGTTTATCCTAAGCACATAGCAAGGGGAAGCATTGTACGGTGGAATGGGCCTGGAAACAGTAGGGCTCACAGCACAGGTCCGCCTTCACTGGGGTGAGTAGATGAGCTGTCTAGCGACTCGGTCACAGGACCCACTCCAGAGTTTGGAGACTGAGATCCCTCTTGTGCTTGTGTGTAAGGGGGGCTGGTTCTTGCTCTGTTGATGGAATAGCTCTGTGCTCCAGGCAAGTGACTTACTCTGTATGAGAACAGAAGTACCTGTGCATCCTGTAGCATCGAAGGGCCCTCCCCAGAGGCAGCATGGTCGTGAGCTTCTTTTGCAACCTCCCAAAGAACTAATTTTTGGTTTAGATTCAGCATGGCCTCCAGCCCACAGACAAGCACACAGTTAGATACTGGGAACTTAGGGGTGCTTTTATGTATGTTCAAGTGCTGTGCTTTCTCCCCAGAACCCGGGACAGAGCATCCCTCACTAGATTTTATAGGCCAATTAAATACCCCTAAGAATTCCAGAGAGTGGCTTTTGTGAAGCAGTCAGTAGACATTGGTAAGGCCTCAGGTTGGTGGTCTTCAGCTAGTTTTTACTTGCCCTAGTCTAAAATTCAGGACAGTGGTGGTTGAAAGTTCCTGGACATGCTGACCAGCTGGCCACTGGGGTAACACCAACCTCAGTAACTTCACTTGGTAGACACAAGGTGACAGTTGCCACTGCCTCTCAAGCTCCCAACTGCACCTTGGTGAAGCCACCATAGCCACCTTGCACACAGTGGGTAGGGTGTGTGTGCTTTGTTCATCAAGCATAATTGTGGGATTGATTCAACAAATGAGAAGAAGTTGGACCTCTTCAGCTGGATGGCAGTTGGAGAAGCTCTGTGTTTCAGTGGCTGTTCTGCCAGGTCTTCCCCTACACACTGTACCTGTGCGTTTTGTCTGAGGCCATTCCAGACCGGTCACCATCTTCTCTCCGCAGGAAAGCCTCTTTCTGTTAGCTCTGGGGAAGTTGGGGGTAGGGGTGCTTCCAGCCTCTGCTGCCCTCATGCTGCTCATGTACTGATAGGCTGCTCTTGGGGCTGTGTGGTGCATCCTCCTGCTGTGCTAGGCGGGTCCCTATCTCTCACATTGTCTGTCAGGGGTTCTCTCTGACCTGGGCTCTTATCTGTGCCACTGGCTATGGAAGAACAAAGCTGCTGGAAGAGGGAGGCTTAGTTCTCCATCCTTTCAGCCCAGTGACAGCTCCAGGGGCCTCTCCCATGGCTTCCTTGCTTCCAAAGTAGTTCTTTGCCAATGTTTTTCAGGCCTGGGTATTTCAGTGGCTTCCCAAGGCCTAACTAACCTTGTGGGAGTCCTCCCTGCCCCCAGCCCAGTGCTGTGTCCCATGCCTGCCTGCATGCCTGCCTGTACTTCCTGCTTGTGTAATTCACACCCTCTTTATGCACTCCTTCCAAACCAAAGCCCTGGGGACCACAGCCTCTTTGGGGTTTTTTTTTGTTTGTTTGTTTTTTTCTAAGAAGGGAAAAAATAAACTCAGTACAGACTAGGAAACCACAGTACACATCTCTGAATACGTTGTTACCTACACAACAAACTACTGAAACTCACGACAATGATCTGAAGTAGTTAAAATAGTGAATTCTGAAAAAAAAAAAAAAAATCTCCAAGGTTCAAATGGGTATATTTCAAAATACGCCATCACCTGAAAATTTTTTCAGAATTTTTCTTAGGTTCCTAAATTATCATTAGCTAAGATACCAAAAGAAATTAGTTCCTCAAATATTTTAAGTATTGATGATCCAGTCAGAGCCATCAGTTAATGAGTATAGGAAATTCATGAGTAAGTCAATAACTTTTTTCTTTTTTTAACTTTTTTACTGATTCTTGTGAGTTTCACATCGTGTACCCCAGTCCCACTCATCTCCTCCCCTATACCCACCCTTCACCCTTGCAGCCTTCCCCAAAAATACAGCACACACACAAACAACAACAACAAGCATAGGAAACCTCTGATGGAAGCTGGAGTGTGTCACAGTGTGTCCCACAGGATGTCTCTCTGTCCACACATCTCCACTTGTAATGTCCATTGCAGTGAGTCAGTGGTCTCAGGAGAGCTGGTCTTGCCACTCGTCTGCCTTGAGATGATGTGGGGGTGGGCGTGATGCCTGGTCCGTTTAGCCCCTCCCCATCTGCAGCAGTGGGGAGAGCTGACCCTGGGGTCATGAGAGTAGGAGAGCTAGCCCTGCTCCCTCACTGGCTGTATCACTGGGGGAGGAAGGAATTAAGCTGTAACTTCCTTGGACTATACAGTGGAGATGACCCTGATGACAAAGGCACCGGTGAGCCAGCCCCTCACAGGCTGCAGCACTTGGGAGAGTCGAGCCTTGACTGGGCAGCTCAGCAGAGCTGGCTGTGCTGGTGAGCTGGCCCCAAGGGCATGAGAACTGGAGAGCTCACTCGGGTGGTGTGGATAAAGGATTGTAAATGGGCTGACCAGCCCAGCTGCTACCCAAGCCCAGACTGAGGCTCTGAATTCGCCCACCCCAAAATCTATCTCACTTACAATTGGTTGGGGTACATGAAAAGGCTAGCCCTACTGTTCTGAAGCTGCAAGGTCTCCATGAAGCAGTGCAACAGCAGGATAACCAGGAGGAGTCCTGATGAGTCAGTACTGATGGTGTCACAGAAGCCAGACAGCTCGGACTGTGGCCTCTTAGTAATGAGTTCATCGCTGGTTCCCAAGGCTAAGCTACTGTCTCCATTCACACTAGTCAAGCAGGCAGTCAGGCTGAGAACAAGGCATTTTCTAAGCCCAGCCTCCTCTGCCAGTTATCACTGAGTGTCACTGATTTCTTGTCTTTCCTGCTCATCATACAAAATAGAAAAACCAGCTAGGGCTCTGTCTCCATCTGGATCTCTGTCCTGGACAGGACTTCTGTGGGCAAGGCTGCTTCATGACAATGGATCCCTGTTCTTGGGTATCCCTGGTACTGGATGGGCAGTAGCTGACCAACTCTGAGGGTTGGGAAAGTGGTCTTTATTCTAAACAGTGTTTAATTCCTTCCCCCAACAGCTGCCAGGCCGCAAGTACGCCCCTGGGTACAATGCCGAGGTGGGTGACAAGTGGATCTGGCTGAAGTGAAGGGTCCCCTCCGCCCAGCGGTGTCACAGCCATGGAGATGTCTGCTCTGCCCAATTCTGTGAACTCCAGAGCTTTCCAAGACAACAGGAAAAAAGCAAATGATCAAGAAATTGCCAGAAAAAAAAAAAAAATCTAACAAAAAGAGTCTGACCCACGCCTAGGCAGAGATGAAAGAATCAGCTTCCACTGAAAAGGTTCTGGAACCTTCTAGTGATGTTTTGGAATCATCTGGAGGAGAAACAAAACAGGGCTGGTCTGCTGAAAGCCCAGCTCCCACTGGAAGCCCCGTGCCCCAGTGCTGTTCCCTTGAGCCCTTCCAACTTGAAGAAATAAAGCCGGCTCTGTAGCCCCTCCTCCTGTGTCTGCGCGGCACACTTGTGCCTGGTGCCTGAGGATGCTCAGCCCTGCACTTTGGGTCTCTCACACACTGTTGAAGCATCTTTCCTGAAGCATTTGTTCTTTTAACAGCACATTAGAGCAAAAAGGTGAAGAATGGCCACAGACTAGCAGAGCCGAGTCTTAGAGCAGGCTCACTTTCTCAGCCGCCCTCGGGGCCTCTGGGCTCTTATCTCTGAAGAGCAAGCTGAGCATAGGGTGTGGGGTAGTATAGATGCTGTTATCCAAAATGAGGGTGCCAGTCCCAGGTGAAAGAGCAGTGGCATCTTATTGTTCTCCTGCATGGGAACCTGGGGGTAGAGTCCTTAGGAGCTGGTGTCAATCTGAATTGCTCTCCTAAACTGTTTGTACTGAGACCCCTGCTGTGGCTGCTCCGAGCACATGTAACTTGCATTTAACTTAATTAAAACTTAATGAAATTTAGCACTCAGTTCCCTAGTAGCACTGGGCTCCATTCAGGCACACACAGAACACGGTTGGAGAACAGGTCAATATTAGGCAGTACAAGAAGAGAACACTTTGATTTTCCAGAAAAGTTGGCCTTACTGCTGGGGCCACCTACCTGCCTGCGGCCCCTCCCCCTCCCCTTCTGAAATGAGCCGGCCCTGGGATTCTGTGGTTTGAGTAACTTGTGAGCCCTCTGAGAGGGTCAAAGAGAAAGAAAGCATCTTTATCTTGGCTCTGCCTCCTGTCCCTGGCTGGGTGGCACTGCTGCCCCTGAAGGCCCACAGAACAGGCATGCAGCAATGTGAGCAGTAGGTGCTGGGCCACTGTCCAGAGACCTCAGCCATGGTGGCTAGCACGTCAGGACAGAGCCAGGACACTCGGACCCTAAGAGTCCTTCCACGTGCTTGTTTCTTCCCCTGATGACTCTACTCCCTGGGTGTAATGTGACACTTGTGATTTGTGTTGCTACAGAAGTCCATCTGCCCATTCACTCGGTTAGGCAGAAGAGGATGAGTATTCTCCAGTCTCCAGGACGGAGCCCTGAGAGGATACTGGGAAATCCTCTGGTATGGTTTTGATGCGGCTCCTCATCAGTCTCCCCAAAATCTCTACTGCCCTTTAGAACTTGGATCAGGGCTGAAAGATAACCACGCACTCTGAATAGCCCACATTGGCAGCCTCTGCACTTTGAGGGCACTTGTCTTAACACTGGTTCTGTGTGTTTTCTGTTGACAGAGGAAGTCCTCATGGACTTAAGGCTCTCGTGGTTTCCTCCATCTTCAGGAGCGCTAGGCTCAGCCTGCAGCCTGGTGGCAGCTGGCATGCTCCCCAGGTATCTGACTGCTGCCAGTTGTAACCCTCCACACAGCAGTGGTGCTACAGCAAATAGCCACTCACCAGGCAAAGCAATTCAGTAAGGGCAGCATGTGACTAGGTGGCCACTTCAGAATGAAGAATACCAGAGGGTTCAAGGACCGGCAGTCAGGCTACACTTTGTAAGTGGGTGCCTGGCCAGTGCAACAGGAATGAACAATGTTCTCTTGCTTTACACGGGGCCCCTCTTCTAAAGCCTGCTGGCTCCTAATTGCTTGGAAACATCCTGTGTTCTGTTTACCAAAACGGACTTCTGGATTGGCTGTGAGCAGTATGTGCTGGTGCCAAGGAGCCAGGCAGGCCTGCCCTGGGGCTGATGAGCAAGGATAGGGCTGTAGCACCAGGCTACAAGGGCTTTGAAAGGAGACAGCTCAGAGCTGGGTGAATGGAGGGAAGAGCCTGAGGCACCCTGGCCTCTTCATCTAATATAAAGCCAGCCCTGAGGGCAGTGCTTCTGCCAGGACCTCAGCCCTCGGGTCCTTTCTTCCTGTTGGGTTTCTTTAGCGGGAAGCTCTGTGAAAGGAAGCAAACCCAGGATTAGGAGATGACTGGAATTTGAGGGAAATTGCCCTTTTCAGCTGCAAGGCCCTGGACTTGTCCGGAGACTCAAGCTGTGAGTTTTGGTGTGTCCTGTTCTCTCTGGAATTCTCACCAGACACCCTAGGACCAGAGATTTGCAGTATAGGCTTACGGCAAGGGGTCTTCAAAGCAGTATAACAAAGCACCCAAAAGCGCTTGGCTCTTACTACATTTTTTAGTATCCTGACAGAATGTCAAACAAATCCTTTACACCTGCATTTTCCTAGAACGAGGTGGTGCCAGGAGCAGCAGGATCTTTTTCATGCTGTGTGAATTGAAAGCAGAGGGCCTCTGTTTTCCTTCGAAACTCAGTAGCCTCGGGGCAAAGCGAATGGACTTGCCCAGAGCCAGGGTATTCCAGGGGCGGGAGAACGAGGCTCAGCCAGCAGATCAATGGCAAGAAATGAAATGTGCCTCCTTGTAGCCAACCTGGGAGCCAGACGGAGACAAAGACACACACACTGGCTTCCTTCCTCACAGCCCCAGAGGGCACTGCCCAGCAGATGGTAAGATCCAAATGTGGGGATCCTCCACCTCAGACATCCCTAGCACTCCCTGCACCCTTCAGTCCTCTCCACAGCCTGAAGCAGGGAAGTGCAAGATCAGCTTCGAATTGAAGCTATCTGTGGGCCATGCTTTGCCTGCAGGAGGCACAGGGCGTCCACCTGGTTGGCATTCCCTGCATGCAGCCCCACAGATCTGCCTGGCTCCATCCTTCAGTCTGACCTTTAGAGGCTCTGGTTGCTCGGAAAACAACGGAGCAGTGGAGAGGTGAGGGGTGAGGCAGAGCTAGAGAAAGCTTCATGGTGGGTAAGAGCTGGCCAATGTAATAAACTGCACTGGCTTGAAGGACCCTCTCGCCTGGAAATGGATGCAGGTGTAGTTATACAGGAAATGGGTCACGGCTGGTAGGGGCCTGCAGGTATGGCCAGATGTGTGCACCTGCCCTTAATCACCTCATCCTACAAGTCCTTTGTCAAAACAGTTACTTTTGACAAGAGTCATTGTGTTATCAACCTGTTAATCCACTGGCTGGTTCAGTTCCAACTTTCTCAGTGACTGGGCTGGAGAGAGTGGCTGTCCCCAGACCCTGTTACTGATGAAACCCAGGTTATGAAAGGACTCTTCCTTTGTGAGAGTGGGAAAGAAGCCTTACTGATCACCTTATGTCACAGCCAACCTTCAGGCCCTGAGCTCACTCTTGTCACAAGACAGGAGTAATCCATTGAGGAACTGTAGCCACAAAAAGAAGGAAGCCCCAGCATTCTTAGATACCCCCCAGCACACAGAGGTCCTGTGTGATTTGTGTAGAGACCCGAATGTGGATATGCTGTCTGCGCTGTGCTCTGTACACTGTGCCTTGGGAGGGACCCGGAGTCACTCCTGATATTCCTGGCTCCTTAGCGCTCACATAGCTTTTATCTGAGCTCTTAAGAGTGGTCAGTGGGAGGTAAAAAGGTACCCATCAGCCGGTACCCTACCAGCCATGGTGCCTGAGCGCAGGCTCCCACCTAGGGCCGTTCTCCAGACTCTGTTTTTTGTTGTTGGTGGTGATAGGTTGGCGTGTTTGTTGGTTGGTTTGTTTTTTCGAGGCAAGGTTTTCCTGGGTGGCCTTGGCTATCCTGGAACTCATTCTATAGACCAGGCTATCCTCAAACCCAGAGATCCAACTGCCTCAGCCTCCCCTTAGTGCTGGGATCAAAGGCATGGACCACCGCCATTTCAGATTCATTTTTTTTTAAAGGCCACATGAGTCATATTGCCACTCTGGGAGGTGAACATAGCTGCGACTAAGGATGAACAGCCATTGTCCAAACAATACGCTCTGGCTACTGCCCAGTGGGAAGTGTCTCTCTGCAGCGTGGGTATCCTGCTGGAGCTCAGCCCTTGAATCCATCTCTTCAGGGGCTCTTGCTTTCACACAGCATGTTCAGAGTCCTAAGACCTATGGGCCACCCAGTCTTGAGGACAGACCCTGAGGAGGTCTAGATGTCCTGGCTGTCCTGGAGATGGTCTCTGGGCAAAGAGAATCTCAAGGTCCATACAATGAATTGACCCTTGATGCTCTGTTTTCCCACAGCCCTGGATCTCATGTGGCACACACCTCTGCCCTCAGGATTCCCCCATGCAGCTACCCAGCTACCAGCTGCCTATTGTCAAGTCTCTGCAGCCCTGGGGTGCCTTGTGGCCCCAAGGTGACCCTGGTCACCCCTAATGTCAGTGTTCCCTAAGACGAGGAACCACCCCCTTTTGCTAGTCTCCTTGGCCTAAAGTGAGTCTTTTGGCAGGGCTGGTTGGGAACCAGCAGCTGTTGAGGAGAAGGGACCATCTGGGAGAAGGGCGAGCTGGCTCAGGGAACCCTGGACAATAGTAGGGGAAATTACAGGAAATAGGAAGAAATGGCAGATCCGGGCTCTATTTCCAAGCTGCCAAGCTTTTTGAATATACATATAACAGGTATAATTACTTCTCTTCCTTTAAACACTTCCAGATCATCTTTTCCCTTTTTATAAACTGGCCAGCATCCCACCCTCTTGTCAGCAGTACTCAGGCCTCCTCTCCAGCCTTAGGGGCTCCCAGAAGCATCCAGACAGGGCCCGTGGGAAGCCAAGAGAACAGAACCTTAGGATTGCTACAATTATAGATGCTTCTGGCATGTGCTGGGCTGGCAGAGCTACTGTCCTTCCCAGCTACCTCCAGGGAAGACCTGGCACTTGTCTCCAGGCCACCATGTAGTTGCTATGGTTGTGTGCCTATAGGTGTTTCAGGTTGAAGGCATCTGAAAAGTGGGGTTTTCTAGGTATCTATATCTTAGTGAGAGGGACTAGAGTGCTGATCATCTCCTCTGAGTCCAGCTTTGACCTGTGAAGCCTTACGGACTGGGCGGTATCACTAGTCTGGCGATCAGGTGATCAGGATGTAGGCCAAGCAAGAGGGACTCTTGAATCCCACCTACCGCTGTCCATCCGTTCAGACGCCCAGTCTAAGTCTCCTCATTGATTAAGCATGCACATAATAACCAGACAGAAAGGCATGGGATGAAATGACCTAACTGAGGTCCCAATGTTACTGGTCTCGGGCTTCCCAGCTTCCTGACTGCAGGTGCAATGTGAACAGTGGCCCCAAGCTGTTGCCACCACACCTTCCCCGCCGTGACAAGCTGTACTGGATCTGGAGCCAGAGAAAACCCTTCCTCTTTGGCTTAGTTTTATTTTTTTTAATCAGAAGAACAAGAAAAGCAGCCAATACAATAACTCTGGGTATTTCCTATTTTACTTGGCAACATGGCTCCCTTTCAGGGAGGCCAAGAGAAGAGGGACCCTGGGAGATGGGGCATGGGCGAGGTACTGTGTGCACTAAACTGCAGTGGAAGGGGAAGGCCAAACATCACAGCCCTGAGTGCTAGGATTAAAGGCGTGCGCCACCACCATCCGGCTGAAGGGTCTTTTTAATTGGACAAAGTGTGTGTGTGTGTGTGGGGGGGGGGATGTAGTGGGTTGGCCCTATGTTGCTTATATTCTAATGCTAATTTGGGCCCCCCAAAACTGCCCCAAAGACAAGACAGTCTGCACATAAGACACTGAGGGCCGGGCAGTGGTGGCACATGCCTTTAATCCCAGAATTTGGGAGGCAGAGGCAGGCGGATTTCTGAGTTCGAGGCCAGCCTGGTCTACAGAGTGAGTTCCAGGACAGCCAGGGCTACACAGAGAAACCCTGTCCAAAAAAAAAAAGACACTGAGGGACCCTGCCCCAGTTAATTCTGATTGGTAAATAAAGATGCCAGCAGTCAATAGCTGAAGAGAAGAGGCATAGGAGAGGTTTAGGTTTCCCCTTGAGACCACGAGGAAGGGAGGAGGAAAGAAAGGAGGAGAAAGAAAGGAGCCGCCATGGAAGAGGAAGAATGTGCAGGAGGGAGGAGAGCCACAGTGGGGTTGCTGAGCCGTACAAACATATACGTGTGGGCTGGCCAAATTAGAGTTAAGAGCAGCCCAGACGGAACATAGAAATTACTAAGTAGTAAGTCGGAGTTATCAGAAGGGAAGTGGATTCTAACAACATGGAGGGGAGGCAGTTGCCCAGCTATTGTGCTGCCTAAGGGATATTTAAAAATATAAGGCTATATATGTCTTTCATCTGGAAACATATATGGTCAAAAATGGGAGGAAAAAAAAAACCTGTGCAGGGATTTTTAAAACTGTTTTTTTACTACACTAGACCTTGCTAGAGCCACTGATGTGAGTCACGTGCCTTCTTGGCCTCCTGTCCTGCACAGAAGCTGGGAGGACAGATGACAGCTCTCTGGGACCTAACAGGGCCTTAGAGCCCAGGGTACCCTGCAAAGACGGCAGTAGGACTGAAGGCCATAGCTGACATGCATTTGGCTGAGGGGATATCCAGGAGGCCAGCGGCATGTCTTTGGGTCCAGCTCTGGACTCTGACTGGCCACCACCCCTTAGCCTCACGAGCTGACGACAGTAGCTTAAGGAAGTATCCTGCGAGGCTAGTCCTGCCATTTGGGCTCTGCTGGGGGATGGTGTTGAGCACTGTGTATTCAGATGCTGATTTCTATGCCCAGACATCTGGTCCCAGTCAAGCATCTCCGGTCTCACTGTTATGTAAAAATTGTCTTCCCTCACCTCTGATTGGTTAATAAAGAGCTGATTCAGCTGATAACTGGGCAGAGGGAAGGCAGAATATCCGATCCTAGTGATGGGGGTCCCAAGTGAGGGGACTGAGGGAGAGAAGATGTGGAGACCAGGTGGAGGGACCAGGGGGAGTTACCATGAGGGGACACGTGGAGTAGAACAAGTCTGAGCAAGACTCGGATTACAGGTCAAGGACCATGAGGCTGGGACCTTGTAGGGTTAGAATAAATGAGTTAGGGCTGCCAGCTTGTTAATAAATCTATTAGGTCTCAGTGTTGTTCATTTGGGAGCTAGAGTGGGCATAGAAACACTCAGCAGTTGTTTAGGAGCAAGGGGAAAGAAAACCGCCTAAAATTACTTTTACAGGGCTCTCTGAAGGTGTCTCCTCCCGTGTGCTCAGCTCCAAGGCCAGGGCTATAACAACTGGCCCTGACACAGGACACAGAGCACACTTGCCTCCCCCAGCCCTAGCCTGTCCTTCCTAGGCTCTGCCTTCTTGGTTACTGTGAGGTCTGAGTCTCCATTCACAGCCTTGCTTCTGGGGCTAAGATCCTCCCTTGTCCATCTGCTGAGCTGCCCTCTGGAACCTGCAAAGCTGGTCAAGTGGTGCTGAGAGTGAACTCTCTCGCTGTTGAATGCCGACCACTCCCCATCCCTGCCTGAGTTAGGATGTCCAGCCTACAGGACCCTGATTCAGCACTGAAGCATCTTCAAAGATCACCACTAATAAACTAGGTCTCCACCAGTGAAATGAGCCAATCCAAGCCAGATTAGAATATATCAAAGGTGGGTTGATTGGAAAAACTACTCTTGGGTGAGTTCACTGGGCCCATGGGCAGAGGCAGGGAGGTCAGCATAGGGAGATGGGTGGAGGAGGAAGAAGAGAAAGAGAGAGAAGGGAGGGGGAGAAGAGAGAGTAGACCAAACTGTCTGGATTATATAGGGAAAAGTCTCTGGGAAGGGCAGCCAGCCCTTGGGCTGGAAAGTTCAGGGTTGGGGGCAGGGTATATCAGGTAGGGACTGAGGGATGCTGAGAGGACCTGGAGACCAGGTCTGCTTTGATGTGTAAAATATGCACCTCAGTCCCTTGTCCTGGGCTCCAAAACCAAACAACGAGGATAAGGCTTTTGAAACTACGCCTGCTATAAGTACTTTTTCCAATGTCTGCATCAAATATGGATGGTTTTCAGAATCACATAGTGGGCATTTAACAGTACCCACAGTCAGTTTCACCCTTTGGTTTTGTGAACTTGAGGCCATGGTTGGCTGAATCCAGTCTACTCTCACATTGAAACTTGTCTCTCGTTTGTTTATTGTCTGGGCCTGTTTATTTTTTCTTCTATTTTAAGAAAAAAAAATATGACATAGGATACTTTGTTGTTTGTTTTTGTGCCATGGAAGGTAATTAACTTATCACCAGGCATGTTAGGGACAGAATTTTTAATAAAAATTAGATTTCTCTTGAATTTGTCTTTGGTGGGAACTCACATAATTAGCCATATATATAGTCAAGCAATATTGTCAAACAGAACACAGAACTTTGTCAGCTACCCTGTAATTTGTTGTTTTTTTTTTCTTTAAAAAAAAATCAGCATTGAGAACAAAATTCCTGAGATCTTAGCAACGTGGGAAGTCCAGACACCAGAACTCTGAAGAGGAGGTCTGAGATGGCGAAAGCTCAGGCCTGAGCAGACACCTGAGCAATGGTGGAGAGGCCCAAGGACCTAAACCTGCCCAACACCATGTCATTACCAGGATCATCAAGGAGGCATTCCTGAATGGCATTAGCATCTCCAAGGAGGCCAAAGTGCCACCTCCCGCACTGCCAGCATCTTCCTTCTGTATGCCACATGGATAACTTCACAATGAAAGGGAAGCGCAAGTCTCAATCAACGCCAGTGATGTGCGATCAGCCATGGAAGAGAAGGCGTCCCAGTGGTTCATTACACCATTGAGAGATGCTCTAGAAGAGGACAGGCAGAGCAGTGAGGCAAGGAGGAAGAGTCTGAGTAAAAGAAGGACAAAGACAAAAAAAAAAAAAAAAATCAGAGGAGCAAGACAAAAGTAGGGAGGAAGGGAGGAGGAGGGTGAGGAAGGACTGCAAGAGGAAAGACAGAATGAAGAGGAGGAGGCAACTATGTGGAGAGAGTGGGCAGACTGTGGCACACTGGAAGGGACCCTGAGATCCTGAGTGGCGTTTACGGGAAGCCTCTCCCTGCAAGGCATGGCTGTCCTCAGCACAGATGCCTGAGGTCAAACTAAAACCTGGACAGAATGATCCAAACCAGCTCTTCCCAGACTCAGAGCGTCTGTGTTACAGAAACCTGCTGTCTTAGGGTTTTACTGCTGTGATCAGACACCATGACCAGTGCAAGTCTTATAATGAACAACATTTAATTGGGGCTGGCTTACAGGTTCAGAGGTGCAGTCCATTATCATCAAGGCAGGAACATGGCAGCGTCCAGGTAGACATGGTGCAGAAGGAGCTCAGAGTTCTATATATTCATCTGCAGGCTGCTAGCAGAATACTGTCTTCCAAGCTGCTAGGATGAGGGTTAAAGCCAACACCCACAGTGACACACCTACTCCAACAAGACCACACCTCCCTGGGCCGAGCATATACAAACCATCATACCTGCTTTGCTTCATCAGCCTGGAGGTTATGACTTTTTAGTATGAGGGATTCTGAATGACTGCATACTTTGGTATCAGTTGTTTACCTAAGTATATGGCCAGCTAGTTTTTGATCCCATTTCCCTGGCCCTTCAAAAAAGTAATAACTTCCCTGTTGCCTGCTGTGTTCCAAGTCACAGAGGCAATAAAAGCTCAGGGGGGGAAATTGGGCTTTGATCATCATCACCCGTCTGGCTGTACAGTAATTGGCAAATTGTTTGATTGTACAGTAATGGACAAACTGTTTGACTGTACAGTTATGGACAGACTGTTTGACTGTACAGTAATGGACAGACTGTTTGATTGTACAGTAATGGACAGACTGTTTGACTGTACAGTAATGGACAGACTGTTTGACTGTACAGTAATGGACAGACTGTTTGACTGTACAGTAATGGACAGACTGTTTGACTGTACAGTAATGGACAGACCGTTTGATTGTACAGTAATGGACAGACTGTTTGATTGTACAGTAATGGACAGACTGTTTGACTGTACAGTAATGGACAGACTGTTTGATTGTACAGTAATGGACAAACTGTTTGACTGTACAGTCATGGACAGACTGTTTGACTGTACAGTAATGGACAGTAGGTATTAATGGTCAGAATGGTTGTTCTTTAGGAAACAAATAAGAAGCCCTAAGTGAAGGAAGTCTCTTCACTTGATGGTAGCATTACTTGCTTGGTTTCTTGCTTTCTCGACTTAATTAGCTTGTGGTCCTTTATTGAGTGTAGATGCCCAGTCTTCAGGGTGGCTGCGATCCTTGACATACACACTTAAATTCTCAGTGTCTGTTAGAATCTGTCAAGGAATAGTGCCAAGTCTCGAATGCAGGTGGCTTAATCTTCGAGGTAACTCAGTGCCTGCCACGGTAGGATTTAGTGCCACCTCCTGGGAGGTATAAACTCCCAGGTTTTCTTTCCTCTAATCCATCTCCCAGACTTGTGGCTGCGGCTTTTCATGCCCTGACCTCCTGACAAGTTCCAGAGACTTCATCTCCTCCAGGCGCACTCAGTCTTCTTCCTCTCCATGTCTCCGGCCTCTGCTTCCCAGTCCCGCTGGCTCCTCCTTTTACCTAACTTCATCTTCCAGTCTAGGGACGTTGATAACCTACGTAAGTTCCCAGGATTCCTCAGTCCTCATCTCCTGTCCCTTAAAAAGAATGTGAAAACACCTCAGAACCTTCAGGGAAGTGTAATGATGCTCAAGAATCGACAGCTGCTGGAGCTTTGACAGTGTCTGAGGCCTTCGCTTCTCACCACCCATTGCTGCAGGCACTGTCTCTGTCTTAGCCGGCCCCAGAGGCTGACAGGTGATGTAACAGTTAGATAATGTTAAACAGCTGAGGGAATCCACTGGAGAGTTTGTTGAAAGTGACTGGAGACTGTTGGAAAATGTAATTTTTTATACAAATAAAGAACATTCTTTTTTATTATTTTTAAAAGGAGAAAACAATATTCCTTATCATTTAAAAGAAAAACAAACTATCTAAAGAATAGTCCCCACTGCCAGGCCGTGGTGGAGCACGCCTTTAATCCCAACACTTGGGAGGAGAGGCAGGCAGATTTCTGAGTTCGAGGCCAGTCTGGTCTACAGAGTGAGTTCCAGGACAGCCAGGGCTACACAGAGAAACCCTGTCTCGAAAAAACAAACCAACCAAATAAAGAATAGTCCTCACTTGATAATAGCCAAGCGACTGAGACATAATTACAGAATATTCTTTAAGCAAATATTTTCTTCTGCAGGGATCAGTGATCCTACAAAATTCTGTCCATAGATATAGAGATAAACATATATTTATTTATTTATGGTGATTGACCTTTCATCCATATTCAAACATCTCTGAAGTGTATATGTAGCTGAGTGGTAGAGTTCTTGCCAAGCATACATGAAGCCCTGGGATCCATCCCTAGTATTAAAAAGAAGGGGAAAGATGTTTTCCAATCTTGTTTCAACTTCACCTTGCTGAAGACACTGTCTGCAGCATCCCCAATGTCAGTGGGGTAAGCCAGTCCCTTTGTTCTAAAGTGCGCTAAAGCAAACAGCTTGTCACCTGGCTGCTGGCACAAGAGCTGCACCCTTCACAAGAGCTGCACCCTTCCGTGGAGAGGCCTCTCCCCATATCACCTGGAAGCAGAAGCAGCTATTTACCCTCATAGCATAAACCCAAGTTCACATCCAGATAGGACTGAGTGGCTGTCTGCATCAGGGGCCATCACGCTCACATGCCACCCGGTCTCCTTTCTCTCCCTCCCTCTGACCCTGCCAACAACTTGCTGGAGAGCCAGGGCCATAGTCTGCAGCATTCACAACTTGGGTGAGGCAAGCCATTCTCTGTGACCATGTCATGTGCAGCAAGAGGCTGTTGTTCTTATAGTCAATGAGTTTAGAGAAGAATAGTTCAAGCAGGCTATGGTGGCTGTTGGCATACACCTGTAAGTGAAGCATTCGGGAGACCGAAGGAGGAGTACAGAGACCTTGAGGCCAGCCTGGAGCACATAGCAAGTAAGGCCCTACCTCCAAAGATAAGTAGCTAGATACAGGATAGATGGTTAAATGGTCAGTGAATAGAGGGATGGATGGTTGAATGGACAGACATATGGAAGCCTGATTGATTGATTGATTGATTGATTGATTGATTTGAGACAATTGGTTTGGCTGAGGATTCTGGCAGTGATGGATGTGAGATGAGAAGTCCTGGAGTGGGTGGGGAAAAGAAGCTCACAGAACTCCTAAAGGAGACAGCAACTAGATAAAGGTTCACAGGGAATGGTCCACCTCACCCAAGTTGGGGATGCTGTAGACAATGTCCCCCAGGCTCTCCAGAAAGCCAGGGGTCAGACAGATGAAGAGGGAGAGAAAGACTCGGTGGATTTGATGTGGATTTGATGGCTCCTGATGCAAACAGGCAGCTGTGAGCACAGCACTCAGCAGTCAGATCTGGAGGGGAGTTTCCTGGTTCTGAGCAGGAGGAGGGGCCGGAATCTTCAGTTACAGGCCTGAGGTATACAGAAGCCAGGAGTCTAGGCTCCTGGGCTGTGGTGCAGGGATTCACCACAGGAGGGAGAGCAGAGTTGAGCTGGGAAAGCCGACAATGAACAGGTCAGAGACCCTTCTCAGGCCAGTCCAAGCAGTGTGGGTTTGTCCTGAGCAGAGCAGGCTGCTCTCGGGACTTTGACAGGGAGAAACTTGGCTGTGGGAGACAGCAGGTGTCCAGCCTCAGGGACCTACAGCATCCCCTTCATAGCATCCTGATCCCCTCCGCAGCTGTACTCTGTCACACGTCCCATCCACTCAAGTGCTCCATGACAGCCACGCCGGTTCCTTCTAAAGCACGAGCCGGCTCTCCCCTGCTCCCCAGGCACACATTAGGACACATAGTAGGACAGGTATGCAGCTGCAGGTTCTCAAGGGTGTCACACTGATTTGCCTGCTTGCCATTTCCTGCTTTGCATCATGCGACTTTTATCCTGGAATTTAGGGGTTTTTTGAAGGTCAGCAGAGTGGGCACGGGAGCAAAGAGACATACACACTGAGCCTGCCCGCAGTCCCGGCCTCACATACTGGGGGCTGTTCCAGTGGGGCCAGCTGCAGAACCTGAGTATCCCATGTGCTGTGCTGTGCTGTGCTGTGCTGTGCGGTGCTGGAGCCAGGCAAACCTCAGGCAGTGAGTAGGTTACTGACTTAGTAGACAGCTGAGAACCATCAGCACCAGGCGCCATGGGACGGGAACCCTTGGTGTCTTTGACCTTGAGTTGGAGGATTGCTGACTTGGCATGAACACCCCCTGCGTGAACACCCCAGGCATGTTTGATTTATCTGTGCAGAGTTGAGAAGGACTCTGACACAGCATCTAAGCAGCAAAGATGGTAAGCTTTTGTCCTGCTATTTGTGATCCCCAGGATATCTGCAGGCCCACGAGAGGACTCCGGGGCAGAAGGGAGTTCCAGGCCTACATTTATGAACAGGGTTTGCAGAGCTTGAATGAGCCTGGTCCTGTCAGTGAACAGGAACCAGGCAGTCGTGCTCTCTGCCCAGATTGGTCAGAATCTCAGTGTTGGCGAGTTCTAGCTCAGGCTCAGCTCCCCTGGGCTGTGTTGCTGCCTGAGATGGTGCCACCTTCTCTTCTTCTCTTCCTCTGCTTCTGTGTGTCTGTCTGTGTGTCTCTGTGTGTCTCTGTCTCTCTTTGTCTCTCTCTGTCTCTGTCTCTTTCTCTGTCTCTCTGTCTCTCTGTCTCTCGCTCTGTGTGTGTTAGGAATGGCACTTTAAGACAATATATTATATAATATTCCAGGGTCACTTGTTCCTCTCCCACTGACCTACTTGGAGTCATACTGTGAACTGCCAGCAAACCTCAGGCGTCGGGGTGTCAGGAACTTCGGGGAAAGAGCAGCCCCAGCTTATGGCCAGCAAGAAATAGTGTCCTCCATCACACAGACACAAGGAGATGAACAAGGCTATGACCGGAGATGAACAAGGCTATGACCTGATAACCTGGACACATGGTCTTCCTGGGAACATCTCCTGGGACCAGAGTGGACCACATCCTGATTCCCACCTCCTAGGACCCTGAAGCAAGCCCAGTCTGGCTGGGCTAAGCTTCTGGCCCTCAAGTGCTAAGCTAATGTGACACTTGATACTGTTAACCCGACAAACTAACATCCCTGGGAAGTGAGGATCTGGGCACACCTGTGAGGACCTACTGTGAGTGGCACCACCACTTGGGTTGGGGTCCTAGACTGAAAAAAAGAAGGAAAAAGAGAGCAAAGTGCCAGAATTCACCCCTCTGCTTCCTGGCTGGATACAGCATGGCCAGCGGCCTCCTGCTCCTGTAGCCAGGCCTTCCCCGCAGAGATGGACTGTTGTACCCTCGGACTGTGAGCCAAAATGAACTCTTCTTCTTCTTCTTCTTCTTCTTCTTCTTCTTCTTCTTCTTCTTCTTCTTCTTCTTCTTCTTCTTCTTCTTCTTCTTCTTCTTCTTCTCCTCCTCCTCCTCCTCCTCCTCCTCCTCCTCCTCCTCCTCCTCCCTTTTTTTTTTCAAGACAATATTTCTCTGTATAGCCCTGGCTGTCCTAGAACTCACTTTGTAGACCAGACTGGCCTCGAACTCAGAAATCTGCCTGCCTCTGCCTCCCGAGTGCTGGGATTAAAGGCGTGCACCACCACGCCCGGCTGAACCCTTCTTCTTAAAGTTGATTTTTGTCTCCAGATATCGTACTTTAAACTTTTGGAAGCAGTTGGCAAGTTGAGCAGAGGTGAAAGAGGCAAAGGGTTCCAGGGGCAGAGGAGTGAGTGGGCTTGAGGAGGAGTGCTCAGACTCAGTGTGACTAACACAGCGGGTGGTACAGGTGACAGCCACCACAGCTCACTGCAGGGCACTACACACTACACTGCAGCAGTCTTCATTCATCTAACAGAAAGGGCACCCAGTGACCAGACAAACATCCTGTCCAAAGATGTGCCGAGGAACTGTTACCAAGCCAAGACACAAACAACCCAAAGATGACAGTCTTTGCTGTCCTCGATAATCCAGAAGCACAGAAGAGGACACAGCCCACTCAAGACTGTGTGCCCCGCCCCCAGAGCTCTGGTTCCAATCTGCATCAAAGTGCACATGCGCAATCATCCGTATCACTGCAACAGGCAGAGAGCAGAAAGAGGTGTGTCATTGTTGGTTTTATGAGAGAGGCAGAGATGGGGCTTGTGGGTCACTCCTGAGTCAGTGGGGACTCTACAGGAACAACACTCAGACCATCTGGAAATCAAAGAAGGCATGCCAACGGAGTAACAGATCCGCGTGCATAGGATGCGTTCCACAAAGCCCTCCCTATCTTACATGCTGGATTCTCGCTATCTCCATTCTAGACACTATGCATTGCTTGTATAACAGCAATAAAAAGTGAAAGAAAAAAAAATCAAACTTGTTTTAGAAGGCAGAATTCTGGTTGTGAATTCTGAGGATTTCGGTGAATTTGTTAGCTATAAAGATACCGTAGCTACGTTGCCTGTGAGTAGGGGAAACCTCAGGTGCCAAACACCCAGTTATTTAAATCAAACACTCTGCTCATACGCATTATCCTGAGTTACAGCAAGCTGTTTCTGCATGAGTCACAGAATCATCACTTAATGGCCATAAAACTAATAAAGTCATTTCAGCAAGGGGAGAGGCCTCTTGCCGTAGATCTAGCATTCAGAAGGGGCTCACTGTGTGTGCGTTAGGTGGAGGTGACTCAGAGTCTCTGTTCCTCCATGGAGATTTGAGACTTAAGACACTCTAAATGGGTAGACATATAAGCCATGTCTGCCTCCCTTTCTAGAACAGGGAAACAGACAGAGTCTGTTCCATAACCCATGGGACTCTCTGATGCCTGACTCAGTGACTCTGTGGGAGGCTTAGGTGATCTGGGCCGTGGATATCATAGGCATCAGGAAGACAGAGGTTGTGGCCCAGTTGTGGCACAGTCACTCCGTTTCTTCTGGGGACCCATGGTGACTCTGGTGGGTTCTTGGCTTTAAGCTGGAAGGGATTGTCCATCTATCCTAGACTCCAACCCCCATCTACCTGGGTGCCCCTGATGTTTGAAGTCTGTCTGTCCTGACGGTTCTTGAGTAAATTTCCAAACGCAGGCAGCATGAGGACCGCAAAGGCAGAGTATTCCAAACCCTCCTCTGTGGGCGTCTCCACAGAGCCTGGCCTCTCTCTCAGAACCCGTGCTGGTCTCAAAGCAAACCTCTCCCATCCCACCCGCTATCAGGGGCTGCTCTCTCCCATCACAGCCAGGACAGAAGGGACCTTAGCCCGGGGCCTACAGGTGTTCAGCTCTGTGCCTGTGGCATGGAGGCTCCTCTGCTCTGTGATGTGGGGGCAGGGTGGGGGTGGAGGGGCATCCTTAGTCTCTGCAGGGCACAGGATCTGCATCAAGGGTTAGGTAGGCATCCTTCCTTCTTGGTGCAGACTGGAGACAGGACATGTGACATTCCCCCTTTCTGACTGTAGCAGGGCTTTCATGGTTTGGGGTTTCTCCTGTGAGCATTAAGGGCACCCCCCAATCCATTTGCATCCATTTTCAGCAGCTGATTCTCCACACCCCCTACCCGACCCCCACCCATGTACATGTAGGTGCCTCACTTGCCCACACCGATCCATTTTTCTCAGATGTTTTTCTGATGAATTTGTCCTGTAGAATTAGCAGCTTCACCCCCAGCACCCCTGCAGCCCTGCACCCCTGCCCTCCCTGGGATTCCAGGCATGGGGAAGCTCCCCTCTCCATAGGCCTCTGATGCTCTCTCCCGCTTTTCAGAGCATACCCTCTGCTCCTCCTTGGTTCCCCTGAGGACAGGAATTTTCCCTCAGAGCCCTGGCAGTGCCTGCACTTGGGGCTGTTCCTTGTCCCTCAGATGAGCCCTGAGGGAGCATGTGCCAGCTGCTTCGTTTGTCCCCTGGGTAGCAGCAGCCTGGGTCTTTCAGGAACTATCAGCCATCAGCACAATTTGTTTTAGATGCTGAGAATTGTCTCCTTTGGTTTCTTTGCAGAAAGTGTCCACATTGTGCCCGGAGGTGGATCTTTCCGGGCCCTCGGCTGGGCCTCTTGTTTTTGCATTTCTGAAGCTGATTTTTCCCACAAGGAAGCTAGTATTATGGAAATTTGTTTCAAATTAAGCTGAGCTGCTAAAGACTGCAGGTACTTCGGGACACTTTGCCTCCTTGGTATGAACCAAGATGACCTCACCTTAGGGACACAAAAGCCCACAGTAGGTGTCTACAATCCTGTTCCACACTGTAACCAATCCTAAGGCTGCCAGAGATCTCTGGTCCCTGATTCCATACCCCAGGACCAGTCTGACTTAGAACATCATATAGAATCATTGGCCCTACCGAGGTCCTGAAGCCTATGCAGAGTCTCTCAGGACCCTGCTGGCCACCGTGGAGACACTTCACCCGGAGTCAAAGCAGTGCCAGGCACCAGGCAGCCCTCTGCGCAGGGGAAGAGGGTGGGGCAGGGCTCAAGCTGAGATCTTGGGATGCCTGCAAGGTTCCTGGAATAAACAGTCCCACTGTGCGCTGCAGGCTTAGCATGTGGTGTAGTAGCCTCTGGAAGTCCAGGAGGACCTTCTCGTTCATCTTCCCAACTAGAGACTCTGGTGCTCCTGCTTCTGGGACCCCCAAGATCTTCTATGGTGAAGCCCAGAGAGAGTTTGGAAGAAGCTGCCCGGCCATTTCCCTCCTGGTTTAGCTGGAACCTTCTCACAGGCCTGAACATGGTCTTTGGCATTCATCTTTGGAAAAGCTGACTGCCGGCCAGTTTTCCGGCACCAGGGCACAGAAAGAGGCCATGTTAGAAGGAGGAGAAGTTTGCCTTGGCTCACATTTTCAGAGTCTTCAGGCCATGGTGGTTGAGAGGGCATAAAGGAAAGACAGGTACTATGGGACTTCCTCCCCTCTCCCCCGTTAACCCATCCTGGCCTCCAGCCTGTGGGATGGTGCCTTTCACACTCAGAGCAGGTCTGAAAACCCCAGGGGCTTGCTTCCCTACAGTAACAAACATGGCCAGTCTTGACTGCTGACGTCCAACATCTGCCCACGTGCTAGAGTCCACCTGCTCCCTGACCTCAGGTTGGGACCCGTTGCCCTTCTCACCATGGCAACATAGTGTGCTCACCATTGATCTTGTGTCAGCTGCTTCTAGAGTCTGAGCAAATCACCTTAAGTAAATAGCAGGGCCTCCCTCCTCACTCGGACAGAAGGAGATTCATAACCTGCATAGCTTGTTTCTCTATTTTTTTTTTCTATTTCTGTTACAGTTTTGTTGAGTTTTGGGTTTATATTTATCTAATTCCTGATGCTTGTTCGAGGATGCGTGCTATTATTCTGAAGATTCTGGAGGTCACCTACCTTAGTGACAGACCGTGCCTCAGATGCCCCTCTCGACAGTCAGAGCTCTGCTGGGAACGCTGGCGTCTTGTGTTGGATTTCCTGGTGACTTTTTTTTTTAGTTCACCTGACAATTGGCTAAAAGATTTCATGTAGCTTCTAAATGTTTGGGAATTGTCCAGCATTCCGCAGCTAACAGAAGTGTGGCTGTGCCCTCATGGGACGGGGTCCTGTTAACTTGAAGCTCACAGTGATTCATTTGTTTATCCATCTTTTTACCCTTATCTATTTTCCTTACGGCTGTGACATTAATTATGGGGAGAGACGTGTTAGCTCTGACTGAGACGTGGGTTCATATGCTTTCCCTTTTTCGCTTTATCAGTTGTCTTTGTGTGTTCTGAAGCCCCGTTCTAAGACTATCTATAAAAAGACTCGTCTCTTGGCTTAGTGCTTACAAAATTAGGGCTTTGACATATTCCTCATAAATTAAAAAAAGGAATAAGTAATGCTTATAGGTGTTTTGGCTGCACAGATATCTCTGAACCATATACATGCAATGCCCCTGAAGGCCAGAAGATAGTGTGGGATCCCCTGGAGCTGGAGTTAACAGAAAATGCAAGCCACCATGTGGGTGCTAGGAACCAAACCCAGGTCCTCTCCAAGAGCGTCTACTGGTTCTTAAACACTGAGCCACCTCTCCAGGCTCATACTCCCATTTCCAATGGCAGTCTTCCTCCCCGCAGATCTTCCCTGTGTAATAGTAACCTCATCCCTTCAGCTCAGCTTTTGGAAATACTATTTACCTGATGTGACTTTCCTGTCCTTTTCTTTTACCAGAATGTATTTGGGCATCTTAAGATTCAGTTTGATCATTTCTCTTTTCATTTCAAGTTTAGATTTTTATCTTTACTGTGATGTATTTAATTTTGTTCATTTTCTCTTGCCCCCACTCCTTTCTCTCCCTCTCTCCTTTCTCTCTCTCCCCTCCCTCCCTGTCTCAGTATTGGAGATAAAGCCCAAGGTCACACAGATGCTAGGTAAGAAAGCTCTACTGTTGAGCTATAGCATAGATCTCAAGACCTCTCACCTACTGAGTGTATTTCATGATCTCTCTCTCTCTCTCTCTCTCTCTCTCTCTCTCTCCTTCCCTCCCTCTGTCCCCTCTCTTTCTGTAGCTCCAGATCTCACACATGAATTTTAACATGTTGCTTTTCATTCATGAAGTTCAATATATCTATTTTTAATCTTCTGTGTATCTTACTCTTTTTTGGTTTGGTTTGGTTTGGTTTTTCAAGACAGGGTTTCTCTGTATAGCCCTGGCTGTCCTGGAACTCACTTTGTAGACCAGGCTGGCCTCGAACTCAGAAATCCGCCTGCCTCTGCCTCCCAAATTCTGGGATTAAAGGTGTGCGCCACCACGCCCGGCGTGTATCTTACTCTTAATGTGTCTATTTTATCTTCTCTACATCACCATGTGTCTCAGTTACTTTTCTATTGCTGGGATGAGACACCCTGACACAGGCGACTTATAGAAGAAAGAGTTTATTTGGGGCTTGTGGTTACAGAGAGTTAGAGTCCAGAGCTATTGTGGTTGGAAGCACAGCAGATAGACATAGTGCTGAAGCTGAGAGCTCACATCCTGATCTACACGTTGGCAGAGAAGCACTAACTAGAAACAGCAACCAATTTTGAAACCTCAAGTCTATCCACAATGACACACCTCCACCAACAAGGCCACGCCTCCTAATCCTTCCCAAACACTTCTGCCAACTGAGGACCAAGCATTCAAATATATAAACCCATGGCAGCCATTCTCATTCAATCAGCACACCATGTGAAGAGCATCTCATGTGCCTTAAGCTCTGTTCTAGTTGGCTGGCCTTTTCCTGTCTTTGGTTGGTGTGTTTAGAGCCTTTAGCTGTGCTATAGGATAGTCAAAGGTATGTGGACGCAATGTCTTATGCATTCGTTTTTGCTGCTTGTTTAGCTTTTCTTTCTCCAGTGTCTGCTAGCCCCTGGACATGTCCAGCTTTCCATCTTGACTGCTGTGCAGTATTGCCTGTATCTTGCTCCATCAATTTTAGGATTTGCTTCAGATGTCACACGGCACACACAGCAGCTGTCACACAGAGACACTGGTCTTTGCGCATCTTTATTTCAGGTGAAGTGTGTGTCCCATTAGTCCTCCCTGTTCCTGATGCAGCTGGCGATTCACAGCATCTTTAGTCGGGATGTTCTATTTAGTCTGCAGGAATGCCCTAGTTTTGCCTTTGTTTTGAATTTACATCAAATGCATTTACATTTGCTTGTTGATGCGTAGTTGTGACAATTTTCTTTGCAACCTTGGTGGGATTCTGACTTCTTTGCCACTTCACTGCTGTCATGTTCTGGTTTTCACTCAATTTCAAATCCTCCTGGGTCTTGGAATGACAAGTGACCATCAATGAAACCCATGTGCGTTTCCATTGTATTATTGAACACTGGCTCTTACCCAGATCCCGCATTGATTAACTCCTTAAACAGGAGAACGATTGCCCCATTACTTCTGGTGTGGACAGAAATCCATGTTCCCTCCTTATCCTCCATTAATAACCCTGGTGAGGGTCCTTGTCACTGTTAAGTGTGATAAGACATCTGGCTCCTCACAAGTCTCCAGTGACACTGCTTGGCACTTGAAACTTATTCTTAGGACTCTGCAGGGATATGAAAGGAATGAATGGCCTTTGGCACGAAAGGCAACACAATAAAGTAGGAGAACTTTATTGTGAGTCCAGATACACGGTCAAGAAAGCCATGGGAACGAAGAAGATGACTGACATTGAAAAGTCACTGTGGACTGACCATAGGTGATATTTCCCAGATGTCTATTGTAACCTGAGCTCAGCTCATGTGGGCCTGCACAGGGAGCCCAAGGTCCTGCATAGTGGGCTCATTTGGCGTCTCGAAAGGTAGTTGTACTGGCTGGTTTTGTGTGTCAACTTGACACAAGCTGGTTACCACAGAGAAAGGAGCCTCAGTTGAGGAAATGCCTCCATAAGATCTAGCTATAAGGCATTTTCTCAATTAGTGATCAAGAGGGCCCTTTGTGGGTGGTGCCATCCCTGGGCTGGTAGTCTTGGGATCTATAAGAAAGCAAGCTGAGCAAGCCGGGGGAAGCAAGCCAGTAAGCAGTGCCCATCCATGGCCTCTGCCTCCAGGTTCCTGTCCTGACTTCCTTTGGTGATAAACAGCAATGTGGAAGTGTAAGCTGAACAAACCCTTTCCTCCCCACCTTGCTTCTTGGTCATTATGTTTTGAGCAGCAATAGAAACCCTAAGACAGTAGTGCTTTCCTTAAGAGAGGAGTTGGCATAATAGCTTCTTTCTTGCCACACCCACAGGCATCCAGGCTCTGAGATTTGCTGAGTGTGAAAGAGACGTGATATTCTCTAGGATCCAGGAGATTTTGCCACTGATTTCTTTTAAGATTTATTAGTATAAGTTCACTGTAGCTGTCTTCAAACGCACCAGAAGAGGGTATCAGATCTCATTATGGGTGGTTGTGAGCCACCATGTGGTTGCTGGGATTTGAACTCAGTACCTTTGGAAGAGCAGTCGGTGCTCTTACCCACTGAACCATTTCACCAGCCCTTGCCACTGATTTTTAAAACATACTTACACCCAGTGTACAAGACCATGGAATTAGAGGGCAGGGCTTGCAGTAAAAATCAGAGGTTCCTGGGCAGCTGGAGCTGAAGGTGAGCACAGTGGGTCCTAAGTGAGACACTCCCAATGCCAGCCAAGAAGATCACTGCCCACATGATATTTTGCAAGTTTTCTGTGACCACCGTGGCCAACAGAGTAATGACCCAGGAAGGGCAAGAAGGTAGATCGATTCAACATGACTAAGTGCCTGGTGTTGGTTCAGACTTTGGGAATCTGACCCAAATAGATTTTTTTAGGCATATTTAGGCACAGCACAATTTGATGAAAACTTTCCTGGTGATAATTAACTTAATCCTGTGTACATAATAAAACACACATACATCTCCTTAAGGAACAAAGTGAGCTGAATAAAGACTGGACTTGACCATATTGAAACTCTTTGTAAAGTCCATGTGACACCTTCCATAAAGACGGCTTTTGAGATTGAATGAGAAAAACAAACTTACAATAAGAGTCTGGGGAGCATCTGGTGTGGTCCTTGACCTCGTGGATGGCACAAAGATTACCAGGCTATTAACCACATCTGTTCCCAATGTAACTTTTTGGATACTCTATTGAGTTCCTTTTTTTTTCTCCCCGAGACAGGGTTTCTCTGTATAGCCCTGGCTGTCCTGGAACTCACTTTGTAGACCAGGCTGTCCTCGAACTCAGAAATCCGCCTGCCTCTGCCTCCTTCCTATATCTACCATCCATCTCCACCCTAATCATTTCCAATCCCCCAACACTAGGTCGAAGAGACAGAATATTAAAGGAAATGGGGTGATGTAGACCTCTTTAGACTACTTCCTGATGGTTAGGGACATCGAGTTCCTCAGGGGAAGTTCAATCTTCGTTGTCAGAATATCTCTAACTAGCAGTTCAGCAAAAGCAGCAGCAGGAACCAGCAGCAGCAGGGGAGCAGCAGCTGCCACAGGCACCCTTGGGGCTCTCTTGTTTACACCCTTTCAAGAGTCCCCAGACTTCCAAGTAAACTGTCTGCAGCTGGCAAAATCATGCCCCTCCTAGAGCACGAGACAAATCATAGTTAGTTACTGTGGACAATCTGAAGAAATCCCACATCCCACACCTAGGATTAAAAGAAAAACATTCCCATGACATAACTGGGTTTTTAAGGAAACAAAAATTCTCACTGTATCCCAGCCTTCTGGGTGGGTAACAGGCTGTGCATTCCTTCTTTTGAAGGAACAATCCTGAGTGTTTCACATTCCAGGTTTGCCTAGTGCTTATCGTGAAGACACACAAGAACCGAGTGTCTCCTACCATGTTTAACACTGTGAGATGGCTATTCCTGGTTGTCAACCTGGCTACATCTGGAATGAACTACCAATGGAGCACACTCTGCTAATTCAGATCTTGAGGCAAGAAGATACAGGCTTCTGACCCTGACCGTGACATGGAGATCTTGAGACATAGTGGCCATGAAAAGCTTAGGCCCAGGCAAGGTAGTACACACCCTTCATCCCAGTAGACTAAGCCAAGCAGATCTCTGAGTTCAAGGTCAGCCTGGGTCAAAGCACTAGTTCAAATCCAGCTGGTCGGAGAGATATTGCAGTCTTTTCACTTTGTGGATTAAGATGTTGGCATGCATCGTGTGAAGGATTTTTCAGGGATGCAGACCCCAAGAGGCTACCCACACTCCAGGAAACAGCCCTACCCCATGCACATATAAGCAGCACAAATTGAACTCATCAGGTGTTTTAAAACAAGAGCATGTGGAGGTGGGAGGGAAAAGTGGAGAGGGGAACAGTTGAGGAACTGTAGGGAAGGGAATGGGGTGAGTCTGATCAAAACATGTATGAAATTCTCAAATGACAAACAGAGATGCTAACATGGACCCAGGGAGGAGGCAGAAACTGTAGAGCCACACAGACTGAACCTAGAAGCCAAGGGCCACAGGAAAGGATGTCTTGCTTAATATGTGGTGAACAGCCCTGTCAACCAGTCCGATGAGCTGGTGGTGGGATGATCAGAACGCAGGACCTCTAGGAACTGTGCTCATAATGAATGTGCAGCCACCCCGCTGTCCCCAGACTCCCGTTCCCACCCAGGTTTGACTATAGGACAACACCTCACAAGTACTAATGTAAGGTACTCTTCATGTTAAGTCCACAGGGCCGAGCTTTGTTCCTGCCGTGTGAAGGAAGGAGGCAGAAGTCTGTTAGTAAGCACACATCCATTATTCCATAACTGATGAAGAATTACAGAAGCTGAAGAAGCCAGGAGTTAACGAAAGCTGTGTGCTGGCTTCAACAGGCCATCGGAAAGGGCAAGAGATGGCTTAAAAAAAGGAAGGACGAAGGTGTCGCTGTGGGTGAAGCAAGACATCCCTTTCCTGTGGCCCTTGGCTTCTAGGTCTAGTCTGTGTGGCTCTACAGTTCCTGTCTCTCCCCTGGGTCCTTGTCAGCGTCTCTGTTTGTTTGTCTGTTTGAGAATTTAATACATGTTTTGATCAGATCCACCCCAGTCCCTTCCCCACTGAGAGTGATGCTTTGTGGGATTCTGACCCTGCCAGGCACAGAGCTCTTTGTGATCTATGAGCTTGGACACCAAGACTCCTGTCCGAGTTTATGGCTGGTTCCCTGTGGCTTGGCCCAGGCCCTGTCCTGCCTCTGGATTGGATCTTGCTCACATGGCTTCAGAAATCTGTAGGCTGTGTGTCTTCCTTCTCCCCATCCCTGTCAGGTTGTTCTGGGAAGTGACCATTAAGCCCACATGAGCCTCACTTCACAGCTTGATTGTCCCCCATATCCCATGCTGCTGGGTACAGCTCTGTAATTGAATGTTGGCCACATGAGGTTCCCCTATACCTACTCATAAAGCATCTACTGTACTCCCCACTCCGTCCTGACAGAAGTGGTGGAGTGTGCACAAGGGCATGTGCTTAGCTGCGATGGAGGGTTCCTGGGTGTCCACATCACCCTACTCTGTGGAGCTATTGCTCACCAAGGGTGAGCAGTCTGTTGCTATCACATAAGCTTGCGGCCTTCCTGGGTGCATCTGTCACTACTATCATCTTGGGGGTGTGTCCTGTGTATGACTTGAGAATGTGCCCGCTGCTCAGGTACAGCCCCATCTCCCATCACCACAGGAATGGGTGCCTTCTTCTGAGGCACCAATGCTGACATGTCCGCAGGGCTGATTGACTCCTGTCTGTCAGCTCACAGCCCTGCATTCAGCTAAAGCATCAAAGGATCCTCAGGCCTGGGGCCTTTTCCCTCTGTGCTTGTGGTACTGCAGCTCCGCCTATCTTCCTTCCTTTAGTTATGCCAAACTGCAATGCCGTGTGGCGATAACAATTATGTTTCAAGCCAGCAAGAGAGCAGAGCAATCAACCATGCAATTGTGCCTCGGTAGCTCCAGTGGCTGTCGGCTCTGACTGGCCCTGCACTGCCAGCTCTTCCAGGGCCCTTGCCCCAGAACAGCACAGCCTGCCCCCGCAGCAGCTTCTTTGGCACGGGAAGCAGAATTTCTGTGAAGATGTGGGTCTGCAGTCCAACCAGGTCCACTCCGACACCCCACCCCATGCCACCCTCCCTTCACATCACATGACATCTGCCCGACATTACGGCCAATGATTTGGAAGACATCTTTTACTTGTTGTTGAGTGATCGTGTCCTTTGCCCTGGGTGACAGCAATTCTGGTCCAGGCAATTCTGCCTGAAATGACCTGTGCGCTTGGATTCTGCAAGCAGGCGCTCACATCCTGGAGCATGGGGTCATCTCTGAAAGCTTCTTCCCACCTGTTCTGCTGTCCTACGGTGAGGAGGAGACCCTCACAGGCTGAGGACAGGGTACTAGGGAGGAGGCAGCCCCCTGCCCGTGTACATGAGCTTTACTGGAGTTTTCTGTTTTGAGGAGAGTCAGGGGCTGAACATTCTCATGGTTGCTGCCTTGGCCTAGGACCCTATCTTACAGCAGAGTCTCCAAGGCAGAGGCAGAGCTAGGGGACGGGAAGCAAGTCCAGGCAGGGATGGCCTTGCCCTGGACCCAGGGTCTTCCCATGCTGACCCAGATCCTCCAGCCACAGTTCACCCACCCCGCCAGCTTGTTACTTCTGTCCTCTACAGCTAAAACACACTTGCCGCGGGGCCTGCCTGGTTCTGCTCCACCTGGGAGCTCCTCTTCTATATGAGAACCATTGGTGTGGCCTCCTCTCTGCTCTCTTCACTGTCAGAATTCAACCCAAATATTCCCTTACCAGAGAGCCTTCCCTGAGGAGCATGGCAAAGATGGCTTCATCCATGTCTCCTTCCTGTTTCCAGCTTTACTTTTCTGCCCAGCCTGTGTCATAACTTGACAAGTCAAGTGTTTGTTTCTTTTCTTTATCATTGGCTGCAATAAATGATGTGGCCTTGCCCGTTGTGTATTCTCTTGCCCAAGAGAGACAGCCTGGCATACAATAGTTCCTCAATAAGGAATTGTTGCTCTCAGCTTGTCATAGACTGTCCACTCATTCCCAACCTCTGACTGGTACCATACAGTCCAAAATAGCCACACTCCATAAACAGTTGGTCTGGATAGCCCCCCAAGGCTCACGTGCAGTCAAAGCCGTCTGTAACCTCATGGTTTTTCATCCATTCATTTTGTTCTCAGAAATAACAACTCTGAGACTTAGTATTTTGTGAGTACATGCCTATGCCAAAAGCTTTGCTTGTTCCCCGACTCTCTTATAACTTAATTACTCATCTATTCTATCCTAAGTCATGCCGTGTGGCTGGCTACTTGGTTCTCAGTTCCATGTGGCCATCTTCTTCTGTGTCTGGGGCCAATCTCCTGTGCCTGACTATGCCTCTCAGAATCCTCCTCTCTCACCTCTCTTTCCCCTGGATGTCCCACCTTCTCATCCTGCCTCAGCTCATTGGCCATAGGCTTTTTTTATTGACAGGTGAAGCTTCCATTCATTACACAAGAAATTTAACACACTCATGTGTTAAAGGCTCTCGAAAGGTGATGGGGAGGGCTCTGATTCTATCAATGGATCAACCCACTGATGAGTTGATAGTCAAATGGACTACCAGGAATGTGACTTTGAAAGGTATATTTGCTCCAGTGGTTTCTCTGTTTCCTGGACATCACGAGCCAAACATCTATGTTCTTTTACATGTTCCTCCCATGATGCTCTGTTTCACCATGGCCCAGAAACAACAGAGCCAAGTAGCCGTGGGCTGAAACCTCAGACACCGAGAGCCCAAATACTACACCTTTCTTCCTGTTAGTTGGCTTTCTTTTTTCTTTCTTTCTTTTATTTATTTCTTTTGGTTTGAAGGTGTCTATTGTAGAAAGGCAGAGAGAGAGGAGGGAAGAGAAGTAGAGGGCAGCCATGGCCACGTGGAGAGGGGGAGAAGGGAAGGGGAGAAGGAGATCAAGGGGTGAAGGACAAGGAGAGCAGGAGCTTAAGAGCTTTAATTGGTTTTCTCTCAAGTATTTTTGTCTAGCAATAGATAGCTGACTACCATAACATGGGACAGGTCACATGACCCTGACACAAGGTCACTGCTATAAAATTACCCATCCCCCTACATTCTCATCTCTGCTATCTTAAAAAACAAACAAACAAACAAAATCTTCAATTGTAGCTGGATATGGTGGCACACACCTGTAATCCCAGCACTTGGAAGGTAGAGGAGAGTCAGAAGTTGGAAAGCAGCTATGTAGCAAGTGGAGGCCAGTCTGGGGAACAGGTGACTTGGGGGAAAAATCAGACAGAGCAAAACAGAAACATTCATGTACTGGCTGGTTTTGTGTCAACTTGACACAAGCTGGAGTTATCACAGAGAAAGGAGCTTCAGTTGAGGAAATGACTCCATAAGATCCAGCCATAAAACATCGTCTCAATTAGTGATCAAGGCGGGAGGGCCCTTTGTGGGTGGGACCATCTCTGGGCTGGTAGTCCAAACTTGGTTCTATAAGAGAGCAGACTGAGCAAGCCAGGGGAAGCAAGACAGTAAGTAACATCTCTCCATGGCCTCTGCATCAGCTCCTGCCTCCAGGCTCCTGCCCTGTGTGAGTTCCAGTCCTGACTTTCTTTGGTGATGAACAGCAATGTAGAAGTGTAAGTTAAATAAACCCTTTCCTCCCCACCTTGCTTCTTGGTCATGGTGTTTTGTTCAGGAACACAAACCCTGACTAAGACAACTCATATTACCTTATGAATGCCAAAGTTATTTACGATAAGACAGAGTTCTGACTGAAGCAGATCTAAGGTGCTGCAGCCCCAGCAGAGCCTCAGACTTCTTCCTCTGTGTCCAAAGTGCCCTTGTTCCTTGTTGTCGGGATCCTCTGTCAGCATCAGCCATGGGCCTGTTACCAGTGGTCATTTTGCAAGTTCTAGACCTTGTATCCCAGAATTGCCTCAGTTCCTAGTCTCTGACTTTCAAAGTCCCTGTCTCATGTGTGGTGGCATCTCCTTCCTTCTACTGCTGAGGGACATCAGCTGCATTGTGCTGGCTAGTTCCATATCAACTTGACACAGCTAGAGTCATCTGAGAGGAGAGAGCCTCCGTTGAGGAGCGCCTACATGAGATCAGGTTACAGGTTCTCAATTCAGTAGTGTTCAGTGCTGGGGCCTTTTAAGTGACCTGGACCATCAGGTTTTCCTCAATGGACTAAACTTGATAGCGTTGCAGTCAGATGGTGATATTGGAAGGAGGTAGGCGTGGAAAGAGGTGGAGCCCAGCTGAAGGAAGTAGGTTGCCAGGGTTGTATTTTGAAGAACGTATCTTGTCCCATACCTCTTCCTATCTGGCCCCTCTGCTGGCTGGTCTGCTTCCTGGCCCCATGAGGTGAGCAACCATCTTTCACCATGATGAGCTGCCTCAAGAGAGCCAGCTGTGTGGGAGTCAAGCCCCCTAAACTATATCACAAGACAAACACTTCCTCGTTTAGTGTTTCTCTCGGACACCTTGTCGGATCCACGAAAAGCTAGCACACCCACCTGTGTAACCGAAGCTTTATCACACAGCCACGCCCACCACCTGCCACTGTCTGTGGCTGTCCACAGGAGATCGAGGTGAGGAGACTGGTCTGAAGAGGCCATGGTGCACCCTCAGCCTGAAGTGTCTACCATCTGCTTTTGTGGAAAAAGACCATGTGTCATGTCATGAATAGCTGGGAGGGAGGACTTCTTTAAGAATCTAGGCACTGCCAAGCAGCTGCAGAAGTGGGCCACATACCCTGAGCTCTTTACTGTGGTCTCCTCCATTTGTTTTTGGAAGGAATAGTCATGGGCAGCCTGGCCAAGGAGGCACTCAGGCTAGTGGGGGCATGCTCTCCTGATTTAGCTTAGGTTCACACAGGCAGGGAAGGTACTCTCTGCTGATACCAGGTAGAGCTCTGTCCTCTGAGTATGGCAGGGTCTCTGTGGTCTTGGAATCGGCACTGATGGTTACCCACATGATCTGAGGGTGTCATCAGACCCCACCAGAGATTCCAGCTATTCACTCACTCCTGGCCCCCATCCCAGGCTGAATATAATCCTATCCTGGTACCACTTGGCTTTGAGGTCCTACCATAAGACATGGAAGGTTGATGGGTGGGAACTCTAGTGAGGAGGCACTAGAGTCATCGCCCATGCTTGGAGAGGGGAGGAGCTGCCTCCAGAACCCTACTGACTCATTGGTTCACTAAGCTAGACCTGGATGGAATTATTTCTCTAGTCTATCTATGCCCTTTCTATCTAGGGTGAATAGAAAGACCCTGAAGGGAAAGTCACACGATGCCAGGCTAGGGTTCAATTCAAAACCGGGGCTGTTAGTCTCCAGGATCCTTCTGTGTCACTCAGTCCAGGAGGAAGGCCACTGCCACTGCCACACACTGATGCCCTTGCATCCTTGGATCAACCTTAAGCTGCACTTCATGGTCGAGCTGAGCCTAGGGTGACATATAGTTTCGAGTAGCTGTGCCCTGAGCCCTAGTGTAGTTTGCCTCTGTGTGGAGATCCCTGCCACACCCAGCTCTGCAGCTGTGTCTCAAGTCAGTTTATTTAAAAAAAATTGTATTATAACTGAAAGTGGAAAATAATACACCTTTGGAATGGCATTAGGAAACCTTCCTGTAAATGAATCTGCATGGAGAAGTTTTGTTTCTGTGCTGTTTGGTTGCCATGGTGACAGTCTGCATTAGCTAATACGTTTGTTTTGAGAATTTTAACACCGGTTTGCCAATTTTTCTCTTTCTGCCTTAACTATGGCTTACGCCATTACACCTGGTGTTCCTGTGCTGTGTCCTCAGGCTCCCGAGCTGGCCAGGCTAGAGCCTCTTCAGTGAATACCACCTGAGGGAGGCGCTCAGTACACATGGAGCTGAGCTGAGAGAGTTCCAGCCTTGGTGGGACTGAACAGCAGGGTTGCTGCTCTTCCTGGGAAGGATGGGATGGCTCCAAGAGGGCAGAGTCAGGGATAGGAAAACCTAATCGGGCCCACATTTTCCCCCTCAGCTGCTCAGAGAGAAACATGCAGGTGGAGGCGGCAGAGACACATCAGGGCAGGTGGTATGGTAGACTGGCAGACACCAGGGAGACCTGACAAAAAGTCTCCACTTGCCATTTAGCTTCAGAACCTCCAACAGGGACCTTACTAGCTCAGCAGGCCGGGTGCCAAGGAGGGGAAACATGACTTGTTGAGTCCCCATGACTCTCACCATGCTCTGGGTCTGTTTCCCCTGCTTGAGCTGTCATGGGGGAAATGTGACAACACAGCTGGCTCAGGGACAGAAGCACAGGCTCCAGACACTGGCACCGAGCTGCACCACGGCTGTGATGGAGGGTGTGGGAAGGGTTCTTCTGAGACCCAAGAAGGAAGGCCTGGGATGAGGGCCTTCTAGGTGATGGAGGAAGCAGCTGTAGCCAGCCCCGGGAGGTACCTGGACAGCAGGCAGGATTCTGCAGCTGAGGGTGCGGTCTCTTTGACCAAAGCAGACGATAATCCTTGAGTGGGCGTCAGACAGTCCAGTCCTCGGGATGCCCAGGGATGAGGGGGACAAGCCCCTTGATCATTGGTGCAATGACCAAGTGCTGACTATTCCAAGGGCAGACCAAAGCGTCTCAAAGGCAGAGCAGCCCAGAATGCTTGTTCTGCCCTCACAGGCTGCTGAACTCTGAATAGTTCATTCAATCTTGATAAGCCCCAGTTTTCCTAACTATGAAGTGGGGTTTTCAGAGAATGTTGGGACCTCCAAGTTTGACCAGCAAAAGAGGACTCCAGGTGGGGCGTCTGCTTGTCGGGATGGATCAGGGCCGTCTGTGAGGAGACGTCTGCGCATGTTGACTTATAGCTGCTGCTGCACGCCCCCACTGAGCTCATGGCATGTGCTATTCTGAGCAGGTGTGTGTGTGTGTGTGTTTGTGTGTATAAGGTAATAAGACACAGCAGTGAACTGGGATGAGCCCTTGCAGTGTATGATTACAGGTGATTGCTTGGTGTGTCTGTAGTGAGATGTGTCCATGTGGTTGGACTGGTATCTGGTCTGGCTTTCAGTAGATCCCCTGACTGTGCCCACTGTAAGCCAGAGCCCTGGAGCACCAGTCACTCTGACACTTACTTTTATTAACATAGTAATGGAAACCAAAGGAGGGAAGACAACGTTTGGTGAATGCCCGAAGTCCTCCAGACGTTCCCTCGGCCCCCACACGGCGGCGCAGATACATCTCCTCTCTGGCTCTTTCTAAAGCACAATGGTTAGGAACAGCAACCCCAAGCAGAGGAGGAAGGTGCCCCACACCAGGGCATGCAGAGTAGCTCCCGTGATTATAGAAACAGAAAGACACAGCAGATCCGGGGTCTTCTGAGGCCCATTGGGAGGATGGCAGGGGGTTGCATAAGCTCCTCACATCCATCCTAGCTCAGAAAAGCTGCGTTCACCAGGTAATATCCAACACAGGTATAGCAGAGGAGGGAGGCAGGGTACCCTAGGATGAGCCATGCCCACCAAGGGGACGGCTTCAGAGTTCAGTCAGCTCTGGTCATCAGCAACTTACCACCTCTTGTCACAAACATCTGGCTTCACACAGCTGGCCCACAGCCATGCTGCTCCCTAGCAATTTATCCAGTGGGGAAAGAGGTTTTCAGGGAATTTGAGTGTCGCTGCAGGGCTTAGAGATAAGGACCAGTGGCTTCTTCTAGGACTCTGCTAGTGGACCCCCTACCAAGGCTGGGCACATTTCTGTGAGGGGTAGGTACAGAAGTCAAAGCTAGATCTTTTACATGGAAAGATTGAAATTACAGAGCCCATGACAGCACTAGGGTTGCCATGAATGGAAATTCCTGCATCAGGAGAAAGGCTCACTTCTGATCAGAGCAAGCGTCACTGGCAGCAGACATCATTTTCCTCATGTCAGAAGTCCCTTGGTTCCACTTCAAAATGCCCCGAGATCCCGGTTCCACTGAGCACTAAACCCTGGCCAGACTTGTTTAACGTCTGTGCTCAGTCCTGCCATCATTTCCCCCGTGTGCCTTCTGTATCCACACCAAAGAGCTGAGTGGGGCGCAGAGGAACTCTGGAGGTAAGGGTGGGGTGCTTCAATCTGGGACCTTCCATAGATCCTACTAGAGAGATAGAGGAGGGCCTCAGGAAACAGAGGTAGGTATGGTGTCATGGCTGACTGCCTCAGGCATGTCCAATACGAGCAGACGCTCAGCCCACAGGGGCCTGAGTCAGGAGCATGAGAACCCTCCTGAGATACTCCTGCCTTCATTGCCAGAAAGAAGGTCAAAGAAGCCAGCTTATGCCTTTGTCCTGTGTACTATCAAGCTGGGGGTTCTGATTGGTATAGAGATGAGCTTTGTCAGTAGTATATGAAAAAGCTCACCAGTGGCAGACTTGGGCATTGCTGTAACCTTTGGGCACTTACATCAAACTCTGGGGGGGGGGTATTGGAGTAATAGTGACTCTATTAGCATGAGCATTAGCAGCTCTAAACACTGTCTTCATCCATTAGGGAAGGAAGGGGGTAGCAGGCCTGGAGGAAAGGGCAACAGGGAGCTGAAGTGGGATTGTAAAGACACAAATGAGACATGACCCTAGGCTTCAGGGACTGCACCTCTCAGCTCCTGATGCTGAGCATGGATAGGGCAGCCAAGGGCCAAGGCACATGCCTCTGTTCCTCCCATGTGGTCTATGAACAGGCAGGATACCAGATGTCAGAACGCAGACCTGCAAGCTCCACCTTGGTCTCCCAGAACATGCAAATCCAGCCACACACCATAGAAGAGCCAAGGTGAATTTAAGGAGAGCTCCTTACCCATGCCTCAGCACCTTCACGGGAAGCCATGGCTCACGTCTCAACAGTTAGGGTTCTGTTAAAATCTTAACAGTTTTGACCACTCCTTCTGCTGGGAACATACTTGCTTTCTGTGCTTATATTACGTAGCTATGGGTTGTGGCTGATGCCAGGTGATTTGAGGGTAAAGATCTGGGATGCAATCTGTTTGCTGATCTAGAGGAAGCAGCTGGCACCTCGCCTGGCCCTCGCACCCAGGCCCAAGTTGGATTACTTCCATGGAAGGTCAAGACAGTTGGACATAGCCCTGGCTTAGGGGATTAACTCACCCCCAGTGACAGCATCTCCAGTCCTCCCCCATGTCCCCAGGGGATAGCTTTTGTATAGTCCCACAGGGTTATGGAGAAGAACTGGCCCCGAGAGACTGAAGAGGTGGAGGAAAGCCTCTAACATATAACCTGGCAAAGGGATCCACTGTGCTGACTTAACAGCAGCGACTGTGAAAAGGAAATCCTAATTCAATGTGACATAAACCACTGCAGAGAAAAGGAAGAGCCTGCTCAGCCATGCTGGCTCACTCAAGCACCCTCACACTCAACATTTTTTATAGTGGGTGTCTACTGCTGCAAACAGACACCATGACCAAGGCAACTCTTATAAGGACAACATTTGGTTGGGGCTGGTTTACAGGTTCAGAGGCTCAGTCCATGATCATCAAGGTGGGAGCATGGCAGCATCCAGGCAGGCACAGCGAGGGAGGAGCTGAGAGTTCTATGTCTTCAACTGGCTCCCATGTAGTTAGGAGGAGGGTCTCATTGCCCACCCCCACAGTGGCACACTTCTTCCAACAAGGCCACAGCTCCAAATAGTGCCACTCCCTGGGACAAGCATATTCAAACCACCACAGTGGGTTTTGCCACCACAGTAAACCAATATCATTTACACTTGTAAGGTGAGAAAACTCACACTCAGAAGCTAAGTCATCCTCCTAGATGTCCATGATTGTGGCCATCCATCCATCCCCCACCTCCCATAGCCATCTATCTAGCCACCCAGGCATCCACCCATCCACTCATCCAGGCATCCCTCCACCCATTCACCCAGGTGTCCATCCATCATCCACTCACCCAGGTGTCCATCCACCCACTCACCCAGGCATCCATCCACTCACCCAGGTGTCCATCCACCCACTCACCCAGGTGTCCATCTATCATCCACTCACCCAGGCATCCATCCACTCACCCAGGTGTCCATCCACCCTCTCACCCAGGTGTCCATCCATCACCCACTCACCCAGGCATCCATCCACTCACCCAGGTGTCCATCCATCCACTCACCCAGGCATCCATCCACCCACTCACCCAGGTGTCCATCTGTCCACTCACCCAGGCATCCATCCACCCACTCACCCAGGTGTCCATCTGTCCACTCACCCAGGCATCCTAGCAAAGTCAACAGTGTGGGATGAAGCACCCATGGTACCATCAGATTCCCTTCCTGCTGCCCACCTCCTCCCAGCTGAGTACAGACCATGACAGATAGTGACAGGTTGTAAAGGCACAAGGATAGATTCCCCAGGCCATGGACTTCCTCAGGACTCCAGGTTAGACGTGCAGATGACAGCAAAGAAAGGGCTGGAGCCCAGCCATTCAGTTACCCCCATGGCTTCCCACTCACCAGTCAGTTGCCAGGGCTAGCCCAGGGCAGGCAAACAGCAAAGGCAGGAGAGGGGCAGCCTCTGCTTTTGGGGAATCTACATAGCCCATGAACAGAGACCAGGCTTGGGCAGGGACAACGGTCTTGGGGGAGGGGGGGCACAATGGAGGAGCTGCTGAGCAGGGCAGTGCAAGAAGATCAGGCTTAAGCTGCCAACATTGTAGAATGGGCTCCAGAAGGATGGCTTCTGAGTTGTTTGCAGGGTTAGAGGGAAGGTCTGAGGGTTGCATCCCAAGCTGGGCATTTCTGCTTTTACTCATAGACAAGAGGACATGGTGCCATTGTACAAATCAGACTCCTCCCCCACAATGGAGAACTGAAACCCACAAATCTCAGAGGGAAACTTCTATGGGTGAGCATGTCTAGGAGTTGCACATGTGGAATCAACTTACCGAAAATCTTGCCTCTGAGACCCGAGACAACATGCAGGGAGGACAGACAAACACAGACAGACAGACAGACAACCTGGCTTTTCAGATAGAGTAGAGAGAGGCTGACTTTCCTTGAGACAGTGCGATGCTTGGAAAAAGACCGTGCTGTCTGAAATAGATTCGCACTGATCAAATAGGAAAGAACCAAATTAAGAATTTTTTTAGAATAATATGTAATATGTAAAAAAAAATTGGAAAGAGGCTCTTGAAAAACAAAGTGTGGCCATAGTTTTAGAATTCTCAATGGAAAGCCATTGCTGTGTGACTACACATAAATGTGCTGCTTTGGTTCAAGAAAAACATGGTCAGCCAAGGTGCAAAGCAAACTGACAGCTGAGAAGGACAGGTGCATTGGAGGAGAGCTATCCTGACAGACACAGCAAGAACCCACAAAGAACCCAGGCGCAAGGACAGGTGCATTGGAGGAGAGCTATCCTGACTGACAGACACAGAAAGAACCCACAAAGAACCCAGACGCAAGCAGGCCATTCATATATGAACTAGATGCAAACATAACAAGGACAGTTTTTTTTTAAAAAATGATCTTTAGAATCACAAATATTACAAAGGTTGAAAAGAGCTCCCCAAGCTGGGCAGTGGTGGCGCATGCCTTTAATCCCAGCACTTGGGAGGCAGAGACAGGTGGATTTCTGAGTTCGAGGCCAGCCTGGTCTACAGAGTGAGTTCCAGGACAGCCAGGGCTATACAGAGAAACCCTGTCTCGAAAAAACAAACAAGAAAAAGAAAGAAAGAGAGAGAGAGAGAGAGAGAGAGAGAGAGAGAGAGAGAGAGAGAGAGAGAGAAAGAAAGGAAGAAAGGAAGGAAGGAAGAAAAAGAAAAAAAGAAAGAAAAAGAAGGAAAGAAAGAAAGAAAGAAAGAAAGGAAGAAAGAAAAAGAAAGAAAGAAAGAAAGAAAGAAAGAAAGAAAAGAGCTCCCCGATGTTGCTCACTAAAGAGTCTCCTAGTGAAATCACAGGTGAGACAGGCACAGCAGTACATACCTGTGACTCCCATTGTAAGGGAGGGCTGAGGCAAGAGGGTCAGGGGTTCAAGACCAGTCTGGGCTATAGACCTAGGCTCTGTCTCAAAAACAAAGCACAATGGAGGAATGAACAGAAGACAATATTATGTATAAAACTAAAGAAATAGGGGAAGACATCCCAGGAAGATCTACATGCTTGTTGAAGGCTGGCTCTGTAAGCTGTGATCTGTAAGTTTTAAAGATCACGTGGTAACCGAAACAACTGTATATGTGCCTCTTGATACAGAGCTACTGTTTCTATATTGTTTTATTGACCAAATGGACAACTTCAGGACACTGTGTATATGTGAACTCCTGGGGTCCATTTGACAGGACAGTTATGGGTTCCAGAGCCTTGAAAGTACCTCCCTGTGTGTGTTTCTAAAGGAGATGGCTACATGTCTTTGCTGACCTTGGCTTGATGGGAGGCACTAGGCTCAGTCAGTTTGTTCTAGATAGAAGGATATGAAACCAATATGGCTGCAGTGCTGTTCAGGTATGGGATGTGGTGGCCTCTGTGTCCCTGTCTGCTGCCTGGGCTACGAGATTTATTTTCTATGGGGCCTGTATCATTTGCCCCAAAAGAAAGACAATTTTGCCACATAAGCACAGAGTTGTGTGGAGAAGGCCTGCCATCCCACACTGACTGAGTTTGAAGAAGTCCAGAGCAAGCTTCAAACCAGGGCGGGATTTGTAAACAGCGCCTGGCCGTGCTGTGCTCGCTGTTCCTGGGATAACGAACCTTTTCCTGCTCATGCGCCAGGACTGGCAATGTCTAAAGATCAGTGCCTGATCTTCAGAGGCGCCTGAGGGCAGGAAGAATGTTCCCCTGGCTTTTCTCAGAAAGATGAGCTGTTTCTCCAGGAGGTCTAAACTCTGACCTGGGGGCCTGAGCTGGAGACAGCCTGGTCTGGAGGCACACCATGGCCTGTTCCCCTTCCCACGACTTCGCTGGGCTCCAGGCACTGTGAGGCTGAGGGATCTGCCTTGCTTCTTCACTGCAGCCCTCCTCTTTACCCACCCTCCTCTGTTTCGCTCACACAAGGATCAAAGATGGACTGATCTGATGGGAAAAGAGCTGCCCTGAGGCACAAATCCCTACCTAGTATTAGCCAGAACATAAACGGAGCCCAGGGCTCAGAAACAAACCTTCAGGAAGTTGGCTGGAGGCTTGGACTCAGTAAGTAGTGGCCTGTCTGCCCCGATTGTCCTCTGTTGTCTGAGTTGCTTTGATGTCACAAAAGATGACAAAAGTCAAACGTGCAGCATAGCGTCTTGGAAGTCATGTGTTGGGCTCCTGGTGTCCTTCAAACCTCTGTCACAATCCACTCCTCTCATCACTCTCGGAGGGAGGGAAGTCTGGTGATATCTGTCCTTTCCTGTAGGACGATTTGGGATCATGGTATCCCTGGAGCCACTAGAGACTAAAGATGAGAACTGGCTCAGAGACTCCTCAGAAATCAACCAGAGAGACAAAATAGAGAGGAATCTTGTCCTGCCCTGCAGCCACAGTCTGGGAGGAGAGGGGGACAGCAAGGGCTTAGAGATCGGTCCCCTGGGCTAAGGCCCCAAGGGAGCTGAGCATCAATGTGTTTCTTATTAGCAAGCCGCAGTGCCCTCATTAAGCAAAAGAGCAGGGTGGTAATAAAACAAAGGGTTGCAGAGCCAGCGCTCTGGATGCTGTGCTGAGGAAGAGGCTTAATAGGCAAAAAGGCTTCAACGAAGCACATCATCAAGTCAACAGGAGGCCCCGCAGGCGCTTGCTGCTGCAGCCTGTGAGACCTGAATAATAATTCAGCATCTCATGCAAACCGGGGGCCACTCAGCAGGCAAGTACCGAGTCTGCGCTCACCTGCGAGTCTGTCTATGCCAAGGAGCCGCTGACTCTGCTCCTGGGAGAGATCCTCCATGAGGGTGTACACACAGCAGAGGTGTGGTCCACACGGCAGAGGTGTGGTCCAGCAGGCTACTGAGTGGGCTTGCTGGACGCCTCCCTCTGGCTGGACAGGCAGGTTCTCTGGAGGCTCACATGCCGCAGACCATGCAGGCAGTGTCCTGTGCATCCTTCTGTCTTCCTGGGTGTCTAATCCTGCCAGCACCTATCCCCAAGGCTGGGGGAGGCGTTGGTCCTTCATTTTAAGTCAGCAGTAAAATAAGCAAGCATCTTGCCCAAACAAGAGCCCCACCCCATTTTACAGAGAAGAAAACTGAGGCTAAGAAGAGGGAGTGACAGGCCTAGATCTCAAGATCAGGTGGTGATTATGCGAGATGTAACCGTGTCTGGCTCTAGCCAAGGGCATGTGAGGAGCCCAGCCCTTTGCTCGAAGAGGCACAGAATTCTCCATAAGACCTAAAAGGATGGGGGTCCCTTAATAGACAGCTGGAAGGAACCTCATAGTCAAGCAAAGCCCTAACTAGAGTCTGGCCATTTAAGTAGAATGTCTTTGTGACTTTCTCTAGTGAACTTTCCCTCTGTCCAGTCAATGTAGCAGATGTCCAACGAATAGGCAATAAGACCACTGTTATCTGCTGGCCACATGACTTTGGCTGCATCTTAGTTTGTCCTATGAGAGTGCCCTCCCCTCACTGTGAAGAGGACATTGCAAATAAGAAGTAGACTTGGGTGGCCTTTATAGGTCTAGGTTGGTTCTCAGGAGAAGGTAGTGTCCCCATGTCAGCCAGTTCTTGTGTGTGTGTGTGTATGCATGCACACACACATGTATGTGAGCATGTGTGTGTATGCATATGCATGTTTGTGAGTATGTACATACATGTGTGCATGTATCTGTGTGTGCATGTATGAGTACATGCATAATTATGCATGTATGTTTGTGTGTTTGTGAGTGTATATGCATGCATCCATGAGTTTGTGCATGTGTGTGTGTGTGTGCACATATATGTGTGTGTGTGCATGTGCACATGTGTAGAGGCCAGAGATCAATGTCAGGTGTCTTCCTCAAGTACTCTCATCTTATCTTTTGAGACAAGGTTTCCCACTGAACCCAGCACTGGCCAGTTGGCTAGACAGGCTGACCAGTGAACTTTGAATATCTGCCTCTGCCTCTCTGGTTCAACTGCTAGGGTTTCAGACTTGAGTGACTATGTCCAACTGAGTTTGGAATGACCATCCTTGTCTCTGGAAGAGTTAAAGCTTAATTTTTTTTCTCTTCAAATATCATTAACTGTTTTCTCTCTCATGGTGAGGGGCACACCTGTCTCCTGGACACAGTGTGCTACGTGTTTTGTGAAGCTGGCAGATCACGTGGCATCAGTTGTCTGAAAGCACAGGACACACAGGAAATAGGCCAGGTTATACAGTCTGAGTGCTACTAGTGGAGGGCCAAGTGTTCAAACACAGCAGTCTATAGAGACAAGGACCAAGGGTTCAAACACAGAACCCTATGGGGACATCAGACATGAAAGCCATAACACTGTCTTATAGGAAGTCTGGCTTAATGGGGGCTGTAACAAAATTATGGCTAGTGAGCTCAGACATGCAAAAGACTCCAGAGTGGGGTACCTTGGCAGTCGCACCTCAGAAATGATTGCATGCATTCTTCCTGGACCTTGCTGAGGATCTATGACAACAATGTAGGTGCTACTGAGATGTCAGGTGGGTCCCCTGGTGCCACTGCCCACAGACGCCGTGGCTAAAACACAGGTCCCTTGAGGCTGAATTGCTAAAATAATAAGGCTGAATTGGAGCTAGAAATTTAACCCAGACAAATTTTAAAAAAGACACCAGAACCTTTGGAAGGAACAACAAGTACCATTCTAAGTTGGCAAGGGAGAGGGGTGCTGTGCACACAGTGCCTCCTAGCAGCAGCCTGTGGAGTGAGCACAAATCAGAGATCAGGGAACACTGAGGGAGCAGGTGCTCCTTGCAGGGGATGGGGTGGGCAGCAGGTGGTGGGGGCAGTGGGGGATAGTGGGCAGAGCAGCAGCTGTGAACGCAGGGAAGAGGAACATGCTGGGTCAGCAATGAATGTGCTTCCACTTGCAAGGTGACGGAATGTAGACAGGCTGTGGGGACATGGAGGGGTGAGCAGGTGGCTGTGAGGCCAGTGGGGGAAGGGGATGAGTATCAAATGTGATCAGCTTGCTTGTGGACTGTAGATGCGGGATCCGTTCTTAAGCCCTACCCTTCTTACTGGTTTCTGCAGTCAGCTTTAAGAGTTGTCAACTCCTTAACTGGAGTTAAGGAGGGATGGAGCAGGCTGGGGCACTAGGTGAAAAATACTGTATCCTTTTTGACTCACAGGTCTTTAAAGCAAGCGCCAGATGCTCTTGCACCCCCCAGGGACCTCTCTGCAGATTGAGTCTCCAGGCAAACCCAGCATCCTGGCTCGAAGGCTGGGGTCTGCCCTTCCTCCAACCTACCCAGTCTCCTCCAGCTCTTGCTCCCGCTCAGCCAATTCCGTTTCCATCTTAGTCTGTCACGTCGTTCCCTCACGCTCCATCTCTTTTCAGGGTTCCCTGAGTTTTACTGAGAGCACGAAGCAGGAGCAGATGCTTCCGAAAATCGCCTTCATCCTGTCGTGAGCAGTGAGCATACCGTCCACATACGTACACAGAAACAGACAGACAGACAGACAGACAGACAGACAGACAACGTGAGCGGCCCTCCGCATGGTCTGCGTGGTTGTACTTGAGAATCGTGTCCTCAGGCGGGGCTGGCAGATTCTGCTCCTCTTGGCTATTCCTGGCTACAGAGAACTCCATTTCTTGTGAAGGGCTCTATCTGCCCAGTGTCTGGTCCTCCGTGGTTTATCTACAGAAGGTAAAGGGCCTCTAGCCCGAAGTGGGACAGACAACCCCATCCTTCAGTCATCCCATCAGGAGGAACGAGATCGCTTCTCAGTCACCAAGGCTTGCCATTCTTCTCCTGTCAGGATCGTGACCAAGGCTTGAGAGGTCACACCTGAACTCCTGAACATGAGTGGAGTCCCTGGTTCTCTCTCACGGCTTGCTTCTTCTCAGAGCCACTGACTCTCCCTATAATAACTTTAGTAGGAATAAGGAAGTGAGCTGGCTGTCCAGGGTACTCACACAGGGTCAGCCTCCGCCCCAGCCTTCCAGCCCCCTGGTCTTGGCTGACCTCATGGAGGAAGCAGATGCACATGTCAGTCAGCTCCATTTCCTGAATGAGGAACTGGCCCTGCAAGTATACAATGCTGTGTTGCACTGCATGTGAAGAGTAAACCAGGAGACTCGAGGAGCAGTGCGCACTGTGCGATCCAGCCAGTTGGGAGACTCACACTTGGGCTTCTATGTAGGAGCAACTTCCCAGTGAAAACCCAAGCTGTAGACAAAGCTAGGCAAAGGAGACCCATGCCTGGTCATCTGTCAGCTCCAGCTGGGCTGGGAAGCAGCTCTGGCATCCAGAACAGGTCAAAATTCTGACTCTGTAGTGGTTTGAATATGGTTAGCCCAGGGAGTGGCACTATTAGGAAGTGTGGCCTTGTTGGAGTAGGTGTGGCCTTGTTGGAGAAAGTAAGTCACTGTGAGGGAGGGCAATGAGACCTTCCTCCTAACCACATGGGAGCCAATCTTCCACTAGCAGGCTTCAGATGAAGGTGAACTCTCAGCTCTGCCTGCACCATGCCTATCTAGATGCTGCTATGCTCCTGCCTTGATGATAATGGACTGAGCTTCTGAACCTGTAAGCCAGCCCCAGTTAAATGTTCTTTATAAGAGTTGCCTTGGTCATGGTGTCTGTTCACAGCAATGAAACCCAAATTAAGACACTGATCATTCAAAGCTTATGGCCTCTTGCTTGGCTTCAGAGGTGATGGCACCACACCACAGCTGAGGGTCTTTCTTTAGTGGGAAATTAGAGACTGGATCCTCTAAGACAACATCAGCTACTTCTGTTCTCACCACAGAGATTTGGGGCAGAAGTTGATAAAGTCAATTGTCTACTTAGAAACTTAAAGAATGAAGAGAAAGAAGCGAGGCAGAGCTTGTTCTCGGCATATTTGAAACACTTTATTACATATAATTTCAAGCATGCAGAATGCTATCACAGACCCTCAGGCATCCTGGTCCTGGTGTAGAGCTTGACACAAGGCCAGTCTTCTCCTTTTTGCATTTCTCCCTCTCTCATGATTCCCCTTCCTCTGTATCCCTCAGAAACACCCAAGTCATGTGACATCTACTGCAAATGCCTCCATGTGTATGTCTAAAAATAAAGACTTGTATTTTTAGACATGATAATGGGTTTTCAGACAGTCACAGATCCTTAACATCGTCAGCCACAGGTTGGTTCTGTTCCTCGGTGTCTCCCGAGTGCTGATTCACTCAGAATCTGAGGGTGCTGGGTGTGACGGGTGACACTCTAAGTCTCCTTCAATCTGCCAGTTTCCCTGTTTGCATTTTTTTTTCTTTGCAACCGGTTTGGGAGAGAGAGAGAGAGAGAGAGGAAAAAAAAAACCAATATTCCCTTTATGTTTTCATCATTGTGTTTTGAGTTAAGAAGAGAGAAAGAAAAGAAGTCTCAGACAGAGTCACTCCTGATGCTTGATGAATGTGGTTCAGCACTCGGGCGTGCGTGCGTGTGTGTGTGTGTGTGTGTGTGTATGTGTGTGTGTGTTACCATTTTAGTCTCCCAGACGTCAATCTTGGTGGCAAACACCTTTGTACCCACTGATTCATCTCACCAGCCCTTGGCTGGCACTTGCATCGTGGCTCCATGGGCAGGACAGGGTTACTCATCTAAAGTTACCCTTCAAGGGTCACAGGGCACATGTCTGTTCCCTCACAGTCTAGGAGTGGCACAGGAACAGGCAAACTGCTTTAATCCAGCTCTCCTGTCTTACAAAGAGTCGTCTCTTGAAGAGCAGTCAGGAGATGCTTGCGTTAGTTATCATTTCTAGGAAGAAAGGAGGGAGGTGCAGTTCATGTTTGTTTCTTGGCTGTGCATTTGCCAGCCATGGACAGTCAAGAGGAAGAGTCTCCCCCTGGGGAGTTAACTGCTGCCATAAATGCCCCTGACAGCCATTGCTGAAGCCTTTGATAAACACACTTAAAATTGCTGAAGGGCACCAACTATCAAAGCAAAACCAAGGGATCCAGATTCTGGAACAAGGTGCTGAAGAAACAGCTCAGCGGTCAAGAGCACTTCCTGCTTGTCTGAAGAGCCTGGGTTCAGTTCCCAGCACCTACATGGAGACTCGCAACTGCTCGTAACTCCAGATCCCGGGGATCCAATGCCTCTAACCTCTGAGGTACCAGAAAATACATGGATAACAGGCATAGAGTAAAAAGGGTTTATGGCAGATGGTTTTTCAAAAGCACAACAGGAGCTGACAAGATGGCTTAGAAGGTAAGGTGCATGCTCCAAGTCTGATGATCTACATCCATTCATGGGACCTGCATGGTGGAAGGAGAGAGCCAACTACCCAAAGTTGTCCTCTGACCTCAAGTGTACCATGGCATGCATACAGCCACTCATCAACACCTCTGTACCACCCCCCCCCACACACAGAGTAAATAAATACAAAAGAGTAAGTTCAACATATATGCAATCAGAGCCCTGGGGAGGAGGTAGGTCAGGGAGATTAATCGAACAAAGCAGTATGAATGCTTACCGGCCCAGAACTTGGCAAACACCAAATGCTCTGTCTCAGTTCGCTTTCTTCTGTTGTGATAAACACCGAGACCTAAAGCAACTGGGGGAGGGAGGGTTTCTTTCATCTTACACCTTATTGTCCATCACGAAGGAGAGCCAAGTGGAACCTGGGGGCAGGAATTGAAGCAGAGGCCATAGAGGAGCGCCGTTACTGGCCCACTACCCATGGCTTCTTCCACCTGATTTCTTATACCACCCACTGCCCAGGAGAGGTGCTGCACCAGTGGTCTGGGCCCTTCCACATCCATAATTAATCAAGAAAATGCCCCTCAGATTTGCCTACAGACTAGGCTGATGGGGAATTGTCTCACTTGAGAGGTCTTCTTGTCCCAGATGACCCTAGCATATATCAAGTTGACAAAAAACCAAAACCAAAGCAAACAAAAACCAAGTATGTGCATTAATCAAAACTGAGAAAGCTTACAGGCCTCAAGAAAAATAAGTTTAAGACCAAAGCTAGATATACCACAGTGAAGTTCCCCAAAAAGACCAAACCAAATACACACACACACACACACACATACACACACACACACACACACACACACACACACATACACACACACACACACACACACACACACACACACACACACACACACCTTAATGTCACACAGTCAGATGACTATAATAGAGAAACAAATATGAAGAGCCTGTGACAGCAAGAGTGCGGGTGAGCTGTGGCTCTCTCCTCTCTCCACCGTTGGCGAGGATGTATAATGGTATACAATGGTAGAGCTGCTAGGAATAGCAATATGTTGGCTCTTCAAGAAATTAAAAGTGTGTTTGCCATGTAATTCTGAAATTCTGTCTTCAGGTGTATCCTCTGAAACAATGGGGGAAATCGCCCCAAGAAGATCTGTGCACACTGGTGTCTACAGCAACATTGTGTACAACTGCTCAAAAGTGGAGTCGTCTCAAGTGTCTGGCGGGGGAACAGACAACCAAAATGCCATCTGTTCATACACAGAGCTATAGAGCAGCCTTGGAAGGGACAGGGGGCATTCTGAGATGTACCCCTGGTGGGCCCCAAGAACACAGTCACAGAAGGACAAAAAACCGAGTTCAGTTGTGAGGGTCCTGATGGAGTCAAAGCTGGAGAAGACAGGAGTCAGAGCAGTAGGTGCTAGGGGAGCATGCAGAGGCAGGGAGTTGGTGGGATTGGGGCAGAGATGGCTGAACTGTGTGCCAGCAACATCCAAGATGGTATAGTGTATACATCCAGTCTGAGATGGTGTTGGGAAGAAATTTGGATGAGAGAAGAGGAGAGGAGATTATTTAAAACAAAAACAAAAACAAATGAACTTGACAGCTGCTTTCTCAGCAGAAAACGTAGAAACCAGAGGACAATAAGTAATTGCGGCCACTCAAGTGCTAAGAAAAATAATTACAAACTTAGAATTCTATGCCTGTGACAACATCATCTAAAAACCAAGGTAAACCAGGGGGATTTTCAATTAAACTTTGAGAAAATTTGCAGCCACAGCACATGAAGTAACGGTAATGCATGAGAGAAGTCTCCTGCAGGAGCGAAACGATCCGTGATGGAGCTTTGAATGAGGAAGTGACAAGTGCCCAGGTCGGTCTGGATCAACACTGAGTGCTTAGAACAGTCAGATTAAAAGAGGAAGCAGCTGTGGGATGAGGGGAGGGGAAACCAGGCTACAATTCAGACCTTTCAGTGACTTGGAAAGCACTGTGTATATATGTGCCTGTGTGTTTGCTCACATGTGTGTATGTGTGCACGTGCATGCATACATGTATGTGTTGTATGGATGTGCGCTGGTATATGTGCATAGGTTTGTGTGTAGGTGTGTGCACTTATGCACTCGAATACAGAGGATGGACGATAACTGTGTATATGTGTGTGTTGCATGTATGCTTGTGTGCTGGTATGTGTGCATAGGTGTGCATAGGTGTGTGCACCTATGCATGCGAATACAGAGGACAGAGGATAACTTTGAGTGTCCTCCTCTATTGCTCTCTTCCTTATTCCCTGAGGACAGGGTTCCACTTAACCTAGAACTTTCCCTTTTCTGGCTAGGCTAGCTGGCCAGCACGCCTTTGTGACCTCCCTGACTCTGCCTGACGTCTCAGCCCCAGAGCTTGGGCCCCAGGAACCCACAGCCATGCCCCGCTGTCTACCTGAGTGCTCAGATTGAATCCAGGCTTGTGCTTGCACTGCATGCGGGCTTACCCAAGGAGCCATCTTTCACACACACACACTCCCCTATTTATTTTTAGCATATAAAACTATACTTACATAAAATAAATATTGAAGTGTTCTATTGTATATGATAATTGCATGCTATATAGATGTATATTTTATTTCACAGTTTTTCTTTCAGAATTCTATAACTGAAGAATGCATTTCTCCCATCTTAGAGACTGTGAAGCTCTCCCAAAAGAAACTAAAGGACTATGGGGGTAAGGAACTGATAGAGAGGAAAACAGAATGTAAAGAAGCCTGGTACTAAGGCAAAGATGAAAAACAAATGAAGCAAAGCCAGAAAGAAAAGGAGACAGATACGAATGCCAGAACGGGAGACGTACTTATCCCTGCAGCTGTTGGTTCTCACAGGGTTGATCCGGAATTCCTGCCTTCATGACAAAAATAAGCAAAAAGCCTAGGGGTGTGGCTCGGTGCATCACGGAGCACTGGCCTAGCCTGCAGAAAGCCCTGGGTTAGACCCTTCCCTCCACAGGGTGGCCAGGAGCACACGACTTGAACAAGCCATTGACAAAGGGTCCAGCCAACCTAATGGGTCTGTGGTGGAGAGGCAGAGAGAAGACCCACTTTCACCGTTCACTGATGTGGGCAGAGCTTGCTGCCTCGGGAGTGCAGTGAGGCTAATTCAGGAGCCCTTCTATAGTGACTTCCTCCCAGTGTCACACCCAGCAGAGTGACACATATGGACCCCATCGATGTTTCTGCAGCAGGATAGCGTCATGGTAGCATCCAGGTTCCAAGCTCCATCAGGCTCTGCTGCCGACACGCTCAGGAGGGCAGCTCTCACACAGGCTGTGGACACTGCAAAGTTTTTCTCAGAAGGAGCCCACAGAGAGTTTTTGAGCCAAGGATAGTTCTTCTAAAAGACCCAGGCCCTTGGGTATCCAGAAAAACTCTTTATTGGAGCTGGTCACCCCATACACACCCAGTGAGCCATACTCTGACATGTTGGCAATATTCTGTGTAGAAGTTAAATTTTACCGAAGGAGTTTATTTAAAAACATTAAGAGAGGTCAAGAGTTGTTTTAGGGCTGTGGTCATTTAATTGCAGATATTCCAGGAAATTCCTCATTAAAAAACACGGGCTGGAGGAAGATGTGGTAACCACGTTAAGACATGGCTCCAGATAGCCCAGTGGTGGCGCCTGAGGGTCAGAGTGAGCATGCCACAGGGATACTTCACAAGCTTCAGGGTTAGGGCTACCCACCCCACTCTAGACAACTCTGACCACAGTGTAACCCCATGGCAGGCGGGAGAACTCATCTTGTTCCTGAGGAGTGGCCTATCTGAGGAACACTCCTTGTGGGAGCTCAGCGTTGTTAGTGGTCCTGGGCATGTGGGTGGGCTTATTTTATTATTTGTGTGTCTGAACTTGCTAGCCAGTCTGCCTTGAGGAGACCAAACAGTCCAGATGAGCTGGAAGTCAAGTCCAACTTGGCTTTGGATAAGATCAGGGATATGTCTCGAATGCCTAGGCCTCTTTGGAAGATGGGAATCCTGGCTGGGGTAAGCAGAGCTTCCCTAACTCGCCTTCTAGAATGAGCCACATCCTCTAGGAAGGTACCAGGAGGAGTAGAGCATCCAAGTGGGGGTGCCCCAACATACTGGGGTTGGACTTAGATCTCCCTCCCTGGCTGCAGAAACCCTAAGGAGGGCAATTCTTTTTCTCCATATCAGCCATTTAGCAGGTCTGAGCCTGTTCTCCTGGAATGGGAAAGTAAGGTGAAGCTAGCCCTGACTCCAGGAGCCACTTGGTCATGGAGAAGTCCCTAGACCCGAGTCAGCAGCTTTGTCTTAGGGTCTGGGGCCCAGTTTCCTCATCATGACTCAGCCGCAGTCCCTCCTTTGACAAGGAGAGGCCTGGACTGCTGAGCTCCTTGGAGACTCTGAGCTCTGAACACTAAAGCCACAGCATCTTAGGAATCCCACCAGTTCCTGGTTCCCACTCCTGGTTCATACCTCCTGTGAGTGGGCCCCTCTGCATCTGTGTCTGATTCTTTTGTTTTTGTTTTTTGGTTTTTTTTTTTTTTTTGGTTTTTCGAGACAGGGTTTCTCTGTGTAGCCCTGGCTGTCCTGGAACTCACTTTGTAGACCAGGCTGGCCTCGAACTCAGAAATCTGCCTGCCTCTGCCTCCCGAGTGCTGGGATTAAAGGTGTGCGCCACCACGCCAGGCTGTGTCTGATTCTTATTGGCAGAGTAACAAATACGTTTGGGACATCAAGCATCTCATGGTTTTCTCAGTTTGAGCATGGGCAAGTGCTGAGAGTGCCAGTGCCAGGATGCCAGGATGCCAGGATGCCAGGATGCCAGGATGCCAGGATGCCAGGATGCCAGGATGCCCTCAGGCTAATGGTAGTGCCTGTGAGGGAAGTGCTCCCCAGGCCAGACAATCACAGCTTCAGTGGAATGGCTTATGGAAGCTTCTGATGCGACAGTACTCACTCAGTGTGCTTATTGGTGGTGTGGCCCTAATCAGTTATGCAGCTAATCCATCTGGCTGCTCAGTAATGGTTCTGTTCTACACGTTAGAGACCCTTCATTCAACAGAACAATGAGGAGTGACAGCGATCACTCTCAACTGCTTAACCACCTCTCTAATACCATTCTGATTTTTTTCATGAAAATTATCTTTTTTAATTAATTAATTAATTTTTGAGACAGGGTCTTTCTATATAGCTTAAAATTCACTATTAGACTAGGCTTCCTCAAGCTTATAGAGATTCATCTGTGTTTACTTCTCATGTTTTGGACAAAAAAGCATGCACCGCTATTATGTGTTTCTTGTTGTTTGTTTGTTGATTTTTAAAAACAGGGTGTCACTGTGTAGCCCAACACTTATCTTCTTAATATTTACCATTTTTATCACTCCCTAAAGCTGCTTTCTCCTTATCTTTTTATTGTGCCATTAGTGCATTTTAAAGTCTAGGCACCTTCCACTGGCTTGTTCATGGTCATGATGTGTGTTGTTCATGATCATGATATGTGTTGAGGGGTCTCTCAGCTTCATGTCTACAAAGTGGAGGACAGTCTTCACTCTGCTTTTTTTAATGCATCAATGTGTAAACCTCTCAGACCAAGTGTCTCCATGGAAACCATCTTTCTGCCTCCATTGAGAGTACATTTCTTCTGCAAGCATAAGATAAAATGTGTCAAGTGAACTATATCTATTTATGGTTCTTCTGAATGTTTTACCATATTTAGTTTCTGCAAAATTGTAAGACTTCTCAATTTAATTCCTTTCTGGTACAGAGTATAAATTTATCCCATTAAAAATAGGTGCTCTCTTGAGAGATTTCCCCCACAAACTAAGATATACCAAAGGAAAGCCACAAAAATCTCAAATTTAAATCTTATACACAAGAGAGATTTCATCTATGCAATATGATCTGTTCTTCCTTTGAATTTGTGCCATTTACATTTAATATAATTACTGTAAAGTCTTGCTATTTATTTTCTGTTTGTCTCATCTGTTTTTGTCTTCTTTTTTATGCATCAAGTGTATGTATGTGTGTATGTGTGTTTAAGAGGGGGGGGCAGGGGAGGGACAGACCGACAGACAGACAGACAGACAGACAGACAGATAGAGATACAGAGACAAAGAATGACTAACTTTATAGCCCAGGATGGTCTTAAACTTGTTTACCTTTCATGTACCCAATTTCTAGGGTTACAGGCTTATACTACCACACCCAGATTCAAATGCTATTTAAAGTTATTCTAAACATAAATTTTATGCTTTTCTCTTAGAGGCTGCCCAAAGACTCTTCCATGCATTCGCTTGATGTAGTGCATCAACTTTTTAACAGCAGTGGTACCCCACACAGACCAGTGCTGGCTATGAAGGTGCCCTGAAGAACCATGAGGACATGTTGGAGGGAGAGTTGGGTTGGAGGGCAGCCTCAGCCACTGCATTTGTAGGTCCTTTATAGCATCATGCTAAGGCCACAGTCGCTGCCACAGGATGTCCAGCCAAGGAAAAGCATGGAAGGAGGACACAGTTAACTTAATCCTGCCCCGTAGAATCCCCTTGAAAGGTTTGCAAGGCTCCCTGTAGCCTGAAGGAGACAGTCAAGATGATCTCATTACTGTGCAGTCTAGGCTCCTCGACCCCACCCTCTCCCCTTTCCTCTCCTTTCATGGGTAGCAGCCAACACCATGGTTCAAAGTGCTATTCACCTGCTCTGCTACCCTCCCTGACCCTTCACAGATGTGTCCCCAGCAAACCTTCTGCAACTGACATGTCTGTTACTTTGTTGTTAGTAGGAGGAGCACCAGCAAACCTTCAGGTCATTGTCTGTTACTTTGTTGGTGGGAGGTTCCCAAGCCTAACATGCATGCTCCTTGCTGCTGCTGGCACGTTAGTAAGTATCCTTTATACTGAATCTTTACAAGTCACCCCTTCTTCAGTCCAAGGAACAAGGTTTTTGTGTTTTACTGTTTCTTGAACTGAGTTTTCCAACAAATTCTGTGCTTTCTCTGAACACAGTTGCCTTTGCCTAAACTAAATGAAACAAATAAACAAAAACAGTTTAAAATTACATTTATGAGAGAGAGAGAGCGAGAGAGCGAGAGAGCAAGAGAGAGAGAGAGAGAGAGAGAGAGCAAAAGTGTAACAAAGGGTATGTGCAGAGGTCAGAGGACACAGAGCAAGAGAGAGAGAGAGAGAGAGAGAGAGAGAGAGAGAGAGAGAGAGAGAGAGAGAGAGAGAGAGAGAGAGAGAGAGCAAAAGTGTAACAAAGGGTATGTGCAGAGGTCAGAGGACACAGTTCGGCACCAGTTCTCTCCTCCTATCTGTGGGTCCTGGGGATAGAACTCAGCCTGTCAGGCTTGGCAGCAGTCACCTTCACTTACTAAACCATCTCCCTCCTTCTTTCTGATTTTGCCCAATTTTTTTTTTTTCTTCGCACAGACTTTTAGGTTGGTAGAGTCCTCCCCTACCTCTTTCTTCAAAGCATCTGTCATGGTCCTGTGGTCTTGAGGATACAGCTATTACCCAGCACTTCTGCTTCTCTGACTCATACTCCCTCCCTCTCCCCCTCCCCGTCCCTCTCCCTCTCCCCCTCTCCCTCTCCCCCTCTCCCTCTCTCCCTCTCCCTCTCCCTCTGTCTTCCCTTCCTTCTCCCTCCTCTCCTCTCTTTTCCTCTCCTCTCTTTTCCTTTCCTCTCTCAGATTACAAACTCTTGTGCCAGTTTTTTGTTTATTTTTAAATCCACCAAATGAATTTCTTAGATTCAGATATTATGGGTTTTAGTTCTTGGAGGTCTATATGACTTTTAGAGATCTTTGTCTTTTGAAATCCTTAAGATTCTATTTTCTATATTTTCCCTACTTAACATATTTAACATAGTTGCTTAAAATTTTCACTTGCTAACTGATACTTAATCAGTCATAAATCCAATTTTCTTCCCCATGGAGGGAAAAAACTTACAAAGGAACCTTAAGTAATATATTCCCTCAGGAATTTGAAGTTTCTAGGGCACTTTCCTATTTGGGAGGAATTACATCTTTTCCATTTTCTTCCTGAGTTGGTTTCTTTCCAGTATTTTGAATAATTATAAAAGTAACCAGGGCTCTGCTGTTAGGACTTCTGCGGGCTGGGAAACTCCAGCAGCAGTGGCTGCTTCATGGAGCTGGAGTCCCTAGCCCTTCATTCTCTGTGCGGTCTGCAGGTCTGCTTCTGGCTTTGTTTCTCATCCTTGCATTAGCTGGAGTCTTCAAAGATGAAGTTCTTCAACGCACCATTTAGTTAACACTCTGAGTAAAGATTTCAAAATGTTGTTATAATGTGCCATCAATAGCATGATGGGACATTTGGGTTGTTTTCCAGAACTCAGATGTTCATAAGATTAAACTTATGACAGGCGATAAAGGGAAGCAGTGTACTGCTGTGGTACGTATGTTTGCCTTCAACATAACTTGATCACAGATGTATGTGGTTCAACCTCTCTCTCTCTCTCTCTCTCTCTCTCTCTCTCTCTCTCTCTCTCTCTCTCTCTCCTCTCTTCTCTCTCCTCTCTCTCTCCCCAACACACACACCCCGTGTGTGTGTGTGTGTGTGTGTGCGCGTGCGTGCACACTCGCGTGTATGTGTATTCTATGTATCCACCTGGCTAGGCTACAGTGTGCCCAGACTTATGGTTCCTGGGTTTCTGAGACAGTGTGTCTAGAGGCGATGGGCATTTGAGTGAATGAGCTAACTAGTATAGACAGCACTCCCCAGGGATGTTAATGAGACACAGAGGGCCTCAATCAAATGCAAAAGGATGTTGAAATTGCTTCCTTGTCTTGACACACAGCCTGAGCAGGACAGCTCAGCTCACTTTCTCTGCTCTTGGAAGGGAAGGATATTGCCCCACCCCCACCCCCGTTCTCAGGCCTCCCTCCTCAGAGAGCTCACCCCACAGGCCACAGCAGACTGGGGAGCTACCCAACCTCTGTGACCATGGAAGCCATCCCTCAAAATTCCTCTCTCCTATTTCCTAGAAGCCCCCATACATATGTATTTACGTACGTACATACATACATACATACATACATACATACATACATACATACACACATACATATATACATGTGTGTATGTGTGTCTGGTTTTAAGTTTTGGTGACTCTAACCTCTCTCACATAATCCCACATAATCTTGTCCACAAGATTCTGAGTTTTATTCACTTGGTGACCAAGCAAGTTGTCATCCTTGGACTTCCAGACTCAGCAGGAGTGGCCCCACTATGTTGTGTACCCATCCACAGTGTCCCTGCAGAATTGTGCCTTGTCCCCTGTGGAACTCCCTTCATAATCACACCATTACCAGATCCCCTATGCTCAAAGATTCATCCTGAAGCCACGATTAAATATTAAAAACAGTACTCTTTAGTAGGACTGACTGCATCTGAGGGTGCTGACAGAATGGCTTAACACTGACCTTTCTACTGTCCTGCTGTTCTTAGAGTCCTTTTGCTAAGAGAGCCACTGTGCCTGACTGTTCTGCTCCTTCTGTTCTATGCACATGGAAGCTGAGAGCTGTAATGAGCAAAGTGGTTTGGAAGAATGTACAGATCTCAATGAAAATACTCACTTTACAAAGAACAGGTGAATGTGCCTTCTGCCACAGCATGTACCGTTATGATTGTTGGCTCTTGTTTATCAATAACAAGCCCCCCCTTGTGTGTATATGTGTGTGTGTGTGTGTGTGTGTCTGTCTGTCTGTCTGTCTGTCTGTCTGTCTGTCTGTTTGTCTATGTTCCAGTGCATGTGGAAGCCAGTGGACAAACTCAGGAATTTCATCCTCTGGAATACAAGAATTCCTTAGAGACAAGGCCCCTGAGTGGTCTGGGGTTTGCTAATTGAGCAATATTGGTTGGCTAATGAGCCCAGAGATCTGCCTGTCTCTTCCTCCCCAGCACTTCAATTTCAAGAGTGCCCTGATACACCCATGACTTACTTACTCATTTCCTTCCTTACTTATTCTTATGTGTATGGGTATTTTGTCTGCATGTATGCCTGTGTACCATGTGTATGAAATACCTGCAAAGACCAGAGTGAGTGACTTAGGTCCAGTTAGGAACTGGAATTACAGACTGTTGGAAGCTGCCACATGGGTGCTGGAAATTGAGTCCAGGTTCTCTAGAAGAGCACCGAGTTCTGTCACCCCTAAGTCATCTCCAGCCTCCACACCCAGCACTTTATCATGAGTACAGGAGATTGAACCCAGACCCTCTTGCTTGCAAGACAAGCACTTTACTGATGGAGCCACCTCCCTGACTCATCAACCCATTTCTCTAAGCACATGTTGGAGCATCCACAGGAGACTGTGTCTTCTGGTTTTCATGGATCTGGGATTTCAGCTAGCCTCATAGAATGGTGCAGATCCCTACAGTCTACTGGTTCACTGTTGGGGTTACAGATCACATGGAAATCTCCAGCGGGAAGCTTTCCCATGCTGCTTGTCCTGAACAGGTTCGTTGCAAACTGAAAGTCGTTGCTAGATAATTTATTACAAAACTTTTGAGAGTAACTCATTAAAAATGGCAAAGCCCTGGAGTACCTGTTTCCCCTGTTTTGTGGGAGATTGCTTGGCTTCGTTTTCCCCAAATCTTCTCCCTCCCAAGAACTACTGTAACACGCTTCCACAACAGTGGTTTGAAACAACACAAGGAGGTGGGATTTGCATGGCTTCCGCTGAGCATCATCATGGAAGAGGGAACCAGAGCTGACAAAATGCCTCCACCAGATTGGCCTATATGCATTTTCTTGATTGATGATTGATGCGGAAGGGCCCTGCCCACTTTGGGTAGTGCTTTCCTGATCTCTGCTTCAGTTCCTGCCTTAGGTTCCTGCCCTGACTTCCCTTCATGATGAACTGCAACTGCAGGCTGAAATAAGGCTTTCCCTACCCAAGTTGCTTTTGGTTACGGTGTTTATCACAGCAATAGAAACAAACCAGGATAGCAGGCATCTGTGGCCTCAGGATGAACAGGGGTGGGAGGTTGAGCTGTCATGCAACAAGACACCAGAAAGCTTGACAGAGGGAATTGATGAAGTCTTCCAGAAACAAGGATGTGTTGGGGATGAATGGTGTCTTCTCCTGCTACAGGAGGAGAAAGGGATTGTAGTGACTCTGCTGGTGCTGGCTGGAGAGTGTCCTCCACCAGCTAGAAGCTGAGCTGGCCATAGGGCAAGTGTTTCCAGCTACAAGGACCTGTTGGCTTCAGGTTGGCTCTGCTAGCCTCCTGCCCTTTCCCTGGGATATGCCATCCTTCCCCTAGCACTGATGGCGGCTGGTATTGTCTTACCTCATAGAGGTCCCTCTCAAGGGTGGTTAGAGGTGTCTTGGCCCTATTTAAGTGACTTTTGAGATACTTCTGTCAGTTGTGATTTGTGAAGATGGCCTGAGCTTGTGTTCCCAGGCCTCTATCCTAACAACGTGGGTCACGGTGTGTCCCATATTTCAGAGTTTTCCTGGGATATTTAAACTGAGCTGCACTTGAAGTTGTCAACCACAGAGCAACAGAAAGGAAGGATGCCGTCCAGTGAGGGAGCGCCGTGGCCTCAAGACACGTGGTTGAAAGAGGCTCCGTGTCACCCGAGGCTGGAAGAGGAGCAGACTCTCAGGAAGACACTGTGGTTGTCTCCCATCATTACAACATAGACCTGGGACGCTTCAGCTCTAGAGGACTGCATGACCCACACATGCTCAGTTCCCCCTCATAAGCTTTTCATGTGACAGTCACAGGACTTAGGAGCCACGTACCTATTACAAGGAGGCAGCGAGATTTCCATGTCACCTCTGTGAGTGTGGCTGAGAAAAAAAAAAAAAAAACAACACATGCAGCTGTCCCTTGGGACACTTTCTGGGAATCTGAGTTTAGATCTACTGACATGGCATCTACTCCAACCGGGACCTTGTTTCTAGTTCAAATAGATTACTGAGTCTCCTTGGGCCTTTGGGGAGGGGTTTTACAGCTCTCCTCCAATGTATTTGTGTCATAGTTATTCCACTTCTGAGGCCAGCAGCTTGTGGCTGCCCCATCTTACCTCTCTCCCAGAAGCAGGTATCTTCAGCTTGGGCAGGAAGCCCAGTATCCCTTCTTGGGCTGATAATCCCTGAGTAGATCCTGTCTCTTGGTGAGTACAGGGGAGAATGCTGAGCCTCCAAGGCCCTTGAGAGGTGGAAGGGACGGTGGGGGTCGGTGCCCTCCACTCACAGCTGAGAAAACAGACATTGAAAAGAGCTTGGCTGTGAACCAAAATTTCTATCCTGCAATTTGCCTTCCTCACTCCTTCTTGCCCAAGCCAGAACTCAGGCTGGCTTTGAGATTCCCCCATGCTCCCCACACCCAGTTCTGTTAATGCTAAACTCCTAACTCAAAAGGCATAGTGTCAACTCGTGTTGTGAGGTTCCCAGATGCACCCCACTCCCTTCCATGGCTCTGTCCTTCCCTGGGATCAGGCACTAGATGACAATGTGTGCCTCCCACCAGACAGCTCCAAGTATTTCAGTCCTGGCTTTCTCTGTAAACATCTCCTAGTGCTCCCCTTGTGCACTCTGTAAGAATTTAACTCGAGTGAGTCCCACCCCTCCCTCCACCCGAGCCTCCTGACCCATAGGAGCCTCAAGGAGACAGCTGATGAGAATGAGCCACACTTATGAAAGGGTTGAAGCAGGGACAGGAGAGATGGCTCAGAGGTTAAGAGCAGTGACTGCTCTTCCAGAGGTCCTGAGTTCAAATCTCAGCAACCACATAGTGGCTCATAACCATCTGTAATGGGATCCAATGCCCTCTTCTGGTGTGCCTGAAGTCAGGGTACTCATACACATAAATAAGGAAAGAAAGAAAGAAAGAAAGAAAGAAAGAAAGAAAGAAAGAAAGAAAGAAAGAAAGAAAGAAAGAAAGAAAGAAAGGCTTGAAGCAACGAACACATCACCAAGGAAGACTTTTGTTGGCTTCTCTTGGAAGCCTGAAGCCTCCCTCCAGCTATCCTCCCTTGGCTGAGAAATTGCCCTTCCTCTTTGTGGGGAGGAGGAGTTGGGACCCATGCCTTTCCCTTCTCTGTTTCAAAGCTCTGTATCTCTGGTCTCTTGGGAGAGTGCTAGCCTGATGCCTCCACAGTAAGGAGACTTGGGGCCAGCAGCTGATGACTATCAGATGCACTCAACAGCACAAAGGCACACAGAGTCGCATCAGCCTGGCGTTACAGGTACAAAAGCAATCAGCTATTTTTAGAAACTGTATTTTTATGGGTAATATAATTGGAGGAGCTCCTGTTCCATTTTAAGCCTGCAGTTAACTAGGCCCTGGGGCTTGGCTGTTGCTGCAGGGGGGACTCTGATGAACAGGGCTCTCTGTGTGTGTGCCCCTCCAGATGTGAGTTCTCTGGGATAACAGCTGCAGATGCCTTGGTACAGAGGAGCTCAGAACAGTGTCTGCCTTACTACTCCAGTTTCAGTTTAAATGCCCCCACTGCGTTCCTGGGCTCATATGTTCCCAGCTGGAGGAGCTGTTGGGGAGACTGTGGAATGTTTAGGAAGTGGGGCCTGGCTGGAGGAAGTGAGTCACTCAGGCATGGGTCTTAGGGATTCCTACCAGCCCTGCTTCTGACCCAGTAGTGTCTTTCTACCTCTGCTCTCTATTCCACTTGGATGTGAGCAAGCTCCTCCCACCAAGCCGTAGTTCCACTCACACAGAGACTCCTTTCCCTAGCATGAGGGTCTCTGCGTGTACACCCATATTCTGAGACAAAATAAATTCTTCCTCTATTCAGTTGCTTTCTTTAGGTGTTTTACAGAGTGACAAGTAACGGATGTGAGAACACTGGCTCTGGGTTGTAGGGCCATTTAGGCAATAGACATGACCACGTTCTTAGGCCTTCTGGACTGGTTTGCAAGAACAATATAGAAGCGTTGTGTGCTAGGGAAGAACCAGGGGCTATGAGAGCTGATTGGGCTTTTCTGGTGGGAGTCCAGACCAGACAAGCATCAAAGGCCTGGGTCATGGGGTCTCAGAAGGGAGCAGGCTCTACTGGGAACTTGGCTAAAGGTCATTCATGTCATCCTGGCAAAGAACCCAGCTGTGTCTGTTCATGCTCTACAACTTTTTAAAGAAGATTTTATGTATGTGAGTACACTGTCTCTGTCTTCAGACACACCAGAAGAGGGTATCAGATTCCATTACAGATGGTTGTGAGCCACCATGTGGTTTCTGGGAATTGAACTCAGGACCTCTGGGAGAGCAGTCAGTGTTCTTAACCGCTGAGCCATATCTCCAGTCCCCGTTGGTCTACAAATCTGAGAACATCAAATGAGGTGATTGGTTTGGGGGAAGAAAATTCGAAACAGCAAAACATTCCGATGGTGGCAGTTATTGCTCTGTGCATTTAGTGAGGTTGGCAGTGAACATTCAAAAGAGAAACTAGGGCAGAAGTACGGTTTTAAAAATGTGTTATTTGGCAAAGAGAGTAAAGAGTTTAAAGTTTCGGACAAGGCAGTGAGGACAAAGAAAACATCTATCATTGTTAAAGAGATGACACAAACAAAAGCTGGACTTTGTACTGGGACAATAGGTAAGATGCTTGAAGGCAGGCCCCTCCCTATAGACAGAACTTTAGGGTATAAAAAATGAAAATCCATTAGAAAGAAGAGTAGAAAAGATAGAACATTCAGGGTACCCTGTGGGAAAATAACTTCTTGGGAAGAGGTTTTTGCCAGGCTCTGCCAAGAAAACACAGAGGCCACTATGGCCGTGGACTAAGGAGGCCTCCTCAGACTTCTGTCAGAACCTGGCATGGTGTGTGTGGTGCTTTCTTCATAGGCATCATGAGAGACACAAGAAGGAAGCTTGTATCGAGGCTCCAGAAAAGCTACTGAGGTCAGGCAGTGTATAGCAAGCCTGTAAGGAGTTCCCCAAGGAACTGCGTGTGAAGCTGTAAATTCGAAGCCTTAGGTTGCAGGGGAGACCCCGGGATATGAGGGATGCCTTCACCTAGCGAAGCTCTAAGAAAACACACATGTGTCACAGGCAACAGAGAAGGAGGCGCGTAGGCATGCCCACGAGTGTGCAGATGGTGTCCTCCTGAGCTCCGATGCCAGACATACGGCTTCACGGGGTGGCATTTTCTCTCCTGGGTTCCTGTCTTGCTCCAGCCTGTCCTTCCCTTGTTGCACCCCAGTCCTTCTCTTTTGAAATGGAAATATTTACTCCATGCCACTGGATATGTGAGGTGTGTAACACACGCTTTGATTTCCCAGAGGCTCACTGCTAAGGGAGTGCTTTGAGTCTCAGAAAAGACACTTGGGCTTTTGAACAGCGTGGGAACTGTTAAGGGCTCTGGCGACTTTTGGGACTCACCAGGATGCATTGTGCATAATTAGATGGCCACAAGCCTATGGGGGCTTGGAGCGGAGTATAATGATTTGACCATGAAATGTCCCATTTGTATCATTAGGCCCCCATATGGTGGAACTGTTTGGGGAGGCTGTGGAAACCTCAAGAGGTGGAGTGTCGCTGCAGAAAGTAGATCATTGGGCAGTGGGTTTCAGGGGTTATAGAACTCCATCCTTCGTGGTTCTCTCCCTCCCTCTCCTTGGTCTACCCAGATGTAAAAGAGGTGCCACATCCGCAACCATGGGCCAGACCCACAGATGTGCCTTTCCTGCCACAACGAGCTAAATCTTCTTAAGTGTGAGGGAAATGTGCCCTTGCTCTCTCAGTTGCTGCTGGCAGTTGTAGAAGAAGGAAAGAAAGCAGTCAGAGACCACTTCTCAGGTCACACAAGGTCCCCAGATGTTCCCTCTCATGCAAACTCCCTCATTAAGTGTGAGCTTCTGTTTATGAACCTGGAATCACAGATTCCCCAATCTGTGAGGCAATCAGACTCTCATCACCTGCAAAGTAAGAGCTACCGTGTCTCATATTACACTGCCTCCCACTGCCCTCTGGACCTCAGACCATCCTCTGCCCCACCTGGTCCTCTGGACCTCAGATTTCCTTCTGCCTCACGTGGCCCACTTCCTCACACTGCCAGTGTTTAGGGCTCAGACAGTATAGTCTTCCCAGTTCTTCCAAAATTGCATATCTGTGAGCTAAGTGGGTGTCCTCATTATTTTTAGCACTGACAAACTAGGGTGCTTGCTATGCAGCATTAGTGAACCAGGAAGATGGCGTGCTGCCTGCTACCCCCGTCAAGGTCAATGACGGGCAGGAAATGCAACAAGAGCCAAGAGGCCACCTGAGCATCAAACTAGTGACATTAAACCACTAAGCCTGAAAAGGCTGACTTTGCTTGACGGCCTTGCATTCTGACTGTGACCTCATGAAAAGCCACATCTGGTGATCTGTGCTCAGACCAGGGCAACTGAGCCATACACTTGTTCAAGTGGCTTGAAAAGTCAAGCCCCTGCTCAGGGAAGGAGCTGGCTGAGCTCCAGGATCCCGTTACTCCTGTGGACTTCCGTCACATGGCCTCCACTGCAGCATATGCGTGTCCTCCAGGAAGGGCTTGCGTCTAGATCAGCAACAGCGACACAAGAGCACAAGAAGGTGACAGAGGGCCGCTGGGTAGGTGGCTCAGTTGGTAAAGTGTTTGCCACACAAGCATGAAGCCTTGAGCTGGGATCCCTAGCACCTCTGTGTTTTATGACAGTAATTCCAGTGCTGGGGAAATCGCCAGGGCCATATAGTCTAGCTAAATGACTGATATCTAGGTCCAATGAGGGAAAATATCCCCAAGACTAAGACGGAGAGCAATAAAGGAGGATGATTGACCTTGACCTCTGACCTCCAAATGATCCTTAACACTGGCAGCCCCCCCCCCAACACATAAACACAGACATGCATATACCCAAGAAAATCATCCCTTTTAAAAGTAGCCGGGTGGCGCACGCCTTTAATCCCAGCACTTGGGAGGCAGAGGCAGGCGGATTTCTGAGTTCGAGGCCAGCCTGGTCTACAAAGTGAGTTCCAGGACAGCCAGGGCTATACAGAGAAACCCTGTCTCGAAAAACCAAAAAAAAAAAAAAAAAAAAAAAAAAAAGTGACAGAGGTCATGAAGCAGAAGTTTGTGGGGCTCCAAAACCACTTTGCTCCTCAAAGGAGGTCATCACTGAACACTTGCCTGAGACAACTTCTACCTGCTCAGAGGCCTTCATCTCATAAACATGAAACAGGAGGCTGTACTGGGTCTCATATCTTCCTCTATACTGCACCCACACTGTCAATCATAGAAGCTGCAAACTGTACACACACACACACACACACACACACACACACATACACAGAGCCTCGGCTTGCAGCCCTCCACACACAAGTCACAAGTGGGCACAGGTGCATGCCCGCATGCCCGCATGCCCTGAGGATCATGCACCCTCAAGAACCAGGTTAGGGAAAAAGGAAATTTGTAAATACAACCTTGGAACAAAGAGAGTCTCAACCAATCTCAACTGTACCTTGAAGACCCCTGAGTACCACAAGCATCAGAGACCAGACAAACACCACCAGTCACTGGTAACTCCCTGCCTTCCATGTCTCTCTGCTGTTCTGTCTGTGGTTTTCATGGTTTCTTCATATAGTTGCATACCATTCTTCCTATAAAGAAAATATAGTGGTAATTCCATCCCCCACCTGACCGAATCCACTTTTCAAAAAAAATTGTTAAGTACTTAGGAAAGTTCATCATAACTTGGCAACTTGCTACTGGTATTGCTGATACAATGTCAGAGCCATCATCATGTCCAGGAAGAGCCCTGCCACATCTCTTTCAGACGTGAGATTGAGGTGTCCAGTGCTTCACGTATTTGCATTTGCGGGAGTGGGAGTGGGTGGGCTTTCTTAGGTTGAGGTTTCTCTGACCCTGCTTCCCTCGGCTGTGCTAAAGAGACTTCTCATGGGTAATGCTGGGCTATTTCTCACAGGGACTCTTCTTGTTAGGTGGGACCAAGCCTGTTGGAGATGTGTGTGTGTATAGGCATGCATGTGGGCGTGCCCACACACATGGGCTCATGAAATTGTGTGGCTATGCACCACACACATGGGTTCACACAACCCTGTGGTGTGTACCCACTTGCGCTTATGCAATTTTGTGGGTGTGCCCACACACATGGACTCACAAGATTGTGTGGGTGTACACACACACATATGTGTTCTTGCAATGTGTGGGCTTGCTTCTTCTATTGCTCTCCACTGTATGTTTTGAATCAGGGTCTCTCACCTAACTTGGAACCAGGTTTGGCAAAGCTATGTAGCAGCTAAGCTTTCGAAGGGAACACTGCTCTCTGTGCCCCTTCCCTCACCCCACAGGGCTAGGATTCCAGACGCACACCACCACGCCTGGCTTTTACACATGTGCTGGGGGTCTGAGTTCAGGTCCCCACGCTTGCAAAGCAACCACTTCACACACCTAACCAGGTCCCCATTCCTGAGGTCCCAGACCTCAAGCTTTCATTTCCACAAATTCGCCTCTAAATCTGTGATGGTTAATCTCCATTGCTAACTTGAAATGATTTCGAATCACCATGGGAACATACCTGTGGGTGCATCCCTGAGAAGTTAACCAGCAAGGAAGCCCCCCTCTAGATGTGGGTGGCACCATCTCTTGGGTCCCACACTCAATCAAAAGGAGAAACCAGGCTTAGCATTGGCGTCTCTCTCTGCTCCCTGACTACAGCTGTGATGTGACCGGCTGCCTCAAGCTCCTGCCACTGTCCCTTCCCTGTTATAAGATTGTACCCTCAAACTATAAACTGAAATAATCTTCTCTTTCAGCTTCCCTTGTCACTGGTACCAGCTGAGGGTGACCTCTGGCAGTGATGCCAGCCCCTGGGTATATGCTGAGTATATGCTGGGTATATGCTGGGTATATGCTGTACTGGAAAAGACAGCAGAGCTCCGTGAAAACCATAGACCTCAGAATCCTTACCTGGCAGTTTGGAACCAAAGAGATGGGGTGAGGAGGTGTGGGTGGGAGTGAAGGGTGGGCAGTATTGTTCTTTGATTCAGGCTCAGACCTCTTCTCACAGCAAGCATGCCCACTGCGTCAATGAGACAATGCCTTGCAGCTGGATCTCATGGAGGCATTTCCTCAAAGGAGGCTCCTTTCTCTGTGATAACTCCAGCTGTGTCAAGTTGACACACAAAACCAGCCAGTACCTGGGGTGAGCATGGTAGCAACTCCAGTTGTGACCATGGTACACTGGGAACGTCCAGGGCCTTTGTAGCCAAAAGGCTGAACTCACTACAACACACTATGTCTCGTCCACAGAGGAGACCCAACAGAAGCAGGCCTGTGGCAGGAATCCTCACTCCCACCCCGGGGTGGCGTTGGGAACATAAAGGAGTGTCTTTTCGACTAGAAAGATGTGGCACTGAGAGCAAAGAAAGGATTCCATCCGAGTCCAGTTTGTCACTCCAGTGAGTTTACCGGTATTCCTTACAGGAGCATGGCTGACTTTTGGAGACCCGTATCACTGAAAATCTCAGCCCAGCATAGGTGACAAATCATGAAAGCTGTGTCACCAGAACACCCTGGGTAGCTTTATCGGTGGTTACATTCCTGAAGCGATTCCCTCACCCTAGCTTCATATTGTTTGCCTCTTACCTAACTTCTTGGGGGAGAGGGACATCCTGGAGATCTCCTGAAGGCTCAGGAGCTGCCCCCTGTCTGACAAGCTTAAAAGCATCTCCTGAGGGTTTCCGGTGAGTGACCACAGAAGCTCTTACTCAAGACAGCCACGGTCATGTGTGCCTCCAGGGTGCTGTCCTGCTGGGTTCCGGTGCTGTATCACTGGGGATAGCAGCTGTGGATGGAGGGCTGAGCAGAGTGCCTCCAGGGCTTGGGAGGAAGTGAATAATGACATGGGGCCGGTCATGGGTGTCAGAGACCACAAGACATTCAGGGCCGTGACTGGGTGACCATACATTCTCGTGTCTTAATAGTTAGAATATGACCACAGGATTACAGCAAGCGGGAATCTCTCATCTCACTCTCCCCTTCAGGGGTGCATGGACTTCTCAGTGACTCACTTAGAAGCATCCACTGGTGGGAGGGGAGGGGGAGATGGGCATGAGCCTATGGTCAAAGGGCAGGGGCAAGCCCAAGGGACCACAAGGAGTAGGCCTGCAGAGTCTTAGGACCTGGGAGGAGAAAGGGGTCCTGGTGTCTGATAAGTGCAAAGACTTCCTGAAGCTCTCTGGTAGGGAATGATCCCACCCCCAAGTATCCAACTTCCTAGTTTCCTGGGTGACGTGCAGTGGTCAGGCCAGGGTACTGAGGCCAGGGGGCTGGGCTCTGAGAGGTGAAAACTTGCTGTAGACAGAGCCCTGTGAGATACTGGCAAAACTCTGATCATCTGAAGGCAAGGCGGAATGACCAGGGTCCCCAGGGTGTAGTCCTCCTTGCTCTGGACTCCTGGGTGTCTTCCCACTGGATGCTTGCCCTGCTCCCCAGGAGGGTATGCCAGAAGCACCTGGCATGGGATGGTCAGGTGACTCCTAATGAAGGAGAACCTGCACTCACTGGACAGAAACCCCTCAGCCTGAATGTAGGCACAATCGGAGGAAACCAGAGAGAGATTGCTTCCACTCCAGACTGTGGAAACCGCATCGGTTCCAGAATGATGGTTTGCAGCGTGGGTGGGCTGGGCTGGGGCACCAAGCTCCCCTGCAGAGGATCGATGGATGGAGAGGCAATTTTGAGCAGTTCTCTTTATGGCAGCTACCCCACTGTGTGAGGCGTTTCTAATTTTAGAACACAGGTTGTCATGGCAACAGGATGTGTTTTCCGTTAAATATAGCAGCTGTTTCGGTTTTATTTGCCCTATGGACAGGAGTGTGGTTTTGCCTGGAGAGTTCTTAAGATATTCTGGGAGAGTGGGGGATGAAACAATTGGGTTGCAAAAGACCCAAGGAAACGGGCCCAGTTCCCCATGACTCCAGAGCCGGAAGCTGAGCCCGTGGACTGGGCAGGCCAGGTGGGCAATGCCAAGCACCACAGCTCAGGTGCTAGACAGCATTTGAAAAGCATCGTGCTGCTGCAGGACATCCCTGCTCCAGCCATGGCTCAGAGCCCAGGCTTCAGGAGCTACAGGTGTGGCATGGTCCAGGGCCCTTGGCTCTAGGGTACATCACTGAGTTCTGTGGTTGTTGGCTTGACCTTGACTTTATAGCAAAGTGTCAGGTCCCATCTCCTGGCTCCTGGCCACACCCCATACCCAGTGGCTCAAGCTATGCTGGACCACTTCATATGCCTCCCGGCATCTTCATGGTAGGGAAAGGGCAGTGTCAGTGACTGCTCCATAGGACAGACTTACCCTGGCTGCATTTCTCTGGGAAAGACACCCTGGTCACACTCGTGCCATGCTGGTAGAAGCCTTTGGCTTAACAACAGGATGGGCCTGGCCTGGCTCACACATAGGTCCCTATGGGATCTCCAGAAAGCAGGGGACTCTCTGGCTCCTGCCATTCTTTCCTTTGGCCCGTGGTAACTATGAACATATGGCCAGTCCCAGGACACAACATCACCCTGTGTGTTCAGTCAACCTAGGCCAAACTGTTCAGTGCGGTGCTGTCAAATGAGCTGTTATGTTAGTGTATCCCTATAAACTTACTGCTCCCTTGGGCATGAATGGCCCCGCAGACCTTGTTTCCTTGACAGCACCCTCTCCCTACTGCTCCTGAAAACAGTGTGGCTGTTTGTCATTGCAGATGCTAATCCTACGGAGGTGGGGCTCCTGTTCTATGTAGGGCTGTGCCAGGACCCTGTGAGGAGCACCAGGACCCTGTGGGGAGCACTTGGACCCTGTGGGGAGCACCAGGACCCTGTGGGGAGCACCAGATTCCTATGGGGCCCCTTTACAAATTGCTTTTACTCTTTTTGTCCATTGTCTGTCTGTCTTTCTCTGTCTCTCTCTCTCTCCCTTTCTTTCTTTCTCTCTCTCTTCCTTCCTTCCTTTCTTTCTTTCTTTCTTTCTTTCTTTTTCTTTCTTTTCTCTCTTTCAAGAGGCAGCCACAAATCAGCTTTCCAAAGGGGAAAATCCAGTTAAAATTGGACAAAGCTATTACTGGAAATCATAATGAAGAAAATACTGAGAAATGGTATATATTAACCTAAGTTAGAAAGTCCAGGTCCATCGAGCTATGCTAGAGCCATGGCTGGACCTGGTAAATGTGCTCCCCGTTGACCTGGCACACGTGGATGAACTGTGGCTCCAAGAAAGAGCTGTCCACATCCTGAGCTCTAGAACCTGTGAGGCTGACCTATACAATGTGCTTAAGATGAAGGGGTCCCTGGGGTTCCTTGGGGAGGGGGCACGGCGCTGTTCAGTAACACAATGACATTTAAGAAAGGGAAGAGGAAGCGTTGCCTAGGCTGAATCATGCCCCCTAAAATACACTGAAATCCCATCTTTGGGAATTGGGTGGTTTCAGGAAATGAAGTGAGAATGAGGTCATCAGGTGGGCCCTGATCCAGTAGGAAAGACTTTTAAAGCAGAGGAAGTTAAATGCAGAGACAGCCATGTGATAGTGTGTGAAAAACGAAGGCAGAAGCTGTAGAGGTGCCATAGCAGGGAGGGGGTGGGGGGGCTGGGGGAAATTCCAAACACTGACAGTGACCAACATCTGAGGGAGATCAGACTAGGTCTTTCTAATGGCATCAGATGGACCCAGCCCTGTCCACACCTTGATTGGGAACCCTCTGTCTCTGCAATAGGGAGGACACTTATAATGGTGCTATTATGGTAGCCCCAGAAAACTCACCTAGAGATTTATAGAAGAGGCTGAGAGGAAGGGGAGATGAAGGTGTATATGAATGCCACGTGACCATAGAGACAAACAGAGCTAGGAATGATACAGCCATAAGTTAAGGAAGCCTAGAGCCACGAGAGACCAAAAGAGTAAAGAACAGATCCTCTATCGGACCCTTGAAGGTAATGTGGCCCTGATGGTGCCTGGATCTTGGTTGGTGACCTGGTCCTGGGTGAGGCACAGTCACACAGGCACACAGGACCTGGGCCTAGGATATAAAGAAGGGCAACACATCCCTGCTGGCAGGAACATGGTCACCTCACAGAAAGGTGATGTGTCACTGTGGACCATGGACATTTGGAGATGCTTTGGAAAGTGAAAGGATCCATCTAAGGGCAAGGCTTCCACACAAGGGCATGGGTCTGATCTGAAGCCCCAGCTTGAAGATGGTAGTTACCACTCTACATAACTTTGGGAGAATGGGCCTGATCTTCCTCGAGGTGTGGGCAAAGATGAGTCTGCCTGGAGGCATGAGAATAGGAGAGCTGACCCTGCCTCCTGCCAATGGAAGCATTGGGTGGCCAATCCAGAGCAGTGCTAGAGAGCTCGCCCTGATGGTGCAGATAATGGAGAGTTGGTGGAATGACCAGCTCGGCTACCTCCCAGGCCCAGACCTAGGGCTCTGTATTGGCCCACACCCAAATCTACATCACCGGCAAATGGTTGGGGTATGTGAAAGGGCCAGTCCTGCTATTCCACAGCGGGAGGATCTCCATGACACAGGGCAACAACAGGATAACCAGGATCCGATACTGATGGTGTCACAGAAGCCAGAGGTCTTGAACCAAGCCAATGGCTCATTGCAGTGAACATTTGCAAGTGAAGATGTGTGGACAGAGGGATATACTGTGGGACACACTGTGACACACTACAGCTTCCATGATGAGATGTTCTTGTTCTTGTTGCTATTGTATGTTTTATTTTGAGTGGGAGGCTGCACGGGCAAAGGGTAGATATGAGGGGACGGGAAGGTGAGTGGGACGAGGGCGCATGGTGTAAAACTCACAAATAATCAATTTAGTTTGTAAAAATTAAAAAACCCACTCACTTACTCATGACTCTTGGTCAGAAACATAATAGAGGACCCATTGAGCTAAAATTGAGGTGTTGACAGAACTGTGCTTCTTCAACAAGTCCTAAGGGACAATACTCTTTCTTCCTTCTTAGCTTCTAGATTCCACCCACACTTCTTCCATTGTTTCTCTTCTCCTATTTTTAACGCCACCAATATCACATCTTTGAGAAGGGAGTGTAGTAATAAACACTTGAGCACATCTATCATACACCCTTCCATCCACTCTTCTATCTACTTACCTATCTATCTGTCCATCCATCCATCCATCTGTCCATCCATCCATTCTTCTTCCCATCTACCCATTTCACACTATTTCATTTAACCATTCATTTAAGCACTCCTTCATCCACTCATTCATGCATGGCCCCCTATTCCTCCACCCATCTGCCATCCACTCATGTAAGAACTTCTCATCCAAATGCCCATCCATCCACCCTCCCACCCACTATCCATCCATTCACCCTCTATCTCTTCATCCATTCACCCTGACAGCCACCCACCCACCCACCTCTCCCTCCATTCATTCACTCATCCATGCATTCACACATCACCCCTTCATTCATCCACCTGTTCATTCATCCCTCTGATACCTACTCATTAAACACCCATCATCCATCTATCCTCTTTCTCAACCATCCATTCATCCACTCATGCATCCATCTATCATTCAACCATCCATCTACCAACCTACCTATCTATTCATTGACTTATGACATTCAGCATCTATCCTCTCATCTACTTATCCAACCCTCTATCTACCATTTTGGCCTTTACTTATCTAAGCACCATCCATCCACCTTTCAATTCATCTTCTCACACATCCATCCATACCAAACCTATGCATCCTTCCATACATTCACTCATCTAAGTATTCATGTATTCATTCATCTATCTTCCAACTTATCTACTTCACTACAGTCTATTTGAAGCACTAATCATCCATCCATTTGCCCACCCACACACTCACCTATCTATACATGCTTTTATTCATCCACTCATCCAAGCACTCATCTCTCCATCCAACCATCCACTCATCCATCTATCTATCCATCAACCCTCCATCCACCAATCATTTGCCAATCCCTTACTATTGTCTTGGTTTGAATACAATGACACTGACTGCCAGGAGCGCCCATTCTACTGCAGTGTAGTACCTGTGTAGTGTACCACATGCACCAATTGAGGTTCAGAATTCTATGGGATGAGAAAAGTCCTTTGGTCTGAGGAAATAGCAGTAATCCAAGGGGGCTTCTTCCTCTGGGGAACTGAGACCTAACAGGAGACCTGTGGATATTCATGAATAGAAGGGCATATGCCAATAAAAAAGCTGAGCTAGGGAAGACCAAAGGGATTCATGAACCAGGGTTGGAAGGTGATTTGTTTCTGATACAAGAGGCATGTCCTAGCCCCTATAAGGCCAATAGTCCTTTGGCTGGTGTAATGATTTGTATATGCTTGGCTTAGGGACTGGCACTATTAGGAGCCGTGGCCTTGTTGGAGTAGGTGTGTCACTGTAGGTGTGAGCTTTAAGATCCTCATCCTAGCTACCTGGAAATGAGTATTACACTAGCAGCCTTAAGATGAAGATGTAGAACTCTCAGCTCCTCCTGCACCATGCCTACCTGGATGCTGTCATGTTCCCTCCTTGATGATAATGGACTGAACCTCTGAACCTTTAAGCCAGCCCCAATTAAATGTTGTCCTTATAAGAGTTGCCTTGGCCATGGTGTCTCTTCACAGCAGTAAAACCCTAACTAACACAACTGGCTTGGGCTGACTTCTAGAGGTACGGCCTCCTCTCATACTGTAAGTAATGAAAAAAATGGCTCAAACAAAATATTTAGACTTGGAACTCTAGCTTATGATTTCTCTGACACTAACATTCTCATCTATGAAATGGGGTTAGCCACTCTTATCTAGGGGAAGTTGCCAGGAACCTGTAAGATGACTCAAGTCAAATGTTGAGCTCAGCACCTGAGCTGTTTGGCTCATTTTTAGCAAGGATTGACTATGCATGAGTGTGGGTACACAGTGAGTTATGCCTGTATCGACATAGTGGCAGGAGATGGAGAAGGGACAATAGAGGACACCATGGACAGTGATGAGTAATTAGACTGGGAAGCTGGAGAAGATACCTTGAGGCTGAGAAAGAGCTGGTGGGCTGATGGTCCAGGGAGGAGCTGCTCTCCAGAGTGCAGGACAGCACTGTGGTAGTCCCTGACAAGCACTGGATCTCTGTCTATCCCCACTGCCTACTTAGCCTGGCACAAACCTCTGTTATCAGCCACACATCCCTTGAGGCATCTTAAGTGAGGAAAAGGAGTAATGCATGTTGTATTGAGTGGGGATGAGATCACCATGATGGATGGCTACTTCAACATAGGCTCGGCAGGCTCTGTGAGCTGGAGGACAAGGCAGACGGCTCCCCTGGGACCTTCCCACAGATCTCTGCATCAGCCATGACATGCGCAAGGTGATGGACCCCTGGAGCAAATCGTTAGGTCTGCAAAGCACAGCCCATATTGATGCTGCAGATATGGGACAGATGGAGAGGTGAAGAGTCAGGAGGGGGTGGGGACTTTGTGTCCCTCCCAGCTGGAACATGCACCACACAAAGGATGAGCCAAGGCATGCTCTGGCATCCTGAAGCCTTTGAACCACAAAGCCAGGCACTGGAACACAGGATACATCCTTCCTGGAGTAAGTATCTGGGGCGATGGTCCAGAGAAAGACGACTTTCTAGAACTCTCAAAAAGTGCTTGGCTTGCACACTTGCTCCTGCCTGTGTCAGGCTATAACATGTCATCATCAGGTGCACACCCAGGAAACATTCCTAAGAACTGAGGCAGAGGCATTGGAAACTTCCAGAAAGGAGGGGACAAAGTAGTTTAGCCTTCCCCTTCCTGGGTGTCATTGTCATGACAGTCAGCTACCAAACTCAAACTTTAAGAATAATAATGTTAGATCCTCTCCTGGGCTACCAGGTGTCTGATGTGTACCGGGAGCAAACTCCATGGGTTTCTCCCCATGAAGTAGTAGGCAGCTGGTCTTAACTTGACTTCCAGATCCAATCACCTGTGCTGTGTCAGGAAATCTGGCTGACACCTGCTCTATTATATGAGCTTCTCTGTGGAGTACAGATTCATTGCTTCTCAGCAAACTAGGCAGGTGCTGTACCCACCCAGCCAGGCTTGAGGGTGTGCAGGCTTAGAGGACTTGCTGAGTGTCCTGCCTAAGAGATACTGTGCTGCCCAGAGTTCTAGCCAAAACACTGCCATCTTGCTGCTCCTGAACCTGTCCTCAGCCCCATGACCTGACTTTGAATAAGAAGGGATGAGGATGTATCCAGAACAGCTAATGTCTCTCCACCTTTGTCTCCATCTTCTGCACTGTGGTCAGAGTGCAGAACTCAGCAGTTAGAACTTGGAGGTGACACTGGCTGGGATTGGTCATTATTGCTTTTGTTTGCCCCAGAGAAAGTCCCCCACCTTTCAAAACACTTCATCCCTGAGCTGCTCAGAGCAAGGGGTCTCCTGCCAGCATTACTCCAGGAAGTTGGAGGCTATGGTTTTAGTATGGTGGACCCATGCAGCTGGTAAGTAGAGACTCTTCCTATAGCCATGCAAACCTCTTCTGGCTGGGGGCAGAGTCAGCCTTCATAAGAACAGAGTGGCTCCTACTCACCCCAGATCTGCTCCTTCCTCAAGGAGCCCAGTGGCTCTTGCAGTCCAGATATTTCTCAGCTGGTGATGGCCTCTCTGTGGCATCGAGTTTGTGCTTGTTTATATGAACTCACTACTAAGCTATATAAGTCATCTGTGATGGACTCGATAATAAAATAAATTATCAGTAGACCAAGGCTCCCACCAATATGAAACAGGGTGAACACAGCAAAGCAAAATAGGTGCCTGGTGAGGGGTGTGGCAAGAGGTGCTTGGTTGGGCTCTGTGTGGTGGTTCATCCACACTCTGATGTAGGCCTCCAACTCCATCAGCATCACAGCGAGGAGAGGATCCTGGATGCACATCTGCAGGTGGTATCATCCTCAGGGTCAGAGGTCATGACTGGGTATGTCACTCGTGTTCTGTGAGTTACCTGAGTGTGACTGAGTAGGGCTCGTTCCACTCAGAGGCCTGGCTCCCCTACTCTTTATATCTTTTCTTCCAGTTGTCTGACTGTTGTGGAGTCATTAATCCCTCTTCCTCGATTCCCCAGATTGCTTAGCCCTTGCATTATCAATCTCCCACAGAGACTCCACTCGAGAGTATGGCCGCATTCTCGCCACAAAGACACCACTTCACAGCCGCATGAATATAACACAGAGCCTCCTTTCCTGGCAGGCAGGGAGGCAGACTGTGGTGTGTTTGAAAGCAAGGGGAACTCTGAGCATCTATCTACACCTAGCCAGCGTCACCATCCACGTTTAGCTTTTGCCTTAGCTGACATTAAACATCACAACTACGTTTAGGGGAGGAGGAGATGGCTGAGTCAGCAAAGCGATGACATCATAAACACGAAGCCCCGAGTTCAGTCTCCAGCACCTATGTAAAAGCTGAGCACCCACCGTGATTCGGACCTGTACCAGGGTGGAGGAACCTGTAATCCCAGCACTAGGGCTATGGAAGGCAGGAGGGTCCCCAGGACTCACTGCTTAGTCTATCTAACTGAATCCAAGAGCTCCTGTCTCAGGTGGAGGCTGTCTCAGAGACAAGATGGACAGCAATGGTGGAAGACACCTGGCATGGATCTCTGCACACTTCCCACACACTCACTCCTCCACCGCCCCCAAAATCACACTCACACATACATATACCACCACCACCCTTCCCTGCAGATCACGTGACTTGAAGACTCTGGCAGTAGAGTCCTGACTGCATAGGCTTGAGGAAGGTTTACAAATGTGGGTATCAAGCAAACAAGCACACATGACTACACCCTGGCAGAGAGCATGCTTTCTAGCTACTCTAGGCTGCTAGGAATGGCCTGGAGCTATTGACAGTCATTTCTTCAAGTATTTTACAACAAATTCTCAAACATTCAGAAACCTTGGGGACAATGAGTAACTAGTACCCCAGCATCCCAATTCTTCATGTCTTACTCTCTCTTGTCTCATTACCCATGAGCCCTTGAACCTCTATCTACTGCTTTTCACTGATCCATCTTTTACGTTATGCCTTTCAGATTCACAGTCACCAATACCTTTCTTCCCAAATGCCATCAGTGATTCTCACCAACTGAAGTTCAGCAACAGTCAATTGTGGGGGTTCATGTATGCTCTGCATTCGGTGGGGTGGCTTAATTTCTTCCCCACTAAGCACTGTAATCAGAAGCCTGCTGGGAGGCAGGCTTCAGTGTCTCCCTGTCACCTGTCACCATCTGCTGTATAGTGGCATCTTCTCTTTTCTGCTGGCTTCCAGGTGAGTCCCTCTCCTGCCTTTCTAGCCTTTGAGATGTGAAGTCTGGCTGCTGAAGTGGTCATTTTCCTTTGTTAACCCGGTGCTCACAGCTGTAACTTTTCCTCTGAGAGCAGCATTTGCTGATTTGCCAAGTATGCGCTTCAGTGAGCCCACAGATCTACGTACTCGCTAATGCCAAGCCTATAAAGATTCAGGTCACATCCCTAACCCAGAACTTCTCTCAGGCCCCATCTCAGTCAAGCCTCGCTTCTGACACTCCTCTGATAGGGTCCCTTATAGTTTGTCTCTTGCTCTCAAGCTTCTTCTTAACATACGACAATCACACAGTCTTAGACGGAATGAGCTGAACTGAGTGGTTTTCCAGTGTATGGTACACCACTGATATTCATCTGTCCTCCACTGATGGTATATGGATATGCCACAGGGAGTTCATCTGTCCTCCACTGATGGTATACGGATATGCCACAGGGAGTTCATCTGTCCTCCACTGATGGTATATGGATATACCACAGGATATTCATCTGTCCTCCACTGATGGTATATGGATATACCACAGGATATTCATCTGTCCTCCACTGACGGTATATGGATATACCACAGGATATTCATCTGTCCTCCACTGATGGTATATGGATATACCACAGGATATTCATCTGTCCTCCACTGATGGTATATGGATATACCACAGGATATTCATCTGTCCTCCACTGATGGTATACGGATATACCACAGGATATTCATCTGTCCTCCACTGATGGTATATGGATATACCACAGGATATTCATCTGTCCTCCACTGATGGTATATGGATATACCACAGGATATTCATCTGTCCTCCACTGATGGTATATGGATATACCACAGGGAGTTCATCTGTCATCCACTGAAAATATATAGATATATCACAGAGTGTCCATATGTCCTCCATTGATGGGTAAATGGGCTTGTATGGTATTTGGAATTTTTGGATATGGCTTCTAGAACATTCTTGTTCAGTTTTCTTGGTGGAACTCTAGAGTATGAATAAATAAACATGGGATTTTATATGAAAGTCATTTCATTTGTTAAGGGGCTTCACTTGACTGTGTTGTGTGTGTGTGTGTGTGTGTGCGTGCGCACGCATGCACTTGCAGATGCACACCCATGTGAGTGTGTAGTCACAGGTCAACTTTGAATGCTGTTTCCTAAGAGCCATCCATCTTATTTTAAAAGACCATCTCTCACTTGGATCTGGATATGGTGTCTGACCAGTGAGTTCAGAGGATCCCCTATCTCTACGCTGGGATTGCAAGCATGCACCATCATACCCAGCTTTCCCATTTCGTTTAGGGATTGAACTCAAGTCCTCCTGTTTATGTGGCAAGCCCTTTATGAATAGAGTTACCTGCCATCCCAGGATAATAGTTTTTCATAATAGCTGCTACATTGATAATCTCTTTTAAGACTGTTAATTGGAAATTATTTTCTCTCTCTGTTGGTTTCTTGCCTGCTTCCTAGTTCCTGGGTTTCAGATAGAAGTTGCTGTGGCAATTATCTTAAAGACCATGCATTCCATGATTATTTACACCCCTTTCCCCGCAGGAGACTCAGCTCTTGGTCAGTGGACAAGATGAGGAAGATGCTGTCCCTGCTTCAGGACCCCTCATCAGTGGGAGCACACATAGGATGCACACATACAGAGATCAGACTCTGCCAAACTGGGTACTGGAGCCCTGTGCCTCAGGCAGTATCTTATCTTAAATCCACCTTTAGGGGACAGATGGTTTTTTGTTTCGGGAAATAACTTTAATGGGCCTTTTGCTGATGTGAAGGGAAAGCAAATATTATATTCTGCAACAGAAAGCTCTAGTCAGCGAGGCGCTAAATTGCTCCGCATAACGAGGTAAGCGCTGTCTCCCTGGGGTGGAACTGCATCTTTGTTGATTATGTTTTCTTCAGGAAATTCTCCTAAATATGGATTTAATCTGAGCTGTTCCTGGAGATGGCTGTTTGTTCTTAGAAGATGTGGGCTGAATACACTCAAGTGTGTGAGTGGATAGCATGCAAAGCCAACTGTGTGTGTGTGAGAGTGTGTGTCTGTATGTGTGTGTCTGTCTCTCTCTGTGTGTATTAGTCTCTCTCTCTGTCTCTCTGTCTCTCCCTGTCTCTGTCTCTGTCTCTCTCTCTCTCTAAGTGTGTGTGTGCATGTGTGTGTGTGTGTGTGCAGTAATACGAGTGTGCAGATAGTGTGGTGATACATGTATGTGTAAGAATGTGTACTTGTACATATATCTGCATGTATGACAGTGTCAGTGTATGCCTGCCTTTTTGTTGGACTTGGCATGGCTACTGAATAGCCTCAGGGGTAGGACCTGGATCTCCTGCCTCCTCTATGCTTCTGGTGGCTCTTCTGTCAAGTGAGGCGGTTGAGCTTCCCATCGTTGGGAGAGAACAGAGCAGAATATAGAGAGCTGGTTTCCCACATGACCCAGGTGACCCTCAAGATGGCTGAGAGTATGGCCACCAGGGTAATGGTGTGGTCAGGTGAGCGCCTCGGGACTCACAGTACACTTAGAAGTTGCTGGTCCTCTCAGCTCTCCCAGCTGCAGGCAGGACCTTCCTGTGGCTTTCGGTGATGTGACCTTGGCCACTGTGAATGTACAGAACCTGAGTGGACACTGGGTGGGGCCTAGTAGGACTGAAGACAGATCCCAAGCCCAGGGAAACAGAGGCTCTTTCCCCCTGCAGAAAAGCCCCACCTCATTCACCATCTATCTTACACTTGTCGTCCATTCCTGAATGCTCTCAAGGGCTGGGCAAGGGAATCGGGGTAGGGCACATACTCCCTGCTCTAAGACAGCTGCCCACAGATGGGCTGAGAACAGTCCCTGAGAGGGCACGGTAAGGGCATCCACCAAATGTGAAACGGTGTTGATAGTGAGCTGCCCCTGGTCTCCAAATGTCCTGCCAGACCTGGAGACGGGTGCAAGCATTGGCCTGGAGAGAAGGTTGCTGGGAAACCCTCACCTGGAAAGCCAAGTCTCCATCTCCTGCCATTTTGCTAGAAGTAGCTGAAGTGGAGTTGGGGGTACTTGCATGATGTTCACATGCAAATTTTGGAACATGAAGATGGACCATTCTCTGGAATCAAACTATAGCACCCTCTAGGAACTATGGAGGCTTTGAAGGTCAGCTTGTGATTGTTGAACAGGATCACGGGGTGAGAGGACTTGGTCAGGAACCACTTGGTGGGCAGATGCAGTTCCCAGATAAGACCACAAGGCGGCGCACCAAATCCAATGTGGTTAAGGAGAGCGTGCCATGAATTCCAAGAGTGGAAACATGGGAACTTCCACACCCACGCCATTTCCACTATGGACATCAGGGAGCTGCAGGAATGGCTTCAGGACTTCAATGGTATCCCATGGTCCCCGTGGAATAAAAAAAAAATTGTTGCTTGGATATACCTCATCAAAGAGACATGCTACAGATGGTCATGGAGGGCACCTTCAGGGCCCCAAGGCTCCCGCTGAGACCATCCTATTGTTGCTGCCCGGTGGGAATCCATGCAGCAAGCCAATGCTAGGAGACTACAGCATGCTGACTACCATGGCTCTCTGACTTCACTGGGGCCACCCGGCAGGCTACGTGCTCTCCATGGTGGTGACCATGGACTTTGATGTCTTCCTACACCGCCCTGTTGAGTAGGGAGGGCTTGCAGGGCCTTGAGAATTCTCTCCTGTTCCAGCTGCTTACACGTAGACTGATCTGGAAAATGGAGCTATCCATGCCTGACTTGGGATTCCACATTCTCTGCAGTGTCCTTACGGGCGTGTATTATTTATTGGAAGAGGTAGCTGCCTCGGGAGTAATTCTCCTTTGTAATTCTCTGGCAGAAGGGGCAGATTTGCCAGCTGCAGGCTTGGCTTGTTCGGGGCCTCCTAAGGCTGTAAACCCCAGGCATTTAACAGCCACTCTCTGCATTCCTGTCACATCTCAAAGTTGGCGGGGGGGGGGGGGGCAGTAGGTAGGGAGACACCTGACTTGGGCAGATAACAGAAACAGCCCAACTCAAGGACAGGAAGTAGCCCTAACCAGTTGAAGGCAGATGACCACACCCTAACCCAGGCTGGTAACCTCACCCAGATGAATACAGAGAAACATATTCAGAGTCCATGCACACAACCCTGTCCTGAGATAAGCAGGTGATCCCGGCCCAATACAGAAAGAAGACCTCACCCAGATGCAGGCAGATGTCTCTGTCTAGGACCCAGGCGGTGGTCAGTCACTCAGTCCAGTCCCTACCTGGGCAACTGTGGGAGCCCTGACCAGAGACTGCAGTCAGGATATATTCATGTGACTGGGAGCTGTAGGATGGATCATAGCCCACTGTCCAGCACCTCACTTCTAGCTCCCTGCCCCTCATTGCCTTACTATTTAGCTTTAGTCTACCTGGACATGCTGAGGGACCCACAAAGGCATCTTTGCAAGAAGCCCGCCTACTCTCTCAGGATCCCCTGATTTCATCCCTTAGCCATGCCCAGGCTGCCTGATTTTGTAGACATCAAGAGCCTTGGCCAAGTGGTGACAATCCCTTGGAGGCATTCTGCTTTCTTATCTGCACTCATGCTGCAACAGGTGGGGACAGAGGAAAGATGTCAGGGGCCCCAGAGTTCACAGCACATCAGCTCATGGACCTCCTGACACCTCTCCTCTTGTCCCCACCTGTCCTACCTCTCTTGGCAGTGGGAGATAAGCCTGAGGTGCCCATGGATCTTGGCAGGAGGGACGACAGAAATGCCAAGATCCAGAAAACAGAGTGGTGCAGCTGGAGAGGTTCCCTGGATGGTTAGGAAAGATTTCCTAACCTCAGCAGAGGCTGCCGCAGCATCCCACGTCTGTCTCTGCCCACAGCATGCACACAAGGGAAAGAGTTAGGACCGTTGATAGGGCACAGACTTCAGAACACTCTTCCAGGTGAGTGGGAAGACATTAATAAGGTGAACCTCACAAGGGTTCCCGGTCCCTACAGGCAAACACCTGCAGGTTGCCCACCTGGATCCTCGGAGGACACCCTGTCTAAGCTCAGTTCTTGGATCCGTGGGGTTGGAGCTTCAGCTGCCTCAGGCTTACCTCAGGCTCAGAAGAATGGCTTAGGGTGATTCAAGAGGAACCAGGCTACAGGCTGGAGTGTGATCCCATCCCCCACCACACGCCTGCAGCCTTTTTAGACTCCTATCAGAAGCAACTGGTGAGGAGAGAGGTAGATACAAGACCCAGACCCAGTGTGGCAAAAAGAAGCAACCAAGAGTGGAGAGAACCTAAACTGGTAGCCAAGTGCCAACCAGGGTGGGGTTCAGCAGCCATAGCAAGTCACATGAGTTGTGGTCACTTGCATACTACAGATGGAACCCCACAAGAGTTCCTTGATGAGAATCTGTGTGCTGGTGCATGTACACACACACACACACACACACACACACACACACACACACACACACTGGTTAGATCCCAGGGTGCCCCGGTCAGGAGACACTGAAAGAGGTCAGAGGCCTTGCTTGCACCAAAGACCTGGGATCAGAGGCTTGGAGTAGCCATGGTTCTGACTGGCAACAGAAGATGGGGGACAGCTAAAGGTCCGTCTCTGCCATGATGTTTAGGGTGTAATCAGGGGTCATCCTGTGTCCTTGTCACTTTCAGCTCTCTGACATCTTGATGTACCCTGAGAGCAATTTCTACAGTTATCGGAAGGAACAGGAAGTATATGACAAGGTGGGAGTCCTGCCTCTGTGGGTGGGGAGTTCTGGAAGGATGCATTATACTGAGCTACAGACCCCACCACCTGCACTCAAAGAGCTGTCTGCTGCTACTATGAAGGAGAGAGGCTGTGTCTACGTCTCTACATTTCTATATGGAGGTTCAGAAGCCCCGTGTGTACCTGTGGCTCCAGAGGCTCCTACTACTGAGCGTGGGTGATTCCCTCACCCCATGGAAGTGGCATAGAGACTCGGATGTGGACAGGTACTATGGGTGGCTTCCTGTGCAGTGGATCTGCCTGCAGTTCCTTAAGGTCAGGTGACTCTCTCTGAGCCCCAGATTGGACAGGGTTTCAGCTGAAAAAGACCTGGTTGATTGGTGTGTCCCCAAACAGGTGAAGTTGGGTTCACTCATGCTCTCTCCTGCACTCCAGCTTTAAAGACAAGAAGCAGTGTGGTCCTTCTCATTCAACATTTGACTCCCCATACCTGCCCATCGGGCCTTCTGGTGAGGGTGACCTCACAGGGACAGCTGGTGGGCATGCTTTTGTTCATTTCTCCTCAGCCGCCCAGGGAGCATACACCACAGTGACACTGTGGCAGTCTGGATTTTCCCCAGTCCAAGCTCACTGTGTCCCCAGGATCCCCATGAAGTGGTCACTCAGTCTCAGCTCATGAGGATAGGACTGGATTCCCGGCTCTCAGCTTTCCAGCTCTTCTCTGGTCTGTGGAACTTCACCCGGGTCATCCATGTGCCCTGCTCAGGAGTACATCTTTGACTACATGTGTCTTAACATCTTGGGAAGGCACCTGAGAGCTGGAAAGAACCCTGCATGGTCCTGGCCCTAGCGTTTATGGCTGTGACTCACCTGGCTGAGCCTTCCCTAACTCATTGTTCATTCAGGTGGAAAACAGCATACGTCACCTAGAAACCCCAGGGGTAACTCAAGTCCTGACCTCTCAGCTTCCTAACCCTTGGGGGTCACACACCTTAGGCAGCTCAGGTGAACATTCACTTGAGACCCGGATCATGTGGAGGTCCAATGGCTTCATAGAGCCAGCAAGAGGAGCCCAATAGAACTTGTGTGTGCACAGGACTTTCTACAGATAAGACCAGCACTGCTGTGAGAACCCAGGGGACACAGGAACATAGCTATATGTGTGTGTCCTTCCCCTGGAGAGAACACAGTCCAGAAAATAGGACCCTGGACCCCGAATGTGACCATGAATGTTGGGGTATTCTTGAATAGTTGGATTGTCTTTCCAGCAGCAGGGCAGCCCGTGGCATCTACAAAAATAAAAGAAAATCAGCTTGGAATCCATCTCTTGGCAGTTCAGGCAGTCAGCTTTGATTGAAAACACATCCTCAGATTTGCAGAGAATACCGCTGAAGAAGCCTGGGATGGCCTGGGGCAAGACAGAGCAGCTCCCAGCTGCATGCCCAAGTTCTCCTGGTAAGGACATTATTAAATTCATCTGAAGGTCAAATAAGATCCACAAATCAAAAACAACATTAGCAAGTAAAAACAGGGCCATGAGATTCAATCAGGACATGTTTGCTGGGGGATAGGCATCTGCTGAGCCTCACCTGACTGAGGGGCTGCCGGACCAGCTCACAGATTGGTACAGGGGATATTTGCAAGCAAGAACAATGACAGCGGCAAGGGTCAGCTTCTTACTTATGACTCTGAGGCTTCAAAGAAAACCAGTGAGTACAGCCTGGTATACCAGAACTCCCCTACCCCATGCTTTAAGACCCTTGACAGGCAGGGTGCCTTCTATCTTTGTGACCATGTGACCAAGAGGATTGCTCCTCAAAGGAGCCTATTCAAAAATTCCAACTCTGTAGGACCACATGACAGTAAGGGCACGGAGCATCAGGGCTCCCCAGTGCAGTGGGAAATGATTTGAGGCACATTTGTATTGTCTCTTGTGTGGTACCCAGTCCCTCATGGCCATGGTTTTATGGTCATCTTACTTCCAAGGTAAATGTTTTTGTTCTGAAGGACTTTCCCCACTTTCCAAATGCTCCCTCAATTGTACACACAGACACACCCATACACACACAGACACACACACAGATACACAGACATACATACATAGACAGACGACACACACACACACACTCACAAATGCATCTCAGGGCAGCATCCAGACTCAGCCACCAATTCTAGTTCCAGCTTTGTGACACAGCTTCTTATGAAAAGATGGTTTGGTCTGCAGGCACCACCGTTGTCCTCCAATAATACAGCAAAAGCAATGGATTCAAGGAGGTGCTTTTCTGCCTTACAGAACTTTCAGGGTTCAAGGTTGGCATGACTGGGCCTTGGCCCTCAGTCCAAGGACCGGAAGCATTGGTCTGCTACTGGCTTCACGGGCCTTGATCCTACAGATAGAACCCAGATGAGGCATCTCAGTGAGTAGTTGCTTGGGGTGACACCTTGTAAGTGTGAGAAAGACACACAAAGGCTAGAGCAAGTGAATACTGTACAGACTGAGCTTAGCAACCCAGCGAGTTCACAGTGGCCCTGGATCCCTCTGTGACTGAGCCACCTGCTCGTTGGATTGTGGCTGGATGGGCACAGGGGTCCTCTATCCTCTTTACAGACAGTTCCAGTATAGGCTCCCCCAGAACTCAGAGAAACAGCTGTGAGCAAAGCATTCCAAGCCACTGCCTGAGGGCAGATTTTCTTCCAGGAAGAGAGGCAGATGGCAAAGGAAGAGAATGGTCATGTTGGATGATAAAGAGGGCTATAGAGATGCTAACACAAAGAATGGAGGCTGGGAAGACTTGGTAGGAGCTTAGTGTTTGACTAGCCCTCAGAGACAAGGCAGAGGCAGGTGGAAGAGTGGGAGGGGGTGCTGGAGAGGCCCAGCAATGGAGGAGCTACAGGAGCTCCTGGGAATGGCTGCCCGTAGAAATACCAAGCAGCCCCACCCTGAGGGCTCTGTATTGGTAAGACAGCTCTGCCCAGAGTTCTTGAGGTGCAACATTCATCTGCTGATGGAGGGTTTGGCTTATTTGAACTTTTTTTTTGTATGTTGTGCTGTGACATGCAGGTTTCTTTCTGTCTATTCAGTATAACCATCTATCACTTTGTAATTCTGTTCCCAATAATTTCATGTTAGGTGGGCCAGATAGATCAGACACAGCCTGTAGTCACCTCTGGTTAGTCTCTGTCCCTTTGTCAAGGGACCTCTGCAGTCCTCTTGTGGGTACTGGGGTGGGGTATGAATAACAATATATAAGCTAGGTCAATTGCACTACTAGGATTCATGCCAACAAAAAACCTAGCCAGATGAATGGCAACCTCAACTGCATAGCAAAGGTGGAAGAGCTTGAATGTCCCACAATAATAAGAGAGTTTGGTCACGTGCTGTATAGTATTAAAATTTATTTTAAGATTCAGACTATGAGGGCATGTTCGTGGCATATTAGCACATAGTAACTAGCATGATTGTACAGCCCCAGACACATACATATGAGTGCACATACACCCACTGTGGTCCAAATATGCAGAGGATATCACTGCTTTGCTGGTGCCCTGCTTTCATTTCTATAGATGTGTAAAGTACTCTGACCAAAAACCACTTAGGAGATAAATGGTCTATCTGAGCTTACAACTCCGAGTTATAGTCCACTATAACAGGGAAGTCAAAGTGGCAGGAACAGTAAACAGCTGGTCGCATCACACTTATAGTTGGGAGCAGAGAGGAATGAATGCATGTTTAGTGCTCATCTCACTTTCCCCACTTTTAAAGAGTTCAGGACCTAGGGAATGGTGCCACCAAGAGTAGACTTGGTTTTCTCATATCAATTAACACAATCAAGACAACCCCCCGCAGACATACTCACAGGCCAACCTGATCTAGACAGTCTCTCAGTGAGATTCCCTCCCCAGGTGATTTTCATGTCAATTTGACAATTAAAATTAACCATCACAGCTGTCTTTTGTTTCTTCAGAATATTTTTTTTTGATTCCCACATCACATTGACAGAAATGTGAGCTTGGCCACCTAACCTTAACTATCCCTGAGACTTGTCTCCAATAGCCCTCTCACCTATGATTTCTGGCATCTAGTGTTCTGGGAGGGTACTGTCATGTGTAGTGCTCTGGGAGGGTACTGTCATGTGTAGTGTTCTGGGAGGGTACTGTCATGTGTAGTGCTCTGGGAGGGTACTGTCATGTGTAGTGCTCTGGGAGGGTACTGTCATGTGTAGTGCTCTGGGAGGGTACTGTCATGTGTAGTGCTCTGGGAGGGTACTGTCATGTGTAGTGCTCTGGGAGGGTACTGTCATGTGTAGTGCTCTGGGAGGGTACTGTCATGTGTAGTGTTCTGGGAGGGTACTGTCATGTGTAGTGTCCTGGGAGGTTACTGTCATGTGTAGTGCTCTGGGAGGGTACTGTCATGTGTAGTGTTCTGGGAGGGTACTGTCATGTGTAGTGTTCTGGGAGGGTACTGTCATGTGTAGTGTTCTGGGAGGTTACTGTCATGTGTAGTGTTCTGGGAGGGTACTGTCATGTGTAGTGTTCTGGGAGGTTACTGTCATGTGTAGTGCTCTGGGAGGGTACTGTCATGTGTAGTGCTCTGGGAGGTTACTGTCATGTGTAGTGTTCTGGGAGGGTACTGTCATGTGTAGTGCTCTGGGAGGGTACTGTCATGTGTAGTGTCCTGGGAGGGTACTGTCATGTGTAGTGTTCTGGGAGGGTACTGTCATGTGTAGTGCTCTGGGAGGGTACTGTCATGTGTAGTGCTCTGGGAGGGTACTGTCATGTGTAGTTCTCTGGGAGGGTACTGTCATGTGTAGTGTTCTGGGAGGGTACTGTCATGTGTAGTGCTCTGGGAGGGTACTGTCATGTGTAGTGTTCTGGGAGGGTACTGTCATGTGTAGTGTTCTGGGAGGTTACTGTCATGTGTAGTGCTCTGGGAGGGTACTGTCATGTGTAGTGTCCTGGGAGGTTACTGTCATGTGTAGTGTTCTGGGAGGGTACTGTCATGTGTAGTGTTCTGGGAGGGTACTGTCATGTGTAGTGCTCTGGGAGGGTACTGTCATGTGTAGTGCTCTGGGAGGTTACTGTCATGTGTAGTGCTCTGGGAGGGTACTGTTATGTGTAGTGTTCTGGGAGGGTACTGTCATGTGTAGTGTTCTGGGAGGGTACTGTCATGTGTAGTGCTCTGGGAGGGTACTGTCATGTGTAGTGTTCTGGGAGGGTACTGTCATGTGTAGTGTCCTGGGAGGTTACTGTCATGTGTAGTGCTCTGGGAGGGTACTGTCATGTGTAGTGTCCTGGGAGGTTACTGTCATGTGTAGTGTTCTGGGAGGGTACTGTCATGTGTAGTGTTCTGGGAGGGTACTGTCATGTGTAGTGCTCTGGGAGGGTACTGTCATGTGTAGTGCTCTGGGAGGTTACTGTCATGTGTAGTGCTCTGGGAGGGTACTGTCATGTGTAGTGTCCTGGGAGGTTACTGTCATGTGTAGTGCTCTGGGAGGGTACTGTCATGTGTAGTGTCCTGGAAGGTTACTGTCATGTGTAGTGTTCTGGGAGGGTACTGTCATGTGTAGTGTTCTGGGAGGGTACTGTCATGTGTAGTGCTCTGGGAGGGTACTGTCATGTGTAGTGCTCTGGGAGGTTACTGTCATGTGTAGTGCTCTGGGAGGGTACTGTCATGTGTAGTGTCCTGGGAGGTTACTGTCATGTGTAGTGCTCTGGGAGGGTACTGTCATGTGTAGTGTCCTGGGAGGTTACTGTCATGTGTAGTGTTCTGGGAGGGTACTGTCATGTGTAGTGTTCTGGGAGGGTACTGTCATGTGTAGTGCTCTGGGAGGGCACTGTCATGTGTAGTGCTCTGGGAGGGTACTGTCATGTGTAGTGTTCTGGGAGGGTACTGTCATGTGTAGTGTTCTGGGAGGGTACTGTCATGTGTAGTGCTCTGGGAGGGTACTGTCATGTGTAGTGTTCTGGGAGGGTACTGTCATGTGTAGTGTTCTGGGAGGGTACTGTCATGTGTAGTGCTCTGGGAGGTTACTGTCATGTGTAGTGTCCTGGGAGGGTACTGTCATGTGTAGTGTTCTGGGAGGGTACTGTCATGTGTAGTGTTCTGGGAGGGTACTGTCATGTGTAGTGCTCTGGGAGGGTACTGTCATGTGTAGTGTTCTGGGAGGGTACTGTCATGTGTAGTGCTCTGGGAGGGTACTGTCATGTATAGTGTCTTGGGAGGGTACTGTCATGTGTAGTGTCCTGGGAGGGTACTGTCATGTGTAGTGTCCTGGGAGGGTACTGTCATGTGTAGTGCTCTGCGAGGGTACTGTCATGTGTAGTGCTCTGGGAGGGCACTGTCATGTGTAGTGCTCTGGGAGGGTACTGTCATGTGTAGTGTTCTGGGAGGGTACTGTCATGTGTAGTGCTCTGGGAGGGTACTGTCATGTGTAGTGTTCTGGGAGGGTACTGTCATGTGTAGTGCTCTGGGAGGGTACTGTCATGTGTAGTGTTCTGGGAAGTTACTGTCATGTGTAGTGCTCTGGGAGGGTACTGTCATGTGTAGTGCTCTGGGAGGTTACCGTCATGTGTAGTGCTCTGGGAGGGTACCGTCATGTGTAGTGTTCTGGGAGGGTACTGTCATGTGTAGTGTTCTGGGAGGGTACTGTCATGTGTAGTGTTCTGGGAGGGTACTGTCATGTGTAGTGTTCTGGGAGGGTACTGTCATGTGTAGTGTTCTGGGAGGGTACTGTCATGTGTAGTGTTCTGGGAGGGTACTGTCATGTGTAGTGTTCTGGGAGGGTACTGTCATGTGTAGTGTTCTGGGAGGGTACTGTCATGTGTAGTGTCCTGGGAGGGTACTGTCATGTGTAGTGTTCTGGGAGGGTACTGTCATGTGTAGTGTTCTGGGAGGGTACTGTCATGTGTAGTGCTCTGGGAGGGTACTGTCATGTGTAGTGTTCTGGGAGGGTACTGTCATGTGTAGTGTTCTGGGAGGGTACTGTCATGTGTAGTGCTCTGGGAGGTTACTGTCATGTGTAGTGCTCTGGGAGGGTACTGTCATGTGTAGTGTTCTGGGAGGTTACTGTCATGTGTAGTGCTCTGGGAGGGTACTGTCATGTGTAGTGTTCTGGGAGGTTTCTGTCATGTGTAGTGCTCTGGGAGGGTACTGTCATGTGTAGTGTTCTGGGAGGTTACTGTCATGTGTAGTGTCCTGGGAGGATACTGTCATGTGTAGTGTCCTTTTCCTTTGGAGGAATATTCTGGAAATAGTGGCTAATTTTTTTCAGACTACAACTTCTCAAAGAGGAAAAGGTGGGAATGGATGTTCAGTAATTAGCAGAAGTTAATTAGTAGTGTATACACTATAAGTTCAGCTATGTGAGCTTCTTAAATTTTACTACTCTGTGATTTTTCCCTTGAAAACATAATGAAACTATCAACAAAGTGTGTTTTATTCCAGTCTGTGAAAATAATAAGCTGTCAACTTTTAAGAGAAAAGACACGGCAATTGGGTCACATTTAATTTTCTTCAAAAAATCGCTGACGTAACACTATTTCAAGAAGAACACGGTATGTCGTGAGTCCTATGGAAGTGACTAATGAGCTAACAGAATCAATACCAGAGCAAGCTGAAAAAAAAAAACACAAAACCTCAATTCTATTTCTACACTTGAGCGAAGAACCAACTGAGGTCGCACTTACCCCAGCATCCCCATTTACAATACAACCCAAAGAATACCCTCTTAGGACTCTATCAAAAAAAAGCACAAGACTTAAATTTTACTAAGTATAAAACTACATTCAGAATAATACAAAGCACGGTCGAAAGAAACTGACGAGGACTTTCATGAGTGGAAGGACATCACAAGGTCATAGACCAGAAAACTTGCTGGAAGAGCAGCTGTTTGGCTAGATTATAATCCTTGTTCTTCCATTCACTGGGGCAGATGTTTCTGCGAAGGTAGTTTGCTGCTGCTGGTTATGGTTTACGATTTGTTCACTTAGGGTAGGGAGATAGCCCTTCACCATTTGGCCAGCCTATTAGAAAGGCATGAAGGCAGAGATGAAGCACCTTTAAAGGAGAGCTCTGCCCAAGGACTACGCCCTCCGTGCTCCTGTGTGTCCTCCCCGATGTCAACCCAACTGGTCATGTGCTCACCTAGCTAACCAGGAATGGAACGTTCAGAAGTCATCAACTGATTCCCACAGAATCCTGCGATAGTTCAATACAGAACAGGTCAGTTTTTAAAAAGTGTTTGGAGACAACTGGATAGTCACCTTAGAAAGAAACCAGATCCCCGTTAAAATAACACAAAAGTTAAAATGTAGACACCAAGACTTTCAGAAATAAAAATAAGCGCGAATTTCCATGACTTTGGACTAGATCTTGGTTCCCCAGGGCACCAAGATCACATATAATAAATGAAAGTTGGATTTAAACGACATATTTTGAGATTTAAACTAGACATTTTCTTGAGAAGTGATGTTTGAACACAGGGTCCCATGCAAGCTATGGAAGTCCTGGAGCACTGAGCCACACCCACCTGCCCCCACCCCTCTTTAGTTTTTACCTTGAGACGGGATCTCATGAGAGGGCTAAGGTTGGTTTTGACATCCCTTTGTAGTCTATCCTGGCCTTGAACATGTAATTTCTCCTACCTCAACTTCCCAGGTGGCTGAGAGGACAGCATGTGTCATCTAGTCTGGCTAGAAAGCTGTTGAGAAAATAAAAGGCAACCCACAGACGAGGAGAAAATAAAATAAAGAATAAGATATTCGCACTGCTTAGTAATAAAAAGACAATAACTAGGAAGTCTGTTGTGGGTATAATGTACATTTCTTCACAGAATATAGATATATAATACCAAAATGGTGGTCAGCAAAGTGAGCCATGAGAGAAAGTCAAGTCAAACCACAGCAAGGCACCATGTCTATGTGGAAGAATGGCTATAAGGAACATGAAGGAGAAAGTAGTGGCAGGGGTTTCAGGATGATGAACCCCTACACACGGCTGTTCGATCTGCACAGCAGTATGGGTAGGCTGGCAAGCAGCCTCGACCCTCTCAGAATGGTAACCATGCAGTGCACGGCATGATAACTGTACTCCTAGATGCACAAGAGAGAAATGACGACATGTCAAACTGGAGAGATGCTTCAGTGGTTAGGAGCACTTGCTGCTCCTGCAGAAGGCACAGGTTTGGTTCCAAGTACCTATGTGACAGCTTACAGACACCTCTAACTCCAAGTGCAGGGAACTGATGTGCTGTTCTGGCCTCTGTGGACACCAGGCATCCACAATGTGCATGTACATACATGCAGGCACTCAAACATGCACATAAAATATAAAGTAACTAAACACATCATTTAGGAGGACATGTTGGCACACAAAAGTTCATAGCAATGTCATTGACCACAGCCAGAATGAGAAAACCACCCACACACCCAATCAACTCATGCATGGTTAAAGAAAATGCAGTGTGCATAGAAAAAGAAGTAAACATCAGTGAGTTCTTGCCGTAGTCAGCTTTCCATCACTATGATAAAATACTTGAGGCAACTGACTTGCAAAAGGAAAGGTTTATTTTGAATCAAGGTTCTGAAGGTTCCAGGACTGAGGCACTCCATCCTTTGGGCCTCTGGTGATGGTGGCACAAACGGTTGGTGTCTTAGGGTCTCTATTGCTATAAAGAGACACCATGACCACGGCACAGCAACTGTTATAAAGAAAAACATTTAATAAAGGCTGGCCTAAAGTTTCAGAAGATTGGTTCATTATCTTCCTGACAGGAAGCATCAAAGCGTGCAGGCAGATGTGGTGCTGGAGAAGGAGCTGAGAGTTCAAATTGGGAGACAGCAGGAAGAGAACCGGCTTGAGCTTCTGAGATTTCAAAGCCCACAACCTCTAGTGACACACTTCCTCCGACAAAGCCACACCCACTCCAACAAAGCCACACCCACTCCAACAAGGCCACACCTCCTAATAGTGCCACTCCCTGTGGACCTATAGCGACCATTTTTATTTAAAATACCACAGAGGGGCCTACAGTCTTTCCTGTGGGTCAGCTTAAAGGCCTAAGGACCTCTGCAGTGCGCCCCCAGAGTTTCCACAGCACCTGTCAACATTCTGGGAAGCAAATCTTCAGCGCGTGGTGTTTTGTAAGTCCCTCATCCAAATCACAGTAATGCTTGAACCTAGAAAACAGCGTGCCACATGGAAGGTCCAGTCACAGGTGACCACACACTTCAGAGACAGCAAGTGGCTGCAGCTGCTTAAAGTGGGTCAGGGAAGTAGGGGCGAAACTGAGTCACTCGCTGCTCGTGGACACAGAGTTTCTTTTCAGGGTTTAAAAGAGTCCTAAAATTGGTTCTGCTGGATGGAGGTGCAGCTGAGATCCCACGCTGAGATAGAATGGGCTGGAGGCGGAAGGGGAGGAAGAGATCGTCTAATTCCAGGAAGAGTAAGGCCAGAGACATGACTCAGCAGGTGAAGGTACAGCCTGCCAAGTGTGGCAGCCTGAGTCCGGTTTCTAGGGCCCACGTGGTGGAAGGAAAGAAGTGACCCTCAGAAGTTGTCTCTGACGCCACATGTGTACCTCACTATGCACTGTAAGTCTATTAGAGAGGAGGGGAAACATTTTGCCCTCTGTGCTGAGAGTAGAGAAAACTGAGACCCAGCTGTCTCCTCCCAGGAGGGACTCCTGGGAGGCCAGATCTGCATCTTTTGACCCTTTTGTAGTTTTTTTCCTACATATTTAAGTTTGTCACAGGCACAGGGGAGAGAAAAGAACTGGTTTCCTTCCTTCCCCAGTTTGTCCAAATGGTAAATAAATCCATATTTCTTTACCCATTTCTGTTTTCTGGTTTCTTTTGAAACTAAGGTAATGAGTTTCAGACCTAATGGCCGGGAAGCAGCTGGGTAACTCCACACATACACTAAAGCAGAAAATCGTGTTCTTTAAATGGAGGAGAGTGAGTCGCAATAGAGGCGTTCTAGAAAAGAACAATATGATGAAGCGGTTCTATTAACAAGAGCCTACCCTGTAAGAAATACTTCTAAGGCTCTGCCGGGGGTCTCCAAAGAAAATATACAATGAACATCGGACACTGCAACTCTTCTCATAAGGCCTCCTTGTGAGTTCAGAGGCTGGGAGGGAGAACTGGCCATTGGCTTCCTGTCATGGTCAAGTCTATCGAAAGAGAGAGGAAAACAGCAAGGATAGGCCCAGGAGATGAGCAGAGTAAATCAGCTACAGCAGCGGTTCCCAACCAGTGGGTCAAGACTCCTTTGCAGGTTGAGCAACCCTCTCACAGGGGTCTTCACCCAAGACCACCAGAAAAAACAGATTTTTACATTATGATTCATAATCATAGCCAAATTACAGTCATGAAGTAGCAACGAAAATAATCTTATGATTGGGTTCATCACAACATAAGGAACTGTATTTATTAATGGGTTACAGCAGTAGGAAGGTCGAGAACCATTGATCTATTACAGTGTTCAAAAACCCTCTTTCTGACCATCCCTGAACATCGTCCCATTGGGTCCTTATCCATCCCTGATCCTAGGTCAGGGTCAGGTCAGGCAGCAAAATACTCCTGATTTCCACTCTGCCTGCTTGGGATCTGCTGTGGGCAGCTCTGGAGGCAGGTCAAAAGGTAAGTAAGATGGCCTCTGGAGGACGGTGGGCAGCTATACCTTCTCCTCTGTCCCCACAGTCCTGGTCTCCATACAGCGATGTATCCTTCCTTCACATCCACAGATGACGTGAGGGATCACAGAGTCAGACAGGATGGAGATCAATCATCTGGCTTGAGCCTCCCAGCCTCTTCCCCTGATGTCTCCCTGGTGAGAGCATAACAGAAGCCCCTAGACGACCCCTTGAGATTCACCTCCATAAGACGTGCGAAGTCGAACCTGATGTCTCGAAGGTGACACCAGAGACAGAAGAGCTGTTGGACAGGAGATGAGCTCAGCTGGGTGGGAAGAAAGACAACTGTGTATAGGGAAGAAAGAGTAAGCAGTGGGAAAGATGGTCACATGGCTGGCGAGCTTTGAGTGGAACCCATGCTGGCTCAGGGATCAGTGACAGTGAGCCACAGGCAGGCTAGGGTAGTCAGTAGGGGACCCTGAGGACAGACTTTAGGTTCCACTGAGTGAAGGGAATTGCTAGAGGGGTGCACTTGGCCCTGTCAGGGAACGGGCAGGATGGGGTGACATTGGAAAGTTCAGGACAGTGCTAAGGTGGACTGCAATGCTAAGAACTGGTCCCTCTGCTGGCTTCCTGTATTCTTCACGTCGACAGAGTCTGTTTCCTACCCCTTATGTAGTTATAATGGCCAGTGGCTTTGCCTGGGGACCTATGTCCAGACACACAGGTGAGGGTGAGGAATAAGCTTTGCTATTTGTATGAATCATGGAGGTGAGGGCTGCTTGCTACTCGGCTATCCTCTCTGACAGGACATATGTGAGGGCGTTAGTGGTCGCTTTCCTGTTTGCTATAACAAGACGCAGACAGTAGCAACCTGGGGAAGAAGAAGGTAATTTAGGCTTACAGTCTGAGGGAAATGGTCACCATGGTGGGGACGGCAGGGTGGCAGGAGTGAGGCAGCAGGTCATGTTGTGCCTGTAGTCAGAAAGGAGAGAGATGAAGGCTGGTGATCGCTCTGTCTCCTTTGCCCCTTTTTATTCAGTCTAGGACCCAACCCAAGGGATGACCCCATCCACACTAAATGCAGGTGTTCCCATGTCAGTTAAAACCCTTTGGAAACACCCCCACAGATGTACCCAGAAGAATGCCTTCTAGGTGATTCTAAAGCAATCAAATAGGCAATGAAGATTAGCCTTTATCGTGATCAGGCATGGCGATCATAAGACCTGCACTGCCTTTGTCTCATCGTGTCAGTAGCCCTGACTAAGAAAAGCTAATACCCTAAAAGCCTGCCCTGGTCTCTGTTCAACCTGACACAGTGTTTCCCATAGCTGCCAACGGGACGAATCGTCCTAATTAACAACAGGGGAAGAGGCTTGCACATGCTCTGTGGAGTTGAGTTCCATGTGTGATGTGTTGACTGAAGTGTGTGCCCTTAGCCTCCAGTAGCATCCTTCAAGAGCAGTGGCTCTCAGCCTTCCTGATGCTGTAACTCTTTAACACAGTTCCTTGTGTTATTATTTCCTTGCTACTTCATAAGTATAATTTTGCTACTTTTAAATGATTCATAATGTAAATATCTGATATGCAACCCCACAAAGGGGTCAAGACCCCCAGGTTGAGAACTGCTGCTCAAGAACTCAGAACTTATTCTGTACTTGCTGGGGACCAGGCCCTGCTCAGTTTCTCACACTGGTGATGAGGAGCTGAGAAGTGGGGCTGCCTTTCACTTTGCAACCCTGAGGAAGGGGCAACCCACTCTCACAAGCTGACTGTTGGTATCTCATAGGCTGTGTGGACCAGTGACACTCGCCTTGAACATCTGGCATGTGGACAGCAGGGGGGATGGGCAGAGTGAAGGCTTCTAAGCCACGTCTTGCCTGAAACTTGAATTCTGCTCCATCAAACCTGTATAGTTGTGCTTCCTCTCAGTGTGGGGAGCGGCCCAGCTCCAGGCAGAGAGAAGAGGCATGGTTTTGCAGTGAGAGCAAGATGAGGAAGTAGAGGCAGGTTCAAATACCCAGAAGGTAGGGAGGGCCAGTTCCAAAGCACCATGTGATCTGTGGGACCCAGTGACCTGTAATCCAGCCACAATCTGATACTTAACCCAGACCTGAGTGACCATCAGTCCTGACCCAGAATGGTGACTATCAGCCCTCCATTAGAGTTAACTGGGATGGTAGGGAGTCCCATATCTTATCCAGGGAAGGAGGTATCCTTCACTCATGGTAATGAGACACAAAGAGGGGCAGGAGCCTGGAGGGCTTCTGTTAGGCATTCCCAGCAGATCTGCTCGGTTCCTGGCTTGTTCAAGACTTATAGGTCTGGCAGTTCCCATACAGTATCTGTTGGGTTGGGGACACCACTACAACAGAAGAAGACTAGCTGTCTCTGGGTCCTGGCCCCCAGCAGCCAGGCAGGCACTAGCCCTGGGCCTCAGTGGGAAGAAAAAGTCCCTTTATCACTCTCCAGCATTTAGTTTGCCCGGATCCTCCTCCCCTAGCTAATTCCTCCACTGCTTCTAGCACACAATCTAGCCTCCAACACCATCCTCTGCCTCAGGGGTCCTAGACCCTCTGTGATCTCTGCCCACAGCCTGGGCTCTAAAGCTTGCACCATGGAGCACTGTAGCTTCTTCATCCTCAACTCCTATCTATGTGCCCTACTCCACCCCAAATCCTCAACTCCCAACTACAGACTGAACCAGGTAGTTTGGGGTGATCAGGAATGGGTGGAGCCCTCCTGAAAGCCTCCAGCCAATGGCTGCAGGCTCAAGGTTGGCTGTGCAGAGGGGAGCGACTCCTCTCACAGGCATCTGCAATTGCCTTAGTGCCCCAGGAACAAGGAGGGTGGAGCAAGAGAGAAAGGGCTGGAAACCCAGACATCCGAGGAACTGGAGAGAAGGGTGAGCCTCAAAGTCTACCAGTTTCTTTGCAAGTTGAGGTAGGTTGGCCTTCAGGGTCCTGAGGCTATTTCCACCAAGAGAGTCATGTTAGAGTGCTGCAGCCCTTGGGAACGGAGAGTGGTCTATGACCCCAATATCTCAGGCTGTCTTTAGAAATGAGAGCTGGAGAGCAGAAGGCTACATGTGAAGCGGGGGCACTGGGCAGCCCAGGTATGGCAGGAACACACCGGCCAGGGTGAGAGGTAGCCGAGCTTCCTGCTCACCATGTGCGTGGGGCACATTAACTTCTCTGGACTAGGTCTCCAGAGGTGCATTCCAAGGGAGGCAGGGAAATGGGAGAGACAACAGTGCTCACCCACAGTCCTCACCAAGCTTGGCAGCTATGTGAGCCGGTGCTGGCATGTCCAGTAGGCAGATGGATTACAGTGGAGCTCAGTTTACTGAGTGAGGTCAGCCACTCCAGCTGTCACCCCACGCCTTTGGAACTGGAGCTGCCATGAAGATGTTCTGGCAGGAAAGAGACCTATCTTGTCTCCCAACACCCAGGCTGGGCCCTCACACCTGCAAGTTGGTGACAGATTTAGCATCTGCCCTGGCACCCTCTCTCCCTCCTCTGCATTCTCTCCCCCACCTTGGTTTGCATCCTGAACATCATGGGACCAGCCCCTTGTTCTTGCCAACTGGCTGTTGTGCATGGCAGTGACCCAGCCCCAAGAGGACGTTCCTGATATATTTGCTATAGAGCTTTCTGGCTGGGCAGAGGTAAGAGAGATAAAAGGCTTACATTCGAAGAGCTGGAGGTGGGAGCCTGAAAGTGCGTTCGAGAAGTAAGAAGACTGTCTCAGAAGGTTCCGTGTGGGCCGTGGAGAGGGGGCACGAGAACCAAGAGCCAAAGGCCATATTGCCCAAGAGCTGGCATCAGTCATAGGGTGGGTATCTTATGACAACACTCCAAAGGGCCAGCTGTTTCTTGCAGGAAGCGGATGGCAGCTAGGGTTCTCAGGAAAACAGCCTGCTGATGTTCAAAGTGCAAATGAGAGACATAATCAGACATAGACTCAGCCACTGTGCTTGAGGGGAGGAAACCAAGTGGGGTTAGAACAACCTGGTCTGAGGATACTGAGCCAAGGGCATGAGAGGACAGGGCCACCATGAGGACAGGGGACACGCTTTAGGGGAATGCCCTGCACTGAAGGGGACAACAGTGGTAAGCAGACAGGAATGGGTGCCAGTTCCACTCATGAGGAGCCCTGGTAGAGAGCAGGGCTGGGTGGCGCCACCAAGGCCAAGCGTGGGTGACAGCTGGGAAGCAGGGACCCTTTCCCCCAAGCCCTGGCCACTAAGCTGCTTCTCCATTAGCATTCAGCAACCGCGGCTCCTATTCCTGAGGCCAGTCCCAAGGTGAGTTTGTTTTTATCTTGAGTAGAGTAGCAAAGAGGAGCTTACTGGTCGACCACACTCACACTATGTCCCCACTTGAGGGCCAGGTCTCTGATATAAGACCCACTATCCAGCCCAGAAAAACTCAAAGCCCCAGCCCTTTCCTGAGCTTAGGACCTTCCAATTGCTTTCCTGGTCACTGTCTCCTGGTCATACAGAGGCCTTCTTGTGTCTGTCTCACTGACATGAATGAGTCTGGGAAGTACAGCCACAGGCTATGGTTACAGTTTTTCTAGATCTTACCCTGCATCAAATCAGATTTTAAATTCAAGCCAGTCTTCAGTAAAAACCCACTTAGATGACAGCAGCCCCTGGCCCTATGGGGGAGGAGTAGCTGTCTTGATGCCTTGGTGACACCTTCAGATTGTGTCCTCTCTCGGTGCCTAAAATCATTACCACAGTGCTGGCTGACACAACGTGTGTGGAGTAAGACTTGAAAGGGCCTTAGTGTGTCACCTAAACCTGCCCTTCTCCATTCCTGTCACCAAGTACAAGTACATTTTCAGAGACCGGGGAGCTCACCGCAGATTCAAGGATACAGAGACAAGGGGACATTTCTACAGGAGAGATGGAGAGGCTCACACAAGTTGTTTTGAAACCGCCATTTCTTCCACTGAGACTTAAAACAGGAGCGTTCAAGGATCAATAACAAGGTGGCACCCGTCCAAATTCGGGCAGGCCACGGCTGGGTGGACGCCCTTGCAAGAGTATTTTCTGAGTAAGGTTGCTCTGGTCTGTGCAAGGCTGCGGTCTGGCAGGGCGTTCCAGGCCATTCCTAGATCAAGCACAAACGTGAGCTCACCTCCTTTAAGTATGCTTGGCTTTGTTTACCATTTGCTTTTTGTGTGTTCTAACCTGGGTAACCCCATTAATCCTATCAGTATCTCCAAGTGCGGGTTCTGAGTGGATTTCATCTTGGTCAGCATGTGGACACAGAGGAATGACAGCGAGATGGTGAGCCTCACACTGGCATGGGCACATCTGCGCAGGCTGTCCCTTGGGTATGTCCTTTCCGTGTCTGTCTATGTTCAGCCCTGTGGGGAGCGGGAGGAGGTTTTCTCTGAGATGGAGCCTGCACAGCATCTCTCTGGAGGAAGAGAGGATCCTTTTGAGAGAGCCAGAAGTCAAAGCACAGAACTGGGAAGAAATTGCTCAGGACACTGGGCCAATAAACTGTCACTTACCTGACCCAGGTTCTCAGGACTGCTCTGCAGTAACCCGCAGATGATAGCCATGGGCCCAGAAGCAACCTGAGGAGAGGAGTCTGCTTAGAGCCTTCCCAGACAGTAGGCTGTTCTAGCCTAGGGCAAGTGAGGTCCTTAGCCTACTCCCTTTGCACACTCATCTGGGTCTCTTTCTATCCGTCTTCTGCCCAGAGGACCCCATGTTCTGTGGCTAAACTAGCTTTTGACCTAACATCTTCTCCTTGCTGGTTCTTCGGTCTGGATCACAGCAGGTTTTTCTTCCTGACTGCCTTTGTGGTCCAGCTTGTGTTTTCCTGAATAACTGCTCCTTCTCACAGCTCCCTGCCATGCCAGGTCACAGAAGCCTCAGCCTTCTTCTCCAGCAGGCCTGTTGTAAGGCAATTTCATCCTGCTTGGGATAGCTGCAAATGCTTTCTGTCTCTCCCCATTTCCCAGGCCTTGCTACTGGTTGGCTGCATGGGCCAATAGGCAACCAGACACAGATTCTAGTCCTGGATCTGCCTCGGAGACTAGGCAGCTCCTATGATCACCCTGACCCCAACTTCCTCAGAGCCTCTTGTGTTGGCTGGTGTTGGCTGGTGTTGCCACGAGGGTTACGTGAATCAACCTCACAGAGCACTGGACAAATGCTCAGGAGCCAGTGTCCTTGCTGGAGGGCTACATGGGAAAGTGAGCAGTAGAGACAGCTGCTCCACCGTGGAACACATAATACTCCTCTTTTAAATTTTCTAAAAGCTAATCGACTGTTTATTGCCACAAAAATTAAAATGCTGAAATATAAGTAGAAATGAATGCAATTATTGTGGGAATGAGGAATGTAAATAGCCTAAGCAAATAAGAGGGGGAAGCACTCATCGCTAAGCCATCTACAGGGCAGGCAAAGACACAGACGGGAGAAGACACGAAGCGCTACCAAGATAGACTTCATAAACTCTCATCATGAGACAGCTGGAGCGGGTGTCAGAGCAGGAAGGCTTCAGGGCAGGGAGTCACCCGGAGTGCGGAGAGACATTTCACAGTGATAGAAGGGGTTAGTTCAGGAGAGCATGCAAGCAGACATACACACACGAAGCGAGACCTGGGAGAAGCTGGGCGTTGTGGGTGGCAGCTGTAATCCCAGCTCTTGGGATGCAGAGGCTGGAGGTTTTCTGTGAGTCTGAGGCCAGCCCATGAAACTTGTCTCAGTCAACAGAGCAAAACAAAACAAACACCAGTACAGCAGAGCTGAGCCTGTGAACAAGTAAACACACAAGCATGGGTGGGGTTTTGCAGCAGATGGAAGGATCCAGGAGGATGCCTGAAGCCTAAGTAGAGCTGCTCAGCAGCCTGACCTCCAAGTTCACCAAGTGGCACCAGAGAGCAGCAGATCCACCCACTCCGGGGAAGCGTTCTCCAACCACCTGGGATCCAGCAGAGTGTCATCTCAGGCCACCGAAAAGAATTCAGCAAATAACGCTGGGAGATTTGCTCCCCACCCGGGCAATTCTGTCTTTAAAAAGTAGATCTCTACTTACTGTCATCCAAGGAGAAACTCCACATGCATTTGCATCTTGTAATATTAAAACATATAGGAATGAGCCCTAAAGAGCATGAACGGCAATGAGAATGGCTGGTTTGCACACCAGGAGCATGACAACACATTCATAAAGCCACCTTCTCATGGAAGGTATGTCACACAACAGGGCCACTCGAAATCCGACGTACGTTAAGGATTCCCTAAAGTACTAAGTAATAAGCCACAGTGCCATACAGAAATTATCAAACACTTGTGTCATGTTGAAAGATTTGCCAAGTCAACTTATTTATAAGCGTAATACAATCCATGCCATTGATGACTAGAGAGAAAAATTATAAAACGTCTTCTCTCTACCCACAACAGTGACAAACGTTAAGTCTCTTTGCCTCCGGTTCCTCCACACACGTGGGGATGAGCTTCACAAGCTGCTGGTGGGCAGACGACATGACGACAGTTTGTATAGCGAATTGCTAACATCCAGTGAATCTGAAGCATGCGCCCAGTGCTATGACAATGCACCCCTACCATCTGAGAGAACATTATCTGTCCTGGAACATTTATTTCTAACATCATTACATTTTTTTAGGGACAGATACTCCTCAGGATGAGAATAAGCATCAGATTCAGAACATCACAGTGTCTCCGAGGGGACAGAAGTGGGCACAAGCACACCTTTAGCCAGAGACTTAACATTGCCACGCCTCAAGCTGATTGCTAGGTTTACTGGTACATATTACTGGTTTCATATTGCTATGGTTGAATCTAGAATGTTCCCCCAAAGGCTCGTGTTTTGAAGATTTGGTCCGCAGGTGATGGCATTACTTTGAAGTCTGTGGAGCCTTTAGGAGCTGAGGTCTAGCTAGCAGAGTCTAAAAAGACTACAGATGGTTTTTGAAAAATGAGACCTGTGCCTGGTTCCAGACTTCTTGGTCTTCTACCATAGAACCCTCTGATACCGTGAGCCAAAATAGGACCTTTAACTTGACTCTGCTAGTTATTTTTTCCATAGCAGAGAGCAATACCCATTTGTCTACAACAAATTTGATTCCAGTTTCCAGTTCAGTTTGTGATGTAACCAGCCCCTCCCTGGCATGTGTTCATAGCAGGTTTGTTGGAGTCTCACACCCTTTCTTTGCAGATTTATTTAATGCCAAACTCTTAAACATGAGTTCAGAAACTGCAAAGACCCAAGAGAGGCAGTGATCTTGGAAATGGACTCAGGGACATCACTCCAAACACACTAGAGGGCTTACCTGAAGATAGGGTGTTCAGCACAGCAGTCAGCCAGAAGGAGAGCTACAGCATGGGAGAGAGGATCTGGAACCTAACTACTGGCTAAATGAGAGAGGAACTCTGCAATTTATCTCAAACAGTCCAACTAATTAGTGGACAAAGGATCTAAATAGAGCTTTCTTCAAAGAAGACTCCAGAATGAAGTATGGGCAAAATGGAGGAAATAAATACACATGAAACCCACAATGTGATGTCACTTCCTGCCTGTCAAGATGGCCATTATCATCTTTAAAAGACAAATGTTGAAACTGTGAAACCTAACCCTGTTGACCCAGATGCAAATTGTGCAGTTTTGGAAGGTGACACAGAGGACCTTTAAGCACGGAGAATAAAGAGAGTGTGTGAGTCAGACATTTTGCTTCAAGATATGAATCCAAAAGACTTTAGACAGGCTCTCAAAGAGGCACAAGCCCTCCATGTCCACAAAGCAAGAGTCACAATGGTCAAGGTATGTGGACAACCTTATTGTCCAGCAAGGGACATGAGGATAAAGGAAGTGTACTCATCTTTAGTGAAGAAACTGTTACAGGGAGAGGACAAAGGGACATGGGACACTCTTGCTAGGTCAGTGTAGGTAAGTTCCAGAGGCAAGTCAGCCTCTGGAGGGTCACACCTACAGTTAGCATGTGGATTGTGTGTGTAAGATTCTGCTAAGAATGAGCCAGGGAGATGGCTTGGCAGGTAAGAATGCTTGCTGCACGGGCAGAGTACCTCAAGTCCTCAGCCGCCATATGAAAAGCTGGGGACACGGCCACATGTGCCTGAAGCATAGGGCTTGCTGCTGCCAGCCTAGCTGAAAAATGTGACATCTGGATTTAGTGAGAGACCCTGTCTCAAGGGGATAAAGCAAAGAAGGACAGAACAGGAACCCCACAAATGCACATACGTATCCATTACACACACATGCACACAAACACACACACCATACACACACCACACAAGGGCACAGGCAAAGACTGCTGAAGAGTAGGTCTCATGATATTTATTCTTAACCACAAGAAAAACAAAAAGGAAAGGAGGAGAAGAGAAGAAAACACAAAGCAAAATTTGCTGTGTTGTCAAAGACTAATACCCACCATTTTATGGGGAAAATTATGAAAAATTTCCCTCCAACAGATCTGTCTTGTTTTTTTTCATATCTCAGCCAAAACAACGTATTCAACTGGTGGCTGTAAAAATGACAGAGAAGCCTGCTGCCGTCCATGCAGTCAGGGGAGGAAGCTTGCCAACTGGACTGCAATACCACTATTTTTACTGAATTCTTAAGTGGAAGGCAGAGCTGGTTTTCATCAGCGTGACTCGTGTAAACACCTGACAGGTTTATTCTTGTTATTTTAGTGAGTGGATATTTCAGATGCTCAGTCGTAGTTTCTGGCATGATAAATGCTGATGGCTAGAACCACTTGAAAGAGAAGGCTTTGTGATACTCAATCATTTTAAGAGCGGGCTGGAGCCTGGGAGCAAAGAAACTGTGCAATCTTTGAGGATGAAGGCCCCTCCCCCATCACATGACTTACAATCACCATGGACAATTCCCATGCAAGGGCCCCAAGAACATCGTGAGGACATACCTACCGCATCACAGGCTCCAGAGTAGAAATACTCACTACTGATGATGTAGAACGACATGGTTTGTATGGAAAGTACAGGTGTATTAAATAAAATTTTTATTTTTGGTTGAAAAAAATTAGCAATGCTTTTTTTTCATTTAAAATATTTAGGTTGGGGTTTGAGAGACCAGTCAGTGGTTGAGGATATTTTCTGCTCTTCCAGAGAACCTGAGTTCAGTTCCTAGCACCCACCTTGGGCATCCTGTAACTCTAGCTTCAGAGGATATGACACCCTCTCTGACTTCCACAGGCACCTGCACTCATGTACGCATACTTACATTTTACACATAAACAGACATTTGCACATAATTAAAATAAAACAAATCTTTCCTTTTTCTTTCTTTTTCTACTTGTAGTGTGTGTGTGTGTGTGTGTGTGTGTGTGTGTGTGTGTGATCTCAGATGTCTCAGATGCCAGACAAGACCTTCTGATTTCATAGAACTAGACTTAGAGGCAGTGAGGAACCACGTGATGTGGGTCCTGGGAATCAAACTCTGCTCCTTTGGAAGAGTGATACATACTCTTAACTGTAAAGTGATCTCTCTAACTCCAGAACAAATTAAATTATAACAAAATACGTAGGTGAGAAATTCCAGACACATCTAAAATACCTTGCTGAATATTTCAAAGAGTGTCCAATGCTTGCCTTCGTCCATGTCACAGAGGAGGAGAAGCAGGACCTCAAGACTTCTGGGTGTTTGAGAACATATAGGTCTGGGACCCTGGTGACTGTCCCCCACTAGCCATCTCCTACACGGAAGTCTTAAGTGGTGAACTCCCTGAGACCAATGTCACTAGGCTGTGACCTTGAACCTTAGTCCATAGGACTGCTCCCAGGGCCCCAAGGGTAACTTTTGCCTCAGCTACTGTAGGCGGGCCCCTTATTTTGTTGTCTGGTGCTTTAACTGGAGAGGGTTAAATGTCTTTAAAGTCACCCCCATCATCAATTCGGGTACTTTTGGGCACTTATTTTCCTGCACCACTACCTCACGTGGCGTGAAGCAAGACTCAGAAATTCACCTGCTGGAAAAATCCAAAAACCTGACATGAGCAGGAAAGCTTTGATGATGGGCACCAGGGAAGTAGCAGCAAGAGGCTCCCAGTGAATGAGAAGGGAGGGCCCTGTGGGAGTGAACAGAAAGGCCTGTGAATGCTGAGGCTTGATATCCGTGACCAGGGCCTTCTGAGGTAGTGAGACATTCCTCACACTCCAGGACAGCGGGAACAAAAGTCATTCTAATCACTCCCAATGGCTCATAAGCAGCTGCCTCGAGGAAGCTCCTCCAGCCTACCTAGGTTCTCTTCAGGGACTCCATTCCCCAAGGTCTAGAAGACAGATGACTACACACTTGTCAGGTGGACAGAATTCAAATGTCCTTGTCACATGGTAGGAACTGAACACTCTTAGGGCAACCACATATCTATGTGGACAAGGGCAGCCCAGCAGTTAGCACACTGGGCCTGTTCTTACCTCATGACCCTGTACTGGATCTCTGAGCATTTATCTACATATGTAGATGTCCATGAGTCTGTCCTTGAATGGGGTGAAGTACTAAAAAGCCTCACCTCACGACAAGAGTGTAGGACATTAGAATTTTGTGCCTTATGCCCGTATCTACCTTGCCAACATTGCTGCCAGCTAGGACTCAGCCAGTTGTCATCCAGCAGATGAAGAGATGAGCTGTGGTCTGTATACACCATAGAGAGTACGCAGCGATGGAGAAGGAACCAACTGTAGAGTCTAAGCTTGGATGCTCTCAAAGGAGTTCTGATGGCTAAACAAAGCCAATCTGAGAGGTCAATGAGTGTTTATAATTCTTGAGGCAAAAAGTAATAGACATGAAAGAGATCAGGAAGCCAAAAAGAGAAAGGGGGCACTCCAGCTCCAAAGGCAGCAGAAAGTACCCAAGATGAGCTGACCTGTCATCTCTGTTGGGGATCCTGCATGTGTTATAAAGCCTGTAGAACCTATATGTCAGGTGTGATTCAGAGCACAGTGGGAAGGCACGGAGAATATTGTGTTGGGTCTCACACTATACAACGGGCCTGTGCAGTGGAGTTCACCCAGATTCCAAGGCCACAGCTCCTCCTAGCATCAAGAGCCAGATCCACAGCTGCCAGGCTGCAGGGGAGGGTCTGTGTTACATAAATAACACCGAGGCTAGCAGGACACAGCCTCCAGCCCACCAGAGGAGATGATGTTCTACCTAGTAGACACTTGATATCTCAGTGCCCAGGGAGCGGTCCAGAAGCCCCTTCACATGCAAGCTGTGTTATTTTATATGACGTCAGTATGAATCAAAATAGCTCATGGGTGAAAGCTTGGCACAGGTCTGGAGCTGGGAATTTTGTGTTTCCAGTTTAGCAAACCAATAATGCACTTCAGCAAGCTCCCTTCACTTCTCTGCCAGTGGCACAACAGTCTCAGGCGGAGCTCCGCTGAGGGAGATACATACGGCTGGTAGCTTTTCACTGGGCTGGTGGACTTCCATCTTTGTAAGCTAAGGGAGTGATGGGCTTAGCCCTCCCATTCAGTACCAGAACTGAACTTGATGGTGAGGTGATTCTGTTGTTTTGGGTCAAGAGTAAGTTGTATGGATAACCATGGTGGTGGTGGTGGTGGTGGTGGTGGTGGTGGTGGTGGTGGTGGTGGTGGTGATGGTAGAGGACCTCCAAACAGTTGTTCATGAGAAGCAGTGACACCCAAGCTACAGGAACATGTGCTGAGTCACCACCCATCCTCCTTGTCCCTCAGCTTACAAGTTGTTTTGAAATAAAGTCTCACTATATAACCCAGGCTTGTCTCAAACCCACTGTCCTTCTGCCTTAGACTCCTGAGTCCCGGGATACAGGCCGACATTAATTTTTTGGGATTTCCCATAGCTGGATGGGAATGTGATGGTATTCAAGCAGCTGTGGAGTTGTAGTAGTGGCTGAGATCTTGCATCTGATTCACAAGTTTCTGTCAGGGATAGATAGATAGAAAGATAGATGATAGATAGATAGATGATAGATAGATAGATAGATAGATAGATAGATAGATAGATAGATAGATAGATAGACAGACAGACTAGGCAACTCTGCCATGGGTGTTTGAAATTTCTAATCAGTGACATATCTCCAACAAGGCCACACCTACTACAATGAAACCACCTCTCCCAATCCTTCCCAAAGAGTTCCACTAACTGGAATAAGCCATTCAACTACATAGGGCCATTCTCATTCAAGCCTCTGCATAAGTGAAGAGCTGAGGCCTAGCCCTAGAGTCCAGGAGATGGTCCAGCAAAGCACAGAAAACCATAGCTCTCTGTGTCTGCACAAGACAACTTAGAAAAGGAAGCCTTTAATTGGGGGCTTGCTTGCAATTTCAGAGGATTAGTCTCTCTCTCTTAGCCTGGACTTCACTTGGCCTACACAGCCCTGGCCATGCCCCAGGAGGACAGCACTGGATCCCCTGGCCTGGACAGATCTTCAGCCAGGGCTTCCTGGGCACTGAGAATGCATGGGAGTTGGAAGTGACACAGAAAGAAGCCATGGAGAGGTGGTGTGGTGTAGCCAAGTTGCTATTGTCACACTTTGGAGATACACACACACACATACACACCTCACTGTGGTTCATCTCCTCCTTGTGACAGTCTTCTGTCAATGAGGGTAGGACAGAGTGGTGCCCCCCCCTTCCCCTCTGACCCTTAAGGTTTAGTCCTTATGTATTCGGAGCTTTGGCAACTTGGATTTGAACTGAGGGGTGGGATATTTTTGGGAAGGGCAAAACTTGACTGCTCCCCATGCAAAATACGATCTGCTCCATGCTTCCTTCCTGGAAGCGTAGTGGATACTGGGGCTGTGCTAAGCATCCGTCTCTAAGATTAGGAAGGAGCCAGTATTTCCACCAACAGGCCTGTGCTGGGAGAGACTGCAGAGGGATCCTGCAGGAGCAGGAGGGATGGTGGGCCAGGGACCTTGGCTGTCCTCCCAGAGTTGCCTAGCAAATGCTGCCAAGACACACTGCAAGGCACATGGGGACAGCTCTCAGCCTAGCATACTGCAGCATGGTTTAGATGTTTCCTGAGCTGCAGCAGGAAGGCTAAGCTAGATGTTCAGTGTACTTTGATGGCCACAGGGTCCCCATGACCCTCCTGACAGCCACTCCTGAACCTAGTCCTCTCAACAAATGAGATGTGCTCAGCCAGAGGAAGCCAGGCCACCCTTTCCTACAGAGCTCCTCACATCCCATGGCAACCTGCCTATCCCAGCACGTGCTAGCCCAGGCAGCGTGTCCTGGATAGCCCTGGATGTTAAATCTGAGGCAGGATTGTGCCCGTGACTCGGGTCACTCTGGCAGTACTCTTTCGTGGGGCCCCTCACAACATACTTCCCTGCCTTGAAGCTGCAACCAACCAGCCCTGGACAAGTCATTTCAGGTCACCACTCTGGGAGGAGTAGAGGCGTACTCCATGCCCTGCTGACCTGTTATCTGTCACTCAGATCTCATCTATGGGCCTCTAGGAGCTCCATGGAGACTCCCCACCCCGCCCCTGGTCCTTAACCACCAGCAGACGCCAGGCCCATGATCTGGTTCAGATCCCAAGTCATGCGTCTCCTGTGAGCAAAGAGAATCAGCACACACCCCTGCGGGCTCCACTGCCTGGCAAGCGCTCCAGAAGTACTGATCACATTAAATGCCTGAGAACATCAGATCTGGACTTAATGACTGGGAGACAGAGGACAAGCTGCAGCCAGCTAATATCAACAAAGGACAGCAGACCCTCATGGGGGCCCTTACAGTCTCAACTGGTTCCCATCCCCAAGGAGGAAAAGCTAAGGGTAGAGAGTTCCTGCGACTTGCTTTGTAGTACTTACAGCCCTGCTACAGGTCCCAGGGACTCCAACCCTCCCCCAGCCCACCCTACTTCCTCCTTTTTTCAAATGTTATCCTTAAAGCAATATTGATTTATTTTTTTGCTGCTAAAGGAAAAGAAGAAACCTTACTTATAAAAGCAATGAAGGCTGACATCAGAATTCCTCCTGGAAAAACACCAGGCGGTCAGTATTTTTGACTCTTTTGCACGTGTGCTTATGTGTATATGAAGGTGTGTAAGGGCCATGGTGCCTGCCCTGTGGCAGTCAGAGGGCAACCTCAGGTATCGGCCCTGGCCTTCCATTTAAAACAGGAACTCTTCCTCACCACTGAGTACTCCAGCCTTGCTGGCCCAAGACCTCCTGCTGACCCTTCTGCCTCTGCTTCCCCTATTGCTACAGGAAGGGCTGGCACATGCTACTCAATCTTGCAACACAGGTTCCAGACAGCCTTACATAGGTCCTTAGACTTGTGCTGTGAGTAACTTGCCCACGGAGCCACCTCCCAGCCTTGTGCTGTCATCTTTCCCAAGTAAAAAGGATACAGTGAGATTCCTGCACTTCCACACACAGACACCCCAGAAGGTAGCTTATGGCTATAATGCTCTTTCTTAATCATCTCTTGCCTTCTTAATCTTCTTCTTGCCCCACAGAGTCTTTCCAACCTGAACTCACAGTGACCCTTCATGGACTTTCTTCCTTCAGAGGCTATCTCATGACCCCTGGGGTAGTGACATCATTATAAAGCAACCAGGGTTTGCCTCTGTTGGAAACCCCAAGTGACTGGACTAGGCCAGCTTAGAAGTCCGTTTAGTATCTTGACATTGCCAAACACACAGGCATCACTCAGTTCAGCTACTCGGAAGGGTTAGAGACTTCAAAATCTGCCTTGGAGAAGGGATGGGGGTCTTTCAAAGGCTTGACAGTCTGAATAGGCTTCTTATCCGTCCTTCTCGTCCTCTGTCTCTGGCCTGGACCCAATCACATGCTTACAGCCTTCACACATGGCTTGTGGGGGCCCCTGATATTTTCTTCACTTTCTCTCTTGCTCTGTCTCTGTCTGTCTCTTTCTCTCCCTTCCTTCCTCTCCCTCTGTCTCTCTGTTTCTCTCTCTCTCTCTCTCTCTCTCTCTCTCTCTCTCTCTCTCTCTCTCTCTCTCTCTCTCTCTCTCTCTCTCTCCATCTAGAATGCATCTGTCCTTCACTCTGTAGAAAACCTGTGTGGTGTCTGTAGTTAGGAAAACAGGTTACCCTTTAAAGGTCATTGTCTTTCTATGCACCAGTGATCCTAGATGCTGGAAACAGGAGGCCCTGAAGACAGCTGAATTATGCATCCAGCACAGGGGTGAGAAGAGCTGAGAAAGAAGACTCACGAGCAGACGCAGCCTTGGCACACTAAGCCATGGCACCATGCTTGTGTGGTGTTTCTGGGCTATTTGGTGCCCTTAGGAACACTGTATAGGGAGGAGGTATACAACCATCTACCTCCACCCCATGATGCTGAGATGAGGGCTGACAGGAGAGAACTCAGTTCCCTTGACTGGTCCAGGCTGCTCACCCCAGTCTCATACCACTGTCCACCCATTGAGGTCAGATGTGCTGGCCCTCTGAGGAACAGCTCTCCCCTGGCTGACACTCTGTGATCTTAACCCCAACAACACTTAGGGCTGTGTTGGGAGAGGCACCCACACAGGTCAGAGCCTCTGCCTCCTCAGACAAAGGACCCCTCAGCCAAGAAAGACACCTCCCTCCCAGTGGAATGTCAACTTCAGCCACTCAAGAAAGCAGAATGGGCTCTGTCTCCCATAACTCCATTCAAGGTGTGCGCAAGCTTCAAGTGCTCATTTTCCTACCTGATAACAAATGCCTGATGACAAGTGTTCTTCTCTTTGCTTTATTATCTCAGGGGTTATCTGGGAGGTGGCGCAGGGTGTGGCGCTGGGTGTGGCGTGCTTGAGTGGCTCGGCATTCCCCTGCTGACCGGCGGCGCCCAGTTTACTTTATGAGTTGCATAATTCTGCAATAAACCTCCTCGTGCATGGGCCTTTGTTCATTTTGGGAATTTTCTTTTAAAGTGATTTCCCAGAAATATCACCACAAGGTCAAACGGAACAAACAATTTCATGATTCCTATTATGTTCTGCCAAACATCTTTGCAGATAGCTGGGCTCATTCTGTGGTGTCTGGTGTGTGGTAAGGGCAGGTAGGATGTCAGCTCCCTCCTTCATGCTGTGGTCCCTGAGCATGGGATCTCCAGGGAGATGAGGGTGAAGGGCTGTTGAGTGCCCTGGAGTAGTGCTGACTCAAGATGCAGGAGCCCAGGGAGAACTTGACACTTAGTCAAACCTACTCAGCTCTGGCAGAGATGCACACAGAGACGTGGGTAGAGCCTGCGTCCCGAAGAACCCAGCTTTTATCAAAACACCCTAGAGTGAACCACTGATTAGCTCTGGGCTCTCACCTGCAGCTTCTGAGATCAGCATGACATGGTATGGTTGTCATCAAAGTGCTTCTTCAGCCAGAGCATCTATACAACAAAAGGAAGCAGTGTTCATCGCTCCCAGACTAACTCAGATATCTGAACTCACAGGAATGCTAAGTGGAGAAATAATTTTGGGGGAAGGCGGTACTCTAACTCACAACAGAGAAAGGGCTGATAATGAGAAGACACAGCCAGGCAGTGGTGGCACACCCCTTTAATCCCTGCACTCAAGAGGCAGAAGGATCTCTGAGTTTGAGGCCAACTTAGTCTACAGAGTGAGCTCCAGAACAGCCAGAGCTACACAGAGAAACCCTGTCTACAAAACATTAATAATAATAATAATAACTGTGGGATCACCACAGTACAGCTGTTGAGGTGATCATCAGTGGGCCCTGAGATGACATCTGAGTGTGGGAGGAGTTTCCCATTCTGGCTACACAGGTGCATGTTGGGAACAGGGTATGTCCAGGTGGGAATAGTAAATGAGCCACTAAGCAACCAGATGGGGGATACAGTGGCACCCTTACAAAGGAGTATACCCAGTAGCTGCCCCGTGGAGGTCAGAGTCGCCCTGCTCCATTTGTCCTGTGGGGTAGGTCCACTTCCACCACAGATGCAGCCCTGCAAATAACTACTGGCATCATGGACATAACCTGGAGCACACTGTTCAAAAGCCTCTGCCTCTGGACCCCACCCTTTACCTCTTGCAGATGACCCCTGTAACCTTCATTATAGCTGCATTCAGGGCTGACAAGGCTGTGGCCTAGGACAGAGCAATAGCATAACAATGCAGGGGTCATCCCGGCCCAGTGTAGGCTGCACAGACGCGGCTGTGCAAGAAAACACTGAGACACCTAGGAAATGTGTCACCTGTGAGTGTAATGTCAGTGTTTACTTTCCTGAAGAGCGTATTCTTGCAAAGTTCACACAGACGCTCGAACAAAGGGCATGGCATCTGGAATTTACTCCCAAACAGATTAGAGGTAAATACATGTATAATGGATACTGAAGTAGATGTAAGGTACATGTTATATACATTAATTGACTATAAATTTTATCAGTAGCACCTACCTGTTTTGTATTGTTTTGTTTGGTTTGGTTTGTTTGTTTGTTTGGTTTTTTTTTTTTTTTTTTTTTGAGACAGGGTTTCTCTGTGTAGCCCTGGCTGTCCTGGAACTCACTCTGTAGACCAGGCTGGCCTGGAACTCAGAAATTCACCTGCCTCTGCCTCCCAAGTGCTGGGATTAAAGGTGTGTGCCACCAAGCCCGGCACCTACCTGTTTCTTATCTATCAATGTTATCTATAATCTATAACACATCTGTCTATCACTTGTTATTTATTTATCATCTATCATCTATCTATCTATCTATCTATCTATCTATCTATCTATCTATCTATCTATTTATCTGTCATTTATCTGTCTTATTTATCTATCATCTATTATCAATCTATCATTTATCATCTATCTATCTGTCTACCTATTTATCTATCATTTATTATCAATCTATCATCTAGCTATCTAGCTATAAAATTTCCTATCTACAATCTTTCTATCTACCTACATATTTATTATCTCTTCGATCTATCTATCTATCTATCTATCTATCTATCTATCTATCTATCTAATAATCCCCCTATCATTTTTCATGGCAAATCCAATAGGGGAAGATGTCTGCCAGTATTTGGTAGTGGTCCTCTGGAGGAAGACGATCCTAGAGAGGTAGAGCTTAAGAGGAGGCCATTGTGGCAGTGTCCTATGAAAGGACTAAGGACTCCAGTCAGTTCCTATAAGAGAAGGCTGTTAGAATAACAAGATGGCTCCTCCCTGCTCTCTGGCTCTCTGTCTTGCCATGTGATCTCTCACACAGGTTCCCACTTGTGATGATGTCTAACATGTTTGACCCAGACAAGGGGCCTCATCAATGGCAAATAAAAAATAAAAATAAGACAATAAGGTCCCAAACTAAGATTTTCAACTTTCAAAACTGTTAGCTAGTTAAAACCTCTCTTCTTTATAAGTAACTGGCCCCACATATTTTGTTATAGCTATGGAGCATTGACTTCTATAAGCTGGAGAGTAGTTCTGGTCAGTGATAGTGAATTCAGAAAGTTACTGCTATGACAATTCCACACTGAGGACAGTCCTTAAACCCAGAACTTTATATCCAGCTAAACTGACACTTACAGGCAAGGGAGAAAGGAAGGCATCTTCAGATGTTTGACCTCACAAACTTGGTCACATAAAATATTCCTTCATAGAAAAAGTCATTGATTAAATAATCCATGAAAGCAAAACTCTGTGCCCAATAATTTTGGGTCAAATTCTGAGTGGTTTTTTACATGATGTGGGAAAGAGGTTTGGATTGGAAAGAAAGGGCCAGAAGACTTGTGGGAGATAGGGCAAGTAACTCCACTCAAGCAGCAGACCAGGAGGGATGAAGCTCTGTGGCCACTCATGCTGGGGAAAGACTGGGGTGAGTACACCAGAGACAGACGAGGCCCAGCATGTTGCTGGATCCCAGTGGCATAGTTAGGAAATATAGAAGCTAAAATATGGGCAAGGAAAAATGGTACTACTGCCCTGGGAGAAGGCGTGTGTGAAGATGGGGACTCAAGGTGAGTTCTGTTAGAGGGATGGGAGAGAGAAAAACAGGTCCTGCATCCCAGGAGAACCAGCCCCACTGTCTCCACAGACACCTCGATCTGAAGACAGCTGTGCACAAAAATGTCTGGATACTGAATACTATCCTTACGTATGCTCGGAGCCTTTTGTACAGTTCCAGCTTTCCACTAACGGGCAAACTCTGCAATAAGTTCATTTATCACCAGCATGAGAATCCTGTGGTAAACTATCAGTTCTGTTGTGCCTGAAATAGTTGCTGTACGTATTACATGCATTTTAAAAGTTGGCTCTGCTTTGACTTGTATCCACCCGATAAATAAAACTAATTCCATTCTGTGTGACAAACTGAGTTAATTTGTTAGGTAAATAATTGAACAAGTATTTCATGTGAAATCACCCACTGCTCCCATTCTGAGGCAGCTTTGGGAAAGGGAGTGGGATCGAAGCTGCATAGTTATTAGGTGTTCATCAAGGGTCTCCAGAATGAGTCAGGCCAGAAGGAAGCAAATGGACCCTCATCAGAAAGACACGGAGGGAATGTGCAGTCAGTACAAAGCCAGGCAGCAGCCTCTGGAATGTCTCCCACGAGACCAGTAAGAACCGTTCGTTCTTTAGACCAGAAGTTCCCACCTGAGGAGCCAACACGTCTCCACAGCAACAGGAGCTTGCAACAAGCTGGGCACAGAACACTGAATCCAGCATGCCTGGTGAAATGGAGGATTCTTGCCCATAGGGCCACAGAACCTTGGACACTCAGACTTCAATGTCTATGCCTACTCACAGCCTGGAGGGTCAAGGAGCTGAGAACCAGGAAGACGGTGGCCAAGGCCATGGAAGAAGAGAGAGGAACCACGCACAGGAAAGCCAAGGGCAGAGAGGTAGCAGGCATCCCGGAGATCCTTCCTCATGATAGGAAAAGACTTACGGGGGCCCCAGGGCAGCCTGTCTCAAGTGTTCCCTTCCTACAAGGATGGAGGACTTGACCAGCCTCTTCTCCCAGATGCCTTTCCTGTCTGCTTTGGGTAAGAAGGGCAGAACACCCTTGATAATAAGCATGGACTCCTGCCCCAAAGCACCAAGCAGAACTCTGATCCAGGCTTCTCTTCCTGTTGCTGTCAGTACATAGTGAGAACTACCCCGTGCTGAGGCCACTCCTCAACACCTTGCTGGTTTGTAAAGGAAAAGTGAAAGTTGGATCCCTCTGCCTCTGGTCACTCTGTGTCCCATTAGATATGGGGTCTATCCAGCCTAGGTGCAGGTGGGACTCATTAAACTAAAGGGTTGTCAGGGACAAAGCAGACAGGCTACCACCAATGTCAGGAGCACATGCTCTCCCATGAATTTCTGGGAACTGGTTCTAGAAAGAAGCCTACAGAGGCAGCAGTGGGAAGCTCTCTACTCTGCCTGCCATGGGAGGCTTCAGCAAAATGTGAAGGCCTTCCTGGGCTTCTTGATAGGAGAAGTATGTGCAGTGGTACTAGTGTGGTCATTGGTATACATGTGTTCATCACACGTACATACTGAGAGGGTGGTAGCATGCATGCGTATTGAACATGTGTGCAGCCCTGGGTGTGCCTGTACGTGTTGGCGGGGGGAGCTGTGTTCACGTGAGTCTGGCTGAGGGTTGGAAGACAGCAGCATTGTCCCATCTTGCCTACACCTACAGGCAGTGAGGAAACCCCCAAGTTCATGGCCTCCATACCCCATCTGCCCTCTAGCAGGTACAGCAGACAGGGTGTGCTAGGAAACTTCCAGCTCCATTCCCCAGGGTGTGTCTTCCTTGGGTGGGTTGACTGCAAAGCAATTTAAACTGACTGTGCACCTGAGTGCTATAAAACGCCCAGGCATTCAAAGCCCTCAAGCCCTCTGCTCACGGTGGCTCAGAGCCATGGATGGCAGAGGCCACGCAGGGAGCAGCCAAGTAGTTGATACCCACGTCGGCCACATCAGGTCATCTACCATTGATGCTCATGAGTTCTTCCTACTCACTGGGGGCATGCCACCCACAGAGGCTCCCTGTGTTCATGATGGTCAGGGAAAAAGGAAGGAGGCTTCGAGGAGGGAAGATCATGACTGACCCTGGAAGCACTCCCATCTGCCACTTGGGAAAAACTTCCTCCAGAGTGCATGAAAGACAGACACTGGGGCTCTGGAGGAGCAGAGGAAGCAAGCCACTGTCTACATATAGGGTCAGCGGTGACCCTAGTACTAGGGTGAGCTAGGAGGAAAGTCTTTGGTTCTTAACAACCCCAACCAAGAAATTCTGTTTATTTGTTTGTTTTACTATAGAACAAAAGGCCTTGTGCAGACATCAGGGGTGCCATCTCAGAACTGTGGAGCTATTATTTAACTATATTCAAATGAAAATAGAAATTATCCTTTGAACAGTTAGTGCTTGGTTTTCAGGTACCTTTTGACAATAGAGATGTGTCCTTGGAGGCAGAGGAATAGGAAGGCCCACGGTGGTAGCTTGGAGGGCTGGGTTGACCTTTCCTCTGCATCCCTACAGCAGCAACTCAGTAGAAGACATTGACAGGCACCTGCTGAGACCAGAACTGGCTTGAGGTCTTGAGCGCCAAGGGTGGAGCAAGCGTCTGCTTGTCTGACATTGAATGTTAGAGACCCATGCAAAAACCGAAGAGTGGATGTATTTCAAAAAGTTAGCAAACGAGATGCTCTCAACATCCAGGCTGCCTTCCACCCCCAGGTTTCCTTCAGATCTTTCTTTGGCTCCTGCTACAGCTCATCAGAGTGAAATGGTGAAAGCCAGCAGCCAGCCAGCGTGGGAACCAAAGAGGCATCCTCCAAGGCTTTCATGTTGGGGTCACGTACTGGAAAAACAGTCTTTTCAGGAGGTAGAAGAGAAGTTGGCGAGCTGGTGGTGGGGGTGGGGGTGGAGCAAAGTATGTCATTTAGACACACATTCCAAGGAGCACTCCTGGACTCCTTCACAATGCCTGAGGGCAGGATCATGGCAAAGGCAGGGTCAGCTCCTGGTGGGGCCCTTGCCCTCTCAGAAGAGTGGAGTTACAGGGAGTCCCACTTTTGGGGTGCAGACTGGAAGGACTGAGTGTGTGGGGGCAGGAGAGGCTCACCCTGGGAAAACGATTGCTTCACCCACCCAGATCCCCTCATTAGACACGTCTGAGCAGAGGCTGATGAAGCTGTGATATGGTTGTCTGCTGCTGCGCTGCCAGGAATGGGGGCCAAGCCGGAGCAGAGCTCCTGATTGGGGAAGCTTTATCGGAGAGCAGCTCTCTGGCCTCCCTTTAAGGAAAGACATTTTCCCCCAAAATGAGTCCAAGAAAGGAGATGTCAGAAGGTGGGGGAGGGGAGAGAGACAACAACTAGGGGAGAAGTTTCTAGTAATTTTATCAAGTGGGAATGGGCTGCAGGGTGTGCTTCCTGCCTTTGGAGTCAGGCCTGCTTGGCAAGGCCAGCCTGTCCTGTTCTCACTTGGAAATGGTCCTTGTAGCTCACCTTGTAGCTCACCTAGGAACTCCTATGGTGTTTCAAACATTCACAGACAGAGCTAGAAGCTTTTGCCACGGTCATCCCTGGGAGTTAAGATGTAGCTGTCAGAGGCACCTCTGGGAATTGAGAAACATCTATCTATCTGTCTATCTATCTATCTATCTATTTATACTTTATTTATGTATGTAAGTACACATCACCGTCTGTCTTCAGACATACCAAAGGAGGGAATTAGATCCCATTACAGATGGTTGTAAACCACTATGTGGCTGCTGGGAATTGAACTCAGGATCTCTGGAAGAGCAGTCAGTACTCTTAACCACTGAGCCATCTCTCCAGTCCTCCAACAGGCATCTTAGGACACATGAACAGCTCTTGCCATTTCCACATGCCTGGAAAGGATATGGACAAGGATACAGGCAAGGATATGGGAGTGTGAGAAGGAGCCCACCGTGAAAGTGAAGAGAAGAACTTTGGGCCAGGAAGATGAACACAACACACAGGGCCACTGCTCCCCTTCCCCCAAGAGCTAGACAGTGATGGGTGGGGACTTCAAGGATTAAGGCTGCAGGAGTCACACGAGCAAGCTGGTCACCCTGATGTTCCTCTTCACAGAGTTCTGGGGGAGTGAGACTGTAGAGACTGCAGATAGGGCAGCAGGCGCTCACCACAGCTGAGGACAACACACAGGACACCCTGCTTTAGCTACAGTGTGGAGATGGCTCACCAACCACCTTGGAACCCCTGGATCTTGACTCACTCTAAGGTCCCACATCGAGTGTCGTCATCAAAAGTGTCCTGGATGGGAAGAGAAGCTCATTTCCACTTCAGAATCGTGTACTAGAAACTCCGAAGCCAGGCTCTGAGAGCCCAGGGAATCCTGGGTGCCTCCAGATGGGTGAGGATGTCAGAAATCACAGGCAACTCCCAGCAGTTCTCCAGGCTGCTCAGCCAAAGGCCTGGGATGAAGAAGCAGAGCCCTGTTCCCAGTGAGGCCTCTTCACAGGTCGCTGCTGCAGGGAACTTCATGGCCTCAGCCACTCCATGTAGTTCTGTGAGAGAAGCTGTCAGCAGGATCAGCTCCATGCTTCAGAAAGCACCGAGCACAACGGTGGCCCAGCCCGACAGAGCCTTCAGTGTTTCCAATCAGACCAGAGCACTCACGGGACCCGAGAAGGTCACACCAAGCAACTCAGCCATCTCCCGTCAACCCATATGCCATGAGCAGAGCTGACTGCTGCTCAGTTGTGCTGGTGCCTTAACATGTCTATGTCTGGACCTCAGTGCCCTTGTGACTGCCAGCCTCTGGTGAGTAGGCTGGCACCTTGTTCCATGAGCAGAGGATTCTCCTGGCAAAATATTTAGCTTGAGGGTCTAACCAAACCCTCTTATTACATCACAGCCAAAGTCCCCCTTCACAAACACACACACACACACACACACACACACACACACACACACGGGGGCGGGGAGAGAGAGGGAGAGGGAGAGGGAGAGGGAGAGGGAGAGGGAGAGGGAGAGGGAGAGGGAGAGGGAGAGGGAGAGGGAGAGGGAGAGGGAGAGGGAGAGGGAGAGGGAGAGGGAGAGGGAGAGGGAGAGGGAGAGGGAGAGGGAGAGGGAGAGGGAGAGGGAGAGGGAGAGGGAGAGGGAGAGGGAGAGGGAGAGGGAGAGGGAGAGGGAGAGGGAGAGGGAGAGGGAGAGGGAGAGGGAGAGGGAGAGGGAGAGGGAGAGGGAGAGGGAGAGAGGCAGACAGAGTCCCTGAGGGCAGACTTCTTGCCCACTCCTATTCCACAGTAGTGTCTCCCCAAGAACTCAGGTTAAATGCTATCATGACTACCACTATCTTGGAGGTCTTGCACAGACTCTCTGTTCCTTGTTGAGCTGGACTTTAATTCCCTGCAGGAGAAGGTCTTAAGAAGCACACAGCTTTTCTCCCAGTATCCAAGCCCAGAGCTGTACAGACTAAGCAATTCTGACAAAGCAGATAGCTGGGTCCTCTGGTAGTACTATGTCCAATTTTCTGAAGAACCACCAGACTGATTTCCAGAGTGGTTGTACCAGCTTGCAATCCCACCAGCAATGGAGGAGTGTTCCTCTTTCTCCACATCCTTGCCAGCATCTGCTGTCACCTGACTTTTTGATCTTAGCTATTCTGACTGGTGTAAGGTGGAATCTGAGTTGTTTTGATTTGCATTTCCCTGATGACTAAGGATGTTGAACATTTTTTTAGGTGCTTCTCGGCCATTTGATATTCCTCAGTTGAAAATTCTTTGTTTAGCTCTGTACCCCATTTTAATAGGGTTATTTGGTTCTCAGGATTCTAACTTCTTTAGTTCTTTGTATATATTGGATGTTAGCCCTCTATCAGATGTAGGATTGGTAAAGATCATTTTCCAATCTTTTGGTTGCCATTTGGTCCTATTGACAGTGTCCTTGTCCTTACAGAAGCTGCAGTTTTATGAGGTCCCATTTGTTGATTCTCAATCTTACAGCACAAACCATTGCTGTTCTGTTCAGGAATTTTCCCCTGTGCCCATGTGTTCGAGGCTCTTCCCCTCTTTCTCCTCTATAAGTTTCAGTGTATCTGGTTTTATGTGGAGGTCCTTGATCCACTTGGACTTGAGCTTTGTACAAGGAGATAAGAATGGGTCAATTTGCATTCTTCTACATGCCAACTGCCGGTTGATCCAGCACCATTTGTTTAAAATGCTGTCTTTTTCCCACTAGATGGTTTTAGCTCCTTTGTCAAATATCAAGTGACCATAGGTGTGTGGGTTCATTTCTGGATCTTCAATTCTATTCCAAATAGATCTTTCTGCCTGTCTCTGTACCAATACCATGCAGTTTTGTTTTGTTTTTATTTTTGTTTTGTTTTTGTTTTTATCACTATTGCTCTGTAATACAGCTTGATGTCAGGGATGGTGATTCCCCCAGAGGTTCTTTTATTGTTGAGAATAGTTTTCGCTATCCTGGGTTTTTGGTTATTTCAAATGAATTTGCAAAATGCTCTTTCTAACTCTATGAAGAGTTGACTTGGAATTTTGATGGATATTGCATTGAATCTGTAGATTGCTTTTGGCAAGATAGCCATTTTTACAATGTTGATCCTGCCAATCCATGAGCATGGGAGATCTTTCCATCTTCTGAGATGTTCTTTGATTTATTTCTTCAGAGATTTGATGTTCTTGTCATACAGATGTTTCACTTGCTTGGTTAGAGTCACACCAAGGTATGTAATATTATTTGTGACAACTGTGAAGGGTTTCATTTCCCTAATTTCTTTCTCAGCCTGTTTATTCTTTGAGTAGAGGAAGACTACTGATTTGTTTGAGTTAATTCAGCCACTTTGCTGAAGTTGTTTATCAGTTTTAGGAGTTCTCTGGTGGAATTTTTAGGGTCACTTAAATATACGATCAAATCATCTGCAAATAGTGATATTTTGACTTCTTTCTTTCCAATTTGTATCCCTTTGACCTCCTTTTGTTGTCTAATTGCTCTGGCTAGAACTTCAAGTACTATGTTGAATAGATAGGGAGAGAGTGGACAGCCCTGTCTAGTCCCTGATTTTAGTGGGATTGCTTCAAGTTTCTCCATTCAGTTTGATGTTGGCTACTGGTTTGTTGTATATTGCTTTTACTATGTTTTGGTATGGGCCTTGAATTCCTCATCTTTCCAAGACCTTTACCATGAAGGGATGTTGAATTTTGTCAAATGATTTTTCAGCATCTTATGAAATGATGATGTGTTTTTTTTTCTTTGAGGTTTTTTTTTTTTTATGTAGCAGATTAAGTTGATGGATTTCCATTATGGAACCATCCCTGCATCCCTGGGGTGAAGGCTAGTGATCGTGGTGAATGATCGTTTTGATGTGTTTTTGGATACAGTTGGCAAGAATTTTATTGAGTATTTGCATCAATGTTTATAAAGGAGATTGGTCTGAAGTTCTCTTTCTTTGTTTGGTCCTTGTGTGGTTTAGGTATAAGCGTAATTATGACTTCATAGAATGAATTGGATAGTGTTCTTTCTGTTTCTTTTTTTTTGTTTTGTTTTGTTTTTTGTTTTTTGAGACAGGGTTTCTCTGTGTAGCCCTGGCTGTCCTGGAACTCAGTCTGTAGCCCAGGCTGGCCTTGAACTCAGAAATCTGCCTGCCTCTGCCTCCCAAGTGCTGGGATTAAAGGTATGCGGCACCACCGCCCGGCTTCTGTTTCTATTTTGTGGAATAGTTTGAAGAGTATTGGTATTAGGTCTTCTTTAAAGGTCTGATAGAATTTCCCACAAAACCCATCTGGTTCTCGGCCTTTTTGGTTAGGAGACTATTAATTACTGCTTCTATTTCTTTAGGGGTTATGGGACTATTTAGCTGGTTTATCTGATCCTATTTTAACTTTGGCACCTGGTATGTGTCTAGAAAATTGTCCATTTCATCCAGATTTTCCAATTTTGTTGAGTATAAACTTTTGTAATAGGATCTGATGATGTTTTGGATTTCCACAGTTTCTGTTGTTATTTCTCCCTTTATATTTCTGATTTTATTAATTTGGATACTTACTCTGTGCCCTCTGGTTAGTCTGGCTAACAGTTTATCTGTCTTGTTGATTTTCTCAAAGAACCAGCTCCTGGTTCTTTGATTCTTTGTATAGTTTTGTTTGTTTGTTTCTATTTGGTTGATTTCTGCCCTGAATTTGATTATTTCCTGCAGTCTACTCCTCTTGGGTGAATGTGCTTCTTTTTGCTCTAGGGCTTTCAGGTGTGCTGTCAAGTTGCTACTGTAAACTCTCTCCAGATCCTTTTTGGAGGCACTTAGAGCTGTGAGTTTTCCTCTTACCACTGCTTTCATTGTGTCCTATAAATTTTGGTATGATGTGTCTTCGTTTTCATTAAATTCTAAAATGTCTTTAATTTCTTTCTTCCCTTCTTCCTTGACCAAGTTATCATTGAGTAGAGCATTGTTCAGCTTCCATGTGTATGTGTGTTTTCCGTTGTTTTTGTTGGAATTTAAGACCAGCCTTAGTCCTTGGTGATCTGATAGGATGAATGGGATTATTTCAATCTTCTTATATCTGTTGAGGCCTGTTTTGCGACCAATTAATTACATTGTCAGTTTTGGAGAAGGTACCATGAGGTGCTGAGAAGGTATATTCTTTTGCTTTAGGATTAAATGTTGGAACCATTTGGTTCATAACTTCTGTTAGTTTCACTGTGTCTCTGTTTAGTTTATGTTTCCATGATTTGTCTGTTGCTGAGTGGGATGAGCACTAATGCTGTGGCCAAACACCTGACAAGAAGAAAAGTTTATTTGGTTCAAGGTTGGATCCATCATGGTGGGGAAGCTGTGCTGTGTGAATGGGGCTAGTCACAGCACCCGACAGGTGAGGCTGCTCATTCACATTACCACTGACAAGGATGCATAGGAGGGACAGGAGCTGTTTCAGGCTATAAACTCAAGGCCAACCCCATCTCCAGAGACATACTTCCTCTACCTAGGCCCCAAGTCTCCTGTCCTCAGGGCAGGGCTCAGACCCTAGTATCTCCCAGAAGTGCCCAGCCATCACACTACAACCCATGAATGGTTCTTTTGCCAGAGCTATATCAACCACAGAGTTCAGGTGTCACCTCCTGCAGGAAGTTTGCCAGAACTCCCAGACTGTGGCTCACCCAGGAGAGTTGCAGGATTAGATGGAGGGGGCGTGCATAGAACTTGAGGAGGGGGTGTTTAGAGTAATCTCAGTTTGAGAAGCAAACCCTGCAGGGCTTGGGCGACTCCTTTTCTCTACAGAGCCATCATCTCGCTCCTGGCGTGTGCCTGGTCACAGACGTGAGTAGTGCAAGACCTGTTGACAAGACTGAGCCAGGGTGGGGGCCAGCACAGCACTCAGTCCCCCATGATTGCCATTGTCATCCTCTACAACACTTCACCCTGGCAAGAGAGTCCTTTTTCAACCCTCAGTTGGTCCCCACCGGCAGAAGAAAACAGGTCATTGCACTAGGGTCTTTGGAAGGACTGGATTCATAATGTTAACAGGATGAATGAGGAGAAGACAGGAAGAAGAACCTGGGGCGTGGTATTGCTATCAGCTGAGGGTCAGACCCTGTAGCCTATTCGCAACGCCCACCCAGTGAACAGTGCCCATGGGATAGGGGTGGGACTTCCCCGTAGGCTTGCTTAACAGAGGCTTCTGACCATGAACTTCTCCCAGAAGCTAGGCTGGGAATGGCAAGTGCTGTCTAGAAACTCACCCCATAGCCATGGCCCTTGGTGACTGATCATGCAGGGATATGGACACCCCATCTATAATTGAAAACCAAGACAGGCACGACCCATACTTCAGGCTTCCATAGGAAAAGGTGGATGTTGAAATTAGCCTCTGGATTAGGAGACCCCTTTCCCTGCCAGCTCCCCAGCAGAGATCACTACTGACCTTAGAGTGTTCTTTCTCAGTAAGTCCCCTCTATAAAGTGACCTGCCTCAGCCTATAAATGCAACCTCAGCTTCTGAACCCAGAGTCAGAGGGAGCTGAAAGTGACCTTTAGGGACACTCCCAAAGCTCAGCTCAGAGTCCTAGGAGATAGCACTCTAGGCAGACAAACAATACCTGGATTTACTACCCCAGCCCCACCCAGCCTGGGAACCATTTCTGGTTCCTGGGGACTAAGCACACTCTAGCAACCAGAGTGCAGGTACAGGGGCTGTCTTTGCATACCTGGATACCCCTACACCCAAAAGTGCAGAAAGACTCCCAGCTTCCCAGAGAGGCGTCGTACCTATGGCTATTCTGCAGTGGATACACTCAGGTGGAATCCCAGGACTGGGTCCCAGCTCCCAGTAGGTCCTTCACTCTCCTGGACCATCTTAACACAGCCTGCTCCTAGCCGATGCACCTCTCTCCCAACCCCCAGGGATGTGGGTGGTGAGACGAGACTAAGGAAAGCTGAAACAGATCTCGTGTCAAAACATCCCATTTAAAACCTTCAGGTGGCCGAGGAGCCATGACCCAGGAAGTGTAGCCACGTGGAATCTGAAAGAGGGAGAAAATGAACTTTCTCTAGAGCATACCCGGCTGAGGGCCCTAATGTACCATCGAGGTTATCAAGCGGAAATTGCACAGGCCACAGGATACACAGATTCCAGGCTCTGTGTGAAATAACATACTTATGCATGTCCTCACAGTAAGGAAACCAAGTTCCACACGGGTGCAGTGGCATAGTCAGGATCCCACTGTACAACAGTTAGACACACAACTAAACTCTGGGCTCCCTCGTGTGCTAAGCGAGGTCCATGTGTGGTACACAGTAGAGGGTCTTTCCCTTGGTAGCTGTAGGGAGGGGGCTGAAGACTGCTGAGGGTCCCTTGAATAGTGACTAGGACACTAAGGAAGGGCTCAGACCTTTTCTTCACTCCCCTTGTGCCTGACGCTGCGTGTCCCCATGCTCACGTGTCACAGATAGACCATGTGACTTACCAAGATTCCTGTTTCTCGTTTAGGTCCTGTTAAGTGGTTTGGCCAACCCCCAGGCAGATAAACAACGCCTGGGTTTACTACCCCAGCCTCACCCAGCCTGGGAACCGTTTTGGGTTCCTGGGGGAGGGCGTGGAGGGGAGGGCTGAGCACACTCTAACAACAAGATTCTCCCTGCCAGCCACCGGCAATTTATCTCTAAGGCTCAGCACTGTTTAGACAGCGGCTCTGAACCACAACGTTTGCAGGCAGATGCTTAGCTGTGTGTTTCTTTGTTTAATCTTCTCTGCTTCTGACTCCGCTGCTTTTGTCTCCGTGGTGTACCTTGTAATCATTCTGATTACAGCTCCGCACGAAGTTTCCATGTGAGCTCTCTTCCGACATTTACAGGCAAAAATGCAGTCGCCTCATCGGGTTAAAAGGGGGCTCCAGTGACTTTTCTGGGCATTCTGAGTTCAGGGAAGGCATATATATTGGGGACCCCACAGCCAATGACTTGCCCACTCCAACTGGGGCGTCCTGCTGCACAGGAAGAGGGCTCTGTGAAGGCAGAAGGTCAGGAGAAGCAGCACCCTTACTCTTGGCCTCATGCCTGTGCCTCTAAGCATCTGGTCACCCAAGGAGACTGTTCAGCTTGTCCCCAACAACTTAGAGTGGCAGTTCTCATGGGTTTGAGTATCTCTCCAGATGCAGAAAAATGACTGAGCCAAAAGCAGAGGCAACAAATCCAGAGGCAAGCCATTCAGCAGACACTGGACAGGATGGGAGTTACTAGTCCCCATCAGGAACTCTGACCACTCTCTCAATGTCCCACAAAGACTCTCTCGCTCTCTGTCTCTGTCTCTGACTCTCTCTCTTTCTCTCTGTCTCGCTCTGTGTGTGTGCTTCTAGACACAAAGACAGGAAGGATGAAGACAGACCGACTAAGCAAGGTGAGCTTCAGGAAGAATAAGGGCTGCAGATCCCAGGGCTGTAACTTCCATGACTGTGGCCAGCTCAGCAGCAGCTCCAGGCCTCTCCTGGCCCCGAGGGTACACGCTCACTGATGTTTCTTGACCAGCTTTGCTGTTGTACTTCACTATCTTTTCCGCTCTTGGGAAGGCGCAGTGTCAGGAAGGTGCAGGGTCAGCCTCAGCTATCTTTTGCAGCGTGACATATCGTTGCAAGTCTATAAACTTGAAACAGCACACGTGTTATGTCAGTTATTGAGGGTCAGAAGTCACAGCTTAGCTTTAGGCAGCAATTCCGACCTATTGTCTCATGACTGGGGAAGGACTTGCTTCCCTACGGGATGAGCAGATGGACATGTCAGTCAGCACGAACGGGCGAGCTGGAGCATGCTTACTGCACACTTCACCAAAAGACAAGGGCCACCAAGACCACACAATGGTGTGCTGCACATCTCAGCAATCATAGCTATAACTCGGCCTGGAGACTACAGACCATGTCATTGAAAAGTGGACTCAGAACAGGCACCAGTGAGCTTCCGACCCAGACAAGGTCTCAGGGACAAGAGGATGTGGCCAACATACTTGAGATGGCAGATGGTTCCTAAAGATCCAGTTGCCATTCTGAGGAGGGACAGAGTGGAGGAACCTGAGGCTTTGGGTAGCAGGGGGTGGTGGAGGGGCCTGAGTCCTCTGCTGTTGCCGTGTGGGGAAGAGTCTATGAGTTAAACCTAGAACACATCACTGCAGAAACCGTGCCTCAGTTTCCCGTTGTTACAAAACACAGTTCCCTAAACTCAGCAGCTTAAAATAGCAGTTACATGGTCAGGATTAACTAATCTGGTTTGGGGTCCTTTACAACTCCACCAATCTATTGGCTTAGGGCTGCCAATATCCAAAGACTAGAGTGGACAGGAGAAGTTACTTCATGGCCTCAAGCCCCTAATTATCAAGTGGACTCTCCAGGGATCCACTTGGTGAGAAGCCACATGAAACTCACCTTGCCACCTACAATCTAGTCTAATGGCAGAAGTGAGACCCCAGCACTGGGGTCACCAGACTAAGCCTTTGTTAGAGAGGATTCCACAGGTTAGGCCTGCCAAGTGGCGGGGCCTCAGGAAGCACACTCAAGGCTGATAGTCACAGACCGTGGGGAATGTGTGTTCACAAAACAGCAAGCAGTTTATTAGCATCCTTTCCTCAAGTCCCCAGTGTCACTCACACAATCCTCCCAGTAATCAAGGATGTAGACATAAAGTCCACATCCAATAGCAAGGAGACAGGCCAGGGATATCCAGGAGGAGGTGGGAGTTGACCAGAAGAAAACTAACCAGTATCCTTGGTCATGAGAGTGGAAGCCATGGAGGGCCACATTGCCTTTCCCCCCAGCTGCAGGCTGCAAACAAAAGGGCAGGCAAGGCCCCTCACAGCTCTGGGGCATGGATCTAAGCAGCAGGGCCTGAGCCCCAGCCTCCATCCAACTGGCGCTGGAGGTGAGCTGGCAACACCTGTCTGCCTGTGACCAGGCCCAGCTGCATGTGTATATCAAAGGGCCAGAGAGTCTGTCTAAAGAGAGGGCATTTAGTGTGTCTACAGAGTAAGCTTATCTGAGCAAAGGGAGGTGGTCATTGGAACGCAGAGTGCACTAGCAGAAAGCCTCAAGTCTTAAGCAGAGGGGACTGTTACAGTGGTCAGACGCAGGAGCCCACCACCTGGAAGCCCCACCCTTCTTCTTTACAAGAAATGCAGCCCATGATGCAGAGCCCTGTGGGTGGGAACATCAATCCAGAAAAGACAGTATCACCTTAAAATTAGGTTTGGCCCCTATATAGTTGCTCCAGGGTTACCAGCTTCTGCCAGAAGGCATGTTCTCAGGCAGGAAAGATATCACCAGATGAAGATGTGACATTAAGCTAGGAACCTCTCCTCTGCCCCAGATGAAGTTTGTGGCCAAAGCCTCAGCTCAGTTTGCAAAGTGAACAGTTCTACCCTCAATGAAGGAAACTGGGGAAGGGGTGGGGGACATGTCAATCCAGAAGCCTAGATAACACTGAAGAGAGACAAACAGAAAGGAGCGGCTCCCCGTGGTGTCAAGAGCATCTTTGATAATGTGATATATGCCACACTTCGCAATATGTATCACTGTTGTGGTAATGGGACAATTACAATTCTCTCGATCTCCATAACAGGTCTCATTAAACCTAAGCAAACATTTGGTACTTAGGGGCGCCGCATTACAAATCTAATTAAGACTCCATAAAATGAAATAATTCAAGTTTGCAGTCAGCCGTCCCATTATCTCGCACATATATGATTGCTGCTTTATTAAACAACAACAAAGACAGACAAGCTCCAAATGGATCCATCCGTTTGTTTAGGAGTTGGCAAAACAATGCGAGACTCAATCACTCCCAACAAAAGCTCACGTCCTCGAAAGACTGTCAGCTGTGCTTGGCATGTGCTGGGCCAACAGCATCCGCAGGCACCACTGAGGAGTCTCAGACACAGAACGGAAGTCTCTGCTGGGACTGGCCTCTCCTCCCTGCTCTGAAGACAAGAGAAAGTGGAGGGAGGCTTTCAGGTGGGATCACTCCAGGACTCAGTGGCTCCATGGGTAGCTGAACCCCATCCTAGAGTCAACTTGAGGCTAAAACCTAAGCAATGAGAACTGGGTGTCTACCAAGATTGTCACAGTCCAAAGGATGACTTTAGCCCAGGCACAGGCACTTTGAAAAGGATAGGCTTTGTTTCTCTCCCAGACAAGTCACAGTGGCTTACAGAGCTATATCTTGCCACCCAAAGGACTGGGGTGGTCCTTCCCACTTCAGCCCTAGGCAACCAGTGGGAATCAGATGATACTACATTTACAAAACAAAGTATTTGACACAGGAAGTCAACACTAAGTTGGATCAGATTCGCCCCTAGTCCCCTTCAAAATGTAAGCAGAGATCATCTTCCCACTGTCTTTTGGTCGAAGTGCCCAGCGGTGTTTCCCTTCGGAGCCTGAGCCTGTGACACCACACTACTTTCACACCCCTGGTACCTCTTGACTCAAGCGAGCAGCCCTCTCCTTGGTGAGTCCTCTTGGTGAGGCTTGCTGCTTAACCGTGGGTGTTGTTTTGCAGTCTTCTCCAGGGAGAAGAGGATGGATTTCCTTTACCGTAAACAGGCAAGATCAGAAATGCCCAGTCCCCCTCCGGTCTGTGTTTTAGCTTCCATGACGTCATGCCTCGGTCTTCACAGGCACAGCTTCCTCCATCCCCAGCTATGGGAGCTGTCCTCAGAATGGCTCAGTGGGATCTTGAGAAGTAAGAACTAGAACTTAGGCAAACTCTAGACACTAAACAGCCCATGCCCTGCTGCATAGGCTCATCGAGGTATACGTTCAGTGCTCACATTCATTCATAAGCCAGATCCAGGCCCAGCAAGATAACACTGGAGGGCTCCTAGCATAGCTAAGCACTGGGGCTTGTTCTGAAGCTGGTCTCTGCACCCAGCTTGCTGGCTCTGAAAACCCTCACACAAGCTACGAACTAAGAGTCACAACTGTAGCCTCTCAACACATTTCAAACTATATAAACAAATCAGAGTGTTGATACTTTAAATAGAATGAACTTCAGTGAACCGATTTCTCCAAAAGGACCCTCCCTGGTCTGGTGGAAACAGGGTACATTCCCTGTCAAAGGTCATTGTGGAGATGTATAATGGACAGACTACGCACCATCCTTCATTTAGCCTCCAGTATCCACTCTGAATGAGGTAAAAAACGCTTAGTGAAAGCATGTCTATCAGTTTATAGAATTCCTGAGGGAAATATGGATGAAGGTTTAAGTGTCCCAAGTAGAGACCATAAAGATGAGGATGACTAGTGGAGATGTCCGCCTCATTGCACCAAGGAGGGTTCCCCAAAAGAGGGGTTGTGACTCCCTGGGAGCATCCCTACCGCTGGTACCTGGATGCAAGAGCTCAGCCATGCAAGGAGCTGGGGGCTCCATCCAGGGTTGCCAGGCAGAACATCCCCACGTATATACCTTCCACAACTTTGCCAATAACCTTTCATGACCAAGCCAGCTCAGTTAGTCAACAGGTTCTTCAGGACAGGAGTAGGATTAAAAAGAAAAAGGACAATTAGACAACACTGTAGCATGACCCCAGCCAGTTCTGAGGCTGAGGCAGGTTTGGTTTTTCCCTATTTGCTTTTATACCATTTTAATTACATGCACGTAATAAGTTCAAGCAGTGCAATAAACACAAATAGTCAAGGAACAAGCAAGGCAATAAAGTCATGTGATCACTGTTTCTAAGGGCTTTTCAGGGTGATCAAGATATCTGAGCCTACTTCCCTGTCCTAGCCCAAAATCAGATTCTTGCCAGAAGCCTACTTCTTTATTCTAGCCTAAAATTTGATTCCTGCCTGAGCTCACTTCCTTGTCCTAGCCTAATGTCAGATTCCTACCAAGCATCCCCAAGGCTCTCCATATCTCACCAATCTTGGAGGAAGCCAGGTCACACTGCAAGGTCATCTAGGAGATGTCATCTTAGGATACGCAGGCAGTATAGTCTGGCAAAGCTGTGCAGAAGAGACTAGAAGGTGATGAGTGTGGCTGTGACACGCTCAAGCTCAATTTTGCCAATGAATGACTGAGATGGGGGAGAGCAGGCTGGGGACCAGAGTGGCCCATCAGCCACTGTCAGCTGGACTTCTCATCACCATGACAAATTACTGAAGGAAGAAAGGGAAGAAGGAAAGGAAGGAGGGAGGGAAGGGAGCAGGGGAGAGGGAAGGGAGGAGGGAGGGAGGAGGAGGAGAAAAAAGAGAAAGGAAGGGGAAGAGGAAGGGAGGGAGGGAAGCTTATTGTGTTCACGGTTTCAGAGGCCTTGGTCCATCATAATGGTGCAGAGCAGTTCCCCTTACATTAGCCAGGAGGGATGGGGAGGGGGAGAGAGGAGCAGGGAGAGAGCTGCTGTTGCTGCTGGCTTCCCTCTTCTTCCCTTCTCCACCCAGACCCCAGCCTATGGAGTGGTGCTTTGCATACCCAAGCCAGGTTTCCCCACTTAGTGCATCTGCTCTGGAAACATTTCAGACACACCCCGATCTGCCCTCAACTAATCTTCCAGACACTGCTCAGTCCAACCACCTTGACAATCCAAATTAACTAACGAAGACAGCACGCCGTGCCAGATAAGAAGCCACGCAATAGAAAAACACATTTTACATTTTTAGGTAAAATATATGTTGTGTATATTTTTAAACTATGTCTCCCCGGTATAACTGTCAGAACTCTAATTTGACTATGAATAACTTTCCCCAACAAGGTTTTCAGTGCCAGCATTGCTTGGTGCCAGCTTCCTAGATGCATGGAGCATCTTGGAATGACAGGGCTTCATGCTCCTTGGTTCTCAGCTGATCAGGCTCTGCTTGGACTCACAAGAACATAATGTCTCTTCTGGCCTCTCTGGACACACTTTCTGAGTGGCCTGAGGCAAGCCCTTCTCTTTTCTCCTTTGTTTGATGGTGGCAACATATGACATGACATCACTCTCTCAGCTGTCTTAAATTAATCTCCCCTCTGCCTCAGCAGAGGAAAAGATGAAGCGTGACTCAGTGAGAAGAAACCCTGTGTGAAGCTCGATTTTTTAAAAACACCATTCTGTTATTTTTGAAATGTGTTAAAAACGCTCATGAGAGAGAAAGGGCAAAGCCCTTTTAAGAAGCCGAGCTTGAGAGAAGAACGGGAGGAACAGTGGGGTGTGTGGATGAAGACCACTGTGGATGGAACAGAACGTGGTCACTCATGGATCGCCTCCACTGGGGCTCGGAGGAAACTTTATAGGCAAGGGGAAAAGAAACACAGAGTAGTGTTTTCCTACGTCCCCATTCTGACCCAAGAACAGAAATAGCCTCCTGGGTAGCAGAGTTTGCACCCTTGTACCATGGTAACCTCCTGTTGTGCCAACTTTCAAGGGCTGTGGTACCATGCTCACGGAGCCTGGCAGCTTGTACATCTTTTTCTTACATGAGATTGTGGGTACTCCCATAATCCCTTCTTACATCCCAGGAAGTCAATTGAACAAAATAAAGGGATTAGTCAATTATTTTTAAATCCACTTTCGTAGATACTGGGGAAAATGTATGAGTTTTTAAACTTGATTGTTTACCCTTACTTAACACGTGGGACACCTTTCTGGGGATGAGAAAATGGTGGCTGCTAAAATGGCTCAATAGGTAAAACAAAACAAAATGAAAAACAAACAAAAACAAAACAAAACCTTGCCGCAGAGCCTGACAACCTGGAGTCTTTGGAGTCCATATGGCAGACTGAGAGAAACAAACTCCCAAACATTGTCTCTAAAGCATATGATAAATTAATAATAGTAAATTAAGTAAATAAATGAATAAGGAAATATGAAAAGGCTTTAAAAAAAAAAAGAATGAGGGGCTGGAGAGATGGCCCAGTGATTAAGAGAACTTACTGCTGTTCCAGAGGTCCCGAGTTCATGTCCCCTGATGTGTCTGAGAGAGTCAGTGTACTCACATACATAAAATAAAGAAATATTTTTTTAAAGTTGCTTCCCTTGTCTCCCTCCCCTCCCCATCTATGTTCCTTCACTTTAATAAGAAGGAGGAAGAGGAGAAGAAGGAAGAGGAGAAGGAGGAAGAGAAGGAGGAGGAGGAAGAGAAGAAGGAGGAAGAAGAGAAGGAGGAAGAGGAGGAGGAGGAATGAAAGAGAATTTGGTCAAATAATGGATTATCGCACTGTTAGGAGAAATGAGTCAGCAAACCCTGGCCAGAGGCTCACAGTGGCCCATGCATGCATGGGCAACAGTAGCTTCTGCACCTGGCAACCCCTAAAGCCTGCCTGACACTCAGAGACAAATGATGACAGACCTTGTGACCAAAACAATCAATCAGATGGTGCCAACTACATGGAGCAAGTGGTCATGCGGCAATGGGACTCAGGTGGAGGGTATAAAGGCTTGCCCAGTTCCTGAATTAAATGAATCTGCTTTTGCCACTTGTATGACTCCTTGAGTCTGTGTTGTTGACTCTGTGGCTTCATACACTTGCCCCCAAGGGTCTTGGTCAGGGTTGCAAGTAACGTTGATTGCCCTATGGTGTATGTTGGGGCAGATTATAGAGCCATGCTATATCTAATTGCAAAAGCCATGCTGAACATGTATGAAAAACTGGACAGCAACATACTGTCATTTTATT